>NC_142868.1:91122500-92527500 GCF_051225735.1 Oryctolagus cuniculus | reverse complement strand
CTTACATGTCCCTCAACTGATGACTGGAAAAAGATAATGTGGAATACACATATAATGGGTTATTATTCAGCCATAAAAAGAATGAAACCCTGTTTTTTGCAAAAAAAATGGATGCAACTGGAGATTATTATGCTTAGTGAAACTAACCAGATCCACAAAGGACAACTACTGTATTTTTACTCTGATTTGTGGTAATTAATAAATAGTGTACCAAAAAAACCCTCAATGTATAATTATGAAATCAACAACTTATGATTTTTTTATTGTTACAGTCCTTGTCTATATTCCTGTGTAACAGAGGACTTTCTAATTTTCCTTGTTGAACACCATAATTAAAGGACTATTAAACCTGTGATTATAAAGTAAATTGAAAGTTAGTTATTATAAAAATTAAAAATTAAAGTAAAATGAAGGAAGAGGGAGGGAAAGAGCTAGGGAAGTATAAATATATTCCTAGAATTAGGTATTTGAAATACACAAAATCTGTTCTCTGCATGTTAATAAAAAAAAAGCTTATGGCATCATAGTAAGTTCAATTTTTAAATGCTGTGCTCATTTTTAAAGCAACAAAATAGTTTAAGCTGCAAATCAGTGACACACAATTACTAAACTGGTTTATCTATTTGTTTATTCTTTAAAATATTTAGGAAATTTGAAACATGAAAATACTTAGAGAAAACTTGATAATAATGACATACCACAGCAACTCCTGCTGCAAAATCCTTATTACATATTTTTTCTGGAAGCGAGGCTCCTAGAAGCATAGGCTGTTTCTTGAAGCTAAAAAAAAAATATGTTTTCTCATAACTGCATTCCAAGCAGTACTACCAATGATCACAATTTTCATAATAGGTGACATTATGGGACAATTATTGTTTTCCAGGCACCATGGTACTTTGAGTTGTACTATTTAAACACATTTTCTCAATGCAAAACTTCAGTGACAATATTTCAATATGTCAATAATGAATTCAATAAATATAATAAGGATGACATCTAATTATTATTCAAAATGTCATTGCACTAATGGTTAAAATTTCCCTGGTTCCCTCCACATTCACTGTCTTGCAAACTTTATTTCTGTTACCTCCTTATTCATGTATTAACTAAGATTAATATGTATTCTAACTAAGATTAATATTCCAGACAGAATTAATTAATATGTATTCTAACTAAGATTAATATTCCAGACAGAATGACCCTTTAATAATTTTATTTTTTCCAGAAAACAAAGATATACAAGGAACTTGAAGATAATAGGTAATACGATTTATGACAAAACAAATTTAAAAAGTGTCATTAATAAACTATTTGAATTCTTTATTTAGGGTTAAGCTTGTAATTACAAAGTAAATTGAAAGCATGCCTTTGCAAAAATTAAAAGGAAAGAAGAAAAAGGAGGAGGAGGGTGGGTAGGATGGGAGTATCTTTATGCTCTTAAAACTGTATATATGGGCCGGTGCCGCGGCTCACTAGGCTAATCCTCCACCTTGCGGCGCCGGCACACTGGGTTCTAGTCCTGGTTGGGGTGCCGGATTCTGTCCCGGTTGCCCCTCTTCCAGGCCAGCTCTCTTCTGTGGCCAGGGAGTGCAGTGGAGGATGGCCCAGGTGCTTGGGCCCTGCACCCCATGGGAGACCAGGAAAAGCACCTGGCTCCTGGCTCCTGTCATCGGATCAGCGCGGTGCGCCGGCCGCGGCGGCCATTGGAGGGTGAACCAACGGCAAAGGAAGACCTTTCTCTCTGTCTCTCTCTCTCTCACTGTCCACTCTGCCTGTCAAAAAAAATAAATAAATAAATAAAAATTAAAAAAAATATATTAAAAAAAACTGTATATATGAAATACATGAAATTTGTTTTCTCCCCCAATATATATGTTTTAAAAAATAAAAATAGACTGAAAAAGTAAATCTCTTCAATATGTTTATGGTTATTTTGTGTCATTTGTAGTTACTATGCTATTTTGAAGTACATACAGATAATGTACACACACTAAATTTTTATAGTTCTTTTGGGTTTTTGTAGTTACTGTGTTATTTTGGAGTAGGTACAAATAATGCACACTCACCAAAGTTTAAGCATACGTTACAAGGTTAATGACTTTCAACACACTATTGTGCATCAGATCTCTTGTTAATTTTATGTTCTTTGATACAACTTTTTTAAAGTCTTGCTTCACATGATCTCCTTGAAGGCAAGAACTCTAGCTTAAATTTTCTTCACATCCCATAGTATCTGTCATATTTTTTAAAAAAATCTGTCTATCGGGGCCGGCAACGTGGAGCAGTAGGTTAATCCTCCACCTACAGCGCCAGCATTCCATGTGGGTGCCAGTTTTAGTCCCAGCTGCTCCTCTTTCAATCCAGCTCTCTGCTATGGCCTGGGAAAGCAGTGGAGGATGGCCCAAGTGCTTGGGACCCTGCACCCACGTGGGAGACCCAGAAGAAACTCCTGGCTCCTGGCTTTGGATTGGTGCAGCTCCAGCCATTGCGGCCATTTTGGGAGTGAACCAACAGAAGGAAGACCTTTCTCTCTGTCTCTCCCTCTCACTGTCTGTAACTTTACCTCTCAAATAAATAAAAAAAAATTAAAAAAAATCTATCTATCTAAATGGAATAAATGTTTAATTTTCATAAATAACATTGTCATACTTGGTTATTCATTTAATGTTATAAAATACAGAATACTACACTTACCTGAATAAGAATGCAAAATCATGTGATCGAAATTCAAGATGTTTCCTTTTCCACTCTAAAAACCGATATAATGTAAGGTAAGGTTCTTCTGTTGTAGGAATTCTGTTTTTATTTGACCAGATTTCAATGGCAGTTATTACAAGAGTCAATTTTAATGGGGTAAGCATCTAAAACAAAGAGATACATTATTAAATTTTGGGTAAATTTGATGATTATGGATGTATTTATCATAATATTTTGGTTATGGAAATTCTTTAACAGTATGGCAAATAGTATATATAGCAATTCATGTTATCTGTATCTTTATAAAATAAATTTCAAAAGTTTTAAAAAACTTACAGTGTTAGCAAGGCCAATTATCTGAATAATCCTCTGTGTTACAGTTTTTGTGTCAGAGCCAATGTAATTAAACTGAAAAAGACAATTTTTTTTTAAAAAACTAGTGGATATAATACATCAAATCATTATACATGTATAATGTGCTATGTCTTAAAATAGCCATAGAACTACAATCCAACTGAAATCCATTTATTGATATATAAATGATGATTTGATAAAAATATTTAGTAAAATTTGATTTAATGCATCAATTTACAGTACACATCATTTGATGTCAGACATTAACATATATTTTTGGCCAGCACCATGGCTCACTAGGCTAATCCTCTGCCTGGGGTGCCGGCACCCCTGGCTCTAGTCCCAGTTGCTCCTCTTCCATTCCAGCTCTCTGCTGTGGCCAGGGAGT
Organism: Oryctolagus cuniculus; assembly: GCF_051225735.1. Classification (NCBI taxonomy): domain Eukaryota; kingdom Metazoa; phylum Chordata; class Mammalia; order Lagomorpha; family Leporidae; genus Oryctolagus; species Oryctolagus cuniculus. Next base: position 92,524,061 of record NC_142868.1, on the reverse strand, counting down.
GCAGTGGAGGATGGCCCAGGTCCTTGGGCCCAGCACCCACATGGGAGACCAAGAGGAAGCACCTGGCTCCTGGCTTCGTATCGGAGCAGTATGCCGGCTGCAACGCACCAGTCATAGCGGCCACTTGTGGAGGTGAACCAATGGAAAAAGGAAGACCTTTCTCTCTGTCTCTCTCTCTCTCTCACTGTCTAACTCTGCCTTTCCAAAAAAATAAAAAATTAAAGAAAAAACATATATTTTCATTTCTTCTTTTTTCAATAAGCTCTGCTTAAATCTAATGGTTAGAATTTCTAGTAAAGTATTATATAGCAGTAGTGATATGAGTTATGTGAATCTTGCTCCTATTTTTCAGTGGAAAACCTCAGTTCAGTGGTATTCAGTTTAAGATGATCATTCTAGATTATGTTGAGGAAACATAAGAATTCCTCTTTGCTAAAGCTTAATTACAACAGAAAGGAATTTTCATCAAACGTCTTTTTAAATTGTAACAAGGTGATAATGATTTTTACTTTTTGAGCTATTGATATAATGTGTTAAATTAATTAACATTAATGTGTTAAATCTTTATATTTGTTATCTTGTCACATTTATGATAATTTTAAGTTTGATCTTTTGGTTAATAGGGTATTTTCCAAGTTTCTTTACTAAAAAGTCATCTGTTTTCATCTTGAAGTAAGTTAGACTTCTCTGGAATGGTATTTTGAAACTGTATGGATACGCTATTTCCCAGCAACCTTTCCAGTGTTTTTGGATCCACCGATGTCCCTCAGAAAAATCAACATATTGTAGACGTCAATTGATGATTGATGCTTTCTAATTCTCTTATTTCTTTTATGTTTATTAATTTACCATGTTATATAAAAGTTCAATTGTAGTTTTTAATATAGTAATGCTCGAAATGTACCAAATTTGCAAGTGGCCACATTTTCAATTCAACTCCTGCATCCATTTTATATGCCAACATCAGGCATTGAATATTTTCTTGCTTTGTAGCAGAGCGAGATTTTTCAGTTGCACCTTGAAGTTTTTCTACTCCAGTTTCTCCAAGTCCAGGTTAATTTTTACTAAAGCATGTTTTCAGAAATCAAGAGCGGAGAATTATGAATGCTCATTACACTTAAAAAACTGAATGTAGACCTACCATATGATCCAGCCACCCCACTCCTGGGAATTTAGCCAAACCAAAAGAAATCTGCATGTGAAAAAGTTACCTTACCCCCATGTTCATTGGAACACAATTCATGATAGCTGAGATATGGAATCAACTTAGGTGTTCATCAACAGTTGTCTGGATAAAGAAATTAAGGTATATATACACAATATGGAGTATTACTCAGCTGTAAAAAAAATGAAATCCTGCCTTTTCCAACAAGATGGATGCAACTGGAAACCATTATACTTAGTGAACCAAAAGACTGGTATCATATGTTTTCCCTGTTCTGAGAGAATATAATAGAGTATCTGAAATGTAATGTATTAGAGTGAAATGGACATTTTGAGATTTGGTGATTGTTTCCATCCCTTGTCTCTATGCTGAGGAATAGTGTTTTTTTTTTCTTCATACTATTTGTTGAACTCTTTTACTTAGTGTATGGTTAACTTAATCATCATTAAATATATTGAAAATAGATCTTTGTAAAAATTAAGAGTGGGAATGGGAGAGGAAGGAGGAATAAAGATTGGAGCATTGGCAGGAATGGTAGAGCGGGAAGAATCACCATGTTCCAAAATATGTATATATGAAATTTGTATAACTTTATAAAATAAAATAAAAAATAAAATAAAAAAAAACTAGGGGCTGAAGTTGTGGCCACGTCTGATCTAGCTCTCTGCTATGGCTTAGGAAAGCAGTAGAAGGTTGGCCCAGAGGTTGGTGGAGAGGTTGCGCAGGCTGTCTGGCCAAAGCATACACACTCAATATGCAAGATGAGACTTAGGGGAGAGAATCTGAAGTTTAACACAGTAGGCTTGACACTGGACTTCACTTTACTCTCTTTTCCCTGAGAAAGTGTCTCTCTCCATGCTGAAGTACTTGGAGCTTGGGGATCAATGAGACAGGTAGCTTATTCATTCCAGTTTACTTCGAGGTCTCTTTTCTTCTTATTGTTCTAACATGAGGCACTATGGGTTCTCACCTGGTTTCCTTAGTACTTGTGAAGGTAACTTGGATAGCTGTTCAAAGTGATGTGTTGTCAGAGCATCTAGCTTAACTGTCATCTTGCTTCTGACTCTGAACTTGTAATTTTCAAGGAATTATCCCATGATCTCTGAATCTTAAAGTTCTTTACCAAAAGAAATGTTTATAATAAGTCCTAACACTCTTTTTAAACTCTGAGATATGTATTAATTTTCTCAATTTTATATGCCAGGATTTTTGATTTTTTTCTTGATAAATCTTACTATATACTTCACAATCTTATTAATTTTCTAATATAGCAAATTTGCACTGGGAATGATTTCTCTTTTGTCTCTATTTGTAAGGTATGCCTCTTTATTTATTTCAATTTTATTATTTATTTTATTTATTTGAAAGACAGAGAGACATACACAGAGATACACAGAGAGAGATTCCCCCATTTGCTGGTTCACTCTCCAAATACCTGCTACAACTAAGGCAGGCCAGGCTGCAAGAGCTAACAACTCATAATAGGTCTTTCAGTTAAACTTGCTTTCTTGTTCTAAAACCTTGGAACAAGTGATTTTCATGAATTTTCAATGTTTTCTTTCTTTTTAAAAATACGAGTACATGTACTTAATTTTATAAGTGAAGTTAATATTTTCTGCTAATGATTTATTAAGAATTTTAACTTTCAGGCAATGGAGACTTTATCGTTTTTTTTTAAAGATTTTCAAGCATAAATTAATGGTAGTAAAGAAATATATACCATGGCAGGTGCCGCGGCTCACTAGGCTAATCCTCCGCCTAGCGGTGCCAGCACACCGGGTTCTAGTCCCGGTCGGGGCGCCGGATTCTGTCCCGGTTGCCCCTCTTCCAGGCCAGCTCTCTGCTGTGGCCTGGGAGTGCAGTGGAGGATGGCTCAAGTGCTTGGGCCCTGCACCCCATGGGAGACCAGGAGAAGCAACTGGCTCCTGCCATCGGATCAGCGCGGTGTGCTGGCTGCAGCACGCTGGCCGCGGCAGCCATTGGAGTGTGAACCAATGGCAAAGGAAGACCTTTCTCTCTGTCTCTCTCTCTCACTGTCCACTCTGCCTGTCAAAAAAATATATATATACCATGCACAATATTTTTATATTTGTTGTCATAATTTGTGGTTAATATCGATAGCTACTACTTGTGTGTTTATAATAAATATGAATTGCATTATTTTTCTTTTATTAAGTCACATGTACTGGTGATGCTGTTAAAATATACTATATTTCTGATTTTATTTGGACTTACCTGACATAGCTATGGTAAAACATATCAATTTGATTATGAATAAATATATTTGTTCTTCAAATTCTGGAAAATTTGTTTTATATGAAGATACTTCAAAAAGCTTTTGGACACAGAATTAAACGATGGTTATTTTGGTGCAAAACAGTTTTGAGACCCACAAACAATTTTTTCCTAACACATACTTTTCATGAATTTTTGCAGACCCCCTCCTATATATGAGTTCAGAACTGTTTGCACCAATATAAACTTGAAATACTGTAAATTTAAAATATCTATCTCAAAAATTATACACAGAAAGAGATGAAAAGAAAGAGAAGAAAGAAAGTGGGGGAGAGGGAAGGGAACTAACAGTATATTCTGAGAATTGTATCTATGAACTACATGGAATCTGTTCTATTTGTATTAATATCACATTAACAGGCAAATTGATGGGAGAGAAAGAGAAAAAGAGAAAGAGAGGAGAAATCCAGTTAAATCTTCTGGGAAAAAAAGATATGAAGCTCAGTGGCTATATCTGATATTTACCCAACCTCAAAAATCAAAGAAAGGGGGCCAATGTGGTGGTACAGTGGGTTAAGCTACCTCTTGTGGATGCTGGCATACCACATCACAGTGCTGGTTCTAATCCTGGCTGCCTCTGCTTCTGATTCATCTCCCTGCTGATGAACCTGGCAAAGAAGGAGGGGATGGCCCAAGCACCTGGGCCCCTGTTACCCACATGGAAGATCAAGATGAGTAACTGGATCCTAATTAAGTCTGGCCAAGACCTGGCTATTGTGGCTGTTTGGGAAGTAAATCAGCTGATGGAAAATCTCTTTCTCTCTCTCTCTCTCTCTCTCTCTCTCTCTCTCACACACACACACACACACACACACACACACTTTGCCTTTCAAATAAATAAATAGCTGGAAGCCAGGAAGTCAATCTAGATATTTCCCATGGGTTGATTACATAAGCCATGTCCTGCTGGGGTGTGATTAGTAGGAAGCTGAATCAGGACCCATTCCCAGGAATCAATCACAGGTAATCCAATGTGGGCATAGGGAATCCTAAATGTTGGCCTAACTTCTAGGTCAAATGTCTGCCCCTAAACTTGTCTTATTTCTGAGATCTTTTTGAAGTACACTCATATATTTCTACGATTTCAAATTTTTGCCAATTATTATATGTTCCTGCTGAAATGTGCCTTTTATCATTATGAAATGTGTTTCTGTTTCTCTAGTACTCTTAAGTGGTAGTAGATAATCAATGGCCATAAGTGTTTTCTCTCCCTTTATCACACCCTCGAAAGTGAGCTTGCAACTCTTCCTTACATGAGTTAGGCAGTCTTTCCCCTCTTTAACTGTGGGTTGGATGTTATGTTTACTTTGACTAATGGGGAATAACAAAGGTTAACAAGTGTGGGGGCTGTGGATTTTTCTCTCTCTTAATACTGGGGAATCTCTGCAGCCTCTGCCTTCAAAGAAGGCCAGGCAAACCTAATGACAGAAGATATGAAGCTCAATGGCCCTATCTGATATTTACCTAACTTCAAAATTCAAAAACACACTTTTCAGGTGCATGTATGAGCCTAGTAGAGACCAGCAAAGTTTGCAGCCAAGCCAAGACAATAAGAAATGGCTAGCAAGATCATTGCATTTAGCTTTTTTCTGTGTGATGAGTCTTTACGGAGCATTATATTCAGAAATTTGCACTTAGAAGTGGGATGCTACAATAACAAGAACTTCAAATATGTGTGACTGGTCTCAGGCAAGAAAGTAACCCAAGGTCTTAGATGCATCAAAGGAGTTGCTTTAAAAAAAATGGAAAAATGGTGAGCAACATATTATCAGAGGATAAAAAAAGCATATGGAACTTGATACTGGCTTGGAAACCAATAGTGACATGTTGAATTTAGTGACAGAACAATTGGGAAATTTGGATGATTAAAAAAATGTAGACAATTTATTAACTTTGATCAAACGATTGAGTGTCAGAGGGTTGGAAATGTCAATTAGCTTATCCTATCTGAAAATGGTAAGAAACAGAGAGATGATGAAGGAAAAACTGTTCAGCTTCCAGGATAAATCCTTACTCCTAGAAATAGCTCAATATAAGAAATAGCCTTAGATCAAAGGTGTGACTACTACCACTTTGTTGCTACCTTTGAAATATTTGCTTGTTCTTAGTAGACATTCTTATCATATAAAAGGTTTCCTAGCACTTCAAGACAGTTGGAGTATAGCAGCTGGGCTTGTCTTCCAGAGTTAAGATGTCTGCTCTGAAAAGAACTCATGAGTGTGACTACTGGTAATCGAATAAATTATAATTTGATACACAGCCCACATCAAAACTGGAAACTCTTATGCATCAAAGGACACCATCAGAAGTGTTAAATGACAACCCACGGAACGTACCTTCAAACAATGGGTCTTCAAAAAGTTCATGGAAATGTGCATTTTGAAAAAAGATGCATAGATTTCAAAAATGTTTACACTAAAATAACCTTATATCTTAATTCAATTTTTCCATGATATTTTTGAAGCCTCTTTGTACGGAATGCACACACAAGAAGAAAACCACCCAATGCATAATTCAAACAACAAAAATAACACAATAAAATGATGGCAAAGGATTTTAAGAGACATTACTCCCAAGAAGATACATAAATGGCCAGTAAGTACATGAAAAGAAACCCCCAACACCACTATTCATCTAGGAACTTGAAACTACAGTAAGATATCATTTCTATCCATTAGGATGAGTATTATTTAAAACAAGCAAGCAAAAAAATAGAAAATAAGAAAATTGTTGGTGAGGACGTGAAAAGTTGGAATCCGTGTCTTACTAATGGGGATGTAAAATAGAGAAGTCACTGTAAAAAAAAAAAAAAAAACAGTATGCCAGGTCTTCAAAAACTTAAACAGAGAATTACCATAACATGTCACTTTAAGGTATACACTTAAATAATTGAAAGCAGAGCCTTAAACAAATATACGTAGACCAGTGGTCACAGCAGCACTATTTACAAAAGCAAAAGTAGTAAAAGAAAATACCCATTAGCTGATGAATTGACAAAGCATGGCATATACATACAATGACATATTGTTCAACCTTAAAATCAATGCATTTCTGATATACACTGTAATGTTTACAAATTTTGAAGATATTATACTAACAAAACAGGCCACACACGAAAGGACACATATTGTTTGTTTACCCTTATATGAGATACCTAGAGTATGCAATCATCGGGACAGAAAATAGAGTGGTGGTTTCCAGGGGCTGGGAGGAGGGAGGAAGGGAATTATAATTTAATTGGCACAGATGTGATCATGAAAATGTTCTGGAGACTATAGAAGTATGGAGGTGGTGGTTGCACATAATTTGTAATTAATGCCACTTCAAAATGGTTAAAGTAAAGTGACCTCAGCAAGGTTGTGTCCCAGGAAGCCTTAAACCCACCTTCCCTTAGGAAGCACTGATTTAACCCATGAACCAACAGCTAGTTAATCCAATACAGTAGTGCAACCTAGGAAAGATTAAAAGAAATAAAAGGAACTCAGCAAACACAAACCCCTCCTGTTTACCAAAAACATCACCTCTAGCATATCTAGTTTTAAACACATTGCTTAACAGCCACGGCATATTTTTAAAAATTCAGAAACCAATTAAAAAAGTTTGTATGAGGCCAGCATGAAGTGAACCATATCAAAGCTCTGTTAAAAAATGATGATGACACTTTCCAGAGCATCTCCCCTTACCAGAGAGTAACCAAACCAGGAATAAACTCTCAATTCCTACCACCTACTTAGGGAGGGGAAAAGAATACTGGAATGCGTAATCAATATTATGATTACTGAGAGTGCTACCTAACGGTCTGGATTCTGCCGCATGTGAACTTAAGCATCAAAAGGAAGAGTGCGCCGGGTTGGGAGCTGCTGAGAACAAAAGCAGTCAATGTGCCCTGATCAAGCACCACAATCTGCTATACCATGCAACGGAGCTCCAGCATTAAGGCTTGTTACAGTACCAGAGAAGGCAGCAAGGCAGACACAAGGAGCTCCTGTGTAGACATAGACCTCTTAACTAAGAGATACACAACAAATCCAAGAGACGGTGCTCACAAAAGGCTTGAGTAGTCCTCAAAACTTCCAGTTGGTTGAAAGCGTGGTGACAGTTCTATCTATACTAAACCAAACTGCAGGGGTGGGCAAGATAACTGTATCCCAGGATGTTGTAACATAAAGAGTAAATGCCAGTGAGCTGGCATCCCATATGGGATATGAAGACACATCCCATGCTTATGGATGGAAGATTTAATGCCATTAAAATGTCCACACTTCCCAAAGTAGTTCACATATTTAATATGATGCTTATGAAAATATTAATGGCATTTTTGCACAAATAGAAAAATAAATTCCAAATGCAAATGGAACGTTAAGGCACTTAGAATATCCAAAATAATCCTGAAGAACAAAGATGGACACGTTCTGATTTCAAAATGTACAACAAAGCAACATTAATTAAGACAGTTTGGTACTGGCACAATGACAGACATATAGACCAATAGATCAGAATGGAAAATTTAAAAATAAATGCTTGCCTGTATGATCTTTGACTACAGAAGAAAAGAAATCTTTTCAACAAATCATGGTAGGGAAAGTAGATATCCACATGCAAAGGAATAACGTTAGGACTCTTATCTTACAACAAGTACAAAATTAACTCAAAATGGATTAGTGACCTAAACAAAAGACCTAAACCTATAAAACTCCTAGAAAAAATACCAGTGGAAAAGCTGCAGGACATTGTATGTATGTATTATTCCTTGGATGTGACACGAGAATAACAAGCAACACAAACAAAAATATATTGAACCTATTACATCAAAAGACTTAATCAAAGAGCAAAAAAAAAAAAAAAAAAAAAAAGCAACCTAAGGAAGAATACTTCAAAAGGGCATGGAATTGCATACTGCACTGAAATAAACATCTATAAGTTCCATGTTCGATGACATATTTGAAGCAGCTTCATATCTGTAAATAATTTTTGATAAGAGGTTAATATCCAGAATATGTAAGAAACTTCTACAGTTCAACAACATGAAGACAAATTAAAGAATGGTCAAGGAATTGTATAGTAAATTCTCAAAAAAATATACAAATAGCCAACAATCATATGAAAACATTATTAACATTAAAAAAATGCAAGACTAAGAAAATGTAAAGATATACCACAATGAGATATTATCTCATGGATATCAGAGTAGATACATTTTTTTAAAAAATAGCAATTGTAGTTGAGGATGCAGAGAAACTGGAGCCGTGTGTACTGCTGGGGAGAATAAAAACTCTTGCAGCAGTTATGAAAAGCAGCATTGCATTCCTTTACAAATTAAAAATAGAATTACCACACGCTCCATCAATTCCTCAATGAGGCCTATGTCCAAAAGAATTCAAAGCAGAATCTCAAAGAGATTTCCACAATGATTGCAACATTATTCACAACTTGACAATAATCAAGAGCTCAATAAAAATATCTGTTGACAGAAGAATAAAGATATATGCTGTACATACAATGGGATATAATGCAGCCTTTAAAAAAGGACATATTATCTCACTTTATACATGGACATTACACTAGCTAAACATGTTAAAAATGCTACATAATTTAATTTCTGTAAAATGCTTAAAACTGTCAAAAATTATAGCAGCAGAAGGTGCTACTTAGTTCTGCACTGGAAAAAATAGACAAATTTCTTCAAACTAAACTTTGAACTCTGCACAGCAACAGATACTGTAATATATTATTATATAATATATTTATTTGGAAGTCAGAGTTACAGAGAGAAGGAAAGATGGAGAGGGAAGGAGAGAGAGAAAGGGAGAGAGAGAGAGAGAGAAAGAGAGAGAGAGAGATGGTAAAGGAGAAACAGAGAGAGAATCTTCCATTTGCTTGTTCACTCCCTAGATGACTGCAACAGCCAAGCCTAAGCCATTCCAAAGCCAAGAGTTAGGGACTTTGAGTCTCCCACATGTGTGGCAGGGACCCAAATACTTGGAGCCATCTTCTGCGGCTTTCCCAGGCCATAGAAAGGAACTGGATAGGGTGTGGAGCGTCTGGGGTACAAACTGGCACCCACATAGGATGCCTAGATTGCAGGCAATGGTTTTATCTACTATGCCACAATGCCAACCCCTCAAAATATGTATTTGACAAGTGATTAATAACCAGAATTAATGGGTACTTAAACAAATCAATGGCAAAACCATCATCATCATAATCATCATTCAATTTTAAAATGGCAGTAAATCTTTTTATTTTATTTTATTTTTATTTATTTTTTTTAAACTTTTATTTAATGAATATAAATTTCCAAAGTACAGCTTATGGATTACAATGGCTTCCCCCCCATAATGTCCCTCCCACCCGCAACCCTCCCCTTTCCCACTCCCTCTCCCCTTCCATTCACATCCTGATTCATTTTCGATTCTCTTTATATACAGAAGATCAGTTTAGCACACATTAAGTAAAGATTTCAACAGTTTGCTCCCACACAGAGACATAAAGTGAAAAATACTGTTTGAGTACTAGTTATAGCATTAAATCTCAATGTACAGCACACTAAGGACAAAGATCCTACATGAGGAGTAAGTGCACAGTGACTCCTGTAGTTGACTTAACAAATTGACACTCTTGTTTATGGCATCAGTAATCACCCTAGGCTCTTGTCATGAGCTGAAAATGGCAGTAAACCTTTAAGATATTTCTTAAAGAAAGATGTACAAATTTCTGACTGTTACATGAAAAAATGAGCACCATCACTAATCATCAGGGAAATCCAAGTGGAAAGCACAGTAAGTACCACTTCTCTCCAGTTAGACTGGCTATTATCATAAACACAAGAAATAAGAAGCGCTGGCAAGGATGTGGAAAAAATGGAACCTTTGCACACTGTTGGTGAAAATGCAAATTAATGCAGACATTGTGGAGAACAGTATGGAAGTTCTTCCAAAAACTAAAAACAGAGCTACCCTATGATCCTACATTCAAGAAAAATGGAGTAATTCCTGACCAGTGGGCCATATTTACAAAGTGGAACTTCCCCGGCAAACTTCTTGCTAGGCTGTATGAGGGTCATTGTCAGAAGTACATTATCTCCACTGGCGCCATGGCTCACTTGGCTAATCCTCCACCTGCGGCGCCGGAAACCCGGGTTCTAATCCTGGTTGGGGCACTGGATTCTGTCCCAGTTGCTCCTCTTCCTGTCCAGCTCTCTGCTGTGGCCCGGGAGTGCAGTGGAGGATGGCCCAAGTGCTTGGGTCCCTGCACCTGGCTCCTGGCTTCGGATCGGCACAGTGTGGCCGTGGCGGCCATTAGGGGTGTGAACCAACAGAAGCAAGGCCTTTCTCTTTGTCTATCTCTCACTGTCTATATCTCTGTCTCTTTCTCTCTGTCTAACTCTGCCTGTCAAAAAATAAAAAAAAAATTTAAAGTATGTGGTCTCAGGGTATGTGTGGGCCTTGTGCTAGATCAACTTAAGTTAAAATACTGGCAGCTCATCAGTGAGCTATGAAATTCCATTTTTATTGCTCCTGCCAGCATTTAGCTCAGCTTTCTTTCCTTATATTCACCTCTTCTAGAATCAACAAATTCCTTTGGGAGTGGAGGGAAGGCTTATTTTATTCTATCACCAAGATGCTAAAATTGTAATACCTAATTTTTTTTAGCTCAATGTATTTTTGTTTTGTTTTGTTTTGTTTTGCTAAACCTTGTTTGTGATGGTTTATTTCCTTTTGGACTGTGAGTTCACTGGTGTGACACTAACCTCCAGAAATGCTAAGAGTCCTGCTTTTAGATGCACTCCTCCAGGAAGAAATACTATTTGTTGTCATTGAATGCCTTCACTTCTTACCAACCAGAACCGACACAGCCTCGTGGATTAAAATCCCAACAACATATGTTAATACATATTCAAAGCCTAAATCCATATGAGATCTAAAGTATGAAATGTGAGAGTCAATTCTCATGCAAGAATTTTATTTTTTCCCATTTCATTTATTGCAAACTAAAAGGAAACAAGTATTTGTTTTCTCCCTTTGCTTGAAAGAATGGCATATGTGATTTGTAGCTTGCAATTCCAATGTTGCTAAAGCAATTAACTATTATTATTGTGAGCAGAAATTAAGAGTTTTAGGGCATTGTAGTCTGTCGGTCTGTGGAACACTTAGCTTTTCATGCTTCTGGAAGGTTTAGGAAATGAAGATACTTAACTTTCCAAGAGCAATTAGAGATCATATATACAAAACAACTTGACAGAAACTTGTTTCATACATAATTTTTAAGCACACACAATTTCAAATGCAAAATAAGACAGTAGAAAATTTTCATTACATCATCGAAATCAAGCTAGAGAGAAATGTTAAATAATTTTAAAACAATAGTACACAAAATATGACATACCAGATTTTTTTCCACAACAATGTATATTTCAATATTTCGATGCAATAGCTTGGAAAAGTCAGTGCTCTGGAAAAGAGACACAAAATGAGTCCTGAAGTATTCATTAAAATTTACCTCCAAACGAAGTTAAATTCAGAGATAAACTGAAAGATGTGGTGTTATTACTGATTATATGATGAGGCTGTTTCCAAATACACAATTTAGGTACTGGGCTGAACACTGCAGTACATAAATGCTCTGGCTGGTGTGAATTTTCAACTAGACTTCCAAAGGTTTATAAACACCAAGATTTCCTTTACTTTTGCAATACTTGAAGTTGAAGTCATGTGTTTATAGAGCAAACGTTTGCTCTTCTTAGCCTCATAAAATTCTGCCATTGGACAGACTTCCTGCTCCCCAGTATAGGAAGCTACTTTTGGCAAATGATGCAACTTAGAAAAATGGAGTCAAGTAGGTGTTAGTTATGACAGTTTGCAAGATTTTTTAGAGGAAAAATTTATCATTGGGCTTCATTTATACTTTGTGTAAAGCCACTGAAATTATTTGTTTTTGAATTCTCCTAAGACAAAAAATTAAGACATCCAGATGATATGATATTTAATTTGTCTGATCTAGGAAAAATAACACTGTGAATCATATAAAAAACACTAATGTGAAAATAGTTTGTTTCTTTTAATTTTAAATTTACATCTTGCTGTTTCCAAGATTAACTACCTAAGTCTTTCCTAAACTTTCAACTAATGACAAGTATAACAATGAACAAAAGCATTCTCTAGTCATTTGACACAGAGGGCCTTATGAAAGTATAAAATAATTTAAGATTTACAAGTCACTAACAAAACCTGGCCCAGAAAATATTTTTAGTTCAAAAAGTTTATTGGATCAGATAAAATAAAAGAGTCAACACTTACTTCTGGATATTTTCTGACTTCATTCCATGAAGCATAAAGCCAACCATGAGTGTCATTTTCCACCAGATGAATAACACTGGGGTCAGTTTTCTCTTCATAAATCATATGTGCAAATCCTGATACAGCCTCCATTGGTTCGATTCCATATGAGATATTTTTAAACTGCACTGTTCCCCTGGATTTTAAAATATTATTTGAAGACTGAGATTCTACCAAAAACTATAATCTAATATTCGAATCAGAAATACTGACTAGACATTTTTTAATACTCAAAATCTCTCTAGTTTCCCTATGTTATCTCTTTGCTCTTTTATCTACTCCAGACATAGACCACTATATGCAGAATTCATATTGTTTTAAATTATGAATATTTTCATTATGATGGCTTCTTGTAATGGGGGAAAAAGCAGGTATTTATAGAGAAAGACAGACAGAGGAACCTCCCATTGCTGATTCATTCTCGAAATGCTTGGAGTGGCTGGGGTTTTTCTATGCTGAAACCAGGAGTCGGGATTTAATCCAGCTCTCCCATGTGGATGGCAGCAACCCAAATACTTGAGCCCTAACTGCTGCCTCCCAGGGTCTGCATTAGCAGGAAGTTAAAAAGTTGGAACCATGACTCAAGCCCAAGAACTCTGATGTAGGGCCCAGTTAAGAAACTGCTAGGCCAAATGCCTGTTCCTTTATATGTTATTTTAAAGAAATCATAGATACAACAGTCTGCTCAAATAAGTTAAGCTTATTTAATGTACATATTCCCAATGTACATATTTTTTGGAACCAGTCTATAAAATCTACGTATGCTCTTCAGAGTCTTATGTTCCCTCTCTTTGATGTACCTAACTCTCTTCTGACACTTAATATCCTAAGTCATTTTTGTGCATGGATGAAATGAAGGTACTTTTTGCATAACAGTGACTGAGCACAGAGCCACAGTGCTGAGCATTCTCTGGCACTCTACAATTTAAATTGCTCTAAGAGATTATAAAATAGGACAGAAATAGAATTTGAGAAAACTGCAGAACTATTTGAGATCAATCAATATCTCCAACATTCAATGTTGCTCAAAGCTTCAAGCAGCAGATCCTGTCAGTATCAACAGCAGTCTCTCAGGTAATAAGGGAATCAGCTCTAATTCATTGGTAATTCTGATTCAGTACTTAAGGAATTTAAATAACACAGGTGATTATATAAGTAGAAAAGGTTATGAAGGAGTTATTCATAGACTAGCAGAATGTCTTTAATTAGTCTACAACCTGAGTCCTGAACAAGTGTTGAGTGTCACAAGAGAATTTGGAAAACCTGAAACATATCCATTATAATTGCAATCCATCTGAAAAAAAAATTCACAAAGAAAAACCAATGGGTAACTTATTTAAAAAATGAACACCCCATATATGTCATTTATAACCATTACTTTAGCTACCTAAATACTTTAATATGAATGGTAATTACCCAATTACTATATCTCAACTAGAAATAAGCCCTAGTCCAGCTTATTCAACTTTAGTGAAAAAATATGATTATAATAGAATATTAATATATTTTAATAATTATAATAAAAAATCTAAAAGAAAAAAAGCTAAGTTTTACCTGACTTTTCAAAGGTGTGTGATGCTGGGTATCATTTTTGTCATAATAATAAACAATTGACATTGAAGATAAAAATGATCTAGGCAAAAGTCACAAAAACACACTCAGATAAAACATAGAAAAGTTATTATTCATGTACAATTCTTTCTACTGAAAAATTTAAATTGATATCAATCTACTTGGTATATGCTGTTGTTCAAATATTTCTTTCTTTTTAAAGTCTTATTTATGTTTTTGAGAGGCAGAATTACAGAGAGAGAGAGTTCTATTCATGGGTTCATTCCCCAAATGGCCACAATAACCAAAGCTGGGCCAATCCAAAGCCAGGAGATTTTTCCGGGTCTCCCACATGGGTGTGGGGCCCCAAGCACTTGGGCCATCTTCCATTGCTTTCCAAGGCAGGGAGCTGGATCAAAATAGAGCAGCCAGGACTCAAACTGGAGCCCACATGGGATGCCAGAGTCCCAGGCAGAGGCTTAACCTGCTATGCCAGAGGAGAGCCCACAGGCCCAAATATTTCCATGTCCATTACAAAAAAAAAAAAAATGAAGTGCTGATGGTGGCATTTTAAGTAGAGTGATGCATAATACAAAAAATTCAGATTAATGAACAATATAAATTGCTAGATATATCAAATTGAAATCAATAGATGATAGATATAACTAGGTAATTTTTATCCCAGTTCCAAACACAGAACTCTCCAGTCCTCTTTATCATTCACAGAGTTCAGATTTTACCCTCAAATGTTAAATTAAAATGCACACTTAAGATAAAATTTTACAAGTTATTTGGTCTCACTACAAATTCATAAACACAAACTTAACCAAGTACTCGTTCCCTCACGATAATGTTGATCAGAGTTTTCTTTCATTTCTCTCAGTAGCTATCTAAAAAGTTCAATTCTTCCTTCATGACCCCCATGTTCTTTTCCTCTCAATTATCTGTGCCCATCCTCACTCCTTATTTCCAGAGGATTATTTCTTCTATTGAAAGCAAACCTTTACATCTGCACTATAGGTTCCATCCTGAGCCATATACTAAATACACCCAACTCTTTCCTAAAATTTCAAACTCCCCCCCTCCCAAATTGTTTATCCAAACGCGATTTTATTGGCCATTTTCAAGTCACTCACATTCTAAATAACTCTTTTTTGACCCTGTGTACAAATACTGCTTATGTGTATGTGTGTATAAATTCTCATCAGATGTTATCTACACACATATCCTCCACTCTCTCAATTCCTGCCCACTCTGAAACTTCTCTAGATATCCATAGCCATCAACCTTTCAAACCAAAAGACTATTCATAACTCTTTCCTGTGCTGGACTTCTAGTTTCTATTTATAATCTTTGATGTCTCAATCAAATAATTTAATGTAAACAATCCTTCTCTCATTTGTTTCCCTTCCTACCTCCTGAATCTCTCCAGTTGGATCTTCTATGCTAGATCCTCAGTTTTGTTTTATTTTCCTATATTTTCCAGAAATTTTCATCTTTTCCAAGATTTAGACTTTAGTCACTAATTTGTTTATAAATTCCCTATATAAACTCTCCTGATTTTTTTTTAAAATACACACTACTGCTAAACCTACGTCCCTATGTCTCCTCAGGGGTTCAAATTCTTATCTTCACATTTTCAGTGGGGAAAAAAAAAAACAGTTGGATATCTCAGTGTATACTAAAAACCAACCTCATCCCTTCCTCACACAAATATCCTTTTGTTAATTACAGTATAATCTATACATTTTCTTGAGCAACGACTAAATTATTTGATACTATATTTGATCATAGCCAAAAGGCCAAGAAGCCAACTAAATTGTTTGAAATTCCTCAGTTTCCCAATCATTCTACTGAATGATTCTATTGAATTTCTCTCTCCAGTGCTAACAGATGTTATTATTCAAGTCACCATCCCCACTCACCTAAACTACTAAAATAGTCATACTTCTGCCCCCTAAAAATGACCTGGAAGACCTATTATGCTTATATATGTAAGTACATTTGTGACTCCCTATTTCCTTCTCTGCACTTTAGAGGTCTTCTGCAATGTTGTTTCTTCTTACCTTTCCAGAAAATTTTACCTTAAGCCTTCACAAAATATATTGTTTAAGAATTCACACTGACCCTCTGGCCAAAAAGCCACTCTGTCTCATACCCACATGTTTTGCATAGCATTTACTTTCTGAATAGAATTCTCCTGTACTCGCCCTATTCTTTTATATATTGATATGCCCTCCCTCTATATGAAGTTATTTCTAGCCTCTTTCCAAAAGCCCTTCCCTGAGGTCCAAATAACCCTATTTACATATTTATCATAACACCATACTCAAAACTTTGTTTCTGTATTAATTTATTTCAATGGATCTTCCTGTATTATAATTTTTTGTGCAATAGGATTTATTCTATTTTATATGCCTAATATTTTGCTTATTATATAATAGGGATCATTGCTTATTAATTGAAGTGATTCTAATCATAGCTATTACCAAAAATCAAGAAACCAAAGAGTTAAAATTTGAAGTAACAAAATATTGACTTACTGTTTTTTGATATGGATAAAATATTGTTTTTCTTCTAATGTAATTATATAATCAGCCTGTAACAAGAATATCCAAAAAATTCAGTCATATTTGTAGATAACATGTGCTAAATAATGTGTTTTATCTAAATTATGCTTTGAAATATTCACAAAAAATAATCACATAGAACCACTGTATTGACTTCCCTTCCTGTGTGGATATTTGAAGTTTCAGGATTCTGAATTGAAGACATGGTCATCCACGTGCCTGCTATTCACCATTATTCACATTCCTGGGATACAAACATACCTGATGACTGTTGGCTTCCAGCTCAGTCTCCACCAGATCACCACACCAAATGCCCACCTCAGGGTTGGCAAAGTGTCACAGTGGGTTAAGCTACCATTTGAGATACCCATGTCATGAATCACAGCTCTGGTTAGAGTCCAGGCCAATCCAGCTCCCTGCTAATGCATCCTAGGAGGAAGCAGGTGATGGCTCTAGTACTTGGGCCCCTGGAACCTATAGAGAGGCCCAGATGGGGTTCTGGTCATCTTTCTTTGGCCTGACACAGCCCTGACTTTTGTGGTCATTTGGGGAGAGAACCAGCAGATGGAAGATTTCTCTCTCTCTGTCCATATGCATGTATGTGTCTGTGTGGGTTCCTCATTCCCTTCCTCCCTCCCTCCATCTATTTTCAAGTAGGTAAAAATAAGTATTTCAAATAGAATGCCCAATCCCAATAAATAGAACCACAAGAAATGTGATACACTTCATGCAATGTAATACAATAAGTGCCATGGCATTTTTCTTATCTGTGTAAGCAATCAAATTGCGCTGGATAGAAAGAAGGCCAAGGAGGAGGTTGAGCAGAGACATATCTAGACAATACCCTAGAACACAAAAGTCAGTACTCAGTAAGTTATACATTTGGATAATCTTTAAAAATTATTTTAGCCAAACAAAAAACCCCAGTCATTGACGTTTTAAGTTTGTATCAGGACATCACAAGGTGCTTTTCATCAGATAGATGTTTTGGCAAGAGTCACTTGAGGGGTTGCTAATGTGGCATAATGGGTTAAGCCACCACCTGCAGTACTGGCATCCCGAGTGGGCACTGGTTTGAATTCTGGCAGCTCCACTTCAGATCCAGTTCCCTGTTAACATGCCTTGGAAAGCCATGGAGGATGGCCCATGTCATCCTGTGACCCTGCCACCCACACAGGAGACCTAGGTAAAGCTCCTGGCTCCTGGCTCCTGGCTTTGGCCTGGCCCAACCTCAGCCATTGCAGCCATTTGGTGAGTGAACTAGCAGATGAAAGATCTCTCCATCTTTCTCTCTCTCTCTCTCTCTCTCTCTCTCTCTCTCTTTCCCTGTAAATCAGGCTTTCAAATAAATAAAAGAAAATCTTTTTATACAAGGTTATTTGAATCATACTCTACAAAGAGGTATGGGTAGAATTTGGATGGAAACTAAAATTGTGCCATCTAAAATTGAAAAATAGAGGGGAATATGAAAGTATCCATAGAATTTAAAATCCACATGTTTTACAAAGCAGTGACAAAATGATCACATCTGGAACAGCTACAGACAAGAACAAAGCTTTCAAAGCCAATTTTTTTTTGACAGGCAAAGTGGACAGTGAGAGAGAGAGACAGAAAGGTCTTCCTTTGCCGTTGGTTCACCCTCCAATGGCCGCCATGGCTGGTGCACTGCGGCTGGCCCACTGTGCTGATCCGATGGCAGGAGCCATGTACTTATCCTGGTCTCCCATGGGGTGCAGGGCCCAAGTACTTGGGCCACCCTCCACTGCACTCCCTGGCCACAGCAGAGAGCTGGCCTGGAAGAGGGGCAACCAGGACAGAATCCGACGCCCCGACCGGGACTAGAACCTGGTGTGCTGGCGCCGCAAGGCAGAGGATTAGCCTAGTGAGCCGCGGCGCCGGCCCAAAGCCAATTTTAAATAAAGGACATCAAGATCCTGGAAGCTTTCTCTGAAGAACTATAATGGCAAATGAAACAAAGCTTTACCGGTATAATCCTAAAGACAAATCACTGCTTCCGAGCAATGGCTACCAAGAGGTAGATGAATCAGGAGGAAAGTTCATGGCAACAGTTCTTTTGGAATGTTAAGGCATTTTGCTGGTTGATTTTCTAGAGAGCCAAAGAATGGTAACATCTGCCTATGATGAGACCGTTTTTATAGGATTAGCAACAGTTGCGGTAGAAAAAGACCCAATAAAAGCTTTTGGAGAGAGCCCTTGTCCACCACAAAATGCTCCTACTCATTCCTCTCATCAAACAATGGTGATTTTGTGAGAATCTTGAGGTAAAATCATTAGGTAGCCACCTTAACAGTCCTGATTTGACTCTGACTTCTGTTTCCTCATCTTAAAAAAAAATCTTTAAATGGCACCTTTTTTTCCAATTAATAAAAAGGTATCAGTGTTATAGTACAGAGGATTAAGTTGTTGCTTATGAATCTGCATCATTCCATATTGGAAGCCAGTTGAGTCTCATGGATCCTTTTTTTTTTTTTTTTTTTTTGGAGATACACATTTGACAAGTTTATTTAGTCCAGTTATCAAGAAAGGATGAGACAAGCTGTCACAACTTCTCAGAAGAGCTTTTGCAAATCCACTTTTTTTTAACGATTTACTTATTTTTTAAAGATTTATTTTATTTGAAAGAGTTACAGTGAGAGGTAGAGACACAGAGAGAGGTCTTCCATCTGCTGGCTCACTCTCCAGATGGCCGCAACGGCCGGTGTTGCACCGCTCTAAAGCCAGGAGCCAGGAGCTTCTTCCAGATCTCCCATGTGGGCTCAGGGGCCCAAGGACTTGGGCCATCTTCTACTGCTTTCCCAGGCCATAGCAGAGAGCTGAATTGGAAGAGGAGCAGCCAGGACTAGAACTGGTGCCCATGTGGGATTCCAGCACTTCAGGCCAGGGCTTTAACCCACTGTGCCATAGCATGGGCCCCAGATTTACTTATTTTAAAGATACAGTGACAGGGGGCATGGGAGAGAGGAGATACAGAGACGGGGAAGAAAGGGAAGGCAAGGTGTTCCATCTGCTATCCAAATGACTTCAACAGCTGGGGTTGGGCTGTGCTGAAGCTAGAAGCTGGGAACTCCATGCATGTCTTGCACATGAGTGGCAGAGGCCCACGCAATGAGGACATCTTCTTCCCATGTATGTTAGTTGGGATATGGATGCAAATCTACTTTGAATCTTATAGAATCCCACTGTACATGTGCAATTGGTCTGTTTCTATTCTATCTACATAATGGCCAGTTCAGGTTTTGCTCCACTTCTAATTCAACTCCTTGCTAATGTGCCTGGAAAAACAGCACAAGATGGCTCAATTGCTTGGGCCCTTGCCACTCCCAAGTGGGAGACCTGGATGGGATTCTTGGCTCAGGGCTTTAGCCTGGCCCTGCGATCTGTCTCTCTTTCAATTAGATATTTTAATTAAATTAAAATTACATACATTTTAGTTCCTTTTTATATTTTATTGTTTTTAAAATGAATTTATTAATACATTAGATTCTCACAATCACAGCAAATGCATGATAATTAGTATAACATAATTGCATCGATGTGGTTAAATTCCCAGGACACTCAGGTTTTTTTTAATAGATTAAGTGATTGGCATCATCACTTAAAAAATTTCTTGAGAGGCAAGCATTTGGCCTGGTGCTTAAGATGCCAGCTAGCATGCACACATCCCATATTAGAGTACGTGGGTCTTATCATCAGGTCTGGATCCTTGATCCAGATTCCTGATACTGTGGATCCTGGAAGGTGGGAGTGCTGGCTCAAAGAGTTGAGTTCCTGCCACCTATATGGGAAACATAGATTAAGTTCAGAATTTATGGCTTCAGCTTTATGGCATTGCATGTGGTCTATCCTAGAGAAAGTTCCACACACTGATGAAAAGAATGTGCATTCTGCAGCTATAGGATGAAATGTTTTGTAGATATCAATGAAATCCATTTTGTCGTAGTGTAAATTAGCTGTTTTTTTCTTTGTTGATGTTTTTGTCTAGCTGATTTGACCACTGATGAAAGTGGGAAATTGAAAGCACCCCCCTCCAATATTATTGTATTGGAGTCTATGTTTCCCTTTAGTTCCATTAATATTTGTTATAAATTTCCTGGTGGCCTGCTTTGGGTGCATTATATTTACTATAGTCACACAGTCACATCTTCCTGTGGAATTGATCCCTTAATACTTTCATAATTCTATTCTTTGTCTCTATTAACTGTTTTTGTGTTAAAGTCTATTTTGTCTAGATTAGGGTGGCTACTAATATTCTTTTTTGCTTTCAGTTATCATAGAATAACATTTTCCATCCTTTCCCTTTCAGTTTGTGTGTATCTTTGTTGGTGAGGTATGTTTCTTGTAGGCAGCAAATAGTCTGTATCTTTTAATTGGAGAATTTAGGGCATTTATATTAAAGGTTATTACTGATAAGTAATGACTTGGTCCTGCTATTTTTCCATATATATTCCTATCATTGCTTTGGATTTACTTTGTACTTTTACTAGGAGAATTTTTGCCTTCACATTCTTTCATAATGGTATCAATTTTTGTTTCTTTGTGTAGTACCTCATAAAGTATCACTTGTAAGTTTGGACAAGTTATGTCAAAATCTATCATGCCCAACTTGGGTGTAACCATGGACTCTTTTAGTGCTCTTGAGAACTTAGTGGAGCTCCCAGCCTATGCCTCTGAATATTCAAAGAAGGAGCAGACATCCACTAAGCCACAGAGGAAAATTTCAAAGATAAAGCCATTAGAGGAGAAATTTAACAAATGTTTCCACAGATACCTAAAAATAATTATAGAAATATGAGAAAGATGAATAAGGAAAACAGTTCTATTCCTCCAAAGAAACTCATCAGCCTTTTAATATTAGAATGTGAAAGGAAGAGGTTGATGAAATGCTTGAAAAGGAATTCAAAAGACTGTTCATAAGATTACTCAAAAACAATGAAGCAAATTCATGAGTTAAAGAAATCCATACAAACATGGCTGAAATTCATACACACAGGGATGAAAAATTTTGCCAAAAATAGAGATATTGACTATCTGAACTAGCAGACAAATCTTTGGAAATATTTTAGTCTGACTGAAAAAAAAGATAAAATGAAAACAGTGTTCCAGATTTACTGAAGATACTATCCAACAACCAAAATACAAGTCTTAGGATTTCCTGAAGGTGTGGAAAGAGAGTGGATTAGAAAAACTACTTGAAATAATATCAGAAAATTCTAATTTGGAATAAGAAAGGGACATCCAAGTATAGGAAGTATGTAGAATTCCTAATAGACAAAACCAGAAAGATCTTCACCATGACACATTACAGTCAAGCTTTCAATAATAAAATATAAAGAAAATATTATAAGAGAAACACCAGATTATCTCCAGAGGTTCTCCAATTAGACTGACAGTTGATTCCTCATCAGAATCCTATAGGTAAGGAGAAATAGAGAGACACAGTCCATGTCCTAAAAGAAAAAAAAGAAAAAAATAGTCAACCCAGAATACTGTACCCTGAAATGCTCTCATTTGTAAATGAAGGTTAAAAACAACCTTACAAAACAAAGAGAGGTATACATTTAAATGTGAGAAGAATGTTAATTTTGGGGGACCAGGTAATGGACTCTTATCAGTTGAACTGTGCCTACATCCCCAATTCAAATTTGAAGTCCTAACCCTCAGGAATCCAAAATATCACCTTATTTGGAGATAAGATACATATATACAAGTAATAAATCTAAATTATTCATTAGCATGGGCTATACTGGCATATGATATGTTCTTAAAATGTGGATATTTGTGTTGGCGCTGTGGCTCAATAGGTTAATCCTCCGCCTGCAGCGCCTGCACACACTGGATTTTAGTCCCAGTCGGGGCGCTGGATTCTGTCCCAGTTGCTCCTCTTCCTGTCCAGCTTTCTGCTGTGGCCCAGGAGTGCAGTGGAGGATGGCCCAAGTCCTTGGGCCCTGCACCCACATGGAAGACCAGGAGAGGCTCCTGGCTCCTGCCTTTGGATCAGCACGGGGCGCCGGCCGCAGTGCGCTGGCCACAGCAGCCATTGGGGAGTGAACCAATGGCAAAGGAAGACCTTTCTCTTTGTCTCTCTCTCTCATTGTCCACTCTGCCTGTCAAAAAAAAATGTGGATATATGGATTAGAACACACAGGTTAATCAGCTGCAATTTGGACAGAAATATGATACTCAGGTACAACAAGACAAAGGAAACATGAAAGGCAGCCAGAGGGCATCACCCTCAAGCGTTTTCTCCCATAGAAACAGTAGACACTAGAAGATAATGGGTGGCATCTTTAACGGACTGAAAAAGTGATCTCTACCCAAGAGTTTTATGTACCACAAAAAAGCGCCATCAAATAAGCAAGAAAAGTAAAAGCACTTCTTCATAAGAAAAGGTGAAATAATAGTTAATCAAGTTGCACCAAAAGAAACAGTAAAGACAGTCTATTTCTCAGGGTTTTTTTTTTTTAATTTTGAAATGTAGAGTCACACAGAGAGAAGAGACAGATCAACCATCTGCTGGTTCACTCCCTAAATGCTCACAACAGTAAGGACTAGGACAGGTGGCAAGTAGGAGCCAGGAACTCTATTTGAGTCTTCCACATGTGCGTCAGGAACCCAAGTAACTGGGCCATCATCCACATAATATACTCATACATTAGCAGGTACATTAGCAAGCAGCTGGATCAGAGGTAAAGAGTTAACAGGAGTTGAATCAGGCACTCTGACATGGAATGCAATTATCACAAGCAGAGGCTTTATCTCCTGTGCCACAACAAATAGCCCAAGGCAGTTTTTTACTAGAAAGAATATCATGATACTATGAAAAAGAATGGAGAAGAGAAAGTATGCATATCAGCAAATTTCTAAGTATGAATTGTTTAAAACAGTGATAGACATTGTTGCTTTATTTGAAAAGCTATTTAAATACAAAATATACAATCAATCAAATGTAATAAAGACCCAAAGTAGAGAAAAGTTTCAAGGTCTTTGAGTGATTAAGGAAATAGAAACAGTACTAATTCAATTCAGTAGGCAATGAACTAAGGAAACATGTAATAAGTTGAGGACATGCTGGCTTGAATACTTTTCATGGGCTCTTTGCTGTGGAGGTAAGCCCTAGGTGGCAAGTTCCTGAACTAGGATAAAATCCTGGGGGATATAATCCAGATAGAGGAGGTATGGTACTGGATGGGTTAATTTCCATATCAAAGTTGTGCAATAGGATGAATATTTGCTATTTCTGAAAACCAGGCTACTCCTCGAGACCTGAGGTCAGTTTCCACCAAGCAAAACATTTTTAAGCTTTAAAATATCATAAAACAAAAACTCATAGCATAGTTTGAACACACACACACACACACACACACACAAAGAAGGTAGTTCAACAACTCACAGAAAATGGGATTCAAATCAGTGACTATCACATATTTGTAGATGTTACTGAAACTCAAGAGGTAAGCGCTATACAGAAGTGGATGTGAGGGGACATTAATCTTTTATTTTCAACTTTTATTTAATAAATATAAATTTCCAAAGTACAACTTTTGAATTGTACTGGCATTTCCCCCCATAACCTCTCTCCCACCCAAAACCATCCCATCCCCCACTCCCTCTCCCATCCCATTCTTCATTATGATTCATTTTATCTTTATATACAGAAGATCAACTTAGTATATACTAAGTAAATATTTCAACAGACTATATAAACAAAGAGACAAATTATAGAGTACTGTTTGAGTAGTAGTTTCACTGCTAATTTGCATAGTACAACACATTAAGGACAGAGGCCTACATGGGGAGTAGGTGCACAGTGACTTCCGTTGACACTCTTATTTATGACATCAGTAGTCACCCAAGGCTGTTGTCATGAGCTGTCAAGGCCATGGAAGCTTTTTGAGTTCACCAACTCCAATCATATTTAGACAAGTCCATATTCAAAGTGGAAGTTCTCTCCTCCCTTCAGAGAAAGGTACTGCCTTCTTTGATGGCCCATTCTTTCTGCTAGAATCTAACAGAGGTCTTTCATTTAGGTTGTTTTTTTATGTTGTTTTGTTTTGTTTTGTTTTGTTTTTTTTTGCCAGAGTGTCTTGGCTTCCCATGCGTGTGAAACTCTCATGGGCTTTTTAGCCAGATCCCAATGCCTT
Source organism: Oryctolagus cuniculus (assembly GCF_051225735.1). Lineage (NCBI taxonomy): Eukaryota > Metazoa > Chordata > Mammalia > Lagomorpha > Leporidae > Oryctolagus > Oryctolagus cuniculus. Next base: position 92,498,983 of record NC_142868.1, on the reverse strand, counting down.
AAGGGCTGATTCTGAGGCCAGAGTGCTATTTAGGGCATTGGCCATTCTATAAGTCTACTGTGTATCCTGGTTCCCATGTAGGATCATTCTCTCCTTTTTAATTCTATCAATTATTATTTGTAGACACTGGCCTTATTTATGTAATCCCTTTGACAACCTTATCTTTTTGATCAATTATGAACTTAAACTGATCACTTTAACAAGTAAGATGGCATTGGTACATGCCACCTGATGGGATTGAATTAGAATCCACTGGCACATTTCTAGCTCAACATTAGGGGTAAGTCCGAGTGATCATGAGCCGAACTGCACATTATTTTCCTTTCTGATACCCACTCTTACATCAAACAGGGATTGCTTTTCAGTTAAATTTAAACCACTAAGAATAATTGTTTGTTAATTACGGAGTCCAACCAATGGTATTAAGTAGAACAAAAAATACTAGAAGGAATAAAATAGTAAGTTGTTCCTTGACAGTCAGGACAAGGGCTGATCAAGACATTGTTTCTCATAGTGTCCATTTCACTTCAACAGGTTTCCTTTTAGGTGCTCAGTTAGTTGTCACCGATCAGGGAGAACATGAGATTTGTCCCTTTGGGAGTGGCTTATTTCAATCAGCATGTTTTCCACATTCCTCTATTTTGTTGCAAATGACTGGATTTCATTTTTTTGTACTGCTGTATAGTATTCTACAGAGTATATATCCCATGATTTCTTTATCCAGTCTACCGTTGATGGGCATTTAAGTTGATTCCAGGTCTTAGCTATTGTGAATTGAGCTGCAACAAACCTTGAGGTGCAGACAGCTTTTTTGTTTGCCAATTTCATTTCCTTTGGGTAAATTCGAAGGAGCAGGATAGCTGGGTTGTATGGTAGGGTTATATTCAGGTTTCTGAGCTATCTCCAAACTGACTTCCATAGTGGCTTTACCAGTTTGCATACCCACCAACAGTGGGTTAGTGTCCCTTTTTCCCCACATCTTTGCCAGCATCTGTTGTTGGCAGATTTCTGTATGTAAGCCATTCTAACCGGGGAGAGGTGAAACCTCATTGTGGTTTTGATTTGCATTTCCCTGATCGCTATTGATCTTGAACATTTTTTCATGTGTCTGTTGGGCATTTGGATTTCCTATTTTTTTAACTTTTATTTAATAAACATAAATTTCCACAGTACAGCTTATGGATTACAATGGCTTCCCATCCCCATAACTTCCCTCCCACCCGCAACCCTCCCCTTTCTCTCTCCCTCCCCCCTTCCATTCACATCAAGATTCATTTTCAATTCTCTTTATATACAGAAGATCAGTTTAGCAAAATGTCTATTGAGATCCTTGGCCCATCTCTTAAGTGGGTTGTTTGTTTTGTTGTGGAGTTTCCTGATCTCTTTACAGATTCTGCTTAGTAATCCGTAATTGGTTGTATGATTTGCAAATATTTTTCCCATTATACTGGTTGCCTCTTAACTTTCCTGTTTCTTTTGCCGTCAGAAACTTCTAATTTGATGTAATCCCAATAAATAATCTTGAGTTTGACTGCCTGTGCTTCTGGGGTCTTTTCCAAGAAGTCTTTGCCTGTGCCAATATCTTGCAAGGTTTCTCTGATATTCTTTAATAATTTGATGGTTTCGGGTCATAGATTTAGATCTTTATTTCATGTTGAGTGGATTTTTGTGTAAGGTGTAAGGTAGGGGTCTTGCTTCATGCTTCTGCACGTGGAAATCCAGCTTTCCCAGCACCATTCATTGCATAGACTGTCCTTACTCCTGGGATTGGTTTTGGATCCTTGATCGAATATAAGTTGGCTGCAGATGTTTGGATTGATTTCTGGTGTTTCTATTCTGTTCCATTGGTCTATCCATCTGTTTCTGTACCAGTACCATGCTGTTTTGATTACAACTGCCCTGCAGTATGTCCTGAAATCTGGTATTGTGATGCCTCAGGCTTTGTTTTTGTTGTACAAGATTGCTTTAGCTAATTGAGGTCTTCTTTGTCTCCATATGAATTTCAGCATCATTTTTTCCAGATCTGAGAATGTCTTTGATATTTTGATTGGTATTGCACTGAATCTGTAAATTGCTTTTGGGAGAATGGACATTTTGATGATATTGATTCTTCCAATCCATGAGCACGGAAGATTTTTCCATTTTTTGGTATCCTCTTCTATTTCTTTCTTTAAGGTTTTGTAATTCTCACCACAGAATTTTTAAACATCCTTGATTAATTTTATTCCAAGGTATTTGATTGTTTTGTAGCTATTGTGAATGGGATTGGTCTTAGAAGTTCTTTCTCAGCCGTGGCACTGACTCTGTATACAAAGGCTGTTGATTTTTGTGCATTGATTTTATATTCTGCTACTTTGCCAAACTCTTCTATGAGTTCCAATAGTCTCTTAGTAGAGTTGTTTGAATCCCCTAAATAAAGGTTCATATTGTCTGCAAAGAGGGATAGTTTGACTTCTTCCTTCTCAATTTGTATCCCTTTGATTTCTTTTTCTTGCCTAATGGCTCTGGCTAAAACTTCCAGACCTCTATTGAGTAGCAATAGTGAGAGTGGGCATCCCTTTCTGGTACCAGATCTCAGTGGAAATGCTTCCAACATTTCCCCATTCAATAAGATGATGGCTGTAGGTTTCTCATAAATTGCTTTGATTGTATTGAGGAATGTTCCTTCTATACCCAATTTGCTTAGAGTTTTCATCATGAAAGGGTTTTGTATTTTATCAAATGCTTTCTCTGTATCTATTGAGATAATCATATGGTTTTTCTTCTGCAGTATGTTAATGTGGTGTACCACATTGATTGATTTGTGAACAATGAAACATCCCTGCATACCAGGGATAAATCCCACTTGGTCTGGGTGGATGATCTTTCTGATGTGTTGTTGCATTCTATTGGCCAGAATTTTATTGAGGATTTTTGCATCTATTTTCATCAGGGAAATTGTCTGTAACTCTCTTTCTCTGCTGTATCTTTTTCAGGTTTAGAGATTAAGGTGATGCTGGCTTCATAGAAAGAATTTGGGAGGATTCCCTCTTTTTTGATTGTTCTGTATAGTTTGAGAAGAATTAGAGTTAGTTCTTCTTTAAGTATCTGGCAGAATTCAGCAGTCAATCTACCCAGTCCTGGGATTTTCTTCTTTGGTAGGGCCTTTATTACTAATTCAATTTCTGTTTCAGTTATGGGTCTGTTTAGGTTTTCTGTGTCTTCATGCTTCTAATTAGGTAGGTTGCATGTGTCCAGGAATCTATTCATTTCTGACAGATTTCCCTGTTTCCTGGGATACAACTCTTCGTAGTAATTTCTGATGACTTTTTTTAATTCTGTGGTTGCTGTTGTACATTCAGTTTTTTTCTGATTTTATTGATTTGGGTCTTTTCTTTTATTAGTTAGTTGGACTAATGGTGTGTCAATTTTATTTTTTTTTTTCAAAGAGCCAACTGATCTTTTGTAGTGTTTTTTTGGATTTGTATTTTTGATTTGTATTTTTGTTTTACTGATCTTTTGTAATGTATTTTTGGATTCAATTCTGTTGATTTCCTCTCTAATTTTAATTATTTCCCTTCTCCTAATAGTTTTTTTATTTCTTTATTTGACATATAAAGTTAGTGAGAGAGAGACAGAGATAAAGGTCTTCCTTCCATTGGTTCACTCCCCAAATGGCTGCTACAGCTGGTGCTCTGATGACCCAAAGCCAGAACTTCCTGTGATCTTTTACTTTGTGATTTTTTCCTTTTCCTTCTTTCATATTGATGGCTGTGTTTCTGTGTGTAACACATCTTAAGCACCTTTTGCAGGGCTGGGCATGTGGTGATAAATTCTTTCAATTTCTGTTTGCTATAAAAGGTCTTTATTTCACCTTCATTCACAAATGAGAGCTTTGCAGGATATACTATTTTGGGATGGCAGTTTTTTTTTTTCTCTTAGTACTTGGGCTATACTTTCCCTCCTAGCCTATAGGGTTTCTGATGAGAAGTCTGCTATGAGTCTAATTGGAAATCCGCTGAGAGTAATCTGGCATTTCTCTATTGCACATTTTAGAATATTTTCTTTTTTTTTTAATTTTATTAAGTAAATATAAATTTCCAAAGTACATCTTATGGATTACAGTGGCTTCCTCCCCCATAACTTCCCTCCCACTCCCAACCCTCCCATCTCCCACTCCCTCTCCCATTCCATTCACATCAAGATTCATTTTAAATTATCTTTATATACAGAAGATCAATTTAGTATATATTAAGTAAAGATTTCATCAGTTTGCACCCACACAGAACATAAAGTGTAAAATGCTGTTTGAGTACTAGTTATAGCATTAATTCACATTGAACAACACATTAAGGACAGAGATCCTACATGAGGAGTAAGTGCACAGTGACTCCTGTTGTTGAGTTAATAAATTGGCAAACAAAAAAGCTGTCTACACCTTAATGTTTATTGCAGCTCAATTCACAATAGCTAAGACCTGGAATCAGACCAAATGCCCATCAACAGTACACTAGATAAAGAAATTATGGGATATATACTCTATAGAATACTATAAGGCATTAAAAAACAATAAAATCTGGTCATTTGCAACAAGATGGAGGAATCTGGAAAACATCATGCTGAGTGAATTCAGCAACTCCCAAACGGACAAATATATGTTCTCCCTGACTGGTGACAACTAACTGAGCACCAAAAAGGAAACCTGTTGAAGTGAAATGGACACTATGAGAAACAGTGACTTGATCAGCCCTTGTCCCGACTGTTGATGTACAATTTATACTTTATCCCTTTTAGCATTTTTTTGTTCTACTTAATACTATTGGTTGAACTCTGTAATTAACACACAATTATTCTTAGGTGTTTAAATTCAACTGAAAAGTGATCTCTGTTAAATATAAGAGTGGGAATAAGAGAGGGAAGAGATATACAATTTGGGACATGCTCAAGCTGACTTGCCCCAAATGGTGGAGTTAGAAAAGTGCCAGGGGATTCCAATAAAATCCCAGCAACATTGCATGTAGAATCTTTTCTTTATGTATCACTGTGTTGAGTTTGATTACAATGTGTTATGGCAAGGATCTCTTCTGGTTATATTTTTGGGAGTTCTGTGCATTTCCTGTACTTGGATGTCTCTTTCTTTCTCCAAATCCAGGATGTTTTCTGCTAGTATCTCACTAAAAAGGCCTCTCTCTCTCCATGACCTCCAGAACTCCTAGAACCTGAATGTTGGGTTTTTTAATAGTATCCTGTAGATTCCCATCTTAGAATTTGTCTCCAAAATACTATACAAAGATATAAACATATCCAAAAAGATATATCAATAAAATATTTTAGTACATTTGAAGTATATCAGTATCAACGTCATTGAATAGGAGAGGGGAAGAGAGATTAGGAATAAGAAAGAAAGCAACACATGACAAGAATTGTCCTCAGTTCTATTTACACAGTTAATTTTCGACATAGATTTCTTATGTATATATCAGTGGGTTTTTTATATAGTAGTTCTTCAGGAAAATCTCATTCTCATATAGGTGCTTCTGATAGCAGATAACCTAACATGCATCATAATCATTCATTTCCAACATTTCTCCCTTTTATTGGTTTAAAATCCTTTCTTCCCTGTTTCACATTACTGTTTTTATCAGTGTTGCCCTTTGCCATTTACCCTTTTTTTCCTCTGGAAACTGAGTTTTATTTACCAAAAATCGCCTGTGCTAAAAGTCCAGGATCATTACTTCCAAGTTCTACTTTCCAGGAAACACTAGGATCAAATTCAAACAAGTCATCTACTACTTTTAACAAGGAGGATGTTTAATTCAGTTTCTAGTCACATGTTACCTATTTCCATTTGAGACCTCATTGGAATTATCTTTGACAGTCACATTTCTAGAAATATTCTACTCATGATGACATATAGAGGGGACTTACCCTTCTCTCTTCCTAATGGAGTACTAGCAATCTGTGGTATCTGAACCCCACTCTCGATCCCTTTGTTATTTGGAAACAAAGGGCACCCTTTCATCTTTTTTAATATCCTTTTTTTGTTTAGATTTTAAAAAGTCAAACCTTCCCAGCCGGCGCCGTGGCTCAATAGGCTAATCCTCCACCTTGCGGCGCCGGCACACCGGGTTCTAGTCCCGGTTGGGGCGCCGGATTCTGTCCCGGTTGCCCCTCTTCCAGGCCAGCTCTCTGCTATGGCCAGGGAGTGCAGTGGAGGATGGCCCAGGTGCTTGGGCCCTGCACCCCATGGGAGACCAGGAAAAGCACCTGGCTCCTGGCTCCTGCCAGGATCAGCGCGGTGCGCCGGCTGCAGCGGCGGCCATTGGAGGGTGAACCAACGGCAAAAGGAAGACCTTTCTCTCTCTGTCTCTCTCTCTCACTGTCCACTCTGCCTGTCAAAAAAAAAAAAAAAAAAAAAAAAAAAAGTCAAACCTTCCTTCCCTATTGATTGATCACTGAGCAGACAATCATTAAGTTCCCCATTTGTCCAATTTCTAGGACATTTAAAAAGGCATTTAATAATAACTTTGGAAATTCAGCATGTTACCTTTTTTTTTTATTTGACAGGCAGAGTTAGACAGTGAGAGAGACAAGGGAAAGGTCCCACCTTCACTGGTTCACCCCCCAAATGGCCACCATGGCCAGCACGCTGTACTGATCTGAAGCCAGGAACCAGGTGCCCCTCCACCCCGGTCTCCCATGCGGGTGCAGGGGCCCAAGCACCCAGGGTATCCTCCACTGCCCTCCCGGGTCAGAGCAGAGAGCCAGACTGGAAGAGGAGCAACCGGGACCAGAACCCAGTGCCCACATGGGATGCCAGGGCCACAGGCGGAGGATCAGCCAAGTGAGCCACAGCACCAGCCCCCAGCATGTTACTTTTAATTATGCCAATTTAAGCGGATCACTTTTAATATATCTTAATAAAGCTATTGTTAGTGTGGGATATAATTTCATTTTGAAACAGTTGGGGGGCTGGCACAATGACACAGTAGGTTAATCCTCCACCTGCAGCACCGCCATCTCATATGTGTGCTGGTTCTAGTCCCAGCTGCTCCTCTTCCAATCCAGCTCTCTGCTATGGCCTGGGAAAGCAGTAGAAGATGGCCCAAGTCCTTGGGCCCCTGCATCCACATGGGAGATCCAGAAGAAGCACCTGGCTCCTGGTTTGGATCAGCGTAGCTCTGGCCATTGTGGTCATTTAGGGAGTAAACCAACGGAAGGAAGACCTTTCTCTCTGTCTCTCCCTCTCATTATCTCTAACACTGTCTCTGAAATAGATAGATTAAATCTTAAAAAAAAAAAAAAAAAGAAAGGGTTGGTATAACATGAGGTAGGGCCTGCAAAAGCAAGAGTGACACACAGATTCTCCCAGAGTTAGCAAACTGACAGCATGGAACATCCAATTAAATATGAATTATTTCCAAGTGGTTGATCATATAAACATAAAGATAAAGGAGAACTATTGCATGGTGCATACTCTTATTAAAAGTTTATATTGTATTCACATTCTTCTCATCAGCACATGGAACATTTTCTAGAATAAAACACATATTAGGCCACAAATCAAGTATCAGCAAGTTTAAAAAGATTTAAATCATACCATGTATCTTCTCAGACCATAATATCTTCAGCAAATGTCACTAGCAAAACTAGAGATATATATGTGGAAGAATGAAATTAGATTCATACCTCTTATTACATACAAAAATCAACTCAAGATGGATCAAAGACCTAAATTTAAGACCTGAGACTAGGAAGTTGCTGGAAGAAAACATAGGGGAAACAATTGCAAGTCATTGGTTTGGGGAACAACTTCTTGGACAAGACCCCCAAAGCACAGGAAACAAAAGCAAACCTAAACAAATGGGACTATATCAAACTCAAAAGCTTTTGCATAGCAAAGGAAACAATCAATAAAGTGAAGAGACATCCAACAGACTGGGAATAATATTTGTAAATAACTGTTCTGACAAAGGATTAATATCCTGAATATATCAACTTAAAAACTCAGGTAAATGTAAATCAAAATTACAATGAGATATCACTTGTGGGGAATCCCACAGGAGTCCCAAAAATAAAGTCACAGATCACTGCTTACCTGACCAGCAGAAGGAGGTGAACTGTGGAAACTCCACAGAGAAGCCTTCAGTCAAAAACTACCACTATCCACAAAGTGAAAATAAAAAAAAATGGAGTCATTCATGTCAAGCCACAAACTAATGACATCATTTATGTCAAGCTCAGCACTTGCCAGAAAGATGCTCCTCATCAGACTGAACAGGCTTCCCTGGGCAGTCTGATAATGTGTGTGCTATGGATGATAACCTTGAGTTACCTTCCTACTTGCATAGTGATTGGACGCAACCTGAGAATGAGCTGGAACCACTGGGTCCTAAACCACGGATTGGTGGCACCCCGGGAAACTCCGAGAGGGAGCACAACCGACTGGGGGCACCCAAATTGAACAAGCAGGAGAGCTGCCAGGAAAATTAGGATAAATGGAGAGCGTTTGGCACTGCTCTCCATCCTCTCGAGGATCATGGCCCAGTGTGTGCGAACCTCTGGATCTCCACACATCTGGAGCTGAAGAGGCAGCCTACTATTCTGTGAGGAACAGGTAACAGCACAAACCAACAACGGATAAAGGTCCCAGTGTGTGTGAACCTCTGGATCTCCACTTATTTGGAGTCGAAGAGCCAGCTCACTAGCCTCCTTGCTAAGTGACACAAGGCGACTACAGGATCAAAACTCCAGTGGAGATGCTGGCTCGCCGCCATGCCTTGACCCCTTATCAGCCTGCTGCCAGACCTGACTACAGAGCCAGACCAGGTGTCTCAGCAGAGGACATAAACTCCTCGCCTCACTGTCCGCCTGGGAACTCCGAGGCCACTGCCCAGAGTGACAGCCATCCCACAACTTCCTGCCTGTAAGTGACTGATCTGAGATCCATCTTTGCTGAGACATTCTGGACTTTGAACACTGACTCTTTTTCATGACCTTGATGTGAGCCTTGAAAATGCAGCTTTTATAAATTACATTAGTCATATGTTATATGAATATGCTTTGACCCTATGACTAAAAATAATGTTAGATACCTTGCTGTACATACACTATTATAATTGGATAGCCCTCAAAGTTACTTTAACACTCTATACTGTGATCTGTGGATTAATGAATAAGCTCAATTAGTATTATTGATATTAATGGTATCGATTCCAGTAGTTCTTTAGTCATTAAGGAAATGATGTTATTTGGATAGTTAAGTGTTATTGTAGTAAGTTAAATAATAGTTAAGCTATAGATTGGACTGTTAAGTATATTGATAAGTATATTGATAAGTATGGATTGATAAGTATATTTATACTTTTAAGTGTTCGGAAAATTGATACTGATAAGTGTATTGACCTCAATGAAGATGATGATGAATAGCGTAATAAAAAACACTTGGGATGTAAGCTATAAAATCTTCCATTGTAAAGGCAGTCTGTGTCCTTGTGTTCCTTTATGCCCATGCTCTGACACGTCGCTCTTAAGCCCTGTCGAGCTGCATGAGAGCAGGCACTCGAGACATCACTTCACCCCTGTCAGAATGGCTAAAACTGGAAGCACAGAGGGAGAAAGGGAAAGACTTATACACTGTTGGTGGGAATGTAAATTAGTGCATCCACTGTGGAAAACAGTGTGGAGATTTCTTTAAAAAAAAAAAAAGCTAGAAATAAATTTTCCATATGATCCAGCAATTACTCTACTGGGTATATATCCAAAAGACTTGAACACAATGTATCAAAGAGATATTTGCACCACTGTGTTTATAGCAGCACTGCTCACAACAGCCAAAATTTGGAGCCAACCAAGCTGTTTATCATGAGAAAAATGGATAAACAAAAGGTTTCATACATGCATGCACACACACACACACACACACACACACTGACACAATGGGATATTATTCAGCTATAAAAAAAATGAAATTCTACCCTTTGCAGCAAAATAGATGCAACTGGAAGACATGACATTGAGTCAAATAAGCCAAACCCAGAAATATAAATACCACATGTTTTCTTTTATATGTGGGATCTAATATTTAAAAATAAACAAGAAAGGAAAAAGGAAAAGAAGTATCTGTGTGTATCAATATCACTGTAAATAAAGCTTTATAAAACTTTGTCAAACCAATGTTTGAGAATATCACACAACTCTAGTTTTGATAATCTGTAACTGCTTTACAATTTACCGTATATGAGTGAAAAGGTCACTTTCCATTGAATTATTATTTATAGCTGTTGTGTATATTCCCACTAAACTAGCTCCTTTGTGCTTTTTACTTGTTAAACTTATTTGGTGAAGTATTAAGCCTTTTTTCTATAATGTAATTTTAAGAGATATCATCTATAAGTTTTTAAAAAAGGTAGAAGTCAAAAGGATGGGAGTGGGAATGGAAGAGGGGGAAGGGGCCATCATGATATTCTTAGAATTGTATCTACAGATCACATTGAATCTGTTAAAAACTGATTAAAAATTTTTTTAAAAATATGGTATTCATCTGAATTACATTTTCCAAAGTTACTTAAAAAGTTCTTCCTGGCACTTGAAAATTCTGATGGTCATACATTCAGGTGGGCCTCTTACTACTGCAGTTATATGAACTTGCAGTTAGATGACCTACCTTACTTCCTTCAACTTAACCCTGGTCCTGGGAGAACCCTGGTCTTTGCCATCTCCATAAATTTTGCATTTGGGCAATCCTATCCCTAAACTCCTTCATCTTGGACAGAAACACGGTCTTACATGCTGATAAATATCAAAATAATTTTCTGGACCCTGTTGTTAGCTGCCAACTCTTTCTGCTGCCTGTGTTCTGCAGCGTTAGTCATGCCACTAAGGAAATTTAACAGAACTTAAGACACTAAAAAATATTATTCTGTAATTACGTTGTCTTCTGGATTTTCTTTTGTGCTAGATGATGAGATCTTCTCAGGAACTGTGATCTGTAGAAAGTTCTTATGAGTACCTAAAAGTGAAAACAAATCATGTTAGCTTTATACCCATGATCTTACATTATCCAGTTCTAAGTCAGATTCTGCATCTGTTCTCTACATCAGCAGATAAAGTAATCCATACGTCTTTTCCTTTCTACTGTCTTCTAGTTGTCGTTACCCACAGATTTCTGGCCCTGCATCAAGATCTCAAGTTTTTACTTTCTCTCTGTGTATGTGTTGAGTAGCTGGACCACTCAAGGAAGTCAACACGAGTGCCAAAGCGCGGTGTAGACGAGAACACGAAGGATCCGCCGCTATCAAGGGACAGCTTCTTTGTGGGGACACAACTATTCCTACAGCAGAATTTTGTGTATGGGAAAAAAAAATACATTTCACGTTTGCCCATTCCACAGCTAGGAAAGCGTCGCAGAGATGGGGAAAGCTAACGCAGCACAGAACCAACGCGGCAAAACTGAGTCCCAAAAGGACGGCTCCCTGACGCCAACAAAGATCCCTTCAACAGCCTGTGCTTACTGAAACGGGCGTGCAGACCGCCAAATCCTGTGGCAAGCACCAGAAGAAGGAACATGGCTCCGCTGTTCCTGGAGCGCCGCGGGCCGGAGTAACAGCAGTTGAGGCGTTGAGGCGGCGCATGCGCACTGTGGGCGGGGCCGTGCCCGTGGTGGGCGGGGCGGGGGAAAGCGCGCGCGTGGCGCTCTGGTCCACTGGGGACGCAAGTGAGGCGGCGCACGGCGCGCATGCGCACTGTGGGCGGGCCGTGCCCGCGGTGGCGGGGCCACGGAAGAGCGCGCGTGGCGCTCTGGTCCGCTGGGGACGCAAGTGAGGCGGCGCACGGCGCGCATGCGCACTGTGGGCGGGGCCGTGCCCGCGGTGGCGGGGCCACGGAAGAGCGCGCGTGGGCTCGGGTCCGCTGGGGACGCAGGTGAGGCGACAGGCCTGGCGTGCTGGCCGGTCCCGGGCCACCGGAAGAAGGCTGGCAGCGAGCGTCAGCACTCAGGAAAGGCTGCCTGGTGTTTAATTCCCCCGGGAAAGCCGCGTCTTTTATGACCCTCGCGTTTAAATTTCTAGTTATTGTGAGGAAAAGGAGCTCATATAAATATGGCCAAGTTCTTCTCCGTTACGTTCATGTACTAGTTGAGTGAGAACCTTTATTTGGTTCACTCCCCAATTGGCCTCAATGGCTGGAGCTGGGCCGATCTGAAGTCAGGAGCCAGGAGCTTCCTCCAGGTCTGCCACGCGGGTGCAGGGGCCCAAGTACTTGGGCCATCTTCTACCGCTTTCTCAGGCCACAGCAGAGAGCTGGATAGGAAGTGGGGCAGCCAGGACTAGAACCGGCGCCAATATGGGATGCCAGCACCACAGCTTTGCCACAGCGCTGGCCCCACCCTCGTTTTTATTTTAATTTTCCATTTTAAAAACTACCTGTCAGAAGAGAAACAGTTGGAATTTTTTGAGATCCGTCGGCAGTCTTTTCAGAGTGTATCCCAAATCATAGTAAAATACATTAAATATAATAATATACAGCCACACTCCCTCATTAACTATTATTTTTGCTGCAAAAATGCTGACAGCATGTTTATAAACTTGCTTTGAAATTACTTGAAAAGTGGCCAGCGCCGCGGCTCACTAAGCTAATCCTCTGCCTTGCGGCGCCGGCACACCGGGTTCTAGTCCCAGTCAGGGTGCCGGATTCTGTCCCGGTTGCCCCTCTTCCAGGCCAGCTCTCTGCTGTGGCCAAGGAGTGCAGTGGAGGATGGCCCAAGTACTTGGGCCCTGCACCCCATGGGAGACCAGGAGAAGCACCTGGCTCCTGGCTTTGGATCAGCGCCGTGCACCGGCCACAGGGCGTCAGCCGCAGCGGCCATTGGATAGTGAACCAATGGAAAAAGACCTTTCTCTCTGTCTCTGTCTCTCACTGTCCACTCTGCCTGTCAAAAAAAAAAAAAAATTTACTTGAAAAGCTATGGGAGGTTATTAGCAGAACAATGACGCCTTATCAAAGCATGTGGGTTTGAGTCCTATTATTTCTTATTCCAGCTTCCTACTACTGTGTATCATTGGAGGTGGCAGATTATGCTTCAAGTACTTGCTATCCATGTGGGAGCTCTTGCCACCCATGTGGGAAGCCTGGATTTAGTTTTAAGCTCCTGGATTTGTGCTGCACCAGCCCCAACTGTTGCAGGTATTTGGGAAAGTGAACCAGTGGGTTCATTTTTCTTCATTTCTGTCACTATTTTTACCAACGTGTTTCAAATAAAATGAAGTAATATAAATGTAAAATTGAAATAAAATATGTGCACTTGAACAAATTACTGAAAACTTAAGACAAAAATTTTTTAGAGAAGTAGAGCAACAATGACTCAAATGGTACCATTTTTATCCTCCGATTAGGAAGGGTAGAGGAAGTGCCAAGAAAAGAAATGTGTACCCTATATATAATTTTTTTTTTTAATTTAAAGAGATGGAAAAAAAATCTTAGCAGTACTAGATGGAAGACACATTAAATTCCATTACCAAAAAGTAAATGACTTCTGATCAGAAATAATGAAATTCAGAAGAAAAGAGATAAAAGGCACTGAAAGGAGAAGCATAGCATTTACAGTTCTAGGCACAATAGCTTCATCTTACCAAATTTAAGATAAATAAAAACTCTCCATAACTGATAATAAAAATCTTAAAGATTTTATCACAATAAGAGCACACTGCAAGGAATACTAAAGAATGTCATTTGAGCTGAGGGAAGTGATCTCAGATGGAAGTGCACATCTACAAGAAAGGAAGAGCCACAGAAAGGGCAGACATGTAATTGTAAATGACTGTACATTGTTTGAAATGCTACTGTCTGTTTCAGGTGACAATAATATGTATAAACAGAATTTATAACATACATAGAATTAAATGTAGTAGCACAAGAGAGGAGTACATGGTGATAGGAATAAATTGTTTTAAAGTTCTTTTGTTGCATGTTGAGTAGTATAATATTAATTCAGAGTAGATTCTAAGTTTGGGATCCATACTGTAATATCTGGAGTAATTACTAAATACTAGTATTTTAAAGGAGAGTTAATCCTATAAGAGGGAAAAAATAGTGCTCAATTATCTTAAAATAAGTACATGAGGTATTAGCAGACATGAAGGGGTCCATTTGTTTGTGGTGGCATAAATCAACACTGCTCAGAGGGAAGCTTGGCTTGTGACAGGTAAGACAGGAAGAGACATTTGCTGAAAATAAATGGCCTCACTGAGAAGGAGTTTTTAAGAGATTTTTATAACAAGTATTAGAGGAGCATCAAGCATGTTGAAAAGGGGGAAAGGGAGGGCCTCCCTACTTTCAATATACACCTTTATATATCATTGCATGTATAAACATTTGAGAGCCTGGTTTCTTGTCTGGCCCTTCTTGCTACAGTGTTGCAAGACAAGCTTTCCTGGAACATCCTCTGAAAAACAGTAAACTATCTCAGATTCCCTGCCTGTATTTCAGTGAGGCACTGTTCCTTACAAACAGTAAAACAAAAGAACCAACAAATGGGGAGCGATATAAAAATAACAAATAATACCCTTAGAATCAAAAATATCAGAAATTACATTAAATGTAAACATTCACAAACACTCGAACTAAAAAAAAATTGTCAGACTGTATTTTAAAAAGTACAAGACCCAACTGTATACTGTTTATATCAGATATAGCTTAAATAAAAGGGTGTTTCAAAGAGTTCCTAGAGAAATACAACTAAAAGAAAAGCTTGTTTCAGTGCAAAAAATTTTAAATGAATGCATAGATTTTTAAACAATTTAATGCCAAAATACTGACCATTCAGTGAACTGAATAAACTATCCAAAAACAAATTGAATTCTTTAATAGTTAAGTTGAATCTATCATTTAAAATCCCTCCTAATCTTTAGTTCCAGAGAAATTCATTGGTTATTTTGGCAAAACATTTAATGCACAAGAGCTGAAAAATTATTCACAAATTCTTAAAGAAAATGGCAATGAAAGAACTTATTTCTAATTCATGTCCTCACACCAAACTCTGATATTAGGCTAACCTTTGAAACAGAACCAAGCGCAAGCCCTCTGGATCCTTTGAAGCTTCCAGTCTTACAGCCCTGTGGTAGAATCCTCTCTAAGGACAGACAGAGAAAAAAAAAAAAAAAAAACAAACTCACCTTGGAAATGGAATGTGGTCATTATCTGCTTGCCTATGAATTCTTCAACTGTAGCTACTATCTGCTACATTTTCAACTTTAGGTTACACTTGTTAGTACAGAGCAATGGTGTTAACCATTGCCAGACAGGGTACAGCTCCGTATGTGTGTGTGAAAAAAATCATCGTGACAAGGTATGTAAGCACATATTGTATCAATTCCTGTGGCTGCCATAAAATAGAATATCCAATCAAATGTATATATGTGGTTATGTAAGGGGGACAAAGAAGCTAAAATCATATACAAAGAAATATCTCTTTATTCAAGGCTCACACTTTTGATAAAAATACAACTAGGCCATAATAATAATAATACTGCTTCCAGGCCTTGGTGTCTCATCTCTGTTCATGTATACTGCTACAGCCCTATTCATCTGGATAATGGGCAAGGGAAAGTTAAGGGGTATAGAGTCCCAGTTTGGCAAGTACAGTTACTGAAGGAAACACAGCCTCCCACAGAAGCTCGGATGCGGACACGGGGAAGGTAAGGTGAGCAAACATCTGTATTCACTAGGCCTGCTGGCAAGCCACGTCTGGGTAGGAAGGTGATGGCAGGTGGCAGAAGAGCCATGGAGAAGACAAATGGGAAGAGCTCAAGGATCCCTGTAGGACTAGAGATGCCCAGGATGGACCACTGTCTTGAGTTCATGACTCGGAGATTGTGGGAGCATAGTCCATGGTTTGAATTCTCAATTGGAAGAAGTGGAAAAGAAAAACAGACATGTAGGCGTGAAAGTTGGTCCACATAGTTTATTGCTTCCTTCAGCTGTGATCAGGGTGGGAAAGGCAGAATTTCTATTTCTCTGACTCACGGTATTATCCACTGTCTTCTGAAGGAATTACTCATTACTGTGGAAGAGGGGAAAAACACACATGGTCAGTAAATTCCTTTTCCTGCAAAGTACACAGGAGGGGTACAGCATGGTGAAAAGCTAAGTTAGGGTTTTCTGTGATTTCTGGGAACTACCATTCTTAACCAGAAGTACTTAAAATGAGAAAACAACATTATTCACATCTAATGAATTCTTTATAAGCATTAAGATTTGTGATTTATAGAAAGTTAAATACATATTAATTTTACTTTTCCCATACCTGAACAAAACAATAGTTTTTGGTTTTCATGTTACAAACAGGTTTTGGCCACTGAAAAAGTCATAGCCCTGAAGTATTGTGCCTACGGTGCCTAATGAGTGAAAAAACCCCAGTTACAAGTTTGTTTTATAAGCTAATCATAGATCTTGCAAATTATTAAGTTCAACTCTAATTCCATTGTAGCAGTAGGAACAAGTTCCCAAAATACTTGAGAACTTCACTAAACCAAACAAAAACAAACCAAGTGATTTAAATATTGATCAGTTTCACATCAGTGAAGGTTGATAGGCTACTTATGGGTGAAATACTTCACCCATTCACCTAATCATTCAATACTTAGGAATTAGTGAAGCATAAAAGTTTTACTGTAAATTCAAATGTATTCCTATTTTAAGACACATTTGTGTCTCTTGGTAATCACTGTGGCTCACTTCAGGGCCTCAGAGTCTTCTGACTGTCTGGGGTGGGTCATTGCAGAGTGTTCTGTGCTCTCATTGAGGACTACATAGATCCTTTGTGCACTTCATGCACCTGTTTGCGTGGGGGTTGTAGCCACTGTGGGCTAACCCCACGAACTGATCATCTTGGAAGAGAGGAGGTGAGGCTGTGACTATGCTATCAGACATGATCCTACCCTCCCCCTGCTAACAATAGAGGAGATCTACCATGCCCAATATGGATGTCATGTTGCATTCACACCCCACTACTAGCACTGAAAAGAGTTTCCTGGGCCCAACCAGCACATGCCTTAGTTTCACTAAACAGAGGGAAGTTAATAGCAATTAATGCCCAAATCAAGAAATTGGAAAAGCATCAAATAAACCATCTATCAATACATCCAACAGACCTAGTTAAAAAACAGAACAAAACAAAACAAAACCAACAGCAAACCAGGGACCAGAGCCGTGGCTCAGTAGGTTAATCCTCTGCTTGTGGTGCCGGCATCCCTTATGGGGGCCGGTTCTAGTCCTGGCTGCTCCTCTTCCAATCTAGCTCTCTGCTGTGGCCTGGGAAAGCAGTAGAAGATGGCCCAAGTTCTTGGGCCCCTGTACCCACATGGGAGACGTGGAAGAAGCACCTGGCTCCTGGTTTCAGTTTGGCGCAGCTCCAGCCATTGCAGCCATTTGGGGAGTGAACCAACGGAAGGAAGACCTTCCTATCTGTCTCTCCCTCTCACTATCTGCAACTCTACCTCTCAAATAAATAAATAAAATCTTTAAAAAAAAAAAACCAGCAAACCAAACCCAAAATTAGTTAGAGGGAGGAAATAATTAAAATTTAGAAGAAAAATAAAATAAAAACAAAATAACTATAAAAATAATCAGTGAAATGAAGAGCTGGTTATTTGAAAAAATAAACAAAAGTGACACTCCATTGGCTCAATTAATCAAAAAAAAAAGGAGAAGGCTCAAATCAATAAAATCAGAGTTGAGGAAAGAAATGTAACAACAAACACCATAGAAATAAAAATAATCATCAGGAATTACTACAAAGAGCTGTATGCCAACAAATCAGGAAACCTAGAAGAAATGGATAGATTCCTGGATACATGCAACCCACTTAAATTGAGTCATGAGGACACAGTAAACCTAAAGAGACCTAAACAGATTGAATCAATAAAAAAAGATTCTCCTTAAAGGAATAGCCCAGTATCAGAAGATTTCACTGCTGAATTCACTAGACTTTTTAAAAAAGAATTAATTCCAATTCTTCTCAAACTATTCAAAAGAATTCAAAGGGATGGAATCCTCACAAACTTTTTCTATGAGATCAACATTTCTTTAATTCTAAAACCAGAAAAAGATATGTAAAGATAGAGAACTGCAGAAAAATAACCCTGATGAGCATAGATGCAAAAATCCTCAACAAAATACTAGCTAATTAAATCCAACAACACATCAGAAAGATCATTTACCCGAACCCAATGCAATTTATCCCTTGTATACAGGGATGGTTCAACACATGCAAATCAATATATATGATACATCACACTAAAAAGCTGAAGAATAAAACCATATACTTATCTCAATAGATGCAGAGAAAGCATTTGATAAAATACAACATCGTTTCATGATGAAAACCTAGGGCAAATTGGGTTTAGAAGGAACATTCCACAACACAATCAAGGCAATATATGACAAACACAGTCATCCTCATTGATTGAGGAAAAGTTGTAATCATTTTCACTAAGATCCAGAACCAGACAAGGATGCCCATTTTTACCATTATTATTCATAATAGTTCTGGAAATGTTAGCCAGAGCTATTAGGCAAAAAAAAAGAAACCAAAAGAATACAAATTGTAAAGGAGTATGTCAAGTTAGCCCTGTTTGCAGTCAACATTTTATATAAGGGGAAACAAAAGATTCCAATGCGACATTAACTGGAACTCCTAAGATTTAGTTTGGTTAAGTTTCAGGATATAAAACCAACACACACAAAAAATAGCCTTTGTATATACAGACAGTGTAATATCTGGGAAAGAACTCGTAAGATCAGTCCCACTCACAACAGTTAGAAAAATTTAAATACCTTAGGATAAATTTAACCAAGGATGTGAAAAATCTCTACAAAGAAAATTATAAAACCTTAAAGAAAGAAATAGAAATAGACAGAAAAAAAATGGAAAGTTCTATCATGTTTATGGATTGGAAGAATTATCCAAAAAATGTGCATAATACTACAGAAAGCAATTTGCAGATTAAATTCAATCACAATCAAATACCAGTGACATTCTTCTCAGATCTAGAAGAAACAATGGTAAAATTCATATGCAAACACAAGAGAACCTGAATAGGTAAAGCAATCTTAAAGAACAAAACCAACGCCTAAGGAATCAAAATACTAGATTTCAAGATAAACCACAGGGTAACTAAAATGAAAACATCCTGGTATTGGCACAATAATAGGCATGTGGACCAATGAAACAGAACAGAAACCCTTGAAATTAATCCACACATCTATGACCAACTAGTCTTTGACAAACACACTAAAATCAATCCCTTGAGAAAGGATGGTCTCTATAACATATGGTGCTGGGCAAATTAGATCTACATGTACATAAGTTCTAAAAGAAGACCCCATACCTGACACTTTATACAAATGTGAACTAATAATGGATCAAGGATCTAAATGTATACTGTTTACCATCAAATTACTATAGGAAAACATAAGGGGAGCCCTGCAAGACATTGGCCATAGGCAAAATGTTCTTGCAAATGACCCCAGAAGTATAGGCAATTAAACCAAAAATAGAGAAATGGGATTACATCATACCAAGAGCCTTCTGCATTGCAGCTGACAGAGTGGTAGGAAATTATTTACCAGCTGTGCAACTGAGAAAAGATTAATATCCAGTATCTATAGACCTCAGGGAACTCAACAACAAGACAAACACTGTTAATTAATGGACAAAGTACATGAACAGGCAGTTTCCACAGAATGAAATACAAATGGGCAACAGATACACAAAATAAATTACCAGCCATCTGGAAAATGCAAATAAAAGCCACAATGAGGTTTCACCTCACCAAAGTTAGAATGGCTCTCATACAGAAGTAAAAATAATGATTATAAATGCTGATGAGGATATCGAGAAAAAGGTACCCTGATGCACTTTTGTGAGAATGTACACTAGTACAACCATTATGGAAGGCAGTATGGAGAGTTCTTAGAAATCTGAAAAACAGATCTACAATATGTAGGCAGCCTTTGGACAAGTCAAGGCCAAGGGAGGATGTTGGTCAAAAACATTCTGTGGAAATTGGCTGATGTTGCATAAAAGCAGATAAGCTGCTTGTATGTGTTGATGCTGTTGACCTTTTGTGCTTCTTTGATGTGCAGCCTGTTTTGTGTATGAATATTGCTGAGAGGTGGAATAAAAGAGCCTTGATCAGCCTTTTGTCTTGGCTCCATTCTCTGCCCCCTTGTCCCTCTCTTCATTTCCACTCCCTCCTTCAGGTTCTGTTTGTCTGGTGCAGCAGGCCCGCACAACAATATGACTCAGCCATCCCATTCCTGGTAATTTATCCAAACAAAATGGAATCAGCATAGGAAAGAGTTATTTGTACCCCATGTTTATTGCAGCTTAATTCACAATAGCTGAGATATAGAATCAACCCAGATGTCTATCAACTGATGACAGGATAAAATAAATGTGGTATATATACAATTTGGATACTACTCATGTAAAAAAGAATGAAATTCTGTCTTTTGCAGCAAAATAGATGCAACTGGAAACTATTATACTTAGTGAAATAAGCCAGTCTCAAAAAAGACAAATAGAATATTTTCTTTGATGTGGAAATTAATATGCAACACAAACAAATATGTATAAATGAAATGTCATTTTTAGCCCTTGTCTATACTTCTGTGGAACTATGGTGTTCCTGCTTTTTACTGGTTGAACATTTTGATCAGTGCTGAGTTACATCTATGAACATAGAGTGGACTAAAATTATGTCTTTGCAAAGCTGATGAAGAGATGGCAGGGAGGAGAGAGGGACAGTGGGGTGGGGGAACAAGGGAGTGAGGGAAGTTTGATTGTCTTCTATGGGATGCATAAAATCTGTTCTGTTCATTTTAATTAAAAATAAAAATTAAATTAAAAAAACTAAAAAAATTAAAAATAAAGATAAAAGAATCAAACGAGGAAATATTTCCTAATATACTCACCTACTTCCGGTTGTTTTGGTG
Source organism: Oryctolagus cuniculus (assembly GCF_051225735.1). NCBI lineage: Eukaryota > Metazoa > Chordata > Mammalia > Lagomorpha > Leporidae > Oryctolagus > Oryctolagus cuniculus. The sequence goes on along the minus strand of NC_142868.1, from coordinate 92,478,010 downwards.
CTTTCCTCTGTTTCTGATCTAAAAATAATAAAATAATACTCTTAGATTGATAAATATAGCTTATCAATATCATGTTGTATTTATTTAGTATGGCAACTTCTTTCCCTTAAACTTAGTAGTGAACAATAAATATTTGCCAAATTTCTAGTTTTATACTCATTTTTACCAAATGCCAACATCAAATTCTTTGGAACCTCTTCTATATTCTATCTGTGGATTCCCTATTTCTAACCTCCAAATAACCTGGGAGAGAAAAATAATTATTTGCAGGCAAATTAATCAAAATTAATTCAAAATAAGTTAATACAAATTAGTGAGAGAATTCAGTAGTGACAGTATCATAATTTTAACATTCCCATAATCTATATACCTCTGCTATATCTGCAAAACATGTATTTTTGCAGGTAGTATATATTGATTTATATAAATATATAAATATTAATAAAATATTTGTTTTATTTACATTACATATTATGTAAATACACATTTATATATTTACATATAAATATATAATGCAATATATTTATAATATAAAATTTAATTATATACATACATTTATTATATATTTCACATAAAATATATTATCTGCAAAAAGTACAAATATTTTTATATATTATAGATAATATATATTAGTGTGTATTCTATAGGAGTTGGCTACCAATATCTTCCACTGAATTTTCAACAGAAAAGCATTCTCTCTCTATATATATATATGTGTAAAAACAGTAAAATACAGAAAAATTAAATAGGTGCTATAGTAGTAAAACACTGTATCTGCCTAGCCTGCTAAATTGAAATGAAAGAGAAAAAAACAAAGATTTTCTCTATCTTAGAAGCAAAGCTAAATTAATGGGTTAACATTATAAATTATATACTTTATAATTTTTATATGTAATAATGTATAAATGTATAATGCTTTATACGTTGTCCTACAAATTATATCTTTGTCCATTCCTCAGTCTATATGGACACCAGGCATTTTTAGAAGAGGGTGATGAGGTTTATCATATGATTAGAGATTATGTAAATAGACACTCGGAATACTTAAAACACAAACTAATGTGTGCAAGGTGTCTGGCGTGTAACAAATCTTCCCAGTCAGGTGAATCAATTAATTCACAAGCATATTGGGATTCCACTCCCAGGCGAGGTTCACCAGTCCCAACAGAGTGGGGCTGGGGAAGTGGCACGTCAGAGGTTGGGAGGGCTCCTTTTATAGATACTGGGCATGGAGTTAAAGGTTGAGGCAGGTCTGATCCTCATTGGTTGACCTTTAGGCACCCACAGGGACCTTGACAAGGACTTTGGGTTCTCGGAACGGTGGGTAGGGACTCTCCATTCCCAGAAGTGTGGGCCTTCTCTCCTTGCGGATCCCAAAGCTACCAATGTGTGTATGTGAAACTGTAGAGTAATAACTCATTCAATAAACAAATATTTATTGAGCATTTACTCTGCAGGATGTCATCTATAAACGGAGGAACAAAGTAAACATGGCCATAACCCTTTAGCTGTTTCAGAGTATAAATGCTACTAGGTGTTGAGTAGAAGTATTGCAGTGCAACAGCTCCCTGAGTGACAAGTGATAGATACTACAAGTGAAAAAAGAAAATGAACTTCCTTTCTAATACTTAGTTTATAGATAATAAGCAACATCTTGGAAAGGGTGGTTATATCAGGAGACATTCAGCAAGGACAGGGAGGATGTACGGAGAAATGTTGTTGCTGTCCTAACAGATGGAGTGACTTCTGTCAGGAAGGGGGACACTTTATAATGTGGCATGGCTTAGGAGACAGAATGTGGCTATAGCAGATATTCAGGAACAGCAGTATATTGATGTAACTAAAAGCCACTTCCTGAAAACTTTACAAGGAAGAAGAGTAGAACTGTAAATATTTGATAATTTCAGAAGTGTCATAAAGCTATTAACTGTGTGATTTGGGAAACTAAAAATTTAAGAGAATTCAGAGCACCCTTGTTAACACAATTATGAGCTGTTTAGGTTCTGTGAGGAATTAAATGCAATCCAAATACAAATTAATATTTTCCTTTATGGATTTCAGCAATGCAAAGAGATGCAAAAATGTCCAACTTCTGACTTAGTTTCATAAACCAATTATAAATACTTTGTCTCTTATTAAATTTTCCCTGTGTCGTAAGAGTAGCCATTCAGTAAAAGTTTTGTCAACTGGGGGCCAGCATTGTGGCATAATGCATAAAGCTGCCACCTGTAATGTCAACATCTCATACTGGCGCCAGTGCTAGTCCCAGTTGCTCCACTTCCAATCAGCTTCCTGCCAATGGCCTGGGAAAGCAACATAGGATGGTCCAAGTATTTGGGCCCTCGCACCCTTGTGGGAGACCCAGATGAACCTTGTGGCTGCTGGCCAGTGCTGTATCTGACCTGGGAAAAGCAGCAAGGATGGCCCATGTATTTGGGCCCCTGACATCTGGGAGAGCTAGATGAAGCTACTTGCTTCTGATTTTGTTCCAGCCCTGCGCTGGCCTTGCAGCCATCTGGGGAGTAAATGAGTGGATGGAAGATCTCTCTATCCCCTACTCTGTAACTGACTTTCAAATATAAGTAAAGAATTTTTTTTTAAAAAAGTATTTCCTAAGTTGTCTATCTACTGGTTTCTGCTCGGGTACTATTTTCTGACTTGGAAATAAATAAAAATTATGCCTAAAGGTTACTATGAAGAAACCTGTCTACTTTGAGAATGAAAAATGCAAGATGCAACTTTTTTTTTTCTCTTTATCACTGCTAAGCACGGAATACAAATTTGATTCTAAATTCCTAAATCTGGCCCACAGTGTTCAAGCTAGCTTTTTACTTCATGACATAGAAATTGCCACACTCTACAGATTCAAACTGAGTTAGTACAAAGGAAATCTGGAAAACTGAAATGGCAGCATAAATTTCCCCTTCTCTCCCACACAATACAAAAAAAGCTGAAGAAAAAAAAGCGCATAAGTTAACACAAAACTCAGATTGACAGTCAAAAAAGTTAAGAAGATGAAGAAATTAGAAGCTCCAAAGCAAAGTGGGAGCTAAAGCTGAATGCCCTAAGAGATGCAGTTCTCACAACCCCAGCTTGGAAGGAGTAGAGGGCATATGCTTTCAAGCTGGAACAGAGACAGGGTGAAAAGGCCTGGTATCTGCACCTTCATAGTGTCCTCCTTTGCTACCTGCTATACAGGCCCTTACCCAGAGTTTGCTGCCCCCGCTTCCCCCGGGGAGATGAGAGGGTAAAGCAGGACAATCATAGCTTTGTTAAGGATATTTCAGAGCAGATGGATCAGGCCCACATCTCCAAAGCTTCACCACCCTTCTTGGCTACTTGGTACCTACAGTGATTCCTCACCTCCTGACCTTGCCTCCTCCCATCTTCCTGTCACTCATACTTAAAATGGAACGGAAAAGATGGTTTATTTTCTTTTTGGGAGGTTGGTAAGGGTATTTTTTTATAAACAACAGGTTACTTATAGTTGTTTGAGAAAGTATTAGAACATAGGGGCCGGCGCCGCAGCTCACTAGGCTAATCCTCCGCCTAGCGGCGCCGGCACACCGGGTTCTAGTCCCGGTCGGGGCGCTGGATTCTGTCCCGGTTGCCCCTCTTCCAGGCCAGCTCTCTGCTGTGGCCAGGGAGTGCAGTGGAGGATGGCCCAAGTGCTTGGGCCCTGCACCCCATGGGAGACCAGGAAAAGCACCTGGCTCCTGGCTCCTGCCATCGGATCAGCGCGGTGTGCCGGCCGCAGCGCGCCGGCTGCGGCGGCCATTGGAGGGTGAACCAACGGCAAAGGAAGACCTTTCTCTCTGTCTCTCTCACTGTCCACTCTGCCTGTCAAAAAAAAAAAAAAAAAAAAAAAAAAAAAAAAAAAGAACATAGGAGCTAAGCTAAGTAATTTGGGAGTTATTTTTGTAAAAGTAAGTTTACAAATACTAAATGTAATTGCATAATGAAATAAGATAAAATGTAAAGTATCCAGTGTTAAATACTGATCTCATGCCTGAGGCAGACTTAGATATTGAGTATTTAATATTTGGTAGATAAGAACTTTCAAAGTTTTTTCAATGTTTATACTAATTATTATTATTACTCATCAAAATTTTTACAAAATTTAAAAGGCAGGTCTAAAAGTAGCTACCTTTTTTTTTTGAATAATCTAACTATAAAAGAATTTGGATTAATCTTCAGGTTTTCAGGACGTGAAAGATATATAGAGTACCCACGAATATGTTTTTTTAAAGATTCATTTATTTATTTATTTGAAAGGCAGAATTACAGAAAGGAAGAGGCAGAGACAGAGAGAGAGAGAGAGAGAGAGAGAGTGAGTGAGTGAGAAGTCTTCCAAATGCGTTTTAACACATTTAAGATGTTTGCTAACAGGACAGAAATACTTTCAACTTTTGTACCAAACAAAATATCCTAAGCAAATACAGAAGGTATTTTGGGTCAGGTTGCTTCCTGGTAAAATAAAGCATCATGACAATTAATTTTTAAAAGATTTATTTATGTATTTGAAAGCCATAGTTAAACAGAGAGAGGAGAGGCAGAGAGATAGAGACATCTTCCATCTGCTGGTTCACACCCCAATTGGCCACAATGGCAGGAGCTGTGCTGATCCGAAGCCAGGAGCCAGGAGCCAGGAGCTTCCTCCAGGTCTTCCCATGTGCATACAGGGGCCCAAGGACTTGGGCTAACTTCTACTGCATTACCAGCCATAGCAGAGAGCTGGATTGGAAGTGGAGCAGCTGGGACTCGAACCTGTGCCCATATGGGATGCCAGCATTGCAGGCTGCAGCTTTACCTGCTACGCCACAACACCGGCCCAGCCAATTAATTTTAAAACTAATTTCTAAAAGCATTCAAAAACCTACTCTGCTTTGTGGTTGTCAAACACATATAAGGATGAAGACACAGAAAATTTACAAAAACAAAAAACTGTGAAATTATTCCAACAACTACAAGTAATAATAAATTTGAAAATTAAGAAATTATTGCTATTACTTAGAAAATATGCCTTAGTTTACTCTCAAATTCACTTACCTGATTGACATATAATGCTTGGAATTTGTACCTAAATTATTTAATAATATTAATAGATCATTACTTCTCTGGGTGGACATGTTTGCCACCATTTTGCAAATAACCCTAAAAATCACTTTATAGGTTTTTTCACAATTTATGACTGACTGATGCATGAATTTACAATCTGTTCAGTAATTTAGATGACATAATGACCAACAAATGGAATAATCTGATAACTGCTTACCACACCATTCTATTCATTAGTAATACTAAGCCAAGTATTTTTTTCTCTCTGTCTCTCTCTCTCACTGTCCACTCTGCCTGTCAAAAAAAAAAAAGCCAAGTATTTGATAAATACTCCACTTAAAGGGTTATATTTTTTCACATATGTGATTGAGAAGCAAAAAATGAGGTTTATATTATCAACCGCATAATTTTTCTTTTTTTAAAAATCGCTTCATTGATTTGGGGATTGGTTGGTACAAAAGAGAGAATTAAGAGGAAATGTACAGTAATCAATGTTGTTACAATTAAGAATATTATTATTAATTTTTGCTTTACTTTTCTTTAGTACATAAACTAAAACCATTAACTTGAACTTGAGGTATTATATACAATACATGCAGACTATGTAAAATACTCTTCATAACATTATATTTTAAAATTTCAGTAACCAAACATAAATACTGATTTGTATTTGGATTTAATGGAATAAGATAACAACCTTCAACTAGGGAGGATTATACTGAGAATAAAACTCTTATAGAGCCGGCGCCGTGGCTCAATAGGCTAATCCTCCACCTTGCGGCGCTGGCACACCGGGTTCTAGTCCCGGTTGGGGCGCCGGATTCTGTCCCGGTTGCCCCTCTTCCAGGCCAGCTCTCTGCTATGGCCAGGGAGTGCAGTGGAGGATGGCCCAGGTGCTTGGGCCCTGCACCCCATGGGAGACCAGGAAAAGCACCTGGCTCCTGGCTCCTGCCAGGATCAGCGCGGTGCGCCGGCTGCAGCGGCGGCCATTGGAGGGTGAACCAACGGCAAAGGAAGACCTTTCTCTCTGTCTCTCTCTCTCACTGTCCACTCTGCCTGTCAAAAAAAAAAAAAAAAAAAAAAAAAAAAAAAAAAAAAACCTCTTATAAAAATGCTTTGATCCACCTTTGTATTTATCTCACATTATACAATGTTCTCAGAGAATTCATTATGATTAAAATGCTGATTACAGCTTTAGTAACTTACTAATGAGAAAGTAAATTGGAAGGTGATACTTTATCTTGGTTTTCAAATAAGTGATCATAATTCTTTTTCTCAAGTATTTTGTACATATTTATTTTGGCTTTTTATTAAAATAAGGAGAATAGTTTTCTTTTCTATTTACATAAAGGGAACATGTTAACAGCATAATGACCCTTCTCACCATACACTCCTTCCCTCTATCCCTCAGATCCCCCCTCTTCATTCTTTTCTTACAATTTTTACAATGACATGGTTTCAATTTACTTTATAATCACAAGGTTAATCCTCCACTAAATGAAGAACTCAACAAGTAGTAAGTAGAATACCCAATGATCCTCAGGGATATGGACAATAATCAAATATCAAAATATCAATTTTGCTCACATACACTACTGTTTTTTGAACTGTATGTATTAGTTACCATAAATAAGGGAAAACATGATATTAGTCTATTTGGGACTGGCTTATTTCACTAGGATAGTGGTATCCAATTGCAGTTGCTTTGTTGCAAAAGAAAGGATTTCATTCTTTTTTATGGTTGAGTAGAAGTTCATCATGGATATATACCACAATTTCTTTATCCAGTCGTTAGTTAATGGACATCATGGTAGATTCCATATTTTATCTATTATGAATTCAGCTGCAATAAATATGGGGGGTACAGATAACTCTTTTGTATGATGAATTCATGTCCTTTGGGTAAATTCCCAGGAGTGGAATTGCTAGGTTATATGGTAGATCTATTTTCAGAGGAATCTCCATACTGTCATCAACAATGGTTGTACATGATGGTTGTACCCACCCAAAATGCATTAGGGTACCTTTTTCTCACATCCTCACCAGCATTTGTTATTTTTTGACATTTGGATATAGCTATTCTACCTGGATAATCACAATAACCTTAGATAACCTTCACAGAAAATTCCCTGACAGCTAGTGATTCTTAGCATATTTTCATGTGTCTGTTGGCCATTTGTATTTCCTCCTTTGAAAAATACATTTTTGGCCGGTGCCGCGGCTCACTAGGCTAATCCTCCGCCTTGCGGCACCGGCACACCAGGTTCTAGTCCCAGTCGGGGTGCCGGATTCTGTCCCGGTTGCCCCTCTTCCAGGCCAGCTCTCTGCTATGGCCTGGGAGTGCAGTGGAGGATGGCCCAAGTGCTTGGGCCTTGCACCCTCATGGGAGACCAGGAGAAGCACCTGGCTCCTGGCTTCGGATCAGCGCGGTGCACCAGCCGCGGCGGCCATTGGAGGGTGAACCAACGGCAAAAAGAAAGAACTTTCTCTCTGTCTCTCTCTCTCACTGTCCACTCTGTCCACACACACAAAAAAATACATTTTCATATCTTTTGCCCATTTCTTAACTAGATTTGTTGTTGCTGAGTTTCTTTTTTTTTTTTTAAAGAAGAGGTTTATTTATTTATTCGAACATCAGAATTACAAAGATAGAGGAAGGGAGGGGAAGAAACAGGGAAAGAGAGAGAGAGAGAGAGAGAGAGAGAGATCGTCCATCTGCTGGTTTGCTTCCCTGATGGCCTCAATGGCCTAGGGCTGGTCCAGGCTGAATCCAGGAGCCAGGAGCTTCATCCATGTCTCCCATGTGGGTGGCAGAGCCCCAAGCACATGGGCCATCTTCTACGGCTTTTCCAAAGCCATTTAGCAGGTAGCCAGATTGTAAGTGGAGCAAAAGGGACTCAAATGGCACAGATCTGGGATTCTGGCATCACAGGCAGCGGTTTTACCTGCTATGCCACAACACCAGCCCTTGTTGAGTTTCTTAAGCTCCTTATATATACTGGATATTAATCTTTTATCAGATGTATAATTTGAAAATATTTTCTCCCATTCTCTCAGTGGCATCTTTATGTTGTTGAATGTTTCCTCTGCAATGAGGAAGCTTCTTAGCTTGAGGTAAATCCATGTCTATTTTTGCCTTTATTGGCTGTTTCTGGGGTGTGATACAAAAAGTTTTTGCCTATGCCAATGTCTTGCAGTGTATCCCCTACATTTTCCTCTAGTAATTTGATGGTTTCTGATCTTAAATGTAGATCCTTGATCCATTGTGAGTTGATTTTTTTTTTAAATAAATTATACAGTATTGGCAAGATGGCGGAATAGGAAGGGAGCACACTGATAGTCTGGGGAGAGATAGTTTAATAAAAGTGGAGATACTGCAGGTTCAAGGAAGAGTAGGGGAGGAAACAGCAGAAGAAACTCTTCCGGAACGCGTGACTCACAGCGGACCTGCGTGGAGAGCATGGGAGCCCACAGTTCGGGACATCAGCGGCAGACTCAACACACCAGCGCTGGAACGCGAGGTGAGCCGAACCTCAATAGCCCGAGACACCGGCAGGCAAGCGGAGAGAGGAGACTAGAGGGAATGACCCCCGGGGGGGAAGTTCACAAGGCTAACTGGAAGAGAGAGAGAGAGAGAGAGAGAGAGAGAGAGGAAAAAAAAGGGTGACTAGTATGGACACGGGTTTCTCTCTCTCCACTCACCTCTCAAGGGTGAGCAAGACAAAGAGCAGGCGCCATCTTGGACATACGTCATAAGCAGAGCGACCTCAGGTCTGCACCGGCCCTGAGCCTAGCAGAAAAACCTGACTCTGGGCGGGGCAAATTAACAGGAGATTAGGACCTAGTAAATTTGTGGTGCTACTGAACTGAGACTGTGAAAAAAGAGATGGTGGGGGAGAGAACTCACGGAATTCACGTGAGCACTCTCCAGAGACGCTACAATTCCGTAACTTTGGCAACCCAGTGAGGGGCTGAAGGAGAATTTGAGCCCACTCTGAGGGCCGAACAGATTCCCTGTGGAGATCTTGGGAAAGAACTTCCAATCTCTGGCTCCTGTGGGTATATCATTTGCCTGCTAACTACCTCCAACTTCGTTCAGCTGTGCGGAATTACTTCCCTTTTGAATCAAAAAAAAAAAAAAAGAGAGAGAGAGAGATTTACCACGCCTAACCTGGGAGTGTCACCTTTGGCACACCAAACAGAGCTCTCAGGCCACACCCATCTCAAGCCCTAAGGCTCCATCAAAAACAGATAGTCCACTTAATCTAGAGTCATAGTATAACAAGAAAAAGCACCACAGTGAAGAAACCAAATATCTCCAATATGCCAAATAACAAACGCAAAAACCGAGGTAATAAAAACAAGGAAGTCACTATGACGCCCTCAAATGAAAAAGACACCCCAATTCAAGATTATGAAGATGATGAGATAGAAGAAATGCAAGAAGCAGATCTCAAAAAATTGATAAGAACATTAAGAAGTTCTCAAAAACAAATTCTGGAACTACAGAAATCCTTAATGGACAAGATAGAAAATCTCTCTCGTGAAAATGAAATATTAAGGAGGAATCAAAATGAAATGAAACAACTAGTACAACAGGAAACTGGGATAGTGACTGAAGTGAAGAATTCAATAGATCAAATGAAAAACACAATAGAGAGCCTTACAAACAGAATGGGTGAAGCAGAAGAGAGAATATCGGACTTAGAAGACAGAGAACAGGAAAAGGATACAGTCAGACCAAAGAAAAGACGAGGAAATTAGAAATCTAAAACATATTGTCGGGAATCTTCAGGATACTATTAAAAAACCCAACATTCGCGTTCTAGGAGTTCCTGAAGGCATGGAGAGGGAGAAAGGATTAGAAGGCCTTTTTAGTGAGATATTAGCAGAAAATTTCCCAGGTTTGGAGAAGGACAGAGAAATCCTAGTACAGGAAGCTCACAGAACCCCTAATAAACACGACCAAAAGAGATCCTCACCACGACACATGGTAATTAAACTTACCACAGGGAAACATAAAGAAAAGATCCTAAAATGTGCAAGAGAGAAACGTCAGATTACTCTCAGAGGATCTCCAATCAGACTCACAGCTGACTTCTCATCAGAAACTCTAAAAGCTAGGAGGGAATGGCGAGATATAGCCCAGGTACTAAGAGAGAACAACTGCCAGCCCAGAATATTATATCCTGCAAAGCTCTCATTTGTGAATGAAGGTGAAATAAAGACTTTTCATTGCAAACAGAAATTGAAAGAATTTGTTGCCACTTGTCCAGCCCTGCAAAAGATGCTTAAAGATGTGTTACACACAGAAACACAGAAACACGGTCATCAATATGAAAGAAGGTAAAGGAAGGAAACCAAGGAAGGAAACCTCAAAAGCAAAAGATCACAGGGAATTCAAAGCATATATTAGAACTTATCTTTGGCAAATGGCAGGGCAAAGTTACCACTTATCATTAGTCACTTTGAACGTGAATGGCCTGAACTGTCCAGTTAAAAGACACCGATTGGCTGATTGGGTTAAGGAACAAAAACCATCTATTTGCTGCTTACAAGAAACACATCTTTCCAACAAAGATCCATACAGACTGAAAGTGAAAGGCTGGAAAAAGATATACCATGCCAACAGAAATGAAAAAAGAGCAGGCGTAGCCATCTTAATATCAGACAACATAAACTTTACCACAAAAACTGTTAAGAGAGACAAAGAGGGACACTATATCATGATTAAGGGTTCAATTCAACAGGAAGATATAACAATTATCAATGTATATGCACCTAACTACAGGGCACCAGTTTATCTAAAAGATTTATTAACGGACTTAAAGGGAGACTTAGACCCCAATACAGTAGTACTGGGGGACTTCAATACTCCACTCTCAGAAATAGACAGATCATCCGGTCAGAAGATCAACAAGGATACAGTAGATTGAAACGACACAATAGCCCAAATGGATCTAACAGATATATACAGAACTTTCAATCCTACAGCTAAAGATTTTACATTCTTCTCAGCAGTACATGGAACCTTCTCTAGGATTGACCACATACTAGGCCATAAAGCAAGTCTCAGCAAATTCAAAAGAATTAGAATCATACCATGCAGCTTCTCAGACCATAAAGGAATGAAGTTGGAAATTAGCAACTCAGGAATCCCTAGAGCATACGCAAACACATGGAGATTGAACAACATGCTCCTGAATGAACAATGGGTCATAGAAGAAATCAAAAGAGAAATCAAAAACTTTCTGGAAGTAAATGAGGATAACAGCACAACATAACAAAACTTATGGGACGCAGCAAAAGCAGTGTTAAGAGGAAAGTTTATATCAATAGGTGCCTACATCAAGAAATTGGAAAGGCACCAAATAGATGAGCTTTCAATTCACCTCAAGGATCGAGAAAACCTACAGCAAACCAGACCCAAATCTAGTAGGAGAAGAGAAATAATTAAAATCAGAGAAGAAATCAACAGGATTGAATCAAGAAAAACATTACAAAAAATCAGCCAAACGAAGAGCTGGTTTTTTGAAAAAATAAACAAAATTGACACCCCATTGGCCCAACTAACTAAAAAAAGAAGAGAAAAGACCCAAATCAATAAAATCAGAGATGAAAAAGGAAATGTAACAACAGACACCACAGAAATAAAAAGAATCATCAGAAATTACTACAAGGACTTATATGCCAGCAAACAGGGAAACCTATCAGAAATGGATAGATTCCTGGACACATGCAACCTGCCTAAATTGAACCAGGAAGACATCGAAAACCTAAACAGACCCATAACTGAGACAGAAATTGAAACAGTAATAAAGGCCCTCCCAACAAAGAAAAGCCCAGGACCAGATGGATTCACTGCTGAATTCTACCAGACGTTTAAAGAAGAACTAACTCCAATTCTTCTCAAACTATTCAGAACAATCGAAGAAGAGGGAGTCCTCCCAAATTCTTTCTATGAAGCCAGCATCACCTTAATTCCTAAGCCAGAGAAACATGCAGCACTGAAAGAGAATTACAGACCAATATCCCTGATGAACATAGATGCAAAAATCCTCAATAAAATTCTCGCCAATAGAATGCAACAACACATCAGAAAGATCATCCACCCAGACCAAGTGGGATTTATCCCTGGTATGCAGGGATGGTTTAATGTGCGCAAGACAATCAATGTGATAAACCACATTAACAGACTGCAGAAGAAAAACCATATGGTTATCTCAATAGATGCTGAGAAAGCATTTGATAAAATACAACACCCGTTCATGATGAAAACTCTAAGCAAACTGGGTTTGGAAGGAACATTCCTCAATACAATCAAAGCAATCTATGAAAAACCCACAGCCAACATCCTATTGAATGGGGAAAAGTTGGAAGCATTTCCACTGAGATCTGGAACCAGACAGGGATGCCCACTCTCACCACTGCTATTCAATATAGTTCTGGAGGTTCTAGCCAGAGCTATTAGGCAAGAAAAAGAAATTAAAGGGATACAAATTGGGAAGGAAGAACTCAAACTATCCCTCTTTGCAGAAGACATGATTCTGTATTTAGCGGACCCAAAGAACTCTACTAAGAGACTATTGGAACTCATAGAAGAGTTTGGCAAAGCAGCAGGGTATAAAATCAATGCACAAAAATCAACAGCCTTTGTATACACAGACAATGCCATGGCTGAGGAAGAACTTCTAAGATCAATCCCATTCACAATAGCTACAAAAACAATCAAATACCTTGGAATAAACTTAACCAAGGACGTTAAGGATCTCTAGGATAAAAATTACAAAACCTTAAAGAACGAAATAGAAGAGGATACCAAGAAATGGAAAAATCTTCCATGCTCATGGATTGGAAGAATCAATATCATCAAAATGTCCATTCTCCCAAAAGCAATTTACAGATTCAATGCAATACCAATCAAGATACCGAAGACCTTCTTCTCAGATCTGGAAAAAATGGTGCTGAAATTTATATGGAGGCACAAGAGACCTCGAATAGCTAAAGCAATCTTGTACAACAAAAACAAAGCCGGAGGCATCACAATACCAGATTTCAGGACATACTACAGGGCAGTTGTAATCAAAACAGCATGGTACTGGTACAGAAACAGATGGATAGACCAATGGAACAGAATTGAAACACCAGAAATCAACCCAAACATCTACAGCCAACTTATATTTGATCAAGGATCTAAAACTAATTCCTGGAGCAAGGACAGTCTATTCAATAAATGGTGCTGGGAAAATTGGATTTCCACATGCAGAATCATGAAGCAAGACCCCTACCTTACACCTTACACAAAAATCCACTCAACATGGATTAAAGACCTAAATCTACGACCTGACACCATCAAGTTACTAGAGAACATTGGAGAAACCCTTCAAGATATTGGCACAGGCAAAGAGTTTCTGGAAAAGACCCGGGAGGCACAGGCAGTCAAAGCCAAAATCAACTATTGGGATTGCATCAAATTGAGAAGTTTCTGTACTGCAAAAGAAACAGTCAGGAGAGTGAAAAGACAACCTACAGAATGGGAAAAAATATTTGCAAACTATGCAACAGATAAAGGGTTAATAACCAGAATCTACAAAGAGATCAAGAAACTCCACAAAAACAAAACCAACAACCCACTTAAGAGATGGGCCAAGGACCTCAATAGACATTTTTCAAAAGAGGACATCCAAATGGCCAACAAGCACATGAAAAAATGTTCAAGGTCATTAGCAATCAGGGAAATGCAAATCAAAACCACAATGAGGTTTCACCTCACCCCGGTTAGAATGGCTCACATGCAGAAATCTACCAACAACAGATGCTGGCGAGGATGTGGGGAAAAAGGGACACTAACCCACTGTTGGTGGGTATGCAAACTGGTCAAGCCACTATGGAAGTCAGTCTGGAGATTCCTCAGAAACCTGAATATAACCCTACCATACAACCCAGCCATCCCACTCCTTGGAATTTACCCAAAGGAATTTAAATTGGCAAACAAAAAAGCGGTCTGCAGCCTAATGTTTATTGCAGCTCAATTCACAATAGCTAAGACCTGGAACCAACCTAAATGCCCATCAACGATAGACTGGATAAATAAATTATGGGATATGTACTCTTTAGAATACTATACCGCAGTAAGAAACAACGAAATCCAGTCATTTGCAACAACATGGAGGAATCTGGAACACATCATGCTGAGTGAAATAAGCCAGTCCCAAAGGGACAAATACCATATGTTCTCCCTGATCGGTGACAACTGACTGAACACCAAAAAGGAAACCTCCTGAAGTGAAATGGACACTATGGGAAACGGTGGCTTGATCAGCATAGCCCTGACTGTTAATGAACAACTTAATACATTATCCCTCTTAGTAGTTTTTTTATCTGTTCTACTTAATATGACTGGTTTCGATCTGTAATTGATGCACAGTTATTCTTAAGTGTTGAAAATTAACTGAAATGTGATCCCTGTTGAACATGGTGGTGGGAATGGGAGAGGGAAGAGATGTATAATTTGGGACATGCTCAGGCTGACTTGCCCCAAGTGGTGGAGTTGGAAGCATACCAGGGGATTCCAATTCAATCCCATCGAGGTGGCATGTACCAATGCCATCTCACTGTTCCAGGTGATCAGTTTCAGTTCACAGTTGGTCATGGTGGAGGGACTGGGAGTCAAAGGGAGCACATAGACAAGTCTAGTACCTGCTAACACTAACCGATGGAGTAAATAAAGGGGAGAGTGATCCAACATGGGAAGTGAGATACTCAGCAGACTCATAGAATGGCAGATGTCCTAAATAGCACTCTGGCCTCAGAATCAGCCCTAAAGGCATTCGGAGCTGGCTGAAAAGCTCATGAGAGTATTTCAGGCATGGAAAGCCAAGACACTCTGGCAAAAGATCTCTGCGAGTGAGATCCCAGTGGAAAGAACAGGCCATCAAAGAAGGAGGTACCTTTCTCTGAAGGGAGGAGAGAACCTCCACTTTGACTATGACCTTGTCTAAACAAGATAAGAGTCGGAGAACTCAGAGGGCTTCCATAGCCTTGGAAACTCATGACTGGAGCATAGGGAGATTACTGATGCCATAGACAGGAGTGTCAATTGGTAAAGTCAACAACAGGAGTCACTGTGCACTTACTCCTCATGTAGGATCTCTGTCCTTAATGTGCTGTACATTGAGATTTAATGCTATAATGAGTACTCAAACAATATACTTCACTTTGTGTTTCTATGGGGGTGCAAACTGTTGAAATCCTTACTTAATGCATAGTAAACTGATCCTTTGTAAAAAAAAAAAAAAAGAAATTATCAATTCCCAACTTGACTCTCACTGGGATTAAACATGACAATAGGTCTGCAAAAAAAAAAAATTATACAGTATTGGTCTTGTTTCACACTTTTGCATGCAGAGATTCAGTTTTCCTAACACCAATTTTTGAAGTGACTGTCTTTCTCAGGGAGTCATTTTCACCTCATTTGTCAAAGATTAGTTGGTTGTGGATGCTTGGATTAATGTCTGGGGTCTCTATTCTGTTTCTTTGGTCCACATATCCATTCTTGTGCCAGTACCAGGCTATTTTGATTATAACTGTCATGTAATATGTCTTGAAATATGGTATTGCTCTGTCTCCAGCTTTATTTTCATTGGTTGGTTTTAGTTATTTGGGGCCTCATGTGATTCCATATTAATTTTGGGATCACTATTTCCAGATCTGAGAAAAAGATACTTGGCAGTTTAATTGGGATAACATTGAATCTGTAAATTGCTTTGCGTTGTATGGACATTTTGATATAAATTATTCAAATCCATAGACATGGATGATGTTTCTATTTTTTTATGTGTCTTGTCTTTCTTTCCTTAGTGTTTTGTAATATACATTGTAGAGATCTTCCACATTCTTGGCTAAATTTTTCACAAGATATTTAAATTTTTGTAGCTAATGTAATCAAATTAATTCTTTGCAAAATGAGGAAAGGGAGGGAATCTTCCTAAACTCCTGTAAGGCCAGCATCACCTTAATTACAAAACCAGAAAAGATACAACAATGAAAGATAATAATAAAAATATCCTTTGTATATACAAAGGCTATTGAAAATAGTTGCAAAAATTCATCAATAAGATACTAGCTAATTGGGGTTGGCATTGTTGTGGCACACAGCACATTAAGCTTGTGCTTGCAATGATATCTCATGTATGTTCCAGATTCCTGGAGGCTACAGTTTTAATCCAGCTCCTTTCTAATGTACCTGGAAAGAAGCAGAAGGTGGCCCAAGTCCTTGGGCATCTGTACTCATATGGGAGACTTGTAAGAAGCTCCTAACTCCTGGCTTCGGCTTGGCCCACCCCTGGCTCTTGCAGCCATTTGAGAATTAAACCTACAGATGGAACATCTTTCTCTCTCTCTCTCTCTCTTTCTATGTGTGTGTGTGTATGTGTGTGTTCCTCCCTCCCTACTTCTCTTTCAGTCTTGCCCCTTCTCTCTCTGTAACTCTTCATTCCAAATAAAATATACCTTTCAAAAATACTTGCTGCTCAAATCCAACAACACATCCAAAATATTATTCACCTGGACCACCTGGGATTTATCACTGTTATGCAGACATGGTTCAACATACCCAATTCAATTAATATGATACATCACATTAACAAACTAAAGTAAAAAACCATATTATTATCTCAAGAGATGCAGAGACAGAATTTGATAAATACAACATACTTTCATGATTAAAAACAAACCTTAAGCAAATTGGATATAGAAGGAACATTCCTCAACACAATTAAGGTAATGCATGACAAATCCACAGCCATCATCTTACTGAATGGGGAAAAGCTATATGCATTTCTATTAAGATCAGGAACCACATAAGGATGCCTACCCTCACCATCACTATTCAATATATTTCTGGAAGTTTTAGCCAGAGCCATTAGACAAGAAAAAGAAATCAAAGAGATACAAATGGGAAAGGAGGAAGTCAAATTATTCCTGTTTGCAGATGATATGATTCTAAATATGGGGGAATGAAAAGTTTCCATTAGGAAATTACTGGAACTCAGAAATAACTTCCAATTTTCTTTTTATTTTTATGTATTGATGAGCAGCATTTATTTTCCTATAACTTGTGAATATCACAGATAAAAATGAGATAAACAGATTGGGAATAAAACTGGTATATTTTGAAGGCGCTGTTCTTCAACAAAGGCCTTGTTATTAAAATTATAAATTTCATTACAGACTACTTTAGCAATAAGAAAACAAATGTAAAAATCCTCAGTCACATTTTGTATTTTTATGTCAAAAATGACATGCTTTAAGGGAACAAATGTTGTACACAATGAATACAAACTTGTTACAAGTAGATAGAGGAAATTTCCCAGATGTCAATGCACTTTTCTCTGGGCAAACATCTCCAGGCAGACCACCCAAAAGCAGTGAGGAAAAAACATTAAACACAAATAATGAAGTACATTGATTTATATGTTACTTAATTGTTAAGGTGTCCATATCATCAATATCAAGGTGAGATGATGATGGAGACACAAATTGGAGTGGACACAGACTATCCTGAGGATTCTGTCATAACTCTCATTTGATTGCCTTATCCTATCTCCCAGAAACTTCAAATGATACCCATCTTCACATTCTTAGGCAGGAAGATGTCTATCTTTTTTTTGTTTGACCTGCATGTCAGGAACAATCTGATTAAGAGATCACACCTCTACACAAGTTCTTTCACTAGGCAAAAGGGAATACACAAAACTTTCCTTAAAAAGGAAGAATATGTAAGGTTAAATATTGAAAAGGCAAAGAGTTTCATTACTAACAAAACTTATTCAAGAGATGATGATAATGAAGTACATTAATCTCTTCAGTTTTCATGTCCAAGAAGAAAATTTGGTCTCTGGAAAACAGAAGGTACACTCTATCTAGAACAAATATTTTGAAACCATAAATTTACAGAGTATTTTTTACATGGAACTAATTTCAATGTATGCAGTAGCCAGTATTTGATATTTGTATATTCTCAAGTTCCCTAGTGAGGGAAGATGACTGAACATACTCTTGACAAGATGCCCAATATCTACCTCCTTCCACACAGAGGAGAACCAAACAAATATATTGCTGTATCTCAAGGTGAGTGCTGGAGGAAAAATACTGGAACTCAGTAGGAGAACAATACAAAAGCAATAGGATAGAGATTCCTGGGATGGCAGCATAAAGACTTGAAGAAAGCAAACCAGCAGATGTGATTTCCATTCACTGGCCAGGAAGAATCCTCACTGGTGTGTGGGGAAGCCGCAGCAGAGTTCATCTGCAGGATAACCTTAGCAGGCAGTATTGTCTATAGGAGGAATCCACAGGCATGACTATGGAATCCTTGGAAGCACCACAGCTTCCTGGAGGTCTCAAGGTAGTTTGCTGTGATTCAGAGAAAGAATTCACTTTACATCCCCTACAACGCCCAGAGCATAGGCTGCAACAGTATGGAACCGTCCTGGAAAACTGTCACTGTCAGAATCCACACTGCACTAGGGAACAGAGACCCTGTCAAACCCCATCCCTGAGGCCCCTCAGATATTCCACCAAACTAGCAAAAAAATTCTGTGGAGTCCTGAATCCAGCCAACAATGACCCAGCTCCCTAGCTCATGCACTAAAAGGGAGAGGGAGTCCAAAACAGCAGGGAATTCCTGCCCCTGCAATCCCAAAGGAAAGAATTTCTGCCCCTTCAAACTTAGGCCTATTCTTTAAATTCTTTCCCCTCCCCTAACCACACAAGATATCAATGGCTGCCACTGAGAACCACATAAGATAGGACTGCTGATAAGGGTACCTGTAATTACTACTCAGAACGGTATATGCACTTGGTCTGTGCTCAGCACTGTGTACATGCCTGGCCTGTGCTGCAGTATTGGGCCCTTGCATAGAGAGCAGCCTTGGTCTTGCCCTTCCTTTCATCTGAGCGCCAACTTACATCCCATGCCCTTGGCCACTCACACACAGGCTGGTGGCCTGCATGACATGTCCTCCCCAGCACTATCACATATCCTGTGACTTTTGGTCCTTGCGGAACAGAGGTCAGATGTTTGCATGCTGGAGGCCTACAAACTCTACCAATCTTGTCACCAGTCAGTCTGTCTATTTCTGATCCTAGCATGCACAGTGGCTGGGTCCATAATTTTGGTCCATAATATTGCCCTGGATCCTTGCAGCTGCTATTATCCACTGCAGTAAGAGAAGTTATAGAGAGACTACACTATGGCATGCAACCAGAACTAAAATTAAAATGGCCTACCAAAATGACACAGGAAGACACATTTTTAGAAAAAGACCTTCAATCCTTGAACTCTGCCCTTTCCAACATGATAGAAATGATAGATCTACCAGATATGTAATCATTAACAGAAAGACACAAGATAAAACAAAGCAATAAAATGCCACAAAAAGAACACTACAGTGCTTAACTAAAGAAAGGGAAATTGATGAAACACTTGATAAAGAATTTCAAAGAATAATTAAAGGATACTCAAAAAAATAAAACAAAATACAGACAGAAATCAGTGAACAGAATAGATGAGAAACCCAGCAAGCAGAGAATAACCATAAAAAGGAATTCAGCAGATATTTTGGAGATGAATAATTCAGTAAGTCAAATAAAAAACTACATTTAAATCCTCAACAACAGACCAGATCAAACAGAAGGATATGTGAGATTAATACAGTTATTTAAGATTATCTCAGTAAAGCAAAACAAGACAAAAAATAATATATAACTATATATAATGTATATATATATATATATATACACGCACACACACGCATGAATAAGAATGAAGATGGCCTCCATGATGATTGGAACATCACTAAACAAGCTAATATTTTCATAATGTGAATTTCTGAGGTAGAGAAGAGAAAGTCAAAGAGAACCTCTCCAAGGGAAAAAAAAAACTGAAAATTTCTTCAATATGGAGAAGTTTGGATATATAATTATAAAAAGTTCATAGGACCCTATATAGGCATGATCAGAAAACATCCTCACCACAATATGTTATAGTCAAACTCACAACAGTGCTACAAAAATACAGAATTCTAAAATTTTGGGGAGAAAAGTATCAGGTTACTTTTAAGGAAATTCCCATTAGATTAATAGCAGATATTCCACCAAAACCTTGCAGACCAAGAAGAAATGTAATTATTTCTTCCAAGTTCTAAAAGAAAAGAATTTCCAGCAAAGAATACGTTATCCAGTTTACTTTTCATAAATGAGAAACAGCAACTTTCCAAGACATGCAAAACCAAAGTAATTCATCATTACCAGACCAGCCTTACTAAAGAAATGTGTCCTGAAAACAGAAACAAAGGAAGATAACAATCATCATGATAATACTTGGAAGTATAAAAGCAACTAGAAAAATAACAGAGGTCATTCAAAATAAACAGAAGAAATACGAAAGAGAAAGTTTTAAAAACTAAGCCATTACTTCTCACAAATAACTTTTTTTATTTAAAAATTTTATTTGAAAGTCAGTTATGAGTGCAGGAAGGGGAGTGCATGTCACACAGACACCAGCGGGGAGAGTTGGGATGCCCAGGGCTCTGAGTCCACACATCGGTGCTGGAAGGGGAGGTGAGCTCAATAACCCGAGACATTGGCGGGGAAACGGCAGTCAGAATCTAGAGGGGAGCGGGAAAATGCACCGGACACATGACCTGAGAGAAGGAAAAAAAGGTGGGGGGTTTCTCTCTCCGCCAACCTTGCAAAGGTTGCAAGGCTGCAAGGCTTGCAAGAGTTTGCAAGAGTTTGCAAGAGACAAAGAGCAGGCCCCCTCTCTGGATTTACATAACAACAGGGGAGAGCTAAGGAACTGAGTCACTACAATTCAATAGCCTAGGCAAACCAGTGGGAGTCCAGAGGAGAAACAGAGCCTGCACAGACTCTTTGGGTAGAAGCCAGAGATCGGAAGCTAAATACCATCAATTCTGCACAGCCATGCCATGCGGTATTCCTTACCCCCTAAATAAATTAAATAAATAAATAAATTAATTAATTAATAAAAAGAGAGATTTACCACGCACAACCTGAGGGTGTCACCTTTGCACACCCGTAACCCGGAAGAACCAAGCAGAGCTCTCAGGCCACACCCATCTCAAGCCTCCAAGGCTCCTCCAACAGCAGGCAGTCCACTTAACACAGACATAGTATAAAATAAAAAAAAAAAAAACGCACAGTGACGAAAGAAGAATTAACTATGCCAAGCAACAAACACAGAAATCGAGGGAACAAGATTAACGATGACATTATGATGCCTCCAAATAAACAAAACACCCCAAGCCAAGATTATGAAGATGATGAAATAGAAGAAATGCAAGATATGGATTTAAAAAAATTTATGATAAGAACATTTAGAAGTTTTCAAAAGCAAATCCTTGAACTACAGAAATCCTTATTGGACAGGATTGAAAATCTCTCTTGTGAAAATGAAACTTTAAGGAAGAATCAAAATGAAACGCAGAAACTAGTAGAACAGGAAAGTGTGATAGTGAAGAGAAATCAAAATGAAATGAAGAGCTCAATAGATCAAATGACAAACACATTAGAAAGCCTTAAAAACAGAATGGGTAAAGCAGAAGAGAGAATATCGGACTTAGTAGATAGAGCACAGGAAAACATACAGTCAAACCAAAGAAAAGAAGAGGAAGTTAGAAATCTAAAAAATATTGTTGGGAATCTACAGGATACTATTAAAAAAACCAACATTCGAGTTCTAGGAGTTCCTGAAGGCATGGAGAGAGAGAAAGGATTAGAAGGCCTTTTTAGTGAGATACTAGCAGAGAACTTTCCAGGTTTGGAGAAGGACAGAGACATCCTAGTACAGGAAGCTCATAGAACCCCCAATAAACATGACCAAAAGAGATCCTCACCATGACACATGGTAATTAAACTTACCACAGTGAAACATAAAGAAAAGATCCTAAAATGTGCAAGAGAGAAACGTCAGATTACTCTCAGAGGATCTCCAATTAGACTCACAGCAGACTTCTCATCAGAAACACTACAGGCTAGGAGGGAATGGCGAGACATAGCACAGGTGCTAAGAGAGAAAAATTGCCAGCCCAGAATATTATATCCTGCTAAGCTCTCATTTGTGAATGAAGGTGAAATAAAGACCTTTCATAGCAAACAGAAATTGAAAGACTTTGTGGCCACTCGTCCAGCCCTGCAAAAGATACTTAAAGATGTGCTACACTCAGAAACACAGAAACACGGCCATCAATATGAAAGAAGGTAAAGGAAGAAAACATACCAGTAAAAGAGCATGGGAAGCTCAAAGCATATACTAAAAAATATCTCCGGGAAAATGGCAGGGCAAAGTCACTACATATCAATAGTCACATTAATCATTAATGGTCTTAATTCTTCAATTAAAAGACACCGATTGGCTGATTGGCTCAAAGAAGACAACCCAACTATTTGTTGCCTACAAGAAACACATCTCTCTAACAAAGAGGCATGCAGACTGAAAGTGAAAGGTTGGAAAAAGATATTCCATGCCAACAGAAACCAAAAAAAAAGCAGGTGTAGACATATTAATATCAGAGAAAATAAACTTTAATACAAAAACTGTTAAGGGAAACAAAGAGGGACACTATATAATGATTAAGGGTTCAATTCAACAGGAAGATGTAACTATTATAAATGTATATGCACCTAATTAGAGGGCACCGGTATATTTAAAAGATATGTTAAGGGACTTAAAGGGAGATTTAGATTCCAATACAATAGTACTGGGGGACTTCAATACTCCACTCTCAGAAATAGACAGATCATCTGGACAGAAGATCAACAAGGAAACAGCAGATTTAATCGACACTATTGCCCAAATGGATCTAACAGAACTTTCAACCCTACATCTAAAGACTTCACATTCTTCTCAGCAGTGCATGGAACCTTCTCTAGGATTGATCACATACTAGGCCATAAAGCAAGTCTCAGCAAATTCAAAAGAATTAGAATCATACCATGCAGCTTCTCAGACCACAGCGGAATGAAGCTGGAAATTAACAACTCAGGAATCCCTAGAAAGTATGCAAACACATGGAGATTGAACAACATGCTCCTGAATGAACACTGGGTCATTCAAGAAATCAAAAGAGAAATCAAAAACTTTCTGGAAGTAAATGAGGATAACAACACAACATATCAAAACTTATGGGATACAGCAAAAGCAGTATTGAGAGGCAAATATATAGCAATAGGTGCCTATATCAAGAAATTGGAAAGGTACCAAATAAATGAGCTTTCAGCACATCTCAAGGACCTAGAAAAACTGCAGCAAACCAAACCCAAATCTAGTAGGAGAAGAGAAATAATTAAAATCAGAGAAGAAATCAACAGGATTGAATCCAAAAAAACATTACAAAAAATCAGCCAAATGAGAAGCTGGTTTTTTGAAAAAATAAACAAGATTGACACCCCATTGGCCCAACTAACTAAAAAAAGAAGAGAAAAGACCCAAATCAATAGAATCAGAGATGAAAAAGGAAATGTAACAACAGACACCACAGAAATAAAAAGAATCATCAGAAATTACTACAAGGACTTGTATGCCATCAAACAGGAAAACTTATCAGAAATGGATAGATTCCTGGACACATGCAATCTACCAAAATTGAACCAGGAAGACATCGAAAACCTAAATAGACCCATAACTGAAACAGAAATTGAAACCGTAATAAAGGCCCTCCCAACAAAGAAAAGCCCAGGACCAGATGGATTCACTGCTGAATTCTACCAGACATTCAAAGAAGAACTAATCCCATTTCTTCTCAAACTATTCAGAACAATCGAAAAAGAGGGAATCCTCCCAAATTCTTTCTATGAAGCCAGCATCACCTTAATCCCTAAGCCAGAGAAAGATGCAGCACTGAAAGAGAATTACAGACCAATATCCCTGAGGAACATAGACGCAAAAATCCTCAATAAAATTCTCGCCAATAGAATATAACAACACATCAGAAAACTCATCCACCCAGACCAAGTGGGATTCATCCCTGGTATGCAGGGATGGTTCAACATTCGCAAATCAATCAATGTGATTCACCACATTAACAGACTGCAGAAGAAAAACCATATGATTATCTCAATTGATGCAGAGAAAGCATTCGATAAGATTCAACACCCTTTCATGATGAAAACTCTAAGCAAATTGGGTAAAGAAGGAACATTCCTCAATATAATCAAAGCAATTTATGAAAATCCCACAGTGAGCATCCTATTGAATGGGGAAAAGTTGGAAGCATTTCCACTGAGATCTGGCACCAGACAGGGATGCCCACTCTCACCACTGCTATTTAACAGTTCTGGAATTTTTAGCCAGAGACATCAGACAAGAAAAAGAAATTAAAGGAACACAAATTGAGAAGGAAGAACTCAAACTATCCCTCTTTGCAGACGATATGATTCTTTACTTAGAGTATCCAAAGAACTCTACTAAGAGACTATTGGAACTCATAGAGGAGTTTGGCAAAGTGGCAGGATATAAAATCAATGCACAAAAAGCAACAGCCTTTGTATACACAAGCAATGCCACAGCTGAGAAAGAACTGCTAAGATCAATCCCATTCACAATAGCTACAAAAACAATCAAATACCTTGGAATAAACTTAACCAAGGATGTTAAAGATCTCTATGATGAGAATTACAAAATCTTAAAGAAAGAAATAGAAGAGGATACCAAAAAATGGAAAAATCTTCCATGCTCATGGATTGGAAGAATCAACATAATCAAAATGTCCATTCTCCCAAAAGCAATTTATAGGTTCAATGCAATACCAATCAGGATAGCAAAGACATTCTTCTCAGATCTAGAAAAAATGCTGAAATTCATATGGAGGCAAAAGAGACCTCGAATAGCTAAAGCAATCTTGTACAACAAAAACAAAACCGGAGGCATCTCAATACCAGATTTCAGGACATACTACAGGGCAGTTGTAATCAAAACAGCATGGTACTGGTACAGAAACAGATGGATAGACAAATGGAACAGAATTGAAACACCAGAAATCAACCCAAACATCTACAGCCAACTTATATATGATCAAGGATCTAAAAACAATTCCTGGAGCAAGGAAAGTCTATTCAATAAATGGTGCTGGGAAAACTGGATTTCCACGTGCAGAAGCATGAAGCAAGACCCCTACCTTACACCTTACACAAAAATCCATTCAACATGGATTAAAGACCTAAATCTACGACCTGACACCATCAAGTTATTAGAGAGCATTGGAGAAATTCTGCAAGATATAGGCACAGGCAAAGAGTTTCTGGAAAAGACCCGGGAGGCACAGGCAGTCAAAGCCAAAATCAACTATTGGGATTGCATCAAATTGAGAAGTTTCTGTACTGCAAAACAAACAGTCAGGAGAGTGAAGAGACAACCGACAGAATGGGAAAAAATATTTGCAAACTTTGCAACAGATAAAGGGTTAATAACCAGACTCTACAAAGAGATCTAGAAATTCCACAAAAACAAAACAAAGAACCCACTTAAGAGATGGGCCAAGGACCTCAATACACATTTTTCAAAAGAGGAAATCCAAATGGCCAACCGACACATGAAAAAATGTTCAAGATCACTAGCAATCATGGAAATGCAAATCAAAACCACAATGAGGTTTCACCTCATCCCGGTTACAATGGCTCACATACACAAATCTACCAACAACAGATGCTGGTGAGGATGTGGGGAAAAAGGGACACTAACCCACTGTTGGTGGGAATGCGAACTGGTCAAGCCACTATGGAAGTCAGTCTGGAGATTCCTCAGAAACCTGAATATAACCCTACCGTTTGACCCAGCCATCCCACTCCTTGGGATTTACCCAAAGGAATTTAAATTGGCAAACAAAAAAGCGGTCTGCACCCTAATGTTTATCGCAGCACAATTCACAATAGCCAAGACCTGGAACCAACCTAAATGCCCATCAACGGTAGACTGGATAAAGAAATTATGGGATATGTACTCTTTAGAATACTATACCGCAGTAAGAAACAATGAAATCTGGTCATTTGCAACAAAATGGAGGAATCTGGAACGCATCGTGCTGAATGCAATAAGCCAGTCCCAAAGGGACAAATACCATATGTTCTCCCTGATCGGTGACAACTGACTGAACACCAAAAAGGAAACCTGTTGAAGTGAAATGGACACTATGAGAAACAGTGACTTGATCAGCATAGTCCTGACTGTTAATGAACAACTTAATACATTATCCCTCTTAGTAGTTTTTTTTGTCTGTTCTACTTAATATGACTGGTTTAATTCTATAATTAATACACAGTTATTCTTAAGTGTTGAAAATTAACTGATATGTGATCCCTGTTAAACATAAGAGTGGGAATAAGAGAGGGAAGAGATGTACAATTTGGGACATGCTCAAGCTGACTTGCCCCAAATGGTAGAGTTAGAAACATACTAGGGGATTCCAATTCAATCCCATCAAGGTGGCATGTACCAATGCCATCTCACTATTCCAAGTGATCAATTTCAGTACACAATTGATCATAATGAAAGGACTAAGAGTCAAAGGGAGCACATAAACAAGTCTAGTTCCTGCTAACACTAACTGATAGAATAAATAAAGGGGAGAGTGATCCAACATGGGAAGCGAGATACTCAGCAGACTCATAGAATGGCAGATGTTCCAAACAGCACTCTGGCCTCAGAATCAGCCCTAAAGCCATTCGGATCTGGCTGAAGTGCCCATGAGAGTATTTCAGGCATGGAAAGCCAAGACACTCTGGCAAAAAAAAAAAAAAAAAGACAACCCTAAATGAAAGATCTCTGTGAGTGAGATCCCAGTGGAAAGAACAGGTCTTCAAAGAAGGAGGTACCTTTCTCTGAAGGGAGGAAAGAACCTCCACTTTGACTATGACCTTGTCTAAACAAGATAAGAGTCAGAGAACTCAAAAGGCTTCCATAGCCTTGGAAAAACATGCCTGGAGCATAGGGAGATTACTGATGCCATAAACAGGAGTGTCAATTTGTAAAGTCAACAACAGGAGTCACTGTGACTTACTCCTCATGTAGGATCTCTGTCCTTAATGTGCTGTACATTGAGAATGCTATACCAAGTACTCAAACAGTATATTTCACTTTGTGTTTCTATGTGGGTGCAAACTGTTGAAATATTTACTTAATGTATACTAAACTGATCTTCTGTAAAAAAAAAAAAGAAAAAAGAAAAAAGAAACTATCAATTCCCAACTTGACTCACTGGGATTAAACATGACAATAGGTCTAATCTGATTTCATCATCATTAAAAAAATCATCTATTATTTTTCACTTTATGTTTCTGTGTGGGAGCAAACTGTTGAAATCTTTACTTAATGTATACTAAACTGATCTTCTGTATATTAAGAGAATCGAAAATGAAGCTTGATGTGAATGGGAGAGGGAGTGGGAAAGGGGAGGGTTGCGGGTGGGAGGGACGGTATGTGGGGGAAGCCCTTGTAATCCATAAGCCATACTTTGGAAATTTATATTCATTAAATAAAAGTTAAAAAAAAGAAAGTCAGTTATGCAGAGAGGCCGAGTGGCAGAGAGGCCTTCCATCCGCTGGTTCACTCCTTAGATGACTGCAAGAGCTGGAGCTGCACCAATATGAAGCCAGGAGCTTCCTCCGGTCTCCGATGTGGGTGCAGGAGCCCAAGGATTTGGGTCATCTTTCCCTGGCCACAGCAGAGAGCTCAATGAGTAATGCAACCATCTTTTTCCCATCAGCTCCTGGATTGGCAGGTTTGCTAAATTCCAAATCAAAATAAAGCTTGCACACAGCATTTTCAGGAATAACTTCATAGCAGTGCAAGAGATTTTTTCAGGATTTATAGTAAAAACAAAGCTGAGCATAGGTTGTTACAAGATAAATATGTTGTCCATCTCCCATTTTGTATTCCAAAGCAAATACATGAACATCCTGTGTACAGCTTTTAACGAAATTAGAAGCTTCAGTTTGACAATGAAATAGCTTCCAAATGGAGGGTGGTTGCTCTGGCCTGGACAGTCTTGGTCTATACACTGAGCACAGTGGATTCCTCCTATAATGAAATGCTCGCTCTTCAATCTGTTGCAGTTTTTCTTCCCACTTTCTT
The DNA here is from genome assembly GCF_051225735.1 of Oryctolagus cuniculus. Classification (NCBI taxonomy): domain Eukaryota; kingdom Metazoa; phylum Chordata; class Mammalia; order Lagomorpha; family Leporidae; genus Oryctolagus; species Oryctolagus cuniculus. The sequence continues at coordinate 92,449,803 of NC_142868.1, read as the reverse complement.
TGGCAATGTCTTTCAGTTTAGCAAGTTGATAAATATCATCTTGAATTTTAGCAGAAAATTTTGTGGCAACAGAAGTTCACTGGCAAATGATATGGTTCTCATACTCCATGGCATCACTCAATTCACACTGGAGTATACCCCGTGAAGACTAAACCCATCCAGGATCAGGTCCTAAAGCAGCTGTACTTCTCTCCTGGTTTCACCGAATGAGTGACAGTGCCCACTCGCTGTTCCTGGGCCGGTCCAGAAGCCCTCCTGCACATGTTCTCTAAATTGATCAGTTAAAAAGTATGGACTGGGCAGGCACCATGGCTCACGAGGCTAATCCTCTGCCTTGCGGCACCAGCACACCGGGTTCTAGTCCCGGTCAGGGTGCCGGATTCTGTCCCAGTTGCCCCTCTTCCAGGCCAGCTCTCTGCTGTGGCCAGGGAGTGCAGTGGAGGATGGCCCAAGTACTTGGGCCCCGCACCCGCATGGGAGACGAGGATAAGTACCTGGCTCCTGCCATTGGATCAGTGCAGTGTGCCGGCCGCAGCACGCTGGCCGCGGCAGCCATTGGAGGGTGAACCAACAGCAAAGGAAGACCTTTCTCTCTGTCTCTGTCTCTCACTGTCCACTCTGGCTGTCAAAAAAAAATTAAAAAAAGTATAGACTGGATTAAAGGATTTAAAAGAAGAACCAACGATATGCTTCTCACAAGAAACTCTTTCCACCAAAAAACACACACGAAACTAATAGTAAAAAGATGGAAAAGAGTATTCCACGTGAGTGGCAATCATAAGTAACCAGGAGTAGCTATACAAATAGCAGAAAAGAGACTAAAATCTAGAAAAGGAAACACAAGTGGTCACTACTGAATCATCCGGTGATCAATTCAATGGGAAGATGCAATGATTGTCAATGTATTGACCCCTAATTCTAGAGCACATGGCTTAGTAAAAAAATCATGTATATCTAAAGGGCGGAATAAGCTCTATTACAGTAATTGCAGGGGGTTTCAACACTGCATGTTCATTCATAGACAATCAGACAACAATTAAAATGAAACATCAGCATGAAAGTATACCATACACAAAGTGGACCTAAGAAACATTCTCAGACTATCCCATGGCACAGATGTAAGTTATCAGTACATGAACCATTATCAAGGATAGATTGCACATTAGGAGATGAATCAACTCTCAAAAATTTTTTTTAAAAAATGAAACAATATCATGTGTCTTTTCTTTGTAAAATGGAATAAAACTAGAAATAAAAAAACAAAGGAAACAGAATTATACAAATATATGATGACTGAACAACATGCTATCAAATGAACAATGGATTATTGAATAATCAAAAGGAAAATTAGAAAACTCATTGAAACTAATGAAACTGGAAACATAGCATCTGAAAATTTATAGGATACATCAAAAGCAGTTCAGAGGTAAGTTTTCAGAAATAAATACATAAAAACAGAAAGATGTCAAATACAAAAGTTTATAATGCATCTAAAAACCTAGAAAAACAAGAGTAAATCTAAATCAGTAGGAAAAAAGAAATAATAATTAAGAACTAAATGAAACAGAAATTCAGAAAATAATACAAGGTACTGATGAAATAAAGAGCTTATTTTTCTTAATAAAAATATTGATAAGCCTTTGGTAGAACAAATAAAAAATAGAAGACCCAAATTAATAAAACTAGACAACAGATGCTGTTGGGGAAAAAGGGACACTAATTCAGTGTCTAATAATAATTGACATGGAATCAACCTAAATGCCCATCAATAGAGGACTTGATAAAGAAATTATGGGATATGTACTCTATAGAATACTATACAGCAGTAAAAAATAATGAAATCTAGTCATTTGCAATTTGCAACAAAATGGAGGAATCTGGAAAATATCGTGCTGAGTGAAATAAGCCAGTCCCAAATGGACAAATATCATATGTTCTGCCTGATCTGTTACAAATAACTGAGCACATAAAAGGAAACCTGTTGAAGTCAAATGGACACTATGGGAAACAATGTCTTGATCAGCTCTTGTCCTGACTGTTGAGAACAACTTACTATTTTATTCCTTTTAGCAGTTTTTTGTACTCCTTAATACCATTAGTTGGATTCTTTAATTAAAACACAATTATTCTTAGTGGTTTAAAATTAACTGAAAAGTGATTCCTGTTAAATATGAGTGGGAATAAGAGAGGGAGATGTACAGTTCGGCACATGCTCACTTGGACTTACCCCTAATGGTAGAGCTAGAAACGTGCCAGGAGATTCCAATTCAATCCCATCAAGGTGGTATGTACCAATGCCATCTTATTTGTTAAAGTGATCAGTTTAAGTTCATAGCTGATCAAAAAGATAGGATTAAGTGTCAAAGGGATTACATAAATAAGACCAGTGTCTGCAAATAATACTTGATAGAATTAAAAAGGAGAGAATGATCCTACATGGGAAGCAGGATATGCAGCAGACTCATAGAATGGCAAATGCCCTAAAAAGCATTCTGGCCTCAGAATCAGCCCTTAAGGCATTCAGATCTGGCTAAAATGCCAATGAAATATCTCTGTGAGTGAGATCTCAATGGAAAGAACGGGCCATCAATGAAGGAGGTACCTTTCTCTGAAGGGAGGAGAGAACTTCCACTTTGAATATGGCCCTGTCTAAATAAGATCGGAGTTGGTGAACTTAAGAGGCTTCCATAGCCTTGGCAGCTCATGACAAGAGCCTCTGGGGAATACTGACGTCATAAATAAGAGTGTCAATTGTTAAATCAACAACGGGAGTCACTCTGCACTTACTCCCCATGTAGGACCTCTGACCTTAATGTGTGTACTATGCGAATTAATGAGAAAACTACTACTCAAATAGTACTCTCTATTTTGTGTATCTGTGTAGGTGCAGTCTGTTGAAATCTTTTACTTAGTATATACTAAGTTGATCTTCTGTATATAAAGATAATTTAAAATGAATCATGATGAAGAATGGGATGGGAGAGGGAGTGGGAGATAGGATGGTTGCAGGTGGAAGGGAGGTTATTGGGGGAAAAAGCCGCTATAATCCAAAAGTTGTACTTTGGAAATTTATATTCATTAAATAAAAGTTGGAAAAAATAAAAAATAAAATCATAGATGAAAATTAGAGATTACAATTGATACCATAGAAATAAAAAGGAATATTAGAGACAATTATGAAACACTATATGCCAAAAAATTAGAATGCTAAAGAACAAATGTATATATTTATGGATATGTATAATCTACCAAAATGAACCAACAAGACATTGAAAACTTGATAGACCAATAATGAGTAATGAAATTATTATTAATAAAACATTTCTGAGACAAGGAAAGGCTAGGACCAGATGGCTTGACTGTGAATTTCTATCAAATCTTTAAGGCAGAACTAGCACCAACACTTCTTTTAAACTATTTTAAAAAGTAAAAGGTAGAAAACCCTTCTAAAATCATTTTATGAGGCCAGTATTACCTTGATTTCACAATCTGCAAGGACATACATACCCTTACACACACACAAAGAAACCACCAGATCAATGATCTTGATGAACTTAAGTGCAAAAATTGTAAAAAATTAAACCAACAGCACACTAAAAAAATCATTCAAACTGACCAATTGGGATTTATTTCAGGTATACAGATTGGTTCATTTGCAAATCGTTGAACATAATAAAATTTAGCACCCACTCATGATAAAAGCCTTGAACAAATTAGGTGTAAAAGTAATATAGTTAAATAATCCATAAACAAGAGTGTCAATTTGTTAAGTCAACAACAGGAGTCACTGTGCACTTACTCCTCATGTAGGATCTTTGTCCCTAGTGTGCTGTACATTGAGATTTAATGCTATAACGAGTACTCAAACAGTATTTTTCACTTTATGTTTCTGTGTGGGAGCAAACTGTTGAAATCTTTACTTAATGTATGCTAAACTGATCTTCTGTATGTAAAGAGAAACGATAATGAATCTTGATTGAATGGAAGGGGAGAGGGAGTTTGAAAGGGGAGGGTTGTGGGTGGGAGGGACGGTATGGGGGGAAGCCATTGTAATCCATAAGCCATACTTTGGAAATTTATATTCATTAAATAAATGTTTGAAAGCAAAAAAACAAGTAATATAGTTAAATAATAAAGCCAATATTTTGAGAACTAAATAATAATAATAATAATTAAATAATTAAACAATTATTATGGGAAAAAACTAAAAAAATTGTTTTAAGGTCTAAAACCAGATAAAGATGCCCATTATCACTGCTCTTGTTCAACTGAGTACTGGACATTTTATTTCTAAAATTTTTTTATTTTAATTAGTTTTTAACAGATTTAGTGTTCTTTTAGATACAATTCTAAAATATAATGATATTCCCTTTTTACTTCCCTAATTTTCTTACTTGCAAGTATATACTTGTCTCCTGCTTTGTGATATGGACCTAAATGAGAGTAAAAATAATGCTTCCAAATTAACAATAACATATCATAGAGAAAGAATGTTTAATAATTGTATAACCTGTAATAACTCTTTCATACCACTAATGAGCATTAATGGATACTTTTTAAAATTGCTAAATTAGGGTATGCAAATAAGTAAGATATCTATTTAAAAAAGCCCATGACGTATGTAAATACCAAACTCCCTACTGGGAAGAACAGAAATAAAACATTGTGTTTCCCCCTACCACTTTCCAGTACAGAATATATTCTTGATTTTGGATGCCTAACTCTGGCTCTCAAGTTCCAACTGATATTTTATCCATCAAGAAATCAATGACTGGAGGTTGTGACTTAAAAGGTACACTGGCTGCTAGATGAGCAAGAAGCATGGGCTGGCAGTCATTCCCTTACTATTCCACACTTAGAGAAATGGTGAAATAATAATATTAATAATAATAATAAAAGACTGAATTCAATTTTAAAGTAAAAGGACTCCATCTGAATTATAGTTTTAAAAAGAGGAAACTGAAAGTGCAAAGTGTAAATAGGATCTGAAGTAGAATGACTCCAGGGTACATGAATCAGTTATATACATCAGCTTATGAGGAGTTGGGACCTCCTAGGAAGATGGAAATGACTCCCTTCTTTAGACCCAGAGCCATGAACGGTCAAAGTGCCTATGCATTAGGAATGGTAACACTGCACATTGAGATGCAACAGGCAAACTGTTACAGAGTTGTGGATGGAATAGGGACATTGAGAAACACAGGAACCAGGGGCATTTAAATTGCCTTAGGGATATAGATGGAAAAACAGTACCATAAGTCTTTACCAAATATAGAATCAGCACACCAATTCATGCTTCCCATGAATACTATATCTCTAATTGCTGTAAAGATTAATCACTTGGAAGACAAAAGCATAACCTCCACAACAAGACATCATCTGCAATGCAGAACATGCAGAATTCTCATGAGACAAGCATTGCTACTTAGGGTGAGCTTACAAAGAAAAAGCATCCAAGAGATAATGTCAATCTTCATGGAAAACTAAAGAAAAACAGAAAGACTTATCAGAAGAATGTTTATGTTTCTATAGATGTCAAAAAGAAAAAAAAAAACAACAGAGTCCAAACAGATAAGAAACAGAGGCCCTGAAAAAAGACTTTCTGACTTTCTCATGTTAAATTGTTTAAGGAAATCACCAGAACACTAAATAGACACAAAAATGAAATACAAAAGACAAATAAAGGAACATGGAGAAATTCAGAGATACAATATTCAGAATGGCTGAGACAGAAGAACCAGGAAAAAAAAAAAAAAAAAAGGAAGGACCACATTTCCAGAAGCTTGAGGGAAACTTCAATCAGGAACTCTGATCAGAACAGAAACTCGGAAATCCAGCATAGAGGAACAAAGCACTCCACAGCTCCAACTCAGGCTGCTTGCCCAAGTAGCTCCTCCTCACTGAGAAAAGCAGGCAGCAAGCTCCACAACCCCCACCATGGCCACAGACTGGCAGCCATCACTACCAGACGTTCCACAGTCCTCACCGACTTTATATCAAGTCTGGAAAAAGAGAACACCCACCAGCAGCAGCACCAGGGAGGCCAGCATGGAGACCCTATAATACAGGAAGTCAAGAAGATTTTAGAGATACAGAATGAGGAAGAGTCAATAACTGAAGAGATATGGCTGAGGATCTTCCTACTTTAGAGAAAAATGCAGCTTAAATATAAAGGTAAAAATGAATTATCTGACTGACAGCAGGCACACCATCAACAATAGCAAATGTTAGAATTCCAAAGGATGACATATATATTCATATATTATATATATTAATATTCCATTATATATGGAATTATATATAATAATATATATTATATATTATATTATATATATATTATATTATATTATATATAATTATATATATATAATATATATTATATATATATATTATATATATATATTTATATATATAATTATATATATTTATATATATTTTTATATATTTATATTTATATATATATTTATATATATTTATATATATATTTATATATATTTATATATATATATTATATATATATATATATATATATATATAAATATATATATAATATATATATAATATATATATATATATAATATATATATAATATATATATATATATAATTCCATATATATATATATATATATATAATTCCATATATAATGGAATATGATTCAGCTGTAAAAAAGAATGGAATCTTGTCTTTCACAACAAAATGGATGCAACTGGATACCATTATGATTATTGAAATAGCCCCCAAAAGACAAATATGTTTCTCCTAATATGTGGTAACTAACATAGACTACAAAAATGTAACATAATTGAATGAAATTGACATTTTGAGATTTGATATTGTTTATAGCCTTCATCTATCCTCTTGAGGAACAGTGATTTTTCTATTTACTATTTGTTGAATTCATCATTTAGTGGAGGGTTAAGCACGCGATTATGAAGAAAACTGACAAAGTATGCCATTTTAAAAATTAAAAAAAATAATAAAAGGAGGAGGGAGAATAGGAAAGCGAGAGGGAGGGTATGGTGGAAAGTATAATTATGCTTTTAAAACTGTATAAATGAAACAAAAAATGTTATTGTCAAAATTTAAGGAAGAAAGAAAAGAAGTAGGGGAACTTGAGAGAGGGAGGGAGGGAGGGAAGGAGGAAGGAAGGCGAGAATGTTTATTTCTTTTTTTTTTTTTTTTTAGCTTTAAACAAATATTTTATTTTATTTTTTTTCCCTTTTTTTTTTTATCTTTTATTTAATGAATATAAATTTCCAAAGTACGACTCATGGGTTACAATGGCTTCCCCCCCCATACCGTCCCTCCCACCAACAACCCTCCCCTTTCCCACTCCCTCTCCCCTTCCATTCACATCAAGATTCATTTTCGATTATCTTAATATACAGAAGATCAGCTTAGTATACCTTAAGTAAGTATTTCAACAGTTTGCTCCCACACAGAAACATAAAGTGAAAAATAATAGATGATTTTTTTAAAATGATGATGAAATCAGATCAGACCTATTGTCATGTTTAATCCCAGTGAGAGTCAAGTTGGGAATTGAAAATTTCTTTCTTTTTTTTTTTTCTTTTCTTTTTTTTTTTTTTTTTACAGAAGATCAGTTTAGTGTACATTAAGTAAAGATTTCAGTCGTTTGCACCCCCATAGAAACACAAAGTGAAATATACTGTTTGAGTACTCGTTATAGCATTAAGCCTCAGTGTACAGCACGTTAAGGACCGAGATCCTACATGAGGAGTAAGTGCACAGTGACTCCTGTTGTTGACTTTACCAATTGAAAAAGCCCATGAGAATGTTTATTTCTATTAAATTCTTGAAATCTGTTCTCTTTATATTAATTTTTTTAAAAAATGAAACATAAACTTGCATGTATTCACTAAAGTCTCATAGCAAACATAAAAAAAGAGTAGAAATTATTCAACTTGATGTATCACATTAACAGAATGAATGACAAAAAATGTCTGACTGGGTTGAGCTTTTGGTATAGCAGTTAAACTGATGCTTGGGGTTGCTTCAAGTCCCATCTCTGTTCCCCACTCTAGGCTCCTGCTAATGTGCACCCTGGGAGGTATCAGGTGATGACTCAGTGACGCGTCTAATAAAAAAGAAATAAAAATCAATACTAAAATTTGTATGCTGCCATAAAGGACTCTGAAACAGTAATATAATCTGGGAGAAAAAGAACAAAAGAAAAAAAGAATCTCACTCCCTGATTTCAAAGTTATATTTCAAAATATATAGAACTATCATAAATAATGTACAGACCAATGGAACAGAACAGAGCAGCCAGATATATGGTCAACTTACCTTAGACAAAGGCACCTAGATATATATATACAATGGAGAAATAGCTTTCCTTCAATAAATGAGGTTGGAAAAACTGGGTAACCATGGACAAAAGAATGAGATTGGACCTTTCTCTTATACCATACTGTGGGGAGCAACTGGGAGCAACTCGGACTAGACTAAGTTACTGGAATTAAGACTTATTCTATGCATCTGCTCTCCCACAATATGGCGCTGGGAGAGGAGGAAACAGCTTCTACACAGCTGCCTCCAGTTCAACCAATAAACTGTAGGAACTGCTCCTGATTGGAGGAGAGCAGCGTACTCGGTGTGTGGGTAGCAGAGTTGGGATTGGTGGAAGAGGACTATAAAGGAGGAGAGAGACAACATGCACCAGGAACATCTATCTGAAGGAACACCTGTGCAGCCCCCGAGAGAGCCGGCCGGCGGTGTCCCGCTCCCCCGCGGAAGTGGGGAAAGTGGCAGGGGGAACCGCCCTTCCACGGAGGTGGAAGGGACGGTAGCCAACCCGGGAAGAACCAGCAGCAAACCCGGGGAGGGCCGAGCAGACGAAAGAACAACGCAGGGTCCTGTGTCGTTCCTCCAGGAAGACGGGGAGCGACACCATACATAAATATTAAGTCAAAATGAATAAAGAATTAAATAAAAGCCATGAAAACAAGAGACTCCTGGAAGCAAACATAGCATAAAGGCCCTTGACTGAAATTCACAATGATTTTCCTTTTGTAAAGAAAGCCTTAGACATCAAAAGTAAAAATAAGTGGAAGTACACCAAACTAAATTTCTTCCACAGAAAACAATCAATCAAGAAAATAAAAAGGCAGCCTTCCAAACTTAAGGAGGTCATTAAACAATAAAAGTCAATATAAAAATGTCCAAGATGCTTCAAAAAAAGAAAGAGAACATGGGGTCAGCACTGTGGCTTTGCAGATAGAGCCACTGTTTGTGACACCCACATCCCCTATGGGGTGCCATTTTTTTTGTCCTGGCGGCCCCATTTCCCATTCAGCTCGCTGTTGCTAATAGCCTAGGAAAAGCAGCAGAAGATGTCCCAAGTGTTTGGGCCCCTGCCACTGAGTGGGAGACCCAGATGAAGCTCCTGGCTCTTTGCACAGGCCAGAGCCAGGCCATTCAATCATTTGGCAAGTGAACCAATGGATGGTAGATCTAGATCTTTCTCTCTCTTCCCTCTACCTCTCTCTGTAACTCTGATTTTCAAGTAAATAAATAAATCCTAAAAAAATAACAGAAAAGAAATGAAAAAATCAAGACATGATAAATGGTGGGGGAGGGAGGATTTCAGTTTAAGTGCCTGTCATCATATATCAGGTGTACAAGCACACGTGCTCCATTACTATAAGAGGACTATTTTATAACACAGCAACTAAAAGCAGAGAAATGTTGAGAATTAGGCACTACAGAACACATTTTATTCATGATTTAAATGAGAAACATTCTGAAAGTTTTTTTTCCTTATTTTTAATTTATATGAAAGGCAGAGAGATGGATGTCCATCTTTCATTCACTGGTTCACTCCTCAAATATCTACAACACCTGGGGCTGTCTGTTTAAAGTCAGGAGCCCAGGGGCCAATGTCATGGTGTTGCAGGTAAAGATACCACCTGTTATGCCAGTATCCCATGTGGGTGCAGGTCTGTGTTAAGCCTGCTCCATCTCCAATCCAGCTCTCTGCTAACAGCCTGAGAAAAGCAGCAGCAAATGGTCCAAGTGGTTGGGGCCCTGTTATCTATGTGTGACATCTGGAAGAAGTTCCTGGTTCAGCCCTAGCCATTGTGGTCATCTGGGAAGTGAACCAATGGATGGAAGATCCTCTCTCTCTTTCTCTCTTTCTCTCCCTCCCTCCGTCCCTCTTTCATATAAACAATAAATAAATCTCTAAAAGTACCCAGGAACTCATAATTCAGTCTAGGTCTCTTAGATGGACTAGGGAACTCTATCACTTAGCTATTACCTGCTGCCTCTTAGCACACCCACCAGCAGGAAGCTGAAATGGGAAAGGGTACCATGACTTAAACACAGACACTCTGATAAAGGATGATGACAGTCTAAGGGGCAGTTTAACTTAACTGCTATGCCAAACACCCACACTAGAAGGTTCTAACTTTTTAACTAAATGTGAATTATATTTTAAAACTGGAGACTGTAGAAAAAATGATATATAAGAGGGAAGTTTCAGTGGCCAGCGCCGCAGCTCAGTAGGCTAATCCTCCGCCTAAGGCGCCAGCACACTGGGTTCTAGTGCCAGTCGGGGCACCCGATTCTGTCCTGGTTGCCCCTCTTCCAGGCCAGCTCTCTGTTGTGGCCCGGGAGGGCAGTGGAGGATGGCCCAAGTGCTTGGGCCCTGCACCTGCATGGAAGACCAGGAGGAAGCACCTGGCTCCTGGCTTTGGACTGGCACAGCGCGCTGGCTGCAGCGCGCTGGCCATAGCAGCCATTTGGGGGGTGAACCAATGGAAAAGGAAGACCTTTCTTTCTGTCTCTCTCTCTAACTCTGCCTGTCAAAAAAAAAAAAAAAAAAGAGGGAAGTTTCAGCTTTAAAATTTATTAGAAAACAAATAAGATCAAAATTTAAAAACAAAGCAATGAACTCAGAAAGTGAGAATTAAAACAAAGCCAGAGGCATCACAATACCAGATTTCAGGACATACTACAGGGCAGTTGTAATCAAAACAGCATGGTACTGGTACAGAAACAGATGGACAGACCAATGGAACAGAATAGAAACACCAGAAATCAATCCAAACCAGAAATCAATCAAGCCAACTTATGTTTGATCAAGGATCCAAAACCAACCCCAGGAGTAAGGACAGTCTATTCAATAAATGGTGCTGGGAAAACTGGATTTCCACGTGCAGAAGCATGAAGCAAGATCCCTACCTTTCACCTTACACAAAAATTCACTCAACACGGATTAAAGACTTAAATCCACGACCTGACACCATCAAATTATTAGAGAGCATTGGAGAAAGTCTGCAAGATATAGGTACTGGCAAAGACTTCTTGGAAAAGACCCCAGAAGCACAGGCAGTCAAAGCCAAAATTAATAACTGGGATTGCATCAAATTGAGAAGTTTCTGTACTGCAAAAGAAACAGTCAGGAAAGTGAAGAGGCAACCAACAGAATGCGAAAAAATATTTGCAAACTATGCAAAAGATAAAGTGTTAATAACCAGAATCTACAAAGAAATCAAGAAACTCCACAAGATGAAAACAAACAACCCACTTAAGAGATGGGCCAAGGACCTCAATAGACATTTTTCAAAAGAGGACATACAAATGGCCAACCGACACATGAAAAAATGTTCAAGATCACTAGCAATCAGGGAAATGCAAATCAAAACCACAATGAGGTTTCACCTCACCCAGGTTAGAATGGCTCGCATTCAGAAATCTACCAACAACAGATGCTAGAGAGGACGTGGGGAAAAGGGGACACTAACCCACTGTTGGTGGGATTGCAAACTGGTTAAGCCACTATGGAAGTCAGTCTGGAGATTCCTCAGAAACCTGAATATAACCCTATCATTCAACCCAGCCATCCCACTCCTTAGAATTTACCCAAAGGAAATGAAATTGGCAAACAAAAAAGCTGTCTGCACCTTAATGTTTATTGCAGCTCAATTCACAATAGCTAAGACCTGGAACCAAACCAAATGCCCATCAACAGATGGGCATAAAGAAATTATGGGACATGTACTCTATAGAATACTATACAGCAGCCAAAAACAATGAAATTTGGTCATTTGCAACAAAATGGAGGAATCTGGAAAACATCATGATGAGTGAATTAAGCCAGTCCCAAAGGGACAAATATCGTATGTTCTCCCTGATCAGTGACAACTAACTGAGCACCAAAGGGGAAACTTGTTGAAGTGAAGTGGACACTATGAGAAACAGTGACTTGATCAGCTCTTGTCCTGACTGTTGATGTACAATGTAATACTTTACCCATTTTAGTATTTTCTTTGTTTTGTTCTAGTACTATTGGTTGAACTCTGTCATTAACACACAATTATTCTTAGGTGTTTAAATTTTAACTGAAAAGTGATCCGTGTTAAATGTAAGAGTGGGAATAAGAGAGGGAGGAGATTTACAATTTGGGAAATGCTCAATCGGACTTGCCCCAAATGGTGGAGTTAGAATCGTGCCAGGGGATCCCAATACAATCCCATCAAGGTGGCATGTACCAATGCCATCTCACTATTCCAAGTGATCAATTTCAGTTCACAACTGATCACACTGATAGGTCGAAGAGTCAAAGATATCACACAAACAAGTCTAGTGTCTGCTAATACTAGCTGATAGAATCAAAAAGGGAGAGAAATATCCATCATGGGAAGCGGGATACACAGTAGACACATAGAATGGCAGATGTCCTAAACAGCTCTCTGGCCTCAGAATCAGCCCTTAAGGCATTTGGATATGGCTGAAGTGCCCATGAGAGTATTTTAGGCATTTGAAAGCAAGACACCCTGGAAAAAAAAAAAAGGAAGACCAAAATGGAAGATCTCTGCGAGTGAGATCCAGTGGAAAGAACGGGGCCATCAAAGAAGGAAGTAGCTTTCTCTGAAGGGAGGAGAGAACTTCCACTTTGATTATGACCCTGTCGGAATAAGATTGAAGTCGGTGAACTCAAAAGGCTTCCATAGCCTTGGCAACTTATGACAAGAGCCTAGGGAGATTACTGACACCATAAACAAGAGTGTCAAATTGTTAAGTCAACAACAGGAGTCACTGTGTACTTACTTCTCATGTGGGATCTGTCCTTAGTGTGTTGTCCAATGTGAATTAATGCTATAACTAGTACTGAAACAGTGTTTTACACTTTGTGTTTCTGTGTGGGTGCAAACTGATGAAATCTTTACTTAATATATACTGACTTGATCTTCTGTATATAAAGAGAATTGAAAATGAATCTTGATGTGAATGGAATGGGAGAGGGAGCGGGAGATGGGAGGGGTGCGAGTGGGAGGGAAATTATCGGGGGGGAAGCCATTGTAACCCATTAACTGTACTTTGAAAATTTATATTTACTACATAAAAAATAAATGAAAAAAATAAAACAGAGCAAAGGTATAGTGAACTAAAATGTGGAAAAAAGAGAAAAACCATATAAAAACAAAGCATACAGCTGCGCCGCAGCTCACTAGGCTAATCCTCTGCCTGTGGCGCCGGTACTCCAGGTTCTATTCCTGGTCGGGGCACCAGATTCTGTCTCAGTTACCCCTCTTCCAGTCCAGCTCTCTGCTGTGGCCCAGGAGTGCAGTGGAGGATGGCCCAAGTCCTTGGGCCCTGCACCCGCATGGGAGACCAGGAAAAGCACCTGGCTCATGGCTTTGGATTGGCACAGCGCTGGCCATACCGGCCATTTGGGGGGTGAATCAACAGAAGGAAGACCTTTCTCTCTGTCTCTCTGTCTGTCTCTCTGTCTCTCTGTCTTGTCTGTAACTCTACCTGTCAAATAAATAAATAAAAAATCTTTTAAACAATGGGGATATTCACAACTATTTCACAAAATTAGAGTAAATATTGATAGTACTCAAAATCTCAGTAAAATATGTTGTCCATTTTTAAATTTATTTGTCTATTTGAAAGACAGAGTTACAAAGACAGAGAGAGATACAGTATTTTTTTTTTTTTTAAGATTTAGAGTTACAGACAGAGAGAGGGAGAGACAGAGAGAGAGAAGTCTTCCATCTGCTTGGTTCATTCCCTAAATGGCCACAATGACTGGAGCTTGACCGAACTGAAGCTAGGAGTCGGGAGCTTCTTCTGTGTCTCCTGCATGGGTATAGGGGTCCAAGGAGTTGGGCCATCTTCTACTGCTTTCCCAGGTCATTAGCAGAGAGCTGGATCAGAAGAGGAGCAGCCGAGACTCAAACAAGTCTGCATATGGAACACTGGCACTGCAGGCAGAGGACTAAACTACTATGCAACAACGCTGGCCCCCAGAAAGAGATTTTTCCATCTGCTGGTTCACGTCTCAGGTGGCTGCAATAGCCAGGGCTGGACAGGCCGAAGCCAGAAGCAAGGATCTTCATTCAGGTCTCTCACATGGGTGGCAGGGGCCCAAGCATTTGAGTTATCTTTTGCTACTCTCCGAGGCCATTTAGTAGGAAGCTGGATCAGAAGTGAAGCAGCCAGAACTGGAACCAGTGCCCATATGGGAAGCCAGAATCACAGATCATAACCCACTATAGCACCAGATAGACCCATGTTACTGTTCTTGATATTGCCTCACACATCACAGGATTCAAATGCTACTAAAGACGACCTTAGAACACAAATTAATTTACATGTTACTTAAGGTTTCCTCTTCCTCAGTGGATCGCTTTTTCAAATTAAACCATGCCACAATTATTGCAGTGGCTACGATCAGAATAGACAAGCCAACATAGAAACCTAGAAGCCAATGTTCTTCCACCTTCCTAGAAGCTTTCTTCTTCTTTAAACCTAAAACAAATTAACAAAGTTAAAAAGGGTGCCCAATTTGAAAGCTGTAACAAATTACAATGTTCCTAATTATAATTCAAGGAGCATAGAAAAATAAATTTATTACCATCATACTTAAAACTATCTCTAAAGCTTTTCATTTAAAAACATGGACACTGATTTTCACTTGTATGGATTATCTTTTAGGTATTCTATTAGTTACCACACCTTGATGATTTTTAACAGCCCTTATCTCAACTGCTGGGGAAGTGTTTTTTTTCCCCCCTCTTCATACTATTTGTTGAACTCTTTACTTAGTATAATGCTTGATCTTATATGTATAAAGTTAACTGAAAAGAAATCTTTGTAAAAAATAAGAATGGGATGGAGGAAGAAGGGCGGGAGCATGAGCGGGAGGGAGGGTAGGGTAGGGTAGGTAGCATCACTATGTTCCTGAATCTGTTTATATTAAATACATAAAATTCGCATACCTTAAACAAATTAAAAAATGTTAAATCAAGCCCCAGAAACTTTCAAATATACTACATTATATAACTGCTATCACAAAATTTCACTATATTACATAAGGAATTGAAAACAGTGACATATAAAACAGGACTGTTTAATTGCAAGGTCATCCAAATTTGTTGTTACAAATTTTAAAAAGAATTATCAAAGGATTACACTGAATTTGTGTATATCCTAGTTTTCCCTTAATATATTGTTGGCTTTGGGCATTAGGGCTCTATTTTTATGGGTGGAGTCACTGCAGTGCTCCTGAAAGGGCACAGGCATAAAAATCAGAAGACCTGATTCTCGATCCTAACTCTGTTTCTTGTTAGTACTAGGAGTAGAGAACTACATGCTCACTAAACTCCATGAGTTTCCCTTGCTAACTGCACATCCCTGGTGCCCATATCAGCAACTGGCATATTAAGAGTTTGATAAATTTTTGCTAACTCAATGAAAGAATGAATGAAAGAAGCTAAAACCACGGTAAATAAAACACTATGCTAGAGCCCATCTTTTGGTAATTCATAGACTCTTCTCATTTAAACTATAAACTCTTTCAAAGGAGTAATCTTCCCAGTTCATATCTTCTACTGTTATAACAGAAACACAGTAACAGTACTAGACACAGAGTAAATTTTTCTTCAGGATCAATC
The DNA here is from genome assembly GCF_051225735.1 of Oryctolagus cuniculus. NCBI lineage: Eukaryota > Metazoa > Chordata > Mammalia > Lagomorpha > Leporidae > Oryctolagus > Oryctolagus cuniculus. The sequence goes on along the minus strand of NC_142868.1, from coordinate 92,433,872 downwards.
ATAAAACGGAGAGGAGAAGTTGAAAATATTCTAAAGGAGAGTATCAATAATATCTGCAGAGAGAAATTTAAAAGAATTTAAGCACAAAATTATATTATTACAAAAGAACAAGATTCTTTCCCTGAGAAGTATGATTACTTTTTGATTATATTAGACTTCTTTTTAGTGGCAACATGTAACTGTGTTTTAGCAAAGATAAACAAGTTCAGAATTTCGTTAAGTGACTAAAGAGATACGTACCCTTTTTCCCAGGAAATACTGGAAAACCTCTGACACTCTGCTCACAATCTGGAGGTAGATAGCCCTCATAACAATGGCATTTCCTCTGGGAATCACACACCTAGGATCATTTTTAAGAATTTAAATAACTTAAGTGTTTCTTTCACAGAAAGCGAAATGAGATGAATCATCATGCTTGCTTCTGTATCTTAACCTAGTACAACTTTGTTTCTGTAGTTTATATTAACAAGATAATCTACAAATCAAATGCTTGGTTTCTTATACCACAATCTACTTTAAAAAAAAATATAAGAACCCATAAAATGAGGTTCACAATATTTACATTAACAAAGCTTAAACTTTAGAATGCCTACTTACAAACTTAATGGGCATTTTCAAAAATTACTACTAATGAAATTTAAGTGAAACCATGACCCTTCCTGTGATGTGCTGGAAATAGTTTGTACCAGCTCCCAGAACGAATTGTCAACAGCTCTTCGTCTCCATGTTCAGCGAGTCTATGTTGGTAGCTTTAAGTATTCTTCCCCTACAGATGAGAACTACATCCTTCCCAAGATCAGCTGTTAAATATTAAACATACTTATCCAAGACTGAATTCTGTTTTTAAAATTATGTATGCATTTACTGTATTTGAAAGAGAGAGGGAAAAGTAAGTTTCAGAATTAGAGATGGAGATGGATATAGAGATAGTGCTCTTATCTGCTGTTTCATTCCCCAAATGCTCACAACAGCTGGATTTAAGCCAGGCTAAAACCAGGAACCAAGAACTCAATCGGGGTCCATCATGAAGGTGGTAGGAACCCACGTACTTGAGACCTTTACCTGCTGCCTCCCAGGATGCACACGAGCAGAACACTGGAATGGAAACAGAGCCAGGAGTCAAATCCAGGCACTCTTATATGAAATGCTCGCATTCCAGAAAGCTTCAGAACCTCTCTGTGTGATGCTGAAAACAAAAGCTTTTCATATTTTAAAAGGACATCATTTATTTAGATCCAGCTTAACAATGGGAACCCACAGTTTCTGTACTTCAGAAATTATTTTGAGTCTCTGTTGTGAGCACTTTATATTGATTTGCTCATTAAACCCAAACAATAGCCCTGTGATGTGGAAGCTATTATAATACCCTCTTTACAAGTGAAGAAACTAAGACATATGTACTTAACTTGCCAAAAGTCCTAGTGCTAGTAGGTGATGGAACCAGAATTTAAACCCATAGAATCTGGTTTCAGAGGCTCTGCTCTCAACTACTGCATACTCTCTCTCAAAATAATATTAAGCATCTCTCAACTTCTGGGTCTTAATTGGATCTTAATCTCAATGTAAGATCATGGATACTGTACCCTTGAATTACTTCAGAAAACTTACCAGGAGACACACGATGTCAATTTGTCCCAATAGAGTGTTACTGTTCCCTTAATTTGAATTCCTTGTTAAGATGCTGTCTTACAAGATTTCCCAGTGTAAAGCACCAGCTGCCATTTCTAATTAATAAACTATTTTAGGGAGATATTTTGAGATTATGTAAAGATCTCACTCAAAAAACACTCAACCAGAAGAGGGCATTGGATCTAGCAGTTAAGGCATCCACCCATGTCCCACATGGGAATGCTGGGTTCACTCCCAGATCAATTTCCTGATTCTAGCTTCCTGCTAATGCAGATCAAAGACAATGGGTTTCTGCCACCATGTTGAAGACCAGGATTGTGATCCTGGATTTCACTGCGGGCATGTGTGGAGTACACAAGATAATAGGAACTCTCTCTTCTCTCCTTATCTTAAAAAAAGCAGAAACACTCACATCCTAGTTTTAGCATCCATTGATAATTATTTATCTCCAAAATTCCTTCCACCTTCCATATTAATTATACTGTGAGGAATATATTTCCCTCTTCCTCATTGATTTATTCCATTATTGCCATAAAAGGTTTATATGCTATGATATCATGCAATATTGTAATTTATTCATTATTCACTGTTTATTAGAGTAAAATGTTGTACTTTGTTCAATTAGCAACAACTCATTAATATCATTATTAATATTGATGCCAAAATTCCTGATGTAGTTAGTGGATGTCCTTTGAAGCTGGATTCTATCACCTTTTGATATTCCCAACATTATTTTTAATTAATTTTTGATTGACCAAATATTTGTACATATTTATGAAGTATAATGTGATTTTTTAGAAAGATTTATTTACTTATTTGAAATGCAGAGTTACAGAGAGAGAGAGAGAGGGAGAGACAGAGAGATATCTTCCATCAGCTGGTTCACTTCCTAAATGGCCATAATGGCCAGGGTTGGGCCAACCTAAAGCAAGGAAACAGGAGCTTCTTCCTCCAGGTTTCCCACATAGGTAGCAGGGGCCCAAGAACTTGGGTCATCTTCTGCTGCTTTCCCAAGTGCATCACCAGGGAGCTGGATCTGAAGTGGAGCAGTTAGGACATGAATCAGTGCCCATATGGGATGCCAGCACTGCAGGCTGCAGCTTAACCTGCTACGCCACAGTGCTGGCCCCCAATATGATATTTAAATTGATGTGTACAATGGCTAATGATGAATTCAGGATAATCGCAATATAAATTATCCTATATTTTTATTATTACTTTATTGTAAATATATTCAAAATCCTCTAGCTATTTTAGTGGTATTATTAACTATAACCCTGCTGTGCCAAAGAACACCAGAACTTACTCCTCCTTTCTAAATTTAACTTAGTATCTGTTGACCAACTTCTCCCTACCCCCTTTCCCTCTAACCACTATTACACTCTCAACTTCTGTGAGATTAGCTGTTTTAGATTCCACATAGAAATGAGGCCCCGTGGTGTGTCTCTGTGCCTGATTTCAAAAATTCCTTGAACACTGCCTCACTCTGGCGAAACTAGATGGCCCCAGTCCTTCAATCAGCATTTTCTGCAAGTTCCCCTGGACTTTTTAGTGGAGAACATAATTTCGAAATCAAGTTGCAGGATGAGGCTTTTGGTGCAGGATGCCTCCGACCCACATTACAGTGTTTGGGAAAATGGTGGCGGAGAAATTATTGTTACCTTGGTTCTTTGTCTCATATGGAAGAAGAATTTCCAAGCAGACAGCAAAGAGATTTAAACGTATTTATTAGGATCAAGGACCTCCAACCGGAGTGGTGTGGAGGGAGGCTTCCAAGAGAAGAAAACCCAAAGGGGACTAGTGGCAATCGGCTTTAAGAACAATTTTGAAGGAAAAACAAACAAAAAACTTGACAATCAGATTGGGATTCAATTAGCAGGCCAGACAGAAACCATCAAAAGACCTCATTTACAGTTCTCCATTCAGTCTGGCCAGCTAAGGGTGGGATAGATAACTTGTTTTCACAATAAGGCATGAGCTCAGGATGAGTTCCCTTGTTATTTTCTCACAGTAAATCTGGAGATTCAGGCTAAAGATAACGTTTTGGGGGACTGAAGCAAATATTTTACACCCCAAATTCCACTGGGATGCCTTGACTATCTTTTAACCCATCTGACTCCTCATAACAGTGACCAGGTTAGAGTTTCAGTTCTGTTCTCCATTCCAGCCACATGTCAAAAACACTGCTTTTAGCTATACAGTAACTCGGCCTGATGTCCACATGAACATCTGGCAGATTCTGCTGAAATAAAAACTGTGGGACAAGTCAAAAGGTGTTCCTTCTCCTAACTCGGAAAGGATCCTGCTGGCCCCTATCTTTTCTATAATCTCAAATAATCTATAATCTATGACTTGAAAATGTTTCATTTTTCTTTCATCATACACTGTATCCTCTTCACCCTGGAAAGTTGCTGCAGGAGTCTCAGCAGACCAGTAGCTGAGCTAGTTCTTTCTCTCCCTCTCTCTGCTTTCCAAACAATAATAAAAATAAGAAAATGTTTTTTTTAAAAAAAGAAATGAAGATGTAGGTAATAAACACGCTCATTACTACTTGTGTGTCATTAACTCTAGATATTCTTTAATAAAAATTAATTTTGAAAAGATATGCTTTTCATGTGGGCACACATGTATTTCTGTCAACACAGGCATGCATATATATAAACATACATGTATTTATGTCTATATGTATTAGATATAAAAATGAATATAGGTTATGCTAAATTCCAAGATTATATCACAGTGTCCATTCTTTTTTTTTTTTTTTAGAAAACTTTATTTAATAAATATAAATTTCGAAAGTACAGCTTTTGGATTATAGCGGTTTTTTCCCCCCAATAACCACCCTCCCACCAGCAAACCATCCCATCTCCTACTCCCTCTCCCATCCTATTCTTCATTAAGATTGATTTTTAATTATATTTATAAACAGATCAACTTAGTATATACAAAATAAAGACTGCAACAGATTGCACCCACACAGACACACAAAATATAGAGTACTGTTTAAATACTAGTTTTACTGTTAATTCACATAGTACAAAACATTAAGGACAGAGATCCTACATGGGGAGTAAGTGCACAGTGACTCCTATTGTTGATTTAACAATTGACGCTCTTATTTACGATGTCAGTGATCACCCGAGGCTCTTGTCATGAGCTGCCAAGGCTATGGAAGCCTCTTGAATTTACAAACTCCAACCTTATTTAGACAAGGCCATAATCAAAGTGAAGTTCTCTCCTCTCTTTAGAGAAATGATATCTCTTTTTTTGATGGCCTGTTCTTTTCGCTGGGATCTCACTCACAGAGATCTTTCATTTAGGTCATTTTTTGCCACAGTGTCTTGGCTTTCCATACTTAAAATCCATCTCCAACAGTTAGAAACATTGTTCCCATATTTTAACTTATTTGCTCAAGTCTACAACATATTAATTATACTTCCCTAATTGGTTACTCAGATCACAGCAAAATAAACATAATAATTAGAATTCAATAATCAATGTCCTAATTTTTATGTTGAACTAAAAGTTTTTCATGGCAAAATGAACAAATATACACAACTCAATAAACTCTTCAAATTCATACAACTATGCAGCCTACAGTTATCAAAACAGAACATTTACACTACACCACAAAGGTCCTTTGTCACATCCCAATCAATCTTCCTTCCCTACACCAAAAGTTGCACCAGCCAGGCTGTTTAGGAGTATCATGCTGTGACAATCATAGTCCATGGGTCCTCCAGACTTGAATGTTTGCTGGTGCTTTCTGTGGATCCCTTAGCAAACTCATCACTGCACAAGTACAAGTGACATCATGAGACTCCCCTCTAGCCTAGACTTAGGTCACCCCCTGGTGCTGAAATGCTAGAGTCAATGCACTGGATTTCTAAATAGGCTCATTGCTGACTGCTTGCTCATTGTTTTGTATATTCTGTTTCATTCTGCCTCTTTCATTATTCAAGTTTGTGTTTTGGTAGCTTTCTGTCATGATTCTCTCTTTTTTTTTTTTTTTTTTTGACAGGCAGAGTGGACAGTGAGAGAGAGAGACAGAGAGAGAAAGGTCTTCCTTTGCCGCTGGTTCACCCTCCAATGGCCGCCGCTGCAGCCGGCGCACCGCGCTGATCCTGGCAGGAGCCAGGATCCAGGTGCTTTTCCTGGTCTCCCATGGGGTGCAGGGCCCAAGCACCTGGGCCATCCTCCACTGCACTCCCTGGCCATAGCAGAGAGCTGGCCTGGAAGAGGGGCAACCGGGACAGAATCCGGCACCCCAACCGGGACTAGAACCCGGTGTGCCGGCGCCGCAAGGTGGAGGATTAGCCTATTGAGCCACGGCGCCGGCTCGTCATGATTCTCTTTTGTGAAGCTGCTCTGTTAATAATATTTTTTAGCATAGTGTGCATTCATGGAGGCTGTTATTGTCCTTTATTTTCTAATATAGAACTCTCTTCAGGATTTTGTAGGATTGGGCTGATGGTATTGAATTCTTAGTTTTTATCTGGGAAAGATATTTCTCTTTCATTCCTAAGGGGATTTGTGTGTGTGTGTGGCTGAGTATAATGTTTTTGTTTAGAAGGTTTTTCTGTTAAGAATTTGAATATATCATCCCATCATTTTTTGTCCTGAAGGATTTCTTCTGAGAAGTCTGCTATTAGTTTCATAGGTTTTCCTTTACATATTCCTTGGCATTTTCTCTATGACTCTCTCGGTGGGCATAACTTTTGACAATTTGACTATAATTTGCCTTGAACAACTTTGTTTTTATATTTTTGTTTTTTGGTTAAGTCTAGCTGGGAGCTGTAGAGCTTCCTCTATCGGGATGTTCACATGTCTTTCAAGACTTGGGAAGTTTTTTTTTTTTTTTTTTAACCATTATTTCATTAAATTGCTTTTCAGTGCACTGTCCTTGTATTTTCCTTCAGGTATCTCTTAATATGAATATCTGTTCTCTTAATGGCATCATATATATATATTCTTTTAAACCCATATTTATGATAGCTTTTTAATGGTGTAAATGAGCATAGTTACTAGTACCAATATATTTCTCAATGTTTTTTTTAAAAATGATAGATATTATTTATGGAATATAATATAATAATTTATACATGTATAATGTGTAATAATCAAATCAGCAATTTGCATTTTAATCTCCTTAAAAATTTACTATTGCTTTGTGTTTGAAGATTGTGAGTGCATTCTCTTTCAGTTACTTGGAAAATATAATTTGCAAAATACAATCAGCTCACTATGCTGAGGAACACCAGAACTTATTTCTCCTATATAACTGTATTTTTGTACCAATTATGTAACCCCTCTATATATCTACTCTCTCAAACATCTCTATCCTCTAATAATCACTTTTATAATCACATCATCTAGAGAATCAATCATAACTTTTCATACATGATTGAAAAATGTGGTATTGTCTTTTTGTGCCTGGCATATTTCACTGATACCATATCCTCCAGATGCATCTATTTTGTTGGAAATGACAACATTTCATATCTGATGACCATTCCATTGTGTATATACATACACACAACACAGTATTTTAAAAATATTTATTTGAAACAGTGTTTGGTGGTGCTGCGGCTCAATAGGCTAATCCTCTGCCTTCGGCGCCGGCACCCCAGGTTCTAGTCCTGGTCGGGGCGCCAGATTCTGTCCTGGTTGCTCCTCTTCCAGTCCAGCTCTTTGCTGTGGCCCGGGAGGGCAGTGGAGGATGGCCCAAGTCCTTGGGCCCTGCACCCCATGGGAGACCAGGATAAGTATCCGGCTCCCGGCTTCAGATCAGCACAGTGCGCCCGCCACAGTGCACCAGCCGCGGTGGCCACTGGAGGGTGAACCAACGGAAAAGGAAGACCTTTCTCTCTGTCTCTCTCTCTCTCACTTTCCACTCCGACTGTCAAAACAAAACAAAACAAAACAAACCAGTGTTGGGGGAGGGAGGGAAGGAGCGAGGGAGCGAGGGAGGGAGACAGAAAGAATCTTCTACAAGCTGGCTCACTCCCCAAATGGCTTCAGAAGCCAGGGCTGGGCAAGGCAGAAGCCAGGAGCCTGGGACTCCATCCTGGGGTGGCAGGGACCCAAGCACTTGTACCTCCTTTGGCTGTTTTTCAGAGGATATTAGCATGGAGCTGGATTGGAAGTGCAGCAGCCAGGACTCCAATCAGTGCTCACATGTGATGCCAGTGTTGCAGACAGTGGTTTAATCCCCAATTGGACAACAACACTGGCCCCACGAAATTTTCATGGTCCATTAATCCACCAATGTACACTTGGTTGATTCCATTTTCTTGGCTATTGTGAAAACTGCTGCAATAAACATGTGAGTGCAAGTATCTTTAATAATATATTTCCTTTAGATATATACCCCACAGTGGGATAGCTGGATTAAACAATAGTTCAATTTTTAATTGTTTGAGATACACCCATACTGTATTCCACAACTATATTAATTTCTATTCCCACCAATAGATTATGAGTTCCTCTTTCTCCACATCCTCACCAGCATTTGGTATTATTTTAAATAATAGCCTTTCTGAACAAAATGAAAGGTTTGATTATGCTTTTGATTTTGAGGCTCCCTGAGGATTACTGATTTTGTGCATTTCTTTCATATACTTATTTTCCATTTATATCTTCTCTTGAGAAATGTTTATTAAGGTTATTTATCATTTTAATTGGATTGTCTGATGGTTCCTTGCTGATTTTTTATCCCAAATATATTCTGGACATTAATCACTTTTTGGATGAAATGCTTACAAATATTTTCTATCATTCTGTAGATTGCCTCTTCATTGTTTTGCTTGTTTCTTTTGCTCTGGAAAAAAGTTGACAATATATCATTCATCTATTTTTGCTTTTGTTGTCTGTGCTTTTGGAATCTTATCCAAAATAACAATCACCTTTTCAAATTTTTAAAGGAGTTTTCTCAGATTTATTCTAGTATATTCATGGTTTTACAGCTTACATTTACGTCTTTGACCTATTTCTAGTTGATCTTTAATTGTTAGTGAAAGCAGGAGTGACTAGATTTATTCTGATACATATGAATATTTATTTTTCCCAATACCACTTAAGAGGCTGTTTTCTTCTCCAAAATATAGATTCTGGCATCTGCCCTGAAAATCAGTAGATTTATTTCCATGTTCTCTAATCTGTTCCATTGATCTATATGTCAGTTTTATTCTAGTATCAATGTTTTCTATAGCTTTGTGCTATATCTTGAGACCAAGTGTTGTAATGATTCCACCCTTGTTCTTTCCAATCAATGTTTATTTGGCTATTCTAGGTAGGAATTTTGTGGTACTATAGAAATTTGGGATTTTTTTTTTCTGTAGGGAAAACTACTAGTATTCTCATAGGGATTACACTGAATCTGTAAACCTCTTTGGACAATATGGACATCAGAATATTAATTCTTCCAATCCATTAACATGGGAGGTCTTTCCATTTAAATTTTTATTTTTTAATTTCTTTCATCAGTATCATATTTTTTATTGTAACAGCCATTCACTTTCTTGCTTAAATTTATTCCCAAATTATTTCTTTAAACCCATTTAGAATGGAATTGCTTTCTTGATTTAATTTTCCAGCAAGTATTTTGTAGGGTATATAACTGCTATTGATTTACTTAACAATGAACTAACACCAAATATTGTTCAACAATTTCCTTCAAATTTGGAGGGATTTATTCCAAACTCATGATACAAGGCCAGCAGTACCTTGGTACCAAGACTAGACAAGGCACAACAATAACAATAACAACAATGAAAAAACTACAGTAAGCTGACGAATGTAGATATAAAAGTTTCCAGCAAATTACTAGCAAACTGAATCTATCCAAATATCAAAAAGATCATACACCATGATGAAATGGGGTTTTGCCCAAAAATTCAAGTATGGTTCCACATATGGAAGTCAATACACAGAATATATCACATCAACAGAAAAAACTTTCCACAGCATTTAATTTATTTCTTCATGATAAAAATAAACATTAGGTTTTGAAGAAATGTAATTCAACATAAAAAGGCTATATGTGGCAAATTTGCAGTCAACATCATATTGAATAGGGAAAAAAAGTCTCAAAATCTTTCATCTAAGATCTGAACAAGACAAATAGTACTGGGAATATTAGCCAGACCAGTTAGGCAAGAAAAAACAAAAGACATCCAAATTGAAAGGAGGAAACCAAATTATTCATGTTTGCAGATGGTATGTCTTATAGAAAAACATAAAAGCCCTACCAAAAGACTATAAGAACTGATAAATTCAGAAAGTGCAAGAAACAGCTACTTTGAAAAGTCCTTTTCTTTATTTTTTTATTAATATTGAGGGATTTCATGTATTTCATAGGAACAGTATTTACATGATAACCATGCTTCCCTCCTTTCCCCTCTCCCTCTCAATTCCCCCCTTTCTTTCCTTTATGTTTTTTTTTTTTTTTACTTTTTGCAGACATAATTTCAATCTCCTCTATATTAATGGGCTTAATTCTCCCCTAACCATAATATTCAACGAGCAAAAAGCAGGAGGACCACAGTTCCACAGGAGTCAAAATAAGGGCTAAAAACAATCAACTCACAAGATTTTTACATATTTTTTGTATTCTATATTAACTACCACATATCAGAGAAAACATATGATATCTTTTTGTGGCTGGCTTATTTCACTAAACAGAATGGTGTCCAGTTTCATCCATTTTGTTGAAAACATAGGTTTTCATTTTTTTATGGCTAAGTAGCATTCAATATTGTATACATACACCACAATTTCTTTAATTACATAATTTAACACTTCCATTTATTCAATTTTAATTACTTTTTATTTAATATATAGTTATATATATTCATTTACCTATTATTTGACACATTCTCCATTTTTGCATGCATTTTGCTTTTTAAAATTTATGCTGGATATTAGTTTAATTTGTTATAGGTCACATTCTTTCTTTACTTTTTGATTTTAAAACTTTGTTCTGGATACTAACATAGTTAAATTTATGGCTCAGGAAATCTAGATTTTATTTCATTTAAAAACTACATAGTTGAGGATTCAAAATGGTTACATAAAGAAGTCCACTGTGCCACTTCCTCCATCAAAAATCTCCAAAGCAGCTACATCTACAGGTCAGTGCCTAAGGGAGAGCAACAGAGGCAGTAGGAGAGAAGTGGTTACACAATCAGACAACCACAACAGTCACACCAGCTTCGGGAGAAGAACACGAGGAAGAAGGCAGTGTCTGAAGACCCTACACTGGGAATAGGGGAACCAGAATTTATTGAACCTCTCTCTGCAGACATTTCGCCTGGAGGATCCCCTCCAGAGAGGAATTCCTCTAACAGACCAGCATCGCTATGAAGAGTGCTTCTTCACATACTCAGGGCTCCCAGGCTTCAGAGGGGAAACTCGCAGGGTTCCGTCCCACGACTCCTCAGAGCACAGATTGATGCAGGATGATGCTAGCTTAAGAGCAGAACTGCTTGCAAGAGGTTCTTCCCAATCTTCTTTCCAGAAGCCCAGAGACATTCTTGAGTTCCCGCAAGACAGACTTGGCCCTGAAGGTCCAGTGGAACCAACCGGGCTTCAGAAGCCTCGGAGTCTAGGCCCACACAGTGCTCTGAGCTTTGGTGGACAGGGGGGCCCAGCAGCTGGGGTAGCCCTTATTACTCTGGTGAAAAGGAGACATGCCATGTTGGAATAAGAGGTGCCTCTTTTCCTTTCTCTCTCTTCACAAATCATTTGAAAAATCACAGGTTGTTGCTGGTATCCCATGTACCCACCCTGTAAGACTTTGGAGACTCAGAGCACCCTGTATACTTGGGACAGATCTCATCATAGAGTCGGGGGACACACTTTGGGGTGATTGTGCACATACCTGGGTGCGTGGAGTGCACTGGCATCTTGAGCTCACTCAAAGCAGTGGCTCAGCTGGCTTACCATGGCATGGTGAACATCTGGCAATAAAAATTCACCAGCTGGCTCCAACATCCCCTCACACCACTCACTGTAACCGGAAGCACTCCACCATACTCACCTTTGTTGTTACTCTGGACTCTTATCTCACCCACAAACAGTTGCAAGAACTTCATGGCCCAACTCATCATAAACCTCTAGAGCTCAACTGTAACCATTAAGTGCCCTGCTGAGGCCTAGGGGCCCACCTCCAAGAATAAAGTATTCAATAAAAAAAAAGAACTATCCTCTCCAAGTGATAGGAACAAGAGATGCCCAAGATGTGCAAAAATTAACATAGAAGAAAAAGAAAAATGAACAAGGAAGAAAATATTGACTCCCTAAATGGGAGCATTAATATAGACTGTGAAGAAAGGGAGATTTTAAGGTTACTGAAAAAGAGCAATTAAATGAATTGAGGAAATTAGTATATGACATGGATGAGAAATGCAGTGAAGAGACTGAGATATTGAAAATGAACCAAACAGAAATGTTAGAAATGAACTATGCAATAAATCAAATAATTTAGCAACAACATGATGAGGCAGAAGAAACAATAGCTGATCTGGAAGACAGAGTTTTTGAAATATCTCAGTTGGACCAGAACTGAGTAAATGAATAAACAAACAAGAAAGAAGTGAAGTAGGAGAATGAGGAGAAGGAGGAAGAAATAGGAAGAAAAAAACAGTTTTTTCCTCAGGAGTCTCAGGGGTTACCCAAATATGAAAACAGAATAACTTAGAAAACCTATTCAATGAAATAGGTGAACATTTCCCAAATTTGAAGGGTTTCCCAATAAAATCTTTAAGAGATGGGTATAGAAAGAATATACCTCAACAAAATAAAGGGAATATATGAAAAAGACACAGGCAGCTTCATATTGAATAGAGAAAAGGTGAAAGTATTTTCAGCAAGATCTGGAAGCAGACAAAAATGCTCACTCTCACTATAGTCCTGGAAGTCTTAGCCAGGGTCATTAGGCAAGAAAAAGAAATCAAAGGAATGGAAACAGAAGAGGAGAAAGTAATATTACCCCTGTTTGCAGACAACGTGATCCTTTATGTAGGAAAACCAAAAGATACCACTAAGAGACGGTTAGCACTCATGAGAGAATTCAGCAAAGTTGCAGGATATAAAATAAACTCTCAAAAATCAAAAACATTCTTATGTACCAACAACAGTCCAGAAATAACTTATAAGACCAGTCTCATTCACAGTAGCTACCAAAAATTTAAATATCTTGGGATAAATTTAACCAAGGATTTGGAAGATTTCTACAATAATAATTTCAAAACATTAATGAAATTAATAAAAGAAGATACAAACAAGAAAAAAAAATCTTCAGTGTTTATGTATTGGTAGAATTAACATCATAAAAATGACCATACTGCTCAGTGTCACTTACAAACTCCAAGTGATCTCAGTCAAAATACCAAGGACATTCTCACAGAACTAGAAAAAATAATCCTAAGATTTATATGGGGGGGTGAGCACTGTGGCATAGTGGGTAAAGCCACAGACTGTAGTGTCTGCATCCCAAACAGGACCCGGTTAAAGTCCTGGCTGTTCCACTTCTGATCCAGCTCTCTGGTATGGGAAAGCCATAGAAGATGGCCCAAGTCCTTGGTTCCCTGCATCCATATGGGAGACCTGGAACAAGCTCCTGGCTTCTGGCTTCAGATTGGCCAAGCTTTGGCTATTGTGGCCATTTAAGGAGTAAACCAGTGAATGGAAGACCCCCCCCAGCTTCTGTTCCCCTGTAACTCTGCCTTTCCAATAAATAAATAAATCTTTTAAAAAAATCATATGGAAACACAAAAGACTCTGAATAGCCAAAGCAACCTTAAACAATTTTTTAAAAGCCAGAAACATCACAGTACCATATTTAAAGACTTATTACAGAGCTGTTATAATTGAAACAGCCTGGTATTGGCAGAAAAATAGAAATATAGACCCAAGGAATGGAAGAGAATCTCCAGCAATTAACTCTCATATCTACAGACAACTAAAGGCCATCTGGTCAACTAACGGCATTGAGAAAATTGGGTTTCTATAGGCAGAAGTTTGAAACAAGACCTTAACTTAAACCTTAAACAAAAATCAACACACAAAGGATCAAGAATATAAACTTAAGACCTGAAACCATGAAAGTATTAGAGGAAAACAAAACAATGAAAGATATAAGTCTAAGCGAAGACTTCGAGGATAAGACCCCAAAAATACAGGAAATAAAAGCAAAAAAAAAAAAAAAAGGACAAGTGGGGTTACATCAAGCTAAGAAACTTCTGCAAAGCAAAGGTAACAATTATCAAAGAGTCAATCAACAGAACACAGAATGGAAGAAAATATCTGTAAACTTTGCATCTGAAAAAGGATTAACATCCAGCAGATATAAGGAGCTCAAGAAACTCAACAACATCAACAACAAACTAAAACAACAAAAAAAAAATAAGCAAACCAGTTAAGAAAAGGACAAAGGCATTTTTCAGATGGGATACAAATGGCTAAAAGCACATGAAGGAAATCTCAGGATCACTGGACATCAAGAAATTGTACACATGAATACAATGAGGTGTCAACTCGCTCCAGTTGGTGTGGCTATTATTAAAAATTCAAAAAATGATGGCTGCTGGTGAGGCTGTGGTTAAGGGGGTGCCCCACTGCACTGCTGGTGGGAGTACAGATGGTTCTAGCCACCTTGGAGGGCAATATGCAAATTCTGAAGAAAAGGAAAGGTGGATCTGCTATGTAATACAGCTATCTCCCTTCTGGGAATGTGTGTGAAAGGAATGAAATTGGTATTCTGAGGTGGTTAATCTTTTTTTATAGATTTATTTATTTATTTGGAAGGCTGAGATGCAGAGAGAGAGAGAGAGTGAGAGAGAGAGAGAGAGAGAGCAAGAGCAAGCACTTTTCCATCCTCTGGTTCAGCCCCCAAATGGCTGCAGCATCCATAGCTGTGCCAATCTGAAGCCAAGAGTCAGGAGCTTCTTCTGAGCTCCATATGTGGGTGCAGGGGCCCAAGCACTTGGGCCATCCTCCACTGCTTTCCCAGGACCTTAGCAGGGAGCTGGATTGGAATTGGAGCATCCAGGACTCAAACTTGCAACCATAATTAGATGCTGACATGGCAGGCAGAGGCTTAACCTACTATACCACAGTGCCAGCCCCAAGGTGGTTATTCTTAACAAATCCTATCATCAAAATAAGCTATTTTACCAGAGCCTGAACTCATTGGCTTATTTTCAGAGCCTAAATGATCTAAAGGAGGGGAAATATGTTAATAATAGTCCAAGCTTGCCTTCCACATGAGGGAAAAGAAATACCTATCTCTAGCCCCTTCTGCTTCAAGTTAGTGAAGAAGGAGGGGCAGTGGATGGTACTGCACAACTGCATAGTACTTATAAAATTTATAGCCTGGAACTACAGACTCATCACAGGATAACAGAATTCTTCATTCTCATACATCTTACTTCCAGTACATCACAGTTTTTTTTTTTTTTTAATACAAGTAAGCATGCCCAATTATCAAGAAAAACTTACTAAGTATAGGATAAAACTAAAAACATAGTTCAAAGAGATAGAGTAAGGATCGGAATCTGACTCATTTATGACAGAAAAGTTAGAATTCTTAGACAAGGAATTTCAAATTATGATTATTATGATAAGAGCTCTAATGGACAAAGTACACAGCATGCAAAAATAGGCAGGGAATGTAACCAATGATATGTAAATTCTAAGCAAGAAACAAAAAGAAATTTTAGAGATCAAAACCAACTGTAACAAAAATGAAGAATGCCTTTGATGAGTTCATTACTAAAATAATTATATTTGAGGAAAGATCTCTAAGCTTGAGGATACCTTGGTAGAAACTTCTAAAACTGAAAAGCAAGGATTTAAGATGAAAAAAATAAAACAGAATATACAAGAACTACATAAGGTTTAACACATTTATAATTGGAAAATCAAAAGGAAAAGAAAAAATGGAATTGAAGAAATATTTAAATAAATGACTGAAATTTTTCAGAAATTATTGTCTCACATAAAATCACTGGACACTGAAATTTCAAAAATACTGAGCATGGTATGTATCAAAAATTTATATTCAGACATGTAATTTTAAGTTACAGAAAATCAAAGATAAAGAACACATTTCAAAAGAAGCCAGAAGGGGGGAAAACATATCTGTAAATACACAATGATAAAATTACATTAGAATTTTTTTCATAAATCATGAAAGCACAAAGAGTAGGAAAAAATATTTGAGGCTTATAGCAAAAAAAGTTCATCAATATAAAATTTAGAATCCTGAAAAATCATCTTTCAAAAGTGAAAAATAGTTTCTCAAACAAAATTAGAGCAAATTTACCACCAGCCTTGAGAGAAATATTAAAAGAAGTTCTGCTGTGAAATGAAAATATTTTAGGTTAGAAAAGCATGTTTACATTAAAAAGGAAAGGAATTAGAGAAGGAAAACATAAAAGTATCATAAAATATTTTATTCTATCAGTTGATCTAACAAACAATTGTGTTTTTTTCAAATGCATTCAAAACATTTGCTATGAAATTAAATCAGTTTTCTACAATCTCTTTCAGAAAATAGAAGCAGAGAGGATACCTCCTAATTCATTCTACCAGGCCAATACTGCCCTAATACCAAAACAAGCAAGAAATATTCTAAGAATAATGACAACCATGAACCAAAATTTCTGAGGGATATAAATGTAAAATTTTTCAACAAAATATTGGCATACTGAATTTAACAATATCTAAAAATTACTGCATACCACAACCTATTGAGCTTTACTGCAGGCATTCAAGGCTGGTTCAACATCTTAAAAATAAATTTTTTAATACATCTCAGATAAATAGGCTACAAAAAAATTACATTATCATATTAATAGAAACAGAAAAGTATCTAAAAAAAACAATGAGGCTGGTGCCGCGGCTCACTAGGCTAATCCTCCACCTGTGGCGCTGGCACCCAGTCTTGGTCGGGGCACCAGATTCTGTCCCAGTTGCTCCTCTTCCAGTCCAGGTCTCTGCTGTGGCCCGGGAAGGCAGTGGATGATGGCCCAAGTGCTTGAGCCCTGCACCTGCATGGGAGACCAGGAGGAAGCACCTGGCTCCTGGCTTTGGATCAGCACTGCGCGCCTGCCGTAGCAGCCATTTGGGGGGTGAACCAACGAAAGGAAGACCTTTCCCTCTGTCTCTCTCTCTCTCACGGTCTAACTCTGCCTGTCAAAAATAAATAAATAAATAAAAATAAAAAAATAATAAAAAAAAAAACAATGAAACGCCCATTCTTGACTTTTTAAATATAAGCAAACTAGAACTATATGGGCAATTCCTCAACTAGAAAAGAATATGCAAAAGAAATCCATAGTGATGTCATTCTTAATGGTAAGCAATCTGTCATTTTCCTACTTAAGTGAGGGACAACACAAGGATGTCCACTAGCACCACTCCTTTTTCAACATCATTTTGGAAGTTCTAGCTAAGGGAATAAGACTAGAAAATGAATTAAATTTATACTGATTGGGACAGAATAAATAAAATGTTTTTCCTTTTATGCAATAATTATCTATGAGAAAATTTAAAAATGAAGAAAAAGTCCTCTTGGTACTAACAAGTGATCACAGCAAGGCTGAATGATATAAGGTTAAATGTACAGAATTTAATCACTTTCCCATATACTAGCAATGAACAAGTGATATTTGAAGTTAAAAGTACAATACCATTTATATTAATATTGCCCAAAAGTGAAATACTCAGTGAATCAATCCTAACGTAATGTATAGACCCTGGGTAGTAGATAATGACCCATAAATTTAATTTCATTCATTCAAACAACTTTTTGCCACTCTCGTGGGTGGTACTGATAACAAGAGCTCTTATTCAAGTTTAGGGCAGGAGGTGTTTGTGAAATATCTGTACATTACTCAGTTTTGTTGAGAACCTAAAACTGCTTTTAAAAAATTAAGTAAAAACAATAAAAAATACTGAGCTACAAAAAGACATGGGGAGAGCTTAAAATCCACCCCATCTATTAAACTTATACACTCTCTATAACTTAGAAATTCCTCTTTTAAGTACATGATCAAAAAACTGAGCATGTATATGTACCAAAATATATGTGAAGAATATTTAAAAAGCTGAGTGCATAGAAGTATAATTGGGGAGGGAAGAGAATGGGAAGTTGTCAAAGGGTAAAGATTAACTTAGACAACAAAATAATTTTTTAAGATCTATTAACAGCATGGTGAATATAGTAATAATGTATATTTAATAATATATTAATAATTATTAATTAAATATGTATAACAATGCAAGTAATATACTATTAACTAGTAATAAAGTGACATACTGTATGTAATAGCATTGCATATTTCAAAACAGCTGTTTACAAAATAAATTTCAGTTGTTTCACCATATGTATATATATATCTCCCCATGAATGTATTGAATTATTTGTCCACTGAAAATATTAATAAAAATTTCAAAAAAGTGGCATTCTTAAAAATGAAATGAAAAAAAAAAAACTGTACAGAGAGTAGAAAGTTCAGTGGTTTCCAGTGGTGAAAGGAAAGAGAGGCATGAAGAGGCAGAGGGCAGAATTTCAGGACAGTGAATATATTCTGTATACTATGATGGTAGATATGTGGTATTACATATTTGTCAAAACCCATTGAATGCACAACATCAAGTGAACCCAATGTAAACTACTGACTTTAGGTACTACTTATGTGTTAGTATAAGTCATCAACTCTAACAAATGTAACATTCCAGTATGTGATGTTGAAATTGGAGAGATTGTGCATATCACTCCACCACTCTCGGAGGAACGACACCAGATGGGACGCTGTCCCCGCCGCGGCTGGCTTTCTGTCCCCGCGTCCGTATCCGTGTCACAGAACCACCTGTCGCTCCCCCACTCGCGGAGGAACGACACCGGCCCCTGTTTTCTTTCCCCGGTCCTTCCCGGATTTGCTGCCGCTCCCCCGCCTCCGCGGAGGAGCAGCACCCCCACCGCTCCCCTGCTTTCGCGGAGGAGTGGCACCAACGAGCTCTCCCACTGACTCAGGGGGCCTCGCATGTTGTCTCTCTCCCCTTTTTATAGTCCTCTCCCACCAATCCGTGCTCTGCTGCCTGCCTGCTGAGCACGCTGCTTTCTTCCAATTAGAGGTTGGGTCAGGAATCAGATAATTGACAAAACAGCTGTGTAAGATTTGTTTTCTCCCTCTCAGCACCATATGGTGGGAGATCAGACGCATAGAGTTAGTTTCAGTCCACAGTCTCAGTACTTATTTGTCTCCCGGGCGCCATGCCATGTTGCGGCAGATGGACCCTGCTCCCCACAGTGCATACATGTGGTAAGGGGTTATTTGGGAAATCTCTGTATTTTCTACTCAATTTTTAGAGCCTATTCACTTATAATATTTTCTATAATACTCAAAGTGTACTGTAAAATTATGTTTGACTATTGAATTTATTCAGCTCAGCTCCAAATTTAGGCTAGGGCACAGGACATGTAGGAATCCAGTAAAAAAATGATAAACTAATGAGCGATTAGTGTCACAGGGAGATATGATTAAGGAAACCATGAGCTTACTTACTCCATGTCCATGGCACTGTAGTCCACAATGGTATGAATGATTCCTCATGAATCTTGTTTCTGTACATTCAGCATTTACACAAACCTAAAAGCAAAATATACCAAAACATCCCAGTTCAGAGAAGTTTGTCAAATATAACATCAAAATTAATTATTATACAACATAAAATCTTAACCAATGCTATAAAAATTTTTAAGTATTATTTTGCTGTGAACCATGAACTTTGAAAAATAGTTTCCATTAAGAATTCTTCTTGACCAATGTGTTATTTAGAAGTGCATTTTTTTAGTCTCCATATTTTTTAGGATTTTCAAGGTAATCCAAATGTAAATTATGAACAACTGAGGTCCATAAAGATGAATAATGTAGGCACACTAATTGTAAAAATGGACCACTCTCTTGTGCATTGTGGGTAGTGGGTAGGTTGCATAGGGTATAGAAGGCAAGGAGTATATTGGGAAACACTGTATCACACAAAAAATTTTGCTATGAATCTAAAATTGAACTAAATTCATAATTTTTAAAAGTGGCCAGGGAAGGAAGTGGAGAATATCAATGAAATAAGCTTGGCTATAACAAAAATTCCATAACTGAAGAACCACTTTTCATAACAAAACCATCAAATCTAAAATCTAAAAACAAAAGCAAAACCAAAAAAAAAAAACACCAAAAACACAAAAAGAAACCTATTCCTGTGCACATAGTTTAAAAAATGACTCACGTTCACTGTCCAAATAAAACTGTGCATAGAAAGATAATCATTTTTATATAATCATGGCATATAATCTTTTCAGAAATTATGAGCTGCTATTAGAGTTGCATAAGTATTTAATAGAGGTAATGGAAATTTTTTTAAATAATATAATAGAGGGGACAGTGGTTAATTCCGCATTTGGGATACCATATTCCATGTGGGAGTACTAGGTTCAAATCCTAGCTACTCTACCACTGATCTATCTTGCTGCTAATTTTCATCATACTAGGAGGCAGTCAGTATGCGATACTTCAAGTATCTGCATCTCTCTCATTTATGTGAGACTCAGACGGAGTTTCCAGGCTCCTGGCTTTGGCCTGTCGCAGCCCTGGCTGTTGTATGCATTTGGGGAATAAACCACAGAATAGAAGATATCTCTCTCCATCTCTGCCTCTCTCTCCCTTTCCAAATAAAATGAAACTAAATAAAAATTTTTAAATATAACATGTTGACTATGTTATTACAAAGTATATTAAAATGTAGATATAATTCTTTAAATATAGAGTAAGCAGGGGCAGGCATTTGGCCTTGTGGTTAAGAATACCTTAATTTGAGTCCCAGCTCCACTCCTGATTCCAAGTTCCTACTAATGCACACTCTGGGAGGCAGTAGGTTATACCACCAATGACTGTATCCCTGCCACCCACATGGAAATGTGGACTCATTTCTTGGCTTTTGCGGAGTGAACCAGTGGATGGGAATTCTCTTATGCCCTCACTTTGTCTTCTGTTCTAGTCTGTCTCTCTATTCTCAAATAAATGATTTTTAAAAGACATAAACTATTGTAGTTAGAGTACTAACCATATATTTCCAACATACATACAAGGATCCCAACTCCTATATAATTACAGTTTCTTACATGAGTACAATAATGTTTTCTATTTATTTATTTATTTTGACAGGCAGAGTGGACAGTGAGAGAGAGAGACAGAGAGAAAGGTCTTCCTTTGCCGTTGGTTCATCCTCCAATGGCCGCTGCGGCCGGCGCACTGAGGCTGGCACACTGCGCTGATCCGAAGCCAGGAGCCAGGTGCTTATCCTGATCTCCCATGGGGTGCAGGGCCCAAGGACTTGGGCCATCCTCCACTGCACTCCCGGGCCACAGCAGAGAGCTGGATTGGAAGAGGAGCAACCGGGACAGAATCCGGCGCCTGGCTGGGACTAGAACCCGTTGTGCCGGCGCCACTAGGCGGAGGATTAGCCTATTGAGCCGCGGCGCCAGCACAATAATGTTTTAAAATAAAATGTTATTTTAGAAAAGTAAATAGCATTTCAGTTTGTTTCAAGGTTGTTTCCAAGTTAAAATGAGATGACGAATGTGCAAATATATCCTTATAAACATTAAAGTACAGGGCAACTCTCTTCAAAGAAATAGCTTCACAAAATCTTATCTAACCCCTTTCCTACGATTTTTTTTTTTATTTACTTGAAAGGCAGAGTGAGAGATGGAGCGACTAAACAAGCAATTGTCCATCTTCTGGTTTACTTTAAATGACAGAAAGCAGGAGCCAGTAATTCCATCCAGGTCATCCACATGGGTGCCAGGGGCCCATGTACCTGGATCACCCTGGACTGCTTTCCTAGGCGGGAAGTTGGATAAGAAGTGGGGCAGTCAGGATGAGAACCAGTTCTCCAATGTGGGAGGCCAGCATTGCAAGCAGCACTTAACCCGCTAAACCATAATGCTAGCCTTTTAAACCTCAATAGTATACTTTTAAACCCTTCACATGGGAACTTGGCAGTGATGTGTATTTAAACAATTCTTTTTGCAATGTAGCATATGTTGTATGTCTGTCCCAGCTGGAATTAAGATGAGAGCCCAACTACATAAGAACCTTGATTAAAAAAAAAAACAAAATTACCAAGGATGGTCCATCATAAACAATTCACAGTATCATTAAAAAAAAAAAAACCTGATAAAATTTGCTTTCAAACATTATGCCTGAGAAGAATTGTTCATGTATAAAAAAGGATTCTATTCTTATTAAATTATCTACTAATAATCTCAAATCATCTGTTGGCAGTGTTGTATTTTTTAGCTGTTTAGAATTCAAATATAAATATATCTACTGAGATCCCTGGCCTAAACTTCCTTCAAGAAGGCATGACTCCTAGGCATGAAAAGGAAATCAGTATTAATGAGACTATCTACTTCCATTCCAATAAACTTTAAACTGTAAAATCACTAGAAATTTATCTTTACATATATATACATATATATATATAGACACACATATATATGTGTATACATATTTATGGATACTAAAACTTAACTGCATTAAATAATATATTCAAGATAATCTGTGATGTAAGTGGCAGACTCTGGTTCAAATCTGTGAATATGTTTTAAAACATACATATTATACTATATAAATATACTATTTATATAATAATAATAAATAATAAATATATTATTTATATAATAGTAGATTTATATAGTGTATATAGTATATGTGTATATATACATACATATATATACATATATCTTCATTAGTAAAGATGAGGTTTTGAAGTAAATTTATTTCAAGCCTTTCCCTGATTTCAACTGGTTTCAGATATAACAATCTGAAATCAATTACAATATATTAATTAAATTTAGCTCTTACTATGTGCTATAGAACACATGCTACTATTATCCCCAATTTACATAGAATTGAGGGACCTCAGACTGGTAGGCAATTTGTATAATATCACACAATAAGAGATTAATATTTGATTCTAAGCAGCCTGATAAGAGGTGAGTTCTTATACATTTACATACTCACATAATACGAAATAGGATTCCTTCTTTCTTCTTTGAGAAAAACCATGGCTATCTAATGCTATGAAGTACTTAACCTCAATATATTTTCTTAACTTCTTCTCTCTGTTCTCCATATACCTAAAATACTTGAGTTTCCTTGCTCTTGTTGAAATTTTGAAAGACATTCCCATTACCATTTACTATCTAGAGATCATAAACTCATTCATTTTCTCATGCAAATACTTAAGGTCACATGACACTAGAAATGAATTAAAATTTGATGCATAAATGAAAATATGTATTAAAGCATGAATAAAACTGGATACTTTTAAAATATATTTTAAATTGTTTACCCGTTCCTTATCACATACGGCACCATTGGGGATCAACAGTGGATCTACAGGTACTTCAATCAAACCATAGGATATCGTCACACATAAGTTATCTTCTACAGAGGCATAAACCACAGTACCATTTTCTTGATAAAAAGGAGTTTGAAAAGGGTAGATACAAATTAATCGTCCACATCCAAGACTTCTGCAAACATAATAAATACAGATAGGTATTACACATTGAGCATTTATAAGGAATGATTTAAACTTGCTTTCCTTGTTTATGCTAATGCCCTTAGGGAAAAATGTAATAACTTAATACTAACATTTAGAATAAAGGCAAAAATATATAAATTCATTTACTTATTCATCTTTCAAAAGAATTAATAGTTTTTTACAAGTTTTTAACTAGTATAAACAAATCAAGGAAGCATAAATTACACGGCAAAAAGTATGCTTATCAATTCTGTAACTACAAATTTTACCAAATCTGCAACTACACTTTGCTAACTAGTATTTATCCCAGTATCTGGCACAAACTATGTTCTTAATAAATGTTTCTTTAAACTCTAGATAAAACATTAGAGAGATAACTCTAGATGCAGGAGAAATTGAACTTTATAGACACTTCATTTTGGATAAGCAACAAAGTGAATAGGGATACTACTTCCTTTGGGAAAAATGAATTAAAATGGAAAGGAAAGATACCATCAATTTGGGCACGCAGGGAGCTACTGAGCAACAATCTGAGAGGTATTATGACTCTGTACCGCCCAAATCCCATCCCCTTCCTTTCCCATCCAATATGACTACAGGCTACACACACCCATTCCCTGTTATGCTCACTCTCTGTCATGCATGAGATGCCAAGATAACTACATGTATGATATACAGTCCATGCGGAGACACTATACACCTCCAAGATGCCCAAAAAAAGGGGGACACAGAAGCCAGCAGTACTCAAAACCTATCCAAACTCAGCTCTATTTTAATGTTCAATAGGGCAACCCCCTTTAGCTAATGAAGGAATGAACTAAATTTTGGGGGGATTATCAGCTCTTCCGTTCTCTACAATAAGGACTGCCCATATGCATGACTCTTTTCTACCCCTTTAAATAAAACCTGCTTTCCTGCTTTATGTCTCCTCCTTGAATTCTTTTGCATCTGGAAAGAAGAGCCTGGAACAAGTCCATCTGGGTGTTGAATTGCCCATACCACAGTGAGCATTATGTACTTGATATTGGAGCCTAATAGCCATACACACATAAATACTTTAAAATAAGATGAAATTATATAGCCTGTAGCATAAAAAGATGTTAGAGCTGGAGATTTTGAGATTCACTTTTATGCATAGGCTACTTTTCAAAAATGATTGGAATGAATGACACATGTCAAGCAGTGGGAGAGAATACTAAAAAAGGGAACACGGAATATAAGAAAAGTACTAATGGCCAACAGGCACATGAAAAAATGTTCAAGGTCATTAGCAATCAGGGAAATGCAAATCAAAACCACAATGAGGTTTCACCTCACCCCGGTTAGAATGGCTCACATGCAGAAATCTACCAACAACAGATGCTGGCGAGGATGTGGGGAAAAAGGGACACTAACCCACTGTTGGTGGGAATGCAAACTGGTCAAGCCACTATGGAAGTCAGTCTGGAGATTCCTCAGAAACCTGAAGATAACCCTACTGTTCGACCCAGTCATCCCACTCCTTGGAATTTACCCAAAGGAATTTAAATTGGCAAACAAAAAAGAGGTCTGCACCCTAATGTTTATTGCAGCTCAATTCACAATAGCTAAGACCTGGAACCAACCTAAATGCCCATCAACGATAGACTGGATAAAGAAATTATGGGATATGTACTCTTTAGAATACTATACCGCAGTAAGAAACAACGAAATCAAGTCATTTGCAACAAAATGGAGGAATCTGGAACACATCATGCTGAGTGAAATAAGCCAGTCCCAAAGGGACAAATACCATATGTTCTCCCTGATCGGTGACAACTGACTGAACACCAAAAAGGAAACCTCCTGAAGTGAAATGGACACTATGGGAAACGGTGGCTTGATCAGCATAGCCCTGACTGTTAATGAACAACTTAATACATTATCCCTCTTAGTAGTTTTTTTTATCTGTTCTACTTAATATGACTGGTTTAGATCTGTAATTGATGCACAGTTATTCTTAAGTGTTGAAAATTAACTGAAATGTGATCCCTGTTGAACATGGTGGTGGGAATGGGAGAGGGAAGAGATGTATAATTTGGGACATGCTCAGGCTGACTTGCCCCAAGTGGTGGAGTTGGAAGCATACCAGGGGATTCCAATTCAATCCCATCGAGGTGGCATGTACCAATGCCATCTCACTGTTCCAGGTGATCAGTTTCAGTTCTCAGTTGGTCATGGTGGAGGGACTGGGAGTCAAAGGGAGCACATAGACAAGTCTAGTACCTGCTAACGCTAACCGATGGAGTAAATAAAGGGGAGAGTGATCCAACATGGGAAGTGAGATACTCAGCAGACTCATAGAATGGCAGATGTCCTAAATAGCACTCTGGCCTCAGAATCAGCCCTAAAGGCATTCGGAGCTGGCTGAAAAGCTCATGAGAGTATTTCAGGCATGGAAAGCCAAGACACTCTGGCAAAAGATCTCTGCGAGTGAGATCCCAGTGGAAAGAACAGGTCATCAAAGAAGGAGGTACCTTTCTCTGAAGGGAGGAGAGAACCTCCACTTTGACTATGACCTTGTCTAAACAAGATAAGAGTCGGAGAACTCAGAGGGCTTCCATAGCCTTGGAAACTCATGACTGGAGCATAGGGAGATTACTGATGCCATAGACAGGAGTGTCAATTGGTAAAGTCAACAACAGGAGTCACTGTGCACTTACTCCTCATGTAGGATCTCTGTCCTTAATGTGCTGTACATTGAGATTTAATGCTATAATGAGTACTCAAACAATATACTTCACTTTGTGTTTCTATGGGGGTGCAAACTGTTGAAATCCTTACTTAATGCATACTAAACTGATCCTCTGTAAAAAAAAAAAAAAAAAAAATTATCAATTCCCAACTTGACTCTCACTGGGATTAAACATGACAATAGGTCTGCTCTGATTTCATCATCATTTAAAAAAATCATCTATTATTTTTCACTTTATGTTTCTGTGTGGGAGCAAACTGTTGAAATCCATACTTGATGTATACTAAGCTGATCTTCTGTATATTAAGATAATCAAAAATGAATCTTGATGTGAATGGAAGGGGAGAGGGAGTGGGAAAGGGGAGGGTTGTGGGTAGGAGGGACGGCATGGGGGGGAAGCCATTGTAATCCATAAGTCGTACTTTGGAAATTTATATGCATTAAATAAAAGTTTAAAAAAAATATTTGTTTAGCACATACCTCCATGTACAGCTTCTATGTGAGGTCCTCCATTTACCACAGTTCCCATACCTATCTGCATGAGCATTCATTTCTTCATAGCAGACAAATGGAGCATTTTTTGAACCTGTCAAAGTTAAAATATACTTGCATTTAAACATATATTACTCATATAGCATGCTTCACAAATATTATTAACCATAATAGTGGTTAGCCCATTTAGGGGCTGTACATGTATTTATTTCTATAATTGTATATAAGGTATATGATGTAGTCAGGATATCACCATTTCCCCTTCTTTGACATTATTTTATGACTGGACTCTTGGAATTCTGTTCTTCCATTTGCTCATAGAAGATTTAAGAAGTTATTGTGAACTACAGTCACTTCAATATCCTGCTTAACACTAGTACCTTATTTCTTTGATCTAATTTTGATTTGGTATATGTTTCTTTTGTCTTTTTTTCTCCATTATTAAATAACTCAAAAGTTTTCCTAGTAAGGTTGTAAGGAAAGAGAAAGAAATAAATGAAAAGAAATATAGATAGACGTTGCTCTTTTTTCTTCACTTGTAGTCATTTACATCAGAAAAGATAATTGTAGGGAAGAAGAGAGTTACATAACTATACACTAAGAGAGTTCTGTGAAAGGTTATAGAGAAGAATAAAAAATATGGAAAACCATACTTGGCTTTCCTGAGTGAGAAATCATAAAAAGACAGGTGTATAACAAAATCAATGAGATTTCTTCCATGAGCTATTACTTCATTCTATGTTTAGAAAGTGTAAACTGAGTGCACAAATATTAATGCATTTGCCCTTCATTAATACGCTGACAATGCTTATTCCTGTATTAAAAAAAAGATTTGGCAGCTCAATCCCATATCCATTTTTTTTTTTTTTGACAGGCAGAGTGGACAGTGAGAGAGAGAGACAGAGAGAAAGGTCTTCCTTTTGCCGTTGGTTCACCCTCCAATGGCCGCCGCTGCAGCCGGCGCACTGCACTGATCCGATGGCAGGAGCCAGGATCCAGGTGCTTTTCCTGGTCTCCCATGGGGTGCAGGGCCCAAGCACCTGGGCCATCCTCCACTGCACTCCCTGGCCATAGCAGAGAGCTGGCCTGGAAGAGGGGCAACCGGGACAGAATCCGGCGCCCCGACCGGGACTAGAACCCGGTGTGCCGGCGCCGCAAGGTGGAGGATTAGCCTATTGAGCCACGGCGCCGGCCCCATATCCATTTTTTATGTCACAGTTACTGTAGGCTAGAATGCCAGCGAGGGGGCTTCTCTGCTCAGAGTCTCACAGGGCTGAAATCCAGGTGATGGTTTAAAACTCCCGGGTTCTGGACACTGGACATGCTCCAAATATGGGTTTCAAACCAGCAGCAGAACCATTCTGACATTTCTAATATCTGAACAGCTCATATAATTAAAAAGATGGAGATGCTGAGTAACCTGATTTCACCTACACACATCAAGTACATGTGTTTGTATTATAATGTACCCCACAAATATGTATTTTTAAATAAAATGATTAAAAATGGGCTCACATAATTAGTACTGACAAACTCAGGATGATTTTCCTTTTGAATAACCCAGAGTAAATTGGTTATGGAATTTTATTATATCTTCAAAATTCTTTCATTTTACTATGTAACACTTCATAAGATGATATTCCATTATATAAGTTAAATGCCAAAAGACTATCCAGAGGAAGTCAGAAATTGAAAATAACAGTCAATTTGAAGAGATATTGCAAAAGAATATTTTGGGTCACAAAGAGTTAAGACAGCTTCTGTTGAAAGTAATGAAATTTGGGCAGGCGCCACGGCTCACTAGACTAATCCTCTGCCTGCGGTGCCGGCACCCTGGGTTCTAGTCCCGGTTGGAGCGCTGGTTCTGTCCCGGTTGCTCCTCTTCCAGTCCATCTCTCTGCTGTGGGCCAGGAGTGCAGTGGAGGATGGCCCAAGTCCTTGGGCCCTGCACCCACATGAGACCAGGAGGAAGCACCTGGCTCCTGGCTTCAGATCAGCAGGCGTGCTGGCCGCAATACGCCAGCCTTAGCGGTCACTTGAAGGGGTGAACCAATGACAAAAGGAAGACCTTTCTCTCTGTATTTCTCACTAACTCTGTCTGTCCAAAAAAAAAAAAAAAGTAATGAACTTTATCATGGTCCATTTACTGTTGCTATAACTGAATACCACAGGCTGAGTTTCTTATTTGTATAAAAGAATTTTATTTCTCCTACAGTTCTGAACTCTAATATTTTACACTGGAATCTGGGGAAGGCCTTCCTGGTAAGGTCCGCAACATAGCAGAGGACATCACAAGGCAAGGCAGACTAAGAAAGCCAGAAAAAAAGGTCTGGTTTTATCATAAAGCCCCTCCTTTGATAGCCTATTAATACACTAAACCGCTGGCGCCGCGGCTCACTAGGCTAATCCTCCACCTTGCGGCGCCAGCACACCGGGTTCTAGTCCCGGTTGGGTGCCGGATTCTGTCCCGGTTGCCCCTCTTCCAGGCCAGCTCTCTGCTGTGGGCCAGGAGTGCAGTGGAGGATGGCCCAAGTCCTTGGGCCTTGCACCCCATGGGAGACCAGGATAAGTACCTGGCTCCTGCCATCGGATCAGCGCGGTGCGCTGGCCGCGGCGGCCATTGGAGGGTGAACCAACGGCAAAGGAAGACCTTTCTCTCTGTCTCTCTCTCTCTGTCCACTCTGCCTGTCAAAAAAAAAATACACTAAACCATTAATTCATGAGTGGGCTAATTCACTCATAAAAGCAGAATTTTCAGGACCCAATTACCTCTTAAAGGTCCCACTTCCTACTGCTTCACAATAAGGATTGTTTTCCTACATGCATTTTGGTGGAAACATTCAAGTCATAGCAATCTTTATACAGACCAATTTTATTATTTCCCTATGGCATACAAAGTAGAGCAGCTGAGACCCAAACCAGCGCCCATATGAGATGTAGGCAACACTGGGGGATGCTTAACCTACTACGCCACAGCGCTGGCCCCAAAAATGTTTTCTTTAAAGGATTTGTAAAATGTTCGCAAGATGGTAGTCTAGGCACTTCCAGCCTTGGTCTCCCCAGAAAAATACTGACATTAAAAATACACATAGATCATGTAAGAAATTTCCCTCAGAAGAGTTTCAGATTCCAGGTATGTGATTACAGTACCCAGGCTGAGCACAAATGTGAGAAAAAAATGCACCGAACAGCATAGGAAAGACAGTTTCACTTTAACTTTACCAGAATGACTTTGTCTTTAGAACATACAGCATGGAGCTAAAAGAGATACCCTCCACACTAAGGCTCATTCATGGGGAAATGGTAGTGAAGTGAGCATCCAACTTCACTAGGAACCAGATTCACCCCAATTCCAGGCCATTTTTCATATACCCACACTCTAAATCTACTGAGAATTATACTGATCCACCTGAAACAGTGCTATGGCTGACACAGTGTTAGGCCAGCACCTACAGATACAGGTTCACACTAATCCAGGCCCTAGGAATTCCCTCAGCACCAGGTACCAGGACTCCTTCAAAGTCAGATTAAACCCAAGTACCAGGCGCATTCTAGTGTCAGGCCAGAATAGATAGACTAGGCAAAAAGGCCCCAGCCTAGTATTGAGTTGGTCTCCATTGGTCTAGGCTCTAAACCACCCTTGTACCCTCAAACACAAGACACAACAGAATGGACCCAAAGACATAGCTGGTCCAATGTCTCCTAGAACAAGACTCACCCAGCCATGACCCAGAACAAGCCTTCCCCCATGAATCCAAACAGGAGGCCACTCTCTGATAGAAGTCTGTCAACCTGCATACCATCTATTGTGGGGCTGATATTTGAAGAGTTTCCCCTGCAAAAGCCAGTCTGTAGATATTGGAAAAGATGATAATTTCTTCAAATAATCAAGCCTCAAGGCAAAACGATAAGAAAAACAAAAAAGATATAGAAAATGATACCACCAACAGAACAAAATAAAGAGCCAGTCACTAAAGCTAAAGAAATGGAGATCTATGAACTACCAGACAAATCAAAAAAATTGTCTTAAGAAAACTCAGTTAAACTACATGAGAAAACAAACACAGAAAACTAAAAGATATAAGGGAAATGTAAGAACAAAATATGTAATTTAATAAAAGAAACTATTAAAAGAGAAATGAATATAAGGTTGGTATTTAACCTAGTGGTTGAGATGATGGTTAAGACAATGTGTCACAGTGGAGTACCTGGGTTCAGTAACTGACCCCAGCTTCTGACCCAAACTCCTGCTAATGCAGATCCCTGGACACAGTGGTGATGTCTCAGACAGTAAGGTCAGTAAGGTTCCTAGCACTATGTGTGACAACTGGATTGAGTTTTTGGCTCCCAGCTCTGTTCCTACCTCAAGATTATTATGGGTATTCAGAGAAAGAATCAGCGATGCAGCCCGCTCTCGCACTCTCTCTCTGTCTCCTTCTCTCTCACCCATCCTCTCATTCCTCCTCTCCCTCTGTCCCCTATGTTAAAATGAATACAAATTTTAAAAACAGAAACAGAACCTATGGAACTGACTGAATTGTAAATTTCAACAGAGAGCTTCAATTGAAGAATAAACAGAAGAAAATATAGTGGGCTCTAAGAGAATTCACTTGAAATTATCAAATTTCATCCCTGATATGCAGGGATGGATGGATGGATGTAACTTTCACAAATCAATAAATGTGATACAGGAGATTAACAAACTAAAGAACAAAAACCATATGATTATCTCAATAGATGCAGAAAAAGCACTTGATGAAATACAATATCTTTTCATGATGAAAAGTTTAAGCAAATTAGGTATAGAAGGAACATTCCTCAACACAATCAAGGCAACTTATGACAAACCCATGGCCAGCAATTTACTGAATGGGTAAAAGCTGCAAGCATTTTTACTAAGATCTGGAACCAGACAATAATGCCCACTTCCAACATTGCTATTAAATATATAGTACCAGAAGTTTTAGCCAGAGCCATTAGTCAAGAAAAAGATATTAATGGGATATAAATGGGAAAGGAGGAAGTCAAACTAGCCCCATTTGCAGATGGCATGATTCTATATAGAGAGAGGATCAAAAAGACTCCCTGAGGAATTACTGAAACTCATAAAATAATTTGACAAAGTGGCAGGATATTATATGTTTTCCCTGATCTGGAGTAACTAATTAAATACATAAAATGTAATGTATTGGGGTGAAATGGACATTTTGACTGTATGATTTTTTACAGCCTTTGTCTCTTCTGTTGAGGAACAGTGTCTTTTTTTTTTCATCATACTATCTGTTGAACTCTTAGTGTAGGGTTATCCTTATGAGTCATAAGTAAACCAAAAATAGATCTTTGTAAAAATTAAGAGTGGGAATAGGAGAGGGAGAAGGAAGAAGGGATAGAACACAGGTTGGAGGGATGGCAGGGTGGGGATTATCACTGTTTCTAACTCTGTATATATGAAATACATGAAACTTGTATAACTTAAACAAAATTTTTTAAATTAAAAAATCGCATGATTAAGTATGATCAAGCGGGACTGGCATTGCGGTAGAGCAGGTTAAAGCCACAGCATATACCACTGGTATCTAGGAAAACAGCAGAGGATGGTCCAAGTGCTTGGGCCCCTGTGCCCACTTGGGAAACCTGAAAGAAGCCTCTTTAGCTTGGCTCAGCCCCAGCCATTTCAGCCATTTGCAGAGTGACTCAGCAGATGGAAGATCTCTCTCTTTGCGTCTCCTTTTTCAAATAAACAAACAAATTGTTTTTTAAAAAGTTTGAGCAAGGATGCAGAAAAGAGGAACTCAGGTATATTGCTGGTGAGAACATAATTTGGTGCATCTGCTATGGAAAACAATAAAACTTCCTAAAATAAATTAAAATTAGAACTATGTTATGATTCAGTTATCTCCCTAGCATGTATACATTCAGAGGAAATAAAATCAGTATCTCAAAGATCTACCATGTTCATGTTTTCATTATTCACAATATCCAAAGTTGGAAACAATCTGAATTTCTGTCATCAATGAAAGGAGAAAAAAATTATACACAGTTATAGACAGATACACTTAGACACATACACCCCCACACACCCTTGAAATTCTCTTCTGCCTTGGTAAAGAAGGAAATGCTATTTGTGAGAAGAAAGATTGGAGGACAACATGCTAAGTGAAATATGCCAGATGGTTATGGAAGAAAAATACTTTTATGTAGAATCTAAAATTATCAAAATCACAGAAGCAGAGAATTGAATGATGGTTGCCAGAGACTAGACAAAAGTGCAAGTGGGAGATGTTGGATATGGGGTTCAAAGTTTCAATTAAGCAAAATGAATAAGTAAGTTCAGGATATTTAATGTATATAGATATGACTATAGTTAATGATTTGAACTATATTATGTACCTGAAATTTTCTAAGAGTGTAGGTCTTAAGGAAAATTTAATAGAAAATGGTGAGGCTGGCACCGTGGCGCAGTAGGTTAGCATCCCATATGGGTGCTGGTTCGAGTCCCGGTTGCTCCACTTCCAGTCCAGCTCTCTGCTATGGCATGGGAAAGCAGTAGAGGATGGCCCAAGTCCTCGGGCCCCTGCACCCACATGGGAGACCAGCTCCGGCTGTTGCAGCCATTTGGGGAGTGAACCAATGGAAGGAAGACCTTTCTCTCTGTCTCTACCTCTCTCTGTCTGTAACTCTAACTATGAAATAAAATAAATAAAATCTTAAAAAAAAAAGAAAATGGTAACCATGTGAAGTGATGAATATTTTAACTGGCTTAATTATGGTAAATATTTTCACAATGTATATGTATATTAAAACATCAAGTCACACATCTAAAAATATACTATTTTTATTTATTAATGAGGGACAGTTATTTAGATGTAACAAAAAAATTACCTTTTCCAAATACTGACTCACAAAATATATCAAGATCAGGGCAATTCCCCTCATAACAAACAGTCTCATTATTTTTGCATGGAACTCCATTATGTAGAGTTATGTCAACTGGACATTCTGCTGAGCTTCCATTACAATATTCAGGCAAATCACATTCAGGATGCAAACGGGGCCTGCATAAATGATCGACTCCCCTAAACTAATGGAAATTAAAATATAAAATAGAGCATTACATATAAGATTGTTGTGTTTCTCAATATTTATTTCAAGTTATGTCAGTGATTTATATTTATATTTAAATTTTGACTTATTTTCTCAGTAGTATCAGAATCTTTTAATAGCATTTTCTTAATACTTTAAAAATAAACTGAATGCTATCAAACAAAATTAGGAGATAAGACATTTGAAAAAGTACTACACAAACTGATCTAGGTTTCACTTGTGTTTTCAGTACAATGGAGGAAAGATCATTTTTAACTTTGGATAATTATTAATTTGGTGAAATATTGTAGCAATCTATTCAATTCCCAAATAAAATATTCCTATTAAATCCACAGTTTGTATTAAGAAATACTTACAATTTATATGACAAATGGGGGATACAAAGAACAGACAGAACAGAGGGAAACAGAAGGGTGATTAAAGAAGTTGTTAAACAATAGAAGTATTTGAAGAAGAAACCTAATCATAATCTTTTCTCCTGGAAATCTTCTAGTAAATTCCATACGCAGCATTCTGAAAATCTATATAAATATTTTTAAATGGACATATCATACTTTTTCTTATTATATCTAGATGATACAGAAAATATTGTAGAGGTAAGAATGTAATCACGTGGGCTGGTGGTGTGTTATAGCAAGTAACACTGCCATCTGGGATGCACCGTCCCATCGGGTACTGGTTTTGGGTACTGGTTTGTGTCTCAGCTGCTTCACTTCTGATCCATATCCCTACTATTGGCTTGGGAAAAACAGCGGAGGAAGGAACAAGTGCTTGAACCCCTACCAACCTTGTGGAAGACCCAGATAAAGCTCCTATCTTCTGGCTTCAGCCTGGGTCAGCGCTTGCCATTTAGGCCATCTAGGAAATAAACCAGTAGATGGAAAATCTCTCTCTCTCTCTCTCTCTCTCTCTCTCTCTCTGTGTGTGTGTGTGTGTCTACCCGTATCTGTAATTTTTTCAAAATTAAAAAAAGAATGCAATCATGTGATGAGAAAAAAATCAATCAAAAATACAGAACCCATGGTAGACAGTTTAACATACATATTCTCATGAGGAACCTGTTACAAATATGATGGAAGGGTTTAATGGAAAACAGGGAACAGAAGTCAAATTGTTCACTGTTCAAACTAAATTGTGATCCTTTGGGCAAATGCTCTTCTATAATAACTTCATAACTTACAATCTTGCTACAGCTACAATTTGGAAAACAAACATTGTTTTTAGTGAGTTTTACTCTTTATACATTTTTGGAAAATTTCTATATCATTCAACAACAAATTTGCAGATATATATCATAACCAGTACATCTTTATTTATAAATAAAATATAGTTTATATTGAATGGATAATTGTCCTTTTCAGTGAACATCCTCAGTATTAAAGAGTTTTATAACATGTGAAAATCAGGACATCAAAAAATCAAGGTAGTGAAAATATTAGCATTAGAAAGAAGGCTAAACAGTAAACAAAAATTCACAAATTCAGAAACATGGTCTAAATTTATTATTTTTACTCTTTTATTAAAAGGGTAATTGAACTATAGCTTAAGTCCAAGTATTCTAGAGTAAACTACACATGATTTATTATGTCATTAGAAAATGTTAATAAACATAATTCTTACACGGCATTGTAAGCAGCAGTCTCCTGAGAGACAATTGAATCCTTGTCGCAGCTGACAAGTTGCAGGATCACAACAACTGTCAGGTCCACATTGCTATAAATGAGTAGAACATACAAGTAAAAATACACTACTACAATATTATCAACTTTAGTAGGAGCTGTATTTTCTGGCTTCAAGTTTCGAATTTGGGAGAAGACATGAGTATTGCTAACATTTATATTTTAGCATCTTCTAACATTGAAAATACTAACATAGGCTTTTACTTCAGGTCAGAAGTAACTGATACCCCCAATTACCTTCTTATCCAAATGGAAAACACAGGAAGTAATTTTTCTCAGAAACTGAATATCAGGCAATTCTCTATGGAGAAGAGAAGCAAATGTAGTAATCCCTAAGTCACCAGCTTTCCACCTACAGCTATTTTCCCAAGCAGAGTATGATGATTTCATTTACTTGAACAAAGATGACTCCAAAGTTGCTGAATTAGTTGAATGCATTTTTGCTGAACAGTAAGCCACTAAAAGAAAGAAGTCTAGAATTCTATGTCGTGGTCATCACAGGATGGGTTTTAAGATGTCCTAGACATTGCAGAAAAACTTAGGTGAACCTTAAGGAAAAGTGATTAAAAACTACTTAGGTAGAGGTAAAGGCAGATAATAGGCCAAAAAAAGAGGCTTCAGTCTAATGTGCGTGCCAAATGGAGTTTCAAAATGTGGTAGGGACTGGGGAGGAGATTGGAGGCCAAAAAGTATGTGAAGAAATTATTGTTAATTTGTTGAAATTCAGAAATAAACCAAGAACCTAGAGAACCACAGATTCATCAAACTTCAAGCAGGAAAAATACGAAAGCACCACATATATGCAGTTCAGAATCAGCAACTGAAATCCAAAGAGGAAAAAAAAAATCTTGAAAATAGCCAGAAAATTGGGGCCAGTGCCGTGGTATAGTAGATTAATACTCCACCTTCAGCGCTGGCATCCCATATGGGCGCCGGTTCTAGTCCCGGCTGATCCTCTTCCAATCAAGCTCTCTGCCATGGCCTGGGAAAGCAGCAGAAAATGGCTCAAGTCCTTGGGCCTCTGTACCCACATGGGAGACCAGGAAGAAGCACCTGGCTCCTGGCTTTGGATCAGCGCAGCTCTAGCCATACTGTGGCCATTTGGGGAAGTGAACCAATGGACGAATGACCTTTCTCTCAGTCTTTCCTTCTCACTGTCTGTAACTATAGCTCTCAAATAAATAAAATCTTTTAAAAATGTAAGAAAATAGCTAGAGAAATAAACCACTTTATGCACAACAACATAATGGTAATACTTCCCAATGACTTCTAATAAAAAACTAAAGACTGTGGACACTATAATATCCTCTTTGAAAAGCCAAAAGAAAAATCTCTGTATACACAGAGTTCTATAACCAATAAATATCTTTCAGATGTAATCATAATGCTTACATTTATATCTTTACAAATATCCTTACAAATGTAAATATAATGTGAAAATATTTTCAGATAAATAAACACTAGGCTCACTGCCTATTGATCTGCACTGAAAAATTGGTAGATGAACTTCTGAAGCTGAGCAAAAGGGATTTAATGTGTAAACACTCACCACATAAAAGAATTAAGCCTTCTTGAAATAAGAAATTGAGGGCAAAAATTTCTTCCTTTTAAATTCCTTCAAAATAAAGTTGCTTAAAGAAAAATAATACCCATGTACATAGAAATAAAATGTATGGTATCAATACTACAATAAGTGGGGAGGTAGAAATGTAAGTATATTGCTTTAAAATTCATACCATATAAGTGAAGTTGAATCACACAATATGCTAGCAGACCAAGGTAAGTTAAAGGAAGACAGTATAAACTCTACATGAACCATTAAAAACAAAATGTTATGCGGGCAAGTACTGTTGCATAGAAGGTTCAGTCTCCACCTATAGTGCTGGCATCCCATATGGGCAACAGTTTGGGTCCAAGCAGCTCTACTTCAGATCCAGCTCTCTGCAAATGCACCTGAGAAAGCAGCAGAAGATGGTCCAACTTCTTGGGCCCCTGCATTCACGTGGGAGACCTGGAAGAAGCTCCTGGCTCCTGGCTTTTGCCTGGTCCAGCCCCGTCTGTTGTGGCCATTTAGGGAGCGAACCAGTACATGGAAAATCTCTCTGTGTCTCCCTCTCTCTCTTTCCCTCTCTACTCGTTGTATCTCTGCCTTTCAAATAAATAAATGAAATTTTAATATTACAGCATGACTTGTCTCCTCAAAACTCAAGCAGGTGTTGAACTTCTTATGTCTTAAAATTAATGGTTGATGGCCTAAGGATGGAGATTTGTTTTCACTGTGTTAGCTAAGAAATGGGACTACTTGAAGGTCTTTAGAGTATTGGAGACATTTCCTCAGTGGGTGTTTCTTGAGAATGACTGATTATTTTGAGTTTGAGTTCGGTCTGGGTTCTCTCTGCGTTTCCTGGATCATCATGCGATCACTCCTCCACACTTGCCATGCTCAGCCTCCACAGATGCTGGACTACGGGGTACATGAACCTGAACGGAAACCTTCATAATGTGAGCTGAAAGAAACCTTTTCCTTACTAACAAGCTCTTCTCAGGTGTTTTAGTTAACATGATGAAACGTGGACACATTAAAAAATACAGACATCTAGTCGGATAATAGAATACAAAGCTAGATACAAAGATAGGAAAAGAACAGGTAGACAAACAGAAAAAAGATGCATATGAACTCAACCACATTAATTATTAAAAAACAAAATATATTAAACACATAAGCTAAAAGACGGATATTATCACAGTGGATAAAAAGATCCAACTATGTGATAGCTACAAGAAATCTGTATTAATTAGCTAATAGCTAATATCAACTAAAAGTAAAAGGGAATCAAAAGACACAGCACCCAAACACTAGTCATGAGGAAGCGGGAGTAACCATATTAATGTCAGATAAAGAATATTTACCAACGTTAAAGAAAGTATTTCATGATTAGTCAATTCATCAAAAGCCATAAAAACTCCTAGCAATATTTAAGTAAGTAGTAATGCTTCTAAAACCTAATATAAAAACTATCTGAAAAGATTAATAAGCAATTTACAATATTTATGGAAGATTTAAACTCTCTTCTCTTAGTAAGTGAAAATATCATATGTTCTCCCTGATTGGCGACAACTAACTGAGCACCAAAGGGGAAACTTGTTGAAGTGAAATGGACACTATGAGAAACAGTGACTTGATCAGCTCTTGTCCTGACGGTTGATGTACAATGTAATACTTTATCCATTTTAGTATTCTTTTTTGCTCTAGTAACATTGGTTGAACTCTGTAATTAACACACAATTATTCTTGGGTGTTTAAATTTTAACTGAAAAGTGATCCCTCTTAGTAATTTGGAAAACATTATGTTGAGTGAAATAAGCCAATCCCAAAGGGACAAATACCACTTGTTCTCCTTGATAGGTGACAACTAACTGAGCACCAAAAAGGAAACCTGTTAAAGTGAAATGAACACTCTGAGAAACGGTGACTTGATCAGCCTTCACCCTGACTGTTGATGAGCAACTTGATATGTTACCCCTCTTAGTATTTTTTTTGTTTGTTCTACTTAATACTTTTGTTGAATACTATAATCAATACACAATTCTTCTTAAGTGCTGAAACTTAACTGAAAAGTGATCGCTGTTAAATATAAGAGTGGGAATAAGAGAGGGAAGAGATGTGCAATTCGGAACATGCTCAAGCTGACTTACCTCAAACGGTAGAATTAGAAACATACCAGGGGATTCCAATTCAATCCCATCAAGGTGGCACGTACCAATGCCATCTCACTAGTCCCAGTGATCAATTTCTGTTCACAATTGATCGTAATGATAGGATTAAGAACCAAAGGGATCACATAAACAAGACTAGTGTCTGCAAATACTAGCTGATAGAATCAAAAAGGGAGAGAATGATCCAACATGGGAAGTGAGATACACAGCAGACCCATAGAATGGCAGATGTCCTAAACAGCACTCTGGCCTCAGAATCAGCCCTTAAGGCATGCAGATCCGGCTGAAATGCCCATGAGAGTATTTCAGGCATGGAAAGCCAAGACACTCTGGGGAAAAAAAAAAACTAAATGAAAGATCTCCTTGAGTGAGATCCCAGTGGAAAGAATGGGTCATCAATGAAGGAGGTACCTTTCTCTGAAGGGAGGAGAGAACTTCCACTTTGACTACAACCTTGTCTAAATATGATCAGAGTTGGTGAACTCAAAAGGCTTCCATAGCCTTGGCAACTCATGACAAGAGCCTAGGATGATTACTGATGCCATAAACAAGAGTGTCAATTTGTTAAGTCAACAACAGGAGTCTCTGTGCACTTACTCCTCATGTAGGATCTTTGTCTTTAGTGTGCTGTACATTGAGATTTAATGCTATAACTAGTAATCAAACAGTATTTTTCACTTTATGTTTCTGTGTGGGAGCAAACTGTTGAAATCTTTACTTAATGTATACTAAATTGATCTTCTGTATATAAAGAGAATCGAAAATGAATCTTGATGTAAATGGAAGGGGAGAGGGAGTGGATAAGGGGAGGGTTGTGGGTTGGAGGGATGTTATGGGGGGGAAGCCATTGTAATCAATATGCTGTACTTTGGAAATTTATATTCATTAAATAAAAGTTAAAAAAAGATAATTAGAAAGGATAATAGAGGGGTGGCATTTTGGCTTAGTAGGTTAGACTACTGTTTGCAATGCAGAATCCCATACAAGTGCCAGTTTGAGTCCCAGCTACAACATTTCTGATCCTGCTACCTGTTAATGTGTCTGGGAACCCAGCAGAAGATGGGCTAAGTGCATCGCTCCCTATAACCCCCATGGGAGAACTAGAAGAAATCCTGTGCTCTTGACTTTAGCCTGGCCCAGCCCTGGCTGTCATGGCCATTTAGGGAGTAAATCAGCGAATGGAAGATCTGTCTCTCTCTCTCTCTCTCTGCAACTCTACCTTTCAAATAAATAAATATTTTTTTAATAAAGAAATGGTATAAAAATTTGAACAACAAAAAACACTTGCCATTTTGAAAACGAAACATATTGTACTGAAATGTGTCAGAAATCAATATATTTAAAAGTATGGATTCTCCCATAGGGTGTGGGCGATCCAGTGAAACTGCCTGTCTAATCCATGCAGTCAGCCTGAGAAGTGGCAGGCGGCGGGAGCCCCAGTTACATTACTCCCTACCCCTGCCTTCTGCCAATCAGGTAAACTACTCTTGGGTGTGGCCCAGGTCCATCAGGACCACCTGGAAAGCTACCCTGGCTACGCAACCTTCAAGCTGATTGTAGAGGCATATTGTCGCCAGTGTAGGTTCTGTCCTATAGTTAGTGTTCCCCAGAGTAAGTTACACCCCTTCTCCCTGCCCTTTAAAAAGTGTAGGTGGCTGTGAATAAACTCAGACATGTTTGCTGAAACTTGTGCTCCTTGTGGAAAGAACGCTGTTACCTTGCTCTCCCTGACAGTGTGGCTTTGCAGGACAAAAGGAGCTTGCAAACAAATGGTTCCAGGTGGATTTGATATCCTGAAAGGTGGTAAATGAAGATGCTGAGTAAATTAGAGTACATGTCCCTTTCTCCATGACCGACTTAGGTTAATATAAACAAAAGCCAGGGCAGTTTTCAGAATATCTGAAAAGCTTCATGCATTAATTCTGACCTTTAACCTCATCTGGATTGAACCACACAAACTCTTATCCACTTCTCCCCAAAGGGAGAAACAGTAAATCTGGGCTGAGGCTTAAGCTTATGCTCACTCCTTGGTGGCTGAATGATCCAGGAAATATGCTGTTGAAGCTACAGCAGTCCCACTAAGACAAACTAATTGGAATTATCAAGGATGTATTGCTGATTTAAAGCTCCAAGACCATATGGTTACCTGTCTACTGGCTTGGATGAAAAAACTGTTCAGGGAAGCCTGTAAATTATGACAAAGTTTATGTGATCCCTTTGGTTCTTAATCCTATCATTACGATCAATTGTGAACAGAAATTGATCACTGGGACTAGTGAGATGGCATTGGTACGTGCCACCTTGATGGGATTGAATTGGAATCCCCTGGTATGTTTCTAATTCTACCGTTTGAGGTAAGTCAGCTTGAGCATGTTCCGAATTGCACATCTCTTCCCTCTCTTATTCCCACTCTTATATTTAACAGCGATCACTTTTCAGTTAAGTTTCAGCACTTAAGAAGAATTGTGTATTGATTATAGTATTCAACAAAAGTATTAAGTAGAACAAACAAAAAAAAATACTAAGAGGGATAACATATCAAGTTGCTCATCAACAGTCAGGGTGAGGGCTGATCAAGTCACCGTTTCTCAGAGTGTTCATTTCACTTTAACAGGTTTCCTTTTTGGTGCTCAGTTAGTTGTCACCTATCAAGGAGAACAAGTGGTATTTGTCCCTTTGGAATAGTGTCTGCAAATACTAGCTGATAGGATAAAAAAGGGAGAGAATGATCCAACATGGGAAGTGAGATACACAGCAGACCCATAGAATGGCAGATGTCCTAAACAGCACTCTGGCCTCAGAATCAGCCCTTAAGGCATGCAGATCTGGCTGAAATGCCCATGAGAGTATTTCAGGCATGGAAAGCCAAGACACTCTGGGGAAAAAAAAAAAAAAAAAAAAAACTAAATGAAAAATCTCCTTGAGTGAGATCCCAGTGGAAAGAATGGGTCATCAATGAAGGAGGTACCTTTCTCTGAAGGGACGAAAGAACTTCCACTTTGACCATGGCCTTGTCTAAAAATTATCAGAGTCAGTGAACTCAGGGGGCTTCCATAGCCCTGGCAGCTCATAACAAGAGCCTAGGTTGATTACTGATGCCATAAACAAGAGTGTCAATTTGTTAAGTCAACAACAGGAGTCACTGTGCACTTACTCCTCATGTAGGATCTTTGTCCTTAGTGTGCTGTACATTGAGATTTAATGCTATAACTAGTAATCAAATAGTATTTTTCACTTTATGTTTCTGTGTGGGAGCAAACTGTTGAAATCTTTACTTAATGTATACTAAATTGATCTTCTGTATTTAAAGAGAATTGAAAATGAATCTTGATATGAATGGAAGGGGAGAGGAGAGGGAGTGGATAAGGGGAGGGTTGCGGGTTGGAGGGACGTTATGGGGGGGAAGCCATTGTAATCCATACGCTATACTTTGGAAATTTATATTCATTAAATAAAAGTTAAAAAAAATTATGACAAAGTCGGGTAAGCAATACAGTATAAGGAAGAAAATCCTGCCTTATTCCAGGGACAGGGAGTAGAGGCCTTAAGAAAATTAAGTAACATAGACTCCAGCAATCAAGAAGAGCAAATCGTAACTGGTACTTCTTTCATCAGTCAGCCAACCCTAGATATTTGGATGAAACTCCAGAAATTGGTCATGGAAACCCATAACCCTATGTTTTACTACTAAACTTTTCATTACAAGTATTTTATAGTAGAGAAAAAGGTGAAGAGAAAAGGATATTCCAACACAAGGACTAATAGTCCAGATAACCAGCTAATGGAATAATAGTCACTGCAGCCAGTGCCTAGTAACCTCAAGGCCAAAACAAGAGATGCCCTCCTATGGATGAAAAGCCCACAAGGAATGTCCTAGGTGTGGGAGGCTGGGGCGCTGGCACAGGAAATGTCCCCACCTGAAAATCCCACTTGGCCCCTGCCCTCAATGTAAAAAAGGCAAGCACTGAAAAAAGGATTTCCCACAGTTCTAACAGCAGCGATCTCTCAGTTCCCTCATGACATTACCTAGGAAATGGCAAGGCCCAGGAATTTAGGTGGTTCCACAATGCACAAAAGTGTGCCTTCTTGCTTAAATGGAAGGAATCTATATATTAGATATAGGGCCACCACAGAACAAAGAAACAGCAAAGAACATTCCTGGGAGGGCCGGCGCCGCGGCTCACTAGGCTAATCCTCCGCCTAGCGGCGCCGGCACACCGGGTTCTAGTCCCGGTTGGGGCACCGGATTCTGTCCCGGTTGCCCCTCTTCCAGGCCAGCCCTCTGCTGTGACCAGGGAGTGCAGTGGAGGATGGCCCAGGTGCTTGGGCCCTGCACCTGCATGGGAGACCAGGAAAAGCACCTGGCTCCTGGCTCCTGCCATCGGATCAGCGCGGTGCGCCGGCCGCAGCGCGCCGGCCGCGGCGGCCATTGGAGGGTGAACCAACGGCAAAGGAAGACCTTTCTCTCTGTCTCTCTCTCTCACTGTCCACTCTGCCTGTCAAAAAAAAAAGAACATTCCTGGGAATGGAAAGCTTATTCAAAATCTGTATTCCAAAATTTAGATTGATAGCCAAACCCTTCATGAGGCCTTAAATGATTCCTCACAATGACCCACTGAGATGGACAGAACAAACAAAAGACCTTTCCAAAGATTAAGGATAGGGGCTGGCACTGTGATGCAGTGGGTTAATGCCCTGGCCTGAAGCGCCAGCATCCCATATGGGCACAAGTTCGAGACCCGGCTGCTCCTCCTCCGATCCAGCTCTCTGCTATGTCCTGGGAAAACAGCATAAGATGGCCCAGGTCCTTGGGCACCTACACCCACGTAGGAGACCAAAAAGAAGCTCCTGGCTCCTGGCTTCCGATTGGCGCAGCTCGGGCCGTTGTGGCCGATTAGTGAGCCATCAGATGGAAGACCCCCCTTTCTCTCTGCCGCTCTGCTGTCTGTGTAACTCTCTTTCAAATAAATAATAATCTTTTAAAAAAGATTAAGGATATGCCAAAAGAATGAGGATATACCCTTTCACTGGGGATCCCTTTTCTAGACAAGCCCTACACACTGTTTGTGGAAAGAAAGCAATGCATGTCCTGGGTTCACTCACCCAGAATCTGGGCCTGCTTTCATCACTGGTGGCATACTTTTCTAAATACCTGGATTCAGTGGCTGGGGGATGGTTTAGATGCTTGAGGGAGTTACTCCTGTTATAATGTTGGTGGAGGAAACCACCAGGTTGACATTACACCAAATTCTTGATATTCAAGCTTCATATAAGATAAAAGGGCTCTAGAGATTAAAAGACACAGTGGCTAACAGTGATTTTTTTTCTTGTTTCTGTTTGTTGAATTCATTACTTAGTGGGAGGGAGGGGTTAAGCTTATGATTTTAATATAAACTAAAAGTATGTCATTGTAAAAATTAAAATAAGAAAGGAAGGAGAGGGGATGGTGGGAGCATGGGTGGGTGGGAGAGTATGGTGAGAAGTATCACTGTGATCCTAAATCTATATATGTGAAATACATGAAATGTGCTCACCATATCTACACACACACACACACACACACACACACACAGAGAGAGAGAGAGAGAGAGAGAGAGAGAGAGGAAACCTTACTAAATACCAGGCTCTCCTTTTAGATTCACCCCCAAGGTAATTCTCAAAGTATGACAAGTCTTCAATCCAGCTAGACTTCTGCCATCAGAAGGCTCTGAAAAGCCAGCTCACTATTGTGTAGAGACCATAAAACAGGTCTACCCAAGTAGGCCTGATATACAAG
The DNA here is from genome assembly GCF_051225735.1 of Oryctolagus cuniculus. Lineage (NCBI taxonomy): Eukaryota > Metazoa > Chordata > Mammalia > Lagomorpha > Leporidae > Oryctolagus > Oryctolagus cuniculus. Next base: position 92,389,144 of record NC_142868.1, on the reverse strand, counting down.
AGAAACCGCTGGAGAACCCAGATGGTGGATGCTTCACTGAAGGAAGGCAGTTCTGCCAAGAAGAGGTGGGATTGGGGAGTTAAGGAAGAGCCCAGGAGGAGATCCTTAAGGCTGTCAGCTAGATTTGCTTATGCAAAAGTGGAAATGTAGCCCAAGAAGGCATTTGGGAAAGATAAGTCACCAGAGAAAAAAGTGCAAGCACAGGATAAGAGAGAAGCAAAGGGAAAACAGCCAAGGTGGCCCATCAACAAACTAAAGAAGAGTTGAGTGCAGAAAGAGGAAAAACTAAAATTGAACAGTCCAATCTCTGATGAAGCAGAAGAGAAATAAACTAGTCTAAACATCATATACTGTGTCATATCAGTGGTCCCAGTCTCCCTTCTTGTATAATCCAGATGAATATGTTTATCAACTAGTTAAAAATGCAAGTTTTTTTAGTAGTTCCAGGAACATTTTTAAGGTTCATCCCATTTTTAAAGTGTGACTGATTTTTTTAAGAGGTGAAATCATTTGTTGGATGTTCATTTTTTGGTACAACCAGAAAATAGAATATTAAATCATGGGAGGCTTCGACTCTTTTGGGTGCCAGTTTAAAATTCCATAGGTGGGGACAGTTTTTATATCCCACAGTACAACACACACTAAATGGCAATTTGGAGCAATGACTATGCATTCAACATGTCTTCAATATTTTGTTACCTCTCCTGTGTTGTTTAGTAGAATTGTTTCCTACAGAAAAGCACTCCTTGTTGCTCTGTCAGAACTATGTGTGGTCTGTAACGTCTTCAAGTGTGGTAGTGCAGGTTTCCTAATAGTTTTGTTAATGTGCTGCAAAAGCCTCAAAATGTGAGCATGTTGTGTACATTAAATTGTGAATTGGTGGGATTTATGTAACAGCGACACTTGAAGATACTCATACTTGAAAGCCTCCATGGAAAGTTACTGGATAAAAAAAGAATGAAAATTCATGTTTTTTTTTAAGATTTTCAGTACCTATGTTAAGAATTATATACAAATTGGGGCCAGCACTGAAGCTTACTTGGCTAATCCTCTGCCTGCGGCACCGGCACCCCGGGTTCTAGTCCCGGTTGGGGCGCCGGATTCTGTCCCGGTTGCTCCTCTTCCACCCGGGAAGGCAGTGGAGGATGGCCCAAGTGCTTGGGCCCTGCACCCCCATGGGAGACCAGGAGGAAGTGCCTGGCTTCTGGCTTTGGATCCGTGCAGTGTACCGGCCGTAGTGGCCATTTCTGCACAGCGCACCAGCTGTAGCGGCCATTTTGGGGGTGAACCAACGGAAAAGAAGGACCTTTCTCCCTGTCTCTAACTCTGCCTGTCAAAAAAAAATAATAAAATAAAATAAAAGAATTATATACAAATTGAAATGTCTGTGTATTGATTCTCAACACCAATAAAATCACAATTATGAAAAAAATACATTGTATATATAGTGGAATATTAGCCATAAAAAAGAAAGGAATCCTGTCATTTGCAGGAAAGTTATTGGAACAAGAGGACATGATGTTAAGTGATTTAAGCTAGATGCAGAAAGACAAGTACCACATGTTCTCCCTATATATAGGAGCTAAAAATAACAAAAAAATTCAGTCCAAATGCAGAAAGTTGATTACCAGAGGCTTAGAGGGGTTGGAGGCAAAGAGAGAGTTTCCAAAAGCAGGAGAAGCTAGGTGTGGTTCATTAATTATGACAAATAGGCCATAATAATATAAGTTGCTAACAATATAAAACACCTGAAATTAAAAGCTTAAAAATCAAATAGGTACATTTTAAATTCTTTAAAAACATAGGGAGGACCTGTTCAACTAAATGATTTCACATCATAATTAATATAATGCGAGTGCAAGTCATTCAGCTCTAAGAATGTAACAAAACAACATATTTTATATCTATCTTTAATCAAGGAAATCTACCATATTGGTAGTATTGCTGCAAATACTGAATGATATGTAAAACTTGTACCTTGGACTTTTTGTACTTCATTGTAATACCACGGCTTCCCCACAAGTGAATGATAACATCACTTCATATTCAGATTGCAAACTGATAACAGATTCCCTCACCAGAGTACTGTACCCACTGTGAAGTAATACACTAATGGGCATGTGATGTGCTGCTAGCACAATATTTAATAAACAGAGATTGGAATAAATAATTTAATAAGCAGAGATTGGAATGATCTTATTCTTACACATTTGATTTATAACCCAAAAGCTCTTTTTAGATTCTCTTTTTGTCCCATTATCAATAATTTTGTAGTATATTTTAAAATTGTACAAAACATTTATGAAAATGAAAAAACAAAAATGAGACAAACTAAAACAATGAATTTCTTAATGCGTTTTCCTAGTTGTAGACTTACTTCTGCAGTACCACAGTCACAGAATTCAGTGCCCTCTACTTTGCCATTGCCACAGACTATCCTCTTTCTTTGCATTTGTGGTTTATTCTGAAGACAGCTGGCACCCTCATTTGAAATGAGACTTTTAAAGTCACTCAAACTGCAATTGCTAAAAGTCTTTGCACCACTGGATGTCCTAAAGATTAATCCATAAAACATTATTGGCATGATACTTCTGAAAACATAATTCTATATTAACAAATTAATTTTCAAATTTTAAAAATTAATTAGGAACAGAATGTTGATAATAACTGCTAAAAGGTCAAATTTATTCTCAAAGAGGTCATTTGATTTCACCTGAATGTATGTCTTTGTTTTTTAAAAATTACATGCAACTCAATAGCAAAAACCCAAATAAACTAATTTAAAAGATTGCAATAGACATTGCTACAGATAAAAATTAACACCCGACTGACAACAAATCTTTATTGAACAAGTTATACTATGCTTAGTCCTGAACCCTTCAAAGATTTCAGAGAAACTATACATTATATACAATTATACCTATACACTATTATTTAAAAAAACTTCAGAGAATATTTCCAGTGGATTTGTTAGTTTTGATATGCAGTAAAAATATGTAAGGAAAGGAGTAGGCTGACACTAAGTGAACATCTAGTATAATATATACTTGATTATTTAATCTTTACCACAAACCTCAAAATACAGACACCTTATTAACCTGCAGAATGAGTATTAATACAGCTATTTTTGTTATATAAATTATATATATATTTGTATATATAACTATTTTATATATTTTAAATTATATCTATGTTATGTTATTTATAAAAACCATAGAACAATTAAATAAAACTAATTAATACAGCATTTTGGTGCAATTAGTATTGAAGTTTACTCTTAGCAATTTTCAAGTATCAGTAGAATATTATTAATTATTGTAACCATGTTGCACAAATTTACAATTGGCAGAATATGGAATTAACCTACATGTACATCAGTAGACGAATGAGGAAAGAAAAAAATGTGGTAAATATAAGTTGGCCCTTTGTATCTGCAGATTCTACACTATGGACTCAAGCAACCACAGATGGAGAATATAAAAAAAAGAACTGTCTCTACTGAATAAGCACAGGATTTGATTCTTATAACCATTACGAAAAAATACAGCAACAACTATTTATGTAGCATTTATATTGCATTAGCTATTGTAGAAATGATTTAAGCATATAGGAGTGTGTAAGTTGAGTACCCATAGTCCAGAACAACCAGGACAAGAAATTTTTCAGACTTCAGATTGTTTTTTTTCGATTTTGAAATATTCACTTAGACCTAATCAGATAACTTGAATATGTGAAATTAATCTTTCACATACACATAATACACATGTTCTGAATGTAATTTATGGATTGTTTTTAGTGAATCTACATTTTGACTGTGACTATCTTATGAGATTATGGAATTTACCACCTGTGGTATTATGTTAGTACTCCAACACTTTCAGATTCTGGAGAATTTGGGGTTTAGTATTTTCAGATTAGGATTTCTCATTCTGTTCTACACTATGTTATGGAAAGGATGTGAGCATCTGTGGCTATCAGTATCTTGAGGTAGACATGGGGTGAGGGTCCTATAACCGATATCCTGTGACTATCAAGAAACCACTGGTATACACAAGAATATGAAGACTTTAAAGTCTATAACAACAAAGATGAACATAAACAGCATTATGCTAAGTGAAATAAGTTAATTACAGAAAGAAAAATACTACATGGTCTTATTTAGATGTGAAATATGAAAGAATCAAATTCTTAGAAGTAATGGGTAGGATGGTGGTAACCAGTGGCTGGCAGTGGTAAGAGACGTTTGATTACAAATTCACGTACTCTGAACCACATAATTCATTATTGATTATTATATAATACCATAAAGTATCTCCATTTAGATTAAAACTGATGTTTTGGAAGTTGATGAAAAATTTTAATGAAAATTTGCAATATTTGTTTCTGTATCTACATCATCATGTATGTGGGTAGGATAAATTATGTGTGGCTAGGATTCTAAATGAAAATTTTAACAATGCTTCTCTACTTTTGAGATAAACAAATGAGGGACAGTTACTGTGGCATAGCGGGTAAAGCCGCCATCTGCAGTACCAGCATCCCATATAGGCACCAGTTCAAGTCCCGGCTATTCTACTTCTGATCCAGCTCTCTGCTATGGCCTGCGAAAGCAGCAGAAGATGGGCCAGGTCCTTGGGCCCCTGCACCCACATGGGAGACCCAAAGGAAGCTCCTGGTTCCTGGCTTCTGATCAGCACAGCTCCAGACGTTGCGGCCAACTGGGGAGTGAAGTGGCAGATGGAAGACCTCTCTCTCTGCCTCTCCTTCTCTCTGTGTAATGCTGACTTTCAAATAAATAAATCTTTAAAAGAAAAGATAAGCAAATGAAAAAAGTTCAAGTAAGTCACCTCAACAATATACAATCCCCAATTATTCATACTATTTTGCTGTCCATAATGGCAATTAAGTTAAGAATACATGTCCCCAAAGTTTGTGATCAATCATCTTCAGTTTTTGTTTGATATTTTGCATTCAGAATTCTAATTCTATATTTGTTTTATTCCCAAATAATGTTACTAGAGCTTGATGATAAACAATAACAGAACTAGCCTAGCTTCTGGGTTCAAAGAACAGGGAAAGAAAGTGATAGAAGAGAATGATAATAAAGAAAGTAGTGCTCCCTACCATATTTCCAAAGTTGGAGTGAGCACATGAGTATGTCTGTAAATGTGTATTTATTCCATGTATGCATCTATAAGGAAGGCATATATTTATCATGTATCCTTACATGGATATTTGTTTATATAATGACTATTTTAGAGAAAATTATAAGTATATACGTTTCGGTTGTTTTATTTTTAGAATATGAACATTAACACCTTTGATGATACTTAGGTGTAACTATGACTAGATCATGTTTTCAAATTGATGCCTTATTCTCACGTTTGACTTTTCATAGTTCTCCAGTAACAAATAGGTAATTCCTATCATATATCATATTCTATAAAGGAAAATCCACAAAATACTAAAGGCAACTGATGGAGCATTTATCTGATGCTTTATGTTGATTGATATTTGTAAATTTTTTAAATCACTGCAGGTAACCTATCACATAATTATGAAACTATATAATTTTCTTTTATTTTCTCACTGTATTCTTATATTACCTTCTGAAATAAAAGGGTTATTCCCATTGAAAAATAAGAAAGGTTAATCTAAGCACAGTCAAGTAATTTGTCCAAAACTACAAAAATGCCATGTATTTGATACTCATATTCAAGTAGACTTTATATTATTTTGATGGTTTTAATGTTATTCACAATATTAAACTATTTCGAAAGCAAAACCAAAGATTCTAACATAAACATTACTTGTTACGTCCTAATGACATCTGTTTAAATATGTCAGCATTAAGTAAGTGCTTTCAAATATGTATCTAAATGAAAATTCCTATGCTAATACATATTACAGATTGGATTTGCTTTCCCTGTCTTCTTTTTTTTTTTTTGACAGGCAGAGTGGACAGAGAGAGAGAGAGGTCTTCCTTTGCCGTTGGTTCACCCTCCAATGGCCGCCACGGCTGGTGTGCTGCGGCCGGAGCACCGCGCTGATCCGAAGCCAGTAGCCAGGTGCTTCTCCTGGTCTCCCATGGGGTGCAGGGCCCAAGCACTTGGGCCATCCTCCACTGCACTCCCAGGCCACAGCAGAGAGCTGGCCTGGAAGAGGGGCAACCGGGACAGAATCCGGCGCCCCGACCGGGACTAGAACCCGGTGTGCCAGCACTGCTAGGTGGAAGATTAGCCTATTGAGCTGTGGTGCCGGCCTCCCTAACTGTCTTTACTGGTACACTTCACTCCATAAACTTAACATTTTAGTTTAAATGTCTAGGTTTTCCCATTAATTGGTCCATTCATAGTTACTTTGTGTTATATGTAGATACTGAATTTTTGCACTTTGAATATTTAAAACAAAATAAACATGACCAATAGACAAGTATTTTAAAAAAACATACATAGCTTCTGGATTCATTATACAGATGGCTTCTGAGCAGTGACATTTCTTTGGATCATCATATGATATCCCTAGACTGAGTGCCAGCATCTGGGACACAACAACTGAAAATGCCTCCAAAGTTATCCTCTTGTGATACTGTAATAAAAGAAAAGAAAATTCAGATGAAAAATAATTCATTACATGGTGGTTAAAATAATTTTGTTACAATTCTGAACTTTTTTCTTTTTCAAGAGATATGGTTCATAATGCTGTACCACTTGTCTAGGCTACAACATGGTTTTAGTTAGAGGCTATGCATGTTATGTTTTTTATTTGAACCATGATTAATCTGTGATATTATAATGGCCTGGGGAGGGGAAAAACCATCAGTTTCCTATAGTTAGAAATAGAATGGTTTATAATATCCCATAGCTACACCCAGATGCTGGAGGCTACTTAATTTTGTGTCATCCTAAACTGGTTAGCCTAAGATAGTCCACCACCTCTGAGGTACCACTGCCAATGTTGTACAGGCACCAGTTGACCTTCCAACTAGATTGTGTGCTACATAACTTCTGGTTCCTTCACCAGATGGGCTTAGTTCAACTTTTTTCCCAGTCACTTCCTAGGATCCAATATTGTGTAAATTCAATATTGCATGTCTCATGCATAATTGTTCTAAAGGATCTCACTTTATGCATGAATGGTGTACATTGCCATATAATGTAAAAAGAATGATCTACATATAAACAATATAGCCAGTTATCCACGTGTCATACAACCTAAATCACCAAATAAACCTTGAACAGCGAAAAAAATAGTTGAAGCTCTTCTTCATATGAAGTTGTATTAAGATATAAGCATACTGAGATTATGCAGATCTTTGTCATAATTTAATAGTTGATTGCTTAGCAAATTTAAGAAAGCTATCATAGCTATGTATAAGGACCTTATTTGATGAAGAAACTTTGCTTTTTTATAGACTTTTGACTATATGGACCATAGTTTTCAAATAACCTAATTTCTTACAGGAGCTCTGATATTCATGTAGGATAGTTCGTGTAATCTCCTCCCAGCTCATGTATGGCCACATAATCAAATTGCCCAGTTTAAGTGTATTGTATGATTCCTGCTAATCACAATGACTTGCATTAGGAGAAGCCACAGAGCAAAGACTCTGTAAGTATCATTTATGGATTAGGTTTCTCATGGATTAAGCAAGTGCACGGGTAACTTCCTTTCAAGCATGAATGGTACACTGGTAATTCATCATGTCTCAAAATCAGCTGGCATGGGATAAGGTACAGATAATTTGCTATGGTGTAAACATAAATAATAAAAGAATTGGAGGTGAATTGGCTTCTTACGACCACCTTCAAATACATATAATGAAAATTAGAAAGGGAAATCTATGACTAATGAACTAAACATACAGATAATCAAAACGTCTCTGAAGCAGCACTGAAGTAACTCATTTTGTGTTGTTGTGGATTGATGAGGCTGAGGACAATTCCTGAAAACTAAATTTGGTAGGGAACGCAATATAATCTGAAATTTGGGCTGGGAACAATTGAGTTAACAGAGGAGGAAGACCTCCCAAGTAATGTAAGAGTCTCTACATTAAAAAACCGAAAACTGGGGCCAGCATCATGGAACGGCCAGTAAAGCCACAGCTTGCAACACTGGCATCCCATATGGGAGCCACTTAATGTCCTGATGCTCTTCTTATCAAACTCCCTGATAATTGCCTGGGAATAGCAGCAAAGGATGGCCCAAATGCTGGGCCCCTGCCACCCACACTGTAGATGTGGATAAAGCTCCTGACTTCTGGCTTCAGCTGGCCCCGCCCTTGCTTTTGAGGCCATTTGGGGTGCAACGTAGCAAAGGGAAAATCAATCTCTCTCTCTCTCTCTCTCTCTCTCTCTCTCTCTCTCCCCTACATCTGTCAAATAGTCTTTTTTTTAAAGACAATTTTGTTTTTGTTTGCAAAGATGCAACTCTTTATTTCACAGATCTTTTGTTCATTTATTTAGTTTTCATTTATCTCTGCTGTCTTTATTATTATTTTCCTTCTATTAACTTTTATTTGTTCTTGTTTCTCTAGGTCATTGAGATGCACTGCTAGGCTGTTTATTTGATATTTTTATATTTTTGTGATAGGGGTAGTTACTACTATAAGCTTACCTCTTAGTACTGCTTTTTTTTGTATCCCATAAGTTTTGGTATTTTATACTTTTATTTTCATTAGTTTCAAGGAATTTTTAAATTTATCTTTCTTTCAATGATCCATTGTTCACTCAGTATATTACTCAGTCTCCATGTATTTGTATAATGTCTCTAAAGTGTCTTTAGTTGTTTTCATTTCTTTTTATAAAAAGGATTTATTTAATTATTTACTTAAGTACTTGAAAAACAGAGTTACAGAAAGTAGGGGGTGGGAGATAACAGAGATATCCCATCTGCTGGTTTACCCCCAAAATAGCCACAATGGCTGGTGCTGGGCCAGGCCAAAGTCAGGAGTCTGGACCTCCATACTGGGCTCCCATATGAGTAGCAGAGGCCTAACTACTTGTGCCATCTTCCACTGATTTCCAAGGCACATTAGCAGGGAGCTGAATGGGATGTGTAGCAGCTGGGACTCAAACCAGATACCAAGACTGCAGGTGGCAGCTTAATCTCCTGAGCCACAACACCAGCCCTATATTTTCTTGGTAACTTGTAGATTTATTCCGTTATTGTCAGAAAAAAATACACATGATACAATTTCCAATTTTTATCTTGTTGGGATTTGTTTTGTGGCTTAATATGTCTTTATCCTAGAGAAAGTTCCATAAGATAAATCTTTAGCTAAGGAAAAAAAAAGAAGCTTCAAATAAATAAAATCAAGAGATGAAAAAAGAATAGTTTGCAACTGATGCCACAGAAATAAAGGACAGTTTTTTAAATTGTATCTCAATTAAAAACAAAGAGAACAGACCTGTGTATTTCACAGATACAATTCTAAGAAGGTAACTACATTCCCCTGCCTCCCTCTCTCAATTGCCCCTCCTCTCTTTTTTCTTTAATATTTGCAATAACATAACTTCAATTTACTTTATAATCACAGACTTAATTGCATTATTAACTACAACACTAAACAACAAAATGAGTAAGAATATGCCACAAAACTGGAAAACTTAGACATGACAACACTTCTGAATAAGAATAACTTCCAAAAAATTCAATCAAGGCATAGAAAACTTGAATAAACCAAGAACAATAATAAGATTGAATCAGTAATAAAAAATCTCCCGGAAAGGTCAGGAAAAGATGGACTTACTCATGAATTATAAAAGCTTTTAAGAAATAACTAACACAAATTCTCAAATTCTCAAACTCTTGCATAAAAATTGACAGGGAGGAAATTCTTACAAACTCATTCTATGAAGCTAGCATTACCCTGATACCAAAACCAAAGCCATGACAAAAAAGAAAAAAAAGTAAACTACAGACAGGTCTTCCTGATGAAAATAAGTGCAAAAATTCTCCACAATATACTAGAAAATTGAATCCAACCATACATCAAAAAGATCACATATCATGATCAGGTGGGATTTATCACAGGGATATGAGGATGGCTCAACATATGGAAATAAGGCACCCATATTGTGGCAAAGCATGTAAAACTGCTGCCTGCGATGCTGGCATCCCACATGGACACTGGTTCAAGTCCGACTGCTCCACAACTGATCCAGCTCCCTGCTAATGGCCTGGGAAAAGCAGCAGAAGATAATATCACATCAACATAAGGAAAGACAAACATATGATCATCTCAGGTGCAAGAAGAGCGTTCAATAAAATTTAACATTTATTCATGATAAAGAAAAAACTCTGAACAGATTACATACAGAAAGAACATACTTCCAAATAGTAAATGGTATATATGACAAAGCCACAGACAGTATCACAAGGAATGGAGAAAAGTTGAAAGTATTTCCTTTAACATCTATAACCAGACCAGGGTTCCAGGCTCATCACACTTAGTCAATATATTTCTGAAAGTTCTAACTAGAACCATTTGACGAGAAGCAAATAAAAGGCATAAGAATTGGAAAGAAAGAAGTCAAATTACCCCCTGTGTTTTGTAGATCTCACACACATACGAACACACACACACACACACACACACACACACACATATATATATATATATATATATAGAGAGAGAGAGAGAGAGAGAGAGAGAAACCTAAGGAATATACCAAGAGAATGTTAGAACTGATAAACAAACTCAGTAAAGACACAGAATATAAAATCAACACATAATAAATAATAATTTTATGTATCAATAATAAAGTCACTGAGAAAGAAATTAAAAGAGCGATCTCATTCATGATAGCTAGAAACAAAAATAAAAACAAAAAACATCTTGGAAAAAAATTAACCAAGAATGTGAAAGTCACAAAAATTGAAGAAAAAAAATTAAATGACCTATCTTCATTGATTAGAAAGATTAACACTGTTAAGATGTCCATAATCAAAGTAATTTCCAGATTCAAAACACACACAGAGAGAGAGAGAGACAGAGAGACAGAGAGAGACAGAGAGAGAGCTAGAAAAAAGAACTAGGAAAAGCAATCTTAATATTCACATGGAGGCAAAACAACCTCCTGCAGAGCCAGTCTTAAAAGAACAAAACAAACCTGATGGTTGAGTTGTCTGTATAAGAGTTCAGATACCCATATGCCTCACAGTTATATCTAGGTTCAATTCCCATCTTTGGCTCCTGAATCAAACTTCTAACCAATTCAGACTCTGGGAAGAAACAGTGATGGTACAAATAATTGGATTTCTGCTACCCACACACTGGACACCTGGATTTCATTGCTAGTTCCCTGTTTCAGCCACAGCCTAACTTTAACTACCGCAGGAATTTGGGGAGTCAAACAGCAAATTTAAGTCCTCTTCTCCTCTGCCTTTCTCCCTTCCTCCCCCCTTCTTTCTCCCCCTGTTTCTCTGTTCTCAAATACTTTTTTTTTTTTTTTTGAAAAAGAACAAAGCTAGGGGCATCACAATACCAGATGGCAAGATATACCACAGAACTATTATAAACAAAACAGTATAATACCAGTACAAAAACAGACACACTGCCGGCGCCACGGCTCACTAGGCTAATCCTCCACCTAGCGGCGCCGGCACACCGGGTTCTAGTCCCGGTCGGGGCGCCGGATTCTGTCCCGGTTGCCCCTCTTCCAGGCCAGCTCTCTGCTGTGGCCTGGGAGTGCAGTGGAGGATGGCCCAAGTGCTTGGGCCCTGCACCCCATGGGAGACCAGGAAAAGCACCTGGCTCCTGGCTCCTGCCATCGGATCAGCGCGCCGGCCACGGCGGCCATTGGAGGGTGAACCAACGGCAAAGGAAGACCTTTCTCTCTGTCTCTCTCTCTCACTGTCCACTCTGCCTGTCAAAAAAAAAAAAAAAAACAGACACACTAACCAATGGAACAAAATAGAAATCTCAAAACTTAATCCAAGCATTTACAGTAAATCTTTAATAAGATACCCAAATGGAGAAAGAGAATTTTCTTCAGTAAATGGTGCTAAGAAAATAGGATATTCACAAGCAGAAGATTGAAATCTACCTCTCACCATATATAAAAATCAACTTAAAATTGGATGAAAATCTAATTATGATATCTAAAACCATGAAATTATTGAAAAAAATCACAGAAAACATTTCAATTCATTTTCTTTTGTTTAAAAGATATATTTATTTATTTGAAAGTCAGAGTTACACACAGAGAGAAGGAGAGGCAGAGAAAGAGAGGTCTTCCCATACACTGGTTCACTCCTTAGATGGCCTCAGTGGATGGAGCATTGCTAATATGAAGACAGGAGCCAGGAGGTTCTTCTGGGTCTCCCACACTGGTGCAGGAGCCCAAGGACTTGGGCCATCTTCTATTAAGCTTTCCCAGGCCTTAGCAGAGAGCTGAATCGGAAGTGGAGCAGCCAGGACTCCAACCAGTGCCCATACGAGATGCCAGCACTGCAGGTGGCGGTTTAACCCACTAAGCCACAGTGCAGGCCCCTCAATTGATTTTCAAAATCAATGATTTGTTTGGAAAAGAATCCACCCAAAAGTATAGGAAATAAAAGCGAAAACTGACAAATGGGATTATACCTAAGAAGCTTCTACACAGCAAAGGAAAAAAAAATTGATCAACAGAATAAAGAGATAATTGTGAGAATGAGAGAAAATATTTGCCAACTATGCATCTGATAAAGGTAAAACATCAAAAATATACATGGAGCTCAAGATATTCAGTAACATTAAAAAATCCATTTCTTAAAATGGGCAAAGGATATTATACTTCTTTTTTCAAAATTAGAAATACAAATGGAAAACAAACACATGGAAAATGCTCAGGATCACAGCCATCTGGAAAATGCAAATAAAAATTACAGTGAGGTATCACCTCATTCTGGCTAAACAGCTATAACTGAAGATCAAAACCAAAATTTTTTTGCAAGGATTTAGGGAGAAAAGAACCCTAGAGTGAAAATCAATATAACCATCATGGAAAACAACATGGAGGGTCCTCATAAACCTGAAAATACATCTAAGATATGACTCAGCTATACCAGTTCTGGGAACATATCCAGAGGAAATGAAATAAACATATGGAATAGATGTCTGCATTTCCATGTTTACTGCACCTCTATAAAAATATTAAAGATACAAAATCAATCTAGATGCCAGCAATGAATGAACTGACACAGGTAGCATGGCATATATAAAGAACAGAAAATTACTCAGCCAAAAAGAATGAAATCCTGACATTTATGACAATCAGAGATTGTCTGCGTTAAGTAAAATAAGCCAGACACAGACACAGAAAAACAAATATCAAATGTACTCCTTCATCTATTTAAGTTCAAAAGAACAGTTGATCTCAACACAGAGCACTGATTACTGCAGGCTGGAAAAATGGAAGAGTATAAAGAGGGCAGTTGGATAGCAGATACTAAAATATAGTCAGAGAGGGGGAACAAGTTCTAGTGTTCCACAGCACAGTGGGATAATTAGAGTTCACAATAAAGTGTTATATACTGTAGAAAGACCTGGTAGGGCAGCTAGTAGACTCCAAATAAAAATGAGATCATAGACAAAAGAAAGGCCACTTCCCTGGTTTGATGGGTTTATGCTGTAGGTACATGTTGAAAGATTGTATACTCCATTTAATGTACAAGTATTGAATGTTAATCACAGATGTTAAATTTATTTTTTAAAATTATTAATATAAACAGAACAGATTTCCTATATTTCAGATACAATTCTACGAAGATAACCATATATCCCTTCCTCCCTCAACACCCCTTCCTTTTTTCCCTTTATTTTTTTCAATGCCATAATTTCAATTTACTTTATAATCACAGGCTTAATGACCCACCAACCATAATGTTCAAAATTAAGAAAACTTATAAAGAATCCAACTTAGAGGCAATAAAAAGCTGGATTGTCTTTAATGTTTGTCCATTTTTCTGATGACAATGATGATGATGGTGGTGGTTACTTGAAAAATTATCTCCTGTAGGAAGACTGAATTGGTCAGCTGTCCAAGACTCTTGTTTCAATTTTATCTAACAGTGAATCCATATTCACTGTGCTGCTTACCCCACAACTCAACTGCACTTTATGACTGGAAGCAAATGCTCATTGTTTGAATGAAGGGAAAAGTATGGGCCTAGTCTGAGGTTAAGCAAGATGTGCTAGCCACAGTCAGAAATGAACATGACAGCCTTATTCAAAAGACCAAGTGGGTATCTGTTCCATTACTACCTTTGCTCCGGCCGTTGTGGCCAATTGGAGAGTGAACCAACAGATGGAAGACCTCTCTCTCTCTCTGACTCTCCTCTCTCTGTGTAACTCTTTCAACCATGTAAATACATCTTTTAAAAATAAAAGAAATACTGATTCATGGACACTTAATAATTGGTTGGATAAGTGGTCAGAAACTTGAAAAGAACAAAGCCTGTTGGTTAGAAGGAAGTCTAGGTAAAGTTAGGTAAATTCAGGTAAATGGAATTCCATGAATGAGGATCGTTCTTTTAAAAAGCATATCTAATCATACCATTGCCACTTAAGAGAAGACTCTCGGCTGGCGCCGTGGCTCAATAGGCTAATCCTCCGTCTGTGGTGCCAGCATCCCACATGGGCGCAGGATTCTGTCCGGGTTGCTCCTCTTCCAGTCCAGCTCTCTACTGTGGCCCGGGAGTGCAGTGGCGGATGCCCCAAGTGCTTGGGCCCTGCACCCTCATGGGAGACCAGGAGAAGCACCTTGCTCCTGCCATTGGATCAGCATGGTGCACCAGCCACAGCGCGCCAGCCACAGCAACCATTGGGGGGTGAACCAACGGCAAAGGAAGACCTTTCTCTCTGTCTCTCTCTCACTATCCACTCTGTCAAAAAAAAAAAAAAAAAAGAGAGAGAGAGAGAGGGATGACTCTCAAAATTCAGGATTTCTTCAGTGTATGTCAATTACATTTGTTTTCTCCAGCCACTGCAGTGGTTACTCAAAAGGTCAGTGTACTAAGTATCCATGAATGCAGATATGGAGGATTTACATGAGCTCAACCAATGCAGCTAAATGTCTTACACTCCAACAACAGAGGCCAATGATGAGCTCCCACTTTACTGGCATGCCCCTGGTGGATAACCCAGTCAATTGTAAAAAGGTATATTACATTGAACCATTCATTCATTGAAGGGGCAATGGTTTGCCCTTATATGCTCCAGATGTGTATTCTGTTTGCCCAGTCATGCTATTTTTACCTGCACTGTATTTCTGCACTTAAATAATATCTTCTACATCACCACACAGTATCAATTCTGAGTGGAATCACATTCTTTGGCACAGTATTTACAGAAGGCACAATAGGATTTACCTATCATATGTCTCATAACCCAAAAGCATCTGGTTTACAGAATGGTATAATGGCTGCCTGAAAACTCAGTTGTGGCATCTGCTAATAGATGATGTCCTGAGAAGTAGAAAGGATGTCATTAATGATTTGCAAAGTATCCTAAAGCAGAAGCCAAGGTTGTATGTCATTTCCCCCATAGCTATTAGGCCTAAGTCTGAAAAAAGAACAGGAGATTATGAAAGCGACCAAATAACCATATTTCTGTTTTGGGGGATCTTGATTTCAGTGCTTTTGGCTAGCTGTATTTATGGAAAGAATGTTTTCACAGGGGACATAATTATGGCCCCCATTAAATTAGAAAGCCAGAGTTTCCCATGGCTTTTTTAGGCTCTTGATGCCAATAAACAGGCTGGTAGAAAAGGGATCACTGCACAGGATGTTATATAAAGAATTACTGGTGTGCTAACATTAATAAAGTACATAGGTCCCATAGAATATGTTATAAACTTTATAAAGGTTGACAATAAATGTGTGCCCCTATGTTACACCCAGAGATATTACAAAAACATCTAAAAATTTCAACAAAAATGTAATTAAAAAGAATTGATTTTGGTGGAATGACTATTGAGGTCCATGTATTCAAAAAAGGTTCATCATCAGCCAAAGCTGAAAAGATCCCAGAACTCCATCTGCATTCCCACATGTGCAGTAGTGGTCCCAGACCCCACTGCTCCACTTCCAATCTAGCTCTCTACTAAGGCCTGGGAAGGAGGTGGAGGATGGCCCAAGTTCTTGGGCCCCTGCACCCACATGGGAGACCTGGAGGAGGCTCTTGGCTCCTGGCTTTGGACTGACGCAGCTCTGGCTGTTGTCGCCATCTGGGGAGTGAACCAGTAGATGAAAGACCTTTCTCTCTCTCTCTCCCCCCCCCCCCCCGTATCTCCTATCTCTGTGTAACTGTGACTTTCAAGTAAAATAGATAAATCTTTTTTTTAAAAAAGACAAAAAAAAGTTCATGAAAGGGCCAGCACTGTGGTGTAGAAGGCAAAGCCTCTGACTGCAGTACTAGCATCCCATATGCATCCAGTATCCCTGCTGTTCCTCTTCTGATCCAGCTCTTTGCTATGGCCTTGGAAAGCAGTAGAAGATGGCTCAAGTGCTTGACCCCATGCACCCACATGGGAGACGCAAAGAAAGCTCCTGGTTCCTGGCTTTGGATCGCCCAGCTCCGGCCATTGTGACAATTTGGGGAGTGAACCAACAGATGGAAGACCTTTCTCTCCTTTCCTTCTCTCCATCTGTAACTCTGCCTTTCAAATAAATAAATAAAATCTTTAAAAAAAAGTTCATGAAAAAGGGTCAGTGTTGCAGTGAAATAGGTTAAGCTCCCACTTGTGATTCTGACATCCCTTATGAATTCCAGTTTGAGTCCTAGCTGCTCTGTTTCCCATACAGCTCCATGCTAATACTCCTGAAATGGTTGAGGAAGATGGACCAAGAAAATGGGCCCCAGATGGAGAGCCAGGCTCTTGACTTTGGATTGGCCAATTCCTGGCAATTACAGATGTTTAGGGAGTGAACCAACAGATGAAGATGCTCTCTCTGTGTCTTTGTCTCTCTCTCTCTCTCTCTCTCTGTCTCTCTCTGTCTCTCTTTCATTTTCTCTAACTTTATCTTCAAAATAAATTAACTACAAAAAAGATCTTGTGGAAATTATTTTTAAAAAAGATAATGAAAAATATGTTCTATGTAAAAAACTTTACATGCATCTCAAAATTTAAAATAACCTATACAAACGCCTAATAAGTAAAGTCAGTGGCCTAAATATGTCAAAGATAATACTACCGATATCATTGACAGTTTATAAATCAAACTAGAATTTCAATAAGATATCAAATAACGGATTTAAATGAATAGAACTTACATAGAAATTCTTAAATTATTAAATAGGATTACCTTAAAGGGATAAAGAAAAGAATTTACTATCATTTCTTGCTTTGTGTATCTGTAGTTTAGAACTTACAGAATGTTCATGAATTTTTTTTGTAGTCAAGAATTATAGTGATAGAAATAAAAATATGTGCTGAATCCCATTTTGCTGCAAAAATAGTTTATATAAAGAGAGACAGAACAACAGGAAACATTAGAAGCAAGGCATTAAAGAAGCATTAAAGCAAGAGAATGACTTACAGAGTTACATTAACTTTCTTTTTTTTAACTTTATTTAGTAAATATAAATTTCCAAAGTACAGTTTATGGATTACAATGGCTTCCCCTCCCCCATAATTTCCCTCCCACTCGCACCCCTCCCATCTCCCGCTCCCTCTCCCATTCCATTCACATCAAGATTCATTTTCAATTATCTTTATATACAGAAGATCAAGTCAGTATATATTAAGGAAAGATTTCATCAGTTTGCACCCACACAGAAACACAAAGTGTAAAATACTGTTTCAGTACTAGTTATAGCATTAATTCACATTGGACAACACATTAAGGACAGATCCCACGTGAGAAGTAAGTACACAGTGACTCCTGTTGTTGACTTAACAATTTGACACTCTTGTTTATGGCGTCAGTAATCTCCCTAGGCTCTTGTCATGAGTTGCCAAGGCTATGGAAGCCTTTTGAGTTCACCGACTTCAATCTTATTCCGACAGGGTCATAGTCAAAGTGGAAGTTCTCTCCTCCCTTCAGAGAAAGGTACCTGCTTCTTTGATGGCCCGTTCTTTCTACTAGGATCTCACTCGCAGAGATCTTTCAATTAGTTTTTTTTTTTTTTTTTTTTTTTTTTTTTTTTTTTGCCAGAGTGTCTTGGCTTTCCATGCCTAAAATACTCTCATGGGCACTTCAGCCATATCCAAATGCCTTAAGGGCTGATTCTGAGGCCAGAGAGCTGTTTAGGACATCTGCCATTCTATGAGTCTGCTGTGTATCCCGCTTTCCATGTTGTTTTTGATTCTATCAGTTAGTATTAGCAGACACTAGTCTAGTTTATGTGATCCCTTTGATCTTCGACCTATCAGTGTGATCAGTTGTGAACTGGAGTTGATCACTTGGACTAGTGAGATTACATTGATACATGCCACCTTGAAGACAATGAATTGGAATCCCCTGGCACGTTTCTAATTCCACCATTTGGGGCAAGTCAGCTTGAGCATGTCCCATATTGTACATCCCTTCTCTCTCTTATTCTCACTGTTATATTTAACAGGGATCACTTTTCAGTTAAAATTTAAACACCTAAGAATAATTGTGTGTTAATCACAGAGTTCAACCAATAGTATTAGAAAAAAAATTACTAAAAGGGATAAAGTATTACATTGTACAACAGTCAGGACAAGGGCTGATCAATTCACTGTTTCTCATAGTGTCCATTTCACTTCAACAGTTTTCCCCTTTGGCGATCAGTTAGTTGTCGCCGATCAGGGAGGACATATGATATTTGTCCCTTTGGGACTGGCTTAATTCACTCAGCATAATGTTTTCCAGATTCCTCCATCTTGTTGCAAATGACCAGATTTCATTGTTTTTGGCTGCTGTATAGTATTCTGTAGAGTACATGTCCCAGAATTTCTTTATCCAGTCTACTCTTGATGGGCATTTGGGTTGGTTCTAGGTCTTAGCTATTGTGAATTGAGCTGCAATAAACATTAAGGTGCAGACAGCTTGTTTGCTTGCCAATTTAATTTCCTTTGGGTAAATTCCAAGGAGTGGGATGGCTGGGTTGAATGGTAGGGTTATAGTCAGGTTTCTGAGGAATCTCCAGACTGACTTCCATAGTGGCTTAACCAGTTTGCATTCCCACCAACAGTGGGTTAGTGTCCCTTTTCTCCCACATCCTCTCCAGCATCTATTGTTGATAGATTTCTGAATGTGAGCCATTCTAACTGGGGTGAGGTGAAACCTCATTGTGGTTTTGATTTGCATTTCCCTGATTGCTAATGACCTTGAACATTTTTTCATGTGCCTGTTGGCCATTTGGATTTCCTCTTTTGAAAAATGTCTATTGAGGTCCTTGGCCCATCTCTTAATTGGGTTGTTGGATTTGTTTTTGTGGAGTTTCTTGATCTCTTTGTAGATTCTGGTTATTAACCCTTTATCTGTTGCATAGTTTGCAAATATTTTTTCCCATTCTGTCGGTTGCCTCTTCAATTTCCTGTTTCTTTTGCTGTACAGAAACTTCTCAATTTGATGCAATTCCAAATGTTAATTTTGGCTTTGACTTCCTGTGCTTCTGGGGTCTTTTCCAAGAAGTCTTTGCCAGTACCTATATCTTGCAGACTTTCTCCAATGCTCTCTAATAATTTGATGGTGTCAGGTCACAGATTTAAGTCTTTAATCCATGTTGAGTGAATTTTTGTGTAAGATGAAAGGTAGGGGTCTTGCTTCATGATTCTGCACGTGGAAATCCAATTTACCCAGCACCATTTATTGAATAGACTGTCCTTACTCCAGAATTGGTTTTGGATCCTTGATCAAATATAAGTTGGCTGTAGATGTTTGGATTGATTTCTGGTGTTTCAATTCTGTTTCATTGGTGTATCCATCTGTTTCTGTACCAGTACCATGCTGTTTTGATAACTGCCCTGTAGTATGTCCTGAAATCTGGTCTTGTGATGCCTCCAGGTTTGTTTTTGTTGTACAAGATTGCTTTAGCTATTCAAGGTCTCCTGTGTCTCCATATGAATTTCAGCATCATTTTTCCTAGATCTAAAAAGAATGTCTTTGGTATTTTGATTTGTATTGCATTGAATGTATAAATTGCTTTTGGGAGAATGGACATTTTGATGATATTGATTCTTTCAATCCATAAGCATTGAAGATTTTTCCATTTTTCGGTATCCTCTTCTGTTTCTTTCTTTAGATTTTGTAATTTTCATCGTAGAGATCTTTAACATCCTTGGTTAAGTTCATTCCAAGGTATTTGATTGTTTTTGTAGCTATTATGAATGGGATTGATCTTAGAAGTTCTTTCTCAGCCATGGCATTGTCTGTGTATACAAAGGCTATTGATTTTTGTGCATTGATTTTATACCCTGCTACTTTGCCAAACTCTTCTATGAGTTCCAATAGTCTCTTAGTAGAGTTCTTTGGATGCCCTAAATAAAGAATCATATCATCTGCAAAGAGGGGTAGTTCGAGTTCTCCCTTCCCAGTTTGTATCCCTTTAATTTCTTTTTCTTGCCTAACTGCTCTGGCTAAATCTTCCAGAACTATATTGAATAGCAGTGGTGAGAGTGGGCATCACTGTCTGGTACCAGATCTCAGTGGAAATACTTCCAACTTTTCCCCATTCAATAGGATGCTGGCCGTGGGTTTTTCATAAATTGTTTTGATTGTATTGAGGAATGTTCTTGCATACCCAGTTTGCTTGGAGATTTCATCATGAACGGGTGTTGTATTTCATCAAATGCTTTCTCTGCATCTATTGAGATAATCATATGGTTTTTCTTCTGCAATATGCTAATGTGGTGTATCACATTGATTGTGTTCCGAACATTGAACCATCCCTGCTTACCAGGGATAAATCCCACTTGGTCTGGGTGGATGATCTTTCTGATGTGTTGTTGCATTCTATTGGCGAGAATTTTATTGAGGATTTTTGCATCTATGTTCTTCAGGGATATTGGTCTGTAATTCTCTTTCAATGCTGCATCTTTTTCCAGCTTAGGAATTAAGGTGATGCTGGTTTCATAGATAGAATTTGGGAGGATTCCCTCTTTTTCGATTGTTCTGAATAGTTTGAGAAGAATTGCAGTTAGTTCTTCTTTAAATGTCTGGTAGAATTTATCAGTGAATCCATCTGGTCCTGGGCTTTTCTTTGTTGGGGGGGGGGCTTTATTACTGGTTCAATTTCTGCTTCAGTTATGGGTCTGTTTAGGTTTTCTATGTCTTCCTGGTTCAATTTAGGTAGGTTGCATGTGTCCAGGAATCTATCCATTTTTGATAGGTTTTCCTGTTTGCTGTCATACAAGT
This sequence comes from Oryctolagus cuniculus, assembly GCF_051225735.1. NCBI lineage: Eukaryota > Metazoa > Chordata > Mammalia > Lagomorpha > Leporidae > Oryctolagus > Oryctolagus cuniculus. Next base: position 92,367,832 of record NC_142868.1, on the reverse strand, counting down.
CCTTGCATTAATTTCTGATGATTCATTTCTGTGGTGTCTGTTGTTACATTTCCTTTTTCATCTCTGAATTTATTGATTTGGATTTTCTCTTTTTTAGTTAGTTGGGCAAATGGGGTGTCAATTTTGGTTTTGTGTGTGTGTGTTTTTTTTTTTTTTCCAAAAAACAAGCTCCTTGTTTGGCTGATTTTTTTCAATGTTTTTTTGGATTCAATTCTATTGATTTCTTCTCTGATTTCAATTATTTCTCTTCTCCTACTAGATTTGGGTCTCATTTGCTGCAGTTTTTCTAGATCCTTGAAATGCATTGAAAGCTCATTTATTTGGTGCCTTTCCAATTTCTAGATGTAGGCACCTATTGCTATAAACTTTCCTCTTAACACTCCTTTTGCTGTATCCCATAAGTTTTGGTATGTTGTGTTGTTATCTTCATTTACTTCCAGAAAATTTCTGATTTCTCTTTTGATTTCTTCTATGACCCATTGTTCATTCAGGAGCATGTTGTTCAATCTCCATGTGTTTGCATATTCTCTAGGGATTCCTGAGTTGCTAATTTCCAACTTCATTTCTCTATGGTCTGAGAAGATGCATCGTATGATTCTAATTCTTTTGAATTTGCTGAGACTTGCTTTATGGCCTAGTATGTGGTCAATCATAGAGAAGATTCCATGTACTGCTGAGAAGAATGTAAATTCTTTATGTGTAGGATGAAAAGTTCTGTATATATCTGTTAGATCCATTTGGGTATAGTGTCGTTTAAATCTAAGGTGTCCTTGTTGATCTTCTGTCCTGTTGATCTATTTCTGAGAGTGGAGTATTGAAGTCCCCCAGTAATATTGTATTGGAGTCTAAGCCTCCCTTTAAGTTCCTTAACAAATCTTTTAAATAAACCGTTGCCCTGCAATTAGGTGCATATACATTTATAATAGTTACATCTTTCTGTTGAATTGAGCCCTTAATCATTATATAGTGTCCCTCTTTGTCTCTCTCAACAGTTTTTGTGTTAAAGTTTATGTTGTCCAATATTAAGATGGCTATGCACGCTCTTTTTTCATTTCTGTTGGCATGGTATATCTTTTTCCAGCACTTTCAGTCTGTATGCATCTTTGTTGGAAAGACGTGTTTCTCGTAAGCATCAAATAAATGGGTTTTGTTCCTTAACTCAATCAGCCAATCTGTGTCTATTAACTGGACAGTTCAGGCCATTAACGTTCAATGTGACTATTGATAGTGACTTTGCCCTGCCATTTTCCTGGAGATATTTTCTAGTATATGCTTTGAACTTCCTGTGATCTTTTGCTGTGAGGTTTCCTTCCTTTACCTTCTTTCACACTTATGACTGTGTTTCTGTGTTTCTGTGTGTAGCACATCTTTAAGTATCTTTTGCAGGGCCGGACGAGTGGCCACAAAGTCTTTCAATTTCTGTTTGCTATGAAAGGTCTTTATTTCACCTTCATTCACAAATGAGAGCTTAGCAGGATATAATATTCTGGGCTGGCAGTTGTTCTGTCTTAGTACCTGGGCTATGTATCGCCATTCCCTTCTAGCCTGTAGGGTTTCTGATGAGAAGTCTGCTGTGAGTCTGATTGGAGATCCTCTGAGAGTAATCTGATGTTTCTCTCTTGCACATTTTAGAATCTTTTCTTTATGTTTTACTGTGGTGAGTTTGATTACCATGTGTCATGGCGAGGATCAATTTTGGTCATGTTTACTAGGGGTTCTATGAGCTTCCTATACTAGGATATCTCTGTTCTTCTCCAAACCCGGGAATTTCTCTGCTAGAATCTCACTAAAAAGGCCTTCTAATCCTTTCTCTCTCTCCATGACTTCAGGAACTCCTAGAACCAAATGTTGGGTTTTTTTAATAGTATCCTGAAGTTTCCCAACAATATTTTTTAGATTTCTAATTTTCTCTTCTTTTGTTTGGTCTGACTGTATCCTTTCCTGTTCTCTGTATTCTAAGTCCGATATTCTCTCTTCTGTTTCATTGACTCTGTTGTTAAGGCTCTCTAATGTGTTTGTCATTTGATCTATTGAGTTCTTCATTTCATTTTGATTACTCTTCACTACCACACTTTGCTGTTCTACTAGTTTCTGCATTTCATTTTGATTCCTCCTTAAGATTTCATTTTCTCGAAGGAGATTTTCTATCCTGTCCAGTAAGGATTTCCATAGCTCAAGCATTTTTGAAAACTTCTAATTGTTCTTATCATAAATTTTTTGAAATCGGTATCTTGCATTTCTTCCATCTCATCATCTTCATAATCTTGTTTTGGGGTGTTCATTTGGGGGTGTCATAATGTCTTCCTTGTTCTTGTTTGCTCAGTTTCTGCGTTTGTTGCTTGGCATTGTGGAGATATTCTTTGGATTCTTCTTCCCTCGCTGTGGTGGTTTTTCTCATTATACTATGTCTCTAGCTTAAGTGGACTGTCTGCTTTTGATGGAGCCTTAGAGGCTTGAGATGGGTGTGGCCTGAGAGTGGTTTGGTTCCTCAGGGTTAAGGGTATTCCAGAGGTGACACTCCCAGGTTTGGCGTGGTAAATTTTTTTTTTTTTTGATTCAAAAGGGAAGTAATTCTGCACAGCTGAGCAGAATTGGAGATAGTTATCAGGCGAATGACATACCCACAGGAGCCAGAGATCAGAAGCTCTTTCCCAAGGACCATACAGGGAATCTGTTCTTCCCTCAGTGTGAGCTCAAATTCTCCTGTAGTCTCCTACTGGGTTGCCAAGGTTACCGAATTGTGGCATCTCTGCAGAGTACTCACTTGAATTCCGTGAGTTCTCTCACCCACCGTCTCTTTTTTCACAGTCTCAGTCCAGTAGCACCACATATTCACTAGGTCCTAATCTCTTGTTATTTCACCCCCCCCCAATTCAGGTTTTTCTGCTTGGCTGAGGGCGGGTGCAGCCCTGAGGTTGCCCCACTTATGACGTATGTCCAAAATGGCGCCTGCTCTTTGTCTTGCTCTCCTTTGAGAGGTGAGTGGAGAGAGAGAAACTCGTGTCCGTATCGGTCACTTTTTTTTTTTTGCCCCAAGCCTCATTCCCTCTAGTGTCCTCTTTCCGCTTGCCCGCCAGTGTCTCGGGCTACCGAGGTTCGGCTCACCTCGCGTTCCAGCGCTGGTGTGTTGATTCTGCTGCCAGTGTCATGAACTGTGGGCTCCCACGCTCTCCACACAGGTCCACTGTGCATCACTAGTTCCGGAAGAGTTTCCTCTGCTGTTTCTTCCCCTACTCTTCCTTGAACATGCAGTATCTCCACTTTTATTTAACTGTCTCTTCCCAGACTATCAGTGTACTCCCTTCCTATTCCACCATCTTGCTGCTCTCCGAGTTACATTAACTTTCAATGATGCATTTACTTTTACCAATTTTTTTTGTATACAACACATTTATAAATAATATAAAAATTTAATACACACAAAATTTTCTTTTCTACACTTTTAGACGCTTGACACATTTTAAAGAATATTATTGCAGTTTTTATTTACTTATTTTGATTTTGAAGTTATTTATCTGTAAGAGTACTTCTCCAATTTTATGTGTGCAAGCAAAAATCTACTGGGGCAATGGAAATTTCCTTAACATAATTTTCCATGTTGTACTATTCCATGTTGTGAAGAATGCATGTGTTATTTATATGTGATATTTTTAACCCCAATTTAAGTTCTAATACAGTAAATGGTAAATAATTTTTTCCACAAAATATTTTTCCTTAGTAATGTTTCAAAATTTAGCAGTCATGGAAAACACATGCAATTTCTAAACAAATATAAATGCATAAAATATATACTATTGTGTTGACAATTTCTAAATTTGTAAAATTTTAAAAATAAAATTAAATAATTACATACCACTGCAATTCCTGCAGAATAACGAGTGTTACATATCTTTGCAGGAAACACTGCACCCACATAATCTGGATAATCCCTGTAACTAAATAAATATATAGATAGATAATACATCGTAATTAAAATCTAAATTTGAGAATGTAGTTGATAAAATCCTACTCTGAAATGCACTTAATTACTTCAAAGTTTAGAAATTTTCTTAACAAAATTCATTTAAACACATTTGATTTTCTAAACACCCAACAGATCCAAGTTTTGATATGCACTTATCATATTTGGTTAAGATTACAAAAACTTTTAATCAAAAAATTTTATTAAATGACAATACAGCCTTTTAATTTATGCATCAAAATTTGACACTGACATCAAAAAGCTCAGTTTTTCATAGAAATGACCTCATTTTATCATAAATACTTTTTCTTAGTTTTGAGTATTGGCCTAAAGAAACTCTTATAAAAAAATACCACAATTCTCAAAACTTTGCATGAATTATCCATTTTAATCTTCAAAGTAAACCTGTGAAATTGATACTTTTATCCCTATTAAAAATGGGAACTATTTCCCATCAGATGGGAAACATAAGTAATTTTCTCAAGGCAGCATAAGAGCAACTGAAGAACTTGAACCTGGGCAGTCTGATTCCATAGCCATACTCTGAATTAATAGGGTACATGTTGTCCAAACATATACTGCCATAATTTTAATGACCCTGAATGTAAGCAGACTGAATTCCTCAAGTAAAAGGTTTAGACTACCAAATGTTTTTACACTAATCAACAAACATACCCCACCAATAGACACAGAGACACTAAAAGTAACAAAATGGAAAAGATACAGCACATTAGTGGAAACTAAAATTGAGCAGAATGTCCTTCATTTTATAGCTCAATGATAATCCCTTAAGTGTGTACACAAACTTCATTCATTAATTTAGTGACAGACACATTGATTCCACAAATTTAACTGTGAATAATGCCAAAATAAAAGAGAGTGAACATATCTCTTACATGTTTTGATGTCTTTTCCATTGTAAATATACATAGTAGTAGTAAGATTGATGGACTCCAGGGAATTTATTTTTTGTTAAAGATTTATTTATTTATTTGAAAGGCAGAGTTACAGAGAGAGAGAGGGAGGGAGAGGTCTTCCATCCACGGGTTCCCTCCCCAGATGGCTGCAATGGCAGAGCTGCGCCAGTCTGAAGCCAGGATCCAGGAACTTCTTCCCTCTCCCATGTAGGATGTGATAGAAGCTATATCCTTAATGTAAGCTGCCCTCAAAGTCTTAGCATTTTGTCAGATGGAGAGTTCATGGTGATGTGTTATTATAAATATATAACTTAAAGGAAGGACAGGCATGAGCCAATAATGAATTCTTTTATGAAATATGATTGTGAGTAAGCCAATTATTTGCAGCCAATTTCCAAAAACACTCAGTACAAACCAAAATAAATAATCCATTACAAATATTTTTTAAAAGATTTATTCATTTTTATTCTAGAGGTAGAGCCAGTAACTTCATCAGAGTGTCCCACGTGAGTGCCAGGAACCCAAGTACTTGAGTCATCATCTACTGCCTTCCCAAGCACATTAGTAGGTATCTGGATTTGAAGATGAGAAGACTCAACTAGCAAACCACTATGAGATGCAGGCAGCACAAGTGGTAGCTTATCCTACTGCCCCACAATGCCAACCACAAATGTTTAAAATTTATTAAGCAACTGTAGTTGTGAAGAAAAGTTCCAAAGTATAAATAATAAAATCAGGCAAATATTAGATACATGACAAAAGATAAATTTTAGAAAAGAAACAGAAAAAGACACAATCATTTCAGAAATAGACAAATTTCAAAAAGGAACTGACATGTAACAATAAAAAATCCTAAACAATTATCAATAAACTGAATCTGGCAATATACTGAAGGTAGTATATCACAGTTCAGCTGTATAGATTCTCAGGATGCAAAATCTGCTTAACATTTAAAAACCAATCAATGCAATTTGCTACATCAACAGCAGGGCTACATTAATATAATAGAAATTAAGCCAGAATTTAAACAGTATATTTAGATTCTATAATTCTTTCTGTAGAGGAAGAAACTTCAATCAATAAAATTTTACATTTAGGATTAAAAAAATACCAATATGGATTAAACAAAAAATAGAAAGCAATTTCCTGGTGTTGATATACAGCTTCCATAGAGACTCTATCACAAATAATACAGTATATTTGAAAATACAGAAATATTTTTTTTCCAGGGCCAGCATCGCAGCATAACAGGTTAAGCTACCACCTGAGATGCCAGCATCCCATGTGGGTGCTGATTTGAGTTCTATTTCTCTTCTGATCCAGCTCCTCCTTAATGCATCTGGGAAAGCACTGGGAAGATGGCCCAATTCTTGTGTCACTGCCACCCATCTGGGAGAACCAGAAGGAAGTGCCTGGCTCCTGGCTTCGACCTAGTGCAGCTCTGGCCCTTGTGGCCATTTGGGGAGTGAGCGAGCAGATGGAAGACCTCTCTCTCTCTAACTGTAACTCTACCTTTCAAATAAATAAAATACATTTAAAAAGAAATATTACCTTTCCAATCAGGAATGTGACAAAGATACTTACTATCACAATGTCTATTCACCATCCTTTTAATAATTTAGCCAATTCAGTAGGGCTATGAATGGCATAAGTATTGGATTAGAAGAAATAAACCATGATAATTTTCAGATAATATTATGCATGCAGAAATTTTAAAATCAACAGGTAAATTGCTACAATTTTGAAAAATGAATTTATATAACAAAGAATAAACTATTGTATAAACTGTGATCTTTAGTTAATACTACTATGATTAGAACATATTCAGTTTACATTGACATAAAATATAAAACACCAAAAAAAAGATAACAAAATTAACTGTGAGACCTCTACAGAAAACTGGAAAGATTTTCTAATGAATTTAAGAACGCTCTGAATAATCGAAAGATGTAGCACTATTACTGACTGGAATATTCAATATAAATATACATACTTGTAGACTGGAAGAGTAAGCATTATAAATGTATCAGTTCTCATAGATATATAAAATTATATTAATATCTATAAAAACAGGTTGTTTATGAGACTAGACAAATGTGTGACAAATGTGCTACTTAAATTCCTGGCAAAATTGGCTAGCCATGTGACAAAAAATAAAATGTCACCTCTCTTTTTGACTACATATTAATGAGAGGTGGGCACTGTGGTGCGTCATGTTAAGCCATTATTCCACACTCCTACATCCCAGATAGGAGTGCAGGTTCAAGTCCAAGCGACTTTACTACTGACCCAGTTTCTCTGTCTCTGTCCCTTCAAACCTTTACAAAAATTAAAAATACAGAAATACTAACATTAAAAGGCAATTACAGAAGGACAGAGCCAAAATGATGTGTCAAGCATAAGAAAAGATTTTTTCATCAGAAAAAAAGCAAATTAAGATAACAATAACATTGATTCATATACATCAGACTGGTAAAAAATGAACAGACAATAATATTTATTAGTAGAAGAGATATGAAGGAAAGATTAATTTCATACATACAAAAGGAAATACTGACACACCAGCTGAAATTTCAATATAGGCAACTATATTTCCATATGGACATTTACATATAGATTTATGGGAAGGAATTTTCTCATTGTTGCTAAAACTTAATATGAATAAAGTTATAAATATATAGCTATACTTTAAAATTATAAACATTTAAAAATAACTCAGGAAGTTCATTAAAAAACAAAATGTTTTTTAACTTTTATTTAATGAATATAAATTTCCAAAGTATAGCTTATGGATTACAATGGCTTCCCACCCCCATAACTTCCCTCCCACCCGCAATGCTCCCCTTTCCCTCTCCCTCCCCCCTTCCATTCACATCAAGATTCATTTTCAATTCTCTTTATATACAGAAGATCAGTTTAGCATATATTAAGTAAAGATTTCAACAGTTTGCACCCACACAGAAACACAAAGTGTAAAATACTGTTTCAGTACTAGTTATAGCATTAAATCTCTATGTACAGCACATTAAGGACAAAGATCCTACATGAGGAGTAAGTGCACAGAGACTCCTGTTGTTGACTTAACAAATTGACACTCTTGTTTATGGCATCAGTAATCACCCTAGGCTCTTGTCATGAGTTGCCAAGACTATGGAAGCCTTTTGAGTTCACCAACTCTGATCATATTTAGACAAGGTTGTAGTCAAAGTGGAAGTTCTCTCCTCCCTTCAGAGAAAGGTACCTCCTTGTTTGATGACCTGTTCTTTTCACTGGGATCTCACTCGCGGAGATCTTTCATTTAGGTGTTTTGTTTTTTTTTTTTTTTTTTTTTTTTTTTTTTTTTTTTTTTTTTTTTTTTTTTTTTTTTTTTGCCAGAGTGTCTTGGCTTTCCATGCCTGTAATACTTTCATGGGCTTTTCAGCCAGATCCGTGTGCCTTAAGGGCTGATTCTGAGGCCAGAGTGCTGTTTAGGACATCTGCCGTTCTATGGGTCTGCTGTGTATCTCACTTCCCATGTTGGATCGTTCTCTCCCTTTTTGATTCTATCAGCTAGTATTTGCAGACCTAGTATTGTTTATGTGCTCCTCTTAGTCCTATCATTATGATCAGTCGTGAATAGAAATTGATCACTGGGACTAGTGAGATGGCATTAGTACATGCCACCTTGATGGGATTGAATTGGAATCCCCTGGCACGTTTCTAACTCTACCATTTGGGGCAAGTCCAACTGAGCATATCCTAAAGTGTACATCTCCTCCCTCTCTTATTCCCACTCTTATATTTAACAGTGATCACTTTTCAGTTAATTTTCAACACTTAAGAATAACTGTGTATTGATTACAGTATTCAACCAAAAGTATTAAGTAGTACAAACAAAAAAAATACCAAGAGGGATAACGTATTAAGTTGTTCATAAACAGTTAGGGTAAGGGCTGATCAAGGCACTGTTTCTCATAGTGTTCATTTCACTTTAACAGGTTTTGGTGCTAAGTTAGTTGTCACCGATCAGGGAGAACATATGATTTTTTCGACATTTTTCAAAAGAGGAAATCCAAATGGCCAACAGGCACATGAAAAAATGTTCAAGATCACCAGCAATCAGGGAAATGCAAATCAAAACCACAATGAGGTTTCACCTCACCCCAGTTAGAATGGCTCACATTCAGAAATCTATCAACGATAGATGCTGGAGAGGATGTGGGAGAAAAGGGACACTAACCCACTGTTGGTGGGAATGCAAACTGGTTAAGCCACTATGGAAGTCAGTCTGGAGATTCCTCAGAAACCTGACTATAACCCTACCATTCAACCCAGCCATCCCACTCCTTGGAATTTACCCAAAGGAAATTAAATTGGCAAGCAAACAAGCTGTCTGCACCTTAATGTTTATTGCAGCTCAATTCACAATAGCTAAGACCTAGAACCAACCCAAATGCCCATCAAGAGTAGACTGGATAAAGAAATTCTGGGACATGTACTCTACAGAATACTATACAGCAGCCAAAAACAATGAAATCTGGTCATTTGCAACAAGATGGAGGAATCTGGAAAACATTATGCTGAGTGAATTAAGCCAGTCCCAAAGGGACAAATATCATATGTTCTCCCTGATGGGCGACAACTAACTGATCGCCAAAGGGGAAACTTGTTGAAGTGAAATGGACACTATGAGAAACAGTGACTTGATCAGCCCTTGTGTTGACTGTTTGTGGGGAGCAACTGGGAGCAACTCGGACTAGACTAAGTTACTGGAATTAAGACTTATTCTATGCATCTGCTCTCCCACAATATGGCACTGGGAGAGGAGCAAACAGTTTCTACCCAGCTGCCTTTCACCAACTTGACAAGCTGCAGGAGCTGCTCCTGATTGGAGGAGAGCAGCGTACTCAGCGTGTGGGTAGCAGAGTTGGGATTGGTGGAAGAGGACTATAAAGGAGGAGAGAGACAACATGCACGAGGAACATCTATGGGGAACATCTAAGGGAACCCGTGCAGCCCCCGAGAGAACCGGCCGGCGGGGTGCCGCTCCCCTGCGGAAGTGGGGAATGCGGCCAGGGGGAACTGCCCTTCCACGGAGGTGGAAGGGATAGTAGCCAACCCGGGAAGAACCAGCAGCAAACCCGGGGAGGGCCGAGCAGACGAAAGAACAGCGCAGGGTTCAGTGTTGCTCCTCCACGAAGAGGGGGAGCGACATAATGGTGCCGTGACTCGGATAGGAAACCTAGGAGGGAAGAAACGGGAAGAAGTGGAAAATACCGGAGAGAGAGACTAGCAAAGAGCCTAGGGAAAAGCCGGACAGAAAAGGTGCCGGAAGAAGCTATCGAAAGCCTAGGCATAGACTCGGATACGGACTGTGGGAAAGAAGTTAGGATTTAAAGTGAAAGCAAGAAGAAACTTAGACTCAGATACGGACTGCAGGTTGAAAGTGAAAGTGAAACCTGTAAGAAACTTAGACTTGGATACGGACTGTGGGGAGAGGCCAGGAGAAATGAGGGAGGAATATTGTTGGAAGAAAACTTAGGGAAACATACCGGGTAGAGAAAAATGTTAGGGAGGATGAAGCCGCGAGTGCAGGCTGAAGCGGAGACGTAAGCTATCTTGGAATTCTTCAAGTCAGCCCGGGGAGCAAAAGGCGAAAATCTGGAACCAGAGGCAGAGACGTGGGCCGCCAGGTTGGAATTCGCCAGGTTAGTCCGGGGAACTTAGATTGAATACCGGTGGTGGCGGAAACGTAAGCTACGCTGTGTGACTCGCGGAAGCCGCCGCGTGCAGAGAGAGCACGGGGCGTGAATAGATAGGGAACATGGGGCTAGTGCGAGGCCGTGGTGTGGGCGCGAAGGGGCGCGGAGACCGCGGAGTGCGCGCGCGAAGCCGGATAGCCTCGCAGATGGGAGAAGCGCAGGCTGAAGCGGCTCAGAGCCGGGAAGCCGCCAAGAAGCAGCCTTGGGGCGGGCGCCGGGAAGCCGCAGGGATAAGAGAAACAGAACTTTAGAAGTAAAATGAGAGAAATAAGAATGCTGGCAGATAGAAGTAAAATGGGAGAGATAGGAATGCCTGGAGATAGAGAAATAGAGAAAAATAAGGCCTCCCCTCAACATGGCAATGAGAGAGCTTGGATTTGGTCTGCCTGATTAGGGAGGTGGTGAGCACCTGCGGGCGGCTAGCAGCTTATGCGCCGCAGGTCACCCAAGACAGGCACGAATTAACATCAATAAGTCTCCCCACAATACCGCAATGAGAAGGCTTGGATTCGGTCTGCCTTATTAGTAAGACGATAAGCACCTGTGGGCGGCTGCAGGTCACCGAAGACAGGCACGTTATCAACACCAATAAGTCTCCCCACAAGATGGCAATGAGAGGGCTTGGATTCGGTTTGCCTGATTGTTAGGGCTTGTAAGCACCTGCAGGCAGTTCTAGCAGAGCAGAGCACACGCTGCAGGGCACCGAACTCAGGCACGCATCAGCGCCTAAAAACCTCCTCACAACATGGCGAAGAGAGGACCCGGATTCGGTTTGCCTGATTGGTAGGGCTTGTAAGCACCTGTGGGCAACTCTAGCAAGCAGAGCAGAGTGTGTGCCACAGGGCACCGAAGACAGGTGCATATCAACGCCAAAAATAAAAAGAAAGGGGGATCTGTGGGGAGCAACTGGGAGCAACTCGGACTAGACTAAGTTACTGGAATTAAGACTTATTCTATGCATCTGCTCTCCCACAATATGGCACTGGGAGAGGAGCAAACAGTTTCTACCCAGCTGCCTTTCACCAACTTGACAAGCTGCAGGAGCTGCTCCTGATTGGAGGAGAGCAGCGTACTCGGCGTGTGGGTAGCAGAGTTGGGATTGGTGGAAGAGGACTATAAAGGAGGAGAGAGACAACATGCACGAGGAACATCTATGGGGAACATCTAAGGGAACCCGTGCAGCCCCCGAGAGAACCGGCCGGCGGGGTGCCGCTCCCCTGCGGAAGTGGGGAATGCGGCCAGGGGGAACTGCCCTTCCACGGAGGTGGAAGGGATAGTAGCCAACCCGGGAAGAACCAGCAGCAAACCCGGGGAGGGCCGAGCAGACGAAAGAACAGCGCAGGGTTCAGTGTTGCTCCTCCACGAAGAGGGGGAGCGACAACTGTTGATGTACAATGTAATACTTTATCCATTTTAGTATTTTTTTTGTTGTTCTAGTACTATTGGTTGAACTCTGTGATTAACACACAATTATTCTTAGGTGTTTAAATTTTAACTGAAAAGTGATCCCTGTTAGGAATTTGGAAAACATTATGCTGAGTGAAATATAAAACAAAATGTTTTAACTTATGTTACCAAGCTTTTTAATTAAAATTCCTAACAAAATATAAAATCCGTAAAATAAATTCCATCTTTTGAAATCGTTAAAGAGTATGGGCTCTGGACTTAACAAACTGAATTCAAATCATAGATACATCAATAGGTCCAAGAATCCTGAGACAGATTAAACTCTAGAAATCTCAATCTCCTTGTACAAGTTGATAAAAAAAGAAATAAATGTAATCTTTTGTATATTATCTGACAACTAGAAAATCAGCATGAGACCTGCATAAAGCACATAATGAATACTAAAAAAACTATAAATACTCATAAATAGACAATAGTTCTCTATATTAAGCTACATCATTATTTCATTATTACAGATTATTTTTCCCATTCTAGGAGTACTGAAACATTATGCTTACATGAAGAGATACGCAACATCATGAGGCCGTAAGTTAGGATAAGACTGCTTCCATGTTGCAAATATTTGCAATAATTCATCTGCCTCACCAACTGTAGAAACCTTATTTTTATCTGACCACAACTCCAATGACAACAGCACAACAGTAACTTTAAATTGGGTAAACATCTAAAAACAGAAGAGACAAATATATGCAAAATTAATTTCTATTCTTAGATGGCATGGATACGAATTTGATATTTCCATAAATCCATACCCATTGCATATATAAATGATTTAATTATTCAGAAATACTAGTCAAGTTAATGCCATAAAATTTCAAAAATTAAAAATGTCATCAGATATAAAAAGGGAAATACTTACTGAATTTACAAGGCCAATAATTTTGATGATTTTATTTGTTACTATAATGCTATCAGAGCCCAGGTATTCATACTGAAAAACAGAATCAATTTCATATTTGAATACAATTTGTTACATGATGCTTTTGAAATTTAGTCTCCTTCTACTCTCAGAATTTTAAGGCTATTTTCGGAGTTTCAACAGTTCAAAATAAAAAATTAAACTGGATCACTCATATATTGCTGGCAGGGGTGTAAACTAGTATGGCCACTTTCAAAAACAGCTAGGCAATTTCCAACTAAACAAATATAGGATTCTCCTGGCCATTTATCCCAAACAAATCAAAACATTTTAATTTCATTTAATTTTCATTTTAATTAATTTTTAACAGATTCAATATGATTTTAGATACAAATCTAAGAATATAAGGATCTTCCCCTTGTTCTCTCCCACCCTCCTTTTCTGTTTTTTCCTTTTATAGATTTTGAGATACCATATTTTAAATTTACATTGCAGTAAAAAGGGTTAATACTTCACTAAATAAGAAGTTTAACAAGCAAAAACAAAAAGACGTTAGTTTAGTAAGGATATCAAAACTTGTACTCAAAGCAAAACCTGTATATGAACATCCATAATTGCTGTATTCACAATACGCCCAAACTGGAAAAAACTCCTATGTCCTTGAATGGTTGAAGGGTTAAATAAATTAGTGCATTCATACCATGGGCTATTATTGAGCAACAAAACAGAATTGAGTTGTTGATATAGAGAATAACTTGGAGGAAAACTCAAGAAAATCGTTTTAAGTATAAAACAAATCTTAAAATGATACATACTGCACACATATTTGTGACTATTTATGAAATATTTGTGAAATTAAAAGGAGAAAAGTTCAGTAGTCACCAAGGTTAAGAAGGCTGGTAGGGGACACTGTGGGTGTAGCTTATAGGGATATATAAGAGAAACCTGTGGTGATGGCACTATTGAGTATTCTGATTGTGGTTCTGGTGGTGGTTACACAAGTCTACTTTTGTGAAACTGAAGCACAACCCTGCCCCTATACACACATGCACATGCACATATACATGCATAAATTAATGCATAAGTAACTAGTGAAGTATAAATAAACTCAGTATTGCAAAAATATCAACATATCTATAGATCTACTCTCTATTCCCTGTGCCTTAATCATTCCATAATATCCTTAAATTAATCAAAAACCAAACTCACACTCAAAACTAAACTCAGCATTCTCCCTAAAATAAAGAAAACCTACTTACATCTTCACTACTTTAATGAATAGTATTATCTTATCTTACATCCCACAATTATTTCATTATGTGACCTATGAAAGCAGATTTCTTTTTCTGCTTTGTTCAATGCCATATTCTTTTTCTTTTTTTCTTTCTTTCTTTTTTCTTTTTTTGATAGAGTGGATAGTGAGAGAGAGAGACAGAGAAAAAGGTCTTCCTTTACCGTTGGTTCACCCTCCAATGGCCGCTGCAGCCAGTGCACCACGCTGATCTGCAGCCAGGAGCCAGGTGCTTCTCCTGGTCTCCCATGAGGGTGCAGGGCCCAAGCACTTGGGCCATCCTCCACTGCACTCCCGGGCCACAGCAGAGAGCTGGACTGGAAGAGGGGCAACCAGGACAGAATCCAGCGCCCCGACTGGGACTAGAACCTGGTGTGCTGGCGCCGCAGGTGAAGGATTAGCCTATTGAGCTGCAGCGCCAGCCACCATATTCTTAATTACTAGAACATCAAGTGGTATCTACATGCTTTTCAATATTTTTTTAAGAAATGGAAAAAAACCTAAAAGAATCAAATAAATTAACAAGTATTTCTAATGTAAAGGAATCAGTAACTTTTAAAATTGTTAATTTATTTCCAATCCTAAAAATACTAATTTATTTGACATTTTCATCTAGATTACTGGCATAATCTCTTATATGGCTACTTCTTCCATTTTCCACTAACAATCCAGCCCCACACTGTTATAAAAATGATTCTAAAATGAAAATATAAATATGTCACACCCTACTTAAAAATTTTAGTGACTCTCTATTGCCTTTTTGATAAAGTACAAAGGTCATATGAATTCTTTAATTCATCTATTTCTGTCTGTCTCTGTTAACTCTGTAATTAAACACTCTTCCAGTTTCCTGAAAAGAAACTTAGCTCACACGAAGGAAATTTTGCACAGTCATCCTTGGCTTTACCCTCCACCCATTACCCATTGCTTGTATTCATTATGTGACCCATGACATTAACCATCCCTTTTCAGTTTCTGTATTTTCTATACTTTGACATTTTAGGGACTCACTGAACACCCTTTTCAGGGAAAGCTAATTCTAAAAGATAATAATGACTTACCTTCAAGTGCAACTTTCATATGCAAGCCAAACAAACCAAAGCCGGCACCTAAATCTCCTCTATCAGGTTCTCACACTCAGGGCCACTATGGCTCTGCACTGATCATACCAGTGCCAGGTACCATAAAGCAGGGAACATACCTGATACTCAGACTAGCCAATCCTCCTAAGCCTGGCTACCCTGTACTGCCTGTTCCTTCCAAAGGAAATCACAACGAAGGCTCTGGACCACATTTTCCCTTTGCTCTGTCTCCTAACCAACCACCCCTGTTGCTTCTCCATGAGGCCTCCTACATAATATAGGCTGCTCCCTCCTTTTGAGAACTGTGAGTTCCACACTCTTCTCAACAGAATAATTTACTGCTCTGATGGCCTTACTATATACTTCAATAATAAGACAACCCACATTTTGAAAAATCCACTTGTGCAGCGCCGGCACACAGGGTTCTAGTCCCAGTCGGGACGCCAGATTCTGTCCCGGTTGCCCCTCTTCCAGTCCAGCTCTCTGCTGTGGCCCGGGAAGGCAGTGAAGGATGGCCTAAGTGCTTGGGCCCTGCACCCACATGGGAGACCAGGAGAAGCACCTGGCTCTGGGCTTCGAATTAGCACGGTGCGCCAGCCGCAGTGCACCGGCTGCAACGGCTCTGGGGAGTGAACCAACAGAAAAGGAAGGCCTTTGTCTCTGTCTCTCTCACTGTCCACTCTGCCTGACCAAAAAAAAAAAAATCCACTTGTATGCTCATATAGTAGCTCAAGTAACAGCTGTGGATTTCTATTCATAT
The DNA here is from genome assembly GCF_051225735.1 of Oryctolagus cuniculus. Lineage (NCBI taxonomy): Eukaryota > Metazoa > Chordata > Mammalia > Lagomorpha > Leporidae > Oryctolagus > Oryctolagus cuniculus. The sequence continues at coordinate 92,351,754 of NC_142868.1, read as the reverse complement.
TTCCATTGCTATGTTCTATTTTTATAGTATCATATGTTTCCTCATTGTGGCACTGGATTTACTAGGCTAAAATTGTGGATTTACTTTTATTAAGTCACTGAAGAAAGTATCAGTATTCTTCTTTAAATGCCAATATCTAATAACAAAGATTTCATAGCTGGATCAACATTTACTTTATTAAATACTCTGTAAATAATAAGAATAGATAGAAAGAAGGCTTAAGCAGCATTACACAGCTTGCAAATGAGAAACTTAGACAAGAAGCTTCTAATACAACTCTCAAAGTTTTACAACATATTCCTGAAGTAAAAGAACTTTCATAATCCAAATAATTCCCACAAACCTAGTCATATTTACTAGAAACATCTCAAATATCTCCAAAATATCTCAGAATTTCCATTTTCTTTTCAATGGTCTCTTTGTTCTTTTACCTTTACTTTTACTGTAATAAATCAAGTGTTTTAGAATCTACAAATTCCTCCTGTCTCAGACTCTGGATTCCTAAAATGCTCTAAACTGTTAGAATGAAAAAAAGTATTGTCTGTGATCTTCCAGAGGCATTACAATCAAATGCTTATCATCAAAATAAACCCTTGAAAATATTTTTATTCCTAATATCTTAAACTTTTTAAATAGTAGGAGCAATAAAGCTGTATCTGGTTGACTACAAGCTAACTTATCACCCCAAAGATCCTGAATGGGTCAGAGGCCCTCAAAGTGTTTAGGGGAGGGGCTGAGCTGTGGCACAGTAGGTTAATTCTCTGCCTACTGCACCAGCATCCCATATGGGCACTGGTCTAGTCCTGGCTGCTCCTCTTCCAATCCAGCTCTCTGCTTATTGCCTGGGAAAGCAGTAGAAGATGGCCCAGGTGTGCGGGCCCCTGTACCCGCATGGGAGACCCAGAGGAGGTTCCTGGCTTTGGCTTTGGATTGGCCCAGTACCTGCCCTTGTGGCCATTTGGGGAGTAAACCAGCGGATGAAAGACCTTTCTCACTCTCTCTCCCTCTCACTGTCTGTAACTCTACCTGTCAAATAAGTAAATACAATCTTTAAAAAATTGTTTATGGGAATCACCAATCTAGAGGTTTCAGGATCAGCTAAACAATCAACGGAAACAAGTGTAACACACAATAAAACAGCTAAAGAAAATCCTGACACATGATTGTAAGCAGTTCTTATACATAGTTATACTATGATCACTTTTGTCCTAATAAATATATTATACAGCAAAATATTCGCTAGAACGTAAACTACTTGTTCTTAAAGGCATTCTTATAATAGTTTTTAAAGTTTAAAAAATTTCACTCTGATAACATATCGCCATTAAAAAATAGTATGGATCTGAAAAAAAGAACCCCTAAAAATTTGTAGGGTCAGCAAAAATCATTTAGCTCTATACAATTGCTATGAAAAGATTTAAAATAAAACATCTGTTATAGCACTAGTACAATTTTGAATCTGTTTTTTCAGCTAGCACAGTTTTACACTATTCCGTCTATAGCCGGCAAGTAAAAAGTTCAGAATCATTTAACTGCTATTAAGCTATGGAGAAGCATACGTTTTCACCAAATATTTAAAAGCAAAAATACATACCAGAGCTTTGCCCACCACAATGTGCATTTCTACATAAAGAAGAAATATATCTGGAACAGGTGGTTCTGGCTAGAAAACAGAAAGACAGCATGTAGAACTGGAAATCAAGCATAATTTGTGTACTTTAAACCTTTCATTAAAGGTGTTACCAAAAAAAAAAAAAAAGGCGTTACCACAGCATTTAAAAGGCATGCCAGTGTTTGCTTTTTTACAATTGGTTAATATCAACATATTATTTTATAGCAACAGACTATAGTAATAAAAATATTGGTTACAAAATCATAATATATCTTACAGATCTGCAGCTTCCAATGTATGAACAGAGAACAAAACACCTAGCATCTTAACCATCTGTTTCATTTGCATTTCTAACATTGATTAAACTTTACAAATTTTCTTTACAAATTATTTAGGTGTTGAAAACAAAAAAATGGCAACTTTTTTCACTGCTGCCTGTGTCCATACCCTTTGCAATACAACTTTGCACTGCATCTCACTGAGAGCTAAGTCTGCTTCACTTCTCAATCTGAGCTGGGCTTCATAACTTGACTCAATGCAGGGGCAGTGCTCTTGTGCCCATGTGTAGTGTGAATCCCATTTCACACTGCCACTCCTGTTCTCTGAAACCCTGCTTGTACACATCTGGCAAACTGACAGGATAAAAAATAAGCAGCTCTTTCATCTATATTTCCCCAGGGACAAACAAAACTAAACAGGGCAGTGCTTCAGGAGAAAAGCTGGTGAACTCACCCACCTACACTCCCACCTCCCATGGTCAGCTCAGCAGCATCCATAAAGGATGGTGGCCCATGCTCATGAAGGTAATATAAAATTTGTTCTCAAAGAATTATAAGGAGTCCATTGACTCCTTAAAGATTGCTAAAGGGTTTCCCCGTTTCCTCCACACTGGAACTTCCCCAGTGCTGGGGTGGACTTCCAGGTGGTGTTTGTAAAAACATTTAAAGGCAAATACACTAATTGCAATTACACTGTGAAAAGGGACAAGCAGCAGGTACACCAAATAAATAAATAGAGAGAGAGAAAGAGAGAAAGAAAAAGAAAACAAAACAGAAAACCAAAAAACTAGGAAGCAATCATTACAAAACTGTGTCACATCATTAGATGATCACAAAACAAAGTAATCATTCCAAAGTCACTAAAGAAATAAAACTGTAACTCACAAGCAACATCAGCAACCACAAACCCCAGAGTACATGGTGGGAGCAGGATTCTATTTCCAGTATGACCTCATCATAACATTCAAAAGTGTCCAGTTTTCAACAAAAAGAAAATCTGGTGCATGAAGAGAAACGAGTATGGCTCATTCTCCAGGGAGAGGTGGAGAGAGTGTAAAACCGTCCTTAAGATAAATCCAACACCAGACTTAGTAAACAAATACTATTAGTAAACTCTTTTAAATATGCCCAAAGAACATGGAATACCATAATGTTAATGCCTTACATATATAGAGAACACTGATAAAAGCATAAAAATTATACAAAGGAAACCATGCTGCTGAAAACTATAATAATAATAATGATAAATTACTAGAGATATTTAACAGATTTGAGAAGATAGAAGAAAACCCAGCAAATTTCAAAACAAATTAACTAGGCTTTTTAAAATTTATTTTGATTAACAAATAGTTACGTATCTTTATGAGGTATGGTGTGATACAGGGCTTCAATGAAGTGATCAATCAGTATAATAAACATTTGTATCTCCTTAAGCATTTAACATTATTTACAGTCTTTGAATTCCTTTCTTCCAGTTCTTGATAAAATATATGTTGTTAAGTTATAGTCACCCTCCTATGTTGTAGTGCACTAGGACTTACTCCTCATAACTGGTTCTCTGAGGAGCACTTTTATTGCCTTAAGATTTTTTTGTGTATTTGAAAGGCAGAGTTACAGACAGAAAGAGAAGGAAAGAGAGAGAGGGAGGGAGGAAGAGGGGGAGGGAGAGGAGAGAGAGAGAGAGAGAGAGAAAATCTTTAATTGGCTTGTTCACTCCTCAAATGGTTACAAATGGTCAGGGCTGCTCCAGCCTGAACCCAGGATCCAAGAACTCCATCCAGATCTTCCACATGGGTGGCAGGGGCCCAAGGGCTTGAGCTATCTTCTACTGCCTTCACAAATATTAGCAAGGAGCTGGATTGGATGTGGAGCAGCTGGGACTAGAACCAGAGCTCAAATGGTGGCCATTTAATCCACTGTACCATAACACAGGACCGGAGAAGCACACTTTTGAAAAATGCACAGAGTCCAAAAAGACCACTAAGATACCATCAAGCATACCATTACATGTGTAATTGGGGAAAAGGAAAACAGCAGGGCCAGGCATTTGGCCTAGAAGTTAAGATGCCCTTTTCACCTCCTACATCCCGTAATAGAGTGCTGGGGTTCAGGACCCCGCTCTACTGTCAAACATTTCAGCTTCCTGCCAACATACACCCTGTGAGGCAGTGGGTAAAGACAAATAATACTTGGGTCCCTGCCACCTCTCTCTCCCTCTCCTCTTTCACCCTCTCTCTTCCCACTCCTTCTCAGGGACAAAGGGAGACTGCTGTACTTTTGAAACAATGAAAATTATATAATTGTTGGATGTATAGTTGTAGATATGTCCAAAAATTAGTATTATTCATCATGAAAAAAAAATGTTATCAGTCCTTACAGATTCTTTTGTCTGATTGTCAATTACACTAAGAGTGATTTTAAGGTGAAATGTCCCCTTGTGGTTGTAAACTTTATTTCCCCTTGTATTCTACATCTACATTACATTAAGGCTACTCATTATGTTGGTCAAAGGAGCCTATATTATTAAATGACCACCTTTGACTCTGCTAGTGCTTTCTGCATTACCAAAAAAAAAAAATCCAGTATCAATATGCCTTCCTTCATTTTTTTAATTGTCATACATGTCTATTTGTTAAATAATCAAATAGTCATATTACTTTTGTTTAGAATGGCAGTCTCTGCTTTATATTTAAACCACTAAGATATCTCTAACATATTTGACTTGAAACTTCCATATTATTTGGGGTTTATCTAGCCTAATTTGATCTTTGTTCCTCTTTTATTATTTCAGATGGTTTTATTTTCCTTGGCTAATTTGGAGATTAAGACTTTCTATTGTTTTATTTCTTCAGAGATTAAAAATACTAATCAACTTACAGAAATCAGTCTTTATGTAAAAGCCAGAGATGTAAATCAATATCTTTACCCTTCTCCTAGATAATGCAGAAACATTGACCATTTTCTCTTCTTACATCCTTATAATTTGCATGAATTTGTTAATGTTTATTTTAATCCCATATACTTTTAACCATCAACACATTCTTATTTTCTATATAGTCAATGCTTATTTACATTGACCAATGTGCACCATTCATTTTTCTATTTATTCCTCCCAAAATTTATGAGTATACATCAAGAATCACTTTCCTTCTGTATATCTTTCAGAAATTTAGCACAAGTCTGTTGGTGACAAAAATTTTTCTCTTTGTTGAAAATACCTTTATTCAGAATATTTTATAAATATATACATATAAAAACACGAGCTGGCAATTATTTATTATCATTCTGAAGAATGATTACGCTGTATTTTGGCTTGTTTTTGTTAAAAAGTCAATCCTTGATCTGTTGTTTTTGAAGACAAGCTAACTTTTTCCTTGTTGGTTATCTATATTTTAAGTTTGTCTGCATTGCCTGCAGTTTAACTGTGAAACACCTAGGAGTGTAATTCTTTTAAATAATATTTCCTGGGATTCATCACATTTATTTAATCTGTGGATTTATATCACTTATCAGCTCTGGGAAATTCTCAAGTCCTCATTTAATATTGCCTCTGATCCATTTAATTTCTCTCTTCTCATGTTAAGGCTCTAGCTGTTTGTCATTTCACCTTTTCCCCTTCTTAATCTCTTGTCTATAGTTCCCTTATTTTTCACTCCATGCCATATTCTGGACACCTTTATATTTGTTCTAAGGTTATTTTTTTTTCTCCTTCATGAATTCTGCCTGTAGCTGTATCTCAGTGGCTGCTACGCCCATTTTCTTCTGAGCTCTTTGGGTTATTTCTTTACATTTAGAATTTTATTTTACACAGATCTTTAAAGAATGTAATCACTGATTATTGTTTTCAGGTAAAATTTGGTTCTCATTTTGCTAAAACTACAAAGTAGCTTTCTGACAGTGGTATCATCATGAGTCTGATTTTAATGTTTCTTGCCGTGGAGACTCATTTTCTTGTATGTCTAATAATCTTTTCCGATGAGCTATTGTGTTTTTTTTTAATTTTTTTTTTAAGATTTTCTTTATTTACCTGAGGGGTAGAGTTAAAGACAGAGGGAGAGACAAAGTAAAAAGTCTTCCATCTGCTAGTTCACTCCTCAGATAGCTGCAATGGCCGGAGATGGGCTAGGAGCCAGGAGCTTCATCCAGATCTCCCACACAGATGCTGGGACCCAAGGACTTGGGCCATCTTCTACTGTTTTCCCAGACCACAGTGGAGAGCTAGATTGGAAAAGGAGCAACCCGGACTAGAACCAGTGCCCAAATGGGATGCTGGCACTAAAAGCAGAGGCTTAGCCCACTACAACACAGCACTAGCTCCACTATTGTTTTTGGTTTGTGTGTGTGTGTGTGTGTGTGTGTTTTGTTTTTTTGTTGTTGTTGTTGTTTTTGTTTTTTTGGACAGGCAGAGTTAGACAGTGAGAGAGAGAGACAGAGAAAGGTCTTCCTTCCATTGGTTCACCCCCCAAATGGCCGCCAGGAGCCAGGTGCTTCCTCCTAGTCTCCCATGTGGGTGCAGGGCCCAAGCACTTGGGCCATCCTCCACTGCCTTCCCAGGACACAGCAGAGAGCTGGCCTGGAAGAGGAGCAACTGGGACAGAACCGGTGCCCTAACTGGGACTAGAACCCAGAGTGGTTTTTTAAAATATTTTTTTATAAAACTATGACATCCAAAATATGGATCCTTGAGAGATGATTTTCAGCTGTTTTCATTAGGCTGTTGAGATGCTACTAGGCATGTTCAAAAACACAGATAACCCTGTCATACAAGGTCGATTTCATTCTCTGTAAAGTCGGATTTAATTTCAAATTTATTTCCACACGTAGGTCAGGGTGGAGACAGTTTATCAAACTACCTCCTTTTGGGATTTTATTATTCATTCTCTCTGTGCTCATAAGGCCTCCAAAAATGGTGCCCAAATAAACAACTTTTTCCAGGATCAAAAAAATAAATATCATTAAATTATAAGCATCTGTAGAAGGATATGATTCCCTCTCAATTATCAGATCTTCTCTCAGATATTTTCTCAGAAATTTCACACATCTTAACATAGCCTTGAGTTTAAGATTTTTAACATAATTGTGTACATCTTCAACATGAAAGTTGATTTAATGACCTATTTCCCAGTTATACAGATACATTTCAAGAGTACTGCTTTTAATAGTCACAAATATGCTAGCAAACTTTTTTAAATTAAGAGAATAAATTTTTTAAATAAAGAAGTAAAATATGTATAACCTCAGATGCTGTACAAACCAGGTCACTTTGGCAATAACGCTTTTCGGTCATCTTGGTGATCTCACAAACTCTTATTAAGATTTAATGCTGTCTGTTCTTCTTTCCCATTTTGGACAGTACTACAAGAACCTGGATTTCTAGTATTTAGCTAATAATTCAAATCCAACATGATCAGTATTTTCTCAATAAAGAAATTTTTCTGAGCCCAGTCAACAAATTATGTCTCTACAACTCAGGAGTAAGGAAAAGACTAAAGATTGTAGCGTTTTTATTTTTCACACTAATGTTTCACTAAAACTAAGTTCTAATTTAATGTCTGAATTTAAGGGATGTATTCTAAATATAATAAATTTCAAGTGGATTAATGAGAATTCACTTTCTGAATTAATGTATTTTAAGAGCTCTCTGGCATTTTCACTTCAAACGACAACAGTATAAAGCTCCTGGGCTACAATATTTTATCTAAATTCTACAAAATTATGGGATACATGTGATATTTCATTCACGTATTCACTGTGTAATGTTCATTCATCCTACTCTTGGATTTATCCAATCCCTTAATTTATCTTTTAATGAATGCCATAGAGCAAAATTATCTAGCAAGGCTTATTTTCATATTCTTTTAGAAGTAATCCCTTTTTTGGCCAGCGCTGCGGCTCACTAGGCTAATCCTCCGCCTAGCGGCGCCGGCACACCGGGTTCTAGTCCCGGTCGGGGCGCCGGATTCTGTCCCGGTTGCCCCTCTTCCAGGCCAGCCCTCTGCTGTGGCCAGGGAGTGCAGTGGAGGATGGCCCAAGTGCTTGGGCCCTGCACCCCATAGGAGACCAGGAGAAGCACCTGGCTCCTGGCTCCTGCCATCGGATCAGCGCGGTGCGCCGGCCGCAGCGCGCCGGCCGCGGCGGCCATTGGAGGGTGAACCAATGGCAAAGGAAGACCTTTCTCTCTGTCTCTCTCTCTCACTGTCCACTCTGCCTGTCAAAAAAAAAAAAAAAAGTAATCCCTTTTTTATTCACTATTTAAAGTTCGTAACTGTCGCTCCCCGTCTTCGTGGAGGAACGACACAGGACCCTGCGCTGTTCTTTCGTCTGCTCGGCCCTCCCCGGGTTTGCTGCTGGTTCTTCCTTGTTTGGCTACCGTCCCACCTCCGTGGAAGGGCGGTTCCCCCTGCCACATTCCCCACTTCCGCGGGGGAGCGGCACACCGCCGGCCGGCTCTCTCGGGGGCTGCACAGGTGTTCCCCTTAGATGTTCCTGGTGCATGCCGTCTCTCTCCTCCTTTATAGTCCTCCTCCGCCAATCCTATCTCGGCTGCCCACACGCCGAGTACGCTGCTCTCCTCCAATCAGGAGCAAGTCCTACAGTTTATTGGCTGAACTGGAGGCAGCTGTGTAGAAGCTGTTTTCTTCTCTCCCAGCGCCATATTGTGGAAGAGCAGATGCATAGAGTAAGTCTTAATTTCAGTAACTTAGTCTAGTCCGAGTTGCTCCCCACAGATCCCCCTTTCTTTTTATTTTTTGGCGTTGATACGCGCCTGTCTTCGGTGCCCCGTGGCACACACTCTGCTCTGCTTGCTAGAGTTGCCACAGGTTCTTACAAGCCCTATCAATCAGGCAAACCGAATCCGGGTCCTCTCTTCGCCATGTTGTGAGGAGGTTTTTAGGCGCTGATGCGTGCCTGTGTTCGGTGCCCTGCAGCGCATGCTCTGCTCTGCCTGCAGGTGCTTACAAGCCCTATCAGGCAAACCGAATCCAAGCCTTCTCATTGCAATATTGTGGGGAGGCTTATTGGTGTTGATTCGTGCCTATCTTCAGTGACCTGCAGCTCATACTCTGGTCGAGCCGCCTGTTGGTGCTTACCGCCTTACTAATCAGGCAGACCAAATCCAAGCCTTCTCATTGCGGTATTGTGGGGAGGCCTTATTGATGTTAATTCGTGCCTGTCTTCGGTGACCTGCGGCGCATAAGCTGCTAGCCGCCAGCAGGTGCTCACCGCCTTCCTAATCAGGCAGACCGAATCCAAGCTCTCTCATTGCTGTGTTGTGGGGAGGCCTTTCTCTATTTCTCTATCTCCGGGCATTCCTATTTCTCCTATTTTACTTCTATCTACCAGCATTCCTATTTCTCTCATTTTACTTCTAAACTTCTGTTTCTCTTATCCCTGCGGCTTCCCGGCGCCCGCCCTGAGGCTGCTTCTCAGCACCCGCCCCGCGGTGGCTTCCCGGCTCTGAGCCGCTTCAGCCCGCGCTTCTCCCATCTGTGCGGCTTCCCGGCTTTGCGCGGCTTGGCTTCGCGCGCTCCGCGGTCTCGCACTAGCCCAGCGTTCCCTATCTACTTGTGCCCCGCACGCTCTCTCTGCGCACAGCAGCCTCCGCGAGTCACACAGCCCCAGCTCATGCCTCCGCCACTAGCATTCAATCCAAGTTTTCCGGGCTAACCTGGCGAATTCAACCTAGCTCACGCGTCTGCGCCTTTCGGTCTGGCTTCCCGTCCTTTGCTCCTCAGGCTGATCTGACGGATTCCAACCTAGCTCATACGTCTCTGCCTCTAGTTTTAGATGATTTCGCCTTTTGCTCCCGGGCTGACTTGACGAATCCCAAGCTGGCTTGCGTTTCCGCCTCGGCCTGCCCCCGCGGCTACATCCTTCCTAACATATTTTTCTCTACCCGGTATGTTTCCCTAAGTTTTCTTCCAACAATATTCCTCCCTCATTTCTCCTGGCTTCTCCCCACAGTCCGTATCCGAGTCTGTTTGTTCTAGCTTTCACTTTCGCTTTCGACCTTAGAGATTTCTCCCAGCTTCCCCCCGTAGTCCGTATCTGAGCCTATGCCTAGGCTTTCAATAGCTTTTTCCGGCACCTTTTTCGTCCGGCTTTTCCCTAGGCTGTTTGCTAGTCTCTCTCTCCGAAATTTTCCCATTTCTTCCCGTTTCTTCCCTCCTAAGTTTCCTATCCAAGTCACGGCACCATTATGTCGCTCCCCGTCTTCGTGGAGGAACGACACAGGACCCTGCACTGTTCTTTCATCTGCTCGGCCCTCCCCGGGTTTGCTGCTGGTTCTTCCTGGGTTGGCTACCGTCCCTTCCACCTCCGTGGAAGGGCGGTTCCCCCTGCCACATTCCCCACTTCCTCGGGGGAGCGGCACACCGCCGGCCGGCTCTCTCGGGGGCTGCACAGGTGTTCCCCTTAGGTGTTCCCCTTAGATGTTCCTGGTGCATGCCGTCTCTCTCCTCCTTTATAGTCCTCCTCCGCCAATCCTATCTCGGCTGCCCACACGCCGAGTACGCTGCTCTCCTCCAATCAGGAGCAAGTCCTACAGTTTATTGGCTGAACTGGAGGCAGCTGTGTAGAAGCTGTTTTCTTCTCTCCCAGCGCCATATTGTGGGAGAGCAGATGCATATAATAAGTCTTAATTCCAGTAACTTAGTCTAGTCCAAGTTGCTCCCCACAGTAACTTATACCAAAGATGTTTGATTGGTGGTTTCTTTTCATTTATTGATTCTAACACCAGTGAATATTTAAAGTTTACATACTATTTTTCCCTCAAAATCCTTTTATGTCCAATTTAGTACTTCCGTTTCTTTTTTTAAATTCATGCTTTTATAGAATATTTACTGAGTCACTGTTCTCCATCTTCTTTCTTGATTTTTCTCACAAGTTCATCACTGACAGGTATTACAGTGAGCAACCAAGATTGTTTAGCATTTAATAGTAATTTATTGGTAAACATTTATTTCACAGAGGAAGCAGCAGCCCTGAAAGGCTGGAGAAAAGGGAGGGGAAGGGAGGAGAAATGTGAAGTGGGGGAAGGGCAAGGTGTGATAGTGATCTTCCCCAAATACAGGAAATAAAGAGCCTACCTTGATAATGCAATGTGGCCATTATCTACTTGCTTCTAAGAATTTCAGCTTCTGCCTGTAAGTACAGAGTGATGATGCTAGCCAACACCAAAGAGCTTACAGCTCTTTATGTGTAGGGAAGAAATACTAGGTCTATTAAGGGAGACTAGTTAAACATTAATAGCAACCAGGCAGGCACAGCCTCTTATCTATAAGTGCCTCATGGCATTAGAATGTTCAATAAGGGGCCGGCGCTATGGCACAGTAAGTTAAGCATCCCATATGGGTGCTGGTTCCTTTCCTGGGTGCTCCACTTCTGATCCAGCTCTCTGCTGATGGCCTGGGAAAGCAATGAAGATGGCTCAAGTGCTTGGGTTCCTGCACCCACGTGGGATACTTGGAAGCAGTTCCTGGCTCCTGGCTTTGGACCAACCCAACTCCAGCCATTATGGCCATTTGTGGAGTGAGCCAGCAGACACAAGACCTCTCTCATGGTCGCTCCCTATCTCTCTCTGTAACTCTGCCTCTCAAATAAATATTAAAAAAAAAAAGAATGTCCAACCAAAGGTATGTATGTAGCCATATTATGGAGACAAAGAAGCTAAAAATCACCTAATGAAATGACTTTGTTCCAGGCCCAGTCCCTTTTGGATAAGAATCCTACTTAGCCTTATGTAGGCATAATAAAGACTGCTTTCTCCTAAATCCCTTGCTATTTCACCTTTCTGTTCAAGAATCCCACAAAAAAATGGAGGGAAAGAGGGAGGAAAGTAGGGGAGGGAAGTATTTTTCATTTCATTTATATTAGCTGAATTAAAAATTGTGCTCATCACTCCAAGATTTATTTATTTATTAGAGGCACAGAGAGAGAGAGAGAGAGAGAGATTCTTCCCTCTGCTGGTTCACTCCCCCAAATGGCTACAACAGCTAGAGCTGGGCCAGTCCGAAGCCAGCACTCCCTTGTGGGTGCAGGGTTACAAGTACTTGGACCATCTTCCATTGCTTTCTCAGCCATCAGCAGAAAGCCTTGGAAGAGGAGCAGCCAGGTCTCAAACCAGCATCTATAGGATTTACAGATCTTTCCTCCTGGGTCTAACGACAGACAATGTTCTTTAAATGCAACCTGTCACCTGGTTTCTGCATATCCTGCTGCCACAGGAAGAATAAAAAATTAAAAAAAAAAAAAAAAAAACTTGGTCTTTCCCTTGACTGAGGTGAAATCTCAAGTTGCAGTTCAGAAAGCATGAAATTCTGTTTGGCATCATTCAATGTAATGCTATTAACACATAAAGGTGAGCTTCTACTGCTTTGGTTACTACTTTGTTTTCCCTTTGTTTCCTACATTCATCATACAAGCTAATATAATTCTTGGCATAGTTACTGTAAGCTACAATAATAAGCATTAATTAAGTAAATGTATGAGAACTTTTCTACGTTTCTGTCATTTTCTTTCTTCCAACATTTGTCCAGAGAAATACTGAGGTCCATAAGTACCCAGATCTTCTCAACTTGCATTGCAGATCCTGTCACTTTCTAAATATAGAGCAAGTGGTCCATGAGGCGTGATTAGAGAAGTCAGTGCACTTTGGGCAAATTCCAGCAGAATTCTACCCCTCTGGGGAAAAGCACAATGTAACAAAACATAATTTTATTATTTTTTAAATTTTGTTATACAAGTTTCATACACTTCATATATACAGATTTAGAAACAGTTTACTTCTCACCCTCCTCTCCAACCTGCCCATGATCCAACCCTTCTTTCTCCTCACTCACCTATTCCCACTCTTAGTTTTTACAAAGATTTATTTTCACTTTACTTAATGATCGTAAGTTTAACTCTACACTAAGTAAAGAATTCAACAAATAGTATGGGGCCCGGTGCTGTGGCATAGCAGGTGAAGCTGCTGCTTGCAGTGTTGGCATCCCACGTGGGCGCCGGTTCAAGACCAAGCTGCTCCACTTCTGATCCAGCTCTCTGCTATGGCCTGGGAAAGCAGTAGAAATGGCCCAAGGCCTTGGCCCCTGCACCCACGTGAGAGACCTGGAAGAAGCTCCTGGCTCCTGGCTTTGGATCGGCACAGCTCCAGCCATTCATTGCGGCCATCTGGGGAGTGAATCATCAGATGGAAGACCTCTTCCTCTCTTTCTTTTTGCCTCTTCATTTCTCTGTGTGTAACTGTGACTTTCAAGTAAAATAAATAAATCTTTAAAAAAACCAAAATAGTATGAAGCAAAAAAACAACATACCTCAGTAAGTAAGACAAGGGCTGCAAGTTATTGAATCTTGAAATATCCATTTCACTCCAGTACATTACATTTTAGGTGGTCTATTAGTTACCCCGGATCAGGGAAAACATGAGATAGCTGTGGTTTGGGAATGGCTTATTTCACTAAGTATTATAGTTTCTAATTGTATCTACTTTGCTGCAAAAGCTTTATTTTTTTACAGCTGAATACTACACCATAGTGTACATATACCATAATTTCTTTATTTAGTCAACAGTTGATGGACATCTGGGTTGAGTTCATATCTTAACTATTGCAAATTGAGCTAAAATGAACACAGGTGTACTGCTCACTTTTTCATATGCAGATTTCATTTCTTTCGGTTAAATCTCTAGGAGTGGGAAGGCTGGATCACATGGTAGGTCTACATTCAGATTTCTGAGGTATCTCCATATGGTCTTCAACATTGTATTAGGGTTCCTTTTTCCCCATATCCTTGCCAGCATTTGTGGTTGTTGATTTCTGTATGACAGTCATTCTAACTGGGGTGAAGTAAAACCTCACTGTGGTTTTGATTTGCATTCCCCTGATGGCTAGTGATCCTGAGAATTTTTTCATGTGTATGCTGGCCATCTGAATTTCCATTCTTGAAAAATGCCTATTTAAGTCCTTTGCCCATTTCTTTTTTTTTAATTTTTAAAATTTATAAATGCTTATTTTTTTTTAACTTTTATTTAATGAATATAAATTTCCAAAGTACGACTTATGGATTACAATGGCTTCCCCCCATACCGTCCCTCCCACCCACAACCCTCCCCTTTCCCACTCCCTCTCCCCTTCCATTCACATCAAGATTCATTTTTGATTATCTTAATATACAGAAGATCAGCTTAGTATACATTAAGTAAGGATTTCAACAGTTTGCTCCCACACAGAAACATAAAGTGAAAAATAATAGATGATTTTTTTAAATGATGATGAAATCAGAGCAGACCTATTGTCTTGTTTAATCCCAGTGAGAGTCAAGTTGGGAATTGATAATTTCTTTTTTTTTTTTTTACAGATCAGTTTAGTATGCATTAAGTAAAGATTTCAACAGTTTGCACCCCCATAGAAACACAAAGTGAAATATATTGTTTGAGTACTCGTTATAGCATTAAATCTCAATGCACAGCACATTAAGGACAGAGATCCTACATGAGGAGTAAGTGCACAGTGACTCCTGTTGTTGACTTTACCAATTGACACTCCTGTCTATGGCATCAGTAATCTCCCTATGCTCCAGTCATGAGTTTCCAAGGCTATGGAAGCCCTCTGAGTTCTCCGACTCTTATCTTGTTTAGACAAGGTCATAGTCAAAGTGGAGGTTCTCTCTTCCCTTCAGAGAAAGGTACCTCCTTCTTTGACTCTTAGTCCTTTCATTATGATCAATTGTGAACTGAAATTGATCACTTGGAATAGTGAGATGGCGTTGGTACATGCCACCTTGATGACTAAGAGTCAAAGGGAGCACATAAACAAGTCTAGTACCTGCTAACACTAACCGATAGAATAAATAAAGGGGAGAGTGATCCAACATGGGAAGTGAGATACTCAGCAGACTCATAGAATGGCAGATGTCCTAAATAGCACTCTGGCCTCAGAATCAGCCCTAAAGGCATTTGGATCTGGCTGAAAAGCCCATGAGAGTATTTCAGGCATGGAAAGCCAAGACACTCTGGCAAAAAGATCTCTGTGAGTGAGATCCCAATGGAAAGAACAGGTCTTCAATTACATCAAGAACTGAGGCACATTTTTTGACAATTAAAAAATTACAAGGTTGGTACTGAGCTGCAGCAGTCTCAGAGCTGCGCTGGCATCCCATAGCGGCTCCAGCAGCAGCTCCACTTCCAATCCAGTTCCCTGCTAACATGCCTGGGAAAGCAGAAGATGGCGGAAGTAACTGCACCCCTACACCCATGTGAGAGACCTGGATGAAGCTTCTGGCGCCTGGCTTTGGCCTGACCCAACCCTGGCTGTTGCAGCCAGTTGGGGAGTGAACCAGCTTATGGAAGGTTTCTCTCTCTGCCTCTACTTCTCCCTATATATCTGTAACTCTGCCTTTTAAATAAATAAATAATAAATCTAAAAATAATTACTAGGTAATTTTTAGAAAGATAATGCTAACAAACGAAATAAGAATGAAAACTAAGTGGATGATAAGTATTCAATACAGATTGTTTCAAGGATAAAAAGTTGATGCTTGGTTTCACAGAAATAGTTGGGTTAAGAAAAGATTAGATTGTTCACAAGGAAAGGATTGCTAGAGGTATACAAAAGCCTAATACACGAATATTTCATGGAAGTAGAGCCAATGACTGCTTAGAAATTAGTAATAAACCATTCATAACTCACTTTTTCATCTATATAAATGTTGTATTTCACTGGGTGTTTTCTTGTGCTTTTGGTATTGTTAGAACTTGAAAATTCCATGTTATCATTCCCTAATTTATAAAGGAGATGCCGAAATTGAACTATAGATTCCAGAGGCTCAATTCCGTAAGACACATTTTCAAATTGCAGTATTCCTCTGTAAAATTAAAAATTTAACTTCTTTTAATAAAATTTACATTGTAAAGTTCTGACAAAAATTCAAATGAGAAAAGGTAAAGTAATAGAGTATTTTTTAGTCCCGTACTTTGATCTAAACCCTCTGTTATAGAGATGACACGAAAAATCCAAAGACAAAAGATTTTCCTAATCCAAAAAACAAGTTTCATTTTCATCTTTATTTTTAGGTATAAAAGCAGCAGAAATTACTAAATCAATCTCTAGGTGCATAAGAAATTACTAAGTCAGCAGTGCCGTGGCTCACTAGGCTAATCCTCCACCTTGCGGTGCCGGCACACAAAGTACTAGTCCCGGTCGGGGCGCCGGATTCTTTCCTGGTTGCCCCTCTTCCAGGCCAGCTCTCTGCTATGGCCCGGGAGTGCAGTGGAGGATGGCCCAAGTGCTTGGGCCCTGCACCCGCATGGGAGACCAGGAGAAGCACTTGGCTCCTGGCTTCGGATCAGCGCGATGCGCTGGCCGCAGTGCGCCGGCTGCGGCGGCCATTGGAGGGTGAACCAATGGCAAAAGGAAGACCTTTCTCTCTGTTTCTCTCTCACTGTCCACTCTGCCTGTCAAAAAAAAAAAAAAAACACAAAAAAAGAAATTACTAAGTCAATTGTAGTCATATTACATTACAGTGATTAAGGAAATCACCTGTTTTCTAAGACAATAACTTAAGTAATAATATATTGACGAAATTCTCTCTGGTTTGGTTTTGAAAAACTATTATCCTATCTGACTAGCAAAGTGTACACCATAAAAAATTTTTTTAATTATAAAATTTAACAGTAAATGACATTATTTTTGTTAGATACATGGTCTGAACAAGAAACTAAAAGCAAGATTCTGTGGCCAGTGTTGTGGCATAGGGGGTAAAGCCCCCACCTCTGACTCTGGCATCCCTTATGGGTGCTGGTTCCTGTCCAGCATGCTCTACTTCCAATCCAGCGCTCATCTAATGGCCTAGGGAAAGCCACAGAAGATGGTACAAATGTTTATTTCCCTGAGACCCACATGGGAGACACAGATGAAGCTCCTGGCTCCTGGCTTCTGCCTGGCTCAGCACTGACCACTGTGGTCACTTAAGGAGTGAACCAGCAAATGGATGATATCTCCTTCTGTCTGTCTGTAACTCTGACTTTCAAATAAATGAATCGTTTAAAAAGGAAAAAGAGACCGGCGCTGTGGGTCAATAGGCTAATCCTTGGCCTGGGGTGCAGGCACCCCGGGTTCTAGTCCCGGTCGGGGCGCCGGATTCTGTCCCGGTTGCTCCTCGTCCAGTCCAGCTCTCTGCTGTGGCCCAGGAAGGCAGTGGAGGATGGCCCAAGTACTTGGGCCCTGCACCCACATGGGAGACCAGGAGAAGCACCTGGCTCCTGTCTTTGGATCTGCACAATACACCGGCCGCAGCGGCCATTGGGGGTGAACCGACGGAAAAAGGAAGACCTTTCTCTCTGTCTCTCTCTCTCTCACTGTCCACTCTGCCAAAATAAATAAATAAATAAATAAATAAATAAATAAAAATAAAAAAAGGAAAAAGTAATGTTATAAAGAGCAAATAATCTGTATAATGTTCCTGATCTGAACACAGATAACAATTCAAATTCCTACTCTATAAAAACCAAATTCCAGGCCTGCTTTAGACTCCAAGTAGAAGCACTGTGAAGCACCTATGAATAAGGCTCCAGCACTACAATAGGAAGGTAGTAATACTTGACAGAACAGGAAACTCTAAAAGCACTAACGGAGAAAGCCAACAGTTCTCAGAGAGTTCATCGTGGTGATGTTAGCAAAAATATGATTATTATAATTATGTTTATGTATTATTTGCCTGCTCATGCTGAACATGATTTCCTTGGGAGGAACAAAACAATGTTTTGGTCTTGTTTGTCTAAATGCTAGATACATGGATGGCATCATGAATACTGTATTTACTGAAAAAATTAGCTACTTAATTTTTGCTTCTCATATTTACTGTCATAAAGGATCTCCAACTGTTATTAATATACTTGAGAAAAAAATAAGTGAGTAAGGGAACAGGGAACCTAACCTTTCAGGAAGTTAGAAATGTCTCTGATAAGTGCGGAAATTGAAAATAAGTAAGAAAAGTAGAAACATGTTACAGTGAGGATGCCACTGAATAATCTCAATGTAAGAATCCTCCTCCAGATCCACACTTTATAACAATAAATTTGCCGCAAACAGCTTAACTATGGTATTCTGTAATCCAAGACAAAAAAATAATAACCTGAGTCCAGAGCACGTGCTGAGTGTGACAATGGAATTTGGATATCCTTCAACATATCCTTGATAGTAACAGTGAGGCTAGGAAAGAAAGAAAGTGGTTACTTAGGAACTGACAAAACTTTCTAATGATTTCCTACTTCTATACTTGACTGCATCTTCTGAGTATTTTTCACAAGCTATGTGATTTAAAATAATATGAGCAGAGTGGTATTGAGAAGAATAATTCTCCACATATTTGCCTCTTTGAATATATTAACTATTAGTTTAGACTATGATTAGAGATTACTACTATATGCCCTGTTTCCAAGTGTTATCTCATGTTTCAAGTAAAATGATTTTCCTACATTTAAGTTTGAGTCATCATTTAAAGTTTAGGGACACACCGTGAATCTTAATTTCTTAAAAATCCTTTATGCTGTTATTCAGAGACATGAAAATACAATGACTCAGGAAGGTTAAAGGATTAAACATACTATGCAAACAAAAACCAAAAGGATGATTTTAAAACTATATTTAAAAAGAAAATATAGACCAAGAGGCAAGAAGCATCACTAGAAAAAAAGAGGAATATTTCATAATGATCAGAATTTCAATTCACAAGAAGATACAAACTGAAAATTTATTATCACTTAGTAACATAGCTTCAAATAATAGAAAGGTAAAATTGAAAGAATACTGAAAACATAAAAATCCAGTATCAGTAAAATATTTCAAAAATAATTTATATCAGTAACTGATAAGTCAAGCCTTCAAAATCTACAGAAGATTTGAACAGTATACTTGGTAAATAACCACATTAGTGTATATAGGACACCATACCTAAAAAGTACAGAATTAACTTTCTAAACACACATATGGAAGATCCCAGTGGAAAGAAGGGACCATTAAAGAATGAGGTACCTTCCTCTGAAGGGAGGAGAGAACGTCCACTTTGCTTATGGCCCTGTCTAAATAATGATGGAGGATTAGCCTATTGATCAATCAAGATGTAATCAATGAAATGTCTTAAATATACTGCCTATGAATCTTGAAAGCTGATATATTAGAAAAGCATTTTAAAAAGTTTTTAAAACTCTACAAAACACAGAACTTAAATCATACCTGTATATTTGAAGAATGAGAAGCCAGAGTTCCTTGATGATACAAATAAATGATGAAATTATCTGCCAAAAAATACCTGAATATAATAGATAACTTTAAAAGCTGTCCTTTTTGAAACATATAAAGCAGTGATCAGTAAACTGATAGATTTAGATCAAATCTGACCCATTCTCTGTAGACAGTTTTATTAGATCAAAGCCACTACCGTTCATATACATTTTATTTATGGCTACTTTCTTTTTTAAATTTTTATTTAAGTTATACAAGTTTCATGCACAATAGCAATGTTTATTTGGCAGATACTATATGGCCTTGAAAGCCTGATATATTTATTTCACCTTTAGAAAAAAAAATTTGTTACTCTTTGAGTAAAAGGAGTATTTTTGAGATATACTTAACTTTATCCAAAGAATACACATTAGTAAAATCATTTTCCTAACTTAATGGACTGATCCTTAATAGAAAATAAGATGACAAAGGAGAAAAGCACTTTAAAATTTAGAGAGATATGAACCGGATGAAGGAGTATGGTACTTTCTGATATTTGAATGTAAATGCTACGACTGTGTCAAATTTTAACTTTTATAATGAAGTAAAAGTACACAGTGTAAAACTCATATTCATTTTATCGCATGCACTGAAACTTCAAGTTCAATTTGAGAGATCATGATTGAGTTCTTGGCTCCTGGCTCTGGGCTGACCCAGTCTCAGCCATTACAGGAATTTTAGGAATGAATCAGCAGATCGGAGGGCTTGCCCTCTCTCTGCTACAGCCCCCAACTCCCTCCCTTCATAAGTCCCTTGAGAATAAATTTTAAAATTTTATTCCTATTTTATTTTTATATATTATAAAACAGATTGTTTTCTTGATTTTTCTTCATATTGTACTTTATTAGTGTATAGAAACACTGCTGATTTGTAAGCTGATTTTGTATCCTACTTCTTTACTGAGCTGTTTATTAGTTTTTAGCTTATTGGGTCTCCAGAGCACTCAGAAAAAATCAAATCATATACAAATAGGAACAGTTTTCTTCTTTCTTTCTCATTGTGATTCATTTTATTTCATTCTCTTACGTAATTTCTCTGGCTAGGATTTACAACACTACATTGAACAGAATTAGTGAGAGTAAGCACCCCTGACTTGTTCTCAATCCTATATAAAATGCTACCAATATTTCACTGTTATCCATGGACTCATCATATCCAGTGTTTATTAGGTTGAGGTACAGCATTTCTATTACATTTTTTGACAGCCTTTATCATAAATGGATTTTGAAAACTACTTTCTGTCCAATGTTCTAAATTAAATTTACCACCAACTAAACATTACCCCTGGCATGTCCCACAAGCACTTCATATATAGCTTCCTTCAACAGTGGGGCCCTATGTCCTCTGATTGAGATCTATCTCTGTTTTTCTGACCAACTAAATACCTGCCAGCACTATATCCAATCTGCTATCAAATCATTTTTTTTTGTCCCCTCAGTTTCTGTTAGAAAAAAATCTCCATTTCTTCAATGATAGTGGTGTTTCTCCTTATTTTTCTTACACATTATTTGCAAAAGTTTCCTACTGATCATTGGGTTATCATACTAATATGTAGGTTTTACACCAAAACAATATACACATGTCCTATCAATATCCCAAGCTCCATTTTATTTCTTAACCCTGTTGATAGTCTTAATGTGATATTCAAATGCAGTGTGAGTCTTCCCACAAATCCCAGTGAACTCTTCAAATGTTTTGGAGTTGCCATCTACCATATTCTCTTTAATATGTCTAAAGAGTAAATTGACCCTTTATTGTAAGAATTCTGTGATTCTTACAGAGTGAATCACTTTGTTTACACCTTTCATCTCTAAGAAAGTCCCTGTTTTTCCTCTCATAAAAATGATTTGTGGCCATCTATGTGGATTCAAAATATAAAATGTATGGATCCAAGCCTCTTTTTTCTTCTATCTCTGTCCAGTGTTTCTGAAGAGGTATTTTTTTTTTAATACTTGCTACATCTCACTCCAGTTTCTCACCAACTGCCTCTCTCACAAAGTTCCACACCCAGACTGAACTAAAACTCTCCTCTTCTCCTCTTGGAATGTCACAAATTAATTCTAAGCTCATCTTTCTCAACTAGGTTTCCTTCAAAAAATTAAATGTTGCTGAAAATCATTTCAATTATTTTCCCAATTTTATGAAGAGTGGCATATAGCTACTAGTATTTTCCATAAATTATTCACAAGCCCTGTAACAGTGCAAAATCTAATTACTATATAACAGCTCTTAATTTTCAAGGTGGTCTTACCTCTCTGATAAAATCCTCCATAATAGAATCTGTCACAGATTTACTTATTTTGACAGCATTCCCTGATTACAGAGGTCTTGATGTTCCTTCAAACTTAGTATCATTTAGCCTGGCCTTCAGTAGGTGAGTCATATTTTTCATGTTCCCAATCTCCACTCACAAAACACCATTTGAGGCATTAGGACCAAAATTTTAACTAAGTCACAGGGGAGTGACTGTCATCTAAGATAAGTAAATTGTTAATAATAATAGTTATATGTATTATTTATTCATTGTCTTGTTTATTATGAGTAAACAGCTTCATAGGAATAAAATAAAATCCAAAACTAAATAATAAAAAATTACCTTTTCTTAAGATGCACAGTGTACAGTGTCTCATAAATTGGAATAATATAGGATATCTGTTCCTAGAGAATCCAGAACAACTTAGTGAACACAAATTTAATAACAAAAACATATTTTATATTAATCCCTCCAAATAATGTTTTAAGAAGTCTTGAAAATGTCTCAGAACACTTGAGATTTTAAAATTTGTAACAAAGCATTGCCATCAAAGCTCTGGACTTAACCTGCAGAGGCCAAAAGCAGATCTCTGCTGGACAGGCAGCTAGCTCCAGGGAAAAGGCAGCCGTCTCTATAGAAATGGAGGCTTATGGGGCAGATAGTAGATCCCCTGCACCCTGTGACTGTGGGAATCCTGTGCCTGTGCAATAGGCTGTGGAACTGAGAAATTCTTTGGAAAATCACTGGGTCTCACTCCAGAAACTTAAAATTCCCTGAGTATGTGGGGTGGGGGTGGAGGTGTCATTGCACAGTGCCCTGCCCTCGCATTACAGTGCACATAGATCCTTTGTGCAATTAGCTCATGAACCCAATTAGGTAGAATTTGCAGCCACTCTGATCTCACCCTAGGCAGCTGTATCACCTTGGCACAGAGAAGGACTGAGACCATGAACACATTAGCCAGTGTGTCCACACTCTCCCCCTCACCAATGATAGAGGAAATCTACCATGCCTAACGTGAGTGTCACTCCTAACACTTGCAGTACCCACAAATGCTGGCCAGAGCTCCCAGGCACCACTCAGCACACTCTGGCTATTGGCTGGAGGTACAGAAATTCCAGTAAGCTACAAATGCACATTTTCAAGAACAAAGCCTTCCAAGTAGATACCAACAAGCATTCCCCCAGACGTGTAAAAGTAGACAAATACAAGAAAAAAAGGATGACAATACAGTTCTTCCAAAGGAACACAACAGTACTTTGAGACTGTGAAGATGAGGAGATTGATGAAATGTCTGAAAAGGAATTAAAAAGAATGATGGTAAGATTGCTCAGAAACACAGAACAGCAATTATGTGAGGTAAACAAATCCATATATGACACAGGCAAGAAATTGTCCTGGTTTAGAAATATTAAAGAAAAATCAAACTGAGATATTAGAAATGAAAAATTCAGTATGTCAAAAAAGATACAATGGAAAGCCTTAATAGACTCCATGAGGCAGAAGAAAGAATATCTTAGCTGGAAGGCAAATCTTTGAAAACATCCCAGTTAGACAAAAAAAGAATACATTAGAAAAAACCAAACACAGTGTTCAAGACCTATGAGATACCATCACATGACCTAATATACATGTCTTAGGAGTTCCTGAAAGAAGAGAAAAGTAGAATGGCTTAGAAAACTTTTTCAGTGAAATAAAAGCAGAGAATGTCCTCAATTTGAAGAACAATGAGGATATTCAAATATAGGACTTGTACAGAACCCATTACAGGCATGATCAGAAAAGATCCTCACCTGGACACATTTTAGTCAAAGTTTCAAAAATAAAACATAAACAGAATATCCTAAAATCTACAGAAAATGACAGACAGCTTTTAAAGAAACCCCCATCAGACTGACAGCAGGTTTCTCAAAAGAAACCCTCCAGGAGAGAATGGAGAGATACAGTCCAAGGTCTAAAATGGAAAAAAAAAAAAGTCAATCCAGAATACTTTACACACTGAAGCTCTCATTCAAAAATGAAGATGAAAAAAATACTTTCCAAATCAAAAACAATGAAAGACTTATGTAAATGTAATAAATTCCCCAACTAAAAGACAGACCGGTTGAATGGATTAAAGCAAGACCATCTACAGTTGACACAGGCTGCCTACAATAAGTACAGTTCACCAAAAATAAAACACAAAGACTGAAAGTGAAAGGATAGAAAAAGAGATTCCATGCAAATGGAAATCTAAAATGAACATGAAAACCTAAAACTCTATTATTCAAATGGATTATAAGACAAAAACTGTCAAAAGAGATTATGATTATGGGATCAATTCAATAAAAGATGTGATTATAGGAAATGCGTATGCTCCCAATGCTAGGGCACCCAGTTTTATATAAACAAGTGTCAATTAATCTAAAGGGAGACATAAGCTCCAATACAATAATAATTGGGTACTTCAACATCTTACTTTCATCAGTGAACTGATGAAAACTCAAATAAACAACAGAGCTAATATATACTATGGACTGAACTGACCTAATAGATATCTACAGATAGTACACCCTACTTCTTCAGAATACACATTATCTTCATAAGAGCATGGAACATTCTATAGTATAGACCATATACTATGCCATGAAATAAGTATCAGCAGGAAACTAGGTTGTTCTGTGGCAGGTAAAATATTTCATATGAGCACCAGTTCAAGTCCCGGCTGCTCCATTTCTGACCCAGCTCCCTGCTAATGTGCCCAGGAAAGCAGCAGAATACGGTCCAAGTGCTTGGGCCCCTGCACCCATGTGGGAAACCTAGAAGAAGCTCCTGGCTTCTGATTTCAGTCTGGCCCAACTCTAGCTGTTGTAACTATTTGGGAGTGAACCAGTGGTTGGAAGATGTTCTCTCTTTCTCTCTGTCTCTGTAATTCTTCCTTTCAAATAAATATTTCAAATAGATATTTCTTTTAAAAAGAAATATCTCAACAAATTAAAAATTGAAATATTACATGTACCTTTTCTGACCAAAATGGAATGAAACTGGAAACTAACAGCAAAAAAAAACTTCATAAAATATACAAACAAATGGAAACTGAATAACATGCTCCTGAATAAACAGTGGGTTATAGAAGAAATCAAAACAGAAATTTTTAAAAAATCCTTGAAATGAGTAAAAATGAAAACACAATATATCAAAACTAAATGAGACTGGGCCAGTGCTGTGGTGTAGCAGGTAAAGCCACTGCCTACATTGCTGGCATCCCATATGGGCGCTGCTTCAAGTCCCAGCTGCTACACATCCCATCCAGCTCTCTGCTATGGCCTAGGAAAGCAGGAAGATGTCCCAAGTCTTTGGGTCCCTGCACCTTCGTTGGAGACCTGGAAGAAGCTCCTGGCCTTTGGCTTTAGATTGGCATAGCTCCTGCTGTTGCAGCCAACTAGGGAGTGAACCAGCAGATGGAAGACCTCTCTCTCTGTCTCTCCTTCTTTCTGTGTAACTCTTTCAAATAAATAAATAAATCCTAAAAAAAAAAACAAACAAACAAACAAAAAAAAACTTAATGAGATACAAGAAAAGGTTAATAGGAAAGCTCATAAGCTCATGACAATAGGTATCTATATCAAAAAATGAGAAAGTTATAAAATAAATGATCTAACGTTGAAATATCCAGGAATAACAAACACACAAACAAACCAAACCCCAAATCAGCAAGAGAAAGAAACCATAAAAATTAGAGAAGACATAAACAAAATAGAAATCCTAAAACCATACAAAAGACCAGTGAATAGGAAAGCTGTTTAAAAAATTAACAAAATTGATAAACCACTGGCCTAAATAATATAGAAAAAGAGGAAGAAAATGCCAATTAATATAATTAGAGATCAAAGAGGAGATGTTACAACTGATACCACAGAAATACAAAAAGCCATTAGGAGTTACTACAAACAGCTATATGCCAACAAATTGGAGCAACTCAAAGAAATGAATGAATTTCTGGACACAAACAATTTACCAACATTAGGAACAGAGAAATAGAAAACCTGAGGAGGCCAATAATCAAAGCTGAGACTGAATAAGTACATACATCCTTCCAATAAAGACAAGTCCAGAATCAGATGGCTTTATGGAAGAATTTTACCAAACTCTTAAGGAAGAACTGATCCCTTTAATAATTTAATAATTGAAAGGGTGGGACCCTTCTAAACTCAATCTATGAGGCCAGCATTATATTAATTTAAAAAGCAGTGATACAGCCAAAAAAAGAGAACTATATCTTAATAATCATGAATAATCCAGATGCAAAAATCTTCAACCATTACTAGAATGTCAAATCCAACAACACATCAAAAATGTCATCTACCATGAACAAGTGAGATTTTTCCCCATACACAAATTTTTTCAACATACTCAAATCAATAAATGTGATACATCATATTAATAAACCAAAGAAGGCAAACCATATAATTATCTCAATAGATGCACATAAAATACTTGAAAAAATACACCTTTCCTGAAAAAGAAGAACACTGAAAAATTGACCGTAGAAGAGACATACAATCAAGGCAATTTGTTTAAAAAAAAAATAAACATAATCAGCATCATACTGAATGGAGAAAAGTTGGAAGCATTTCCACTATAATCTGGAAGCAGTCTCATCACTATTATTCAATATACTTTTGCAAGTTTTACCAGTACCACCAGGCAAGAAAAAGAAAGTGATACAAACTGCTGGAAAAGAGGAAGTCGAATTATCCCTGTTTGCAGATGACATGATCCTATACATAAGGGAAGTAAAAGATTCCATTATGTGTTTATCAAAACTAATAAGAGAATTTAGCAAAGTGGTAGGATGTAAAACACAAAAAAAATAGCATTATGATACCTCAACAGCATCCTGGCTGAGAAAGAACTTGTAAGACCAATCCCATTCACAAAAGCTAAAATATGTTGGGATAACTTCAATCAAGGATGTGACTCTGTAATGAAAATTACAAAACATTAATGAAAGAACAAGGAGGGACAGCAATGGAAAAATATTCCATGTTTATGAACTGAGGGAAGTAACATGGTCAAAATGTCCAATAATCCCATTAATAATTCTAAGAACATAATTCACATAAGACATAACATTCACATAAATAGAAAAAAATCCAGCCAGTGCCATGGCTCACTAGGCTAATCTTCCACCTGTGGCCCTGGTACTCTGGGTTCTAGTTCTGGTTGGGGCGCTGGTTCTGACTGGCCCCTCTTCCAGTCCAGCTCTCTGCTGTGGCCCAGGAAGGCAGTGGAGGATGGCCCAAGTGCTTGGGCCCTGCACCACAGGGGAGACCAGGAGGAGGCACTGGCTCCTGGCTTCTGGTCGGCGCAGCATGCGGGCCGCAGGGGCCATTTGGGGGATGAACCAACAGAAAGAAGACCTTTCTCCCTGTCTCTCACTGTCTAACTCTGCCAGTCAAAAAATAAATAAATACATAAAAAATAAATAGAAAAAAATCTTAAATTTATATGTAAACACAAAGACCCTGAATACACAAAGAAATCTTAAATAATCAACCAAAGTCAGAGATATCACAATACCAGCTTTCAAGGTGTACTACAGTTCTATTATACACAAAATAGCCTGGTGCTGGCACAAAAAACAGAAACACAGATCAATGGAGCAGGACAACAACTTTAAAAATCAAGCTCGGTATCTACAATAATCTAATCTTTGGCAAGTAAGCTATTATCATACCAAAATGAACATCTCTTCAACAAAGAGTGTTATGAAAATTGGATTTCTACCTGCAAAAGTTTGAAACAAGACCTCCACCTTACACACTATACAAAAATCAATTCAAAATGGATTTAGAATTTAAACCTAAGACCTGAAACTATCAGATTACTCAAAGAAAGCATAAGGCAAATGCTGTAAGATGTAAGCCTTGGCAAACCATTCTTGGATAAGACTCAGGAGCCTAGGAAATGAAAGCAAAAACAGACAAATGGGATTGCATCAAGCTAACTAGCTTTTTAAAAAAATTTTTTTTAGTTATACAAGTTTAATATATTGCGCAGCAAAGGAAACAATCAGTAAATTGCAGAAGCAACTGAAAGAATGGGAGAAAATATTTGCAAACTATGCATCCAATAAAAGATTACTATTTAGAATATATAAGCAGTTCAAGAAACTCAACAACAACAAAATAAACAAATAATCCAGGTAAGAACTGGCCAAAGGATATAAACAGGCATTTCTCAAAGGACGAAATATAAATAGACAACAGGCACACAAAAAATGCTGAAGATCACTTGCCATCAGAGAAAATAAAACCATAATGAATGACTAGGATCCAAAAATCAAAACATCACAAATGCTGGCAAGATTATGGAGAAAAACAGGTACTGTGTTACACTGTTAGTAGAGATACAAGCTGGTATAACAGTTATGGAAAATAATATGGAGACCCGGTTGCCCCTCTTCCAGGCCAGCTCTCTGCTATGGCCCGGGAGTGCAGTGGAGGATGGCCCAAGTCCTTGGGCCCTGCACCCACATGGGAGATGAGGAGAAGCACCTGGCTCCTGGCTTTGGATCAACGTGATGTGCCGGCCGCAGCACGCCAGCCGCGGCAGCCATTGGAGGGTGAACCAATGGCAAAAAAGGAAGACCTTTCTCTCTGTCTCTCTCTCTCACTGTCCACTCTGCCTGTCAAAAAAAAAAAAAAAAAAAAAAAGAAAAAATAATATGGAGATTCCTCAGAAAACTAAAAATAGATCTACCATATGATACAACTATCCTATTTCTGGGAATATATCCAAAGGAAATGTAATCAGCATTTGACAGAGATACTAGAACTCCTTTGTTTATAGCAGTTTAATTCACAACAGCAGAGATATTTAACCAAACATGACATCCATCAACTGATGACTGGATATAGAAACTGTGGTACACATATATATATAATAGAATACTGCTTAGCCATATAAATAATGAATACTGACATTTACAACGCAATGGATATACCTGGACATCTTAATGCTAAGTGAAATAAGCCAAATTCAGAAAGAAAAAAGCACATATGTCTTCATATATCTGAAAATTAAGTGTGTGGATGTCATCTCACTCACCGCGTATTTAGTCATAAATATTGCTTCACCAAATCAAATCATGTAAATGGCAATACATTCTTCTTTCCCTGTTATAATTGTCATGAACCCTCACTCTGATATTAATATCTGTTTTCAAGAAAAAAATAGAATGTGTGTACGTAATGCCCACAATTGAGGTTAATATGGGAAAATGTTAAAAAGCATTAAAAAAGAAAAACAAAAAATAAATGAAAGAAGAATACAAATGGGCAAAAAAATTGTGAAAATTGTCAGTATCACTAGCTATCAAGGAAATACAAATCAAAATCACAACAAGATACCACCTCACTTCTTTCAGAATAGCTATTTCCAAAAGATGAAAAGTAACAAATAGTAGAATGGAAGTGGAGAAAGAGGAACTCTTATGCACTACTGATGGAAATGTAAATTAGTACAGCCACTATGGAAAACAGTATGGGGATTTCTTTATTTTTTATTTTAAAATTTTATTTATATAAAGGGAACAAATTTCATGTATTTCATATATATATATATATATATATATATATATATATATATATATAGTTTTAAGACCATAATGATACTTCCTACACTACCCTCCCTTCCTCAATTTTACATTCCTTCCTCATTTTTTAAAATCTTTACACTTATTTTCAATTTACTGTATAATCACAGCTCAACCCTCAAAGAAATAAAGAATTCAACAAGCAGTAGGTAGAAAAACCGTTGTTCCTCAATATTTGTAGTAACTAGTATACAGAATACCAGAAAATGTTATATGAGCAAAATTGACATTTTGAGAATTGATTATTGCTTATAGCCCTTGTTATACTCTTGAGATTTCTTTAAAGTGTAGAAATAGAACTGAAAGTCATCCAAAAATCCCTCTACCGGGAAAATATTCAAAAAACCTGAAATCATTAAGTTTATCACAACACTGTTCACAGTAGCTAAGATACAGGATCAACCATGGTGTCCTTTATCAGATGAATGGATAAAGAAACAGTCTTATATACATATAGCAGAATTCCATTCATCCATAAGAAGAATGAAATCTTATCATTCACAGCTAAATGGATGGAACTAGAAGACATTATATTAAATGACATAAGCAAAACACAGTTTTGTACCATGTATTCTTCCTCAAATGTAGGAGCTTAATAAAAATCAATCGAGTACAATGTGGTGACTACTATATTTTTAGAGGTATAGGAGGAATAGATAGAGTTTCAATTAACAAATCAGGTGAAACTGGATATGGTTCATTAATTGTGACAAACATACTAAGATGAGATGTACACAAAAAATAAAAATAAAAATCACTGGACCCAGAAGTCTTACTTGATGAATTTTATCAAATATTTGAGGAAGATATAATATTAATCTCAAATTAGCTGTTCTGAAAAACAGAT
Organism: Oryctolagus cuniculus; assembly: GCF_051225735.1. Lineage (NCBI taxonomy): Eukaryota > Metazoa > Chordata > Mammalia > Lagomorpha > Leporidae > Oryctolagus > Oryctolagus cuniculus. The sequence goes on along the minus strand of NC_142868.1, from coordinate 92,321,845 downwards.
GATGACAACACAGACCCTAATTCCTTTTCTAAAGGCACAAAGGTAATTTGCCACCAAAAGGAAACATTAGGAAAAAAGAAACCTAGGGTTTTCAAAAATGACATATTAGATTTAATTCAGCATTAACTTCTTCCTCCATGGAAAATAAACGTAACATTAGATAAAGAGCTGATTTTGTTGTGTGTGAAACCATTAGAACTGAACAAGAAAGACACACAAACACTGCAGTACAGGTAGACCTGAGACAGCAGCACACACACACACAGAGAAACAAAGTGCACTAGCAATTGTGAACCAAGCTCCAAAGCCCAGGAGAATCCCCATCACAAGTGAAATGGTAAATTGGACAGCCAGCACAGATACATATGATACATTAGCTATAGCAGGGATCTTTATTTGTCACAAACTTGGAGTCCAGTAAGGTTAACCACCTGTAATACATATGATATCTTTCTTCAGAGAAAAAACTCATTGTCTCCTCCTCAATCTCCAAAGCACAGGCTGCACCAGCAGTACACCACTGTCCTGAGGATGTCCTTTGGGACAGAGTCCCCACCATATCTCCAACCCTGGGGTACCACAGACATTTTACCACACTAGCAAAATGAATAAATGAATGAATGAATGAGAAAAGAAAAAGACTGCGACCTCATGAGCTCAACTAAATCAAGAACAGTGAACCCAGAATCCAGCCCACACAGTAATATGTACTACAAGGTATAGGGTGTTAAGAATAGCAGAAGGATGCTGTCCCCAGGAACCTAGAAAGAGAGATACTTGCACTTGCTGTCTCAGACATGAACCCTCACCTCCTCTAGACCCCATCATTTGGGCACTGCTCATTGCAAGTGGAACCCATCTGCACGAGGACTGCCTGGCACAACCCCATCCCTGCAGCAGTCACTGGGACTGTATTCCCCATGCAGACTGCCCCTCTGCATTGCCCCTAAGTGAGGAGACAGAAAGGGTCACAGTTAGGCCAGCAGACAGGGTGCAGGCCACCCTCCACCCCCCAACATGTGATGCTGTTGCTTGGAAAAACTGTTGGGCACCTACAAGAGCTTGGTTCTCAGAAAGGTAAAGAATGCTGCTTGCAAAGGTGAAAGATGGCTGAAAAGATCTGAAAATATCTACAAAAGACTCACACCTACTGCCAGAAATAAAGTTGGCTGGCAACAGCTAACAAGCCTGATGAATGGCTGATATCTTACTCTCATTAAACTGAAGTAAACCATGATGATTTAAGATGCATATTTTAATACACAGGTACCACAAAGATATTATAAGATAAGCATGTCTAAACCAAAAATCCAAAATGTTCCAAATATGAAACACTGCAAGTACTAACATGAGGCCACAAGTAGAAAATTTCACACTTGGCCTCATGAGATTGCTTACACTCAAAAGGCAGTTACTATAAAAATATTGTATAATGTTACCTTCAGATTATGCATATGTGGTATATATGAAACAAATAAATTCTGTGTTTAGACTTGGGTCTCATCACCAAATATTTTATTATGTACATGGAAATATTCTAAAATTCTAAGTAATTTGAAATTCAAAACACTTCTGTTCCAAAGCATTTTGGATAATAGATATTCAATTTGCAAGCTATAAAAATGGGAAAATGTTGAATATCATTAAATAACTACACTTAATGTAAGTGATATAGGAATCTCAAACAAAGGCAGAGAATAAATTGTCACAATGTACAGAAAAAGTAACCTCCAATTATATGTTGTTCATAAAAGACACACCTAGGATTCATACACAAATAGGCTGAAAATTAAAGAATGAATAAAGATATATCATGTAAATAATAACCATAAGAAGAGGGTTACATTAATATGAAACAGTAAAGATAAGAAATGGGCTAAGGATATTAACAGGTAGTTTTCAAATGATGCAATACAAAAGGCCAATAGAAACATTAAAAGATGCTCAGGATCACTGTTCATGAGGGAAATTCAAAGAAAATTACATTGAGATTTCACCACACTACAGTATTAGTAAGGCTAATATCCAAAAATAAAAAAATAACAAATGCTGCCAAGGATGTGGATAAAAATGTACTTTGACACACCTTTGGTGGCAATGTAAACTAGTGCAAAATTATGGAAGACATTATCCACTATGCTTAGTGAAATAGGCCAGTTCCCAAAAGATAAATACCATGTTTCCTCTGATTCATACTTATTAACATATACAGTAGAAAAATGTTACGTGAGTGAAATTGACATCTTGAGATTTCGTGGTTATACCCTCATTTATACTTCTGAGAAACAGTATTCTTTCTACTTACTAATTGTTGAATTATACATTTACTGGAGGATTAAGCTTGTGATTATAAAGTAAATGGAAACTGTGTCATCACAAAATTTAAAAGAAAAATAAGGAAACAGTTGGGAGGTTGGGAGTGAGGAGGGAGAGAGGAAGGCTGGGAACTATCATTATGTTCTTTAAGCTGTTTATATGATGGGGCCACTGTTGTGCTGCAGCAGGTTAAGCCTCCACCTGTGACACTGCCATCCCATATCGGTGCCAATTCAAGTACTGGTTGCTGCACTTGCAATCCAGCTGCCTGTTAGTGGCCTAGGAAAAGTAGTCAAAGATAGCAAGTGCTTGGGCTCCCAAATTCATGGGAGAGATCCTGAAGAAGCTTAGGGCTCCTGACTTCCATGTGGCCCAGCCCTGAATATTGCTAATATATGGGGAGTTAACAAGTGGATAGAAGATGGCCATATATGGAATGGATGGAAGATTACTCTGTCTCTCCTCCTCTCACTGTAACTCTTCCTTACAAATAAATAAAACTTAATCTTAAAAAAACTGTATATAATTAATACATGAAATCTGTTTCCTTTATATAAATAAATTTTAAAAGGAAAATAATAGTACTTCCAAAATTTAACTAAAAAATGTGTTATCAAAAATTGGGTACTCATAAGAAATCCTTCCTTAATTACATTATTTTCATCTCTTAGCAATGTGTACATGGAAAATCCAAAGAAATGTTTTGTTCTACAAATTGGTAAATATAAAAAAATGGTTCATTTTTCAATAAAATAGCATAACAAAAAATGTTTCTTGACTAAGAACCATTAGATGCAAAGGTGAAGACTGAGGAAGGAAGATTGAGTTAAAACTTACTCTATTTGTATCATTCTCTTCATCTGACATTCCTATATATCTCCTTGATGTCACTGAGATAAGACTTAATTCTTCTATAACTTACCATAAGAAATGACAATTTACAAAAAAGATAATTCTGACAAGTATTTGCTTTGCTAGAAAACTTTAAATTCCTTTGTAGTGTAATATTAGAGACTTACATTTATACCATAATCAGGTTGATATATTTAATAACTATGAAATAAAAATAGGAAACTTCACATAATTTAGATAGTGAAAAAATATTCCTTACATATTGCACTTCTGAATTATTACTGGTATTTGCTTTGATTTTCTCTGGTAATATGATTTGTAGAAATGAATTTTGATAACCTGAAAAAAAAAAACAGAAACTGTTTTAAGTTTTACAAAATATATGTTCAGGTTCTTTGATAAGTTAAAAAAAAACCTTATTTAAAACACCTAATTTGAAAAAAATACACACTATTATTATGAAAGAATTTTTAAAGGGCAAGGATTAAGTATTCAAGTTATATAAGGTTTCCTGTATCTGAAGAAAAATAGAACAAGTAGACAAAAAGTTAATCAAAGACATACTTCAAAAAACTTTCATGGGATCAGGTATTTAGCCTATCAGCTGAGATGTCAACAATCTGCCGAAGTGCCTCCATTTTGAAAAGCAGCCTCCATTTTCTGGAGCAGGTCCAAGTTCCCATAAAAGCAAGCATTTCAGGGAAACCGAAACTTACAAAAGGGCAGCTCACAGAAAACGACCAAGTAAGGAAATTCCCTAGACCTGAGCCAACCAGAAAAAGCCAGGCCAACCATGAATAGCCCTGACCAATCACAAGTGGCCCCATACTGTAAGCCCCTACTGATGTAATTTCCCTTTAAAAGCATTCCCTGAGCGAGGCTCGGGGCCTTGCTCTAGCCTCAGCTGTACCAGTTGGTTAGATGAGGGGCCCTGCTGCAGCTTGTAATTCTCAAATAAACCTTGCTTTTGCATTTCAGTGAGATGGGGTCTCTGGTGACTTTTTGGGGATCCAACAATCTGGGTATGACATTTTGGGGGCTTGTCCAGGATCCCCAAAAATCCCTCCGCCACCTCGACCCCGAAGGTTTGCACCAGTCTACTGGGTGAGTTCGTTAGTCTATTTGTTAGTCGTCTAACAGTGTCTAATTCTGAATCTGTAGCATCAGCCACCATTGCATCTGAATTTTGAATCCAAGGGTCTTGCCCAAGCAGATGTGCTCACGGGACAACCCTGGAGGAAACGGGAGACATCCCCATTCCTTGTCTGGGTGAGGGATCCGATTTCGAAATCCTCCTGTCTGGGACCTCGGAAGGTCCAATCTATAATTGTCTGGGTGAGGATTCTTATTTTGAAAACCTCTCGTCTGGGACCTGGAAGGGTCCAATCTGTAACTCTGAGGATGAAGAGGCTGAATTCTGAGCCTTGAGTCTTACCCAGTCAGAGCAGACATGCTCATGGGACAAACCTGACAGAATTCTCATCCCATCTGATCTGTAGGTCTTTGGACCATCTGTCTGCAGAAAATAAGTACGGGCCCTGTGTTTGATCGTCTTTTTGTTAAGTGGTGTTTGTCTTGTTTTATTTCTGTTTGACGACTGACTGACTTATCAGGACAGAACATGGGGGCGAAACCCTCCTCTCCCTTGGACCTAACCCTGGTACATTAAAGAATTGTGTCAAAAAGGTGGCTCATGATAACAATGTAAATGTTAAAAAGGGCAATTTGGTTAATTTCTGTTAATTTCTGTTCCTCAGAATGACCCGCTTTCGGTGTGGGCTGGTTCGGGAAAGGAATGATTATTTCCAGAGTTAAAGATTTAGTCTTTCAGCCCCAGATTGGATACCTGGATCAGGTTCCATAGATCGTCACCTGAAGGAGGGCCAGCTCAGTCTACCCGGGGCCTCCCCCCCCACCAGGCAGATACCCCGGCTCTGCCTCTTAGACTGGCAAAACTGGTCGATGCTGATGGCAACCAGCCTCTTTGCCATGAAAGTGAAAAACCGGATCCTAGAGCCACCTGGAAAGCAGTACTGAGGCCAACCACTGCCCCACAGCATAAGGTAAAGAGAGACACTATGTCTATCACCAGGCTTTGTTGGTGGGTCTCAAAGTGGTGGTGCGCAAGACTGGCACAAAATTTGAAATTGGCTTTGGAGACTGGCACAAAATTTGAAATTGGCTTTGGAGACTGGCGTGGACTGGGTAACTCTCCTCCCCTTTGCCTTATCTCAGAATTTAAACTTCATCTTAGAACCAGGCCTGGTCCAAAGTCTACTCTCCCTATCTTATCAATGAAACAAATTGGGTTTCCCACCTTTCTGATGGCTCTTCTGTTTTATCTCGAGCAAGCCAGAAGATACTGCTTTGTAACTTGGTAAACTTATTTTGCAATTTGTTTTAACAAATTTCTGGGTGGTCAGTACTCAATAAAACAGTAATGAGTAATTAGTACTTGTTTTAGAAAATACAATTTTGATTTTAATTAAATTCAGACAGAAATATATAATATCAGCATTTTAAGTCATTTAAATGTAACTGCTAATTTAAATTGGGTAAAGGCAAATGAGATAAATGTGTCTAAATGTAAACTTTGGTACTCTCAACACCTTATGTTCTATAGAAGAACTACTTAAATTTACTAACGTGTTTTCATAGAGTGTCCATATGCAAAATAGTTCAACATCACTTGAAAGTAATTAATGCTGAAATTTTATGTGTTACCTTGTTTAGAAATGTTGTTTTAATTTGGATATTTTTAACAGGTTATTTCAAAATGTAAATCAAGAAAATTGGCAGATGAAAAACATCACAAGTACAGAAATATGTGCTTGGTAAAAAAGGTTAAGAAGAGTTTTTTTTTTTTTTTTAAATAAAGGACATGGTTTGTAAAAATTCATCCTGATGGCTAGCTTACACTAGACTGGAATGAAAATGATAGAATGCTTCAAGTAAGTTAAAGAGGGTGTGTGTAAGTCACAGAAGGTTATAAAAATTTTAGATACAAAAGCTATTATTGATTCTCTGTTAATGCAATGAGTTAAAGTAATCTATTATGTTCTCTTGGTGTCTCTGTTAAATTCTAATTGTTTAAAAACAAGTGAGTTTTTTTTATTGAGAACTATGGGTTATTAAAATATGTGCTTATTTTTGACCATTTGAATCCTGAAAATTCCAGTAAATTTTAAACTCTGTTTTTTTCTCATCTCGTAAAAACACCGACTAATCAGGCTATTTGGATTATATTAAAAGTACTCTCAAAATGTAAAGTAGTACTATAATATTAATACTAATGTCTAAAAATTGTAAAGTCTGGTAATCTAGTGTTACGCAACATAATGGCATCTTGGTGAGGGGGGCCCAGAGGCCTAAAAGAGTTAAGTGCTTTGTAAAATCCTACAGGTGTTTTCAAAATACTGTGTAAACAAGTGTCTCTTGTTGGTTAACAAGTTTGTAATTTTAAAATAACAACTTAAGGTCCTTTGTCATCCATAGTTTTGCATATCAGATTTACTGCTCATAAAACTAAAGCGTTGTTGGTTCTTTGTTTAACTGTCCTCCTATAGGTTACAATGGACTTTTTCCAGACACATCTTGTATTCAGTACTTTGGGATGACTCTGTAAACTGATTAAGCCAATAATGTATTACAGGTACCAACTAAAAAAGTATAGTTAACTCAGGTTACTAAGATCCGAAAGTAATTAAAATCTATTACTGAAACTGCTTTATTGTTCTGATGTATGTGACCCTGTAGTTTGCTATGAAACAAAATGCATCTATCTAAATGTAGTTAGCCTTTAAATCAACTTCTCTGTATCATTTATGTATGTTTTTCTAATGGCTCTGCTGCTCTAAATGCTCTGTATACAAAAATGTTATCTCAAGTGTTACATATGCTGTAGTAATTGATTATATTATAATCTGTAACAAAATGCTTCCCATAAGTTTAAACAGCTAAAGTTAATCGAAAATTAGTGTAACCTGAATCTCTGTATCATGTGTTTTAAACCTGTTGATAGGGAAAACTGGAAACATTTTATATACTTGTACTTAAATTTGCTGGTTAAACAAGCTACATCATGTTGGGTATTTAAGAAATGTTCTTAAAATTGGTAAAAGACATTGAACCAGTCTGGTAAGTGTTTTTCTAAACTGTTTTCTAATGATTGAATCTGCTTGCTAAGTTTTCATTTGATATTACTCCTAAAATGTTTGTGTCGCTCCCCCTCTTCATGGAGGAATGACACTAAACCCTGCCTAGGCTTCATATCCAAGTCACGGCACCATTATGTCACTCCCCGTCTTCGTGGAGGAACGACACAGGACCCTGCGCTGTTCTTTCGTCTGCTCGGCCCTCCCCGGGTTTGCTGCTGGTGCTTCCCGGGTTGGCTACCGTCCCTTCCACCTCCGTGGAAGGGTGGTTCCCCCTAGCCACTTTCCCCACTTCCGCAGGAGAGTGGCACACCACCGGCCGGCCCTCTCAGGGGCTGCACAGGTGTTCCTTCAGATAGATGTTCCTCTTAGATGTTCCTGGTGCATGCCGTCTCTCTCCTCCTTTATAGTCCTCTTCCACCAATCCCAACTCTGCTACCCACACACAGAGTACGCTGCTCTCCTCCAATCAGGAGCAGGTCCTACAGTTTATTGGTTGAACTGGAGGCAGCTGTGTAGAAGCTGTTTCTCCCTTCTCAGCGCCATATTGTGGGAGAGCAGATGCATAGAATAAGTCTTAATTCCAGTAACTTAGTCTAGTCCGAGTTGCTCCCCACAGATCCCCCTTTCTTTTTATTTTTTGGCGTTGATACGCGCCTGTCTTCGGTGCCCCACGGCACACACTCTGCTCTGCTTGCTAGAGTTGCCCACAGGTTCTTACAAGCCCTATCAATCAGGCAAACCGAATCCGGGTCCTCTCTTCGCCATGTTGTGAGGAGGTTTTTAGGCGCTGATGCGTGCCTGTGTTCGGTGCCCTGCAGCGCATGCTCTGCTCTGCTAGAACTGCCTGCAGGTGCTTACAAGCCCTAGCAATCAGGCAAACCGAATCCAAGCCTTCTCATTGCCGTATTGTGGGGACACTTATTGGTGTTGATAACGTGCCTGTCTTCGGTGACCTGTGGCGCATAAGCTGCTAGCCGCCAGCAGGTGCTTATCGTCTTACTAATCAGGCAGACTGAATCCAAGCTCTCTCATTGTCGTGTTGTGGGGAGGCCTTATTTTTCTGTTTCTCTATCTCCGGGCATTCCTATTTCTCCTATTTTACTTCTATCTACCAGCATTCCTATTTCTCTCATTTTACTTCTAAACTTCTGTTTCTCTTATCCCTGCGGCATCCCGGCGCCCGCCCCGAGGCTGCTTCTCAGCATCTCGCCCCGCGGCGGCTTCTCTGCTCTGTGCCGCTTCAGCCCGCGCTTCTCTCATCTGCGCGGCTTCCCGGCGCCCGCCCCGCAGCAGGTTCCCGGCTCTGCGCGCACGCTCGCGGTCTCCGCGCCCCTTCGCGCCCACACCACGGCCTCCGCGCCAGCCCCACGTTCCCTATCTATTTGCGCCCCGTGCTCTCTCCGCACGCGGCGGCCTCCGCAAGTCGCACAGCATAGCTCACGTTTCGGCCACCGGCATTCAGTCCAAGTTCCCCGGGCTAACCTGGCGAATTCCAACCTGGCGGCCCACGTCTCTGCCTCTGGTTCCAGATTTTCGCCTTTTGCTCCCCGGGCTGACTTGAAGAATTCCAAGCTGGCTTACGTCTCCGTCTCAGCCTTCCCCCGCGGCTTCAATTTCCCTAACATTTTTCTCTACCCGGTATGTTTCCTAACTTTTCTTCCAACAATATTCCTCCCTCATTTCTCCTGGCCTCTCCCCATAGTCCGCATCCGAGTCTATGCCTAGGCTTTCAATAGCTTCTTCCGGCACCTTTTCCGTCCGGCTTTTCCCTAGGCTCTTTGCTAGTCTCTCTCTCCGGTATTTTCCCACTTCTTCCCGTTTCTTCCCTCCTAGGTTTCCTATCCGAGTCACGGCACCATTATGTCGCTCCCCCTCTTCATGGAGGAACGACACTAAACCCTGCCTAGGCTTCATATCCGAGTCACGGCACCATTATGTCACTCCCCGTCTTCGTGGAGGAACGACACAGGACCCTGCGCTGTTCTTTTGTCTGCTCGGCCCTCCCCGGGTTTGCTACTGGTTCTTCCCGGGTTGGCTACCGTCCCTTCCACCTCCGTGGAAGGGCGGTTCCCCCTAGCCACTTTCTCCACTCCCGCGGGGGAGCGGCACACCGCCGGCCGGCTCTCTCGGGGGCTGCACAGGTGTTCCTTCAGATAGATGTTCCTCTTAGATGTTCCTGGTGCATGTTGTCTCTCTCCTCCTTTATAGTCCTCTTCCACCAATCCCAACTCTGCTACCCACAAGCCGAGTACGCTGCTCTCCTCCAATCAGGAGCAAGATCAGCTCCTGCAGCTCAGTCAATTAAATTGGCGAGAGGCAGCTGTGTAGAAGCTGCTACTCCCTTCTCAGCGCCAAATTGTGGGAGAGCAGATGCATAGAATAAGTCTTAATTCCAGTAACTTAGTCTAGTCCGAGTTGCTCCCCACAGTTTGTGCGTGGAAGAGCTGCCCTGCCTTTTTGACCCTATTACCATATACAAGTTTACTTCCACTTTTATCTGATTTGCCTCTGGTGGTGCAAGGTTTTAAAGCATGGCTGGTAACTGGTAAGATTTTGTAGTGACAATCTGGCAGTATCCTTACGAAGCTATTTGGGTAAGGACATAAGTCAGTTCTGTTAAAGGTCAACAATGTTCAGAAAATAATCTGTCTAAACCTCAAACTGATATTATCAGAGTAACTCAGCCCAGCTTAATATTCATCAAAAACATGCCTATGAATATAGACTAGATTCTAGTCTAGGCAACGAAAGTTAGAGATGGTACTTGAACACCCCCTTGACTTGCATCATATGGTCTGCTTTAACAAAAACCAGGAGAAATGGAAAGCTGGGCATCAGAAGCAATGTAAAGATAGGCGGCAAGCCTATTAAATGTAGCTCTGCACAGTGATCTGCCCTCAGAGACCCAACAGGCCAGTCCACTACAGTGGCTTTCGATGTGGTAAGCCTGGGCTTCAGCAAAAGTCAGCTTATGGAGAGCCCTGGCAGCTTGCCAGCCAAGAGTTGGATCACTGGAAATAGACCTGCCCTTGAGTCGAAGGACAACCAGGTCAGAGCCACAGATCTTACTGTCTCTAAGCTGAAAAGCCCTCCACTCAGCCCAGCTTCCAAGGTGACCACTGCTGCTGAGAGAAGGCCAAGCAGGCTCAGTAACATTGCAGGCAGAGCTGTAAATTTCCTGTTAGAGATGCCTCCTGCCTTTACCTGGCCAGCTCTCCTCCCAGGCCAGCTAGGTAATGAGAGTCAACAGGATGCCTTCCCCAGGGAGGTTCACACCTCCCTTAGGATGTACCCTATAAAGAGATAGATAAGTCTGGGCCTCATAACTTACAAGGCCTAAAGCACACAAGGTTATTATCAAGCCCCTTCTATCAGGTTTTCTTTGCATCTCAATCAGAAAACTTATTTGTAACTTGGATAGCACCTTTCTTGCCTCCTCTAATAGAAACTCTGTCTTGTGTTCTGGACCCTGTCTGGCCCACCCCTGGGCCTCATTCCTTTGTAATTTTATTGCTTATTAAAGTCAGTGGTATACAGACATTCTGTACATATCCTGTGGGGGCAGCAATAATATCTCTTAAACAGTATTATCATAGTAGTGTACTTCAAAATGTAAATTAACTTGTTTAAAACTGTAACTTTAACATCTATGTAATTAGTATATATGGTATCTACTCTCCATTATCAAGAAAATTCATTGTTAAGTAATTTTGGCTAGTAGGGAGTACAGTTCTGTGAGCAGTGTTTCCTATTAAATACCAACTACTGTCCCAGTTACACATAGCAGCGGCTCCACCTTGTTCAGAAAGTGTATTTGACAAGCTGGCAAAGATGCACAAAGTTAAAAAGTTAAAGACATGCTGCAAATAACTAGTCATTATTCTGTGTATAAAAGCAGAACAGAAATTAAACACTGAGGATTTCTGTAAATTCTTTCTCTGTAGTAGATTGCTGTTTATACTCCCAACATGTGTGTACTGATAATCCTTTCCCACACTAATAAGTGGCTTTTCTCCTGGTCTTGGCTGGGATCTGATTTATTCTCACCCTGTCTTTAAACTATAGTGTCTGTTCAATTGTTTAGAGCAGGTGACAGAGCGAACCAACGCCTTTGGCAACTGGGTGGTCGAACAAATGCTACTACAGGAATGTGCTTGGCTCCCCACCCAGAAGATAGCGACTTTGAAGATAGCCATCAAAGAGAGCCTAGTTGCCCCACATCAGCAGAGGTGGCTCTGAAGGTGGATCGTCGTCCCTCTGCCCCCCCCTCCCTGGACTTTTGGGACTGATGTGGTAGACTGTGTGCTGCTCTGGAAAAAAATGCTTTTATGCTGATCACTCGGGCCTAACAAAAATAACATGGCTAAAGTCAGGGAGGGGCTGGCAAAACAACAAAGAGAACGGGAGGTCTCTCAGGGGTGGCTGAGTCTTGGTTTAATTCTTCCCCATGGCTAATCAGCCTATGATCAGGGCTCTAGGGCCCCTTGTTCTCCTGATTTTAATCTTAACCTTCAGCCCTTGCATTATTAACAGACTTGTACAGTTCATGAAACAGAGATTGGGCACCTCTCAATTAATGGTCCAGTGGTCCCAATATAAACCCTTAAATGTTTGTGAAACTTATAAAATGTCAGTCCAAAACCCATGATTGGGTATTTAAATATGTACAAAAACAAGGGAGAAAGAAGGGCTGTGGGGAGCAACCCGGACTAGACTGAGTTACTGGAATTAAGACTTATTCTATGCATCTGCTCTCCCACAATAAGGCGCTGGGAGAGAAGTAAACAGCTTCCGCACAGCTGCCTCCAGTTCAACCAATAAACTGTAGGACTTGCTCCTGATTGGAGGAGAGCAGCGTACTCGGCGTGTGGGCAGCCGAGTTATGATTGGCGGAGGAGGACTATAAAGGAGGAGAGAGACGGCATTCACCAGGAACATCTATGGGGAACATCTAAGGGAACCCGTGCAGCCCCCGAGAGAACCGGCCGGCGGTGTGCCGCTCCCCTGCGGAAGTGGGGAATGCGGCCAGGGGGAACTGCCCTTCCACGGAGGTGGAAGGGATAGTAGCCAACCCGGGAAGAACCAGCAACAAACCCGGGGAGGGCCGAGCAGACAGAAAGAACAGCGCAGGGTCCTGTGTTGCTCCTCCACGAAGAGGGGGAGCGACAAAGGGCCAAAGTGCCTCCATTTTGAAAAGCAACCTCCATTTTCTGGAGCAGGTCCAAGTTCCCATAAAAGCAAGCACTTCAGGGAAACCGATACTTACAAAAGGGCAGCTCACAGAATACGACCAAATGCCAGGCCAACTATGAGTAGCCCTGACCAATCACAAGTGGCCCCATACTGTAAGCCCCTGCTGATGTAATTTCCCTTTAAAAGCGTTCCCTGAGTGAGGCTTGGGGCCTTGCTCTAGCCTCGGCTGCACCAGTTGGTTAGATGGGGGGCCCTGCCGCGGCTTATAATTCTCAAATAAACCTTGCTTTTGCATTTCAGTGAGATGGGGTCTCTGATGACTTTTTGGGGATCCAACGATCTAGGTTTAACAGGACCAGGTATTTAGCCTACCAGTTGAGACGCCAACAACTCAAATCGGAGTAACTGAGTTTAAATCCCAACTCTGGCTTCTGACTACAATGTAAGTGATAGGGCAAATGTTGGATTCCTGCCACCTACGTGGAAAACAAAGATTGATTTCCTGGCTCGAGTTTTGACCCCAGCATAGACCTAGTTATTTTGAGCATCTGAGGCATGGATGGGAGCTGGCTCCCACTGTCTGTCTGTCTCTCTCTCAAATAATTTTTTAAAACAACAAAGAAAATAGACTCTTCTGAAATAGTTTGAAACAATAAACTAGAAAGTACACTTTATTTTAGGAAAACTTGATAATTAAAACTGAGTCATATTATACTGAAGTGATTGGGTTTCTAAGATAAAGAAACATACAGAAATATGAGAAAATATAAAATTATAAGGGGAGAAAATCAGGCTACTTTGAGAATTTGTTACAACAGTATTCAGTGCCTTAAAAATGCACTTTCAGCCGGTGCTGTGGCACAGTGGGTTAACGCCCTGGCATGAAGTGCTGGCATCCCATATGGGCACCGGTTCTAGTCCTGGTTGCTCCACTTCCCATCCAGCTCTCTGCTATGGCCTGGGAAATCAGTAGAAGATGGCCCTAGCCCTTGGGCCCCTGCACCCACGTAGAAGAGACCCAGAAGAAGCTTCTGGCTCCTGGCTGCAGATCGGCACAGCTCTGGCCAGCCGTTGTGGCCAATTGGGGAGTGAACCATCACATGGAAGACCTGTCGCGCGCTCTCTCTCTCTGCCTCTCCTCTCCCTGTGTAAATCTTGGAAATAAACCAACATTTATTATTTCTATGAGCAGCTAATTGAAATAGGCAAATTAGGCATATGATATGCTAATAGTACTCAAAAGTCAACTGCCATAACCTTATAAATCTATTTACAGTTGGCCCTGAAACAGAATGGAGAAAGGAAATCCTTCCAGTAAGTAAAATTTCAAGCAGTATACTTGTTTGTACAAATATTTCCTATATAACTATCAGATATGAGGCCGAAAGTATTCTTGTATGCTGTCTTTTTGCCATTTATGATATTAATATAAATAGAACAGACTTAATGTAGTTCATAGATAAAATTCCAATATAACACTTCTCTTTCTCCCTCCCTTTCTTACTCACTCCCTCAATCCTTCTCTTCCTTCCTCCCTCCCTCCCTCTTTTCCTTCCTTCCTGTTCCCTTCCCTTCTTTAAGTTTTATTAATGGTAAGAGTGAACATGGCTGTTATGTAGACAGCCTACAGTTAAGACCATGGGACACTGAATGCATTTTCAATGAAATATACCATAGTCTACAATTCAACAGAATGAATGGATATTTTGAAAATAGTTTTTCTTCATATATTTCATATAAAGGACAGTTTTTATATTTCATATAAAAGACAGTTAATGCAAAAGCAGATTATGGGAATCTAGCTGTCTTCTTTAAACATTAAAGATATTTACAAAGAGGTAAAACAACACTTATCTAATATGTTTTCTGTCGGAAAACACATTTTTAAGATGTGTTGCTTAGCTTAACATACACATGTTAACACGTGTATTTGTTATTTTTACATGAAGGCACATTCCTGAATATGTTTTTAATATGATCAATATTGACAGATATAAACCAACATAAACAAATGCTCTTTGAGGATCTAAGTATTGTTAATGTTTAGGAGTTCTGAATCAAAAAAACTAAAGAACTTTGACAATCACTGCACTAAAATATATAAGGTGGAATACAGTCAGTATTATCACCACAATATCATATGTTGACACTCTGAGCTACAAAGAGCAAGCAACCCGCGATAGCCTTTGGGAAGTAATTAGTCACCTAAGGTCACAGGGTGGGGCCCTCAGGACCAGACACAAAGAATGGGATTACTCATTCTCCCGGGAAAACAAGGAGGTGTGTACAAGGGGAAAGGTAACAACAGATGAGACAGAAAGAAAACCCTCACTAGAAACCAACCGTGTTGCTACCTTGATCTCACCCTAGCAGCCTCCAGGAATATAAGGGGCGGCGGGGGGGGGGGGGGTGAGCACGTGTCGTTGAAGCCACCAGTGTGTGGTTTTCTGTTCCCGCAGCTGGAGCTAATACATTATGTTGGAAACGGTCCAAAAGCTCTTAATTAGGGAACTGGTAAACACAGGGCGACTGCTGCGAACCAGGGAAGGCGAAGGCGTTGCGGGTGGGGCCGCTCCCTGGAAACCACACTCAGCAGGGCCTCCCTCGCATCCACACCTCCCCTCCCGTCCGTCTGCGCGTCTATACCGCCTCCGCGGACTTCCTGCGGGACTCCTGCTCTGACACAGGAACGTCCGCAGCACCCAGGACCCCCGGCCCACGCGGGACCGTGGCTCTGGGACCAGCGAAGCCGGACACGGTCGGGGTCGGCGGGTCCCGGGGCCCCGGATTCCTGCGCTGTTTTCCCGGCACAGGGTTGTTTAGTGCCGCGCAGGCCGCATCCGCAAGGGCTGACAGAACGCAGATTCTCAGCGCACAGGTCTGTCCCGGCTTGCGAAAGTGACTTCCCCTCACGGTGGCTCTGCATCCCGACGCGGCGCCCTCCACGGGGGGCCGGCCAACAGGGAGTGAGGCCGCGGCCTTCGGAGGCAGCCGAGCCCGCTCCGGAGCGCGGGAGAGAGGCCGCCCCGCCCCGAGGGACGGCGGGGCCCGGGGCTTACCGGGCCTCGGCGCTGGGCAGCCACGGAGCCCGGCCAGCAGCAGCAGCAGGCGGAGCATGGCGTCGGGGCCGGGCGCCGAGCGGGAACTGACGGCGCGGCCGTTGGGCGGGAAGCCGTCCGCGGGCGCTGTTCTCGCGAGACCCTGGAGCGGGATTCCCGCGGCGCCCGGAGGCTGCCCGCTGCGCGCCGCCCCGGCCCGGGCTGGGTCCCCGCACACCTGCCCCTCCAGTGTGATGGCCCAGAGAACCGAGGCGTTCGTTCTCCTCTAGTAACAAACGCTAGCAAAGGTTGACTAGTTACAGCGCCTGTGAAGGTTTCACCGGGATTTGATGTAAAAC
Source organism: Oryctolagus cuniculus (assembly GCF_051225735.1). NCBI lineage: Eukaryota > Metazoa > Chordata > Mammalia > Lagomorpha > Leporidae > Oryctolagus > Oryctolagus cuniculus. The sequence goes on along the minus strand of NC_142868.1, from coordinate 92,305,930 downwards.
TACTTGAGACTTTAAGTTGAATATAAAGTTATTGGGAGATATGAGAATTTTAAGTATTTTATTATAAATTTTATATGTACATATACACAAACCAAAAAAATTAATTGAATTTAATAAAATTCAGTTAATAAACTTTTTGGGAAACGTTATGAAAAAATTGCTTGAAATTTTACTGTCTATACCGGTAATATCTTACAGAGTAAAATCCTTTAATAAGACTGAGTCATTCACAGATATTACACTAACTTTTGCATTTAAGGAAAACTTGCAGGACTGTGTAACTACTTTTTAACACTAACCTTAAGTTACATAAACTAAATTCTTCAATTAAAAGATGCAGAGTGGGGGGCCGGCGCCGCGGCTCACTAGGCTAATCCTCCGCCTAGCGGCGCCAGCACACCGGGTTCTAGTCCCGGTTGGGGCGCCGGATTCTGTCCCGGTTGCCCCTCTTCCAGGCCAGCCCTCTGCTGTGGCCAGGGAGTGCAGTGGAGGATGGCCCAGGTGCTTGGGCCCTGCACCCCATGGGAGACCAGGAAAAGCACCTGGCTCCTGGCTCCTGCCATCGGATCAGCGCGGTGCGCCGGCCGTGGCGGCCATTGGAGGGTGAACCAACGGCAAAGGAAGACCTTTCTCTCTGTCTCTCTCTCTCACTGTCCACTCTGCCTGTCAAAAAATTAAAAAAAAAAAAAAGATGCAGAGTGGGGGCTGGTACTGTGGTATAGTAGGCTGCACCTCCATCTCTAGCTCCGGCATCTCAAATGGGCACTGCTTTGAGTCCCAGCTGCTCCTCTTTCCATCCAGCTCTCTGCTTACAGCAGTGGAGGATAATCCAATTGCTTGCACCCTTGCACCCTATGGGCCACTAGGAAGAAGCTCCTGGCTCCTGGCTCCTGGCTCCTGGCTCCAGACTCCGGATCAGCTCAGCTCTGCTCTGGCCATTACCTTCATTTGGGGACTGAACCAGCAGATGGAAGAACTTTCTCTGTGTTTCACCCTCCCTCTGTAACATTACTTCTTATTAAATAAATAAATAAGATGCAGAGTGGCTGAATGGACTTTAAAAAGGTAAGCCCATAGTAAACACATCAAAAATAAACATACACTGAAAGTGCAAAGATGGATATTAAATACAATTGGAAATGAAAACAGAGCAGGAATAGCTATAACCGTATCAGACAACATACACTAAGATTAAAATTGTTGAGACAAGTTCATTATCAAATGTTTAAGGGACTAATTCAATGTAAAGATGTGATTGTAGTAAATGTGTATGAAACCAACATATGTACCCAGTTTGATAAAACAAATGTTAATGTATCTAAAGCAAGGCATAAGCTCCATCAATGGACTGATTTACTATATAGTATGTGAAGTGTCCTATCTGCATTTATCTGCTTCAGTCAGATGACTAGCAATATCCCCAGCACCTGGCTCCCATCCTGAAAGAGCTGGGTAATGATCCCACTATGGAGAAGACAGTGGGAGAGCTCAAAGGGTCAAATAGGACTAGAGATGTCAAATTTAAAATTCTGTCTTCAGTGAAGGAGCCTGAAATGCAGAACTGTATCCCCTGGAATTGAATTCTGAGTTGGGGGCAATGGAAAAGAAAAAACAGACATGCTGGCAAGCAAGTTAGTCCACAGATGGTTTATTGTTTCCTTCATCAAAGTTCAGGTGATGAAAGGCAGAAATTTCATTTCTTAGTGAGATTGTCTTCTGAAGGAATTACTAGTTACTGTGGAAGAAGAAGAAAACAAACATGGTCAAGGCACTGATACTAAATCCCCTTCCACTGCAACGCATAGAGTTGGGATACTGCCTACTAAAAAGCTCAAGTTGAAGCCTTTATGATTTTCTACAAATTCTAGAGAACTATCATTTTAATCAGAAGTATTTGCAAATGAGAAAACATTTTTCACATATAATGAAATTTCCATGAATATTAATACCTTTTTAAAAATTAAATGCATTATAATTTTCCATTTTCTATAACTTGGACCCAGTAATTTTTGTCTTCATGTTATAAACAATTTTTTGCCATTGAAAATTCACAGACCTGAAGCATAGCGCCTACAGTGTTTAATGCATAAAACAGCTGTAGTTATGAATTACTTTCTTTTATAAGCTAATTATAGATCTTATATCTTATTAGGTTAAACTATTTAATTTCATTGTAGTAATTGGAATAAGTCCCCAATAAACTTAAGAGAACTTTACTAAACTGAATAAAAACAGATTAGGTGATTTAAAATTCAGCAGTTTAAAATTAGTAAAGATTCATAGGTTATTTATTGGTACCATACTTGCAGTCTAACAATTTCATTTTAAATTCAAATACATTCTTATTTTAAGAAACACTTACTAATATACACACCAATACTACTTATATGTAAGTGTTTTCCTATGTTTCTGATTTAGATAAGTAAGGAAATACAACTTTATATTGATTTAATATTGTCTGTCAACATTACATTACATTAATTCAGTATGGCAATTTCTTCCTCTTTTTCCAAAGTTTGTAGTAAAACTAGACATTTGCTACATTGCTACCTTTATATTTATTATTACCAAAAGTCAAAATCAAAGTGGTGTGCCTTTTTTCTATTTCCTATCTACAGAGTCCTTATTTCTAATTTCCAAATAATCTGGAAAGAAAAATAAAGAATTGGGGATTAACTCATAGAAAAGATAACATAAAAAGATGAGTGAGAAACTCCACTAATAACAGTGGCATAATTTTGACCTTTCCACCTCTGCTATGTTGTAATTTCAAAATTTGTAGTTGCTTTTTCAACGACTTCAATATTATCTTTTTTTTTTAAGATTTACTTCTTTATTTGAAAGTTAGAGTTACCCAGAGATAGAAAAGGGGAAGGGGGGGGAGGGGGAAAAGGGGGAGAGGGAGAGAGAAAGAGGGAGAGGGAGAGGGTCTTCCATCCACTAGTTCACTACCCAATTGGCCACAACAGCTGTAGCTGTGCCGATCTGAAGCCAGGAGCCAGTAGTTTCTTCCAGGTCTCCCACATGGGTGCAGGGACCCAAGGACTTGGTCCATTTTCTCTTGCTTTCCCAGGCCATAGGAGAGAGCTGGATCAGAAGTGGAGCAGCCGGGACTCGAACCAACGCCTATATGGGATGCCGGCACTTCAGGCAGTAGTTTTACCTGCTTTGCCACAGTGCTGGCCCCAACATTATCTTTTTATTATAGACAATTCCCCCCAAAAGCAAGAAGGAGATTTCTGTATGTAGAATTTTGAATAGCTTTCTGGCTTTAAAAACTTTCTTGTTAATTTGTGTCTGCTGACAGACTTTGCTAACAAAATTTCCCTCTGGCTGACCAATATAAATAGAAATATTATAAATACATATATGTAAAAAAAAACAGGAAAACATAATAGGTGCTATAACATTAAAACACTATATCTGGTTAGCATTCTAAATTTAAATGAAAGAATAATCAAAGGATGCTTTTCTGTACACTAAAAACAAAGCTAGACTAGTGGGTTAACTTTTTAAATTACACTCTTCAAATGCTGTATATATTGGTTTAAAGATAATTTCTTTGTCTATTCTTCAGTCCAGAAGAACAACAACAACTTCAATAAGATGATAATGATGTGAATGGCATATTCCGTCATTATAGATAATTTGAGGAGACAATTGGAACATTTATAATACTAATTAATATGCATATGTGAAATTTAAGAGTAATGATTCATTCATTAAACAAATATTTATTGAGCATTTATTCTGAAAAATACTATAAATAAATTGAGGAATGGGGCTGGCACTGTGGCGTGGTGGGTTAAAGTCCTAGCCCATGGCACCAGGGTCCCATATGGGTAATAGCTCGAGTCCCAGTTACTTCACTTCTAATCCAGCTCCCAGCTAATGCACCTGGGAAAACAGCAGAGGATGGCCCAAGTGCTTGGGCCCCTGCACCCTCATGGGAGACCCAGAAGAAGCTCTTGGCTCCTGGCTTTGGATCAGTTCAGCTCTGGCCATTGCAGCCATTAGGGGAGTGAACCAGCAGATGGAAGACCTCTCTCTCTGTCTCTACCTCTCCCTGTTAACACTTTCAAATAAATAAAATAAATCTTAAAAAAATTGAGGAACAATACAAGCATGAACATTACACTTAATGTATTTCAGATAATACACGCTCCTAGGTGAGTAAAATGTTGGAAAAATCGCAGTGCTGAAATACTGAACCACAACTCCCTTGGTGACAGTGAGAGAGATCAGAGGCAAAAAAGGAATCACTTTTTTTTTTCTCATACTTAGCTTGTAGAAAGTAAGAAGTGTCTGTAAAAGTGTGGCTATGTCAAGAGACATTCAAGTTCAACAGAGAGAGTAGATCTAGAAACACTGTATCTTTCTTAGTAGATTGAGTATCTTCCATCAGGAAGGAGAGAAACTATATAATGTGGTAGCCTAGAAAACAGCCTGTGGTTATAAAAGATATGATGGAACAGTAGTGGATGTCATTTCAAGAAAAAAAAAAAAACTAGGCAATACAAGAAAAGGAAAACTTTACAAGGAAGTTGAGTAGACCTATAAATATTTGATAACTTCAGAAGTATCACAAAGCTATTAACTGTGGAGCACGGGAAACTCAAAAGAGAATTCAGAGAACTTTTGTTAACAATACTGTGGGCTGTTGAAGGCCTGTGAGAAATTCTAAATATTAGTGTGTTTATGATACTTTTATATAACAAAGTGGGGGACTCATTCACTCTGTTGTTTATCTTAGTTCATAGGTATAAATACAATCCAAAAAAAAGCAATGTTTTCCTTTATGGATGTTAACATAAAGGATGGAAAATGTTCATCTTATGACTTAGTTTAACAAACTAATTATAAATATTTAGTCTCAATAATTTTTTCCTGTGTTTGTCACTAGAGTAGGTAATTAATAATAACTGTGTCAACCGAAGAAAAAGATCAATTACATTATTTGATGTTTGTTCCTAGCATGGAAAAAAATTAACAAGTTGTTTTTAATAGTACTTTATCAATTGTGTTGCTAAAAATAGTCAGCATATATTTGTGAATCATCATTTTTCCCATTCTTATGTTTCCAACATATATATTTATAAGAAATATCTCCTAAATGCTTACCTGCTCGTTTCTGCTTGAGTATTATCTTCTGATTTGGACCTAAATAAGAATAACGTCTAAAAGTTACTATGAAGAAACTTGTCTACTTTGATAAGAATAACAGGAAATTTTGTACCAAAAGTAACTCTTTAAACAATTGGGGCATGCAAATACATAATGTTGTTTACTTAAATGTCAACTGCAATTTATAGTACCAAAATTTAAAAAAAAAACAAAAAAACAAAAACCTTCAACAGGGGCTGGCACTGTGGCACAGTGGGGTAAAGCCGCAGCCTGCAGTGCTGGCATCCCACATGGGCACCAGTTCGAGTCCTGGCTGTTCCACTTCCAATCCAGCTCTCTGCTTTGGCCTGGGAAAGCAGTGGAAGATGGCCCAAGTCCTTGGGCCCCTGCACCCTTGTGGAGACCCGGAGGAAGCTCCAGGCTCCTGGCTTCGGATCAGCTCAGCTCTGGCCATTGTGGTCATTTGGGTAGTAAACCAGCAGATGGAAGACCTCTCTCTCTCTCTCTCTGGCTCTACCTCTCTCTGTAACTCTGTCTTTCAAATAAATAAAATAGATATTTTAAAAAAAACCTTCTCCAATGGAGTAAAAATATCAAGATATAACTTTTTTTTTCATGCTCACTGCTAAGCACAAATTATAAGTAGGAAACTAAATTACTAAATTAGGCCTTCAGATTTCAAGTTAGCTTTTTATTTGATGATAAAGTAATTACCACATTGTACAAATTCAAATTCAGGTTTACTTCAGGAAAATCTAGAAGACTGGACAGAATAACTTCACTTCTCTATTCCACACATGCAAAATTTTTGAAGAAAATACCACATAATTTAACATGTAACTCAGATTGACAGCCATAAAAGTTTAAAAAAAATGAACAAACTAGAAACACAGAGGCAAGGCAGGAGCTAAAGCTGAATGCCTAATAGATATGGCTCTAATAACCTCAGATTAGATGCTGTTAAAGACATGCATGAATACAAGTTTAGGCTTTGACTGAAATAACGTGCCTGACTATTTAAAAGAAATGTTAATGGATCTAAAGGGAGATATAGACTCCAAAACAATAGTAACACCTCTCCCCCACTTTCATCAATGGATGGATCAACTAGACAGAAAATGAACAAGGAAACAACAGAGCTAAGCTACATTATGGACAAAATGGACTTGAGAGTTACAGAGCCATTCATCCTGCAGTTGCAGAATACACATTCTTTACATCAGTGCATGGAACTTTCTCTAGAATAGACAATAGCTAGGCCATAAAGCAAAGTTTCAGAAAATTCAAATATACCGAAGTCATGCCATGCATGTTTTCTGACCACAATGGAATGAAGCTAGGAATGAACAACTCAAGATCTCTATAACATATGAAAACACATGGATACATTAATACTCATTAATCAATAGTGGGTCACAGAAGAAATGAAAAGAGAGATCAATTTCTAGAAGCGAATGAAGATGGCAATACAGTATATCAAAAATTATGTGAAACAGCAAAAGCAGTTTTAATTGGGAAGTTTATAGCAATTGGTGCCTACATCAAGAAATTAGAAAGGTACCAAATGAATGAGCTGTCGATGCATATCAAGAACACAGAAAAATAACAACAAACCAAACCCAAAATTAGTAGGGGGAAGGAAATAATTAAAATTACAGAAGACACAAACAAAATTTAAAAAGAAAATACAAAATATCAGTGAAAGGAAGAGCTGTTTTTTTTTAAAAAATACACAAAATTGAATCATTATTACCCAAACTTACAAAATGGGAGAAACCCAAATTAACAAAATGAAGGATGAAAAAAGAGATTTTACAATGGATATCACAGAAATAACAAGACTCATCAAGCATTACTAAAAATTCAGAAGAAAACAAATAGGAAAATCTAGAGGAAATGGATAGATTTCCAGGCACACATCAGCTACTGAAATTGAGTCCTGAACATAGAAAACCTAAACAGACATATAACCAAGAAGGAGATTGAATCAGGAACAAAAACCCTCCCCAAAATGAAAAATCCAAAACCGGCTGGCTTCAGTGATAAATTCTACAAGTTTTAAAGAAGAACTAATTCCAATTCTTCTCAAACTATTCAAAACAACTGAAAGTTAGGGAATCCTCCCAAAATTCTTCTATGAGGCCAACATCACCTTCATTGCAAAATCAGAAAAAGGTAGAACACAGAAAGACAATTATAGATCAGTATCACTGATGAACACAGATGCAAAATTCCTCAACAAAAAAGTAGCTAAGTAATCCAATAACACATCAGAAAGATCATATGCCTGGACCAAGTGGGATTGATCACTGACATGCAGGGATGCTTCAAAATATGCAAATCAACAAATGTGACATATCACATTAACATTTGAAGAATAAAACCATATGAATATCTCAATAGATGCAGAGAAAGCATTTGATACAGTACAAATTTTTCCATGGTAAAATCTGTAAGCAAACTGGGTATAGAAGGATCATTCCTCAACACAATCAAGGCAATGTATGATAAACCTATAGCCAGTATCATATTGAATGGAGAAAAGTTGGAAGTATCTTCACTAAGGTTCAGAACCATAAAAGGATACCCTTTTTCACCACTACTATTCAACATGGTTCTGGCCGTTTTAGCCAGAGCCATTGGCAAGACAAAGAAATCAAATGGATACAAATTGAAAAGGAGGAAGTCAAATTATCCCTGTTGGCAGATGACATGATCCTATATATATGGGAACCAAAAACGTCCACTAGGAGAATATTGGAACTCATAAGAGAGTTTGGTAAAGTTGCAGAATACAAAATCACACAAAAAATTAATAGCTTTTGTATACACAAAAAATTCCATGGCTGATAAAGAACTTGTAAGATCAGTACTATTAACAATAGCTACAAGGAATTTAAACAACTTGAAATAAATTTAACCAAGGATGTGAAATACATCTGCCATGAAAATTACAAAATATTAAATAAATAATAGGAGAAGCCAAAAAACATAGGAAAAACCTATCATGTTACTGGATTGGAAGAATTAATATCATCAAAATATCTATATGACCCAGAACAATTTACAGATTCAATGAATCTCAATGAAAATACCAAGGTCATCTTTCCCAGATCTAGAAAAAAATGATGCTAGATTAATATGGAAACATAAGAGACCCTGAAAAGCTAAAGCAATCTTAAACAACAAAAACAAAGTGTGAGGCATCACAAAACAATATTTTGGCCAGTGCCGCGGCTCAATAGGCTACTCCTCCACCTGAGGCGCTGGTACACTGGGTTCTAGTCCCGGTCAGGGCACCGGATTCTGTCCTGGCTGCCCCTCTTCCAGTCCAGCTCTCTGCTGTGGCCCGGGAGTGCAGTGGAGGATGGCCCAAGTGCTTGGGCCCTGCACCCGCATGGGAGACCAGGAGAAGCACCTGGCTCCTGCCTTTGGATCAGCATGGTGCGCCGGCCTCAGCGCGCCTGCCGTGGCGGCCATTGGAGGGTGAACCAACAGCAAAGGAAGACCTTTTTCTCTGTCTCTCTCTCTCACTGTCCACTCTGCCTGTCAAAAAAAAAAAAAAAACATATTTCAAGACACATTACAGGACATTTATAATCACAACAGCCTGGTACTGCCACAAAAATACAAATGTAGAACAATATAACTGAATAGAAATCCCATAAATTAATCCATGTTGCAAAACCAGCTAATATTTGACAAATAAGCTAAAAATCAACCCTGGAGATAGGACAGTCTCCTCAACCAATGGCTTTGGGAAGATTGGATCTATTGGTGCAGAAATCTGAAACAAGAGCCCTAATTTCCACTTTCTACAAAAATCAACTCACAATTAACCAAGGATTAAAATACTGGGGCCAGCCCTGTGGCACAGTAGGTTAATCCTCTACTTGTGGTGCCAGCATCCCAAATGGGTGCTGGTTCTAGTTCCAGCAGCTTCTCTTCCAATCCTGCTCTCTTCTATGACCTGGGAAAGCAGCAGAAGATGGTCCAAGCACTTGGGCCCCTGCATCTGGCTCCTGGCTCCTGGCTGCAGATCAGAGCAGCTCTGGCCATTGCAGCCATTTGGGGAGTGAACCAATGAAAGGAAGACTTTGCTCTCTGTCTCCCTCTCATTGTCTGTAACTCTACCTTTCAAATAAATAAATAAATCATTTTAAAAAAGATTAAAATACTACCATACATCATCAAATTACTAGAGGAAAACACTGTAGAAATGGTACAATATATTGGTACAGGCATAGCCTTGGAATAGACCCCAGGAGCACAGGCAATAAAAGCAAAAATAGAAAAATGGGATTATACTAACCCAAGAAGCTTCTGCACTCAACCAAGTGTACAGGCAATTGACAGAATGGAAAAAAATATTTGCAAATAATGCAACTGATAAAGGATTAAATCTAGGATCTATGAAGAGTTCAGGAAACTCATGAACATCAAACAATCCAATTAAGTAATGAGCAAAGAACGTGATCAGGCATTTTTTGAAGTATGAAATTCAGATGAATGACAGATGCATTAAAAAATGCTCAGGTTCAAAAGGATCAGGGAAATGGCAAATAGAAACCACAAGAAGGTTTCAACTCAACCTCATTTAAAATGGTTATTATCTAATTAAAAATGAATCTTGATGTGAATCAAAGGGGAGAGGGAGCGGGAGAGGGGAGGGAAGTTATGGTGGGGAGAAAGCCATTGTAATCCATTAGCTGTACTTTGGACATTTATATTCATTAAATAAAAGTTAAAAAACTAGGGAAAAAAAAAAGAATGATGGTTATCATCCAAAACTAAAAAAAAAGCTGCTAAGGAATTGGGGAAAAAGTTACATTCATACTGTTGCTAAGAATGTGATCTAGTATAGCCATATTACCATATTACCCAGCCATTTCATTTCTTGGAATTTATCCAAACAAAATGAAATCAACATCTAAAAGAGTTATTTGCAATCCTATTTTCATTGTAGCTCAATTCACAGTAGCTATGTTATGGAATTAACCCAATGTCCATCTGTCCATAAACTGATGCCTACATAAAGAAAAAAATGCACACACACACACACACACACAATGGAATACTACTCAGCCATAAATATGAACGAAAACTTGTCTTTTGCAACAAAATAGATGCAACTAGAAACTATTATACTACTTAAATAAGCCAGTCTCAAAAAGACAAATGCCATATTTTCTCTGATATGTGGTAGTTAATATAAAAAAAAAAACAAAGAAAGGTATAGGAATGAAATAGGCATATTGTAATTTGATTACTGTTTTGAGCCTTTTCACTTTGTGGAACTGTGGTCTTTCTACTTTTACTTGCTGAATATTATGGTTAGTGGTACATTAAACATGTGATTTTACAGCAGAATGACTATGTTTTTGCCAAAGTTAAAGAAATAATAGAAAGAAAGGAAATAGCAGAATTGAGGAGGGAGATAAAGAAAGAGGGAAATATTGTTATTGTCAGATTTGTACCTATGAAACACATGAAATATATTCTCCTTACATTAATAAAAATTTTAAACTATATTAAAAATGTATCATTCAAGTCACCAATGATTCCCATATGATCAGGAGAATCAACTTGCAATGAGGGCAGATGAAAGTAGACTCTCAGGCTATATCTATATCCCTCCTCCTGCAGATTGATCTATTTATGGATAGATCACTAATTGATTCAGAATAAGACAGAAAGAAGCTAAGAAATGGGGTTTTGCTTTCACTGAAATTGTTCAGATTGGAAATGAAATGCACAAGAAGTGTCATGGTTCCAGAAATACTACTACAAACTATGCCAAAAGATATTCATGAGTGAACCCATTATAAATAAGATGTCATTTTGCAATGTGTACAAAAGTGTATCATGGAGCACATTTTTAAAAAGAAAAAAAACTATTCTGCAGGTCATATAAGTTGCATGATCTGTACTAAAAATAATCCAAAGAACAATGCCAACTGTTTCCCCTCCTAATCAAAAGGCAGCTCAATAACAGGGTTGTTACCCAACTGAAAACTGGCAGGTTGATTTCACACAAACGACTTAAGATGCAGGGAACTTGAGATACTTGCATTTATGAACACATTCTCTGGATAGGTAGACACCTATCCCATCCAAACAGAGAAGACCTGTAAAGAGGCCAAAAACCCTCAAGGAAATCATCTAGCATTTTGGCTACCTAACCCAATTCACAATGACAATCAGGCAGCATGTTTCTTTCATAACCTAATGAACATCTGGGATCCTGTAGATCAATTACAAATTACACTTATATTAAAGAACTTAGTCTTCAGAAGAAAGGAGATCAATCATACTTTAAAGAAGAATCTTGCCAAGATATCTCGAGAAATTAATTTAACTCAGAATAAGGCACTACCACTTGACTGACTGTGGCTACAGGTAGTCTCTGTGAAGTAGGCTCCTGTTAAGCCATTTAAAATACTTGAGGATGTGACCATCTTGTGAAATGACTAAGATATTGTCTGGGATTTCTGCATGCCTGGTTCAAGTCCTGGATCCTCCATTAACAATCCAGTTTCCTGCTAATGCACACCCTCTGAGGCAGTAGATGATGTTTCAAGTCCTTGGTCCTTTTTCCTACAGGAAAGAGTTGGATTGAACACTAAGTTTGTGGTTTTGGACTGACTCATTGGCTAGGACATGTGAGGAGTGCACCTGCAAATGAAATATCTCTCTCTCTCTCTCTCTCTATCTATCTCTTTCTCTCTCTCTCCCTCTTCCTCCTTACCTTCTTCAGTCTCTCTGATTTTCCAACACATCTTATGAAAACTTATAATGAAATAGAAAAATATTTAGAGCAAAGTGGAAACTATGCACCACCTATAAAAATCACTCATTAAAAAGGATACAAGTTAATTAGGTTTACAACTGAATTATCATAAATGATTTTAAGTGATCACGATATATCACATTAATACACTGAAAACTAAAAACCATATGATGATCTCAATAGAAGCAGAGAAAGCATTTGATAAAATGCAACATACTTTCATAATAAAAAATCGTAAGCAAATTGGAACCAATGTAACAGATTATAAACTCAAGAAATTAATCCACATAGCTGCAACCAACTAATCTTTGACAAATGAATAAAAATCACTCCCTAGAGAAATGACAGTTCTTTAATAACTGGCATTGGGAAAATTGGATCTCTGCATGCTGAAATATGAAATAAGCTGCTGATCTTAGCCTTTTACAAAAATCAGCTCCTAATGTATCAAAGATCTAAACCTAAGACCTGAAACAAAAAAATTACCATAGGAAAATGTAGTGTGAACACTGGCCCAGATAAAGCCTTTTTGGATAAGACCCAAGAAGCACAGGCAATGAAAGCATGAACAGACAAATCAGATTTCATTAAGCTAAGAAGTTTCTGCACAGCAAAGGAAACATTCAACAAATTGAAGAGGGAACCAACAGAATGAGAGAAAACATTTGCAAACTATACATCTAATAAATGATTAGTATTCTTAATAAATGAAGCATTCAATAAACTAAGCAATAAGAAAGCAAACAATCACTCTAGTAAATGAGCTAAGGATATTAGCACACATTTTTCAAAGGATGCGATACAAATGACACATGAAAAGATGCTCAGGATCACTAGCCATCAGGCAATTGCATATAACACAACGATGAGGTTTCATCTCACCTGTTAGAATGGCTTTCATCAAAAAATAAAAACAAAAAATAACAAATGCTGGGGCCAGTGTTCTATAGTAGTGGGTAACATTACCACCTGGCATGCCAGCATTCTGAAGGGTGCCAGTTTGTGTTCAGGTGCTTCAATGCCAATGCAGCTCCATGGAAATGCCAGAGAAAAGCAGCAGAAGGTAATCCAAGTTTTTATACCCCTACTACCCAAGTGAGACTCAATGAAGCTCTTGCCTCCTCACTTCAGCTTGGGCCAGCCATTGTGTTCATCTCGTTAACTGATAGAAGGAATCTCTCTCCTCGCCTCGCCTCGCCTCGCCTCGCCTCTCCTTGCCTCTCCTCGCCTCTCCTCTCCTCCTCCATCTATCTCTGCAACTCTTTAAAAATAAAACATTCTTTTAAAAATAACAAATCCTGTTGAGAATGTGAAGAAAAAGACACCCTAACACACTGTTGGTGGTATGTAAACTAGTACAACCATTATTGAAGACAGCAGGGAGGTTCCTCAGAAATCTGAAAGTTGGCCTCTCATATAATCAAGAGTGGGCTCTTACAAATTTACCCAAAGGAAAATAAATAAGCATTTAAAAGAGGTATCTGTACCCCCACTTTTTATGCTTATGTGTTTTTACTGAATAACAGACATTCCTTTATGATGCTATGCATGGCATCTTTGTTTATAATCATAATATTACATAAAATAAAAAAGCAGCAAGCATTGCAAGTCCACTTCTTCACTCTCTCCTGCTATTTTTTTGGTGTCTCCTAAGCAGGAAAGAGATATTAAAATAGCAAATATCAGGAGCTATACATCTTGAGTCAAATCCTGATGTGCTACTCTACCACCGTGTAACCTTGAAAAAGCCACCTAACTGCTCTAAGCACATTTACTCCATTGAGAAAGAGGAAGGGCTGCCCAAAGTGGCTTACAGAATAAATGTTTGAGAGTACAAAGCTGAAAACACAAAGCTCAAGTCCCAGAACACAGGTATTCTCTGGGTATTTAGAGTCATCTTATTCATTGTTCTTCTCATCTGGACATCATGACTCATACCCATGACCCTGATCTTAAAAATGTAAAGGAGACAAATCATGGTAAATCCAATCTCTCAAAGAATGTAACCAATCCACACAGTGAGAAAGCAACATGTTAGAAATCATATTTGCTTGGTGGTAGACTGGGTACCCCATTTTATATCAGCTGAATTCACAGTAGCTAAGATTTGGAATCAACCAATATGTCCATCAACTGTTAAGTGGATCAAGAAAATGTGGTGTATATACACTATGGAATACTATTCATCCATAAAAAGAATGAAATCCTGTTTTTTTGCAACAAAATGGATGCAATTAGAGACTCTATTTCTTAGTGAAAGAAGCCAGTCTGCAAAAGACAAATATATGTTTTCTCTGATTCATGGTAACTAATATATAGTGTACTAAAGAGTGATGTATAAGAGTGAAACTGACATCTTGATATTTGATTACTGGTTATAGCCCTTGTTTATACTCCTCAGGAAGTGGTGTTTCTACTTGCTACTTCTTGAATTTTGTATGTAGTGGAAGATTAAGCTTATGATTATAAAGTAAATTGAAAGTATGCAATCACAAAAATTAAAAGAAAAAAATAAGAAAGGAAGGTATAGAAAGGATGGAGGGGAGTGTGGGATGTATCATTGTTCTTAAAAAAGTATATATGAAATACCTGAAATTTGTTCCCTTTATATAAATGAATAAGGAAGGAAGGAAGAAGAGAGGAAGGAAGAAGGAGGAGGAGGAGGAAGAGAGAGGATGAAAGGAAGAAAAAAAGAAGAAAAGAGAGAGGGAAGGAAGGAAGGAAGGAAGGAAGGAAGGAAGGAAGGAAGGAAGGAAGGAAGGAAGGAAGGAAGGAAGGAAGGAAGGAAAAGATTTTAACAACAGGTTGGCCAGTTGCATGACATCAGTCACATCAGTAACCCTTCGACCCAGAACATCTGGAATTCATTTAAGGATTTCTTCCCCAACAAATCCTGGCTAAACTGGCTATTGTCACTCACAGGGCCTTTGGTCATGGTCTTCTTACTCCTCCTGTTTGGGCCAATAAATCTTAAATTTCTTTCCAAGCTCATTAGTCAAAATTTCAACTCCAAGTTTATGGGATATCAACCTTTACATCCATATGGGTGCTGTGCTCTAGTCCCAGTTACTCCTCTTCCAGTCCAGCTCTCTGCTGTGGCCTGGGAAAGCAGTGGAGGATGGCCCAAGTGCTTGGGCCCTGCACCTGCATGGGAGACCAGGAAGAAGTAACTGGCTCCTGGCTTTGGATCAGAGCAGTGCCAGCTGTGGCGGCCATTTGGGGGGTGAACCAGTGGATGGAAGACATTTTTCTCTGTCTCTCTCTCATATCTATATCTCTACCTGTCAAATAAATAAAAAAGAAAAAAAGAAAACAAAAACAAACACTGAAGCATACATACCAAACATAGATACAACAGAGGTTTATTCCTTTCTAGTTCGAATAATTAAGAGTCTAAATCACACAGACAAGTCTCTCAAGAAAGTTAGAGCAATGAAAGCAAATCTTAGACAATATAGAATACAATATACTCATAAACAAGAACTCATATGGTAAGTTTATTTGCTTTCTTATTTATTCCTTATTTGAATAGTGGAGAGATAGAGGTAGAACTTCCATTCCTGGTTCACTTTGCAAATACCTCAAATAGCTTAGGTGGGGCCAGTTCAAAACCAGGAGCCAGGGGCAGGCGCCGTGGCTTACTTGGTTAATCCTCCACCTGCAGCGCCAGCATCCCATATGGGTGCCGAGTTCTAGTCCAAGTTGCTCCTCTTCCAGTCCAGCTCTCTGATGTGGCCTGGGATAGCAGTAGGGGATGGCCCAAGTGCTTGGAAGAACCACCTGGCTCCTGGCTTCGGATCTGTGTAGCCCCGGCCGTAGCAGCCATTTGGGGAGTGAACCAATGGACGGAAGACCTTTCTTTCTGTCCTCTCTGTCTATAACTCTGTAAAACAAACAAACAAACAACAACAACAAAAACAAAGCCAGGAGCCTACAACTCAATCTGGGTCTCTCAGATGGGTGGCAAAAAACTTATCTTAGCCATTACCTACTGCTTTCCAGGGTTCAAAGGAAGCTGGAATGGGAAGAGGTGCCAGGATAATAAGCCGAACACTCTTACAAAGGATGATCGTGTTCTGAGTGACAGCTTAACTTCTGTGCCTACTTAATTTCAATTCTATTTTAAAACTGGAGAGTGTAGTTAAAATGATATATAAGAAGGAAGTTTCAGTTTTATTATTTTTGTTAGAAAACTTGGAAAATAAAAAAGAATTAAAACAGGACAAAAGCAAGGTAACAAAAAGGAGAGGGGAAGAAAAATGATATAAAAAGCAAAAGATATGCAGATCTCAACAAAACCAGAAGTCATATTTTTCAAGTTATTAATATAAGAGAAACACTTCTGAGAGACCTACTTAGGAAAAAGAAAAATAAGACATGTAAACTAGTGTGTTAGAAATGGAAACCCATCTACAAAGAAAGTATAGGTATAAGAAATTACAAATAAATGAATATTAGGGCAAATGGATGTAGCCACATATACCTAAAATCTTTAATATGTACTAGGTCTCATTGCGGATACCCTCCTCTGGAGGCAAGTTGAGGAATCATACAGAAGGAAATTTCAGCTGTAATTAACAATGGCTTATTTCATAACAAATGAGAAAATAATGAACATCTGTTTATTTCCAGTGGTAGGCAAGTGAATGTTTTTCACCTTATTCTGTGTTTGGATAATTTATTCAAAAATTTAAAAATACAGGCTAAATCATGAATCAGCTTTCAGAAAATTTTACTCTGAGAATATTATTTTTTATTATGTTTACATGAGGCATCATGTAAACTAAAATATTTCAACTCTGGTAGGGCCCCAAAATCTGCATCTTTCATAAATAATCCTGCCACTTTAGCAGATGACACAGATCATATTCTGATAACCTCTAAAGTACTGAAAGAAATTCACTTAGAAATATTTTTGCTTTTTTGCTCTTAAGTAGGAGGGCGATGATTTTGGCAGGATATTTAAATTATATTCTCACTGAATTTTTTTAAATAATGTTTTTTCTATAAAAAGAGAACACATTTCATGTATTTCATAATACAGTTTTAACAGCATAATAATATATCCATCCTATTCTCTCTCCCTCCCTTTTTCACACCCTCCTTTTTATTTTTTCATTTAAATGGAGATACTTACAACTATCTCAAATAATTAAATATTCATGTTACCAAAAATGCCAATATAACATATTATCGCTGTTCCTAATATTGCCTTACATTTGAATATGTTACTAAGATAACCCCAGAAAACAAACTCAAATTACTTGATACTTAGGGATTCATCTTCCTTGGCAGGCCGCCTTTTCAGTTTATCCCATGCCACAATTATTGCAGTGGCTACAATGAGAATAGGAAAACCAATGAAGAAACTTAGATTCCAATGATTTTCAGCTATTTTAGGAGTTATCTCCTCCTTTAAATCTAAAAAAAAAATAACAAATTGAAGTATTAAAATAAAATGTCAAATTTTACTTTCAAGTTGTAATGAATGAAAATGTCCATAATAGTTATTCAAAGAACACAAAGAAATAAGTTTAGAATCATAATATTTGAAACTACTCTACAATTTTTCATTTTAGAAGCATGGTGTAAAGCTCCAGAAAGTTCCACAGTATATTACATTACAAAGCAGCTATAGCAAAATCTCAGTATTACAAAATAAGAGGTCAGGAAACTTCAGTGATATGCAATGTAAGATTGTCTAATTGCAATGTAGTTTATATTTGCACTGTTATTGGGTTTTGGAGAATTAGGTTATCAAAGGACCTGTAGAAGTGAAACCGACACTATGAGAAACGATGTCTTGATCAGCCCTTGTCCTGACTGTCGAGGAACATCTTACTATTTTATTCCTTTTAACATCTTTTGGTCTACTTAATACCATTGGTTGAACTCTAATTAACACACAATTATTCTTAGGTGTTTAAATTTAACTGAAAAGTGATCCCTGTTAAATATAAGAGTGGGAATAAGAGAGGGAGGAGGTGTACAGTTCAGCACATGCTCACTCAGACTTACCATTAATTGTAGACTTAGAAACGTGCCAGGGGATTCCAATTCAATCCCATCAAGGTGGCATGTATCAATGCCATTTTACTAGTCAAAGTTTCAGTTCACAATTGATTATAATGATAGGATTAAGAGTCAAAGGGATCACATAAACAAGACTAGTGTCTGCTAATAATAGCTGATAGAATTAAAAAGGAGAGAACGATCCAACATGGGCAGTGGGATACACAGCAGACTCATAGAATGGCAGATGTCCTAAACTACACTCTGGCCTCAGAGTGTAGTTAAGGTATTTGGATCTGGCTAAAAAGCCCATGAGAGTTTCACAGGCATAGAGAGCCAAGACACTCTCAGGGAAAAAAAAAAAAAAAAAACCACCTAAATGAAAGATCTCCATGAGTGAGATCCCAGTGGAAATACGGGCCATCAAAGAAGGAGGTACCTTTCTCTGAAGGGAGGAGAGAACTTCCAATTTGACTATGGCCTTGTCTAAATAAGATCAGAGTTGGTGAACTCAAAAGGCTTCCATAGCCTTGGCAACTCATGACAGGAGCCTAGAGTGATGAATGACGCCATAAACAAGAGTGTCAATTGTTAAATCAACAACAGGAGTCACTGTGCACTTACTCTTCATATAGGATCTCTGTCCTTAATGTGTTGTACAATGTGAATTAATGCTATAACTAGTACCCAAACAGTATTTTTCACTTTGTGTTTCTATGTGGGTGCAAACTGTTGAAATCTTTACTTAATATATACTCAATTGATCTTCTGTATATAAAGACCATTGAAAATGAATCTTGATGTGAATGGAGTAGGAGGGGGAACAGGAGATGGAAGGGTTGCGGGTGGGAGGGAAGTTATGGGCGGGGGGAAAGCCACTGTAATTCAAAAGGTATACTTTGGAAATTTATATTTATTAAATAAAAGTTATAAAAAGAGTTTGACAAACATTTGCTAATTCAATGAGAAAATGATTTAAAGAAACCAAAATATAAATAAATAAATAGAGCGCTACTATAGCACATTTCTTTCAAGTAATAATCTATAGATTGTGCATATTTAAATTATGAACGTTTTCAAAGTAGTGTTATCTTTCCATTTCACTTCTACTGATATAACAAAAACACAGTAACAATACTAGACACAACAAATGTTTATTTAGGATTAATCATAAATAAGAAAGTTGCAGTGTAACCATTATGGAAGATGGTATGGAAATTTTCAGAAATTTGAAAATAGGTCTACCATATGAACCAGCCATGCCACTCCTGGGAATTTACCCAAACTAAATGAAATCAGCATATGAAAGTTATTTTTACATACAGGTTTACTGTAGCTCAATTAACAAAAACTAAGACATGTAATCTACACAGATGTCCATCAACTGATGACAGGATAAATAAAATGTGGTATATACACTATAGAATACAACCAAGCCATAGAAAAAGAATGAAATCCTGTGTTTTGCAACAAAATGGACTCAGCTGGAGACCATTATGCTTGGTCAAATAAACTAGTCCTAAAAAGACAAATATCATGCTTTCTCTGATATGTGATAGCTAATATAAAATATAAGAAGTATAATAGTGAAACTGACACCTTATGATTTGAGAATTCTTTTAAGCCCTTGTCTATACTCCAGGGGAACCATGGTCTTTCTACTTTTGAGTTATTGAATATTATGGATATTGGTGCATTAAACCTGTGATTATGGTTATCTTCTTAGAATTGCATATATCAAATACATAAAGTCTATTCTCTTTATATTAATAAAATAAAAAAGAAACATTGCAAAAATTAAAGAAAAAAAGAAAGGAAGGAGAGAGGATGAGGGAAGGAGGGAAGTATGTTTATCTATGAAACACATGAGATCTGTTCTGTTCCAAAATATCCTAAAAATTATTCTAAGGGAGATGCCAGTAACATCAATAAATAGAAATTTTGAAAGAATTCAGCTTCAATCATGGTCCTGTAATGTTAGCAAAGAACTAGGGTAAAGATGTATTTGGTTTTCATTTATTAAGAGAACTGTGATTAAATCTTCAATACAAACATTAGTCTCTAAGTAGCCCAATAAATTGTGTTTAGTGAAGATAAACAAGTTCAAAATTTCATTAAATGGCTGAAAATATAGATACTTACCCTTTTTCTCAGGTAATAAAGGTAATGCTCTATTATGCCGTTGGCAATTTGGAGGCTGGAAACCTGGAGAACAGTGGCATACCCCAGTAGAAGTGCACACCTAGGATCATTTTTTAAAAAAAATTAAGTGATTAAAGTGTTATTTCAAAGAAATTGAAATTATGAAATGTATCATTTTGCTTACTTTTGTGTGTTAGTCAAACTGTTTACATGGGTTATGAGGCAAGATAATCCGCAAATCAAATACTTTATTTCTAGGTGAAATGCAATTTTGAAAAAGAAACAGGAATACAAGGTTGTACAAAATGAGGTTCACGTATTTGCATTAAGAAAGTTTAGCACATTTCACTGTTAATCTGCAAATTTAATGTGTTTTTCAAAAACATATACTACTTAAACATTAAAGAAAATGTGATCTTTCCAGTGACGTGCTAGCTCCCACAGCTAACTGTAAACAGCTCCTCTCATCTCCATGTTAGTAGCTTGAAATAGTTGTCCAAACTGACAGGAAATGCATCCTTCCCCAGACTGCTTGTTAAAGACTTTTAAATAATTCTTAAAATTTGTATAACATGAACAAATTTCATGTATTTCATACATTTCCCTCCCACTCATGCTCCCACCAACCCTCCTTCTTCCATTCTTATTCTCTCTTTATATTTTTCAATGACATATTCCGTTTATTTTATAATCATATGCTTTATCATTTTCCTGATGTAGGCACTAATTTTTACAAATTCCCTCAGCAGTGTTTTTGCTGTATCCCATAATCTTTCATGTGTTGTGTTGTCATCTTAACTCATTTCCAGTAATTTTTTGATTTCCCTTTTGATTTCTTCTATCACCCACAGTTCATTCAGGAACAGGTTTTTCAGGCTCCATGTCGTTGCAGATTTTTTAGAGTTTCTTAAGTTGTTAATTTCAAACTTCATTCCACTGTGGCCAGAAAAGATGCATGTTATGATTTCAATTTATTTGAATTTAATGAGACTTACTTTATGGCCTATCATATGGTCTATCCTAGAGAATGTTCCATTCACTAATGAGAAGAAAATACACCTGTGGGATGACACGTTCTATAGATATCAGTTATGTCTATTTGGCCCATAGTTTAGATTAGTTCTGTTGTTCACTGATTTTGTTCAGTTGATGTATCCATTGATGAAAATGGGGTGTTGATGGGGTCGGCGCTGTGGCACAGTGGGTTAAAACACTGGCCTGAAGCACCAGCATCCCATATGGGTGCTGGTTCTAGTCCCAACTGCTCCTCTTCCAGTCCAGCTCTCTGCTAGGGCCTGGGATAGCAGTAGAGGATGGCCCAAGTCTGTGGGCCCCTGTACCTGTGTGGGAGACCTGGAGAAAGCTCCTGGCTCCTGGCTTCAAATTGGCGTAGCCTCGGCCATTGTAGCCATTTGCGTAGTGAACCAATGGATGGAAGACCTCTCTCTCTCTCTGCCTCTCCTCTCTCTGTGTAACTTTGACTTTCAAATAAATAAAATAATTCTTTATAAAAACAAAATAAAGAAAGTGGGGTGTTGAAGTCCCCCATTATGATGTTATGGAGTCCATGTCTCCCTTTAGATCCATTAACACTGGTTTAAAAAGCTTGGCGCCCTGGCATTGTGTCTCATTCCATTTATAATAGCCAAATTTCACTGATGAATGATCCCTTAATCATTACATGATACACTTCTTTGTCTCTTTTAACCATTTTTGTGCTAAAGTCTATTTTGTCTGATATCAAGATGGCTACCCCTGCTCTTTTTTACTTCCCATTATCATGGAATATCTTTTACTATCCTTTCACTTTCAATCTGCATGTATCTTTGCTCATGTGGTGTGTTTCTTGTAGGCAGCACATAGATGTCTTGTTTAACCCATTCAGCCAGTTTAACTGGAGGGTGTAGGCCATTTACATTCAAGGTTAGTATTTTAAGTAATAACTTGGCACTGCCATTTTCCCATTAATATTCTTATTGTTTACTTTGGGTTTCCCTTGTACTTTTACTAGATTTTCTGCCTTCACATACTTTCATAATGATGAGTATCATTTGATGTTTCTGTGTGTAACACATTTTTAAGCATCTTTTGTAAGGCTGGAGGAGCGGTGACAAATTTTTTCAATTTATGTTAGCTATAGAAGTCTTTATTTTACCTTCATTCATAAATGAGAGCTTTGCAGGGTACAGTATTATGGGTTGATAGTTTTTTTTTTTCTCTTAAGATTTGGACTCTCCATTGTCTCCTAGCCTGTAGAGTTTCTCCTTAGTAGTCAGCTATGAGTCTAACTGGCGATCCTCTGAAAGTAATCCTGCATTTCTCTCATGCACATTTTAGAATTTTTTTTTATTTCTACTGGTGAAATTCTGACTATAATGTGTTGCAGTGAAGATCTTTTCTGGTCATATCTATAAGGAGTTCTATCAACTCAGATGTCTAGCAACTGAAGATAGGATATAGAAATTATGATATGCATGCACTATGGAATACAACACAGTGGTAAAAAAATTGAAATCCTGTAGTTCTCAATAAATTGGATGTAACTGGAAACCCTTATACTTAGTAAAATAATCCAGTTCCAAGAAGAAAAATACCATAAGTCTTCTGATCTGTGGTAACCGAGTGCCAAAAAGGTAAATCTATATAAGTGAAATTCATACTTTGAGATGCAAAGATTTTTAAGAGCACTTGTCTTGACTGTAGAGGAACATTTTTTAGTGTCAAACTATTTGTTGAACTCTTTTCTTGTTGTAGGGTTAATCTTATGAGCATAAATTTACCTGAAATAGATCTTTGCAAAAAATATAAATGGAAATAAGAGAGTGAGGAGAAAGAAGCATGGGAGCATGGGTGGGAGGGAAGGTAGGGTGGAAATTATCACTATGTTTCTGTATCTGTATATGTGAAATACATGAAATTTATATACCTTAATTTTTTTAAAAAAAGTGGAGCAGTCAGGATATGACTTTACCTGCTACAGCACAACACCAGCCCATTAATTGGATCTTAATCTCAATGAAAGAACATGGATATTGTACCGTGAATTAATTCAAAAAACTTCATAAGAGAAGCATGGTGTCAATTTATCCCAAAATATCTTCATTGTCTCGTTAATTTGAATTTCTTGTTAAGACACTATCTTCCAACAATTCCTACTACAAACTTCCAGTTGCCATTTGTAATTAATAAACAATTTTATGGAGATACTTTGAGATTATGTAGCCATTTGATTCATAAAACTTTCACCCAGGTGTGAGCATTGAATCTAGCAGTTATGATATCCATGCCCATTATGTATAAACTTTTTGATGTGGTTTTAGATTTAGTTTACTAGTATTCTATTGTGAAGTTTTGCATCTAAGTTCATAAAGGGTACAGGTTTGTAGTTATTTTTTGCCTTCATTTTACTTAAAAATTTAGTTAAAAATAATTAACATTACTTTTCAAATATATGTACATTATAGATACGTATCAAATCCTAATATTATATTTCACATACAATAGACAAAAAAGGAATTAATTTTAGTGTGTTGCTTTGTGACATTATAAATGAAAGGACTTCAGAAATGTTAAGATGCATGATAGTAACTCATTTAATTCACTTGTAATTTAATTCTTGAAATTTATAATAAAACATGTTCTTTGGTTTCAGAAGCACTTTTTCCTCTAATGAGACACACAGATATCAAAGATACTGAGAAATAAACCCTTTGTCATTTTGCTCTTTATAAGAAAAGTAATAAGAGACTTGGTAGGAATTCATCAGATCACCTCTTTACTCTGCTAATGATTTATCTGCTTCCCCTGTTGCTTATCCTCCATGAAATTAAGTGTAAGGACCCATCAAATTGTAACTGAAACCCAAATAAACAGATGTTTTTTTCAGCTTATTTGTAGATCAAAAGTATCATTTACTTTGGAATAATTATATCCTCAGAGAAGATACATCTAGAGAAGCCTAGAGGACAGCACTGTTCCCTCTACTTGACCCCATTACTCATAGATTATTCTAAGATCTTCTTGTGTGCCTGAAGATGCTCCTGTAAAAGCTGTTCATTCTTAGGGGTGCTGCAGATGCAGTTAAGACTTCCTATTTCTTTCCCTCTCCACTTCTTGAGGCAAGTGGTCTTCCCAAAATTTTTGAGTATGTGCTCACTTGATGTTCATATAAATTATATTCATTTTTCAATTATGTGCATGGAATGTAAATATATAAGGCACAAGCAAATTTTTGAAAAGATACTGTGATGGATATGAAGTTCAACAACTTTCATCCCACTTTCCAAAATCTGCTTTTTGCAATCCCTAGCATGTTGGCACCTCACTTAAGGACAGCTTTTCTCATTAGCACAGGCATACTTCTCATCTGGGCAGAGAAAGGAGTGATTACTCCTATCCTGACTGAAATTTGTGGTGGGTCTCCCAGTGCACTGGTATATCACACAGATGTACATTCAACAGGACAGAGAAGATGTACTGTATTTCTATATTAATCCTGATGTGGAGTACATACTAAAGGAGATCATTTAATTAAACAACTTCTGCTTCGTACTGTACAACTCTTAATGACTAGTTTTGTCTTGTCCCCAGTGTATTAAGTCTACATACACCCAAACGTGATATTCTGTTTCTTTTTATTCATTTTTAAATATTTTATTATTTTAGTCACTTTGATTCAAAATTGCATGAAATCAAAGTTCATCATCAAAGATAAAATATTTAGAAATAAGCAAATTTAGTACTGGTTTAACCTTTTTATTGTCTTGTGAAAGAAAGAATAATACATTTAGCAATGAGTGGAAAAAATACAGCAGCTAGCAGATGCGGTTATAACCACAAAGTTTTTAAATGGCATAGGATGTCAAAGTGGAACAAAAATTGATGTGTGTTAAAATGGAACATGGACTGACTTGACAGAAAAAAGAGCACATTTCTCAGGGAAAAAAAAAATCTTTAGATAGGTGGGAGCCTGGTGAAAAAAAGGAGTTAACCTATTGTACATGTCGTCATGATAAAATGAACTTCTGAATGCTCATCCAATGAGGAAAGGAAGTTAGGGATGTAGACACTGGAGTATGTATGCTTCTTTTTCTCTATCGCGTGGATGCCTACCCATTGGTCGCCTGTCCTTTCAAGGTTGTGAATAAAGCCTCGCTTCATGTTTCAGAGTCCATCCTTTAATAAGTAAGGTGGCCTCTGGTGGGCTTTGCTAATTTTAATAAAATTACATTGTTAGGAAAAACTAAAGGGTAGAATGTTCAGTGGTTTCCAGTGATTAAAAGAAAGGGAGGGGCCGGCGCCGTGGCTCAATAGGCTAATCCTCCACCTTGCGGCGCCGGCACACCGGGTTCTAGTCCCGGTTGGGGCGCCGGATTCTGTCCCGGTCGCCCCTCTTCCAGGCCAGCTCTCTGCTATGGCCAGGGAGTGCAGTGGAGGATGGCCCAGGTGCTTGGGCCCTGCACCCCATGGGAGACCAGGAAAAAGCACCTGGCTCCTGGCTCCTGCCAGGATCAGCGCGGTGCGCCGGCTGCAGCGGCGGCCATTGGAGGGTGAACCAACGGCAAAGGAAGACCTTTCTCTCTGTCTCTCTCTCTCACTGTCCACTCTGCCTGTCAAAAAAAAAAAAAAAAAAAAAAAAAAAGAAAGGGAGGGGCGCTGGCGACATTGTGCAGTTAAGCATTGTGATCTCCAGTTGTATCAGTTTTGCTGCCAAAGATAGTATTTTATCCATTTTTATGGCTGAGTAGTATTCCATTGTGCACTCATACTGCAAATTTCTTTATTCAGTCATCACTTGATAGGTATCTGGGTTGATTCCAAACCTTAGCTATTGTGAATTGAGTTGCCATACATATGGGAGTCCAAATAACTCTATCATATGCTTTCATTTCATTTTGGTAAATTGGGGTGGGTCATATCGCAGATCTCATTTTTGGTTTCTGAGAAATCTCCATACTGTTTTTCTTTTTTTTTTTTATTTGACAGAGTTAGATGGTAAGAGAGAGAAACAGAGAGAAAGGTCTTCCCTCCGTTGGTTCATCCCTCAAATGGGTGCTACGGCTGGCGCTGCCCTGATTCGAAGCCAGGAGCCAGGTGCTTCCTCCTGGTCTCCCACGCAGGTGCAGGTACCCAAGCACTTGGACCATCCTCCACTGCCTTCCTGGGCCACAGCAGAGAGCTGGATTGAAAGAGGAGCAGCTGGGACTAGAACCCGGTGCCCATATGGAATGCCGGCGCCTCAGGCAGAGGATTAGCCAAGTGAGCCACAGCACCGGCCCCTCCATACTGTTTTTCAATAATGGTTGTCCTAGTTTACATTGCCACCAACTATGTTTTAGGGTACCCTTGTCAACACATTCTTACCAGAAGATTGTTGGGTATTTATTTATTTATTTTTGATGATAGCTATTCCAAAGGGGGTGAGGTGAAACCTCACTGGGTTTTGTCTTTTACATTTTTTTAAGTGGAACAAATTTCATGTATTTCTACCCTCCCTCCTTTCCATGACCTTACATTCCCTCTTCCTTTCCTTTACCATTCCTTCCTTTATTTTTAAAATAGTATTTATTTGAAACACAGAGTTACAGGGAGGGAAAGGGAGAGAGGGAGAGAGGGAGAGAGGGGGAGAGGGAGAATGGGAGAGAGGGAGAGAAGAAGAGAGAGAGAGAGAGGGAGAGGGAGAGGGAGAGGGGGAGAGAGAGAGAGAGAGAGAGAGAGAGAGAGAGAGAGAGAAAGAAAGAGAGAGAGAGGTCCTCCATCCACTGGTTTACTCCCCAAATGACCACAATGGCCAGAGCTGGGCTGATCCAAAGCCAGGATCCAAGAGCTTCTTCCAAGTCTCCCACGTGGGTGCAGGGGCCTAAGAACTTGGGCCATTTTTTACTGCTTTCCCAAACTATAACATGGAGTTGGATTGGGAGTGGAGCAGCCTGGTCTCAAACCAGTGCCCATACGGGATGCCAGCACTGCAGGTGGAGGCTTTACTGACTACACTACAGTGTGGGCCCCTCCTTCCTTTAATTTTTGCAATGATTTACTCTCAGTCTATGTTATATGGCTCACTGTTTTTTATTTGCTTTTCCTTGATTGCTAGTGATCCTGGAATTATTTTCATGTATCTGTTGGCCATTTTTATTTCATCCAATGAAAAATGCTTGTTCATATCCTTTGCCCGATTCCCAACTGGACCGTTTGTTTAGTTGTTGTTGAGGTTCTGGAGCTCCTTACATATGCTGTATATTAATCCTTCATCAGATGCACAGTTTTCAAATCTTTTGTTACATTCTCTTGGTTTCCTTTTCTGCGCAGATGCTTCTAGTCTGCTGTAACCTCATTTGTCTATTTTGCTTTTATTGCCTGTGCTTCTGGGGACATATCCAGAAGTCTTTGCCTATGCCAATATCTTGCAATGTTTACCCTCTATCTTCCTTTACTAATTGTATGTTTTATTTCTTAGTTTTAGATCATCAATACATTTCCAGTTGATTTTTGTACAGGGTATGCAGAGTTACAATTTTCCCAACACCATTTGTTGAAGAGACTGTACTCACTCCATGGAGTGATTTTAGCATGTTTGTCAAAGATTAGTTGGTTGGAGATATGTGAATTAATTTCTGAGGTCTCTGGGCCATTGCCGTGGCTTACTAGGTTAATCCTCCACCTGCAGCACTGGCATCCCATATGGGCACCGGGTTCTAGTCCCAGTTGCTCCTCTTCTAATCCAGCTCTCTGCTGTGGCCCGGGAAGGCAGTGGAGGATGGCCCAAATCTTTGGGCTCCTGCACCCGCATGGGAGACCAGGAGGAAGCACCTGGCTCCTGGCTACGGATTAGTGCAGGGCTGGCTGTAGCAGCCATTTTGAGGGGTGAACCAATGGAAGGAAGACCTTTCTCTCTGTCTCTCTCTCTCTCTCTCTCTCTCTCTCTCTCACACTAACTCTCCCTGTCAAATAAAAAAAAATCTGAGGTCTCTAATCTGTTCCATTGGCTCACCCTTTTTTTTTTCTACCAGGTTATTTTGATTATAACTTCCCTGGAATATGTCTTCTCAGACATAGTTGTTATGGTATAATTTTATACTTTTTGTTTCTTTAATATTTATTTATTTGGAAGGCAGAGTTACAGAGAAAGAGAGAGAGAGGGTAAGATAGAGGGATGGAACTTCAATCTGCTGGTTCACTCCCCAGATGGCCACAATGGTTTGGGCTGACCCAGTCTGAAGCAAAAAGCCAAGAACTTCTTCCAGGTCTCCCATGTGGGTTCAGGGGCTCAAGGATGGGACATTGTCCACTACTTTCTCAGGTGCATTAGCATGGAGCTGCATCAGAAATGTGGCAACTGGAACTCAAATTGTCACTGGCATGGGATACTAAGGCTGCAGGTGGTAGCTTAACTCATTACAGCACAATGCCAGCCCCCTCCCCTTTGTGAACATGTTTATGTATTACTGGAATATTTAATACCTTGTGAAAGGTATCAAGCTATATTAACTTTAGGTCATCATCAATTCAGTTCTGTGCAAGATGCCCTGTAAAACTATTTAGTGGAGGATTATGCTTGTGATTATAAATTAAACTGAATGTATATCATTTTAAAAATTAAAGAAGAAATAAGAATAAAAAGGAAGGAGGTTGGGATGGAGGGAAGGTAGGGTGGGAAGTTGCATTATGCTATTAAAACTGTATATATGGGGGTCGGTGCCATGGTGCAGTAGGTTAATCCTCTGCCTATGGAGCCAGCATCCCATATGGGTGCCAGTTCTAGTCCCTGGCTCGTGGCTTCGGATCAGCACAGTTCCGGCCGTTGCAGCCATTTGGGGAGTGAATCAGAGGATGGAGACCTTTTTCTCGGTCTCTCCCTCTCACTGTCTTTAACTCTGCCTCTCAAATAAATAAATAAAATCTTAAAAAAAAACACTGTATATATGAAATGTTAAATTTGTTCCGTTTGTATAAAGAAAAATTAAAACAAAAAAGTAAATTGACAGTATGTCATTGAAATAATTAAAAGCAAAATAAGAAAGAAAGGAGGAGCAAGTGAGGTTTGGGTTTATCATTCTGTGCTTGAAATTATAAATATCTGAAACACATGGAATCTGTTCCTTTTAGGAAGGTAGGAAGCATGGAAGGAATGACGAAAGGGAACAATTAACTATGGCTGCTAAATTCAGGTACAGAGTAGCTCCAAATGTAAGCCAGATGCAGCAGGACCTGGCACCAGTAGGAACCCAATAAACACTGATAAACTAATGAGTGGTGTGTGTCCAGGATACATGTGATTCAGGGAAATGTGCTTACTTACTCCATTCCCGTTGCACTGTTGTGCACAAGTTCTTGATTGATTCCTAAGTATTTTGGCTTCGACACATGCTTGATTTACACAAATCTAAAGAGAAACATACCAAAAATTTTTGAGAAGTTGTATTTTCATTTCATTCATTTCTATTGAGAACTCTTTTGATCCTCGTGTTACTTAGAAATATGTCTTTAAATCTTCAAATATTTGAGATTTTTCCAGGTAACCCTAATGTAAACTATGGACTTTGGCTGATAATGATAAGTCAAAGTGGACACACTAATTATAAAATAACGTACCACTTTAGTGTGGGTTGTCAGTAGTGTTGTAGGCAAGAAGGATATGAAAACTGTGCATCATACACCCGACTTTGCTATGAGCAAAAAACTTAACTAAAATACATAATTTTAGAAATAATCATGTTGAGAAATGGGGAATATCAATTGAATAAGATTGGCCATAACAAAAAATCATAACTAAAAAACCACTTTTCATTACAATACCAAGAAACAAACAAAAGTACAAATGCGTACATAGTAAAAAAAAAAAAATGTCGGGGACAGTGCTGTGGCCTAGTAGGTTAAGCTTCTGTCTGCGGTTCTGGCATCCCACATGGGCACCGATTTGTACTCCAGCTGCTCCTCTTCTGATCTAGCTCTCTCCTGATAGCCTAGGAAAGCAGTGAAAGATGGGCCATGTACTTGGACCCCTGAACCTGCCTGGCAGACCTGGAGGAATCTCCTGGCTCCTGGCTCCAGATAGGCTCAGCTCCAGCTGTTGCCGCCATTTAGGGAATGAACTAGCAGATTGAAGACCTTTATCTCTGTATCCCTCTCTCTCTGCCTGTAACTCTACCTCTCAGAATATATAAATAAAATCTAAGAAAAAGCATGTCTTGCATTCTTGGTACATAAAATTTTGCATAAAAATTAGAAAGTGAAATTTACAAATGGAAATATTGTTGTCATAAATTATATTAGTCTCCTACATGGCCAGCACCACGGCTCAATAAGCTAATCCTCCACTTGCAGCACCGGCACACTGGGTTCTAGTCCCGGTCGGGGCGCCGGATTCTGTCCTGGTTGCCCTTCTTCCAGGCCAGCTCTCTGCTAAGGCCCAGCAGTGTAGTGGAGGATGGCCCAAGTGCTTGGGCCCTGCACCCGCATCGGAGACCAGGAGAAGCACCTTGCTCCTGGCTTCGGATCAGTGCAGCGCGCCGGCCATGGCGGCCATTTTGGGGGTGAACCAATGGCAAAGGAAGACCTTTCTGTCTCTCTCTCTCTCACTGTCCACTCTGCCTGTCAAAAAATTTTTTTTAAAAATTATATTAGTCTCCTACATATTTAGTAGAGATAATAAAATTTTTATTAAAATATAATAGAAGAGGCAGGTATTTTATGCAATAGTTAAGTCACTATTTGATCTACCTTGCTGCTAATGCTCATTCCAGGGTGCAACAGATTGTTCAAGTACTTTAGTGGGCTCCTCTCACCCATATAGGAGATCCAGGCTGAGTTCTAGGCTCCTTACTTGCCTGGCCTAGACCTGGCTGTTGTATGCATTTGGGGAGTGAAACATTGGATGGAAGCCTTTCTCTCTCTCTCTCACTCACTCACTTTCTGTTTCCCTTTTAAATAAAATGAAAATAAATAGAAAGCATTAAATCTAAGATGCTGATTATTTTATTATGTAAAGTATCAAGCATGCAGACATATTTATTTTCACTTTAAAGATAGAAGAAGCAGGGGTAGGCATTCAACGTACTGGTTAAAATTCCTGGGTTTAAGGCAAGCTCCACTTCTGATTCCATCTTTCTTCTAATTCACATCTGTGAGACTACAGGTGATACCTCAAGTAATTGGGTCCTTGACATCCACATGGAAAACCAGGATTGAGTTTCTGTTTTTTTGGAGTGAACTAGCAGATCTTAAGTCTCTCACTATTCTCTGTCTCTCTCTCTCTGTCTCGCCCCCCCCATTGGCTTAATTTAACAAATAAAGTTAGTAGTCAGAACAGGATATATTTCCAACTGCATTACTTACACCAGTCTCAACTTCCCTAAATTGCAGGTTTCTTACATGAGCAAAATAATATTTTTCTTTAAAAATGTTAGTTTAGAAAAATTAAATAATATTTCAGTTTGTTTCCAGGTTAAAATGAAGTGATACATGTGAAAAATGCTTCCTTTTAAGCACAAGAAATTATCTTCAGAGGAATAGCCTGAACAAAATATTGTCTTAATCCAATCTAATGATTTTTAAGTATTGATTTTATTTACTTGAAAGGGAGAGAGGAAGAGGGAGAGGGAGAGGGTGAGAGAGACAGAGTGATCTTCTATCCACTTGTTCACTCTCATATAGCTGCAAAGGCCATGGCTGGCCAGACCTAAGAGAAGAGCCAGGAACTCCACCCAGGTTTCCTATGTAGATGACAGGGGCCCAAAGTACCTAGGCTATCTTCTGCTGCTTTTCCAGGCATATTAGCAGGGAACTGGATCAGAAGCAGATCAACTGGGACTATAGTCAGTGC
This sequence comes from Oryctolagus cuniculus, assembly GCF_051225735.1. NCBI lineage: Eukaryota > Metazoa > Chordata > Mammalia > Lagomorpha > Leporidae > Oryctolagus > Oryctolagus cuniculus. Next base: position 92,274,041 of record NC_142868.1, on the reverse strand, counting down.
TCCAATACAGAATGCCAGCATTTTAGCATTGCTTAACCCACCGTACCACAATACTGGCCCCCTATATAATCCTTTTAAACCCTCAATCTAACACTGTTATACCTTCCACACTGGAACTTGTCAGTGATATGTATTTAACTACTCCTTGTGTAATGTAGCATATGTCCAGGCAACCAAAATTGAAATAAGAATCTTATTAAGTAAAAACAAAGTTACAAAATTGCCAGGAAGGTCTCATCATATGTAATACGTAGTATTATTCAAAGATACCTGACAAAACTAGCTTTCATATATTATCTTTCAGAGTTGTCCATCCTATAAAAATGATTCTATTCTTATTAAATTACCTACTGAATAATTTCAAGCCATCTGTTGAAAGTATTGTAATTTTGTAGTTATTTTGGCTTCACTGCCTAAATATATCTATTGAGCTCCCTGAACCATTCTCCCTTAAAAAGGCATTTGTAACTTGGCATGAAAAGGGAATTAGTATTTCTGAGGCTATATACTTTCCTCATGTAAATTTTATTTAAATTATAAAATCATTGCAAGCTTATTCCAGTAATATATACATATATATTTTGGGATACTAAAACTTAACCATGCTAAAGAATATGTTTGATAATTTAAAAAGTAGCAGATTCAGAATTCAAATGTGTACATCTGTCTTTAAAATTATTTTACTATAATATTTATATTGTTTATACTATATATATTAGATAAATGTACATATTTAGCATTTAAATATATACTATATATATTTAATTTATATTTATTACTTAATATAATATATATTTGTTATATTTAATAAGGGGCAAATATGCGGTTTTGAAGTAAATTTATCCCCAGATTTCAGTTGATTCCAGATATATAAACTCTAGTAGTTACAATTAATAATAAAACTGAATTATATTTAGATTTTACTATTGCTATAGAGTATAAACTACTATTATTCCCAATTTACACAGTAGAGCTGAGGTATCACAGACTTGTTAGATAACTTGCATAATGGCTATGGCTTAGCGTGCCCATTGGAATTCCAGCTGTTCCACTTCTGATCCAGCTCCCTGCTAATGCACCTGGAAAAGGCAGATCACCCATGTGCTTGAGCCCCTGCACACAAGTGGGAAACACAGAAGAAGCTCCTGACTCCTGGCTTCAGCCTGGCCATTGTAGTCATCTAGGGAATGAATCAACAGATGGGAGAATCTCTCTCTCTCTCTCTCTCTCCTTCTCTCTCTCTCCTTCTCTCTTTCCTCTCTCTCTCTTCCTCTGTGTTTCTCCCTTGCTCTCTGTAATTCTGCCTTTCAAATAATTTTAAAAATTTTTTAAAAGAGATGGATATGTGATTCTAGGCAGTCTGATATGAAGTGATATAAACTGAGTTACAGGGAGATATACTTGTATAATACTAAATAAGATTTCTTCATTCTTCCCTGAGAAAATCCCATGACTCTCCATGCATTGCATTTTTCTTGTTTGTTTTTGGACAGGCAGAGTTAGACAGTGAGAGAGACAGAAAGAAAGGTCTTCCTTCTGTTGGTTCACCCCCCAAATGACCGCCACAGCCTGCCCGCTGCACCGATCCGAAGCCAGGAGCCAGGTGCTTCCTCCTGGTCTCCCATGCGGGTGCAAGGCCCAAGCACTTGGGCCATCCTCCACTGCTTTCCCAGGCCACAGCAGAGAGCTGGACTGGAAGAGGAGCAACCTAGACAGAATCTGGCGGCCGGACCAGGACTAGAGAACCTGGGGTGCCGGCACCGCAGGCGGAGGATTAGCCTAGTGAGCTGCAGTGCCGGCTCCATGCATTGCATTTGCTTTTATTCTCCTCCAAATACTGAATGTCACATAGCACTAGAGATGAATTAAAATTTGATACATAAATGAAGATATACATTAAAACAATGAATAAAACTAGATTTTTTAAAAATAGATTTAAAATCATTTACCCTCCCTGCATCACATATAGATCCGCTTTTGATGACCAGTGGATCTGGATCATTTTTAGGCAATCTGTAGTCTATAGTCACACATATTTTATCTCGAACTTTAGCAAAAATCACAGCACCATTGGTTTGACGGAAAAGACTCCGAGGAGGGTAGGTACAAATTAGTCGTCCACATACGAGGCTCCTGGAAACATAATACAGAGGATTAGTGTGTATTGAGCATTTATTAGAAATGATTTGGACTGCTTTCTTTGCTTAAAAAAATGAATGATTCTCCACTTATGTCAATGCACTCATTGAAAAAGGTAATGTTTTAACACTAACATTTAAAGTAAAAAGCAAAAAAATGGATACATCCATTCATCAAAGCATCTTTCAGTCCTAATAGTTTTTTATTTTCTCTTTATTTTTTAATTTTAGAATTTAACAACCTTTAATATTTTGCCACATTCACTCCAAATGTAGATAACATATACACATATGTCCTATTTATTCTAAAAAAGATAATAATAATACAAAGTGACAGATTCATGACGATGGTCACCACATGGGAAAAGAAGTGCAGATTGTCATGTGCATGATAGTCAGTGAAGCAGTATTTGTAACTGTATACCAAATGATATGAAATCCACACAAGTAAAAATAAGAGAACATATTTGGCTTTTTGGGTGTGGCTTATTTCATTTAGCATCGTCATCTCTAGTTCCATCTATTTTATGTAAATGTCAGAATTTCATTCGTAACAGTTTTCTATTCACTGTGTATATTAGATATTTTTGTCAGATAATCAATTCATTCCATTATTTTATCTCCCCTTTTAGAAGAATAAAATGATGTATGAGCTATTACCACTACCATCCAGGAACTCTCAGTGTCATATTAATCATACAAATCCCACAGAATGCTATAGATGAAATAAACAAATACCTACAATGATTTAAAGAGAGGATACATTCTACCAGTTACAGAAAAATTCATAGAGAAGAGATGCCATCTGAATCAAAGCTTTAAAATTATTAAGTTTTCAACAGGAAGAGTAAGTATGGTACTGCAAAACAAGCTAATAGCATAGGCAAATCAAGGGAATATAAAACTATACTATACAAATATGCTTATCAATCTAAAAATTTGATAACTATGCTTTGCTAACTAGTATTTATCCTAGTATCTGGCATATAGTATATTCTCAATAAAATTTCTGTTAAACTCATGTTCAAAACTTAAAAGAGGCAATTTTTCAGGTAGAGGATAAATTGAACATCATTTTATAGACACTAGGCAGTCCTCATTTTGGATTCTACTTTCATGAGGCCAAATAAACAAGTTCCTAAGGGAAAGTTGGGGCTGATTTGGGCAGGCAGGGAGCTAGTAAACAAAAAGCAGCTGAGAGACTGCCAGCAGCATCAGTGCCACAGGCCTGCACCAGCCAAACCATTCCTTCTTCTGTCCATTCAACCTGACTGCAGACTGTGCACACCCATTTCCCATCGTGCAACTGAACCTCATTCCACATCCTCCAAGAGATGCCATGACGACCACATATATGCTGCGGCCCACGTGGAAACACCATGACACATTCAAGATCCCCAATACAGAGGGACACAGCAGCCAGCAGTACTGAAGCCCCACACAAACTCAGCCCCACTTAAATACCCATTAAGGCACCAGCCCCTAGCCTAAAAAGGGATGATCCCAACTTTGGTGGAAGCAGCAGTTCTTCCCCTCTCCTGCACAGGGGTTGCCCACACTCACAACTATACTCACAACTCTGTACTATCCCTTTAAATAAATCCTGCTTTCTTGCACACTTTAATGTCTCCTCCTGAATTCTTTCACACATGCAGGGAAAAAGCTAGAATAAGCCCAGCTGGGGACCCCATTGCCCATAAACAGTTTCAATTTTTGACTGGATACAGGAGCCTAATGATCATTCACTTATAAATAATATATCTTGACGTGTTGTTGTCTGTACCATAAGAAAAATATCACAAGCTGCAGATTTATGATTTAAGATTCACTCTCAGGCACATGCATTTCTCCACAACTACTGGAATGAATGACATGCTTAAAAGAGGAAAATAAAAGAATATAGAACAAAAGAAAACCATTATTAATAACTGTATAGCATACCTATATGGACATCTTACATATCCATATATGCTGTGACCGCAGTTCCCAAACCTATCTCTTTGAGACTGTATTTCTTCATAGCAGGAAAATGGAGCATTTTTTGAACCTGCCAAAGTTAGAAATAAACATATTTAAACATATATTTAAAATATATGTAAAATATATTTAAACATATATTTTTCATATTACTCTATTTACTCATATATCATCTTTATAAATTTTTATTAACAATTATAGTACATATTTATGGACTACACTGTGGCATTTAAATACAGGAATATAATGTGCTGATCAACTAAGGATAATCACTTTTCCCCTTTTGGACAACAGTTTCTGACTGGAGATTAGAGTTCCTTTCCTCTATTTGGTCATAAAAGACAGAATAATGTATTAAGAGCTACCATCATTTCACTACCCTGTGTAACACTAGCAACTGATCTTTTGATTCATTTCTGATTTGGTGTATGTTTCCTTTGTCTCTTTCTTCATTATTTTTATTTATTTATTTTTTCTGACATTATTAAGCAAAGTTTATACTGGGGAGGCAGAGTGATATAAAGTAAGAGAGAGCTCAATAAAGGGCTATAGAGAGGAAAGAAAAAGTATAGTTTTATATACTCCTGAATTTTGAGTGAGAACTCATAAAAACACAGGTCTATAACAAAACCAATGAGATTTCTTCAATGAGACATTAGCAAGTACTTGGGGCATCTTCTCTTGCTTCCCAGGGGTACTGACAGGGAACTGGAACAGAACCAGAGCAGCCTGTATGGGTGGCCAGCACCCCAAGTGGCAGCTCAACTTCCTGGGCTACAATGCAGGCCCCAAAATTCAGTTTTTCTAGCAGTGTCTTTCTCAGCCTAATTTACTACTTTACTGTAACCATTATTTATATCCTTAAACACATATAATTCACTTCAAAGCATACCAAAAGCATTTGCTGTATTTCTCTGCCTTAAATGCTCTTTTACAAACCACTTCTTGGATTTTGTAATATTCAAGTTTGATTTCAAATTTCATTTCCACAAACTTCTCTGAATGCCTTTTCTAAAGCACTCTCACCTTCATGAATGGCCATTTTTTTCTCGGTGATTGTTGACTTTTTTGTTTCTTTTTATAACATTGCTATGAAATTATTTCATTTTTTATTTATTATTGATTTCTCTGAACCCTTCATTGCAATTTAAGGATTAGGAATAATTGTTTGTTGTTCATTACTAAATTTATAGTTAAAGAAGAGTGCCTCTTCCCATTAGATTATTAAATATATTTATTGAATGATTGAAAACAATTTACAACTTTGGTAACCATATACTATGATTTGTCTTCCTTATAATGTTTGATGTCCCAAATCAAGCCAATAAATGTGGATGATTTTTTTAAACAGGTTTTTTTTTTTTGACAGGCAGAGTGGATAGTAAGAGAGACAGAGAGAAAGGTCTTCCTTTTGCCGTTGGTTCACCCTCCAATGGCCGCCACAGCTGGTGCACTGCAGCCGGTGCACCGTGCTGATCCGAAGGCAGGAGCCAGGTGCTTCTCCTGGTCTTCCATGGGGTGCAGGGGCCAAGCACTTGGGCAATCCTCCACTTCCTTCCCGGGCACAGCAGAGAGCTGGCCTGGAAGAGGGGCAACCGGGACAGAATCCAGCGCCCCGACCAGGACTAGAACCCAGTGTGCCGGCGCTGCTAGGTGGAAGATTAGCCTATTGAGTTGCAGTGCCGGCCTTAAACAGGATTTTTTAAAGAATTTTATCTATTTTATTTGAGAGGTAGGGTTAACGACATTGAGAGGGAGAAACAGAGAAAAAGGTCTTATGTCCATTGATTCACTCCCCAAATGTCCGCAACGGCCGGAGCTGAAGCCAGGAGCCAAGAGCTTCTTCCAGCTCTCCCATGTGGGTGCAGGTGCCCAAGGACTTTGGCCATCTTCTATTGCTTTCCCAGGCCATAGCAGAGAGCTGGATTGGGAGAGGAACAGCCGGGACTCGAACCAGTGCCCATATGCGATACCAGCACCACAAGTGGAGGATTAACCTACTGTGCCACCGTGCTGACCCCATGGATGATATTTTTATGTTGAAGGCAATACAATTTTTTGAAGATTAATATTTGAAATAAATTCTAATTTTTCAGTCAACTCTGCTAAATCTCTTTAGAATTTCTATATTAAATGTTTCAATCAATTTTATTGAAAAGTTTCAATGACCTGGCAGTAGAGCCAATTTGAATTTTCCATAAAATAAATAAAGGTGCAAGTAGAAATATTCTAATGGTTCCATAATAATTCATCAAAGAAATTTAATATAAGTAAGCATAACTTTTCTTAAAGGATCTGGAAACCTTTGAACTATACAACCCTTTTCAATCTCGAAAATGTAACAGATTACCACAATAAGACAAACTGAAATGATAGAGAATCTATACTTTCTACCAATTCTAGAACATCCACCAAAATTATATAAATAAAAAGAGGCACATCAAATAAAATATCATGTATTACTTTGGCCTTGAAAGCAGTACATGTAGAAGTTTATCTCTCTACTTTGTATTCTATTCAGGAACTAATTTTGATGTGATCAAAGCATAGCTGCTAAAAACTCTACAGTGTTATAAATATATGGTAGTTTCAAGTCCTTAGATGGAATACTCTCTTGTTCACCTTCCCAAAAATCCCCCACAAGAGACTCCAAACCTCTCAAACTCCTTTAATGTGAACAAGATGTTTGTCCTAAGATTTATTAACTACAGAAAATATGAATAGTAGTACAACTGAAACAAGCCTGACTAAGTAACCACCATAGGCTAGCCAATAGGAATAGGGCATATAAGAGTACACTGCACTTAACATGATCATTCTCACATTAACCATGTGGATAGAAGGGCAATTCTTAGAATATTATACTAAGTATAACATTCTGAGGCCTACAGAAAAAAGATGATACTAGAAGCTTTCTGTAAAATATTGCTTCTTATCATCTATAAAGCAATGTATGATGTCATGATCATAATGTCCTTTTCCTTCTCAAAATAGACCTTGGTACTCTGAGACACATGGCTACTAGAAAGGGTTTCTTGCTACCATAAACTGAACTTTGAATAATGCTGAGTTAGAGAGAGAGTAAAGATAGTGGGGAAACTGGTAATAGTCCCCCAGTATCCATTCATCTTTTCATCTTTTTAGTAACACATCTCTACTGTTATTAGCAAGACACATGGATATAGCACTAAAGAAAAAAAATGAAATTCCCTTTCAACTGGCATGTTCACGTGACTAAGTTGTGGTCAGCAGAATATGAGCAGTTTTATTAGGCAAATATTCAGCTTCAAACGGAAGATGGTTACGCTTTCATTTCCTCTACTCCATTAAATTGGCTGATAAATAGAAACCCCCTATGAAAGATAATAGGCAATTGAAGAACAAACAGACAATAGGTTCTTGAACAAGAATGTCAAGTTATCTCTGACCATCTGATTAGCTCAGGAATGTTATGTGATTAGGAAATAGATTTCTATCTCATTTGAACTATTGTATTTGTTGTGTTCCTGAGTATAAAAAATTTAGTCAATCTCAAATAAAGAAGATGTCACTGTAGTAAAGGAAAATAGTTTAGGAACATATACAATATGCAATATACTACACCAAAATGTCACAATTTACAACTAACAGGAAAACCAGGTTGATCCACAAGGAGCTCCACACTGAAGCAGTGTTCAGTGAAACAATGGGAGCCCACAGAGCCAGCTCCACCTATTGATTTACTTCTTAAGTAGTGAGAAATTTGAGATATTGAATTCAATGAATCATCTGTTAGTGCAGACAATGCTACAGATATTTTAGAATCAAACCATTACCATTCATAAGATCACTCACTTTGAGCTTACCTGGAGAGCTAGCCTGAATACTTGTATTTTCCATTACCTAATTATTGACACCACCTATCAAATATTGTCGCTCCCCGTCTTCGTGGAGGAATGACACAGGACCCTGCGCTGTTCTTTTGTCTGCTCGGCCCTCCCCGGGTTTGCTGCTGGTTCTTCCCAGGTTGGCTACCGACCCTTCCACCTCCGTGGAAGGGCGGTTCCCCCTGCCACTTTCCCCACTTCCGCGGGGGAGCGGCACACCGCCGGCCGGCTCTCTCGGGGGCTGCTCAGGTGTTATTCGGATAGATGTTCCTGGTGCATGTTGTCTCTCTCCTCCTTTATAGTCCTCTTCCACCAATCCCAACCCTGCTACCCACACGCCGAGTACGCTGCTCTCCTCCAATCAGGAGCAGGATCAGCTCCTGCAGGTCACTCAAGTTGGCGAGAGACAGCTGCGTAGAAGCTGTTTACTCCTCTCCCAGCGCCATATTGTGGGAGAGCAGATGCATAGAATAAGTCTTAATTTGAGTAACTTGGACTAGTCCGAGTTGCTCCCCACAGTTCCCCCTTTCTTTTTATTTTTGGCGTTGATACGCGCCTGTCTTCGGTGCCCCGCGGCACACACTCTGCTCTGCTTGCTGGAGTTGCCCACAGGTTCTTACAAGCCCTATCAATCAGGCAAACCGAATCCGGGTCCTCTCTTCGCCATGTTGTGAGGAGGTTTTTAGGCGCTGATGCGTGCCTGTGTTCGGTGCCCTGCAGCGCATGCTCTGCTCTGCTAGAACTGCCTGCAGGTGCTTACAAGCCCTAGCAATCAGGCAAACCGAATCCAAGCCTTCTCATTGCCGTCTTGTGGGGAGACTTATTGATGTTGATTCGTGCCTATCTTCAGTGACCTGCAGCTCATACTCTGGTCGAGCTGCCTGCTGGTGCTTATCACCTAATCAGGCAGACCGAATCCAAGCTCTCTCATTGCCATGTTGTGGGGAGGCCTTATTTTTCTCTATTTCTCTATCTCCAGGCATTCCTATCTCTCCTATTTTACTTCTATCTGCCAGCATTCCTATTTCTCTCATTTTACTTCTATACTTCTATTTCTCTTATCCCTGCGGCTTCCCGGCGCCCGCCCTGAGGCTGCTTCTCAGCGCCTCGCCCCGCGGCGGCTTCCCGGCTCTGCGTGGCTTCCCAGCTTCGCGCGCTCCGTGGTCTCCGTGCCCTTTGCGCCCGCACCAGGGCCTTAGCGCCAGCCCTGCGTTCTCTCTCTACTTGCGCCTCCTGCGCTCTCCCCGTTCATGCCCCACGTGCTCTCTCTGCACGCGGCGGCTTCCGCGAGTCACACAGCCTAGCTCACGTTTCCGCCACTGGTATTCAGTCTAAGTTCCCCGGGCTAACCTGGCGAATTCAACCTAGCTCACGTCTCTGCTTTGGTTTGGCTTCCCGTCTTTTGCTCCCCGGGCTAATCTGATGGATTCCAACCTAGCTTACGCGTCTCCGCCTCTGGTTTTAGCTTTTCGCCTTTTGTTCCCCGGGCTGACTTGACAAATCCCAAGCTAGCTTACGTCTCCGCCTCAGCCTGCCCCCGCAGCTTCATTTTCCCTAACATTTTTCTCTACCTGGTATGTTTCCTAACTTTTCTTCCAACAATATTCCCCTCTCATTTCTCCTGGCTTCTCCCCACAGTCCGTATCCGAGTCTAAGTTTCTTCTAGGTTTCACTTTCGCTTTCAATCTCCTAGCTTCCTCGCCATAGTCTGCATCCAAGTCTATGTTTCCTCCAGCTTTCACTTTCGCTTTCAATCCTAACTTCTTCCGGCACTTCTTCCGTCCGGCTTTTCCCTAGGCTCTTACCTAGTCTCTCTCTCTGATATTTTCCCACTTCTTCCCCCTTCTTCCCTCCTAGGTTTCCTATCCGAGTCACGGCACCATTATGTCGCTCCCCGTCTTCATGGAGGAATGACACAGGACCCTGCGCTGTTCTTTTGTCTGCTCGGCCCTTCCCGGGTTTGCTGCTGGTTCTTCCCGGGTTGGCTACCGACCCTTCCACCTCCATGGAAGGGCGGTTCCCCCTGCCACTTTCCCCACTTCCGCGGGGGAGCGGCACACCGCCGGCCGGCTCTCTCGGGGGCTGCTCAGGTGTTATTCGGATAGATGTTCCTGGTGCATGTTGTCTCTCTCCTCCTTTATAGTCCTCTTCCACCAATCCCAACTCTGCTACCCACACGCTGAGTATGCTGCTCTCCTCCAATCAGGAGCAGGATCAGCTCCTGCAGGTCACTCAAGTTGGCGAGAGACAGCTGCGTAGAAGCTGTTTACTCCTCTCCCAGCGCCATATTGTGGGAGAGCAGATGCATAGAATAAGTCTTAATTTGAGTAACTTGGACTAGTCCGAGTTGCTCCCCACAAATATGGTCTCATCTTTATGAAACACCACCAAAACACCATATCTTTGAATTCTAAAATACTTCACTTTATCTCATGTAAATGGACAACTTCAGGAAGTCATCAGTTCCTTATACTTACCGTATCAATGAATAAATCACATGAAAATAAACATTCTAGAGGAAAAGACAGTGACACATCCACTACACCAGAAATAGAAATACGAGTCTTGTAGCTGAGGCCACATATTAATTAGATGACCCAACTCCTGCATACTGCAGCTCAGAAAATAACTCATGGTTGGGATTTTTTGTTTTAATGTCACATTATCATGAATATTAAGAAATGGACTAGGAAGCTCTATAAATAGCTAAAGCCAAGCACACTTATTTCCTTATCCTCTATTTAGAAAATCTGAATTAAGTTAAATAGAGAAGCAAAACAGAGCAAATTTAAAATATCACTGTGAATACAAGTAGGTATAGGCTACCAAGTATTTTAACACACCTAAAACTCAAGCTAAAAGAAAAGATAATGATGACTAAATTAAGAGGTGAGGAATCCATGTATGTATGTATGCATGTATGTACATTCATAGGAAAATGCTTCAACAGGAGTTGGAATCATTCTGTTCACTGAAAGTTATCTGAAACAGTTGGCATACACAGGAAGGCAGCGATCAGCGTAAATAATTAGTGGAGAGACAGTGTATACAAAAACTTCCCTCTATTTCAGTTCCTTCATGAATAAAGAGAATGAAAGCATGAATCCCAAGCCTTAAAGTGGAAAACTAGTGTCAAGAAGGTAAATGCATAGAGAAGTGTGCAGTGTTGTGGACTAGAGCCCAAGAAGAAAGTTCTGAAGACTTTGGCCTACCTGATACTTCCTTCCTTCCCACTCTAAAGTGAGCCAGCTGGTCAATAAACCCCACGCATATAATCAGAACTGTTTCCTCTTTCATTGAGAGGTGAGGCCTATTGCAAAAATTAACATATTGAAATGGTAGAGAAAACTCATATCAACTGACTTCATAATCAGTCATTAAGTCTGTATTATTAAATGTAAATAGGCAAACAGTAATCACAAGATATCTGAGGAAAATCCATTCCACAGACACACACACACACACACACACACACAAATGCAAAGACGATGGAGAGACCAAAGAACAAATAATAAATGGTTGACAGAAATCTAGGCAACTGAAAATTCTACTTTAAATGCTCACTCTCTCCTAAAACAAGGGAAACAAAAGGAGCTATAAGTCATTTTACCAAAGACTGGCTGTGTTACCAATACTTCTAGTCAATTTGTTCCTATTTAGACACTGAGAAACCTAACACCTAAATTGTAAAGGTAAAGCTTCATGTACACTCTTCATACAAAGAAACAGAGAAAGAGGAAAAGAAAAAAACAGTTAATGTACATATAAATAATAAATACAAGTGCTATAATCCTCATTCCTATAGAGAATTCTTGAATAAGAATTATTAACTGACATTTGTTACATCTCTAGTAGACTTTCCCTTACATATTTCTCTTATCTTCATTGGTTAACATAAATTATCTACCCTGTTGAGTGGTTTACATCTTCATTCTTGGAAGGTTTGGGTTGTTAGTGGCCCAACCTATATCACCATAATCTTCTGTTAACTTGTATGTGGACAAAGAGGCACACCAATGAATTCATATTGCTTTCCAGAATCATTTTTCAGATAAACGAGTTCACAGTTACAGAAATGGAAAGTATAAGTTATTAAAGTGAGTTATAACAGTTAACAGAGACAACTTGGGATTTTGTAACTGTGCAATTAGGATAAAGCAGACACTAGCCACAGAATGCCAACTTCATAGATTACTATTTCATAGATGATTCCATTATATATCTTCAATAGGCTAAAATGGTAAAAAAGTCAACATAATACAGTATCAACAAAAATATTCTTACGAAATTAATGTTAGATTTATATATCCATCCATGACAGAGTAATAGGTTCTACAATTTTTTGATAGTGATAAGCAAATAGATAAATGAAGTGTTTGAAGTAACAATTTCAGACATTAGAAATTAGGCAGCATGAGACCCTGATATTTAAAAGAAGGAAAACAAAGGGTTAGAACTAAAATTATCCTGACTTTCTACCTGTATTCCAGTGCAGGAAGAATTACAGCATGGCAGTCTTAACAGGCTGAAGTGGCTAGAGAAGGGAGCTAGCTAGAGAAAAGTGCCAGAAAGTTTGCATGGTGATTGTCTTGTTTCTCTTTGGATAATAAGTTATGCATATCTAAGGAAAAACTTCAAAAGACTAGTTAACAAGAGGAGTTACCTAGAGTACAAGATGTAGCTTTGGGTCAGAGGAGGAAATAAAATCGTTGTCTCCCACATTCCGCAAAGCACAGACTGCAGCAATGTGATACTATCTTTACAAAGGAAGCATGGTCAGAATGTCCATGGGGACAGAAATGCCTGCACATCCCCTTCTCTGAACCCCGCAGACATTCCACCATGGAATCAAAAAGGACCATGGCCTAACAAACCCAGCCAGATCCAGTGATAACAGTGGTCCCATAATTTCAACATGAGCAGTCACTGACCAGGACAGGTTTAGCATAGCAGGGCACATCCTCTTCCCAGCATTTTAGAAGCAGGGATACTTTGACTCAAGACTTGGAACCATATCTCATTACTTCCTTCCCTGCAAGTCATAAGCAACACACACTGCCCTGGACTCACAATGAGGTTTCAACTCACCCTGGTTAGAATGGCTCACATTCAGAAATCTACCAACAATAGATGCTGGAGAGGATGTGGGGAAAAAGGGACACTAACCCACTGTTGGTGGGAATGCAAACTGGTAAAGCCACTATGGAAGTCAGTCTGGAGATTCCTCAGAAACCTGAATATAATCCCATCATAAAACCCAGCCATCCCACTCCTTGGAATTTACCCAAAGGAAATTAAATCAGCAAACAAACAAGCTGTCTGCACCTTAATGTTTATTGCAGCTCAATTCAAAATAGCTAAGACCTGGAACCAACCCAAATGCCCATCAACAGTAGACTGGATAAAGAAATTATGGGACATGTACTCTATAGAATACTATACAGCAGTCAAAAACAACGAAATCCGGTCATTTGCAACAAGATGGAGGAATTTGGAAAACATCATGCTGAGTGAATTAAGCCAGTCCCAAAGGACAAATATCATATGTTCTCCCTGATGGGCGACAACTAACTGATCGCCAAAGGGGAAACTTGTTGAACTGAAATGGACACTATGAGAAACAGTGAGTTGATCAGCTCTTGTCCTGACTGTTGATGTACAATGTAATACTTTATCCATTTTAGTATTCTTTTGTTCTAGTACCATTGGTTGAACTCTGTAATAAACACACAATTATTCTTAGGTGTTTAAATTTTAACTGAAAAGTGATCCCTGTTAGGAATCTGGAAAGCATTATGCTGAGTGAAATAAGCCAGTCCCAAAGGGACAAATACCATATGTTCTCCCTGATAGGTGACGACTAACTTAGCACCAAAAAGGAAATCTGTTAAAGTTAAATGAACACTATGAGAAACAGTGACTTGTTTAGCCCTTGCCCTGACTGTTGATGAACAACTTAATACGTTATCCCTCTTAGTATTTTGTTTGTTTGTTTGTTCTACTTAATACTTTTGGTTGAATACTGTAATCAATACACAGTTATTCTCAAGTGTTGAAACTTAACTGAAAAGTGATTTCTGTTAAATATAAGAGTGGGAGTAAGAGAGGGAAGAGATGTGCAATTCGGGACATGCTCAAGCTGACTTACCTCAAACGGTAGAGTTAGGAACATACCAGGGGATTCCAATTCAATCCCATCAAGGTGGCATATACCAATGCCATCTCACTAGTCCCAGTGATCAATTTCTGTTCACAATTGATCATACTGATAGGACTAAGAGCCAAAGGGAGCACATAAACAAGACTAGTGTCTGCAAATACTAGCTGATAGAATAAAAAAAGGAGAGAACAATACAATATTGGAAGCGAGATACACAGCAGACCCATAGAATGGCAGATGTCCTGAACAGCTCTCTGGCCTCAGAATCAGCCCTTAAGGCACGCGGATCTGGCTGAAAAGCCCATGAGAGTATTTCAGGCATGGAAAGCCAAAACACTCTGGCGAAAAACAAACAAACAAACAAACAAAAAAACCTACATGAAAGATCTCTGTGAGTGAGATCCCAGTGAAAAGAACAGGTCATCAAAGAAGGAGGTACCTTTCTCTGAAGGGAAGAGAGAACTTCCACTTCGACTATGACCTTGTCTAAATATGATCAGAGTCGGCGAATTCAAAAGGCTTCCATAGCCTTGGTGACTCATGACAAGAGCCTAGGGTGATTACTGAGGCCATAAACAAGAGTGTCAATTTGTTAAGTCAACAACAGGAGTCACTGTGCACTTACTCCTCATGTAGGATCTTTGTCCTTAATGTGCTGTACATTGTGATTTAATGCTATAACTAGTACTCAAACAATATTGTTCACTTTGTGTTTCTATGTGGGTGCAAACTGTTGAAATCTTTACTTAATATATGCTAAACTGATCTTCTGTATATAAAGAGAATTGAAAATGAATATTGATGTGAATGGAAGGGGGGAGGGAGAGGGAAAGGGGAGCGTTGCAGGTGGGAGGGAAGTTATGTGGTGGTGGTGGGGAGCCATTGTAATCCAAAAGCTGTACTTTGGAAATTTATATTCATTAAATAAAAGTTAAAAGAAAATAAAAAAAAAATAAAAATTCCCATACAACCAAAAAATTATAAACAAAAAAAAGAATGTCTGCAAATCTGGTATCTGTTGCTCAAATAAGTCAGAGAATCTGTAAACTCCAGAGTAGAATTAGGTCTTAGCTACAGTAGCTTTGGGGTTTGAGAGGTATGCATTGCAGCCTCAGAGTCAGAATCTGAAACACTGGCCAGCAATGGACTGGTTGCATAGCTGGGATCTTGAATGCCAGTGTGGGTGGAACAGTTATGGCTGTGTGATAAAAGATGCATACTTGGGTTGGCAATTCCAGCCTCAGAGGAACACAACAGTGACTGCTCTTGGGGTAGTGCTGGGGTATAGCTGGTTCCCTCTCCAGGGCATTGGGGGAAATGACCTTTGATTATTGCAGTAGCAACACATTTCACTGTTTTATGTAGATCTGACTACATAAAAGATCACAGTGGAGATCACAGTGGCACCTGGTGAGTGGATGACAGTGATAGCATCTTCCCTTATGCTTTGTTCCTAACCATCCCCAGACACCTTACACACGCTGTTCTACTGAACAAATCCATCTGAGTTGTTTTTCTCTATTTTGTTCCACTCTGTTGTAGTCTCTTAAATGGCTCCTGGAGGTCTCACTAGGCTATTTTCCTCCGTAGGATATTGTTATGATTGTGGGGAGGGGCTGGGAATGTACGTGCATTTGTAAGGGTAGGAACAGTGGAGTGTCCTAAAAAGCTCACCCACAAAAAAGGAGACAAAAAATGAAACACCAACTTATAGAATAGGAGAAATTTTCAAAACAGTGATCTGATAGTTAATTTCATCAAAATATGAATAAAATCTTGTTTTAAAATGGGGAAAGGACTGAACAGAAATTTCTGTAATAAAGGCCTACAAATCACTCACAAGTATATGAAAAATTGATCAACATCATTCCTCATTAGGAAAATGCAAAACAAAACCACAATATCAGCTCATATTTGTTGTAATTACTATTATCAAAAACATAAGACTGGTATGTATGAAAAAGAATATGGAAAATAATAGCCCTTTTACACTGCTGGTGAAAGTATGAATTGGTACAGTTGCTAAGGAAAACAGGAAGAAGCTTCCTAAAAAATTAAAATAAAACTCCTTAATATTCAGCAATCTTACTAGTGGGAATACATTCAGAGGAAATGAAATTAATATTTCAACCAGATATGTAATTATCATGTTCATTCTCATTTTTCACAACATCAAAGATTTGGAAACAATCAAAATTTTTGTCAATAGCTGAATGGACAAAAAACATGTTATATGGATAAACACACATGCATGCACATGTGTGCAAACACACACACACACATACTGTGGAATACTATTCAGCCTCAGTATAGAAAGATACATTACTATTTGTAACATATACATGGATGAAGTTGTAGGGCATTATGTTATTTGAAATAAGCCAGAGGGATACTGAGGAAAACATTGTTACACACTGTATTAGAAACCCTAAATTTGCTGAGGGTAGAACTTAAGAGCTTTCTAAATGGTAATTATGTGATGAATATTTTGATTAGCTGAATTGTGGTGAATGTTTCACAACGTACATGTATATCAATACATCAAGTCATTCATCCCAAAGCATACAATTTTTGTCAATCAGAGGAAACTACTTAGATGTATCAAGGGATATTACCTCTTCCAAATAAAGATTCACAACGTTGATCAAGATCAGGGCAATCTCCATCATAACACATTAACCTGCCACCATTACATAACTGTCCATTATGTATTGTTATGTCACGTGGACAATCTGCTGTCTGTCCATTACAATACTCAGGGATATCACATTCCCTATTCCGACTGGCCCTGCAGAGATGATTGTCTCTCCTAATCTAATGGAAATTAAAATTAAAAATAAAGCATTACATATAATATTGTTTTATAATTTTTATTCAAAGTTGTGTCAATTATTATATTCTAATCCATTTATTCAGTAATATCTGCCAGTATCTTTGGTAGAATCACTTTAATAAGTTAAAAATTAATTGATGCTATCAACTAAAAGGAGATAAGACAAATGAACAAAACCAAGTATAACAGAAATGTGACATAAAAAACAAAGTTCTATTTGTGTCTTCAATACAAGAGAGGAAAGATCATTTTCAGGTTCAAAAAATTATTCCTTTTGGGTGAAAATATTGTAATAGCCAATTTATAAATTCAACTACTAAAAATACAATCTGTAACTGTGAAATACAAATGATATGGCAAATGTGAGACACAAATAATAGAATGAACAAAGGGAAGCAGAAGGGTGATTAAAGAAGTTCTTGAAATATACAGGTTTTTGAAGAACAAGAAACATAATGTTAGTCTTTTACTCCTGGGTAGCTTCCAGTCAATTAACTCTTCATATATATACATATATATATAATTATGAAATCTGATTATATAAAGAATTTTAAATGAGTATCTATAAAACATACTTCTTAATAGATTATTTCTTTTTTTTGATTTACTTTATTTATTTGAAAGACAGAGTTACAGAGAGAGGTAGAGACAGAGAGAGAGGTCCTCCATCTATTGGCTCACTCCCCAGATGGCTGCAATGGCCAGAGCTGTGCTGATCCGAAGCCAGGAGTCAGGAGCTTCCTCCAGGTCTCCCACATGGGTGAAGGGGCCCAAGGACCTGGGCCATCCTCCACTGCTTTCCCAGGCCATAGCAGAGAGCTGGATTGGAAGTGGAGCAGCCGGGTCTCGAACCGGCACCCATATGGGATGCCGGTGCTTCAGGCCACAGCTTTAATCCACTGTGCCACAGCGCCGGCCCCTGATTATTTCTAATTGACACAAAAATATTATAGAAGTAAGAATATAATCATGTGATCAGGAAAAGAACTGTTCAAGGACAGTCAATAATGCAGAATCGATGGTAGGTAGTTCCACAGAGTTATTCTCATAGGAGTAACTTCTTACACATATAATGAAAGGGCTGAAAAGCAAAATGAAGAAATCAAACTGTTCACCATACTAACTAAATCATGATCATTCAGTCAAAACATCTTTAAATAATAGGACCGCAGCTTAATTTTTTTGCTATTTTAAAAGTGTACTTTGAGTTTCACTCATTAAACATTTTTGTTAAATGTCAATGTCTTTTAAAAACATACTTATAGATATTTACTGTAATCAGTAATTTTTATTTATAGAAAATCAATACAGGGTAGGATGAATGAATAACTTTTCATTTTAGTGAAGATCTTCAGTACTCAAGAGTTCTTTAATATTTCTATATCATAACTTAAAAAATAACATCAAGATAGTGAAAATATTGATAACAGAAAGAAGACACAACACCCGCCAGAAGTTCACAAACTTAGAAACGTGGTTCTAAATATTTTATCTTTTCTTTATTTAAAACCATTCATTTTGAATTATAGCTTAAGATCCAGTGTTCTAAAATATCCTACACGAGATTTATTATCTTCTCAGAAAAGTTAATAACCATAATCCTTACACGGCATTGCAGACAGCATTCTCCTTCAAAACACTGTATATTTACTTTTGGTCTGCAAGTCCTAGGGTCGCAACAATTGTCAGGTCCACATTCCTGTGAATGAATAAAATATACAAATAAAAATATATCATTACAAAAATATAAAGTTTGGTAGGAGTAATATTTGCAAGGCTTTAGTTATGAATTTGGAGGAGATATGAATATTGTGAACATTTACATTTTTGACATCTTTCAACAGTTAAAATATTAATGTAAGATTTTATTTCAGGTCATATGAAGTAAATGATACTCTACTTAACTTCTTAAATCCAACTAGGAATTGTGAAAAAGACATAAAATGATTTTTCCAGCTATTTGTTAATAGGCAATTCTCTCTAGAGAAGAGAATCAAATGTAAAAAGCTCCAAGTCATCAGCTTTTCACTTGAAGGTATTTTCCAAAGAAAAGTGTGATGATTTCATTGACTTGAAAAAACAAAAATGTCCCTTTGATGAAGAATTGCTGGACTAAGAAAGAAGTATAGAATTCTGCACAGTGTCATCACTGCACAGGTTTAAAGATGTACTAGCCATTGCAGAAAAGCTTATTTAAAAGTGAAGAAAGCATGATTATATCAACACAAGCAAAGGCAGATAATAGGCAAAAAAAGAACCTTCATGAACTCTGGGACAGTATAAAGCAGTTTAACGTGTGTGCAACTGGATTTTCAAAATTGGGGCAGGGCTAAGTATTTTAGGGGGTTGGAGGCAAGAAAGTATGTGAAGAAATTATGGCTTAATTTTTTTGTTGTTGTTGCTAAATTTGGAAATAAGCTAAGAACCTATAGATCCACAAGATTCTTCTAATATCAACCAGGACAAATATAAGTAGAACATATATGCATTTCAAAGTCAGTTGCTGAAAAAAGAAAAGAAAAAATCTTGATATAGCCAGAAAAATAATCTACTTTTTGCACAAGAAAATAAGGATACCACAGACTTCTAGACAAAAATAAAAAACCATGACAACTATAATGTCCTCTTTAAGAAGCCAATAGAAAAATATATCCCTGTATAGAATTCTAAAAACAAGAAACATATTTCAAATGTTATTACATGAAAATATTTTCAGATAAATATCAAATTCATTGCCTATTGATCTGTACTGTAAAAATTGCTATTCAAAGTTCTGCAGGCTGAGAAAAGATGATTCAAGAAAGAAACTCATGTAGTGACAAAGGGATCCTGAGACAGGGTTAGGAAAAAGAGTGTACATTAGGAGAATCTCAACAAAAGATGAAGAGGGATGATATGGCATGTATGGAAAATGCTAAACAATCACCAACCCCTTACACACTCACTGACAGTGATGGGGTGCTGATTCAAATATGACAGCGGGAGAATGAAATAACATGGAGAGACCAGCAGCTCTTGATTCTCTCCTCAGCATGGGGAGCTTTTGTCGCTTATTGCAAATAAACTCACTTTCAGTTTTACACTCTCTTTTTTTCTTTTTTGAGGAGCAAGGCCACAAACCATGGGAAGCAGCCCCTCAACCAGGATGGGACATACTGTTACCAAAACAAGGGATCCAGCTTCTTACTATTTTTTCTTTAATCTCACTCAGTATGCCTCCACTGGAATGGACTCCAGATGGGGAGGAGTGACTGTTGACCACACGGCCTCCTCTTTGGACCTGCAGTCTGGAGAGCTCCCACCCACCCTCTCCACTGCCAAGGCTAGCCTGACAGAACTCCTCTGACCGGAGAAAACTTCTTTATCCTCTCCCCCATGAGTGGGAGGCCTTTATAACCTCAGAAAATTGGGCAGAGCCCCCATTACCATTGTATTGTTCAGGCCTCTGGTCATGGCACAAATATTCCTGAGAGCTGCCTCCAGTCTTTTATGTAAAACACTGACCATATTCTCAGACTGCTAATGTTTGCAGACAGGACCTGACTTTCATTCCATCCAAAGCCCACCTAATTATCCACCTGTGTGCTTCTGGAGAGGTGGGGAGTGCCTTATATAAAGACAACTCTGTGAATGGTCCATTTTACAACTCTGTCTCCTGGAATGGGAGTACCTGCATGGTCTCTTACCCCAGCCATGGCCAGTGGGGCTCAGAATGGGACTATGTCTTACTCTAGGGCCCCTTTCCTCTCTCTCAGTTGTCCCAGTCTGGGCCTGTGTCAGTCCTTTCCCTCCAAGCCAGGGCTGCTTGGGTCATGTTGCAGCCCTTCTTAAAGAGAAATTTGGAGATTCCAGGAAGGCTGAATAGAAAAAAGACATACTGTTTAGACAATGAGAAAACAGAGAAAAGCCAGGGAAGTGTTTTCCCAGGGGAGAGTTGGACAGAAGTTCACAGAAGAAAGAACAACATGAAGGTGTGATGTGCAGCAATGAGTGCAAACACAACACACAATCCCTGTAGCCAGGAATTGGAGGACACAACAGCTTTGCAAAGTGAGGTGAGAGCATACTGTGGCAGCCCATGCCACTGGTGATATTACCAGAGGGAGAGCATTATGGATTGAACTGACCAGAGTTCCCTGGTCACAACCAGCACACAATTCTGGGTATTCACTGAAAGAGTGGACACTCCACTAAACCACAGAGGAATATTTCTTTTTTGTAAGATTTATTTATTTATTTGAAAGTCAGAGTCACACAGAGAGGGAAGGAGAAGCAGAGAGAGAGAGAGAGAGAGAGAGAGAGAGAGAGAGAGAGGTCTTCCATCCACTGGTTCACTACCCAATTGGCTGCAATGGCTGTAGCTGTGCCGATCTGAAGCCAGGAGCCAGGAGCCAGGAATCAAGAGCATCTTCCAGGTCTCCCATGTGGGTGCAGGGGCCCAAGGACCTGGGCCATCTTCTATTGCTTTCCCAGGCCACAGCAGAGAGCTGGATAGGAAGTGGAACAGCCATGACTCGAACCCACGCCCATATGGGATGCTGGCACTGCAGGCGGCGGCTTTCCTGCTATGCCATAGTGCTGGCCCCAACAGAGGCATATTTCAAAGATTAAATCTAACAGAGGAGAAAAACATGACTATCTCCACAAATGCCAAAACTAAATGCAGAAACTCAAGAAAAAAGAATAAGAAAGATAACACTTCAATATTAGAATACAAAGATGAAGAGCTTGATGAACTGCCTGAAAGAATAATATTACTCAGAAACAATGAGAAGCAGATTTGTGAGTTAAAGACATCCACACATGACATAGAGGAAAACTTTTCCCATGTGATTGAAATTTTGAAAGAAATCACACTGAAATATTAGAAATGAAAAATTCGATATCTCAAATTAAATTACAGTGGAAAACTTAACAATAGACATGATGAGGCAGCAGAAAGGACAACTGAGCCAGAAGACAAATCTTTGGTAATAGCTCAGTCACACCAAAAAGAGAGAGGTAATTTTAAAGACTTTAAACAATATTCAAGATTTAAAGGAGACTATCAAATGACACAGCACACAGATCTGAAGAGTTCCTGAAGGTGTGGACAGACAGAATGGATTAGAATGTTTGTTCAGAAAATATCCCTAATTTGGAAAAACAAAGGGATGTACAAGTACACAAGGCATATAGAAATCCTACTAGACATGACTAGAAGAGATCATTACCACAACACACAATATTCAAACAGTCAATAATAAAATGTAAAGAAAACATTCAAAAATTTGTATAAGAGAAATTCCACATTACTTTCAGAGGATCTCCAATTAGACTCACAGCTGATTCCACATTAGAAACCCTAAAGGTTGGGAGAGAACAGCAAGACATAGTCCAGTTCTTAAAAGGAAAAAAAAAATTATCAACCCAGACTACTGTACTCTACAAAGTTCTCATTTATGAATGAAGGTAAAATAAAGACCTTCCATAACAAACAGAAATTGAAAGAATCTGTCAACATTCATCCAGTCTTATAAATGATGCTTAAGGTTGTTCTACTCATAGAAACCCAGAAATATAGTCATCATCATGAAAGAATGCGAAGGCAGAAAATCTCCCAGTAAAAGTACAACAATTATCCAAAGCAAATAATAGGAATATTTATGGAATAATGGTAAGGCCAGTGGTTACTTATCCATAGTAATGTTGAATGTAAATGCTCTAAATTCTCCAATAAAATGATACAGACTGGCTGAATGGATTACAAAAAAAGACCCATCACTTTCCTGCCAACAAGAAACAGACCTCATCAAAAAGAAACAAACTAAGTGAATGGATGGAAAAAGATATCACATATTATTATAATGCAAAACAAGAAGATGTATCCATCCTAATATCAGACAAAATAGACTTTAACAAAAAACTATTATGGATACAAAGAAGGGCATTAAGTAACGATTACGGGGATCAGTTCAACAGGAAGTTGTGACTAAAATAAATGCATATGCACCCAATGCCAGAGCACCAGGTTAATCAAAATAAATGTTAATGGATCTAAATGGAAACATAGACTCCAATACAATAATAATGGGGGACTTCAACCTCCACTTTCATCAATGAACAAGATCAACTAGACAGAAAACCAACAAAGAAACAAGAGATAATTATTATTATGAAACAAATAGACCTACTGATATCTAAGAGCCTTTCATCCCACAGTTGCAGAATAAACATTAATTTAATCAATGCATTCAAATTTTTCTAGGAAAAACCATATGCTAGGCCATAAGGCATATCTCAGAAAATTTAAGAAAAAAGGAAATTATATCAGGCATCTCTTCTGACAGAAATAGAAAGAAGTTAGAACCTGCCAACTCAAGAATCTCTAGAAAATATGCAAATATGTAGAATGTACAGCATGCTCCTGAAGGAACAAAAGATATCAAAAGGGAACTCAAAAATTTCCTAGAAACAAATGAAGAGGACAATAAAACATAACAAAATATATGGAATACATGGGGCCGGCGCCATGGGTCACTCAGTTAATCCTCCGCCTGCAGCACTGGCATCCCATATGGGCGCCAGGTTCTGGTCCCAGTGGTTCCTCTTCCAGTCCAGCTCTCTGCTGTGACTCAGGAAGGCAGTGGAGGATGGCCCAGGTGCTTGGGCTCCTGCACCTGCATGGGAGACCAGGAGGAAGCAACTGGTTCCTGGCTTCAGATCAGTGCAGCATCGGCCATAGCGGCCATTTGGGGGGTGAACCAATGGAAGGAAGACATTTCTCTCTGTCTCTCTCTCTCACTGTCTAACTCTACCTGTCAAATAAAAAATATATGGAATACAGCAAAAGCAGTGCTAACAGGGAAGTTTATAGTAATTGAAGAAATTATAGCAAGAAATTTGAAAGGCATCAAAGTATATCAATACATCTCAAATATCAATACATCTCAATGGTCTAGAAAAACAACTAACCAAACCCCAAATTAGAAGGAGGAAAGAAATAATAAAAATTGGAGAAGAAATAAAGAAAACTGAACCCCCAAAACAATACAAAAGATGAATGAACTGAGTAACTGCCTTTTTGAAAACATACACTATTTGCCCAACTAACCAAAAAAAAAAAAAAGGAGAGAGAGAGAGAAAGAAAGACTTAAATCAATAAAATCAAAAGTTAAAAAGGAGTTGTAATAACAGATAAGATTGTTATAAAAAATCAATAAAGTCAGAGGTTAAAAAGGAGTGTAACAACAGATAAGACAGATAGAAAAAAAATCATTAGGAGCTACTACACATAGCTATATGCCAACAAATTGGGAAACCTGGAAGAAATGGATAGATTCCTGGACATATACAATGTACCAAAATTGAATGATGGAGACATAGAAAACCTAAACAGACAAATAACTAAAACAAAGAATGAATCAGAAATAAAGACCTTCCCAACTAAGAAAAGCCAAGGCCTGGATGGCTTCACTGTTTAACTCTACTACACTTTTTTAAAAGATTTATTTATTTACTTAAAAGGCAGAGTTGCAGAGGCAGTAGCAGGAGATAGAGAGAGTGAGAGAGAGAGGCTTTCCATTCGCTGGTTCACTCCTCAAATGGCTGAAATGGCTGGAGATGGGGCCAATCTGAAGCCAGTAGCATGGAGTTTCTTCAGGCTTCCCACATGGGTGCAGGGGTCCAAGTATTTGGGCCATCTTCTACTGCTCTCCCAGTCCATAGCAGAGAGCTGTATCAGAAGTGGAGCAGCTGGGACTCGAACCAGCATTATTATGGGATATCACCAGTACAGGCGGCAGCTTTTCCCATTATGCCACAGTGCCAGCCCCTCCACTAGACTTTTTTTTTAAGATTTATTTATTTATTTATTATTTGAAAGGCAGAGTTACAGAGAGGCAGAGGCAGAGAGAGAGAGAGAGAGAGAGAGAGAGAGAGAGGGAGAGACATAGAGATAGGTCTTCCATCTGCTGGTTCACTCTCCAAATGGCCATAACAGCCAGAGCTGGGCCAATCCAAATCCAGGAGCCCAGAGTTTCTTCCAGGTCTTTAATGTGGGTCCAGGGGCCCAGGGACTTTGGCCACCTTCTACTGCTTTCCCAGAACACAGCAGAGAGAAGGATCAGGAGTGGACCAACTGGGACTCGAACCAGTGCCCATATGGAATGTCGGCACTGCAGGTAATGGCCTTAACAGCTATATCACAAGTCTGGAACTGCCTCCACTACACTTTTAAGGAAGAACTAATTTAAATTATTTTCAAAGTATTTGAAGTAATTGAAAGGGAGGTACCCCTTCCAAGCTCTAATAGACTAGCCTCATCTTAATTTCAAAACCAGAAAAAGATACAACAGAGAAAGAGAACTATAGACCAATATCCCTAATGAACACAGACAAAGAAATCCTCAACAAAATACTAGCTAATTGAATACAACAACACATCAGAAAGATCATTCACATGGTCCAAATGGGATTTATTGCTGGTATGCTGGGATGGTTCAACATTCACAAATCAATTACTGAGATATATCACATCAACACATTGATGAATAAAAACCATATGATTATGTAAAGAAAGCATTTGATAAAATACAACATCTGTTCATAACAAAAACCTTAAGCAAATTGTGTACAGGTAGAAGAAACATTCCTGAATACAATCAATGCGAGTGTGACAAATCCTCAGCCAGAATCTTATCAAATGGGGAAAAGCTAGAAGCATTTCTAGTAAGATCCAGAAACAGATAAAGATGTCCACTAACACATCTGCCATTCAATATAGTACTCAAAGTTTTAACCAGAGCCATTACACAAGAAAAACAAACCAGAGGAATACAAATTGGAAAGGAGGAAATCAAATAATCCCTATTTGTAGATGACATGATTCTATGCGAGGGGAATCAAAAGGCTCTGCTCATGAAAGTGTTTGGTAAAGTGGCAGTATATAAATATAATGCACAAAATCAATCATACTTGATAGGTAGATAGTGATATTGCTGAGAAAGAACTTCTAAGCAATCCCATTCACAATAGCAAGAGAAAAACTAAATACTTTAAAATACATTTAACCAAGGGAGTGAAAGATCTCTACAATTAAAATTATAAAACATTAAAGAAAGAAATTGGAGACACACAAAAATGGAAAGTCTTCTATGTTCATGGATTGGAAGAATTAATATCATCAAAATGTCCATACTACTGAAAGTAATTTACAGGTTAAATGCAATCCCAATCAAAATACCAATGACTAAATAAAAGTTAAAAAAAATACCAATGAAATTCTTCTCAGATCCAGAAAGAAATAATACAAGAATTCACATGGCTACTCAAGAGACCCCAGATAACTAAAGCAATCTTACAAACCAAAAACAATACCAGAGGCGTCAAAATACCAGATTTCAAGAAATACTACAAGGCAATTATATACAACACAGCCTCATGCTGGCAAATATATATACATACATATATATAAAAATATATAATATGTATGTATATATGTAGGTATGTATATATACACATATATGTATATATACACATATATACACACACACATATATATATGTATATATATATATATATATATTTATCATTGGACAAAAGGAACAGAATAGAAATTCCAGAATCTTTCCACACATCTACAACCAACTTATCTTTGACAAAGGAGCTAAAATCATTCCCTGGATCAAAGACAGTCTCTTCAACAAAAGGTGCTGTGCAAACTGGATCTCTGCATACAGAAATATGAAACAGGACCATTACACCTCACACAAAAATATATTCAAAACGGATAAAGGACATAAATCTATGACTTGACACCAAGACCCCTTGGTGTCTTGTCTCAAGATGCCTTGATGTCTAGTCTCAATATAAGAATCCTTCTTTTTTCTGGAGTTTGTCCAGGATCAGACAGTGGGTTTTTCACCTCCTTTGTCTCCAGAGGTGTGTGGCACTTAGCGTCGGGGTAGAGTGAACTCCCTGAGCACCAATGGAACACTTGTTCCATGGGGAGTGGCTCTCCCCTTGTATCCAAGGATTCCAACCCTGGGAGCACAATGATACTCAGTGGGCACAGGAACTTCTCTCAGGAGCACTGCCCATTGGAACAGGTAAGAACCCAGGTTCAATTGATTTGGAGGACCTGCCACAAATGGCAGAAGGGGAACCTAATCAACTCCCAGAGTTGCCTAGTAATCTTGTAAGACACTGGAGTAAAGCACCAAGATGAAATCACAACTCTAAGGTACAGGTTGGTGACATGTTACTGTTAGTGCAGATGGTGACATAGGTCCTTGTCTCCATGAAAAATGAATAACTAAATAACTAAATAAATAGTTTTGATGTAAGACAGAAAACTTATAAGCAAGGTTCCATGGCTTAATGGGAAAAAGTGCACCTAGCAGGCCAGGTAAAATAGGTTCTTGTCTCTGTGCAAAAAGAGTTGTGATGTAAGAGAGTGGTAAACAAGGTTACATAGTTTCATGGAAAAAAATACACCAGGTAGGCAGCTCAAAAAGCTGAGAACTTAGCACACAATCTGTATTCAGACTGGGATTATAAATGAATGGAGTCCAGTTCTTCCTGTTTTTTCTCCTTCCCCTCCTCAATTTCCTCTAGGACAAAAAGTTTACTCTGTAAATTAATTAAAATTACTTCTAAAATGTTAAAGGGGCTCTCTTGACTCAACTGAGCCTCTGACCTTGGGACTTTTAAATGGATCCATAAAACTCTCAAATTATCAATACGGTATGAAATTGATATATATCATTTTGTTTTTACAACCTAAAATCCATCATTAGGTTATAAAACCAAACTTTTGTTGCGCTTGCATAAGGGCCTAAATGGTTAACCCCACTTCCCTCCCCGTTGGCTGTGGCTTCTTTAAAAGAGAGAGAGAGACAGAGAGAGAGAGAGAGAGTTAGTTTAAACTTATTTTTTCCTCTCTTTGGCTTGTGGTGTGTTAACTCTACCCCTTTGCTGAGAGTGAAAGAGGAAAGTTACCTTTCCCTCAGCCTGGGGCAGTGATACTTAAATGTAAGTTTAATGTCTCCTAAATCTAAGTTAAAAATCTCCAATGGGCTTCTCATCCATGTGGCACACTGGCCCTTGGCCCACAGTCACCTTTGGGACCTGTCTTGCAACTGCCTGAACATGTTTGAGAATTAGCTCCAGGTATCTGGCTGTTGACTAGTTTTGGCCTAAGGGGCTTGTTAGGTTAAAAAAAAAAAAAAACAACTAGGCTCAAATTCAATCTAAAATTTAGGAGACATACTGGATAAATAACAATCTCACACATAAAAAGCCAGGGTAATGATTCTTGTGCTAATTTGGTTCAGCTGTAACTGGATATTATAAATATAAAATTCACTTAAAAAAAAGAGGTACTGTTTTACAGCAACACTGCCTGTCTTCCTGGGACATAAAATCATTTAATAGATCTCAGGTTGATATCACTGATTTCTAGTTAGAGTTGTTTTATGAAAAATAAATTCCATATAAATGTAATTTTGACCTTACGGGTCATGTTGTTCACATGACCTGATCAGGCCAGGATCTCACCACAACTTGAATTTACCAACACAAATAGCCAATGTCAATCCTTTTGACACATGGAATATGAGTCACGTCACTTTTACACAAAAATTAAGAAGGTGCTGGTACAGGCTAGCTGCCACAGCCTACGTGGATGCCTGTTGTGAGAGTGAGAGTACATGTTCAATGATAGATACATGTGTAAAGTGCCTCAGAATTGTAGCCTCCAACTGTCCTTCTTGGGGTGTGTTTCATGGACCACTTGGCAAGGTACTGACAAGATCACACTCATCCAAAAGGGCAGTGCTCTATCAGACTGTCATTTGGGATCCTGTAACCCAGTTAATTTCACCATCTTCAACCTAAACAACCCAATGGGTCCTGGGGATATTCTATTCCTATTTACACATTAAACTTCATCATCAGGTTACAGGCTGTTGTCAAGATTATAACTAATAAAGCTGCAAGAATTCTCAATATATTGGCCAAACAACATACTCAAATGTGCAATACTAAATACAAATATCATCTAACCCTAGATTATTTAGTTGATTCTGAAGGTAAATTTTGTTAAAAAATTAATCTAAGCAACTATTATATACAAATAGATTATGAGGACAAGATCATAAATTACTACTGATCAAATGCAGAAGGTAACCCATGTTCTGTTCCAGACCTGGAAATGCTAAAACTCCAGAGACTTGTTTGGAGAATGGTTTTTAACTTTTAGTGGATTCAAATCTCTTATAGGTGCATAAGTATGATGTTCAGGGCTTGTCTGACTTTTACTGGTCTTGTGCCTTTTTTTATAAAAACTGTCTCTAGCTCATAAAGATCTTAGCTGGGGAAAAAAGAAAAACAGCTACATGTCACAATGCTATAAAAATTTCAGTCTGTAAACAAGGAAGATGCTCTCTGACCCAGAAGGGTCCTGAACATTGAAGAGGGGAATGTGGCAGAGGCCTCCGACTTTTAATTAAACTTGTTTCTAACTGACATGATTAAAGCTGTGGTAGAAACTTCCCAAGGTAGGAGAAGAGAAAGGAAGGCATCTATCCTGGGAATGAAATGTAGTTGTTAACTGCTTGCCAATGAATGCTTCTTCAACTGCAGCCCCTATCTGCTCATGTGGAGCCATCTCAGGTTCTGCTGTTAGTACAAATCAACAATGTTAACCCTGGTCAGACAGCAAACAGCTCAGTATGTGTGTGGAAGAAACATCTTCAGTAACCACATTCACATGCTTAGTATCCTATCCATCCTGTGGCCACCAAGTAACACTAGAATATCCAATCAAATGCATGCACACAATCATATAAAGAAGACAAAGAGGCTAAAACCAATTATAAGGAAATACCCTTCTATGTTTAGGGCTCAGGATTTTGGATAAGAAATTACATCTGGGCATTTTGCTGGCATAATAAAAGACTATTTCCTATTAAGAGGTCTTGGTTTTCTTGTCTCAATACACGAATCCACCTGCTCTAACATAAATCCCCTTTCTGTGCACCACCCAACTGTTTTCGTGCATCACCCAAACTCAGCTTCAGAGCACTATGAAGTCTCCCTCCCCTTTTTTATGTAGTGGAAAGTACATGTTCCACAATGTTGCAAATGTAGAATCAACACCAGCTGTAAATATTCAATATGGCTACAGGATGATTCACAATGATAACCTTTGCATCCTAATAAGGTTATTATAATAAAGTTACTATGGGAGCATTCCCACTCATTATGCACCTGATGCCATAACACTTCCAATGTTTCAAATAAGGGCAAGGAAATGAGTGATCCTCAGGACATGTCCCATACTCCAACCCCTTTTAGAATATTCAGTTAAAGCCCAATCTTGACACTACCCCTCAGTGCCTCCAGTAATACGAAAGGAGAGCTTGAACATTGTTGAGGTGTCCTTTTTGTGTGTGCAGTTTGGATTTTTGTTTCTCATTCTCTCTCTCTCTCTCTCTCTCTCTCTCAAGCTTGCCTTCAGTTATTTCCTGAGTGTGTACTATCCTTTTGCCTTTGGATAAGTACTGCTTTTCTGTACACTTTTATTTTCCCAACTTGTATATAAATTTCTTTAAAAACTGGAAATAGAATTGCCATATGACCTAGCAAATCCACTGTAGATATATATCCAAAAGAAATGAAATCATGGTATCAAAGATATACCTCCTCCATCCTGTATCACAGCACTGTGCACAGCAGATATGATATGGGATAAACCAAGGTGTTCATCATCAGGTGAACTAATGAAGAAAACGTTATACAACACAGACACACATATGCATAGTATAATGGGCACCAGTCTTTCATAAAAAGGAATGAAATTCTGCCTTTACAGGAAATGGATAGACTGAAGGACATCATATTAAGTGAAATAAGACAGATGCAGAAAGACAAATATGTAATGTTTCCCTTATAATTAAAGCTTAAAAGGAAAAAAAAAACTCAATCTGAACACATAATATAGATTACCAGAGGCTGTCATGGGTGGGATAGATAGAGAGTGCCAAGATTTTTAAAAAGTAGGGGAAGCTGGGTATGGTTCATTAATTAGGACCAATACATCATAATAGTATAGGATGTTAAAAATGGGGAATCTAAGTGTGGAACATAAGAGAACTCTTTGTACTATTTCACAATTATCATTTTATTAATTTAAAACTATTCTGAAATTTTAAAATAGTTAATTTTTTATACCTTAAATAGAAGGGTTCTAGTAAAAAAATACTCTTGAAGAAATAAATAAGCAGTAATAAAAATATAGTTACATTTTAAATTGTTTTAAAAAATAAGGGAGGGCTTGTTCTACCAAATAGTTAAACAGCATAATTAAAACAATGTAATGTGAGTAGAAGTCATTCAACACTATGATTGTAACAAACCTCATAAATTTCTACCTATCTTTAATCAAGGGAAACTACCATATTTACAGCAGATTGCCATGAATGCTGTATGATCTGTAAGTATTATAGACTAGGATTTTGCATTTCATTGTACTATTTGGACTTTCCAATGAGACGAATGCTAAAATTACCTCATGTTGAGATTGCAGTATTAACAGATTCCCCCCACCACACTACTGATTCCACTGTGAAGTAAAACCCTAATGGTCAAGTGATGAGCTGTTGACACACTAATCTTCAATAAACACATACAAATACACAAAGTTTAAGTAGAGATTGGAAAGATATTATTCTTATATGTTTAATTTGAAATAAAAAAGCACTTGCTAGATTCCCTTATTGCCCTATCTTCGATAATATTTGTAGTATATTTAAAACTTTTCAAAGCATTTATTAAAAATAGATCAACTAAAATAACAAACTTATTACTTAACATTTATAGCTATAAGACTTACTTGCACAGTTCCACAATCACAGATTTCTGAGCCCTCTGTTATGCCATTGCCACAGACTGCTTTCGCCTGTCTTTGTATTTGTGGTTTATTCTGAAGACAGCTGGCACCCTCATTTGAAATGAAACTTT
The DNA here is from genome assembly GCF_051225735.1 of Oryctolagus cuniculus. Classification (NCBI taxonomy): domain Eukaryota; kingdom Metazoa; phylum Chordata; class Mammalia; order Lagomorpha; family Leporidae; genus Oryctolagus; species Oryctolagus cuniculus. The sequence goes on along the minus strand of NC_142868.1, from coordinate 92,242,064 downwards.
GAAAGTCAATCAAACTGCAACTGCTAAAAGTCTTTACACCACTGGATGTCCTAAAGATTAATCCATAAAATGTCATTGCCAATATACTTCTGCAAACATAATTCTATATTACATACACAAGTTTGAGATAGTCAAAATTTAATAAGCAGTAAGAAATATTAACAACATGTGCTTAGAGGCCAAATTCATTTGGCAGGAGGTCATATGATTTTGGTCACTATAATATACATCTTTATTTTAAAAAAACTAAGTGCAATTCAGTAACAAAAATCAAATAATGTAATTTAAAAACAGGCAAAGGACTTCAACAGATATTGCTCCAAACAAAAATTAACAGCCAACTAGCAAAAAAATTAATTCCCCAAATTATACTCTGCTTAACCCTGAACTTCCTCATACATTTCAGAGAAACTGTATATTTTATTTAATTACAGACATTTACTATTAATAAAGACAACTTTAGAGACTATATCCATATTCTGTGTGTTTTTGTTTGTAGTAAAAATCTATAAGAAAAGGAGGAAACTGGCATTAATTGAGCATCTATGATATCATATATTTGATTATTTAATCCTTACAACAAAGTTCAAAAGTCAGTTCGTAAACTAGCAGAATGAGTACTCACATAGTTATTTTTTGGATATAAATACCACATATTTAACATATTTTTAAATTATATAGATACTATCTAAAATTTTGATATACACAAAAACCTTAGAATAATACATCACCTCATAATTTTCTAAACTTTTAAAATCTTTTTTGTTAGCAATGTTCAAATATCAGTAGAGTACAAACTATTGCCACCAGGCTGCACAAGTGTACAACTGCTGGGATATTGATTCCACCTATGTTTCCATCAACTGATGAATGAAAAAGAAAGTTGTGTTAAATACAGTTGGCCCTCCATATCTGCAAATTCCACAATGGATTCAATGAACAGCAAATAGAAAATATTTTAAGAGAAGTACATCTACACTGAATAAGTACAGAAATTTTTCCTGTAATTATTATCTTAAAACTACAATTACTACTATTTACATTACATTTATATCATGTCGCTTATTGTAACTGATCTAGAGATTACTGATCTAGAGATAACTTAAAGTATATAGGAGGGTGTGGGTAGCTTAATATGCATCCTTAATTAAAAACATTCAATATTTTCAAAGTGTTTCAGATTTCAGATTTTTTATGTTGTAATATCTGTATATACATAAGACACCTTAAATATGTGAAATTTCTTTTTCATATGCACATTATATAAATACATATATATATGTATATGTATATATATATTCCCTAATAAACTTTTATACACTGTTTTTAAAGAACATTCATTTTATTACATGAGATTGATATGGAACTGACCACTTGAAATGTCAGATTTTGACACTGTTAAAAACTTTCAGATTCTGGAGAATTTCTCATTTCATATTTTCAGAATTGGGTTTCTCAACTTATCCTACATCAAGTTATGTAACTGAAGTGAATATCTATGAATATTGGTATTCTAGGGTTAGGGATGGGAATGGGGGTCCTGTTAATATCAAGAAACCACTGGTATACACAAGAATATTCAGACATTAAAGAGAAGATAATCCTGTCATCTGTAATAACACAGATTAACCTAAAAAGTATTATGCTGAACAAGATAATCAATGCACAAACAGAAAAATACATCATGGTCTCATTTATGAGATACAAAATCCATAAAATGTCAAATTCATAGAAGTAGAGACTAGAATGGTGGTAACAAGTGGCTGGGAGTGGTGAAAGGGATATGGGGATGTTTCTTTGACTTCAAATTCAGGTACATTTAATGCAAAAATTCATCCTAGAACATTATGTAACAATAAAACAGTTCTTATTAGATTTTAATTGAAGCTTTTCTACAGACTATAGTTTGTGAAAATCTTACCATGAAAATTGAGAGGTGATGAAATTTTTAAAGATAAAACTATGACATTTGTTTCTGGGAATTATATAATTCATCTACATAATATATGTGGGTGAACTAAATTTATACATGTGGCTATGATTCTAAATTAACATTTTAACAATGCTTCTCTTGTTCTAAAATGAACATGTAAGGTCACTTAATATGTCTGTACTACAGGTTTTTTTAACACGTTAAATGGAAATAATAATATTTGCCTAACTTACATGACTTCTTTGAGAATTAACAAAATTATGAGATGCACCATGGAAATGAAACATCTTGTGATAGTTATATTTTTATAAAAATTAAGATAATTTTTGTCTTATACAAATCATGAGTTATAATACTATATTATTATAATATTATATATTAAACCATTTTAAGCATCATAAAAATCATTATACAAATCTAATGATTTACTAATAGATTCAAAAACCTAGGTCTGTCCTAAACAAAACTGTCTGACCATGGTAATTAATATCTTTTTTATGACTTAGAATCTCATCTGTAAGATCAGAAATAATATAATCAATGCTATATAGATGTGAGAATCAATGCTATATAGATGTGAGAATCAGATGAGTTTACACATATAAACTGTTTAGTAAATATAATGGGTGGGAATAAAATCCACCTGAGACCACCTACTCACCAAATGATGGACTAAGAAACATTAAGGAAACATAAAATGAGGCATTTGTTACCTGAGCTTGAGAGAGGTGAGTAGCAGGTAGAAGTGGACATTTCCCTCAGAAACAGCTAGTTTTCTTCCTACCACACTGAGGTCTCTTCCACTAGTCCCTCATTGATTAAGCAACTTAGATGGTACAATCTAAACTCAACAGGCACTTAAAGGGTGGAGGAATAATGGGAATGAGCGTTGCTGGGCAGATTTAGGACAGGGGAGTTATATTGTGATAACAAGGTTTCCAGAACCTGGGATGTGAGTTCAGTGTGTACCAGACATCTTATGGTTATGAATACAGAATTGCTGCAAGTTACAAAGATAAGAACTGGTGCATAATTTGTAAAGCAAGTTCGGCAGCAGACATAACTTGGACTACCTGCAATCCTCTATACTACATGCTACATGCCTATTATTCTGGCTGCTCTAAGTCTAAGTCACGTTTCTTATGAAAATATACCATGAAGAGATTTTTCATATAATGTATTAGTTTTATTAACATTAATACTTGACTCTGGGTGACATACACATTTTATCATAACATTTTTTTTTTTTTTTTAGTTTTTCGACAGGCAGAGTGGACAGTGAGAGAGAGAGAGAGAGAGAGAGAGAGAGAGAAAGGTCTTCCTTTGTCGTTGGTTCACCCTCCAATGGCCGCCGCAGCCAGCACGCTGCGCCTGGCGCATCGTGCTAATCCGAAGCCAGGAGCCAGGTGTTTCTCCTGGTCTCCCACGCAGGTGCAGGGCCCAAGGACTTGGGCCATCCTCCACTGCACTTCTGGGCCACAGCAGAGAGCTGACCTGGAAGAGGGGAAACCGGGACAGAATCCAGCACCCCGACTGGAACTAGAACCTGGTGTGCCAGTGCCGCAGGCAGAGGATTAGCCTATTGAGCCGTGGCACCGGCCCATAGCATTTTTGAGAACAGTCAAATTAACGAGCTCACAGTAGTAACTTTCATATTTTGAGAATATTATATTGTTGAGAATATTACTATATAGAGTATTAATATTATATATATATGGAGATTTCTTGAAAAAGCTAATGAAAGTGGAATTTTAAAAGGTTTATTTTGGTGCAAATTTTTGAAATTCATGCATGGCTTTTCTTAATTACACATTTTTCATGAACCTTCTGAGAATTCTCATATGTATGAATTTAAATTTTTGCATCAAAATAATCTTATCGTACAATTTCATTTTCCAAAAAGTTTTCAAGTACCATCATGTGTGTGTACATACTTGTGTGTCTGTAAATTATGTGTATTATTTCCATTTGTGCATCTATATGGTCAGTATATATTCATTATATACCCATAGATGAGTATGTGTATTTATAATAATTTCAGAGCAAATTTTATTATAAATACTTGTGTATATATACATATGTTAAATATGTATATGTTTATGTTTGTTCTATCTGATCCTTAATACAATTACAGGAATAACTATGAAAAAAAATTATGTTTTCAAAAATTAATGCCTTATTCTCACTTTGTGTTTGTCACTGTTCTTCAGTAATGAACAGGTAATACCTATCATAGGCCATATTCAATAAATAAAAACCAAGGAATACTAAAGGCACCTTGTAAAGATCTTATCTAATGCCTTATTTTGACTAAGGTTATTGGTAAGATTTATAAATTTACTAGCTAATCCATCACATACTTATATAACTATATATTTATATATATATATATATTTTAATTTTCCCAACTTTTTCTTACATCACCTTTTAAATTGAGAGAATGGGAATGATTATAATCACTGAAAAACAAAAATTTAAGCAAGATCAATTCATTTTCCAAAACCACACAAATACTATATACTTGATATTTGTCTCCAACTGCACTTTTCATTCTTTGGATAGTTTTGGTATTCTTCCACAATGTAAACTACTCTAAAAGCTGTCGCTCCCCCTCTTCATGGAAGAATGACACAGGACCCTGCGCTGTTCTTTTGTCTGCTCGGCCCTCCCTGGGTTTGCTGCTGGTTCTTCCCGGGTTGGCTACCGTCCCTTCCACCTCCGTGGAAGGGTGGTTCCCCCTGCCACTTTCCCCACTTCCGCGGGGGAGCGGCACACCGCCAGCCGGCTCTCTCGGGGGCTGCTCAGGTGTTCCTTCAGATAGATGTTCCTGGTGCATGTTGGCTCTCTCCTCCTTTATAGTCCTCTTCCACCAATCCCAACTCTGCTACCCACACGCCGAGTACGCTGCTCTCCTCCAATCAGGAGCGGGATCAGCTCCTGCAGGTTACTGATTGAACTGGAGGCAGCTGTGTAAAAGTTGTTTTTACTCCTCTCCCAGTGCCATATTGTGGGAGAGCAGATGCATAGAATAAGTCTTAATTCCAGTAACTTAGTCTAGTCCGAGTTGCTCCCCACAAAAGCAAAAACAAAAATTCTTTGTATGTCCTACCAATACTCTTCGAAGTATCCTTACACAGGACTTTTACCAAAAATATGTATCCTAAGGAAATTTTCTCTGCTAATATATATGACATTTTATATTTGCTTTCTTTGATTATCTTTAATGGTAAAGTTAGCTCCATACACTTAACATTTTAACTTATATGTTTATGGGAATTTTTTAGTTAAATTGGTTAATTTATAATTATGTTACAAGTAAATACTAATTTTTTGCATTTCAAGTATTTAAAACAAAATTAAAATGACCAATCAAAGTCCTTTAAAAAACTTACATAGCTCGTTGATTCATTATACAGTTGGCTTCTGAGCAGTGACATTTCTTTGGATCATCATATGATATCCCCAGACTGAGTGCCAGCATCTGGGAGACAACAACTGAAAATGCCTCCAAAGTCATCTCCTTGGGATACTATAACAGCAGCAAAGAAGATTCAAGTGAAGGCAATTCATTAAGTTGTAGTAAAAATATTTTTTTCTAATTCTGAACATTTTTTGCTTTTTAAACAGATATTTCAGAATATAGAAAGGTATGATTCTTTGGGCAGGCAAGAAGATGAAATTTTTCTTATGTGATTTTACTGAGGTATAAGCATTTTAAGATTATGCCAAGCTTTGTCATAATTTAACAAGTGAATGACTAGCAAATTTAAGGGAGCTCCCATAACATATAAAATGACTCTGATGAAGCAAATTTACAACAGCTTTTTGGCTATATAGACCACAGTGTTCATTTCATCCAATTTCTTTTTTTTTTTTTTTTTTTTTTTGGCAGGCAGAGTTAGACAGTGAGAGAGAGAGAGACAGAGATAAAGGTCTTCATTCCGTTGGTTCACCCCCCAAATGGCCAAATTTGAGGTGATCAAAATACTTTGACCTATAAGGATTTTGGTATTTACTTAAAGAACCCCAAAAATAAAATATATGGGCAATATATTGAAGGTTTTTTTTTAAGTGTTTTAAGTCTAATGGAAAAAACTTAACATGAGTAATTTTATAGAGATTCCCAGAACAAAATCAGGTCACAACTCAAGGATTCTCAACTGAATAAATGGCCTTTAAGGAAGGCACCTGCCACACAGTCAGAAGTGAAGCTGTGATTACTCCCCCAGTCATTCCCCAGAGGGACCTGTGGTCACCAATCAGAATGACTACATGCATAAGAAAAGGAACTATCTAGGACTTTTTGAGTTAATTGGATTCTAAGTAAGAACTGAAGTTACTCTAGAAAACTGAGCATCACTTTAGTCCAATTCGCTGGTCTAAATGCAGGCTCAAATTGAGCAAGTGTCAACAAGATCTAGTTTCAAGTTCATCCCAAGAGTAAATCCTAAACAATTAAAGATATATATTGACTGTTGTTTTCCCATTTCAGTATTATATATGGAACAGAAATACTAGCAAAATTAAAAAGTTCATTCTGTGATAAATGGAGTTATGGCTCTCATGATAGGGATCATCCAGAGGGCAGCCCTGAAATTACTTCCAAAGTGATAACTCAAATTATATGGCATCCCTAAAGGAACTACATAGATCAGTGCCACCAACAAAATACGATTTTTGTAGTAGTAATGTGAATATCACATCATCAATTAACATACTTATTTGGTTAGTGTAAAAGTCAAATGAAAACTAGAGGACTCTATTATCACAGATTTAATTTGGTGTGATGATGGCAATCACATTGCAATTCTCAAACGGTATCTTTACTGGAGTAAATCAACATAGCTTCTGGCAACTTACATGTAGCAGCTGATTTACCAATCTCTTTTTCATCCATTAACAAAAAAAAAATCAAAAGCAATTTTTCTTTGAAAAAGGCTTTTCATAGGGGATGTGTATTATGTCAATGCTCATCTCTTGGCTCTGTGATAATATAGCCCAAAGAGACTCTGATTGTCTTTATATCCCCCAAAAACTTCATTCTTGCCCACTAATTGTGATTATAATATGATTACTAGAACTTGTATTTAAGAAGTGGCAAACATCATAAATGTTTAAGCAAAAATGTATGCAAATTTTCCAAAAGTACAGTAATTTATCACATTGGACAATGTCCTGAGATTGTGTAATACAGTATTTTGGGACATATCAAGATATCTCTTCTAAAATTATACTTGTTTAATATATTATATTGCCCAGTAGAACAGAAAAAACTAGGTTTCATAACTTTATTTTGAAATTAGAAGCAACATGGCATATTGCTATAACTTGCTCCAAATCATTTCCAGTATTCTATAAGCAGCTCCTGGCTTAACATTTGTCTCAGGAAAGTTTGAAACTTGACCAGGAGACACCAAATAACCAAGTGAATGGCTCATTATAAAGTATATGTTTTCTGATCCTAAGCCCATAACCTTCTATGTTCACAAAAAAAAAAAAAAAGGTTTGGAAGCAAGAAAAAACTATATAAGCAGGTATCTTAGACTCCTGTGGTATCATGTTCCCTTTTATGCCTAACTCAGTTGCTTTTTATGACATCCAACAAATATTAACTTTATAAAGAGAAGGGAAAAGTATAATCCTAGTTTTTGGTTCAGAAAGATATACTAGCAATAGTCAGATGTGGACATCATAACCTTCAAAAGACCAAGTACACGTAAGTTCCTTTAATACTTCTGGAAATTCACTTTGCTCAAAAAAGAGATGGCCAGAAGCACACTAATCCATAGGTACTTAATAATGGATTTGCTAAGTGTTCAGAAAATTGAGAGCAATAAGTTTTGTTTATGATAAGAAAGTCTAAATGAAAGATAGGTAAGTGGACCTTGGTAAATGAAGACATATTGCAAGCGATTCATAACCTATCATACCATATCAATTATAGGAAGACTCTCAAAAATCAGATTGGCAGTATTTGTTCACTGAATATGAGTTACACTTATTTTTCCCAACCATTTCAGTAGTCGTTCAAAATGTCACTGTACAATGTAGCCATGTGCTTGGACCCTACACTTGCATGGAAGACCAGGAGGAAGCACCTGGCTCCTGGCTTCAGATCGGCGCAGAGCTGGCCGTAGTGGCCATTTAGGGGGTGAAACAATGGAAAGAAGACCTTCTTTCTCTCTCTCTCTCTCACTGTCTAACTCTGTCAAATAAATTTTTTTAAAAAAGAAATATTCCTCTTTCTCTGTATCCCTTTCTCTCTGTAACTCTGACTTTCAAATGAAAAAATAAATCTTATTTCAAAAATCAATAGTAGGATGGCATAAAGGCTCATAGAGCTACATCATCTTTCAGTGATGCATTTAATTTTACCAACAATTTTCTGTACATGTTAATAAATATAAACATTTAATATACATTTAAAAGTTTCTTTTATATATTGTCTTTCAGATGTTTGAAACATTTTTAAAGGATTTTATTATGTTTTTATGTACTTATTTTGATTTTAACTATTTTTTTCTATAAGAATATTTCCCCAATTTATGTCTGTAGTTAAAAATCTGGAGTTATAGAAAGTTTCTTAACAGATAATTTTCCAGGATGTATTATTCAATGTATTAAAGAATGTATGAGTATTTACAATATTTTATTCCCACTTTCACTTCTAGTTACAGTTAATTGCAACTAATATTTCTAAAAATACTTTTCTTTCTACAAGCTTCAAAATTTCAGCAGTAATGCAAGACAAATACAATCTCTAGATAAAAACAAATGTAAGCAGTATAAAACATACACTAATTTGTCGATAATTTTAAAATGTGTAAAATGTAGAAAAATAAATAATTGCATACCACTGCAATTCCTGCAGAATAACCAGTAGCACATATCTTTCCAGGAAACACTGCACCCACATAGTCTGGATAATCCTTATAACTAAATAAATAAATAAAATAAATCACTGTATTGAACAATTTAAACTTGATAATTTCTACTAAAATAAGTATGTGGTTCATAAAATCACATTCTAAAGTATAATTGAGGGACAATCAATCCATGTGCCTTTGGTTCAAAGTTTGAAGATATTGTTAATGCAATTGGTTTAAATACATTGGATTCTCTGAACATCCAATACATCTGAGATTTTGATGGCTTTGGTGAGTTCATTTTATTTGGTTAGGGTTAAAAAAGCCTTTGATATAAAACATTTTATTGAATGACAATAAAAAGTTTTAATTTATAGATCAGAATTTGTCACTGCCACATAGAAAAACTCAATAGTTCTTCATAGAAATTCCTTTAATGTATCACATTACCATTTCATTTCTGATTCTGGGCCTTACGAACTCTCACATTTTGGGTATTCTAGAAGGAAAAGATGATACAAGAGATGTAGGAAATCTATTTAATAAAATGATCACTGAAAACTTTCCAAATCTTGGATAAAAGATTTGGATATCCAGATCCAGGAAGCATGAATGGCCTCTTAATAGACTAAAACAGAAACAAAGAGCCTTTTACAGAATATTATAGTCAAACATTCACAAATCCAAGACACAGAAATCCAAAGCATCCTTTGCAGGACAAGAGAGAACATAATAATGTACTCACAGTACCCAAATATAAAAACTGTCATCATGGCATTATACCCAACTAAGGTTTTCTTAAAAAATTAAGGAGAAATAAAGACTTTCCAAAATGGAAAAGTTAATAGAATTTATCAACACCAGACCTGCTTTACAGCCAATGCTTAAGGGATTTCTACACAAGAATTAACCAGGCAATAACTATCAGCATAGAAACACATAAATATACTGATGTCATAAACAAGAGTGTCAATTTGTTAAGTCAACAACAGGAGTCACTGTGCACTTACTCCTCATGTAGGATCTCTGTCCTTAATGTGCTGTACATTGTGATTTAATGCTATAACTAGTACTCAAACAGTATTGTTCACTTTGTGTTTCTATGTGGGTGCAAACTGTTGAAATCTTTACTTAATATATGCTAAACTGATCTTCTGTATATAAAGAGAATTGAAAATGAATATTGATGTGAATGGAAGGGGGGAGGGAGTGGGAAAGCGGAGGGTTGCGGGTGGGAAGGAAGTTATGGAGGGGGAAGCCATTGTAATCCATAAGCTGTACTTTGGAAATTTATATTCATTAAATAAAAGTTAAAAAAAAGAAACACATAAATATGCAAAACTCATTAGAGCAGATTCACAAAATAAAATGAAAAAAAAAAGATTGGAAGCTTATCATTATATAAAACCACCAAACCGAAATGTTAAACAAGAAGATAGGAAGTTAACAAAGACCTACAAAATAACAAAAAGAAATTAATGAAATAACAAAATAAAAAGATCATTACTTATCAATAATGATCATGAAGGTAAACATACTAAATTCCCCAAGTAAAAGCTTTGGATAGTTGAATGTATTTTTTTAAAAATCAGTGCTACCTACAGCAAACATTCCAGAAAAGCATTCCAAGTAAAGCCAAATAAACTCTGTTCTTACTTTTAAACTTTTATTTAATAAATATAAATTTCCAAAGTACAGGTTATAAATTAAAATGGCTTTTCTCCCTCCCATAACTTCCCTCCCACCAGCAACCCTCCCCTCTCCTGCTCCCTCTCCTATTCTGTTCTCATCAAGATTCATTTTCAATTCTCTTTATATACAGAAGATCAATTTAGCATATATTAAGTAAAGATTTCAACAGTTTGCACCCACAAAGAAACACAAAGTGTAAAATACTGTTTGAGTACTAGCAATAGCAATAATTCACAATGTACAACACATTAAGGACAGAGATCCTATATGAGGTGTAAGTGCACAGTGACTCCTGTTGTTGACTTATCAAATTGACACTCTTGTTTATGGCATTAGTAATCTTCCTAGGCACTAGTCATGAGTTGCCAAGCCTATGGAAGCCTTTTGAGTTCGCCAACTTAGATATTATTCAGACAGGGTCACAGCCAAAGTGAAAGTTCTCTCCTCCCTTCAGAGAAAGATACCTCCTTCTTTGACGGCCCATTCTTTCTACTGGGATCAGGATCCCACTCGCAGAGATCTTTCATTTAGATTTTTTTTTGCCAGTGTCTTGGCTTTCCATGCCTAAAATACTCTCATGGGCTCTTCAACCAGACCCAAATGCCTTAAGGGCTGATTCTGAGGCCAGAGTGCTGTTTAGGACATCTGCCACTCTATGAGTCTGCTGTGTATCCCGCTTCAATGTTGGATCATTCTCTCTCAGTTAGTATTTGAAGACACTAGTCTTGTTTATGTGATCCTTTTGACTCTTAGACCTATCATTATGATCAGTTGTGAAATGAAATTGATCAGTTGGACCAGTGAGATAGCATTGGTACATGCCACCTTGATGGGACTGAATTGGAATCCCCTGGAACGTGTCTAACTCTACCATTTGGGGCAAGTCTGATTAAGCATGTCCTAAACTGTTCATCTCCTCCCTCTCTTATTCCAACTCTCATATTTAACAGAGATCACTTTTCAGTAAAATTTAAACACCTAAGAATAATTGTGCGTTAATTACAGAGTTCAACCAATATTATTAAGTGGAACAAAAAAATACTAAAAGGGATAAAGTATTAAGTTGTGTGTCAACAGTCAGGACCTATTTTCACATGGGAACATAGATTAAAAGTGAATGGTGAAGATAAACCACAGAATTAGAAACTACAGTTGGATAGTGTTTCCTTCATTTTATGTTTCAATATAAATAGTCTGTCATTGTGTATACACAAGATTTTTTTTATTCATTCACTCAATGATAGACATTTAGATTGACTCCATAAGCTTCACTGTGAATAGTGCTGAAATATCTACTCAACATGTTGATGTCTTTTCTTAGATATTTATGTAGTAGTAATACTGATGGATTGTATGGTAGTTCTGTTTTATTTTGAAAAGCAGACACAGAGGGACAATGGGAGAGTAAGATCCCATCTGCTGATCCACTCTCTAAGTTACTGTAACATCTGTGGTTGGACCAGAGCCAGTGATTAGGCAGAAAGTTACTTGAGGTGACCTGGAATTCTTGTACCCTGCAATGTAACTGTATCTCTTTTAACTGTCAATTTGATATGCTTACTTTGCAAGGTTACATCCAGGAACCAGGGGGGTGCTTGCTAAGATCCCACTCTATTTACATTTATGATTGTTACACCATTCCTTTATAAAAAGAAGTGGAAGGTGGGAAAGAGTTTGTTTTCCATCACAGTCCCTGCTTAGTACCACTCTTGTATTCTCTTTCCACCAAAGACCTCACTTAGAGGTTATCTCAATCATTTGTTCTTCTTCCACCTTGAACCTTACTTAGAGGTACTGTTCCTGTTTTCTTCCATCGGAGCACATGTTCAAATGTACCACCCTTGTGTACACTCCTCCACCACAGAAGTTTTTCCTTTAATCTCTAGTTTGTGGGCAATTCTTTGGTTATTTTTCTGTGTAGACAGTCCACACTCATACATGAATGTATGTTTATTCCTCACTGCCAAATAAACTCTGTTCCTATTTGCACATATGAATCTATTCCAGTACTTCTAAGGAAAGACAAAGACCTGAACGAAAACTTAATATATTCATTGCCTACATCCTAATGGTTGCTGCTCGTCACGGGGCAGCAGGTCTCATGGAGCTCCTCAGGGCCAGCCTGGGGAGCTCAGGGGCCGAGCGGGATGATGAGTGTTGGCGGCAAAGGAACCACACCAGAGTGGGGAGATCAGTCAACGCCCAGGGCGTAGCTGGGTTCTTGACTTTATTGGGAGGGGAAGAGCTTTTATAGACACAGAAAGGGGGCTGTCCAGGGCACAGGGGAACAGAGCCAACCAGCTGAAAGGTAAGGCAGGACACGAGCCGGGCACACCCTCAAGGGCCAATCACAGCCGAGGACACATACTGTTCATGAATACAGAAGTCTCCTGTCAGGCTAGGTACCTCCCCCAGGGGCCATCTTGGATTGTTGGAAACGCTGAGTCACTGGGATGCAGAAGTGCGGCAAACTCAAGCAAAGGCTTAGTGGCCTTGTTGAGTGAAGGCTTAGCAACTTTGCTTCCTTTTCGATTGGAGACCCCCACGCCCCCGCAAATGGCAAGCCAGCAAGGAGTCTGTAACACCTAAAATAGCAGTGGGTGAATAAATTCCCATTTCTTCTTGCTTGGAGTCTTTCCATATTTTGGAAAAACTGCCTTGTAGAAACAGCTTGCTTAGTTTAAAAGGTTGCTTTTTCTTCCTCTGCTCTTGGAGTCTTGGGTAAGCTTTTGAAATGTGAATCTTCATGCTTTTGTGCTTTGTCTTCATACCTTTTGTAGGCCATACTCAGGCTGGAAACATTAAGCTTAAACAGAAAACTTTGGAATTACTGGTAATTTTAAGTCACCATCCATGGGCTGGGAACATTGTGCCCCAGTGTGCACCTGTTGGCTGCAATGTGCTTCTGCAAAGTTAGAGATTGTTGTGGGACAGGTCGTATCTTAGCACTGACCCATAATTCCTGAAGAATACGCAGGCCTAACTTTGTCTTCCAATATGGACTCTTAACTAATCCCTTTTGCTAACAGAAGGAGGGAGCAATGAGGCATTTTCTCTTTTCTAGTAGCTATATCTGGCTGAGGCAGTGCTTCTTGCTATGGCAGAATTTGCTATACCTGCTGCTGAGGAGGTGGGATTTCCTGCTCTAGTGGAAGTAAGGATCCTCCTTGCTGGCATTAAACATTAGGCCTGAGCCCACCATGTTTTCATGACAATGAGACTATTCACAGTTGGAGCTTGTTAGCCAATGCAATCTTTCTGCTTTGGGATGACTAATATCTGTGAGGAAAGCAGGTTTAAAATGCAATTAGATTTTGGTTCCTGACATTGGAATGTGGTTTCTGCTAAACAGATGGGAACCAATAATCCATACATAGTCAAGCCCTCCCTCAGTGCAGGGATTAGCATTGAGAAATATAATCACTGTTATTTCTCAGCTCCAGCATGTGAAGATGCGTGGATGCATTGGGTTAAAGGTCCCTTAGGGCTTGGATAATCTAGGTGGGGTGGTATAAGGCCCCATGGGAGCTCAATGTGCTGGAGCTTCAGGGTTCCACTGAACGCTGAATGCTGCACTCTGCTCTACCATGGCTTCTCACACCCTGGAGCATAAGCTCCCAGGTATGAAGTTTAATATCCTCTAGAAACCAGACACTCTAGCACTGGAAGACAGTCCACAAATACTAGGGGCACTGGAAAGACCCCAGGTAATGACTAGTCAAACAGTGCATCCCATAGGGTACCTTAGCAATGCTGGCAGATCACTTTCTAGTGGCCAGATACCCTCGGTGTGTGGTTAGGAAACAATTTTATATGGGCAGCCTAAGGTTAATATTCCTGCTCTATATCAATGTGCAGAGAGCCCCAAAGAAGGCTGGAATAGAGAAACCCAGCTTGGAGTATAGAAAAGAAATTCTGGGATACCAGATCTCATAGAAAGCTATTTAAGTCACATATTTAAACATATCAAGGTTCCTGGCGAGCCATGTCTACTTTTTACTCCTAAGTTTTCAAACATATTCAGCTGTGTATAGTTCTGCATTCAACCTTATGAACTAGCTTCTAAGGGTACATTTTCAAGCCATGAGACCACAAATACCCATGAGCTGAACAGTTAGAGTAACATTTAAAATGTTTGATGATTGGCCGGCGCCGTGGCTCACTAGGCTAATCCTCCACCTGCAGCTCCGGCACTCCAGGTTCTAGTCCCGGTTGGAGCACCGGATTCTGTCCCGGTTGCTCCTCTTCCTGTCCATTTCTCTGCTGTGGCCCAGGAGGGCAGTGGAGGATGGCCCAAGTGCTTGGGCCCTGCACCTGCATGGGAGACCAGGAGGAAGCACCTGGCTCCTGGCTTTGGATCGGTGCAGCACGCCGGCCGCAAGGTGCTGGCTGTAGCAGCCACTTTGGGGGTGAACCAATGGAAAAAGGAAGACCTTTCTGTCTCTTTCTCTCACTGTCTAACTCTGCCTGTCAAAAAAAATAAAATAAAATAAAAAATGTTTGATGATAAAACAAGGCTAAAGAGGAAAGGGTACTTCAACATGGAAACCATTCCAGGCAGCGGACTCTTAGGGTAGCAATGGCTTTAAACATTGCCCAGGGACTTCATAATCAGCCCAGGAGGCATGAAAACCCAGGGCACTGGCATAAGGAGTGTTCCTCCATAAAGGACCCCTGACTCATGCCCCCAGTGCAACAGAAGTGATCATTTGAAAAGGGATTGTCCTCCTCTCTGAAAAGAGTACTCTCACTTCACTCTTGGTCTTGTCTGAACATTGATGAGGTCTGAGGATTCAAGAGGCTTCCACAACTTGGCATCTCATGTCCAGAGCCCCAGCTGATTACTGAAATCACAAGTAAGAGTGTTAATTTGTTAAACTGACATCAGGAGTCATTCTGTGTTAACTTTCCATTGGAGTTCATGGTAAATCTCACTCTCAAAGGTTTAATTTTCCTTTAGTGTGTTAAAAAGAGGAAATTCTAATATCTCAACAGTTTATGGTAATGTCTTAATGTCCAATTCCTTTCCTTAGAAGCAATTTTCTATCATTTTGGGATGCTTCTCTTAAGCAACCATTCAAGCAGACCCCAGTTTGGGTGATCTTCCAATCGAAATGAAACATAGATTCTCAAGTATGGGATCAGGGATTAACTTAACAAGCTATACATATTGTGTCTGTAAGAGTCCTTTTAAAGGACTAGATTGCATTTCCTCATTGGAATAAATAGCAGGTGTATTTTAGCATACCTGACCTAAGAGATTAACCTTTGAAACATACAGATGTTGTGTGATTTGCTGATGGCAGTAGTTTTAAAGATGGAAGAGTTAGAGAGACATGCTATAGCACAGTGGAAGAAGCTCAGGTATTTCCATATAACCCTGGTTCCAAAGGCTGAACTTACTGCTTTGACAGGAGTCTTACAACTAGGAATAAGTCAGAGTTAATATTTGCACAGAATCTAACTTTGCTTTCCTTGGGTTACATGCATATTCAGAAAATTGGAAATTAACAGGCTTATCGACTGCAAAAAAATTTCCCATTGGTAGATCTATTTTCAGATTAATGAAGAATCCCCATATTGTCTTCCATAGCTGTTGTACTAGTTTATGTTCCCACCAACAGTGTATTAGGGTACCTTTTCCCGATATCTTGACCAGCATTTGTTATTTTTTGATTTTTGAATAACAGCCATTTTAACTAGGGGAAGGTGAAATCTCACTGTGGTTTCTATTTGCATTTCCTTGAAAATAGATTTACCATATGACTTAACTATTCTACTCCTTGGAATCTAATCAAAGGAAATGAGATCTCCGTATGAAAGTATTATCTGTACCTCCATGATTATAGCAATCATCTCAAAAAGCTAAGATATGGAATCAATTCAGATGTCCATCAACTGATGACCAGATAAAGAAACTGTGGTATATAAACACAATGGAATACTACTCAGCAGTTAAAATGAATGAAACCCTGTCTTTTGCAACAAAATGGATGCAACTGGAGACCATTACGCATAGTGAAATAAGCCGGTTACCCAAAGACAAATATGTTTTCCCTGCTTTGTGGAAGCTAATATACAGTGTATAAATATTTAATATATATGAGCATCCTGCAAATATTGCTTCACCCTTCTTGGTCACACACAAAGATCAAATTTCCCTGTGTTTTAAGCCACCAATTTCATACTGAAGACAGCAATCCTAGCAATTCCCTTCATAGCTGCCTCAGGGATCACATCAGCCCTTGGACTAGGCTCTTCCAATTTAGCTCAAACTGTCCCGCTCTCCACTCCAATAAAGGCAAATCTCAAAGAGACAGCTTCACAATTGGATAATACTCAAGATCAATTAATTCCTTACCTACAGTTGTGGTCCAAAATAGAAAGAGGCCTTAATGTTAACTGCAGAAAAAAAGGGGGGGCTTTGTGTTTTTCTACAGGAAGAATGCTGTTTCTTCACTAAAAAATTGTGCCTGGTCTGCAAGGGCCCCAAGCAGTAGGAGAGATGGAGATCAGATGCCATCTTCCACCTCATAGCTGTCCTGGTTACCCCTATCCTTCAGCTGGCTTCTTCCTTTATTTGACCTCCTAGTCACTAACCACATCACTTCCATAGCCTAGGCTGTGATAAGAGATCATGCTAACACTGTGGGGAAATTAGGCACAGGAGGCAATTCAAAGATGGTGGCTGAAGGGAAATTAGGCACACGTGGCAATTCAAAGACAGCGCCCAATGGAAGTAAGGTGGGCGGTGTCCAAAGTCGTTTACCACCAAAGCTGATTGGCCGCGCAGCATCAGGGGAGGTGACAACATATGATGAGTGTACAGACATATGGCTGGTCCTGTAAAAAGTCGCCCTGTAAAATGACCTTTTAAGTAATTGGTTGGTCCTTAAGCCCTGCCCCAGTAATCATGTGGTCTTGTGCTTTAAAAGGCTTTGCCATGTGCCAATAAACAGAGTTCTTGCTTGCTTGACTTGACTCCCCGCTGCATCTGATTGTCTCCGGGATTGGGAGGCTGGGGAACGGGCGAGCGGCGCACTTACCTTTCTTCGGACCCAGTCCATCCTCATTCGGGTGGACTAAGACCCAGCAAACACTAGGCTTCTGCTACAATCCCTACAAATCCCACTCCCCACCCTCCAAAATATAGTCACCCCTGTTTAGCAGGAAGCAGCCAGAGAATGAATACATAGACTGTTTCCATACTAAAAAAACTCTGGGAAGAAGGGGAAGGACAAACACACAGAAAGTATTCAATCACAAGTGTGCTCACAGCCTCACCCAAGGGCCTAGCAAGACGGAAGTGAGATGTGTTGATTAAGTATGCTTCAATTTCTGCTTGACAAATACCCCATCCCCAAGTTACTTAATTGCAAAAGTCAGAGCTGCTTCATTCTGCATACGAAAAACTAGCCTAGCTGGAAAGTTCCTCCTGATCCTACCCTATAAAACCTTCTTAGCCTGTGAGCAAGAGTTCTTCGATCCCTGTGGCTGATGGCCCCTCAGGTTTATTCCTTAATAATAACGTATGGAGTTGCCTCTCTCCATTTTTCATTCCTTCACTGCTGTGTTTTTTTTTAAATTAACAAGTTATTAGTTCAAACTAACATCACTACATCCAAGAGACATGAGAAGGCTTAGTCTCTGAAAATCTCAGTCTCTTTGTATAAGGTTGATGAGCAAAGAAATAAATGTGAGTAATCTTTTTATGCTGTCTGACAACTAGAAAATGAGCATGAGGTCGGAATAACACACATAATTCAAATTCAAAGTATAAATAGCCATACATGAGTAACAGTTTCCTATAGTAATCAAATCATTATTTCATTATCATAGATTTTTTTCCCTTCCAGGAGTATTGAAACATCATGCTTACATGAATAGATACACAACATCATAAGGCCTAAAAGTGAGATGAGAATTTTTCCAATTTAAAAATATGTGCAGTAATTCATCTGCCTCACCAGCTGTAGATATTTTATTTTCATCTGACCATAAATCCAATAATGACAGCACAACAGTAACTTTAAATCGGGTAAACATCTAAAATCAAAAGACATAATACGTGCAAGGTTAATCTTTATTTATTTTTGGATAAAATAAAATAAATGTTTTTTTATTTTTCAAAATTCATTTTTAGTGTTTTTTAAGTTTTTAACAGATTCAACATACTTCATACATACATTTCTAAGAGTATAATGATACTCCCTTCCTCACCCTGTCCCTTGCCCTCTCTTCCTCCCACTCACCTTCCATCTCACTTTATTTCATTTTTCCTTTTGTGATAACTTATTTTTAATTTAACTTATAATCAAGGGCTTAATGCTCCACCATAAAAGTTTAACAACTAAAAAGCAAAAGATCTCAATTAAGTGGGAATATAGATGGGGGCTATGGACAATATTGAATGTAAAGATACTAAATTGATATTTTTATAACTCCATACTCATTATATATAAATGATTTAATTATTCAGAAATACTACTTCAAGATAATGCAACTCATAATTCCAAAATAAAAAATTATCTGATATGAAAAAGGAAATACTTACTGAATTTACAAGGCCAATAACTTCAATGACTTTATTTGTTACTATCATGCTATCAGAGCCCAGGTATTCATACTAAAAAACAAAATTAATTTCATATTCACATGATGTTTTTCTAGGCTACTTTCTATATGCTATCAGAGGTTTGAGGCTACTTTGAGGTCCAAAAGTTCAAAATAAGACATTAAACTGTTCAAAATAAGATATTAAACATAAATATGCTGCTGTGGGGAATGTAAAATAGTACAACCATTCTGAAAAACAGCTTGGTAACTTCTGTAAAAACAAATAACGAACTTTTTCTATGACCCAGGAATCGCACTCCTGAGCATTTATTCCAAAGAAATGAAAACATGGCTCACAAAAAATTCCTATATATGAACATCCCTAACAGCTTTATTAATAATATCCTAAAACTGAAAAATCCTATGTTCTTGAGTAGTTAAGCAGTTTTATAATTCAGAGCATAAACATTGAGAGATATTACTGAGCAATAAAACAGAACTGAACTGTTTATATAAAGAACTTGGGAAAATATTAAGAAAATCATGTTAGGTGTGAAATCTTGAAATGATACATACTGTATATATAATATTTATAAATATTGATGAAATGTTTGTGAAATAGCAAAGGACAAGAGGTTAGTGGTTGCTAAGGTTAAGAAGGCAAGGTGGGAATGGACAAGTATGGGTGTGGCCTAGAGAGATAACACAAGACAGATTCGTGGTTTGAAGTTTTCACCTTGACTACTAGAATAATATCTTCTATATGGTTACCTCTGCAATTTTCCTGCCAGAAATCTAGCCCCTATACTATTACCAAAGTGATGATTCTAAAATTAAAATATAAATATGGCACACCTCTGCTTTAAAAATTGCTGTTGCCTTTAGGATAGAATCCAAATATATGAATTCTTTAATTCATCTATTTCTATGTCTTTCTGTGAACTCCATTTATTAAACAAACTAAACTTCTTGCAGTTTCCTGAAAAGAACCTTTGCTCACAATTACAAAGCAAAGTTTTGCACAGTCATCCCTGGCCTTACCCTCCACCCATTACTCATTTCCTGTATTCATCATGTGACCCACAGCATTAACCATCCTTTTTTAGTTTCTGTATTCCCTGTGCTTCTGCATCTTGGGGCCTTGCTGACCATCCTTCATGGGGATAGTGAATTCCAAGATAGTATACCTTCAAGTAAACCTTTCATATCCAAGCCAAACAATTCAAATCCTACATACCAGCCCCCTCTTCCAATAGATTCTCAAACTTAAGAAACTATTAGCCAGTACTGATCATCACAGAGACAGATCCAGACAATAAGGAATACTCACTATACCACAGAGCCCAGTGAAATTATTCAAACTAGCCAATCCTCATGGACCTGCATACCCTTTCCTGCCTGTTCCTTCTCAGGGGAACCACAATTAAGGCTCTTGGTCACATTTCCACTCTCTGTCTCCCTACTGCCTCTGGTTCTTCCCCATGGGACCACCTACTTCCTCCTCTTGGGAACTATGACTACCACACTGTCTTTCAATAACATTCATCTACTGTTCTGTTTCATCACACCTGAATAATAAGAAAACCTATATTTGAACATATCCACTTGTTTGCTCTTGCTGTAGCTCAAGTTACAGTGTTGTGTGTTTCTATGAGGTCTCCATTTCTAAACTCTATTTTTATAATACAACATGCTTCTCTAGTGGTGGCACTGTTTACTGGGCTATAATTATGGATTTATTTTTATTAAGTCACTGAATAAAATATCTGTATTCTTCATTAAATGCCAATATCTGGAAACAGAAATTCCATAGTTGGATCAGTGTATGCTTTATTAAAGGTTATGTAAATAAACATAAGAATAGAGAGAAAGAATGTTTAACCAATATTACATATCTTACAAACAAGAAAATTTATATCAGCTTTGAAAACTACCCTCAAATTTTTATAACATAATACTGAAAAAAATATAAC
The DNA here is from genome assembly GCF_051225735.1 of Oryctolagus cuniculus. Classification (NCBI taxonomy): domain Eukaryota; kingdom Metazoa; phylum Chordata; class Mammalia; order Lagomorpha; family Leporidae; genus Oryctolagus; species Oryctolagus cuniculus. The sequence continues at coordinate 92,221,044 of NC_142868.1, read as the reverse complement.
CAAAATATTCCCTACAAATCTAGTCATGTTTAGTTGAAAATTTCATTTTTCTCTTAAATATCTTAGTAACTCCATTTTATCTTAAACAGTCCCTCTGTCCTTTTCCTTTAATACTAATAATTCAAATATTTCAGTATGCATCTCCAAATTTCTCCTCTAACTCTGGATTTGACAAGCTCTACAACCTTTTGATTAGAATTCATATGGAAAACTATTGATTTTGTCTGTGATGTTCCAAAGGATGCCAATCATCAGAATAAACACCAGAAAATACATTTCATTCCTATTACCTGAAATATTTTAAATATTAGGAGAAATAACGCCATACCTGGTTGATTACAAGCTAAGTTATCACCGCAAAGATTCTGAATGATTCAGAATTCCCATCATTTATGGAAATCAAGGATATAGAGGTTCAGGATGAAAAAATGAACTGAAACATGTGTATCACAAAATGATAAAAAAATCAAATATTGCAATCAGTTCTCATATATAATTATATTATCATCATTTTTATCCTAATGATTTTTTTTACAGAGAAACATTTCCTAAAATACAGATGGCTTGCTCTTCATAACACCTTATAACAGGACTTAAAAGTTTAAAGAATTTCATTCTGACTACAGATCCCCATTAAAAATAGTATGAGTCACAACAGAAAAAGCTCTAAAATGTGAAGGGCCAGTAAAACTTTTATTGTTCTGTAGGACTGTTACATAAAAATTTAAAATGAAACATTTGTGATAACACTAGTTTAATTCTGATTATCTTATTTTTCAATTATCACAGTTTTACACTGTTCTTACTATGAAAGGCTAGTAAATAGATCGGAATCTTTTAGTTACTCTTAAGCTATGGAAAATCATAAATTTGTATCAAATATTTAAAAGCAAGGAAAAAGCAAAACACCTACCAAAGCTTTGTCCACAACAATGTATATTTCTAGATAAAGAGGAAACATATCTGGAACAGATGGTTTTAGCTAGAACAAGGAAAAGCAGCATATAAAAATTTGCAATATTTCAGGACATGTATTTTGAACCCTTTCTTAAGGCTGTTATCATGCATTTACAGCACATGGTTGTGCTTATTTTTTCAATTAGTTAATATCAATGTATAGTTCTTCAAATTTAATGGCAATGGACTACAGTAGTAAGAATATTGGTTATGAAGTCATATACATTGCTTAATAGATCTGCAGATTTCAATTTGTGAACAAAAAATAAAATGCCTAGACTTTCAGAGTTCCAAAATGGCAGAATAGTAACAGGACAGTCTGTATTATGCAGGGCAAAATTAATATTTAAAAAGAGAGGGAGTACATTCTCAGGATAAAACTGCTGGACAGCTACCGTGGGAGAACCCTCTCCTGCACTGCCCCCCGCCCCTCTGCCACAAACAAGTAGTGGAGGTGTTGAATTAAACCAAACATTTAAAGAACTAACTCCAATTCTTCTCAAGCTATTCAAAACAATTGAAAGGGTGGGGATGGGAGAAGTTCCTGTATCCAGACGCCTTTCTCTGTAGCTGCTGGCTGTTTCATTTCAATAAAAGTCTTTTTTTCTCTCAAAAAAGAAAGGGAGGGAATCCTCCAAAATTCTTTTTATGAAGCCAGCATTACCTTAATTCCCAAACCTGAAATAGATGCGACAAAGAGAACTATAGACCAATTTCCCTGAACAAATTCCTCAACAAAATTCTAGCCAAAAAAATCCAACAACACATCAGACTGATAATTCACTTAGACCAAGTGGGATTTATCCCTGGGATGCAGGGATGGTTCAACATTCAAAAATTAATAAATGTGCTGCATCATAGTAACAAATTAAAGAACAAAGATGAGGGGCCAGTGCCATGGCTCACTAGGCTAATCCTCTGCCTGCGGCACCAGCATCCCATATGGATGCTGGGTTCTAGTCCCGGCTGCTCCTCTTCCAGTCCAGCTCTCTACTGTGGCCCGGGAAGGCAGTGGAGGATGGCCCAAGTACTTGGGTGCCTGCACCCACACGGGAGACCTGAAGGAAGCACCTGGCTCCTGGCTTCAGATCAGCGTGGCTCTGGTCATAGTGGCCATTTTGGGGGGTGAACCAATGGAAGGAATACCTTTCTCTCTGTCTCTCTCTCACTGTCTAACTCTATCTGTCAAATAATAATAAAAAAGAACAAAAATGATATGATTATCTCAATAGATGCAAGGAAAGCATTTAATAAAATACAACACCCTTCATGATAAAAACTCTAAGCAAATTGAGTATAGAAGGAACATTCCTCAACACAATCAAGACAATTTATTACAAAACCACAGCAAGCATCCTGTTGAATGTGGGAAAGTGGGAAGCATTCCATCACTGAGATCCAGAACCAGACAAAGATGCCCACTCCCACAATTACTATTCAATATAGTCCTGGAAGTTTTAGCCATAGCCATCAGGACAGAAAGAGAAATCAAAGAGATGCAAAATGCAAAGGAGGAAGTCAAACTATCCCTATTCATAGACGACATGATTCTATACATAGGTGATCCAAAAGACTCCATCAAGAGACTATAGGAAATAATAGAAGAGTTTGGTAAAGAAGTGGGATATAAAATCAACACATAATAATCAACAGCCTTTGTACACACATGCAATACCAAGGCTGAGAAAGAACCCCTAAGATTAATCCGATTCCCAATATTTACAAAAAAAAAAATACCTTGGAATAAATTAAACCAGAGCTGTCACACATCTCTACAAGAACTACAAAACATTAAAGAAAGAAATAGAGCACATACAAAAAATGGAAAAATCTTCCATGCTCATGGACTGGCAAACTCATATCATCAAAATGTCCATACTTCCAACAGAAATTTACAGATTCAACATGATACCAAACAAAATGCCAAGGAAAATCTTTTCAGATCTAGAAAAATGCTAATGAAATACACATGGAAACACAGGAGACTCTGAATAGCTAAAACAATCTTATACAACAAAAACAAAGCCAGAGGCATCACCATACCAGATTTCAAGAAATACTACAGGGTAGTCATAACCAAATAGCCTGGTACTGTTATGAAAGCAGATGGATAGAACAATGGAACAGAATAGAAACTGTAGAAATCAATTCAAGCATCTACAACCAACTCATCTTTGACAAAGGATCCAAAATCAATCCCTGGAGCAAGGACAGTCTCTTCAAAAATTGGTACTGGGAAAATTGGATCTTCCCATGCAGAAGAATAAAGCAAGACCCCTAACTTACACCATAGAGAAAAATCCACTCAAAATGGATTAAAGACCTAAATCTATGACCCAATACCATCAGATTATTAGAGAACATTGGGTAAACTCGGCAAGACATCGGCATAGGCACAGAGTTCTTGGAAAAGACCCCAGAGGCACAGGCCATCAAAGACACAATCAACAAATGGGATTATATCAACTTGAGAAGCTTCTATCCTGGAAAAGAAACACTCAGTAAATTAAAGAGGCAACCAACACAATGGGAGAAAATATTTGCAAACCATACAACTGATAAAGGATTAATAACCAGAATAGATAAAGAGATCAAGAAACTTAACAACAACAACAAATACAAACAACAGTGAAGAAATGGGCAAAGGACCTAAGCAGGCACTTTTCAAAAGAGGAAATCCAAATGGCCAATAGACACATGAGAAAATGCTCAAGCTCACTAGCCTTCAGAAAAATGCAAATCAAAATCACAATGAGGTTCCACCTCACCCATTAGAATGGCTTTCATACAGAAATCAAGAAACAACAAATGCTAGTGAGGATGCTGAGAAAAAGGTACCCTAATCTTCTGTTGGTGGGAATGTAAACTGGTAAAGCCACTATGGAAGACAGTATGGCGATTCTTCAGGAATCCAAATATAGACCTACCATATGACCCAGCCATTACACTCCTGAGCATCTACCCAAAGGAAGTGAAATCAGCATATGAAAGAGATTCTTGTGTACTCATGTTTATTGCAGCTTAATTCACAATAGATAATACATGGAATAAACCTAAATGCCTGTCAACTGAAGACTTGATAAAGAAAGTATGGGATTTGTACACCATGAAATATTACACTGCGGCACAAAATAAATGATACAAAATTTAAAAAATGAAATACAGACATTTGCAACAAAATAATGAAACTGGAAATCATCATACTTCGTGAAATAAGCCAGTCCCAAAGGGAAAAATACCACATGTTCTCCCTGACCTGCGATCACTAATAGAGCACCTAAAAAGCAATCTGAAGAAGTGAAACTGACACTTTTAGAAGCAATCACTTTACATAGCTCTTATATTGACTGCTGAGGAATATTTTGGTTTTTTTTCTTTTCTTTCTCTTTTTTCTTCCTTCTCATACTATGTATTAAACTTTTACCCAAAATACAGATAATCGTATGTGTATGAAGTTAATTGAAAATAGATCTTAGTAAAAAACAAGAGGGGGAATAAAAGAGGGAAGAGGAAGGGGTTCAGAGCATGGGTGAGAGGGTAGACCTGGTGGGAAGGATCACCATGTTCCTAAATAAATAACTGTGAAACATATGAAGTTTGTAACTGCAAACTGTATATTTCTTCATACACTCATACAGACTTACTTCTAAGGGTACATTTTAAAAACTTACTATGGGACCTCAAATCCCCTTAAGCTGGGTGGAAAAAAAGCATTTTGAATGTTAGAGTGAGCATGGGGATAGGATTAAGTGCTAAAGTGGTCACATAAATAGGACTAAATGTTTGAAAATAACAATACAAAGAATCAAAAGAGAGTGAATGCTCTGACATGGGAAGCAGTCTACACAGCAGACTCTTAGAATGACAATTACTTCAAATAACAATCTGACCTTAGAATCAGCCCTTAAAGCAATCTGAAAAGTATAATAAAAATGAAAAATTTTGGGACATATAACAGACTTGATATGGCAGAAGAAAACCCAGCATATTTCAAGACAAAACATTCAAGGTTTTAAATTTATTTTTAATCAACAACAACAATATATTTATGAGGTATAGTGTGATAATTTTACACATGTATACAATATGCAATTATCAAATCAGGGTAAATCACGTTTCCATCTCTTTTAAGCATTTGTCATTTCTCTGTATTTGGAACCTTTGAATTCCTCTCTTCTAGCTCTTTTTAAAAAAAAAAAAAAAGATTTATTTATTTGAAAATCAGAGTTAGAGAGAGAGAGAGAGAGAGAGAGAGAGCACACTCTTCTGTGTGGTTGTTTACTCCCAAATGTCCACGATGGCCAGGGCTGAGCCAGGCCAAAACCAGAAGTTTGGAACTCCATCCAGGTCTCCCATGTGCGTGCAGGCACCCAAGCACTTGGGCCACCTGCCACTGCTTTCCTAGGCACGTTAACAGACAGCTGAATTTTAGCAGACCAGCCGGGACTCAAACTAGTGTCCAACAGAGGATGCCAGGGGCACAGGCGGCATCTTAACATGCCACACCAGCCACTCTGGTTCTTTGTAAAATGTATGTTGCTGTAAACTATAGTAATTCTCCTGTTGTAGAATACTATAATTTATTCTTCTTAACTTGTTGTTTGATGAGCACAATTTTTAAAAATGCACAGAACCCAGGGCTGGCGCCGTGTGTAGGATAAGCCTGCACCTATGGCACCAGCATCCCACATGGGTGCCAGTTCTAATCCTGGCTATTCCTCTTCTGATTCAGCTCTCTGCTATGGCCTGGGAAAGTAGCAGAAAATGGCCCAAATGCTTGGGCCCCTGCATCCACATGGGAGACACAGAAGAAGCTCTTCGCTCCTGGTTTCAGATAGGCTTAGTCAGGCCATTGCAGACATTTTGGGAACTGAGGTAGTGGGTGGAAGACCTTTCTGTTTCTCCCTGTCTGTAACTCTGCCTCTCAAATGATTATTTTTAAAAATTCACAGAACCTAGATAACCATTTGAACTCACATTGATATGCCATCAAACAGAAGACAAAAATGAGGGGGGGGGGCAAAGAAGTCATTTGGCATTACAGTTATTATATCCATTGCAATACATGCTTCCCATATCAGAGTGCCTGGGTTCAAGTATCACTTCAATTCCAGCTTCCTGCTAATGTATACCCCAGATGGCAGTGTATAATGGCAAAAGCACCTGCAACACTGCCACATTCCTCTTTCCCCTCTTGCTCTCAAGGATAAGGGAAGAGTGCTAAAGGTTTTTTTTTAATATTTATTTTTCTGAAGGGCAGAGTTACAGAGAGAGGGAGAGACAGAGAGAGTGGTCTGCCACCCATGACTGGAGCTGGGCTGTTCCAAAGCCAAGTGCCAGGAGCTTCTTCCAGGTCTTCCACGTGGGTGCAGGGTCCCAAGGACTCGGATCACCTTCCACTGCTTTCCCAGGCCATTAGCAGAGAACTGGATAAGAAGAGGAGCAGCAGGGACACAAACTGAGGCCCTTATGGTATCCTGATGCCACAGGCAGAGGCAAAACAATGAAAATTATGTGTCTGATGTACAGTTATATATGTGTCTACAAATTAAGATTATACATTGTAAGAACCTAATTTTCTATACCCTTACAGATTGTTTTGTCAATTAATACTAACAGAGATTTTTAAGGTGTTGTTTTGGACTACTTTACTTCTTGTAGATCTGTGATTTTATACTATACTTTATGGCTACTCATTGTTTTTGTAAAATTAGCATTTATTATTACATGACTTTTCTCTGGTGGTGCTTTGTTTCCAAAATGTCATTATTAACATGACTACATGAGATCTTTGGGCTAGTGTTTGCATCTTTTATCATCCTGTTCTTGAAATTTTTTATATGTCTTTTTTTAAAAAATGAAAGAGTTGTATTGCTTTTCTTTACAATGACAATCTCTGCCTTTAAAGTATTTAAACCACTTAAATATAATTTCTAACATAACTGAACTGAAATCTCCCATATTATTTTGGGTTTATCTAGCCTCCTGATTTGATATTTGTTCCTCTCTCTCTTTCATTATTTAACATTATTTTTATTTCATCTTTCCCTATTAATTTTGAGATTAAAACTCTCTATTGCTTTATTTTCTCAGAGATTACAAACTATCAACAACTTACATATATCAATCTTCTTGAAAAAGCCATGCATCTTATGTTAATGAGTATTTTACCATTCTCCTAAATAAAGAAACATAGATAACTTTCTCTATTTAAGTTCTTACAATTTGCATGCATTTGTTAATGGGTACTTTAATTAAATATACATATGGAATATATATATATATATATATACCCATTCAATCAATCATAAAAACCATTATTTGTTTCTACATAGTGTTTCTGTACATGGACAGGTGTCCACCACTTATTTTGCTATTTATTCCTTGAACATTTGTGACTATGAAAAGACTTACTTTCCTTCTGCCTAAAGAATATTATTTCAGAAATTTAGTATGACCCTATAGGTGACAGTCTCTTGTATTTTTTTTTAACTTTTATTTAGTAAATATAAATTTCCAAAGTACAGCTTACAATGCTCTCCTCCCCCCATAACTTCCCTCATTCCCACAACCCTACCATCTCCCACTCCCTCGCCCATTATATTCACATCAAGATTCAGCACCGTGGCTCAATAGGCTAATCCTCCACCTAGCGGCGCCGGCACACTGGCTTCTAGTCCCGGTCGGGGTGCCGTATTCTGTCCCGGTTACCCTCTTCCAGGCCAGCTCTCTGCTGTGGCCCAGGAGTGCAGTGGAGGATGGCCCAAGTGCTTGGGTCCTGCACCTGCATGGGAGACCAGGAGAAGCACCTGGTTCCTGCCTTTGGATCAGCGCGGTGCACCAGCCGCAGTGCGCCGGCTGTGGCGGCCATTGGAGGATGAACCAACGGCAAAAGGAAGACCTTTATTTCTGTCTCTCTCTCTCACTGTCCACTCTGCCTGTTAAAAAAAAAAAAGATTCATTTTCAATTATCTTTTTATATACAGATGATCAATTTAGTATATATTTAGTAAAGATTTCAACAGTTTGCACCCACACAGAACATAAAGTGTAAAATACTGTTTGAGTATTAGTTATAGCATTAATTCACATTGGACAACACATTAAGGACAGAGATCCTACATGAGGAGTAAGTGCACAGTGACTCCTGTTGTTGACTTAACAATTTGACACTCTTGTTTATGGCGTCAGTAATCTCCCTAGGCTCTAGTCATGAGTTGCCAAGGCTATGGAAGCCTTTTGATTTCACCAACTTAGATCTTATTTAGACAAGGTCATAGTCAAAGTGGAGGTTCTCTCCTCCCTTCAGAGAAAGGTACCTCCTTTGATGGCCTGTTCTTTCTACTGGGATCTCACTCGCAGAGATCTTTCATTTAGGTTGTTTTTTTTTTTTTTTTTCGCCAGAGTGTCTTGGCTTTCCATGCCTAAAATACTCTCATGGGCTCTTTAGCCAGATTCAAATGCCTTAAGGGCTGATTCTAAGGCCAGAGTGCTGTTTAGGACATCTGCCACTCTGAGTCTGCTGTGTATCCCGCTTCCCATGTTGGATTGTTCTCTCCCTTTTTTATTCTATCAGCTAGTATTAGCAGACACTAGTCTTGTTTATGTGATCCTTTTGACTCTTAGACCTATCAGTATGATCAATTGTGAACTGAAATTCATCACTTGGACAAGTGAGATGGCATTGGTACATGCCATCTTGATGGGATTGTAATGGAATGCCCTGGTACATTTCTAACTCCACCATTTGGGGCAAGTCAGCTTGAGCATGTCTCAAATTGTACATCTCTTCCCTCTCTTATTCCCACTCTTTTTTAACAGAGATCACTTTCCAGTTAAATTTAAACACCTAAGAATAATTGTGTGTTAATTAAAGAGTTCTACCAATAGTATTAAGTAGAAAAAATACCTAAAGGTACAAAGTATTAAATTGTACATCAACAGTCGGGACAAGGGCTGATCAAGTCACTGTTTCTCATAGTGTCCATTTCACTTCAACAAGTTTCTCCTTTGGTGCTTGGTTAATTGTCACCTATCAGGGAGAACATATGATATTTGTCCCTTTGGGACTGGCTTAATTCACTCAGCATGATGTTTTCAAGATTCCTCCATTGTTGCAAATGATTGATTTCATTTTTTTCTGCTGTATAGTATTCTATAGAGTACATGTCCCATAATTTCTTTATCCAGACTTTTGTTGATGGGCATTTAGGTTGACTTGTATTTTGTTGAAAATGTTTATTCTGACTCTATTCCTGAATTATGTTTTGTATTTTAAAATCCAATTTGACAGTTATTTTCTGTAACATTCTAAAGACTTTTTCTTTTACCTTCCTTTCTTGAAAACTCGTCACTTGATATGTATTTCTTTTGAAAAAAAAGTTAGCTTTTTCCTTTGTTCCTTTTCAATATTTTAACTTTTGTCTTTATTTCCTGCAGTTTTACTATGACATACCTAGGGGTATATTTCTTTTAATTAATCTTGCCTAGGATTCTTCATATTTCTTAAATCCATGTTTGTGTCTTTAATCAGCACTGAGAAATTCTCAAATATTTACTGAATATTGCCAATGATACTGCTTCTTTCTCCTCATTTTGAATCTCCAGTTGCTTCTCTTTTACATTTTTTTATTCTTATCCTCTTGTCTATATTTTATTAATGTTTCTCTCCATGTTGTATTCTAGATAGTAGTATATTTTGTTCTAATGTGTTTTTTTTTTTTTTTTTTTTTTTTTTTTTTTTTTTTTCAGTTCACTAATTGTCCAGTAGTTTTATCTCACTTGCTATTAAGTCCATTTTCTGAGCTTCTGGTTATTTCTTTACATTTAAAATTCTACACAGTTATTTTAAAATCTAATCATTTGTTATTTTCAGTTAATACTTGGTTTCCTTTTGCTGAAACTACAAAAGTAGTTTTTTCATAATGGGTATCTTTGTAAGTTTGACTTTATTTTAAATTTTTAAAGATTTATTTATGTATTTGAAAGTCAGAGTTACTAGAGAGAGAAGGAGAGGCAGAGAGAGAGAGAGAGAGAGAGAGAGAGAGGTTTTCCATTCAATGGTTCACTCCCCAGTTGGTCACAACCACTGGAGCTGCGCCCATCTGAGCAGGAGACAGGAGATTCTTCCAGGTCTCCCACGTTGGTTCAGGGGTCCAAGGACTTTGGTCATCTTCTACTGTTTTCTCAGGCCATATCAGAGAGCTGGATCAGAAGTAGAGCAGCCATGATCCAAACCAGTGCCTATATGGATACCCGCTATGCCACAGCGCCAGCCCGCCAAAACTAAGTTTTAATACTCAAAGGACAGCCCACTGAAATCAAAGGTCACAGGTGCTATATATTAAAAGCAAAAGTACAAAGCAGAGTATTCAATATTTCACCCATTCCCTTACCCAAATATACAGTAGAGAGAAATTATAACATCTGGGGAGGGTATCTATACTGTTCATTGTGCTGGGTCATCCAAGCCTTTCTAAGTTATTTTCCTAATTTTTAAAAAATTATTTTATTTTTTCAAAAGCGGAGTATTTGGAGAAAGGAACAAACAGACATCTTCCATCTATCAGTTCACTCACCAAATTTTATATATATATATATATATATATATATATGTATTATATATGTTATTGAATATTTAGTTGTTACACATATATTTCATAATGCATTTGGGTCCTGTGTTACTAAGGATATAGAATTAGTGGCTATAATTAAGCCAGAAACCAAGGGTGAATTAAATAAGATGAGAGTTTATCTCTTTCATACATAAAAGTATGAAGAGATTGTGAATTCCTCAAAAGCAAAATTCATTCTATCTTGTTTTCCATACAGTATCATCCTCATCCATGTGGACCATGATATATCCTAATTCCAGCCAGCAGAAATGGTGAAAGACATGGAGGATAAGATCTTTTACTTTAGATTTCAATGCAGAGGTGACACACAAGCTGTATTTGCCTCTGCTGACAAGATGGTGACTGTCCCCATCAGTTGCGGGGTTTGCACATAGGACCTGCAGCAGCCACTACATGCTTATGTTCAAAATGGAGTCCATCCTCTCTCAGCCAGTTGCTAGGTGCTATTTTGGGGGCACGGGGAGAGACAGATGTGCCCATTTTCTTTTGCTCTGGGTGAGGGGCACCCTATTCCCTTCTGGGCTCTTAGCTGGACTTAAATACAGTATAGTTCACTAGGCTCTCTGGCCATATCACCATTGCCAAAGACACTGCATTTTGATCTTACCTTGCTCTCTAAAGCTGGTTCCTTCTCTAGCTCAGAGCTGCTGGGAGTTTTTTTGTGTTCCTGCTAATGGCTGCGTGTCTGCATCTTCCACACAGATCCACAATATCTCTGTTTCTTCTGCAGAATCTCCACTGCAGCACTGCATCCTTTCCATCCTTCTCTCCAAGGTACCTTGAGAATGTACTTTCTCTCTCTCTCTCTCTCTCTTTTTACTATTTTCACATAGCCTAGCGCACACTGCTCTGCCACTATTTTGCCATCTTGGAATCCCCTTTAATTTTATTTGTAATTATATAATGCTGACTATTGGGTCATGAATCAATCACTATAAATACTGACTCTGTTGAATAACTTTCAGTAACATAGAGACAAAGGAGGAACTGAGAGGTGAGTTTTTTTTAAGTTTTGAAATATACTAGGTAATTTTTAGAAAGTGATAATGTTAGCAAACAAAATAAGAACCAAAACAAAGTGGAATATAAGCAGAATAGATTGTTGCCTGGAGAATAACTAAACATATGGTTTCAGGGAAACAGTTGGGTTAAGAAAAAATTAAATTATTCACAAGGAAAGGATACTTTTTTAGTTATACAATGGCCTAATTTATTTTAAATAAATAGAACCAATAATTGTTTTGATAGTAATAAAACATAAAAACTCACTTTTTCATCTATGTAAATGTGATAGTCCAGTGGATATTTTCTCTCGCTTTTGGTATCACTGTTAAAACTTGAAAATTCCTTGCTTTTTTCCCCTAATTTATAAAGAAGATGCTGAAATTTAACTGTAGATTCCAGAGGCTCAATTCCATAAGAAACATTTTCAAATTGCAGTATTCCTCTATAAAATTAAAGGGAATATTTACATGCTTTTGTTCAGGTCTATTTTATGAGGTTTTGGCAAAATCCAAAAAAAGTAAACATGTAACATATTTGAGTCCAATACTTCGACTCAAATTCTTTGTCTTAGAGAAGATTCCAATGAGACAAAAGATTTCCCTAATCCAGAAAACAGCTTTCTATTTCATCTTTTTTATAGATATAATAGGAACAGAAATTGCAATATCAATTTATGTGAACAAAAAATTACTTAGTTGAGTGTTAGATGTACTTATTTACAGTGATCAAATAATTCCTGGGTTTTTCAAACCAATGACTTAATTAAAGTTATAGTAAATAGTACTCTTCAGGATTTTCTCTTTGGTTTGCAATGCTTTTGAAAAATTATTCTACTATTTGAATAACAAAGTACAAACCATAAGATATTTTATTTATAAAAATAAAATTTGCCAATAATTAATAGATTACATTGATTTTGTTAGACACATAGTCTGAATAAGAAATTATAAGCAATATTATAAACAGAAACAATTTGCATAGCTTCCTTCCCTGAACACAAGTAACATTTCAAGTCACTATTCCTTATAAACCAAATTTCAGCTCCAAATTTCAGAGCTCCAAGTAAGAATCACCACAGAATATCTATGAGAATAAGGCTCTTACACCAGAAAATGAAAGTGGATAATTTCCTGACAGAATAGAAAAATCTCAAAGCACTAAAGAGAAAGCAAACAATTCTTGGAGAATTCATGATGGTGAATTTCTCTTATATCTCCAAAGAGTTGTATACATAGTGGCTATCAGAAATATTATATTTTTTTAAAAAATAAGTTATCTGGGCCAGTGCTGTGGCTCACTTGGTTAATCCTCCACCTGCAGCACCGGCATTCCATATGGGTGCTAGGTTTTAGTCCCAGTTGCTCCTCTTCTAGTCCAGCTCTCTGCTGTGGCCATGGAAAGCAGTGGAGGTTGGCCCAAGTACTTGGGCCCCTGAACCCACATGGGAGACCAGGAGGAAGAACCTGGCTCCTGGCTTCGGATCAGCATAGCTCCAGCCATAGCGGCCATTTGGAGGGTGAACCAACAGAAGGAACACCTTTCTCTCTGTCTCTCTCTCACTGTCTAACTCTATCTTTCAAATAAATAAAAAAATAGGTTATCATAGATTTGGCTTTCCCCACTTACTGTTGTGAAACATCTCCAACTGTACTCCATTTTCTGTACTTAGAAAAAAATAAGTGAACAGGTAAAGTAGAAAATCTAACCTTTCAGTACATTAGAAATGCCTCTAGTCAGTGGGGAAATTGAGAAGAAATAACAAACTAGGAACATGTTGAGTAGAGGAGGGTGAATGCTCTCGATATAAGAATCCTTCTCCTAGCACACATTTAATGCAAACAAAAATTTTTCTGTAGACAAATATTACAATAATGCTATTCTGTAATCCAAGACAGAAAAAAAATTAACCTGAGTCCAGAGCACGTGCTGAGTGTGACAATGGAATTTGCATATCCTTCAATATATCCTTGATAATAGCATTGAGGCTAGGAAGGAAAAATAGTGGTTACTTAAGAATTGACAAAACTTTCTAATTACTTCCTACTTCTGTAGATAACTAAGCCTTCTGAATATTTTTTCACAGGATATCTGGTTTACAGCAGGAGCAAAGTGACAAAAGTAACAGTCTACATGTATTCACCATTTTCATTATATTAACTCTTATTAGATTTTTGTATTACCATTTTGCAACCTGTTTCCAAAGTGTTTGTTCATGTTTCAGATGAAATAATCTTCCTATATACAAATCATCATTTAAAAGGAAAGGGCTGTGAATTTTAATTACTTTCCAATCCTTTAAGCTGTCACTAGAGAGATATGAAGATGTGATTACTCAGAAAGTTTAAAGTGTTAAATATGCCATGCCAATGCAGACCAAAAGGATGATTCTGAAACTAAAAATAGCAAATGTAGAGCAGCAGGCAAGAAGCATCACTAGAGACAAAGATGGACTTCTGATAAAGAGTTTGAATTCACCAGAAGATACACATACAAAATTTGTATTCACTTAATAACACAGCTTCAAAAAAAAAGCTAAAATTGAAGAAATAGTAAAAAGATAAATAAATATACACAAGCAGTCAAATGTGTGAAGATAATTTAAATCAGAAACTGATGAACTAAGCATTCAAAATCTATAGGAGATTTGAACATTATGCTTAGTAAGCAACATAATATATGTAAAAAAAGTCAATCTAAAGACTACAGAATTCAGTTCTGAAACACACAGAAAACATTTACAAAAATGAATTCATATTCTGGGCCATGAAACAGAACTCATCAAAGTTCAAAGGACTACAATCCTCTGACCACAGTCAATCTATGGGTATACACAGCCAAGGCAGAAAACACGGCAACAGAGGCTGTCATTGTGGTGCACATGGGTAGGTTAAGCAACTACTTCAACTGTATCCCAGTTAAAGCTGCTATACTTCCCATCCAGTACCCTGTTAATGTGGCTTGGAATGCCTGGGTCCCTTCCATCTATGTGGGAGACCGGATGCAGTTCCTGGCTTCTGACTCACATCTGGCATAGCACAAGCTGCTGAGGCCATTTGAAGAGTGAATCAGTTGAAAGAGTGATCTCTCTCTCCACCCCCCAACTTTCCAATAAATAAATCTTGTAAACAAAAACAAAATAACATTATCATAAAAAAAGACTAAGCCATTTCCAGGATACAAAATCACTATAAATTTGGTATAAACAAAAGCAATATTTCTTATTTATGAATTACTTTATTGATTAAAATAAAGGAAGGAGCAATCAAGTACAATGATGACCTTACCCAATGTAAGTGAAGGAACATGGTTGGTTACCTAAATATTTCAGCGGTTTTCATTATCAGTTAAATACATGTCAGGAACTTTTCTAGGCATTGGTATTACATCTATAAATAAAAGAGTTCAAAAGCCTTCCCCACATGAAGATTTGCAATTGGGGGGGATCTCTGTGGCATTGCAGATAAAGCCACTACCTGCAGTGCTGGAAATCCACATGGGTGCTGGTTGGAGTCCTGGCTGCTCTATTTCCAATCTAGCACTCTGTTGTAGCCTAGGAAAGCAGTAGAAGACGGCCAAAGTCCTTGGGTCCCTGCACCCATGTGGGAGACCCAGAGGAAGCTCCTAGCTCTTGGCTTCAGCCATTGTGGTCACTTGGAGAGTTAACCAGAAGATGAAAGGTCTATTTCTGCCTCTCAGTGACTCTGCCTTTCAAATAAATAAATAAATCTTTAAAAAAACGTTTGCATTTCATTGAGAGATAGAAAATAAGTAAACTAACTAAGACAATAGAACAATAAAAAATGAAGGTGGAGGCATCAAAATGCCAGATTTCAAGACATATTACAGGTCAGTTATAATCAAAACAGCCTGATATTGCACAAAAATAGACAAGTAGACCAATGAAATGGAATATAAACCCTATAATTCAATCCATACAACCAAGTAATTTTTGACAAGGAGCTAACATCACTTCCTGGTGTTGGGAAATTGGATCTCCGATTGCAAAAGTATGAAACAAAACCCCTACCATACACCTTATACAAAATTCAACTCATGATGAATCAAGAATATATATACATGACCCAATACTATAAAACTGCTATTGGAAAACGTTTGAGAAACTCTCCAAGACATTAGCATAGGCAAATACTTCTTGCATAAAACCTCAGAACCACAGGCAATAAAAGTGAAAGTAGACAAATGGGACTACATCAAACTAAGAAGCTTCTGCACATCAAAGGAAACATCCATCAGAATGAAAAGACAACTGACAGAATGGGAAAAAATATTTGTAAACTGTACACTTTATAACGGATTAATATCCAGGATATATAAAGAGCAACAAGAAACTCAAACAAAACAAATAATCCTGTTAAGAAATGGGAAAAGGATTTGAACAGGTATTTTCCAAAGAATGAAATTAAAATGGCCACAGACACACGAAAAAATACTCAAGATCACTAGCCATAAGGAAAATGGAAATAAAAGCTATAATCAAGATTCACGTTACCTCAGGTAGAGTGGCTATCACTCACAAGTCAAAGAATAATAAATTCTGGTAAGGATATGGGGAAAAAGATACCAAAATACATTGCTGGTGAGAATGTAAAACTAGTACACAACCATAATAGAAGACAATATGGAGATTCCTTCGAAATCTGAAAATATATCTACTAAATAGCCCAGCTATTTCCTTCCTGGGAATTTACCCAAAGGAAATGGTGCCACATATTAAAGTTCTTTGTATCCCAATGTTTTTAGAAATACAATTCACAATAGTGAATCAACAGATGTACTACATCAACTGATGATCAGATAAAAAAAGTATACATACACAATGAAATACTACTCATCCATAATAAAGAATAAAAGCCTGTCTTTTGTAACTAAATGGATGAACTGGATACAATTATGCTTAGCAAAATCATCAAGTCCAAAGAGATAAATATATGTTTTCTCTGATATGTGGTAGTTAAAATATAATCTGAAAAAGCCTAAGAATGAAACTGATATCTTATTATGTCATTATTGTTTATAGCCCTTATCTATATTGTCACTCCCCGTCTTCGTGGAGGAACGACACAGGACCCTGCGCTGTTCTTTTGTCTGCTCGGCCCTCCCCGGGTTTGCTGCTGGTTCTTCCCGGGTTGGCTACTGTCCCTACTTTGTGAGCAATGGGAAGCCCTCTGATAGTCATGATCTAATGAGGTTTTAACAGGGTCAGTCTGGTTGCCATGATGAGAACTGACTGAGCATTTGGAAAAGGTGTGCAAGGGAGATTATTCAGGACGTTGTGGCAATAATCCAAGCTACATACAAGGCCTACTTGGAAATGGGTTATATCAGTGAATCAGGACAAAGGATGAGGGTAAATTCTGATACAGAATTAGAAAAACAGAGTGAGTAGGATATATAGATGAATTGGATGGGAGGTAACATTATTTTAAAAAATGCATCTGTGATATATGTCCAAAAACATTTGCATCTGATTTTCTTTTTCTTTAAATTATATTCATTTATTAGACAAATATAAATAAATAAATTGTACCCACATTCTAAGCATTGTGACACCAGCTAAGTCAACCTAGTTTGTCTTTAATTTACGAAGATTTCTGGAAAGTCTGACTATTAATTGTGGGGAGCAACTGAGACTAGACTAAATTACTGGAACTAGGACTAATTCTATGCATCTGCTCTCCCACAATATGGCGCTGGGGAGGAGCAAACAACTACACAGCTGCCTCATCAGTTTGATAAGCTGCAGGAGCTGATCCTGCTCCTGATTGGAGGAGAGCAGCATGCTCAGTGTGTGGGCAGCAGAGTTGGGATTGGTGGAAGAGGAGTATAAAGGAGGAGAGAGACAACAGGCACCAGGAACATTTGAAGGAACACCTGAGCAGCCCCCGAGAGCCGGCCGGCGGTGTGCCGCTCCCCTGCGGAAGTGGGGAAAGTGGCAGGGGGAACCGCCCTTCCACGGAGGTGGAGGGGTCGGCAGCCAACCCAGGAAGGACCAGCAGCAAACCCGGGAAGGGCCGAGCAGACAAAAGAACAGCGCAGGGTTTAGTGTCATTCCTCCATGAATGGGGGAGCGACAATTAATGAATGCTTTAAATATACCCCCTGGGAATCAAGAGTTGATATATTAGAAAAACATTTATTCAATAGAAAAAAGTTTGTTAAAATCGATAAAACACAGAACATAAATCTTACCTGAATGCCTGAAGAATGAGATTTCACAGATCCTTGATTATACAAATAAACCATAAAATTATCTGCCAGAAAATACCTGAATATAAGAAAGAGAATTTTAAAAGTTGCTGTTTTTACTTCAATCTCATTTAATAAATCAGAACTTGGTAATAAATATTGTATCCCACTAAAACTTTCATAACTAGAATGAAACACTTTTATCTTGAGATCATTATTCCAAGTGATTCATACTATAAATTACTTTAATGAACATTAGTTTTTGAATGTCACTGGAATATTTTCTACATGCTGGTAGAAAATATCTGCAGTCTTTCTTAGTAAGAATTCCAGTTTTTCTGATTTTTTTCTCTTTAATTCTGGTATTCCATTTTGTAGTCTTCATGAAATTTTGGATCATTATGGTAGGAAATTAGACATTCTCTTAATGTAGAAATTTATTTCCAACATTTTCCTTCCATAAGGAGTCAAGACTCCTTGTAACATTTGGCAAAATTTGTGACTTGTTCAGAACAACTCTATTTGACATTTTTATCTTATTATTTTAGATCAAAATGTCTTTTTCAACATTTCTAAGATGTTGCTCTGCAGATTAAAGTCCTATCTCAGCAGGCAGAATGAAAATTATTATTTTTGAACCATATAAAGTAGAAATCAGTAAACTGATAACTTCAGATCAAATCTGAACCATTCTGTGATTGTAAACAGTTTTATTGGAACAATGCCATATCTATTCATTAGCAGAGTTAAGCCATTTTGACAGACATGATATAGCCTTCAAGGCCTGAAATATTTACTCTGTCAAACTTTGGAGAAAATTGGTATTCCTTAAATAAAATGATTATTTTGACATACATTTAAATTTTATCCAAAGAAATACACATTTATGGGAATAAAATAATTTTCCCACTTAAATATGTTTTGAAAGAAAATGAGAACTGCAACTCAAGAAGAAAAAGTATATTAAAATGTATAAAGATATAAACTAGATAAAGCAGTCTCTGAGCAGCCATTGAAGGGGAAGGAACTGCGGCTCTGTGTGTGTGCGTGTATGTGTGTATGTGTGCGAGCGTGTGTGTGCGCGCGCGGGTGTGTGGACAAGGAGGTGGGGGCAGCTGAGTTAGAGTCCCAACTCCTTGGACTCCATTTGCTATTCTTTTCTTTCTCCTTCACACCTATCTGGTGGTAGTAGGCGTTTATATTTGCATTTCTTTTCATTCATTTCCAAATCTTTAAAAAATTTTTAGGGTTGGGGGTAGTGGGAAAGGCAGGAAAGGGGTAGGGAGGAGAGTAGTCGCAGAAGAGCAGGAGGAGGACATGGAGATGAAGAAGAGGATTAACCTGGAGTTAAGGAACAGAGCCCCGGAGGAGGTGACAGAGTTAGTCCTTGATAACTGCCTTTGTGTCAATGGGGAGATTGAAGGTCTGAATGATACTTTTAAAGAACTGGAGTTTCTGAGTATGGCTAATGTGGAACTCAGTTCTTTGGCCCAGCTTCCCAGCTTAAATAAACTTCGAAAGCTGGAACTTAGTGACAATATAATTTCTGGAGGCTTGGAAGTCCTGGCAGAGAAATGCCCAAATCTTACCTACCTCAATCTGAGTGGAAACAAAATCAAAGATCTCAGTACGGTTGAAGCTCTGCAAAATCTTAAAAATTTGAAAAGTCTTGACTTGTTTAACTGTGAGATCACAAACCTGGAAGATTACAGAGGAAGCATTTTTGAACTGCTGCAGCAAATCACATACTTGGATGGGTTTGATCAGGAGGATAACGAAGCCCCAGACTCTGAAGAAGAGGATGACGAGGATGGTGATGAAGATGATGATGAAGAAGAAGATGAAGCCGGTCCACCTGAAGGATTTGAGGAAGAGGAGGAAGAAGAAGAGGAGGATGAGGATGAGGATGAGGATGAAGCAGGCTCAGAAGTGGGAGAGGGAGAAGAAGTGGGCCTCTCATTCTTAATGAAAGATGAAATTCAGGATGAAGAAGATGATGATGACTATGTCGAAGAAGGGGAAGAAGAGGAAGATGAAGAAGAAGAGTGTCTTCGAGGGGAGAAGAGGAAACGAGATGCTGAAGACGATGGAGAGGAAGAAGATGACTAGATCATTCTGAGACGGAGGCCCTAATGTTCCTGGGTGTGCAATGGAGTGATCACTTCTTCCTCTGTTTCTCTGTGTACAATAGCTGTCCCTTCAGAAGAGATTGTGTAACTTTTTATAGGAGAAGTTTGGTTTTACTATTTTTGCCTTATCATTCCAAATAAGAGTTACTAGTATGTTAATGATCATATTGTATGTAGAGAATAATTTTCATTGGCCCCCATTGTGAAATTCCCTAGCAGTTTATTTAGAATCTTAATTTCTCTAATTCAGGCTCACTGTATTAGTCATTTTTAGCTCATAATTAAAACATGATCGCTTTTACACAGGTGTAGTTTGGTGCATTTCATTCATAAGGTTTTAAAGTTATTTATAAATTAACTAAGATTACAGTCAGTTGTAATATGAAATAACAATCGTTGCTTGAATAAGCTGGTTATTTTTTTAGAGGTGATCCAGAGATCTTCAGTTGAAGGAAATGGCTTGTTTTTGGGCTAAGGACATTTGCGTGCTTTCTCTGTCACAAGAGTAACTTGGAAAGGAGGAGCAGAATAGTAAAGGTTCTACTCAGCAGTCTAGTTCATGGGTTGTGTGGAGGTTCTGTTCAATAATGTAGTCCGTGGGGTTTGTTGGGACTGATAAGATTTTATCTTTGAAGGAAGAGTCGCTCATACTAAACCTATAGTCCTGCAGGCGAGCCCTCTCCTCAGGCTGCAGATCACAACATGCCAGCGCTTGGCTAGTGTTTTGCTTCTAGCTGTGAGCATTCTTTTCCTCTCAACAGTTCCTTTATGATCACCTTCTTTCAATGTGTTGCTCCCTCCTTTATCCCAAAATAAAGTAGGAAACTTGTGGAGATACCCAGGAAAACTTCTAGTTTTAAACCTTACCTCCCTTTTCAGACCTGAGTTTTAAACAAAGAAAGGAAAAGAAATGGACTGTCTTCTGAGGCACAGATATTATTATTGCTATGATTTTATGCAACAAGCTGTGCTTACTGTAGGTCTTTCTTGGTTGACAACACCTCAGACTGCGTTTCCTGACTGATCACATGTGAGACTGTATTAGGGGATGAAGAGAGAAAAGCAGCAGAGGCGGCTTTGGGGAGCACATTAGTGCTCTAAGAAGTCAGAAAGTTGCCTGTTGATCATTATGATGTGTTCAAGTGAAACTTTTAACTTGGCTTCTCAAATGATTTGCATACCACTCTACAAAGTATTGATAATACTGAGTAGAACCTTTAATTATTTTTCCTATAGTTTTAAAGCATTGTGGATGTGGATATGGCATTTAATTGAAATACACTAGGCAGCTGGAAAATCTTTTAAACTAAATTGATACTAAAGTTGACTTGATTTCAAGTGGATGTCCATTAAAAATACAAAAAATCTGGGATAAGTGTGAGTGTTTGTTCCCTTACATGGCTACTAAATAAAGTTCACTGAGTAGACGAGTGCATTTCCCTTCTTGTCACTGAGGCTCTGTGTTCAAGGCAATTGCTTTTTTTAACTTCAATTATCTAAAGTTTTGTTTGTTAAAAAGTGTCATCATACTAATTGAAATTTCGCTTCAATACTGGGACACATTTAAATTACTGAGTATAGTTTTTCTGCTGCTTTATTAGTTTAAAATGTATGCTTTATGTTTTAAAGTAAAAGTGAAGTTATTTGTGGAGAAACTAAAAAAGTTGCACAACTGACTGAAATAAAACACTTGGGGTAAGTTTAGTGGAGGGATTGGGCTCTTCCAAAAGACTTTCACATTTTCCTCCTAATTTCCCGAGTTGAAATGCCCTGTTTTAGTCCCTAAGATTTCTCATTGCGTACTATGCCAGATTATAAAATACTTATTTTTAAAATGAAATCTATATATTGACTTTCTTATAAATCATCATATTGTGCAATCAAAATTAAGAGTTCTTTGAAAACAACACCTAGAGTCTCCGGATAACTTTTAAGACTTCTGTAGTTTTGTGGGTGGTGTTTTCATGCAAACAGGTAAGGGTGGGTTTTATATTTTGTAGACGTTTTTGGTCCTACTTTAATGCTCTTTGTATGGCAGTATGTAGGTAGTGTGTTAAGTTCCTCAAGAATCTCTCCTTAAAAACTTTGAAGTTAATACTTTTGTGCAACTGTGTTTTGAATAAAGCCATGACAGTGTTAAAAATACAGTAAATACAGTACTCCCGGTCATTCTTCTATTGTTTCTATCCCGTTTTTTCTGTGACTGCTGTAACTTAAAAGTTTTTGAAATGGAATTGCTTCAAATAAACTGAAGATTTGTTATAAAAAAATATATATATAAACTAGATAAAGGATTTTAATAGTTTTCTGATCTTTCAATGTATAACTTAGAACTGTGCAAATGCAACACTTTGTAATGAAGTGAAAGTGTATTATGTAAAAATCATACCCATTTTAGCATATTACTGAAACTTCCAAGTTCAACTTTCTCTGGTATCATTCCTTATGCATAGTCTGCCATTTTAGTTATGCTTCCTCACCTCAGGCTCACTCTCCAACCCAAGGTAACATCACTAGACTACCCAAAGGCGTATGTTGGAAAGTTTCCACTGATGTTGACCATTAAAAACTTAGTAATGCCCCCTAGTTTTCAAATGCAAAAGGCAGTTTGAAGCCAAGTAAAACTATCCTGAAGCACTCCATACTTATAACTACATTCTCCTTCTTTAAATATTTTTTTTCAAAAAAATTATTTGAAAGGCAGAGTTACAAAGGAGAGACAGAGAGAGAGAAAGCAAAAGGGAGAGAGAGAGAGAAGTAGGGAGAGAGAGAGAGATCAAGAGAGAAAGTGCTTCTATACAGTGGTTCATTCCCCACAAGACCACAAAAGCCAGGGTCAGGCTGAAATCAGGATCTAGGAGCTTCATCTGGGTCCCCTATGTGGGTGCCAGGGGCCCAGTACTTGGGTCATATTTTACTACTTTCAGACACATTAGCAGGGAACTGTACTGGAAGTGGAGCAGCCAGGATTCAAACGTGCGCCTATATGGGATGCTAGCAATACAGGAAAACAGTTTAACCCATTGTGCTACAGCACCAACCCCTAAACCATTTATCAGCTTAACAATACCAATTCTTCCTGGTTTCTTTTCCAGATTCTTCAATCATCTCTAACTGTTTTTATGACATTTAATTATAGGTTGTTTTCTCTTCTTAGCAAGAAATGCACATAAGTACAGAAATAATGAAACTTCTTTTGTCATTTGTTCACAATAATATCCTTGACTCTAGTTAAGAACAAAGCATTACTGGTATTCCAACAGTCCTCACTATTCCCACCAATCCACTTCTCTTTTGAACACGTGAAATGAGAGTGTATTGCCATTTGCATGTTATGACTCACTGAAGCAATATTTATATATTTATTTATTTTATTTGAAATAAAATTACAAAAGGGAAAGACAGAGAGAGACAGAGATATCTTCCATCTGCTGTTTTACTCCCCCAAATGGCCGCAATGGCCAGGACAGGGCCAGGCCAAATCAGGAGCCAGGAGCTTCATCCAGGTCTCCCAGGTGGGTGAAAGGGCCCAAGGATTTGGGCCATCTTCCACTGCTTTCACAGGTACATTAGAATGGAGCTGGATTGAAAATGAAGCACCCGGGACTCAAACCAGTGCACATATGAGTTGCTGGCACTGCAGATGGTGGTTCATCCTGCTTCGCCAATGACAACCCCAGCAATATTTATAACGAGATATCACATGATCTGACATCCACACAATTTTTATCATCTCTGTATATACTAACTACCACAAATAGGGAAAATGTGGTATTTGTCTTTTGGAGCTTGGCTTAAATCGAATAGCATAATCATCTCCAGCTGCATCTATTTGACTGCAAATGTCAAGATTTCACTATTTATGGCTCAGTAATATTCATTTTGTGCATATAACATATTTTCTTCATCAAGTCACCATCTGATGAAGACCTAGCTTAGTTATTATGAATTGGGCTTCTATAAACATCATAGTGCCAGTAACTTTCATATGCTTATTTCTTTCAAGATTTATTTATTTACTTATTTGAAAGATAAATAAAAAGAGAGAGAGAAGCAGAGATAGAAAGAGATATCTTCTATCTTCTCTTTCCCTCCCCAAAATGGCCCTAACAGATGGAGTTGGGCAGTTCTGAAGCCAGGAACCAGGAGCTTCCTATGGGTCTCCCAAGTTGGTGCAGGGGCCCATGAACTTTAGCCATCTTCCTCTGCTTTCCCAGGCACATTAGCAGGGAGCTGGATTGGAAGTGGAGCAGCTGTGACTCAAACCGTGGTTCATATCGTTTGCCGGCACCACATGCAGACGTTTCCCCAACTATGCCACAGGGCCAGCCCCACATATGCTAATTTCTTTTCCTTAGGCTATATTCCCAAGAGTAGAGCAGCTGGGTCATACAGTAGATCTATTTTTAGTTTTCTGAGGAATCTCCATAATGTCTTCCAATAATGGTTGTACCAGTTTATGATGCCATAAACAGAGCAGTATAACTTTTTCTCCAAACCCTCACTAGCATTTGTTATTTGGGGGAGGGGATGATAACCAACTAACTAGGGCGAGGGTGAGGCAATACATAATTTGTGGTTTTTATTTGCATTTACTAGGTGGCTAATGATCCTAAGCAATTTTTCATGTGTCTGTTGGCAGTTTATATTTCATCCTTTGCCCATTTCTTAACAGGATTAGTTCTTTTGTTGTTCAGTATCTTGAGGTCCCTATATATTCTGGCTATTAATCCTTTATCAGATGCAAAATGTGTAAATATTTCCTTCCATTCTGTCAATTGCATCTTCACTTTTTTTCCCCTGTGCACAAACTGCTTAGCTTGATGTAATCTCATTTGTCAACTTATGCTTTTATTGCCTGTACTCCTGGGGTCTTATCCAAGAAGTCAGTGCCTAAGGCAGTGTCTTGCAGATGTGGTAATCCAATTTATCCAATACAGTTTGTTGAAGAGACTTTTTCTCCAGGCAGTGATTTTAGCTTGTTTGTCAAAGATTAGTTTGTTGCAGTACATGGATTAATTTCCGGGGCTTCTATTATTTTCTGTTGATGTACATCTCTATTTTTGTGCCAGTACCAAGATGTTTTGACAATTATAGCTCTGTAGTTTGTCCTGAAATCTGGTGGTGTGATGTCTCCAGTTTTGTTTTATTATTTAAGATTGTTGGGCCAGTGCTGTGGCACATTGGGTAAAACCTCCACCTGCAGTGCCCGCATCCCATATGGGTACCAGTTTGATTCCTAGCTACTCCACTTCTGATTCAGCTCCCTGCTAATGCATGTGAGAAAGTAGAGGAAGATAGCACAAACCCTTGGACTGCTGCACCCACATTGGAGACATAGAAGCTCCTGGCTCCTGGCTTCAGATCTGCCTAGCTCCAACCAATGCAGCCATTTGGGAGTAAACCAGTAGTTTCAAGATATCTTTGTAATTCTGACTTTCAAATAAACACATAAATTTTTTAAAAGATACTTAAAATTAAAATTCCATATGAATTTTAGGATTTTTTTCTTGATCTCTGAAGAATGCCCATGGTATTTTCATTAGGATCATATTGCATCTGTAAATTGCTTTGGCTAGAACATTTTGATGATATTATTACTTGGGATCCCTGAACATGGGAGATTTTCCCATTTTTGTGTCTTCTATTTCTTTCAATAAGGTTTCCTAATGATCATTTTAGAAATCTTTCACATCCTTGGTTAAATGTATCCCAAGATATTTAAACTTTATTGTAGCTATTGTGAATAGAACTGATCTTACAAGCTTTTTCTCAGATAGAACCAGCATTGTGACTTAGTGATTTAAGCCACTTCTTGCAATGGCAACTCTGTAATATGTCTTGAAATCTGTTGGTGTCATGCCTCTGGGTTTGTTTAATTTTTTAGGATTGCTGGGCCAGTGCTGTTGCACAGTAAATAAAGCCACCAATTGCAGCGCCAGCATCCTATATGGGCATTTTTGGAATCCAGCTGCTACATTTCCAATCCAGCTCCCTGCTAATGAGCCTGAGAAAGGAGAGGAAGACAGCCCAAGCACTTGGGCCCATGCATCCACATGGGAGATCTAGAAGAAGCACCAAGCTGGCTTCAGCCAGGCCCAACTGCAGCTGTTGTGGCCATTTAGGGAATGACCCAACTGATGGAAGATTCTTACTGATTCTCTCTCTCTTCTCCCTCCCTCTCTCTCTCTCCTCCTTCTCCTCCTCCTCCCTCCCTCCATCTCTCCCTTTCAAGTAAAGAAACCTAAATCTTTAAAAAAAACTGTTAATTTTTATGTGTTAATTTTGTATTCTGCAACTTTTCAAAAATACTCTTCTATGAGTATCTAATAGCATCTTAGTGGATTCATTTGGTTTCCCATATAAAGAATCATGTCATCTGCAAACAGAAATAAACTAATTTATCCTTTCCATTTTATATCTCTTTGATTTCATTTTCTTGCCTAATGGCTATGGCTAAAACCCCCAAAACTATATTGAATAGTAATGAGGAGAGTGGGCATCCTTTGCTCATTCTTGATTTAACGCAAATGATTCTGGCTTTTACATATTCAATATTATCCTGACTGTGGAACTGTCATATATTAGCTTGTGCTGAAGTATATTCTTTTTATACACAATTCTAAAATGTTTTATCATACAATAATGTATTCAAATGCTGTCTCTTCTTCTATTGTGATAATCACATGGCTTATCCTTTTATATTACTCCTTAGTTGTAGAGTGATATATCAGGTTTATTCATTTGCATATGTTGGGCCATCTCTGGGATAAATTCCACTTGGCCTGGGTGGGTGATATTTTTAATGTGTTGTTGGATCCAATTAGTTAGCATTTTATTGAGGATTTTTGCATCTATGATCAGGGATCTTGGTCTACATTTCATTTTTTATTTTCTTTCCCTGGTTTGGAATTAAGGTGATGGAATGGAATGGATTTGGAAGTGTTCTCTTTCATTTTTAGTTCCTTCTTAAAAGCTTTGTAGAATTCATCAGTAAAGCCATCAGGTCCTGAGCTTTTCTCTTTTGGAAGGCTCTTTATTATTGATTCAATCTCAGTAAACATCAATCCCCACTTCTTAACAGTCCAATATTAATGTTATTATGTTCCTTTAGGGGAACCATATTGCCTTTCTTGTTAATTTTTCTTATGTTTGTTTGTTGGTGTTATGCTTCTGGGGTATCACTTGTTACTATTTCCTCTGGAGGATTTTTTTTATTGAAAGATTTTTTTTTTTCAGAAATGTGTCTCTGTGGCTCAATGGAGTCCCTGAGGTTTACACTGGAGTTTGAAGCATGTATTTTTGGAGGGGCCAGAGAGGTCTGGCCACTGTTTGCAGGAGTGGCAACATTCCAGGGTAACATAAAATTTGGGTGTGTTGTAGCACTTCTACTTAGAATGAGTAAGGAAGGTGATGTTGGAGGCGGCTAATGTGTTCACAGTCTTAGCCATTGTATGGCCAAGATAAACCAGCTGATTCCTCACCCAGAATGAGTTCGTGGTTTTTAATGTACTCTACCCTGTTAATTGTATGTGCCATACAGAATACTGACCCATTCCACATTTTCTCCCTCAAGGCCTCTGCAAGCTCTGTCCCCAGCACAAAGTGGGCTCTGAATTTCTGCAGACTGAGTGTGTGCACTGCAATCCAGTTACAATCTGCATCCATCTCAGTTCCATGGCCTTTGACCAGAACTCTCACAGTCACAGCATACAGCAGGATCCCTGAGAACTGACCATTTCAAAGCAAAGTTTACCACTGTTTACAAATTCAGCTGCAATTCCACATCAGTTCAGTCTGATTATTTGGAAGCAACATGGCCTCTTTTCATAGAGCAAAGTAGTCACCCAAAGCCCTTTCAAATTCCCAGGCTAGACTAAACAGCAGTGGAGACTGTGGGATTTTCCTAAAATCAAAGCTGCCAAGGGCAGGAGCCATAGTGTCTCCTCACACCTTTTCCTGGGATGATGGCATTTCCCAGCTGAGCGCCAGCCATATCTTTGTAGAAGTCATTTGCCACATGCAGCCATTGGTCTCTCTCCTCCCTGCCCCATGGAGACTCTCTTCTTTTTTTACCCTCTCTACACTGAAAATTTGTATTAATAGGTACCATTGGAACATGGTCCTTCCCTTGTTTTTCTGATATCTTTCTGGAGTTGAGGTCAGTGTTACTTCTCTCTATTCAGCCATCTTGGATCTTTAGTCTCTTTTGCATTCAAGTAATGTGAAGCCTCCAGCTTTGTTCTTTTTGGCTCAAGATTATTTTGACTATTCAGAATCTCTGTTAGATCCTTATGAATTTTAGGATTGCTTTTTTTTTCTCTGTGAAAAATGTTATTGGAATTTTGATTTGGATTGTATCAAATCTATTGATCACTTTAGGTAGCAGGAGCATTTTAACAATATTAATCCTCCCAATACATGAAGATGATCATATTTTAATTTATTTAGACCTTCTTAAATGCTTTATAGCTTACAGATTTTAACTCCTTGGTTAGTTGATCTCTAATTGCGGTGGGTGTTTACCCTAGTAGTTAAAAAGGCTATGTTAAATACTGGAAACTGGGGTTTGATATCCAGCTCCAGCTCTTGATTTCAACTTCTTGTTAATGCAAGAAGTAGTGATTGATCAAGCACTTGGATTCCTCCCAATATGTGGGAGACCTGGATTGAGTTCTTGGCTACTGGTTCTAGGATGAC
Organism: Oryctolagus cuniculus; assembly: GCF_051225735.1. Classification (NCBI taxonomy): domain Eukaryota; kingdom Metazoa; phylum Chordata; class Mammalia; order Lagomorpha; family Leporidae; genus Oryctolagus; species Oryctolagus cuniculus. The sequence goes on along the minus strand of NC_142868.1, from coordinate 92,192,411 downwards.
ACAATCCCAGGAATTGTGAGCATTTGGGAATGAATCAGCATGTGGGAGACTCTCTATTCCTCCATCTCTTCCTCTCTCAATCCATCCATCACTCCCAAATAAACTTTAAAAATTTATTCCCAAGTATTTTTAATATATTGTAAATATATCTTCATTTATTTCTATTTTTTAAAATTTTATTTAATGAATATAAATTTCCAAAGTACAGCTTATGGATTACAATGGCTTCCCCCCCATACCATCCCTCCCACCCGCAACCATCCCCTTTCCCAATCCCTCTCCCCTTCCATTCACATCAAGATTCATTTTCGATTCTCTTAATATACAGAAGATCAGTTTAGTTTACATTAAGTAAAGATTTCAACAGTTTGCTCCCACACAGAAACATAAAGTGAAAAATAATAGATGATTTTTTATATGATGATGAAATCAGATCAGACCCATTGTCATGTTTAATCCCAGTGAGAGTCAAGTTGGGAATTGATAATTTCTTTTTTTTTTCTTTTCTTTTTTTCTTTTTTTTTTTTTTTACAGAAGATCAGTTTAGTATACATTAAGTAAAGATTTCAACAGTTTGCACCCACACAGAAACACAAAGTGAAATATACTGTTTGAGTACTCGTTATAGCATTAAATCTCAATGTACAGCACACTAAGGACAAAGATCCTACATGAGAAGTAAGTGCACAGTGACTCCTGTTGTTGACTTAACAAATTGACACTCTTGTTTATGGCATCAGTAATCACCCTAGGCTCTTGTCATGAGCTGCCAAGCCTATGGAAGCCTTTTGAGTTCTCTGACTCTGATCATATTTAGACAAGGCCATGGTCAAAGTGGAAGTTCTCTCCTCCCTTCAGAGAAAGGTACCTCTTTCTTTGATGACCCATTCTTTCCACTGGGATCTCACTCGTGGAGATCTTTCATTTAGGATTTTTTTCCCCCCAGAGTGTCTTGGCTTTCCATGCCTGAAATACTCTCATGGGCATTTCAGCTAGATCCGCATGCCTTAAGGGCTGATTATTAGGCCAGAGTGCTGTTCAGGACATCTGCCATTCTATGGGTCTGCTGTGTATCTCACTTCCCATGTTGGATCATTCTCTCCCTTTTTGATTCTATCAGTTAGTATTTGCAGACACTATTCTTGTTTATGTGATCCCTTTGGTTCTTAGTCCTATCATTACGATCAATTGTGAACAAAAATTAATCACTGGGACTAGTGAGATGGCATTGGTACATGCCACCTCGATGGGATTGAATTCGAATCCCCTGGTATGTTTCTAACGCTACCGTTTGAGGTAAATCAGCTTGAGCATGTCCCGCATTGTACATCTCTTCCCTCTCTTATTCCCACTCTTATATTTAACAGCGATCACTTTTCAGTTAAGTTTCAGCACTTAAGAAGAATTGTGTATTGATTACAGTATTCAACCAAAAGTATTAAGTAGAACAAAAAAAATACTAAGAGGGATAACATATTAAGCTGCTCATCAACAGTCAGGGTGAGGGCTGATAAAGTCACCATTTCTCATAGTGTTCACATCACTTTAACAGGTTTCCTTTTTGGTGCTCAGTTAGTTGTCACCTATCAAGGAGAACAAGTGGTATTTGTCCCTTTGGGATTGGTTTATTTCACTCAACATAATGTTTTCCAAATTACTAAGAGGGATCACTTTTCAGTTAAAATTTAAACACCTAAGAATAATTGTGTGTTAATTACAGAGTTCAACCAATGGTACTAGAACAAAAAAAATACTAAAATGGATAAAGTATTACATTGTACATCAACCGTCAGGACAAGAGCTGATCAAGTCACTGTTTCTCATAGTGTCCATTTCACTTCAACAAGTTTCCCCTTTGGTGCTCAGTTAGTTGATCTTATTTAGACAAGGTCATAGTCAAAGTGGAGGTTCTCTCCTCCATTCAGAGAAAGGTACCTCCTTCTTTGATGGCCCATTTTTTCTACTGGGATCGGGATCCCACTCGCAGAGATCTTTCATTTAGATCTTCTTTTTTTTTGCCAGAGTGTCTTGGCTTTCCATGCCTAAAATACTCTCATGGGCTCTTCAGCCAGATTCAAATGCCTTTGGGGCTGATTCTGAGGCCAGAGTGCTGTTTAGGACATCTTCCACTCTATGAGTCTGCTGTGTATCCCGCTTCCCATGTTGGATCATTCTCTCTCTTTTTGATTCTATCAGTTAGTATTAGCAGACACTACTCTTGTTTATGTGATCCCTTTGACTCTTAGACCTATCTTTATGATCAATTGTGTACTGAAATTGATCACTTGGAAAAGTGAGATAGCATTGGTACATGCCACCTTGATGGGATTGAATTGGAATGCCCTGGCACGTTTCTAACTCTACCATTTGGGGCAAGTCAGCTTGAGCATGTCCCAAATTGTACATCTCCTCTCTCTCTTATTCCCACTCTTATATTTAACAGAGATCACTTTTCAGTTAAATTTAAACACCTAAGAATTATTTTGTGTTAATTACAGTGTTCAACAATAGTATTAAGTAGAACAAAAAAAAATAACTAAAGGAATAAAGTATTAAGTTGTACATCAACAGGACAAGGGCTGATCAAGTCACTCTTTCTCATAGTGTCCATTTCATTTCAACAGGTTTTCTTTTTGGTGCTCGGTTAGTTGTCACTGATCAGGGAGAATATATGATATTTGTCCCTTTGGGACTGGCTCATTTCACTCTGCATGATGTGTTCCAGATTCCTCTATTTTGTTGCAAATGACAGGATTTCATTGTTTTTGACTGCTGTATAGTATTCTATAGAGTACAGGTCCCATAATTTCTTTATCCAGTCTACTGTTGATGGGCATTTGTTCTGATTCCAGGTCTTAGCTATTGTGAATTGAGCTGCATTAAACATTAAGGTGCAGATAGCTTTTTTGTTTGCCAATTTAATTACCTTTGGGTAAATACCAAGGAGTGGGATGGCTGGGCAGAAACAGATGTATCTATCTGACCAATGGAACAGAATAGAAACACTACAAATCAGTCCAAACATCTACAGCCAACTTATATTTTATCAAGGATCCAAAACCAATTCCTGGAGCAAGGACAGTCTATTTAATAAATGGTGCTGGGAAAACTGGATTTGCACATGCAGAAGCATGAAGCAAGACCCCTACTTTCATCTTACACAAAAATCCACTCAACATCGATTAAAGACCTAAATCTATGACCCGAAACCATCATATTATTAGAGAACATTGGAGAAACCCTGCAAGATATAGGTACTGGCAAAGAATTCTTGGAAAATACTGCAGAAGCACAGGCAGTCAAAGCCAAAATTAACATTTGGGATTGCATCAAATTGAGAAGTTTCTGTACTGCAAAAGAAACAGGAAAGTAAAGAGGCAACCAGTAGAATGGGAAAAAAATATTTGCAAACTATGCAACAGATAAAGGGTTGATAACCAGAATCTACAAAGAGATCAAGAAACTCCACAAAAACAAAACAAACAACCCACTCAAGAGATCGGCCAAGGACCTCAATAGACATTTTCAAAAGAGGAAATACAAATGGCCAACAGACACATGAAAAAATGTTCAGGATCACTAGCAATCAAGGAAGTACAAATCAAATCTACAATGAGGTTTCACCTCACCCCAGTCAGAATGGCTCACACACAGAAATCTACCAACAACAGATGCTGGCAAGTATGTGGGGGAAAAGGGACACTAACCCACTGTTGGTGGGAATGCAAACTGGTAAAGCCACTATGGAAGTCAGTCTGGAGATTCCTCAGAATCCTGAAAAAACTTATGTTTTAATGAAAGCCTCCTCTTTCTTCGTTTTCTGCCAGGTGTTTTTGAGTAAGTATATATACTTCCTACTTCTAATTTTCTTAAATTACCTCTCCCTAACACCATGCAATCAAGTCCCATTCCCAAAATTTAACTGAAACTCTTCTTCATTGTCACGAATTCTACCTAGCCAGCCTTTCTTAACTAGGTTTCCATCAAAGAATTAAACCTCAAGAAAATGATTTTCTCAATTTTCTAAAGGGCAGCATATAGCTAATGCTATTTTCAATAAATTATTCACTAGACCCATAGCAGTGCAAAATAAATTGCTATATAAAATTGCTATATATATTTTATATCTTCATGGTAATCCCATCTCTCTGATAATAGCCAATGTGATAGAATCAGTTATATGTTTACTTACTATGACACCACACCCCCATTATGCAGGGAGTCCTGCAGGTCCTACCAACATAACATCTTATAGCTCAGTTTTCAGGAGTAAGTGTAGTTTTCAAATTCCTAACCTTAATTCACAAAAGACTACATGAAGCATTAGACCAAAGAATTAATTAAATCACAGGGAAGTGGCTGGTAATCTAAGATACCTACATTGTTAATAATCAGTATATTTACTACTTTCATATTCTGTTCTGTCATTATGAGTAAACAGCTCATTAAAATAAAATTCAAAACAAAGGAATAAAAATTACCTTTGCTTAAGGTGTGCAGTATACAGTTTCTCATCAATTGGAATAATATAGGATATGTGTTCCTAGAGGATCCAGAAAAACTCAGAGTGAAAACAAATTTAATATAAGCAAAACAATAATATACATATCTTGAAGTAATGGTTTAAAAGTCTTAATGAAAATGTCTCAGAATACACGTGATTTTACAATTTGCAACAAGATATTTAAAATTTTTAACATTTGATTATATGATTCACTCGTACTATTTTCTTTTTTTTTTTAACTTTTATTTAATGAATATAAATTTCCAAAGTACGACTTATGGATTACAATGGCTTCCCCCCCCAAACCATCCCTCCCACCCGCAAATCTCCCCTTTCCCACTCCCTCTCCCCTTCCATTCACATCAAGATTCATTTTTGATTATCTTAATATACAGAAGATCAGCTTAGCATACATTAAGTAAAGATTTCAACAGTTTGCTCCCACACAGAAACATAAAGTGAATAATAATAGATGATTTTTTTAAATGATGATGAAATCAGATCAGACCTATTGTCATGTTTAATCCCAGTGAGAGTCAAGTTGGGAATTGAAAATTTCTTTCTTTCTTTTTTTTTTTTTTTTACAGAAGATCAGTTTAGTATACATTAAGTAAAGATTTCAACAGTTTGCACCCCCATAGAAACACAAAGTGAAATATACTGTTTGAGTACTCGTTATAGCATTAACTCTCAATGTACAGCACATTAAGGACAAAGATCCTACATGAGGAGTAAGTGTACAGTGACTCCTGTTGTTGACTTTACCAATTGACACTCCTGTCTATGGCATCAGTAATCTCCCTATGCTCCAGTCATGAGTCTCCAAGGCTATGGAAGCCCTCTGAGTTCTCCGACTCTTATCTTGTTTAGACAAGGTCATAGTCAAAGTGGAGGTTCTCTCCTCCCTTCAGAGAAAGGTACCTCTTTCTTTGAAGACCTGTTCTTTCCACTGGGATCTCACTCACAGAGATCTTTTTGCCAGAGTGTCTTGGCTTTCCATGCCTGAAATACTCTCATGGATTTTCAGCCAGATCCGAATGCCTTTAGGGCTGATTCTGAGGCCAGAGTGCTATTTAGGACATCTGCCATTCTATGAGTCTGCTGAGTATCTCGCTTCCCATGTTGGATCACTCTCCCCTTTATTTATTCTATCGGTTAGTGTTAGCAGGTACTAGACTTGTTTATGTGCTCCCTTTGACTCTTAGTCCTTTCATTATGATCAATTGTGAACTGAAATTGATCACTTGGACTAGTGAGATGGCATTGGTACATGCCACCTTGATGGGATTGAATTGGAATCCCCTGGTATGTTTCTAACTCTACCATTTGGGGCAAGTCAGCTTGAGCATGTCCCAAATTATACATCTCTTCCCTCTCTTATTCCCACTCTTATGTTTAACAGGGATCACATTTCAGTTAATTTTCAACACTTAAGAATAACTGTGTGATAATTACAGAATTAAACCAGTCATATTAAATAGAACACACAAAAAAATACTAAGAGGGATAATGTATTAAGTTGTTCATTAACAGTCAGGGCTATGCTGATCAAGTCACTGTTTCTCATAGTGTCCATTTCACTTCAGGAGGTTTCCTTTTTGGTCTTCAGTCAGTTGTCACCAATCAGGGAGGACATATGGTATTTGTCCCTTTGGGACTGGCTTACTTCACTTAGCATGTTGTGTTCCAGATTCCTCCATTTTGTTGCAAATGACCAGATTTCATTGTTTCTTACTGCGGTATAGTATTCTAAAGAGTACATATCCCATAATTTCTTTATCCAGTCTACCGTTGATGGGCATTTAGGTTGGTTCCAGGTCTTGGCTATTGTGAATTGAGCTGCAATAAACATTAGGGTGCATACCGCTTTTTTGTTTGCCAATTTCATTTCCTTTGGATAAATTCCAAGGAGTGGGATGGCTGGGTCGAACAGTAGGGTTGTATTCAGGTTTCTGAGGAATCTCCAGACTGACTTCCATAGTGGCTTGACCAGTTTGCATTCCCACCAACAGTGGGTTAGTGTCCCTTTTTCCCCACATCCTCTCCAGCATCTATTGTTGGTAGATTTCTGAATGTGAGCCATTCTATCCGGGGTGAGGTGAAACCTCATTGTGGTTTTGATTTGCATTTCCCTGATTGCTAGTGACCTTGAACATTTTTTCATGTGCCTGTTGGCCATTTGGATGTCCTCTTTTGAAAAATGTCTATTGAGGTCCTTGGCCCATCTCTTAAGTGGGTTGTTGGTTTTGTTTTTGTGGAGTTTCTTGATCTCTTTGTAGATTCTGGTTATTAATCCTTTATCAGTTGTATAGTTTGCAAATATTTGTCCCATTCTCTCGGTTGTCTCTTCACTCTCCTGTTTCTTTTGTAGTACAGAAACTTCTCAATTTGATGCAATCCCAATAGTTGATTTTGGCTTTGACTGCCTGTGCCTCCAGGGTCTTTTCCAGAAACTGTTTGCCTGTGCCAATATCCTGAAGGGTTTCTCCAATGTTCTCTAATAACTTGATGGTGTCAGGTCGTAGATTTAGGTCTTTAATCCAGGTTGAGTGAATTTTCGTGTAAGGTGTAAGGTAGGGGTCTTGCTTCATGCTTCTGCACATGGAAATCCAGTTTTCCCAGCACCATTTATTGAATAGACTGTCCTTGCTCCAGGAATTGGTTTTTGATCCTTGATCAAATATAAGTTAGCTGTAGATGTTTGGGTTGATTTCTGGTGTTTCAATTCTGTTCTATTGGTCTATCCATCTGTTTCTGTACCAGTACCATGCTGTTTTGATTACAACTGCCCTGTAGTATGTCCTGAAATCTGGTATTGAGATGCCTCCGGTTTTGTTTTTGTTGTACAAGATTGCTTTAGCTATTCGAGGTCTCTTTTGCCTCCATATGAATTTCAGCATCATTTTTTCTAGATCTGAGAAGAATGTCTTTGGTATCTTGATTGGGATTGCATTGAATGTATAAATTGCTTTTGGAGAATGGACATTTTGATGATGTTGATTCTTCCAATCCATGAGCATGGAAGATTTTTTCCATTTTTTGGTATCCTCTTCTATTTCTTTCTTTAAGATTTTGTAATTCTCATCATAGAGATCTTTAACATCCTTGGTTAAGTTTATTCCAAGGTATTTGATTGTTTTTGTAGCTATTGTGAATGGGATTGATCTTAGCAATTCTTTCTCAGCCGTGGCATTGCTTGTATATACAAAGGCTGTTGATTTTTGTGCATTGATTTTATATCCTGCCACTTTGCCAAACTCCGTATGAGTTCCAATAGTCTCTTAGTAGAGTTCTTTGGATCCTCTAAGTAAAGAACCATATCGTCTGCAAAGAGGGGTAGTTTGAGTTCTCCCTTCCCAGTTTGTATCCCTTTAATTTCTTTTTCTTGTCTGATGGCTCTGGCTAAAACTTCCAGAACTATGTTAAATAGCAGTGGGGAGAGTGGCCATCCCTGTCTGGTGCTAGATCTCAGTGGAAATGCTTCCAACTTTTCCCCATTCAATAGGATGCTGGCCGTGGGTTTTTTATAAATTGCTTTGATTATATTGAAGAATGTTCCTTCTATACCCAATTTACTTAGAGTTTTCATCATGAAAGGGTGTTGAATTTTATCGAATGCTTTCTCTGCATCAATTGAGATAATCATATGGTTTTTCTTTTGCAGTCTGTTAATGTGGTGAATCACACTGATTGATTTGCGAATGTTGAACCATCCCTGCATACCAGGGATGGATCCCACTTGGTCTGGGTGGATGATCTTTCTGATGTGTTGTTGTACTCTATTGGCCAGAATTTTATTGAGGATTTTTGCGTCTATGTTCATCAGGGATATTGGTCTATAATTTTCTTTCAGTGCTGCATGTTTCTCTGGCTTAGGGATTAAGGTGATGCTGGCTTCATAGAAAGAATTTGGGAGGACTCCCTCTTTTTCGATTGTTCTGAATAGTTTGAGAAGAAATGGGATTAGTTCTTCTTTAAATGTCTGGTAGAATTCAGCAGTGAATCCATCTGGTCCTGGGCTTTTCTTTGTTGGGAGGGCCTTTATTACGGTTTCAATTTCTGTTTCAGTTATGGGTCTATTTAGGTTTTCGATGTCTTCCTGGTTCAATTTTGGTAGATTGCATGTGTCCAGGAATCTATCCATTTCTGATAGGTTTTCCTGTTTGCTGGCATACAGGTCCTTGTAGTAATTTCTGATGATTCTTTTTATTTCTGTGGTGTCTGTTGTTACGTTTCCTTTTTCATCTCTGATTTTATTGATTTGGGTCTTTTCTCTTCTTTTTTTAGTTAGTTGGGCCAATGGAGTGTCAATTTTGTTTATTTTTTCAAAAAACCAGCTTCTCACTTGGCTGATTTCTTGTAGTGTTTTTTTGGATTCAATCCTGTTAATTTCTTCTCTGGTTTTAATTATTTCTCTTCTCCTACTAGATTTGGGTTTGGTTTGCTGCAGTTTTTCTAGGTCCTTGAGATGCGCTGAAAGCTCATTTATTTGGTACCTTTCCAATTTCTTGATATAGGTACCTATTGCTATAAATTTGCCTCTCAATACTGCTTTTGCTGTATCCCATAAGTTTTGATATGTTGTGTTGTCTTCATTTACTTCCAGAAAGTTTTTGATTTCTCTTTTAATTTCTTCTATGACCGATTGTTCATTCAGGAGCATGTTGTTCAGTCTCCATGTGTTTGCATACTCTCTGGGGTTTCCTGAGTTGCTAATTTCTAGCTTCATTCCGCTGTGTTCTGAGAAGCTGCATGGTATGATTCTAATTCTTTTAAATTTGCTGCGACTTGCTTTATGGCCTAGTATGTGATAGATCCTAGAGAAGGTTCCATGCACTGCTGAGAAGAATGTGAAGTCGGTAGATGTAGGGTTGAAAGTTCTGTAGATATCTGTTAGATCCATTTGGGCAATAGTGTCAATTAAATCTGCTGTTTCCTTGTTGATCTTCTGTCCGGATGATCTGTCTGTTTCTGAGAGTGGAGTATTGAAGTCCCCCAGTACCACTGTATTGGAATCTAAGTCTCCCTTTAAGTCCCGTAACATATCTTTTAAATAGACTGGTGCCCTGTAATTAGGTGCATATACATTTATAATAGTTACATCTTCCTGTTGAATTGAACCCTTAATCATTATATAGTGTCCCTCTTTGTCTCTCTTAACAGTTTTTGTATTAAAGTTTATTTTCTCTGATATTAATATGGCTACACCTGCTTTTTTTGGTTTCTGTTGGCATGGAATATCTTTTTCCAACCTTTCACTTTCAGTCTGCATGCCTCTTTGTTAGAGAGATGTGTTTCTTGTAGGCACCAAATAGTTGGGTTGTGTTCTTTGAGCCAATCAGCCAATCGGTGTCTTTTAACTGAAGAATTAAGACCATTAATGATTAATGTGACTATTGATACATAGTGACTTTGCCCTGTCATTTTCCCGGAGATATTTTCTAGTATATCCTTTGAGCTTCCCATGCTCTTTTACTGGTAGGTGTTCTTCCTTTCCTTCTTTCATATTGATGGCCGTGTTTCTGTGTTTCTGAGTGTAGCACATCTTTAAGTATCTTTTGCAGGGCCGGACGAGTGGCCACAAAGTCTTTCAATTTCTGTTTGCTATGAAAGGTCTTTATTTCACCTTCATTCACAAATGAGAGCTTGGCAGGATATAATATTCTGGGCTGGCAGTTGTTCTGTCTTAGCACCTGTGCTATGTCTCGCCATTCCCTCCTAGCCTGTAGTGTTTCTGATGAGAAGTCTGCTGTGAGTCTGATTGGAGATCCTCTGAGAGTAATCTGACGTTTCTCTCTTGCACATTTTAGGATCTTTTCTTTATGTTTCACTGTGGTAAGTTTAATTACCACGTGTCATGGTGAGGATCTCTTTTGGTCAAGTTTATTGGGGGTTCTATGAGCTTCCTGTACTACGATGTCTCTGTCCTTCTCCAAACCTGGAAAGTTCTCTGCTAGTATCTCACTAAAAAGGCCTTCTAATCCTTTCTCTCTCTCCATGCCTTCAGGAACTCCTAGAACTCGAATGTTGGTTTTTTTAATAGTATCCTGTAGATTCCCAACAATATTTTTTAGATTTCTAACTTCCTCTTCTTTTCTTTGGTTTGACTGTATGTTTTCCTGTGTTCTCTCTTCTAAGTCCGATATTCTCTCTTCTGCTTCACCCATTCTGTTTTTAAGGCTTTCTAATGTGTTTGTCATTTGATCTATTGAGCTCTTCATTTCAATTTGATTTCTCTTCACTATCACACTTTCCTGTTCTACTAGTTTCTGCGTTTCATTTTTATTCTTCCTTAAAATTTCATTTTCACGAGAGAGATTTTCAATCCTGTCCAATAAGGATTTCTGTAGTTCAAGGATTTGCTTTTGAAAACTTCTAAGTGATCTTATCATAATTTTTTTTGAAATCTGTATCTTGCATTTCTTCTATCTCATCATCTTCATAATCTTGGCTTGGGTTTTTTGTTTATTTGGAGGCATCATAGTGTCATCTTTGATCTTGTTCCCTCGATTTCTGTGTTTGTTGCTTGGCATAGTTAATTCTTCTTCCGTCACTGTGCGTTTTTTATTTTTTTTTTATTTTATACTATGTCCGTGTTAAGTGGACTGCCTGCTGTTGGAGGAGCCTTGGAGGCTTGAGATGGGTGTGGCCTGAGAGCTCTCCTTGGTTCTTCCTGGTTATGGGTGTGCAAAGGTGACACCCTCAGGTTATGTGTGGTAAATCTCTCTCTTTTTTAAATTAATTAATTAATTTATTTATTTATTTATTTAGGGGGTAAGTAATACCGCACGGCATGGCTGTGCAGAATTGATGGTATTTAGCTTCCAGTCTCTGGCTTCTACCCAAAGAGATTGTGTAGGCTCTGTTTCTCCTCTGGACTCCCACTGGGTTGCCTAGGCTACTGAATTGTAGTGACTCAGTTCCTTAGTTCTCCCCTGTTGTTATGTAAATCCAGAGAGGGGGCCTGCTCTTTGTCTCTTGCAAATTCTTCAAGCCTTGCAACCTTTGCAAGGTTGGCGGAGAGAGAAACCCCCAACCTTTTTTTTTCTTCTTTCCGGTAGTGAGTCTGCTGCACTTTCCAGCTCCCCTCTAGATTCTGACCCCCGTTTTCCCCGTCTTGGGTTATTGAGCTCACCTCCCCTTCCAGCGCCGATGTGTGGACTCGGAGCCCTGGACGTCCCAACTCTCCCCGCTGGTGTCTGTGTGACATGCACTCCCCTTCCTGCACTGGCGCACAGACCCTGCGGCTCCCGTGGCTCCACTCATACTATTTTCACAATATAAAGCCAATCTGAGCATTCACTTTGGATTAGAAATCTACATGCAACTAAACCATAAACTTTATGAAAGAATACACAATATGCAAATGCTTACTAACTTGTCATCACTGGGATACTAAGGCATTCTACATCAATGAAACTTACAGAAAAAATATCCAACAATTTTCTTTAAAAATTTTACTAAGATTCATTGCATGTTTCCTATAATTTTCAAGAAAAGATTCCTAACCAAAATTCAGTAGTCTTTGATTTTATCAGTACTATTTTCAAGTTAGAACAATGATGGAATAGGTTGGAGTATCCATAGCTGAATTAACCTAAGTGATGAGATTCTATCCAGCAAAGTAAAACATGTGAAAAGCAAGAACTGCAGCATCAATGAAAATGAAACTTAGCTAAAACATATTAAAAATAATGGAAACAAACATGGAAAATGTAAGAATTCAAGGGTCTGTGCAAATAATAAGCAACCAAGATTATGTATAAATTAAACAAGATAGGTGGTTTAAAGGTAAGTACATGGTCAAAAAGAAAACAAGAAAGTTAAAAATCATTCACTATAAATCAAGTTGATATCATGAAATTCCTGATATGACAAAACAAGAGCACTTCACCTCTATGGTATTTTCACTAAAACTTATAACTTCAGTCTACTCATGAGAAAACATCAGACAAAAATAAACTGCAGGGCCATATATGAAATATATTAGATAAAACATAAATTGTGGGTCATTATATATAATCTTCAAAACTGTCAAGATCTTGAAAAGAAAGGAGAACCGAAAAAATGAGCAAAGGAGATGGGGAAACATGCAGGATAGTCTCTGAGATAGCATTCAGGGACAGAAACAGGATGCCAGTTTAAAAACTGCTGAAATCTAAATAAAATCATTTAAGTAACTGTAGTACACCTCAGTTTTTTTTAATCTTTTCATAAATGAATCCACATTGTTATATAAGATGTAACATTACAGGAAACTGAGTGAAATCTATATGGGAATTCTTGTTGTTATCTTTGCACCACTTCTATAAATCTAAAAGTATTCCAAAATGTTAAAGCTTTATGCAGGGCGGTGGGGAGGGAAGGGTGAGGAAAGGAGAAAGCAGGGGACAGAGAGAAAGAGAAACAAACAAGAGATAAACTGAGGAAAGAAGGAAAAGAGTATAAAGCAGAAATGATGAAGAGAGGACCCTGTTACTGAAGTGGCATAGTGTACTAGTTTAAAATTTTTACTGGTAATAAAATGGTTCTTCAGTGAGTTTAATATGAATGCGGTAACTGAACAGAGATGTTGGAGACTCTTTATTTTCTGGTAAAGTGAACTGACATGCAAATAGTTCCTTATGTAGTACTTGGAGGAATAGTTCCTCAAAACAAGATCTTTATAATTATTAAGATACTAATATACTTCCTTTACCTATATTTTCACTGTGAGAGTTAGCATGAAATGCCTTTTATTTGCAGAACACATAGAGAAATTCAGCTAGATTCTTTAAGACTGTAAAGCGTTTTGATTATAAAATCCTAAGGTAATTTAGCAAATATTGGTAATTATGCATTGTAATTTCTGGAAACAACAGAATTATCTACTTTTAATAATTCATACCTCTGAAACTCCTTCCATAAGATTTCTGAAATAGTGCTAGCAGAAAATTATTTGTGAAGTGTTGAATAACATCAACAGATTCAGAAAACACTTTCTGGTTACTTACTCATTTATCCCCCAAATCACCCATTTTTTAAAAATATATTTTTAATAGAAATTATTTCATTTTTCTCATTCTTTTTAGCATGGTAACTTTATTCTTAAAGATTTATTTATTTGAAAGGCAGAATTACAGAGAGGCAGAGGCAAACAGAGACAAAGGCAGAGAGAGAGAGACAGAGAGAGATCTTCCATCCACTGGTTTACTCCCCAAATGGCTTCAATGGCTGAAGCTGGGCCAATCCAAAGCCAGGAGCCTGGGGCTTCTTCCAGGTCTCCCAAGTAGGTGCCGGGACCCAAGGACTTAGGCCATCTTCTATTGCTTTCTCAGGCAATAGCATAGAGCTGGATCACAAGTGGTGCAGCTGAGATTCAAACTGGCACCCATATGGGATGCCAGCACTGCAGTCAGTGGCTTTAGCATTTACACCACAGCACTTGACCCTAAAATATATTTTAGAAAAAGTCTAGAACTTCTATAGACATTTAAGAACTTGGGATTTTTAAAGTAGATTCATCTAAATTTATGGAAAGCTATGATGAAAATTACCTGTTTTATCAAAACTATGGACTTTGAGAGTGACATAGGTCTCCAGAAGCAGAGTCTGAAACAGACATATTCACAAGTACACTGTTCAGACAGCAGTATCAGGAGAAACCTAGAAGGGAGTGAAATAAGCAAGATAGCAGGAGAATTGAAGCTAAAGTAGATTTGGCTTTAGATTAATTCAACACCCAGGCAATCCATTGAAGAAGTTCTGGAATATAAATTGTGCCACAGTGTTTCCCACATTGAGAAAAGGGAGACGGATTTTGTGTCCCATTATCAAAGTTTTTGTTTAACGAATGTCCTGGAGGATGGAGTCAGGGAGTAAATCCCAGGAAACTCCAGGGTGGGCAAGTAATTCAGTATGTCACAGACAATTTAAGAAAGAAGACTTGCTAGTTTTTGCAGCAGTAATCCCCAAAAGCCAGGGAGAAGACAACCCACTCTGAACTTGGAAAGGGATTCTGGCCAGGGACTTGGGGTAGGGGACATACAAAAAGTATGTGCTAAACTTTGCCACAGAATATTGATCCTGGTGTCTTAACTGACACTTACCATACTCCTGCTGTGTCATCTATTCTAGATTATCCTCACTCTTAGTCATTATTTCTCCTATTCCAGGTGGTTTTCCAGGTGTGATGACCTAGACCTTCATCCCAAAGACTTCTAAGCCCTTTACTCTTGTGTATATTTTCCTATTTACAGTTAAAAATGGGCATTCAGATTTCAAAAACAAGTTTGGGGTTGGGGGCATGCTGTGGTGTAGTGGGTAAAGCTTCTGCCCGCAGTGCTGGCAATGCATATGGGTGACAGTTCGAGTCCTGGTTATTGCACTTCTGTTCCAGCTCCCTGCTAATGTGCCTGGGAAAAGCAGCAGAAGATGGTTCAAGTGCTTGGGCCCCTGCACACACCTGGGAATCCTGGATGAAGCTTCTGGTTCCTGGATTTGGACCAGCCCAGCCCCAGACATTGTGGCTATTTCTGGAATGAACCAGCAGATGGAAGACCTCTCTCTCTGACTGCCTCTGCCTCTCTCTCCCTCCCTCCCTCCCTCCCTTTTTTCCTCTTCCTCATTCAAATAAACAAATCTTTAACAAAAAAGTTTGGGGGACACACATAAGTGCAAGACACTTATCTCTATGCCCCCAGCATTCAGCAATGATACTACCTTCTTATTATTATCCCAACAAATTAGTTAATTATCCTGTCAGTGTGACAAATGGCAATTTCTTCCCTGCCCTAATGTTCTATGGTCATATAGCACCAAAAATTAGCCATAAAGCAGTAATAACTTTATTTACCAGAAGCCTACTGTGTTCCCTGGTAGAAGTATCCTCTCACTGGGTTCCAGGGACTGCAAACCCTCAGGTTCTAGGTTCTAAAGAATGGAATCAAACACTTCCAAGTTGGTCATTCTAAGTGATATAAAACAGAGGAATATCTACCCCTATTCTGTAGTACTTGGGCAGTGGTCATTCGTTTAATTACATACAACATTTTAAATCACAGTATCTCATCTTTGCAACTGTCATCTGTCAGCTTGAGTTTAAATACATTTTAAAATCATTAACCCATTATAGTACCAGACTTTCTGCTTCTAAACAGTAACACACATGATACTGATGGGTGGATTCCACGATTATGTGTCCAATGTCATACTTTATTTGCCATATATTATGTATGTGATTTGATCTTATGTTCATAAATCAAACCCAGTTGAAACCCTGGATATTAGTGGTGGTCAATCCAGTGCAGAGAGCAATGATCACAAAGTTATGTTTTCTATACTCAGAAATATGTATCAAGAACAGGGGTACAATTTTGTGGTTCACACTGCTTGGAACAACTGCATCCCCATATAAGTAGTACACGGGTTCAAACCCAAGGCCTGCTCTCAATTCCAGCTTCCTGAAATTTAAAAAATGAAGAAGATGATAACACAACATATCAAAACTTATTGGATGCAGCAAAAGCAGTGTTAAGAGGGAAATTTAGGGGCTGGCCTACAGTGCCAGCATCCCATATGGGCCCCAGTTTGAGTCCTGACTGATCCACTTCCAATCCAGCTCTCTGCTGTGGCCTGGGAAGCAGTAGAGGATGGCAGAAGTTTATGGGCCCCTGCACCCATATGGGAGACCCAGAAGAAGCTCCTGGCTGCTGGCTTCAGACCAGCCTAGCTCCAACTATTGCGGCCATCTTGGGAGTGAACCAGTGGATGGAAAACTTTCTCTCTCTGCCTCTGCCTCTAACTCTGGCTTTCAAATAAATAAATGAATCTTTAAAAATGGTAAATTTATGCAACCTTTGCCTACATCAAAGAACTGGAAACACATCAAATAAATGAGCTATCAATGCATCTCCAGGACTTTGAAAAACAACAACAAAACAAACCCCAAGTGAGTACTTAAAATTAGAGAATAAAGAAAATTGATACCAAAATAAAAAAAAAAAAACACAGTGAAATGAAGAGTTATTCTTTTTTTTTTTTTTTGACAGGCAGAGTGGACAGTGAGAGAGAGAGACAGAGAGAGAGAGACAGAGAGAAAGGTCTTCCTTTTGCCGTTGGTTCACCCTCCAATGGCCGCCGCGGCTGGTGTGCTGCAGCCGGCGCACCGCGCTGATCTGATGGCAGGAGCCAGGTACTTATCCTGGTCTCCCATGGGGTGCAGGGACCAAGCACTTAGGCCATCCTCCACTGCACTCCCTGGCCACAGCAGAGAGCTGACCTGGAAGAGGGGCAACCGGGACAGAATCTGGTGCCCCAACCGGGACTAGAACCCGGTGTGCCGGCGCCGCAAGGCGGAGGATTAGCCTATTTAGCCGCAGCGCCAGCCAAGAATAACTCTTGGGCTGGTGCAATGGCTCACTAGGCTAATCCTCCACCTGTGGTGCCAGCAAACGAGGTTCTAGTCCCAGTCGGGGTGCCAGATTCTGTCCCTGTTGCTGCTCTTCCAGTCCAGCTCTCTGCTTTGACCCGGGACTGCAGTGGAGGATGGCCCAAGTGCTTGGGCCCTGCACCCACATGTGAGACCAGGAGAGGCACCTGGCTCCTGGCTTCAGATCAGCATGGTGAGCCAACTGCAGCAGCCATTGAGGGGGTGAACCAACAGAAAAGGAAGACCTTTCTCTCTGTCTCTCTCTCTCTCACTGTCCACTCTGCCTGTTAAAAAAAAAAGAGTTATTCTTTAAAAAAATTAAATAAAATTGACACACTATTGGACCAACTAACTAAAAAAAATGAAGACCCAAAACAATAAAATCAAAGATGAAAAAGGAGGTATAGCAATGGATACCAAAGAAACAAAAATAATAAACAGGAATTACTAAAAACAGTTGCATGCTAACAAATTGGAAAATATGTAAAAAGGATTCCTGGAATTACACAATTTATGAAAATTGACTCATGAACACACAGAAAACCTAAACAGACCCATAACCAAGACACAGACTGAATCAATAATAAAGACTCTACCAGGGGCTGGTGCTGTGGCATAGTAGGCTAGGCCTCTGCCTGTGGTGCCAGCATCCCAAATGGCTACGGTTTGTGGCTGCTCTTCTTCCCCTCCAGCTCTCTGCTTATATCCTGGGAGAGCAGTGAAGATGGCCCAAGTGCTTTGGCCCCTGCACCAGCATGGGAGACCTGGAAGAGGCTACTGGCTCCTGGCTTCAGATCAGATCAACTAAAGCTGTTAAGGCCATTTTGAGAGTAAACCAGTGGATGGAAGACCATTTACCGCTCAAATAAATAAAATCTTACCCAAAAAAGAGATTCTACCAACAAAGAAAAGTCCAGGAGCTGATAACTTTACTGTCAAATTCTACCACATTTAACACAAATTTTTTCAATGCTTCTAAGCTATTGAAAACAACTGAATGGATGTGTATCCTCTCAAACTTCTTCTATGTGGCCAGCATCACTATAATTCCAAAACTATCAAAGATAAAACAAAGAAACAGAACTATAGACCAATATCTCTGATGAACACAGGCACAAAAATCCTCAACAAAATACTAGCTAGTCAAATCCAACAATACATCAGAAAGATCATTCACCTGGACCAAGTGGGTTTTATCCCTGGTATTTAGGGATGGTTCAACACATGAAAATCAATAAATGTGATATATCACATTAACAAACTAAAGAATAAAACCATATGATTATCTCAATGGATGCAGAGAAAGCATTTGATAAAATACAACATCCTTTCATGATTCAAACCTTTAGGATACTGGGTATTGAAGAAACATTCCTCAACACAATTAAGGGAATTTATGACAAACCCACAACCAGCATTTCATTGAATGGGGGAAAAGTTGGAAGCATTACCACTAAGATCCGAAAATAGGCAAGGATATCTACTTTTACCAATGTGCTTCAATATATAGTCCTGGAAGTTTTAGACAGAGCCATTAGCCAACAAAATAAATCAAAGGAATACAAATTGGAAAGGAGGAAGTCATAATATCCCTGCTGGCAGCTGACATGATTTTATATACAGTGGAACCAAGACACTCCATTAAGAAACTATTGGAACTCATAAGAGAGTTTGGTTAAGTCACAGGATATAGAATTAACAAATAAAAATCAACAATCTTTGTATACACAGAGAATGCCAGAGTTGAGAAAGAACTTATAAGAGAAATCTCATTCAAAATAGCTACAAAAACTGTAAATGCCTTGGAATAAACTTAACAAAGGAGGTGAAAGTTTATATGATGAAAATTACAAAACATTAAAGAAAAAATAGAGATGCAAAAAATGGAAAAGAAACTTCCGTGTTTCGCATTGGAACAATTAATATAATCAAAATGTTTGTATTAAGAAAAGCAATGTACAGATTCAATAAGATATAATCATATTACCAATGACATTCTTTTCAGATCTAGAAAAACAATGCTGAAATTCATCTGAAAACACAGAAGAAACAAATAGCTAAAACAATATTAAATGACAAAAACAAACCCAGAGGCATCACAATATCAGATTTCAAGAAATACTGCAGGGCAGTTATAACCAAAAAAGACTGGTACTGGTACAAAAGTAGATATCTAGACCAATGAAACTGAATAGAAACCCCAGAAATCAATCCATGCATGCTCAAGGAAGTAATCTTTGACAAAGAAGCTAAAATCAATCCTTATATAAAGGACACTCTCTTCATCAAATGGTACTAGGAAAATTGGATCTCTGTATACAGAAGTATGAAACAAGACACCTACCTTACACCTTATACAAAAATCAACTCAAAATGCATCAAGGATATAAACTATGATTCGAAACCATCAAATTACTATAAGAGGACATTGGGAAAGCTGCAAGACAATGGCATAGGCAAAGACGTTTTGGAAAAGACCTTAGAATCTCAGGTAATGAAAGCAAAAACAGACAAATCGGATTACATCAAACTAACAAGCTTCTCCACTATAAAGGAAACATTCAACAAAGAAGCAACCAACAGAATGGGACAAAATATTTGTGAATCATGAAACTGAAAAAATATCCAAAATCTATAGAGGTCAAGAAACTCAACAACAACAAAACAGTCACAAAATGGGAAAAGACCCGAACAGGCATTTTTTCATAAATGGAAATTCAAATGGCCAACACACATATTAAAAACTGCTCAGGATCACAAGTCATCAAGGAAATGAAATAAAAACCACAATGAGGTTTCATCTCACCCCAGTTAGAAATGGCTCTCACACAGAAATCAAAAACCAAAACAATAAATGTTGGTGAAGATAAGGGGGAAAAGATACCCTAAGCCACTATTGGAGGGAATGTAAACTAGAACAGCCACTAAGGAAGGCAGAATGGAGATTTCTGAGAACATTGAACATAGATCTATCACCTGACTGACATCTCACTCCTGAGAATTTATTCAAAGGAAATGAAATCAGCATATGGAAGAGTTATCTGTACTCCCATGTGTATTGCAGCTCAATTCACAATAGCTAAGATATGGAATCAACCTTGATGTTCATCAATTCATCATGAGCATGTGGTATAAACTCACTATGCAAGAAAATGGATGCAACTGGAAACCATTATATTTAGTAATATAAAGTAACTAAACCAGTCCTGAAAAGTAACTGAGTCAGTCCCAAAAAGTCAAAGATCATACAAAAATTTAATGTTTATAAGAGAAATTGACATTTTGAGATCTGATTATTTTTTACAACCCTTGCCCTTACTGTAGTGGAACAGTTTTTATCCTCCTCCTTCTTTTCTCCCTCTTCCTCCTCCCCCTCCCCTTCCACTGAATAACAAGGATTTCCTTTCCTCCAATTTCCAATAACATCCCTCATGTCTAACCATAACATCCCCAGAAACAACTTCACTGTTCATGTATCTACCAACATTTGGTCCGTGATGTGTATTATCTCTAGCAGCTTTCTCTACAACTGTTCTATTTCTGGGTCATCACCAGAACAGTCATGAGGAACAATATTGCTACCCAGAGTCTCTTCAAAAAAAAATCTAGGTATTTTATAGCATGTACTTCAAAACTCTTACTGAACATATTCATCACCTACTTCCCAAGCCACTTTTAGAAACTTTTTACAGCAGCATTCCACTTTGCATAACCACAATCTACATGATTTTTTCAGGTAGCTTAAACAATATGCCACAGGATAAGTAGCTTTAAAAACAAGTTTACTTTCTCACAGTTTTGGAAGCTATAGGACCAAATTCAAGCAAAGTGCCAGCAGGACTAGTTTCTGGTAAGGCCTCCTTTCATGGCTTACAGACAGCTGTCTGCTAGCTATATCCTCACACGATCTTTTCTTTGTATACATCAAACCTTGAACTCTCTTCAACTTCTTTAAGAATTTTTATTTATTTATTTGACAGGTAAGAGTTATAGAAAGTGAGAAATAGAGAGACAGAGAGAAAGGTCTTCCATCTGCTGGTTCCCTCCCCAGATGGCTGCAACGGCAAGAACTACGCCAATCTGAAGCCAGGGGCCAGGTGCCTCTTCCCAGGTGCTGGACCCAAGGACTTGGGCCATCCTCCACTGCACTCCCGGGCCACAGCAGAGAGCTTGACTGGAAGAGGAGCAACAAGGACTACAACCAGTGCCCATATGGGTTGCTGGCACCGCAGGCAGAGGATTAACCTAGTGCGCCATGGCACCAGCCCCTCTTCATCTTCTTAAGATATTAACAGGTCCTATTGGTTTAGGGTCCCACCACTTTTACCTCATTTAATTTTAATTGCCTACTTATAGACTCTATTTGCAAATTAAGTCACATTGCTTATTAGGGACTCAACACATGCATTTTGTGGTGGTAGGGGAGCAGAGGCACAACTCAGTCCATAATGGGCTCTAAGAAATAAAATACATTTTTTGGTATCCTATTCTATTTCTTTCTTTAAGATTTTGTAATTCTCATCATAGAGATCTTTAACATCATTGGTTAAGTTTATTCCAAGGTATTTGATTGCTTTTGTGGCTATTGTGAATGGGATTGATCTTAGAAGTTCTTTCTCAGCCGTGGCATTGCCTGTGTATACAAAGGCTGTTGATTTTTGTGCATTGATTTTATATCCTGCTATTTTGCCAAACTCTCCTATGAGTTCCAATAGTCCCCTAGTAGAGTTCTTTGGGTCCCCTAAATAAAGAAACACAACATCCGCAGAGAGGGATAGTTTGACTTCTTTCTTCCCAGTTTGTATCACTTTAATTTCTTTTTCTCTTGCTAAAACTTCCAGAACTATATTGAATAGCGGTGGTGAGAGTGGGGATCCCTGTCTGGTACGAGATCTCAGTGGGAATGCTTCCAACTTTTTCCCATTCAGTAGGATGCTGGAGTGGGTTTTTCATAAATTGCCTTGATTATATTGAGGAATATTCTGTCTATATCCAATTTGCTTAATATCCAGTTAAAATAATTTGCTTTTTATATATCTTGTTTTGTATTTTATTTTTTTTAAACTTTTATTTAATAAATATAAATTTCCAAAGTACAGGTTATAGATTACAATGGCTTTTCCCCTCCACAACTTCCCTCCCAACTGCAAACATCCCACCTCCTGCTCCCTCTCCCCTTCCATTCTAATCAAGATTCATTTTCAATTATCTTTATATACAGAAGATCAATTTAGCATATATTAAGTAAAGATTTCAACAGTTTGCACCCACAAAGAAACATAAAGTGAAATATACTGTTTGAGTACTAGTTATAGCAATAATTCACAATGTACAACACATTAAGGACAGAGATCCTACATGAGGAGTAAGTGCACAGTGACTCCTGTTGTTGACTTAACAAATAGTTTATGGCAGTCAGTAATCAACCTAGGATCTTGTCATGAGTTGCCAAGGCTATGGAAGCCTTTTGATTTCACCAACTTAGATCTTATTTAGACAAGGTCATAGTCAAAGTGAAGGTTCTCTCCTCCATTCAGAGAAAGGTACCTCCTTCTTTGATGGCCCATTCTTTCTACTGAGATCGGGATCTCACTCGCAGAGATCTTTCATTTAGATTTTTTTTTGCCAGAGTGTCTTGGCTTTCCATGCCTAAAATACTCTCATGGGCTCTTCAGCCAAATTCAAATGCCTTAAGGGCTGATTCTGAGGCCAGAGTGCTGTTTAGGACATCTGCCACTCTATGAGTCTGCTGTGTATCCCGCTTCCCATGTTGGATTGTTCTCTCCCTTTTTTATTCTATCAGTTAGTACTAGCAGACACTAGTCTTGTTTATGTGATCCCTTTGACTCTTAGACCTATCAGTATGATCAACTGTGAACTGAAATTCATCACTTGGACTAGTGAGATGGCAATGGTACATGCCACCTTGATGGGATTGAATTGGAATGCCCTGGCACGTTTCTAACTCCACCATTTGGGGCAAGTCAGCTTGAGCATGTCTCAAATTGTACCTCTCCTCCCTCTCTTATTCCCACTGTCATATTTAACAGAGATCACTTTTCAGTTAAATTTAAACACCTAAGAATAATTGTGTGTTAATTACAGAGTTCAACCAGTAGTATTAAGTAGAACAAAAAAAATACCTAAAGGGATAAAGTATTAAGTTGTTCATCAACAGGACAAGGGCTGATCAAGTCACTGTTTCTTGTATTGTCCATTTCACTTCAACAGGTTTTCTTTTTGGTGCTCAGTTAATTGTCACTGATCAGGGTAGAAGATATGATATATATCCCTTTGGGACTGGCTCATTTCACTCACCATGATGTTTTCAAGATTCCTGCATCTTGTTGCAAATGACCAGATTTCACTGTTTTTGACTGCTGTATAGTATTCTATAGAGTACATGTCCCAGAATTTCTTTATCCATTCTACTGTTGATGGGCATTTAGGTTGGTTCCAGGTCTTAGCTATTGTGAATTGAGCTATAATAAACATTAAGGTGCAGACTGCTTTTTTTGTTTGCCAATTTAATTTCCTTTGGGTAAATTCCAAGGAGTGGGATGTAGGAGTAGGAGTAGGGTTATATTCAGGTTTCTGAGGAATCTCCAGACTGACTTCCATAGTGGCTCGACCAGTTTGCATTCCCACCAACAGTGGGTTAGTGTCCCTTTTTCCACACATCCTCGCCAGCATC
Source organism: Oryctolagus cuniculus (assembly GCF_051225735.1). Taxonomy (NCBI): domain Eukaryota; kingdom Metazoa; phylum Chordata; class Mammalia; order Lagomorpha; family Leporidae; genus Oryctolagus; species Oryctolagus cuniculus. The sequence goes on along the minus strand of NC_142868.1, from coordinate 92,168,804 downwards.
TGTTGTTGGTAGATTTCTGAATGTGAGCCATTCTATCCGGGGTGAGGTGAAACCTCATTGTGCTTTTGATTTGCATTTCCCTGATTGCTAGTGATCTTGAACATTTTTTCATGTGCCTGTTGGCCATTTGGATGTCCTCTTTTGAAAAATGTCTATTGAGGTCCTTGGCCCATTTGTTAATTGGGTTATATGTTTTGTTGTTTTGGAGTTTCTTGATCTCTTTGAAGATTCTAGTTATTAATCCTTTATCTGTTGCATAGTTTGCAAATATTTTTCCCATTCTGTTGGTTGCCTCTTCACTTTCCTGACTGTTTCTTTTGCCGTACAGAAAAACTTCTCAATTTGATGCAATCCCAATTGTTAATTTTGGCTTTGACTGTCTGTTCCTACAGGGTCTTTTTCAAGAAGTCCAGCTAATGGAAGATCTCTCTCTCTCCCCCCTCTCTCTCTCTCGCTTTCTATTAAAATAAATGATTTTAACGAACTTGTATACATAACATTGAATGAATTCTTAGAACTCAAAATTAAAGAATTCAACAACTGAACTTCAAAGTCAACGAGTTATTTAATTAACTATTTCACAAAGTAGATATGGCTACATAGGTTCATGAAAAATGTTTGATGTTATTATTTATTAAAAATGTAAAATAAGGCTACAATGGCATAGCATTACACACTACTACAATTATCTTTTAATCCAAGAGACATATAGCATCAAATGTTTACAAGTATGTAGAAAAAATAGCGCTCATATTTTGCTAATGTGAAACGTAAACTGGCACATTCACTATGGAATAAAAGTGTTTTAATTACTAAAATCGTTAAACAAAAACTTTCTATGTGTGTTATCAATTTAAATTTGAAGATTATACTCAAGACTAAAGTAATACATACCTACACACGAATATTCATAAAACAGTTATTCACACTAGCCAATATCTGAAAAGAATGTAAGTGTGCATCAACCAGTGAATGGAAGATCTACATTTAGTAACAAATAATAATTAACCTGATAAATGTGACAATATGGACAAACCTAAATGAAACAAGCCTAAAGCAAAATCACATATTATGTGCTTCAATTAACATGAATTGTTAAAAAGTACTAATTTATAGGGACAAATAACACATCAGTGGCATTCATAGGCTGAGGACAAAATGAGAAAATAAAATAGGCAGGAAGGAACTCTGAGGAGGGCAACAGAAATATTCCACAACTGGATTGTGTTGATGGTCTCAAAACTCTACATATATATTAATAATCATACAGCTGTGTACTTAACAATAAGTAAGTTCGGTGGTGTGTAATTTAACCCTTAATAAAACTGTTAACATTAATCAAAAATTACCCACTTTGATTTTTGGCTTGCTTAATTATATTTATTTTTTATCTCCGCACAGCATGCACAATGAAAATCCAGAGAAATATTTGTTCAACAAATAAGTGAGTAAAGTATTTCCTTTTCTAATAAAAATAGCAGAATGAAATGTTCTTTTTCACTGAGAACCATTAGATAAAGACTGAGGAACAAGGTTTGAGTTAAATTTAATTCTTCTTGTATCATTCTCTTCATCTGACTTTCCTATCTCCTTAATATCACTCAGATAAGACAGTTTTTCTATATTATTTTCTGTATTTGAATTTTTAAAAATAACTTACCATGGAGAAATGACAGATATTAAACAGAAAATATTATAATTTATATATTTATTTACTATCAAAACTTTACTCATTAGCAGTAACATTAGAAACCTGCATTCATACTTAATAGGGTTGATATATTTCATAACCATGAAAAAATAGCAAATTTAACATAACTTAATGAAAAAAATCACATCTTCTACCTCTGAATTACCACTGGTATTTGCTTGGATTTTCTCTGGTGATATGATTTGCAGAAATGAATTCTGAAAACCTAAAAAAATAATAAAAAGGTGTCTTAAATTTGACTAAATATCCGTTCAATTTCTTTCATAAAGTTGCCTATGAAAATACAAGTATTTTATCACTGTGCATTCCTATAAAAAGCTTTAAAATTCCTATTTTGAAAACACACAGTTACGAAAACTTTTCAAAGGGTGAAAACAAAATATTCAACCTATATAAAATTGGCTGTTTCTGAAGAAAAACAGAATAAGTAGACAAAAGATAATCAGAGACATACTTCAAAAATCTTTCATGGGGCCAGGTGGTTAGCCTACAAGTTGAGATGCTCACATCCCACCTTTGGCTTCTGATTCTACCTTCCTAAAAATGTAGGCTTCAGAGACATCATGTGATAGTGAAAGAGATGAGGATGTGAGGCATTAGATGGGCTAATAGGCAATTAGGCCAGTGGCAAGGCAGTTAGGTCAGCTAACCACACTTAATTTTACCAAAGCTAGACACGACTGTAATCCCTGACTTCTGTTTAGCTGTTATTCTGCTCCTTCCCTAATTGGTTAAATTTAGGTTTGATTTTCAGAAATGGGCCAATCAGAGAGTGCCACTTCATGTTTATAAAAGTCAAACACTGGCAAGCTTCTCAGGCAATTCCTCCTGAGAGGGTTCTCACTTTCAATAAATCTTGCTTTGCTCACTGCCCCTGCTGTGTGGAAATTCTTCGACATGTGAAAAGAACTCCCACAGCAGCTTCGTGCCATGACTCAGACTTAACTGAAATTCATCCTGCCAGACAAGTGAGCTTGCAGAATGCTTCTGCCTCTGTTTTTTGAAGAGTCTCACTATCCCTCATTAACAACTCTCTCTCAAGAACACAAGGTCCCTGAAAGCCAGTTAAAAGCAGAGGTTAGCATGGCTGTTGGTCTTAAGACTCAGGGGTCAGGCTTGCTGACCAGGGCTGGATTAATCCCCCAGAGGTGAGGCTCCGTTCTAATTTGTTTCTTGCATGGACCAGCCCTTCGCCAGGGACTGTGAAAAGGCCTTGAGAATGCTGACAGATCCTGACCGAGCATTTATTCCTGTGCTTCCTCAGTTTCCTGACTGGACTCCAGACCCTGACAGCCTGAAAGGTGTTGAGCCAGGAAACGCGTTTCCTACAGTGTGGCACTATTGAGACTGGGTGCAGTCTGCAGCGTAGCTATGGGCTCTGTGCACAAATGCCATAACAACTCCTTACTTTACCCTGGACTTAAGTGCTGTTTTGGAGTCCTCATGAACTTTAACACTAGACACTCTACTCTCTCTACTTTTCATCTCCTCTTGGCTCTGGGAATGTTGGTCCTCACTGACTCAGTTTCCTTCCATGGGGTTGACCTATCATGTGAGACTGGGAGATGGTAGAGTAATTGCAAAAACTCATGCCATGGCAACACTCTGGTGTTTTTCAAAGGCTCCCTAACTGAACACTAGACTCCAACAGCCTAACAGGGTGGCAGTTTGAGAACTGTGCTCTTCTTTCTGTGGAGATCGATCTGTGGTGAGACTGGGCATGGTCTGGAGGGAGGCCAAAGGCTCTGTATCCCAATGCCCCAGTGACTCCTTACATTACCCCAGACCCTGACAAGATCCCCATCTCTTTTTCTTCTTGTTTCACTACACTGTGCTTCTGGATGCTGTTTTGTCCTGCCAGTTTTCCTCATTTCTTATAAACCAGAATTCATGGTCCCTAAATATCTGGTTAGTTTTGTGTCAGAATTTAGGTATCCCTTTTGTAGATAGGCAGCCTTTACCACCTAGTCAGCTCATTAGGCAGAGACCCCCTCATGACCTGGACTTGTGGAGACAGGTCCTCCAGCATGTTCTCTGGTGGCCTCCTCCCTCTCTTTCAGGTCCCTCCCTCTTTTGGATCTACCTTTGTCAGGTCCTTTCTAGATAAGCTATATCTCAGAGGTAGCTCAATGGAGGGAGTTTTTATTCCCCCACTGCTCCTTTAATCCTTCACTTGCATAGTTACCAGCCAAAATAGTGGCCAGGACTAGTGCCCTCTCTCCAAACTCTAACTCGAAGGATCTTTTTAAGGTTACATAGTTCAAGGTTAGGAGGCACAGGAAAACCATTTCTTTTCAGGTATGGGGACAAAGCTGCAACACTATATATATTTGGTCAAGGCAGGAGTCCCAGTTCCAGCATACTCTCAGTGTGTGCTGTTCTGGCAAATGTCTGTTGTAGGTTACAGGTGTGGAAGGCTGAGCAAGCATGGGTAATACATGCTAGTCTTATCTACATTTTGCCCTTCTCCATGGGCTTCAGAACATGTCTGAATGCCACAGACAGCAGAGGAATTTGAGAAATATCTCAGCCTCAGGAGAGATAAAAGCTGAAGGATGCCTGTTTTTATTCTCATTCCAGATGGGAAACAAACCCATCTACAGCAGGCATTTCCTCAGTGTGCATCCTTAGATATTGAGATTCCTTTGACTCCCTGAGCCAAAAAAAAAAAAACAAAAAAAAACCTTATCTTTGCGTCACTGCCTGGACTAATTACAAACTAGAGGAAGGAGAAAATTAGTCTCCAAAGGGAAGTATTAGTATTAACTACTAAGTGCCAGTTCTAGCTCCTCCAGGACTACAACATCTTCCCTGCAATCAACAGACCTGCCTTATTTAGCTCCCCCAGAACCTCATGCCAATTTATTATCTCTTCAGCAAATGCCTACAGGACAGGGACTTATTTTGCGTCCAAGTCCCTTTTTTCTCTGCAAGACCTTAAGCAGATTAAGGGAGATCTGGACAGTTTCATACATGGAGCAGACAACATAGAGGCCTACCAGAACCTTGTATGAGTTAACCTGGAACAATATAATGTTGCTCCTCTGCCAAGCTCTAACATGTTCACAAAATCTTGCAGCCATACAAGCAGCAGAGGAATTCAGGGATGCGTTTTCTGTATCACATGAACATGACCCTTAAATTGCAGTATATGAACAAAAGATGCCATTTCCCACTGGTCAACAGGCAGTTCCCCAGTATGACCCTGAGACTAACAATCCTGTAGACAACTGGAGAAGGCATCTTATTGTCTACATTATGTAAGGTCTAAAAACAATTAGAACCAAACCCTTTAACTGCTCTGCATTACCTCAGATTGATTAAGCTCCACAAGAAAATCCCTGTGCCTTCATGGAATGCCTGAGAGGGACTTTAAAAAAATCTACCTCATAAGATCCTGATTCTGTAGAAAGGCACTGAAATGGACTACTGACAGAAAAAATTGCTGTTTTCTCTATCCCAACAGAGACTTAAAGTTTGCTTTTTTGCTTGGCAGTCATGGCATTATACTTTCACCATCTTGCCTCAGGACTGTGCTAAATCTCTGATTCAGTTTTCACCTCGACTCCAAATATATCATCTGTGATAGACTTATTTAAGGTATCTATTCCTAATCTCTGGAATCAGTGAATATGTTAAGTTACATGGCAAACCACAATTAGGTTGCTAATTATCTGACCTTAAAACAAGATTATTTCAGATTATCTGGATGGGCTTAACTTAATCCCTCCCACTCTCCTTCTTCCGTTTCCCTCCCTCCTTTCCTTTCTTCTTTCTTATCTTCCACAAAATTTTAAGAAGAATAACAAGGATGAATACTTCTACTGGTGGACTTTGAGACACTAAATAAAATATGCCATATTTAGTCTATAATTCAACTATATAGATAATTTTGAAAATTAACAAGATATCCTATTTGATGAACTTGATATCAAAACATGCCACAATGTTATAGTAATTATAACAGTTTAGTTATACATAGGAATAGACAGATCAGTGAAATAAAAATACAGTATCAGGTAAATGTATTTCAGCCCGGCTATTCTATTCTCTGTTCTTTCTCTGATGTGCTCTGCCATGAGGCTGTGTTTTTTCAAAATGCATGGTACAGGCTTCTTTGCCCTCTGGATTATGGATGAAATCAACCAACATGAAGCACTGACAAAAGGAGGTAGAAAAGATAGGTTAAGGTATTTCATTTTTCACTGTCCTTTTCAGATTTAGCTATTTAATTTTTTTTTTTTTTTTTTGGAGTGGCAGACAGAGAGCTTCCATGAGTCAATGCAGCACCTAAATACTCCCAATAGCTGGGGGCTGACACCAGACCTGGGAACAAAGAACTAAATCTGAGTCTTCCATGTGAGTAATAGCAGCTCTATCACTTGAGCTATCACTGTCACCTTATAGGGGTGTGTATGAGTAGGAAGCCAGAATTGAGAGTGGAATCCAAGTACTCTGATATGGGATGTAAGTGTCCTAATGGAAAGATTAACTGCTAGGGTATACTCCTGCTGCCATCCCCAAGCCAGAGATGACTAAAGGAAATAGTCTGTGTTTATGCCTAGGAAGATTCAATATTGTCAAAATATCTTGTCAGTTCTCAAAAATTGACCTATAGATTCAAAACAGTCCCAATCAAAATTCTAGCAAGTTATTTTGTGGGCAGCAACAATTAGATTCTAAAGGTCACATAGAGAGGTACAAGATCCTGAAAAGTCAACTCAACTCAATATTGGAAAACAAAGTCAGAGGACTGACATCACCACAATTCAAAATTTACTCTAAAGCTACAGTAATGAAAATAATGTGATGTTGCAGAAAGAACAGAGAAGTAGATCAATGGAACAGAAAAAAAGCCCAGAATGAGATATGGGAAAATACCTGGAAACTGATCTTCAACAAGGGAGTAAAGGGACTACAATGAGCAAAGATACTTCTTCCATAAATGGTGCTGAAAGACCTGGACATCCACATTTTAAAAGATATCTAAACACACACCTTATATGTATCACAAAAATTGACTCCCAAAGGATCAGAGACCTACATGTAAAATATATAGCATAGAACTCCTAGAAGATAACATAGGAGAAAAGCTAGATGACCTTGGTATAGCAATGACTTTTAGACAACAGAAAAATACAATCCAAAAAAGAAATACTTAACAAACTGGACTTTGCTGAAATTAAAATGTCCAAGATGTGTGAATGTTGCAGCAGCCAAGACATCAATCTGTGTCCCCAAACGGGACAGCCTGAGCTCCAGTACTGGCTTTACTTCCAATTCTAGTTTCCTGCTACTGCATATTTTATCACAACAGAAAATAAAATATTTTAAATGATATTTTAAAAATTGGTAAAAGATAAAATTTCAAGATGGAGCTAAGGATTTAAATGTTTTTCTAAGAATACTAAGAAAAACTCACTGATATGTTTTAGATTGAACACTGCAAATAGCCTTTACAAAGTGTCAAATTTTAGTGTAGTACCCTAAGAATCATCAATTTTCTAAAAAGGATACTAAGCTATTTCTCCCTTGGCCAACTACATAGGTTGGATTTTCTACATCAACTTCAAATGAATGACAACAAAATGCAGAAGAGAATATGCGATTATGGATGTCTTCTAAAGCAGAAAGACATTAAAAATATTTACAAAAAGGTAAAACAACACTTTTCTGCTATGTTTTGGAAAATATATTTTAATTTTTAAAAGTCATTTGTTTTGCTGATACATATTTATTAAAAGGTCGATTCTTGTTTTTTCAACGAATACATATTCTTAAATTCTTTTTTTTTTTTGTTTTTTTTTTTTTTTGCGACAGGCAGAGTGGACAGTGAGAGAGAGAAAGGTCTTCCTTTTCCATTGGTTCACCCTCCAATGGCTGCTGTGGCCGGCGCACCGCACTGATCCGAAGGCAGGAGCCAGGTGCTTATCCTGGTCTCCCATGGGGTACAGGGCCCAAGCACTTGGGCCATCCTCCACTGCACTCCCTGGCCACAGCAGAGAGCTGGCCTGGAAGAGGTGCAACCGGGACAGAATCCAGCGCCCCGACCAGGACTAGAACCCGGTGTGCCTGCACCGCAGGCAGAGGATTAGCCTAGTGAGCCACTGCACCGGCCCCTATGGTTTTCTTAATATGATAAATACTCACAGATATAAATCCAGATAAACAAAACCTCTTTGAAATCTCAGTAACTGTTAACGTTTAGGGATTCTGAATTCAAAATTTTGGCAATCACTGCATTAAAATACAGAAATGTGTTGCAGTTTCCATGTAGAATCCTAAAATCACATACTGAAATTACAAGCCACAGAGTAGGTCTATTTGGTGATGGTCTTTGGGCCATAATCAGAGTTAGATGGTATCACTGGGTGAGGCCCTCAGGATGGGATGCACACCCTTCTAAGAGGCACAGTTGGAAAGGCAACGGTTTGAAGACTAGAAAAGAACCCACGCCAGAAACCGAGAACGCAGACATCCTGACCTCAGCCTTCCAACTGCCAGAACAGCGAGAAGACAAATCTGTATTGCTGCAGTTGCGCGGAATGCGGAGTCGTGTTGTGGCAGCTGGAACTAACAGAGCTTCCGCCAACGAGGCACCAGCTCTTAATAAGAGAACTGGTAGGCCAGGGCTGCGGTTCACTAGGCTAATCCTCCACCTTGCGGCGCTGGCACACCAGGTTCTAGTCCTGGTCGGGACGCCAGATTCTGTCCCAGTTGCCCCTCTTCCAGACCAGCTCTCTGCTGTGGCCAGGGAGTGCAGTGGAGGATGGCCCAAGTGCTTGGGCCCTGCACCCCATGGGAAACCAGGATAAGTACCTGGTTCCTGCCATCGGATCAGTGCGGTGCGCCGCCGCGGCAGCCATTGGAGGGTGAACCAACGGCAAAGGAAGACCTTTGTCTCTCTCTCTCTCTCTCTCTCACTGTCCACTCTGCCTGTCGCCAAAAAAAAAAAAAAAAAAAAAAAGGAACTGGTAAACACAGGGCGACTGCTGCGAACCAGGGAAGGCGAAGGCGTTGCGGGTGGGGCCGCTCCCTGGAAACCACACTCAGCAGGGCCTCCCTCGCATCCACACCTCCCCTCCCGTCCATCTGCGCGTCTATACCGCCTCCGCGGACTTCCTGCGGGACTCCTGCTCTGACACAGGAACGTCCGCAGCACCCAGGACCCCCGGCCCACGCGGGACCGTGGCTCTGGGACCAGCGAAGCCGGACACGGTCGGGGTCGGCGGGTCCCGGGGCCCCGGATTCCTGCGCTGTTTTCCCGGCACAGGGTTGTTTAGTGCCGCGCAGGCCGCATCCGCAAGGGCTGACAGAACGCAGATTCTCAGCGCACAGGTCTGTCCCGGCTTGCGAAAGTGACTTCCCCTCACGGTGGCTCTGCATCCCGACGCGGCGCCCTCCACGGGGGGCCGGCCAACAGGGAGCGAGGCCGCGGCCGTCGGAGGCAGCCGAGCCCGCTCCGGAGCGCGGGAGAGAGGCCGCCCCGCCCCGAGGGACGGCGGGGCCCGGGGCTTACCGGGCCTCGGCGCTGGGCAGCCACGGAGCCCGGCCAGCAGCAGCAGCAGGCGGAGCATGGCGTCGGGGCCGGGCGCCGAGCGGGAACTGACGGCGCGGCCGTTGGGCGGGAAGCCGTCCGCGGGCGCTGTTCTCGCGAGACCCTGGAGCGGGATTCCCGCGGCGCCCGGAGGCTGCCCGCTGCGCGCCGCCCCGGCCCGGGCTGGGTCCCCGCACACCTGCCCCTCCAGTGTGATGGCCCAGAGAACCGAGGCGTTCGTTCTCCTCTAGTAACAAACGCTAGCAAAGGTGGTGTGGTTATATTTGTACAATGCACAAACCAAAAGCATTTGTTTAAAACTAATGAAGTTCAGTCACTAAACACATTAAACTGTATTATGAAAGGTTATAAGGGAATTGTTTTCAAAATTTTCCTTTCCAAATTATTTCTTACATAGTAAAAATTCATTTTTCATAAAGCAGAAACAAAAATTCAGATACCACAGTACCTTTTGTATTTAAGAAAATTTCCTTTCCTCTGCCCAAATTTCGTTTTACTACATGAATCAACAGCCCATCTGATTAGATATATTAAATACCACACAATAAAGATTGTAATTTTTTTAAAATGATGCTACTGTGAAAGGATGCCATAGTTTAACATGATTCACAATAGAAATTTTTATATTAAATTCGTATTTTTAATAATCACCTATGGTTGAAAGAGCATAAAAATGGAAGCTTATAATGTATGTGAATGTATGCACTGACGTGTTTTGCACTTTCAAAATAATATTCTTAAGACAGAAAATCTTTTTATTCAAGTGGTAAAAGAGTGATGATTGTAGTGGGTGATTATTAATGAATGAAATATGAAATTTATTCAGTATTTTTGATGGCTAATTAATTTTCACAGGTTATTAGCAACTGTTCACTAGAAATTGCATTAATGACAACTAAGGTAAAAAGTTCAAAATAACACTTTAGCACACCATGAAAAATTTTATAACAATTACAGTTAATTTGAGAATCATTGTAACAGCATGTTCAAAATACCATAATCTGTGGTAAGTGTATTAACTTCATAGATGACTGAATAATGGAAAAGGAACCATTATCCTAAATCTCTGGCTTTACCACATTTCCTTGTGTTTCTCAAACCCCACCCTCAGTTTCTGTTTCTCTGTGTTAGTACAGGATTTTGGTATTTTGTTTTCTTTCATAGTTGCAACAGGAAGACTTTTCCAAGAAAGTGTCAGGGAAAAAAATAAAGTATAAACTCAGTTCCCTGAAAGGCATTTGCAAAAAAAGGGGTAAACATCAAATGAGGGAATTATATAAAAGAGGTGGAGGAGCAGGCCAAGCAGGAATAAAATTTCCCTGAGATGATACTTTTAGTTGTGGTAGGGATGGCCTGGGATGGAGGAATATAGTTGTTAATAGTGGGTTTGGGGGCCAGTGCTGTGGCGTAGTGAGCTAAGCCTTTGCCTGTGGCACCTGTATCCCATACAGGCACTGGTTCATGGCCAGACTATTCCTCTTCCAATCCAGCTTTCTGCCTTGGGAAAGCAGTAGAAGATGGCCCAAGTGCTTGGGCCCCTGCACTCACATGGGAGACCCGGAAGAAGCTCCTGGCTCCTGGCTTCAGATCGGCACAGCTCTGGCCATTGCAGCCATTTGGGGAGTGAACCAGCAGATGGTATACTTTTCTGTCTCTCTCTGTAACTCTCTCTCTCAAGTAAATAAATAAAAGCTTAATAAAAAAAAGTGGATTTGGAATCAATTAAATAATACTGTATTTATTAGAAGATCAACATAACATCATCCTCAACCTATGTGACAATAGCGAATTCACTTTATATTGTGAGGTTGTTATAAATTTGAGATTCCATGGTTAAAGGACTCTAAATGTAATCTAAAATGGAATAACTACCTTAAATTATTTGATGATCAATAATCAAGTTCATAGGTTATATGTTTTAAAGAGAGTAGAACTTAAAATTGGTAAAGCCACATTGTGGAAGACGCATGAGGACACTACATGGATTGAGTACTTCATTGTAGTGCTGTCTGAATATACGGGAAGCAAATTATTGCTAAATATAAACCTAGCTCTATGTTCATAAGCACAGAGCTGAAATTCCACCTCCCTCAAATATAATACCCACTCTGAGAATTAATATTATTGTAATACTATTATATTCAATTCTCTCGATCCATATACAATCCTATTTTATTGTACCAGTGTTTTATCATCACATTAGAATACCGCCTGGGGGTAAATATGTCTCAGAATTTATACTATATTGATCTTTAATTTGATTTCAATGTACTCTTACTGCATGATAAAGATTATATTGGCGGTTATGTTGCAGTGTTGGAATGCAATTGTACTTTGAAAGATTTTTGGTTTGGTAGTGGTAAGATGTATTTTATGTCATGCAAAATGTAGTAATACATTTTCTTCTTTCCTGCTGAATTTAAGCCTATCCATTGAGTTTTTAATCTCAATTCTTTTCTTTTCTTTAAAAGATTTATTTTTTTGAAAGAGTTACAGAGAGAGAGAGAGAGAGAGAGAGAGAGAGATTGAGATTTTTCATCCACTGGTTCACTCCCCAATTACAGCAACAGCTGGAGCTTCTCTGATCTGAAGCCAGGAGCCTGGAGCTTCTTCTGGGTGTCCCACACGGATGCAGGGCTAAAAGACTTGGGCTATTTCCCAAGGCTATGGAAGAGAGCTGGATTGGTCTCAAACCAGTGCCCATATGGGATGCCGGCACTGCATATGGATGGTGGCTTTACCAACTATGCCGCAGTGCCAGCCCCTTTTATGTTTTCAATAGTAAAATTTCACAGATTTTTAAATGCCTGTTCTGTGCTGACATTTTCCATCTTATCTAGTAACTTCATGACATAATCGACATAGTTATTTTAAGTCAGTGTCTGACAGTTATCAACTAGATGCCCTCTATTTCTATTCTTTATTGCTTCTTGGTTTTCATCTCATTTTTTTTCTTTTACACAGGGCTTGGTTGGTTCCCTTATGTTAGGAGCCAAACATAAACAGTCACAGAAACCAGTTGAGGTATAGTTCACTCTGAACTATGGGATCCCAATACAAAGGCTAGGCATTTGCTTAGGTACCTCCTCCCTGGTAGGACTCCAGTATTTATCCACTACACTGTGAGTTTTTTGAAGGCGTTTTTCAGATTCCTAGCCTCTACGTTGTCACTTTCAGAATAGGTGGACCCAATAAGGATAGGAAAGTGGCCCCACTGCTGGGATCACCTCTAGACTTCCTTCCCCTCCTGGACCTTTTCCCCACTATTGCTTGCTTCCTCAGTTTCTGATGCCTTTAAACACTTATGCTCTCATATTGTCCAGTTGTGTCGCGGTCTCAGTCGATGGCCCAAGCCATTTGGTCTCCTACTGCTAGTTATTTCAAAGGGCTTTGCTTCTGAATCATACATGCCAAAGGCTGCAGCAGAAGTTGATTGTGTATTTCTCGGGCTTCACTACCATTTTCGCATGGTACTAACATGACAGTAAGTTATACAAAAGTTTTAGAAAGCCTTTGTTGCTTCTCGGCTCCTGCTTTTACTTTAGGTTTGCCTGGCAAATTCACATAAGGGACTGATCTTCCCAGAATTCGGAACCAAGTCATCTTCCCTCACTCGAGAGAGGTGACGCTCCGGAGACACCATGTGGGCATACGGCCTTGACCTAAGGAATCAAGGAAGTCCCCCACTAAGCACAGGACATACGTACGATCTGATACACCACTGTCTGTTTGTCTAAGGTAGGGAACCCCTGCATAATGTCGTCAGCCTCTGAGGTGCTAGAAATTTGTTTTGTTATGGCAGCAGTGCTGTGTGTGTCTTTCCTTTGTCTAGAGTTGGTGTGGCATGCCGCTCTCAAACACTCAAACATGGGAAAGATACCCCCCTCTCAAAAGCTCATACACATTACCAAACATAGTGAATCTGTGAGTGATAAGAGCCTGACACTCCAGGTCTCTGCCTCACCAGCAACAGTTGATGACTTAGGGAGAGAGAGCTCTGGACAGTGAAAAAAACAATGTAGCAAACAAGGTAGCAAACAAGGTAGCAATGCCTAGTCAGCCACCCCCCAAATATCTGTCGGATGAACTTAGATGACCTCGAGGGGATAACCCATGCGAGGTCATCCCATCTGTACCCAGTGAGGATCCCCACATTTGTGGCAGTCCCCAGGCACCCCAGGCTCTCAGGGCAGCATGTTTGCCTTTAATCTTGAAGTGGACGCAAAATTCAGGTCTTGGATTCCAACGCCTGTAAAAAGGATTGGGCTAACCAAGGGTGGAGGTTATGCTTGTGTCTTTCCAGAGAATGTAGGACAGCCCATTTGGGTACCAGCCAGAAGCATTAAGCCTGCAACTGATAGCCAACCAGAACCAGCTGAACAAGACTGAGAGTTTGCCTTGTTAGCAGCACCTGCTCTATCATCCTACCCTAAGAAACTGCCCATAGCCACATCCATTACTCTTTTATACCCCACTAGCTCTGGTCAGCCACTCGAATGGCCCACAGCCTGTGTGTGGTCATGCCATTCCTGATTACAACTGTTCCTCATTCCTACCCCTGTTGTGCCCAGATCATTAGATCCCCGCAGAGACCCCCAGAGAGTTGATCACACCGAACTGCAAAAGCAAGGTTTATTCGGGAGTACAAGCCACGATAGGGACCCCATCCAACCAATCAGTGCAGCGGAGGAAGGAGGGAGGCCCTGGTGTTTGTTTGGGAGAATTTTTAAAGGAAAAAAGGGCTACATCAGCAGGAAAAAAAGTTACATACAGCACAGAAGCTTTGGGTACAGGGAGATACTTTGTTTAGCAATCTCTACTGTGCTGACCTTGGTCTACCGAGCTAGCTGTCCCTGGCAAGCTTTGATATCTCCAGAATGCCTGAATGCCTGTTTTTACAAGGGCTTGGGTCTGCTATGGGAAATGGAGGCTGCTTTTTTATTGTTTTAAAATGGTGTCACTTTGGCTCTTCATCCCCATCTGAGCAGCACTCCTGCGGTCTCCTGTTTTGAGTGCTGGTTAGTCAATGATGGGTAAGATCCCCTGGGGGACAACCTAAGACAGGCACAGCCACATACAGAGATGACATGGAAATGGGGTCAACAATGGTATGGCCAAGAATCATGCCTCCCATTGCTCAGAAATAAACGAAAAGGGTGAAATGTGGTGGAATGAGAAGGCCATGCCAAGATGGCCGCTGGCAACAGAAACTGCCTGGCAACAGGCCGTGGTTGGATGGCTTTGGAAACCACATGACAACAGAGCATGGCTTACAACAGGTTGTGATTGGATGGCTTCAGAAACCACATGGCAACGGAGCCTGACTGACAACAGGTCATGATTGGATGGCTTTAGAAACCACATGACAGCAGAGCCTGCCTGGCAATAGGCTGTGATTGGATGGTTTCAGAAACTGCCTGGCAACAGAGCCTGACTGGCAACAGGCTGTGATTGGATGGCTTTGGAAACTGCCTGGCAACAGGGTGTGATTGGTTAGGGCATAGACTGCCCCTTGAATGGATTGGCTGCCTTGGCTATATAAGCTGCTGTAGCAACTGAAATAAATGAGTCTGTGGGCTGCTCACCTCTGGCTCGCTTTCATCCAGCTCCCAGGGTCTGTGTGGTGACTCTGCACCTCTTGCCCCCACCACGCTCCTCCTCTCAGAACGAATCCACAGCAACAAGCCTTCATGCAGATTATATTCCATCTATGGTTTCCATCAATTTTACAACCTAAATAATAAATCTAAATTAAATTAGACACAAGGAAACTATCTAGAATTATATTGGCTTTTTAAATTTTTTATTTATTCATGTCTTATTTCTTTGAAAAGCATTAGACAGAGATAGAGATTTTCCATCTCATCTTCATCTCATGTTGGTTCCCTTAAGGTCCTGCAACAGTCCAGACTGGGCCAGACCAAAGCCAGGAGAGAGGAACTCAATCCTGATTTCCCATCTGGGAGGCAGAGACACAGACCTGACCTGAGCTATAAAGCCAACACCTGAACCTAGGGACTCTGAAATGAGATGAGAGTGCCCTATCCACCATCCATTCATCCATTCATAATCTTGATAGGAAGTGTTGAAATTACTTGGGTGCATAGTTAGTAGGAAATATATTTAATTGTATAAGTAAAAAGAGCAGAAATTACAAGGATATTACCACAATGTAGTCATAAATAGATTTCTATATAGATTATTAGTAAATACATGAAATTTATTAATAAACAAAATATAGAAGACATTATTTACTTATAATGCTGATATCTAAGGACATTTTGCTTATTCAACATATCTTTCTCACTGAATGTAGGACAGTTAATTCTCTATTTTTTTAATTCACTAATACTAAACTACTATTATATTACTTCAGATAAACTGTATTAAAATGTAACATTTCCTGTATCAATTTTTTTAAAGATTTATTTTATTTCAAAGGCAGAGTTACAGAGAGGCAGAGAGAGAGAGAGAGAGAGAGAGGAAGAGTCTTCCATCTGCTGGTTCACTCCCCAAATGGTCACAATGGCTGGAGCTGGGACAATCCAAAGCCAGGATCCTGGAGCTTCCTCCAGGTCTCCCACATGAGTGCAGGGGCCCAAGGACCTGGGAACCCTTTACCACCCTCCCAGGCCACAGCAGAGAGCTGGATCAAAAGTGGAGCAGCCAGGACTCGAACCGGTGCCCATAAGAGAATGCCTGTGCCACAGGCTGGGGCTTTAACCTGCTGCGCCACAGTGCCAGACCCCTTGCTATTTCATTTGTCCATTGTCAGTTCATTCCAGAGAACCTTCAGAGAGGGTGAAGGGCGTTTCCCCTCGACACTGATAATCCTGACTTTGTCCTGCTAATCAGGTACTTGGCATGCTGCTTTTCTAAGCTCTCACATGGACAGAGTTATTTATGGGTATCAAAAGATAACCAGAAAACATAAGTTTGACATGCTCTAATACAAACTGCATCATCCTTGATGGGCACCTTAATATGCTCTCTTGACACATGGGAAAGTGCAGAGGCAGGAAGTTCTCTCATCTTCTCTGTCACCCTTCTCCCCTGAAGCAGGCCACAGAGCTTCATTTCCAAGGTGTCCTTCCTATACTGGAGGAAAGGAAACCCCTTTCCTCCAAGGATGAAGGGACACAGAGAAGGACAGGAGCAAAACTGCCTTGCTGAGGCCTCCCTATTTACCAACCTGAGATCATATCCCTTCTGTCAAATCATACTCTGGCACAACCAGCCCCTTTTTATCCAACTTAGCAAAAAATGCACAGGGTTCTCTATTTCTCTGAGTCTCCATTTTCTTACAAATTCTCCTGTGTACATGAATTAGATTTCTATGCCTGTCATTCGAAAATCTGTTGTTTTGTTTTAGGGGTCTGAGCCATGAACCTAGACATAGATATGCAAAGAAATCTTTCCTTCTTTGTATCCTAAGCATGGACTTGAATTTGCATGGAAAGTCATTTAATTCTTACTCAAAAAATAACTCAAGAGAATAGTCACACACTAAACAAATGAGTCCCATCTAGCCTCCCAACACTTATCAGCCTCCAAAGTTCTGCTTCATATATCATGGTAACAATTTTTAACACAGATTAAAATTTAAGTAGGGTGTTAACAGATGCCTTGCCCTCATTGGGTAGACACTGGAAAATTATTCAGAGAACACCTGGAATTATCATTTGATGACTCTACAATATTCCAAAGATGAACTTCTGGCAATGTAAATGTAATGAGGGCAACCAAATGCAGCAATTTATTGATGTAATTATTATTGATAAGTCAGTTAAAAAGTTAAAAATAAATACCTAACACTGATAATAAGAGATAGCATTTATGACATCTATGGCTGTCTCTTCCAGTTGTTCTTCATTTAGCAGAAAATATGTGTGTCTCTGAGTATGTGTGTTTCTTTGAACTCTATGAAATGAGGAAAAGCATCTACTTTAATCAAAAGTAGTGCTTAGGGGCTGGTGTGGTGTGCCTGGTAAGGCCCCTGCCTGCAATGCCAGCATCCCCTATGGGCGCCTGTTAGTGCCTTGGCTGCTCCACCACCAGTCCAGCTCCTCACTAATGGCCCAGGTGTCCAGGTCCCAGCCATTTATGTGCGAGACCTGGATGAAATTCCGGGCCCCCTGGCCCTGGCTTGGCCCAGTGCTGGCCGTTGTGGCGGCCTGAGAGTAAACCAGTGGATGGAAGATCTCCCTCCCTGCAAGTCTGACTTTCAAACAAATAAATAAAAATACTTAAAAAAATAGTGCTTAATCACTAAAGTACTTAAGAATTAACACAGAGTATGGGGAGGAGTTCCATTTCTGATTAGGGTGAAGAAAGCTGTAAGAGAA
This sequence comes from Oryctolagus cuniculus, assembly GCF_051225735.1. Taxonomy (NCBI): domain Eukaryota; kingdom Metazoa; phylum Chordata; class Mammalia; order Lagomorpha; family Leporidae; genus Oryctolagus; species Oryctolagus cuniculus. Next base: position 92,151,190 of record NC_142868.1, on the reverse strand, counting down.
CATCTTTACAATTAGAAAAAGATAGGTAATAATAACAAGAATGATAATAATCACAATGATACAAAATTGTAAGTTATTTGGTATCCAAAGAGAGGAAGTCACAAAGCAACCGAACTGAATTCCAAGAGGTGATAAGCCCCTCTGAGGAAACAGAGGGAAACACGAGTTACTCCACCTTTGATGAAGCATGGAAGGAACAGGCAAGCAGGAAGAAAAGGTCTGAAATTATAAAGCTATCTTAAAGGCTGAATCCCTGGGATTCCTTGGCACAGGCAGTTCAACTCTTCCATTGGGAAAAGACTCAGGGTAAGGTAGGAAAAAGATTTCCCAGGCTTGCTGCTCTGAAATCACTCCTTGCCATACAAAGCAAAAGCTATAAGCTATCGGGGGGAGGAGCAAAATCCTACACTGATAGAAAAGGAAAGAGATGCTACTGATTGGATAAGGGGGCAAAAACCCTGAGAAACAATTTACCATTCCTGAGTTTCTCCTCCAGAAGGCAACTAAATGTGTGGTATAAGAGCTGGATATTAGAACATGCCTGAGAAATATAGTATATCAATCAAGTTCTGCAATGTACTTTTTAAAGAGCATTCCAGAAAGTCATAGGCAGGATTTTTCTTTTCCTTTTTTAAAATTTGTTTATTTATTTGAAAGGTAGACAGAAAAAGAGAAATACAGATACCTCCCATCTCCTGGTTCACTCCCCAAATGCCAGCAACAGCCAGGGCTGCACCAGAACCAAGCCAGGGATCAGAACTGAATCTGGGGCTCCAGCATGGGTGGCAGTGACACAAGCACCTGAGTCATAGCCGGCCATCTCCCAGGATGCACAACAGAAGCAGAGCTGAGACTTGAACCCAGATACTCTGATATGGGACACAGTTGTCCCAAGTGGTATCTTAACCTCTCTGTCAAATGTATGCCTCCAGGCCATGTATTTGATTTAAATAATTTACTTATTAAAAATTTTTAAAATTTATGAAAAGGAAGGTCTTTAATTTAAAAAGATGTGGTGACTGGCTATAACCTGAGAGAATGATGATTATAAAAGAAGGAAGATGGCAGCCTGGGAAAGTGGAAGACGGCCCAAATCGTTGGGCCTCTGCACCCATGAGAGAGACCCTGAAGAAGCTCCCGGCTTTGGATCGGTGCAGCCCTAGTCCCTGTGGACACCCGAGGAGCAAACCTTTGGATGGAAGACCTCTGTCTCTGCCTCTCCGTCTGTGTAACTCTGACTTTCAAATAAATAAACAAGGCCGATGCCATGGCTCACTAGGCTAATCCTCCGCCTGCAGCGCTGGCACCCTAGATTCTAGTCCCGGTTGGGGCGCTAGATTTGTCCTGGTTGCTTCTCTTCCAGTCCAGCTCTCTGCTGTGGCCCGGGAAGGCAGTGGAGGATGGCCCAAGTGCTTGAGCCCTGCACCTGCATGGGAGACCAGGAGGAAGCAACTGGCTCCTGGCTTCGGATCAGTGCAACGCGCTGTCCATGGCAGCCATTTGGGGGGTGATCCAACAGAAAAAAGGAAGACCTTTCTCTCTGTCTCTCTCTCTCTCACTGTCTAACTCTGCCTGTCAAAAATAAATAAATCTTTAAAAGAAAGAAGAGGCAACCCACCAGTGTACTATTTGCTTATGCATTTGGATTATAAAAGAGCCTCTTCAAGAAAGAGATAAAAGCACTTAGGAATCTCAAAAGAGGAAAAACCTTGAAGAAGAATCAATTCTGGAACAGTTCAGAATTTTCTTAATTTTCAGTCATCCATAAAGGTTCAGGGTAGAAAATGAAACAGCAGACAGTTTTAAAAAAATGGGTAAAAGGAAGGTAATGTAAATTAAAATTTTCATTAATCAGATGCAGAAATCAGATGAGATGTTGATAGAAATGAGACACAAAGTACTAGCTCTGTTTTGAAGTAACTTATTTACAACAACCAGAACCTGGCTGCATACTAAATGGCAAAACCCCTAACCATGTGGAATGATGAGGAGCCTCTATCTTCTGGAGTGAGAATATTGGGAGTTGTTAGCACAAGCACTGCAGTCTGAACTTGCATTGCTTTGAGGGACTGATGTCTAGCATAGAGCTCTAGCACTGGTGTTAAACAAGTGGGACGACAGACACTTGTCTGCTGTAAAGCCCTGTTTTTCACTCCCCCCTCCCTCACATAAGACATAAGGGAGTGAATGATCCTATGTGTCTTTTTTTTTTCCTTTTTTTTTGGTTAAGATAGTTGACTTTGCTACCCCAATTGGGAAAAGAAAAAAAAGTCATTTCATGACCAAAATCTCTCATAGGTTGACTATGATTAAAGGTTTGGTATTATACGAGGCACTGCAACCTGTGAATCCCGTGTGCTCATAAAGTTAAATCCAGAGTACTTTTGAATCTTTCCTAACCAAAGAGAAAAGAGTCTAATAAATTAACTCATCTGTATCATTTTTGAGTGTCTGCTTTCCAAAATATACGTTAACTTTAGCTAATCTTCCAGAGGAAGGTGATTTTTCCTAAGTCATTTCAGTCAACCATCAGAATCATTCTAAATGTTTTATCTTCAAAAAGCACTTCCTAGGCATTTGTGTCCCTGCAGTGTCATTCTAGAGATTCACCACAGAAGAACCTCCTTCTAAAACTCGTCCTTTCCCTTTCATAAAGTTGTAACATTTGGAAGGACAGTACAGCAAGCAGAGCAAACAGTAACTGCAAAAGGCCTGGAAGCTGAGAAGAGCTTGGTGAACAGAGACATGGTCCATGTGGCTGCAGTACGCTGAGCAGAGGAGCAAGTGGGGAAGAAAAGCATGCAGTGGGTCCTTTGAGATCTTGATGAGGAGCCTGGACTTTCACTTTCTGTTTCTGAAGTTCTTCTCTAAGAATTCTATCTTCTGGTAAAACAAAAAAAAATAATAATTGTCTTGTTCTTCAGTTGGAGCTGAGCTGTGGAATGGATTCTGATCACTGTACAAAAATCTGTGATGGGCTGTCAGTGAACCTCTTCCTCCAGTGCAAAACATACCTTTGGAAATCAGCAGCCAACTTGACATCAACTATGACAATGCTCAATAATCATGTGCTTCACATAAACAAGTCTAGTATCTGCTAACACTAACCGATAGAATAAATAAAGGGGAGAGTGATCCAACATGGGAAGTGAGATACTCAGCAGACTCATAGAATGGCAGATGTCCTAAATAGCACTCTGGCCTCAGAATCAGCCCTAAAGGCACTCGGATCTGGCTGAAAAGCCCATGAGAGTATTTCAGGCATGGAAAGCCAAGACACTCTGGCAAAAAGATCTCTGTGAGTGAGATCCCAGTGGAAAGAACAGGTCTTCAAAGAGGGAGGTGCCTTTCTCTGAAGGGAGGAGAGAACCTCCACTTTGACTATGACCGTGTCTAAACAAGATAAGAGTCGGAGAACTCAAGGGGCTTCCATAGCCTTGGAAACTCATGACTGGTGCATAGGGAGATTACTGATGCCATAGACAGGAGTGTCAATTGGTAAAGTCAACAACAGGAGTCACTGTGCACTTACTCCTCATGTAGGATCTCTGTCCTTAATGTGCTGTACACTGAGGCTTAATGCTATAACGAGTACTCAAACAGTATATTTCACTTTGTGTTTCTATGGGGGTGCAAACTGTTGAAATCTTTACTTAATGTACACTAAACTGATCTTCTGTTAAAAAAAAAAAAAAAGAAAAGAAACTATCAATTCCCAACTTGACTCTCACTGGGATTAAACATGACAATAGGTCTGATCTGATTTCATCATCATTTAAAAAAAAATCATCTATTATTTTTCACTTTATGTTTCTGTGTGGGAACAAACTGTTGAAATCCTTACTTAAGGTATACTAAGCTGATCTTCTGTATACTAAGATAATCGAAAATGAATCTTGATGTGAATGGAAGGGGAGAGGGAGTGGGAAAGGGGAGGGTGGTGGGTGGGAGGGACGGTATGGGGGGGAAAGCCATTGTAACCCATGAGACGTACTTTGGAAATTTATATTCATTAAATAAAAGATAAAAAAAAAACTTAAAAAAAAATAATCATGTGCTTCAGAAGTCTGTCTTGTTCAGCCACAGGAAAATGTTCTTCACAAAAAAATACAAGGCACAGATGGAGACCCTTTTAAAATGGTTGTGCCACCTGGACTTTCTGGCCGGGAAAGCAACTCCAGGATACAATCCTTGCTTCATAACTGCCATTCCCAACTCCACCACAGCTCCCACCACAGTCTTCCCCCAGTCCGGCAACAAACTCCCAGGACTTCAGAGCAGCCATTGCCTGGCTGAGAGGCCAATCTATTTTTAAATAAAATCTTCTAAGAATTTATTGTCTATCCTAACCAGTATCTAACTGGCACTATGAATGTCATTAATCTATAATGCTTGAGTTGGGAATTCATTATACTCTTTCTGGATAAGGGAGGTGAAATGAAATTTTCCAAAAAAGTGAGATAATATGAACTGGCCTCACATAAAAAAGTAAAAGCTAAAATGTTTTTCACCAATAACATTATATTAGAATAAGTTAGGGAAAACCATATGGACTTTATAATCATTGATGAAGTACATTTGATCAAGATGGTCTATATTATCTACTGTTAATTCCAAAAGCTCTATTATGCAGTGTTGGAGAACACCTTGAGCACTCCCTGGAGCCTGTGTGTCTATTACATGATATCCACCAACACCCACCTCATAATCATTGCATATCTGTGAAAATGGAGAAGAGCTGCAAGACAATCCTCCATCTTTTTCCACCCAGCCAAAGGAACAGCACTTTAAAAGTAGGTCAAATTCAACTTCTCAGAATGATAGTTTGATAAAGTGAATGACATGTTCACTGGTTGAGTGAATCTTACTACAGCATATACTGAAACTAAAACATCACCTTGTGCTCCATACTTATTATTTGTCAATTAAACATGTTTATAAAAACCAAACTTTGCAAACTGGTAAAGCCACTAAGGAAGTCAGTATGGAGATTCCTCAGAAACCTGAATATAACCCTACCATACAACCCAGCCATCACACTCCTTGGTATTTACCCAAAGGAAATTAAATTGGTGAATAAAACAGCTGTCTGCACCTCAATGTTCATTGCAGCTCAATTCACAATAGCTAAGACATGGAGTCAAACAAAATGCCCATCAACAGAAGACTGGATAAAGAAATTATGGGACATGTACTCTATAGAATACTACACAGCAGTAAAAAACAATGAAATCCGCTCATTTGCAACAAAAAGGAGGAATCTGGAAAACATCATGCTGAGTGAAATGAGCCAGTCCCAAAGGGACAAATATCATATGTTCTCCATGAACGGTGACAACTAACTGAGCACCTAAAAGGAAACCTGTTGAAGTGAAATGGACACTATGAGAAACAATGACTTGATCAGCCCTTGTCTTGACTGTCAAGGGACAACTTACTATTTTATTCCTTTTAGTATTTTTTGTTTTATTTAATACTATTGGTTGAACTCTTTAATTAACACACAATTATTCTTAGGTGTTTAAATTTAACTGAAAAGTGATCCCTGTTAAATGTAAGAGTGGGTATAAGTGCCGGTGCCGCGGCTCACTAGGCTAATCCTCCAACTTGCAGCTCCGGCACGCCGGGAAATAGTCCTGGTCGGGGCACCGGATTCTGTCCCGGTTGCCCCTCTTCCAGGCCAGCTCTCTGCTGTGGCCCGGGAGTGCAGTGGAAGATGGCCCAAGTCCTTGGGCCCTGCACCCCATGGGAGACCAGGATATGTACCTGGCTCCTGCCATCAGATCAGCATGGTGCGCCGGCCGCAGCGTGCCGGCCGCGGCGGCCATTGGAGGGTGAACCAACGGCAAAGGAAGACCTTTCTCTCTGTCTCTCTCTCTCACTGTCCACTCTTCCTGTCAAAAAAAAAAAAAGAAAGAAAGAAAAAGAAAAAGAGTGGGTATAAGAAAGGGAAATTATGTACAGTTCAGCACATGCTCAATCGGACTTGCCCCATATGGTGGAGTTAGTAACGTGTCAGGGGATTCCAATTCAATCCCATCAGGGTAGCATGTACCAATGCCATCTCACTAGTCCAAGTGATCAGTTTCAGTTCATAATTGATCATAATGATAGGTCTAAGAATCAAAGGGATCACATAAACAAGACTAGAGTATGCTAACACTAACTGATAGAATTAAAATGGAGAGAATGATCCAACATGGGAAGTGGGATCCACAGCAGACCCATAGAATGGCAGATGTCCTAAACAGCACTGTGGCCTCAGAATCAGCCTTTAAGTCATTCGGATCTGTGAGAAGAGCCCATGAGAGTATTTCAGGCACGGAAAGCCAAGACACTCTGGCAAAACAAACAAACAAACAAACAAACACCTAAATGAAAGATCTCTGTGAGATCTCAGTGGAAAGAATGGGCCATCAAAGAAGGAGGTACCTTTCTCTGGAGGAGAGAACTTCCACTTTGACTATGGCCTTGTGTAAACAAGATTGGAGTTGGTGAACTCAAGAGGCTTCCATAGCCTTGGCAGCTCATGACAAGAGCCTAGGGTGATTACTGACGTCATAAGTAAGAGTGTCAATTTGTTAAGTCAACACCAGGAGTCACTGTGCACTTACTCCTCATGTAGGATCTCTGTCTTTAATGTGTTGTACTATGTGAATTTACGGTATAACTAGTACTGAAACAGTATTTTACACTTTATGTTTCTGTGTGAGAGCAAACTGTTGAATTCTTAATATATACTAAATTGATCTTCTGTATATAAAGATAATTGAAAATGAATCTTGATGTGAATGGGATGGGAGAGGGAGTGGAGTGGGAGATGGGATGGTTGCGTGTGGGAGGGAGGTTATGGGGGGCAAATGCTATAATCCAAAATTTGTACTTTGGAAATTTATATTTATTAAATAAAAGTTAAAAAATCAATAAAAATAAAAACCAAACCAAACACTCTAGGTAAACAAAGTGTTGACTATGCTAATTAGCTTTATACACTATCCCAACATTCTTTCCAAATTAAAACATTACCTGATACCCCATATGTGAACACAATTATGACTTGTAAATTATAAACATTTTAATTCTACCTTTTGGAATTTATCTGACATTTATTTCTATGTATGTAAAGACCTCTGTACAAGGATGCTTGATACTACAATTTCTTTTGATAATATTAAAATGACCCATTTTAAATGTAGGGTAAATCTACAATTGGAATATTATACAGTTCGTAAAAAAGAATGAGACGCATGCTCCGTTTTGCAAACAGTGGAGCAAATATCTAGATAAATCTTCCTAGTATAAAGCACCTAAAATGCTGATTACAAAATTAATGAGGTGTTTTTATGGCAGTATTTGGCCTTGTGAACATCTCCCATTCTTGGTGGCTACAGTATGTGTGCATTTTCAGGTAATAAGCAGACATTGGCAGCAAAGCCTTGTACCTGAGTTGTACAAACTGCTGCAATAAAAACCTACATAAAGCAAAGACATCTGATGGCTTATATCCTCACCACATTAACTAGAAAAAGGAACACCTGCATCAGAGAAGGCCGTGGGAATAATACTTACGTAGCTCTCAGTACTGATTGAAGGGAAATGACAGTCTCCATGAAAGAAATTCTAATCACATATCTAACCTCAAAATGATCAAAAGGATTTGTGAACCAAAGTTCATAATACTCATGTGGCTCAAAAAATACTAAGTTGTCCCAAGGCATGCGGCCAAGAAAAACATAACAGTCTTTCTAGGAATTCACTAAATTCAGAACTCAGTAATTTCCATAAACAGAGCTCCAAAGAATATGAGTTTAGAATCACAATCACAAGTCAACAGAAATAATAAACCACAGAACTCACTAAAATTTTACATAATAATCTAATAAAGCAGATATTTCTGTATGTTTGAAGAAATAAAAATTTTAAATACATAATGCATCCAAAAGCAACTATTTCTTTTTTCTTAAAAATTTATTTATTTATTTATTATGTAGAGTTAGAGAGAGAAGGCTTTCATCCCCAAATGGCCACTATGGCTGGAGCAGGGCCAATCTGAAGCCAGGAGCCAGGAGCATCTTCTGGGTCTCCCATTTGGGTGCAGGGGCCCAAAGACTTGGGCCATCTTCTTCTGCCTTCGTAGGCCATTAGCAGAGAGCTGGATCAGAAGAGGAGCAGCCAGGACACCAACCAAGTGCCCAAGGTTTAGCCTAGTATGCCATAGTGCCAGGCCTGAAAGCAACTATATCAAATAACCAGACAAATCTGAAATACAACCAAGTAGAACTTGAGAAATGAAATGCATTTTAAAACCAGTAAAATTAAACATTTAGCAGATCTGTTAAGTGATAGATTGGACATAGCTACAAGAGAACAGAAGTTGATAAGATAATGGGAGAGAGGCACTATTTTAAAGTGTGAACATATTTTTTAATGTTGAACACTAAATCTCTGCCACACAATGAGTGTGTCTGTGTACCTTCATGCATCTAAGTAAGGGTGTGAATGGCGAGGAAGATGGCAGTGGAAAACTACTTCTGTCAGTAGGAAATGCCATGATAGAGGAAGCACAGTGGACAAGAAGGCACAGAAGGCATTCCCACCACAGAAGGTGTCAGAACAAGATGCATGAACTGGGACTGTGGTTCACACACACACACACACACACACACACACACTTCTACAAATATGTGTGTAAATTTGTGCATACATACAAATCTATACACATATATGCATCTAAGGGAGGGAGAGAAGGAGAGAAAGAGAGAAATGAGAAGTTCTCTTCAAGGTCAAGTCCTCAGGAGAAAAGGTTATATAGTGAAAAATGTCCACTCATACTTGCAAACCATCCAGCTCCCTCCTCTGAAGGCAAAAGTCACTAATTTACTCATAGGTACTACTAGTATATGTTGCAAAGTGGGGATGAGCTCCTAGAAAAATGATTGAGGTGGAAGCTGTGGTCAGGATCTGGCACTTTATCTTATTCTAAGCCAGATAAAGTTTACCCATACACAAGCATATAATGAATGTGTGTGTACTCAGGTACAATAAATCTGTGCTTTTCTTTATTTTTCCAGAAGATCCTGCTTGTTTTTTAGAATATTTTATTTTTACCTAGAAACCTTTTATTTAAGGTGTATAAACTTCACACATTTCATACATACAAACTTAGGAACAATGTGATTCTTCCCATACTGCCCACCAACACTCCCAAATTGCCACCTTTTATCCACCCCCCCCTACTTTATTATTCCCATTCTTATTTTTTACTAAGATCTATTTTCAATTAACTTTATACACATAAGATTAACTCTACACTAAGGGTTCAAAAATCATTCCTCAACAGTCGAGCCAAGGGCTGTTCAAAGTCATCACATCTCAAAGTGTCAATTTCATTTCTAAAGATAATCTTTTAGATGCTTTATTAGTTACCACAGATCAGGGAGAACATACGGTATTTGTCTTTTGGGGACTGGCTTATTTCACTAAATATAATCGTTTCCAGTTGCATCGATTTATTCGCAAGTGACAGGGTTTCATTTTTTGCTGCTGTATAGTATTCCATTGTGTACATACACGATTTATCTAGTCTTCAGTTGAAGGACATCCAGATTTATTCCATATCTTACTATTATAAATTGAGCTGCAGAATATATATATATATATATATTTAAATATTTATTTATTTATTTGAAAGTCAGAGTTACACAGAGAGAGAAGAGACATAGAGAGAGAGAGAGGTCTTCCATCCGATGGTTTACTCCCCAATTGGCTGCAATGGCCGGAGCTGCGCCAATCTGAAGCCAGGAGCCAGGAGCTTCTTCTGGGTCTCCCACGTGGGTGCAGGGGCCCAAGGTCCTGGGCCATCTTCTACTGCTTTCCCAGGCCATAGCTGAGAGCTGGATTGGAAAAGCAGCAGCCAGGACTAGAACTGGCACCCTTATGGGATGCCGGCGCTTCAGGCCAGGGTGTTAACCCACTGAGCCACAGTGCTGGCCCCAGAATATATCTTATTGTTTACCAAATAGTGGGTGCTCATATATTATCTCTGTGCAGATTATAAAACCATCCAGCCTGAGCATAAAGATTTTTCATCTATCTTTCAGTGATTGTATTACTGCTAGAGTAGCAGTGACAGATCTCATTAATCACTGTACATGCCCTCATTGCTCTCTCAGCAGGTATTCTAATGCTAGCCTGTTGTCCATGACTATCCTAAATAGTATCCAGACTTGAGTACTTTGAAAGTTGACCTGAATTGTATGCTAAGTTGCCCAAAACAATGAACAGATTTTCAAAATTAGCTTCATGAGACATAGCAGCATCTACTAGTATTACAATAAGAACCCACTGATGAGTATTACTTCCAATAGCAGTTTTCTGAATCCAAAGAAGAGGTTGGTAAAACACATCTGCTTTAAAGTATGACAGTCTTTATATAATGTACCTTAATATTATGCACCATACATGTGCCTATACTTAGAATGCTTCTCTAAGTAGAAGGCAAGGACCTATAATATGAATCAAGACCACACTTCTCCCACAACACTCCTACTACCAGGTGCCTTCTAAAGATACACAAAAATGGGGTCTCTATTTATACCTAAGGGAGAATGACCTTTTATGTCAACCATTCTAGTCTTACACACGATGCCACTCACAAGTGGGAAGACAGGACATCCAAAATTAGACAAAGGATGCCTGATCCTTAGAGCAGCTGGTTTCCAACCCCACCCCAATTACCTTGGCTTGTGCCCCTTCCTACTCCTCTAAGAGAAATTTTTCTTTCTCTATCTCGAGGACCAAACCTGTTTATGTTACTAAAGTGGCTTGTTCACTCTGATCCAGAAACTCACTCAAAACCATGCCAACAACATCCTCCTACTGAGGCACATCCAGCAGCAGCCACTGCCTCCACGTCCTCAGCCCCAGCAGCGGGGAGGGAGGAGTAAGCTCCCTGACTGTGCCCCTTCTCATCAGGCAGCAGACGGGGAGACTAGACAGCCTTCGCTCCCGGTGCCTGGGTCCTCCTCTTCCCCCAGACCTTGTTCTGCACAGCACCCCAACTCATGTTTTCTTCACTTCCTTATTTAATATACAAAAAATACCAGATTGTAAGAACCTGCTAGGCTGTTCATGGCCTTAAATTCTTCCAGCCTGAATCTTACTTTGATAGTTCCCTCCCAGGGACATCCTGGGCAGACAAAATCATACAATGTAAATTCTTGATTTGATAAACACCTGCTAAAGTATATTTCTGCTTACCCTGGCCCACTTTACGGAGGCAGATGTAAATCTCTGCAAGAATACATGGTCGTTCCCTGCAAAGACAATAAAAAGACATCTCCCCACAACCTGGAGGGTCAAAATCCTTGCTCTCATGGGAGACCCAGAAGAAGGTCCTTGCTTCGGCCTGGCTTAGCCCTGAAAATTGTGGCCATTTGGGGAGTAAACCAGCAGATGGAAGATCGCTCCTCATGTCTCTCCTTCTCTCTCTGTGGCTCTTTCAAATAAATACATATTTCAAAATAAAACAAAATTAAACTATCATTAAAATCACAAATATGACTACTTCTTGGGAATTCTCATATGGGTAAATAACTATTCTGAATGCTTACCCATTATTCTAAAATTAACTGTCTCATGCTACAAAAGGAAAATTAAAACATAAAAATATATAAAAGGGAGGAGGAAGAAAGGTAGGAGTGTGGGTGAGAGTGAAGGTAGGGTGAGAAAAATTACTATGCTACTAAATTTGTATGTATGAAATGCATGAACCTTGTACACATTAAATGAAAGTTTTTAGGTTAAATATAGCTGTATTCCATTTCTAGATGTATTTAGTATCTTTTAATTATGAGGAAAAGATCATAAATTTTATTTGAGAGAAAAATAATACTAACCAAAAATATGGAATTGAAAATGTATAATGAAAAATTGGAAATTGTCTTCCATATAAACAAATGTTTGAGAAAATAATTTATGCTAATGCTAAATATTTCTTCATGAAAGAGCTGGCTGGTCATTTAAAAACTAACTATATCAAAATTTATATTTAAAAGTGTCTTCATAACAATAATCATGAAAATCATGTGTATACTTTGATAGAAATAAAATCCATTGAAGATATCATTTCAAATAAATCTTTCTATATTCACATTTAAAACAAAGCCAAAAAGTTATATATATTTCAGTGTAAAATTCTTTTGAAATCCATGTATAGTTTTTTAAATGAATTTATACCAAGATATTGACCATCAAGGAAAACTAATAAGCTTTACAAACTATCAAGTTGGGGGCCGGCACGGTGGCTCAGTTGGTTAATTCTCTGCCTACGGCACCGGCATCCCTTATGGGCACCTGGTTCTAGTCCTGGTTGCTCCTCTTCCAGTCCAGCTCTCTGCTGTGGCCTGGGAGGGCAGTAGAGGATGGCCCAAGTGCTTGGGCCCTGCACCCCATGGGAGACCAGGAGGAAGCACCTGGCTCCTGGCTTCGGATTGGCACAGCGCCGGCCATGGCGGTCATTTGGGGAGTGAATCAACGGAAGGAAGACCTTTCTCTCTGTCTCTCTCACTGTCTATAACTCTACCTGTCAAATAAATAAAATCAAGTAGAATTTTTAATAGTTCTGTTAAATTGAATCTGTCATTTTAACCCCTTCCCAAATCATTAGTTCCAGAGAAAATCATTACTGAACTTTGGCAAAACAAATAATTAAAGACCTAAATGATTTTACACATTTTTTTCCTTAGAAAATGGAACATGAAAAAACTTTTCCTAATTCATTTCTTCGCACCAAATTCTGAACATGGGTTAGCTTTCTTCACTGAGAGTCAAGCTCAAACCCTTTTGGTCTTTTGGAAGCTGCCTGTCTTCTGGCCCTGTTGGTCACCTGGATAAAGGGCAAGGGAAAGCTAGCTGGTAGAGGTTCCCAGTCAGGCAAGTACAGTCCCTAAGGCAAAACAGAGCCTCTCACAGAAGTCCAGGTTAGGCTATGGGGAGCACAAGAAGGTTAAACACCTGGATTTCCTAGATCTTCATGGGGTCAGCTGTGTCTGGTGAGAAGATCCTGGAGGAACAGCATGGTCTAACCAGCCAGAGACCATACTGAGTGAGGACAGAGGATACACATGGAGCCCTGGGAAGTAAATGAGAAGGAGATGCCAGGTGCTGAAAAGTCAAGGAGAGGACAATGGGAAGAGCTCAAGGATTCTAACAGGACTAGAGATTCCCTAGTTGGAATGCCCTCTTCAATTAAGGATCCTGAAATGTCAGAGGTATAGCCCAAGTGGTTGAATTCTGCGTTGTTGTAAGTGGGAAAGAAAAACAGACTTAGGAAAGGAAAGAAAAGAAAAAAAAGAAAAGAAAAACAGACATGCTGGCATGCAAGCTCGTCCACACTCAGTTTATTAATTCCTTCAGCTGTGACCAGGGTAGGGAAGGTAGAATTCTCATTTCTCTGTGAGATCCCTGATGTCATCCATTGTCTTCTGGAGGAATTACTAGTCACTGTGGAGGAAAAAACAAAACACGGTCAAGGCACTGATACTAAATTCCCTTCCACTGCAAACCATACAGTTGAGATACTGTCTAGTGAATAGTTCACGTTGAAGTATTATGATTTTCTGTGATTTCAGGGGAACTGTCATCCTTAATCAGAAGTACTTACAATGAGAAAACATTTTTTTTACTGAAATACCTATGAATAACAACATATTTGTTTTTTTAAATTTAATATATTAATTTAATTTTTTATACCTTAGACATAATATTTTAGATTTTCAGGTTATAAAAAGTTTTTTGGCCATTGAAGAATAATACAGGAATGAAGGACTGTGCCTACAGCACCTAATGAGTAAAGCAGCCCTAGTTATAAATGTATTCTATATGCTAATTTATTGATCTTACATCTTATTAGGTTCAATTCTTTTTTAAAAGATTTATTTATTTGAAAGTCAAAGTTAAACACAGAGAGAAGGAGAGGCAGAGAGAAAGAGAGGTCTTCCATCCACTAGTTCACTCCCACATTGGTCGCAACAGCCAGAGATGCACCAATTCAAAGCCAGGAGCCAGGAGCTTCTTCCAGGTCTCCCATGCAGGTGCAGAGGCCAAAGGATTTGGATCAGCCTGTACTGCTTTACCCAGGCCATAGCAGAGAGCTGGATCAGAAGTGGAGCAGCTGGGACTTGAACCAGCACACATATGGGATGCTGGCACTCCAGGCAGTGGCTTTTACCTGCTACACCATAGCACCAGCCCCTAGGTTCAATTCTTTAACTCCAATATTTTTTACATTTTTTAATGTAAAGAGAACAGGTTCCATGCATTGCATAGATACAATTCTAAGAATATAGCCAAACTTCCCTCTCTCCCTCCACATCTCTCGAAATACCCCCAGGATTAAGTTTCCAATAAACTTAAGAGAAGTTTACTAAATGGAATTAAAATACTAAATGATTTAAATATTAGCAGTTTAAATTAATAAAGATTCATAGATTATTGGTGCAATACTCCACCAATTCTTCAACTCAATCAATACTTAGAAATTAAATGCAGCCTAAGAATTTCATTTCAAATTCAAATAGATACTTATTTTTAACATTCCTAATGTATTTACTTACTACTACTACTAACTTGGGTGCTTTCCTGTGTTTCTGATGTAAATAAATAACACTTTTAGATTGATATAATAGAGCCTCTCAATGTTATATTTACTTAGTAGGGCAACTTCCTCTTTCCCTTCAAGTTTGTAGTAAAAAATAAATATCTGCCAAATTTCTGTTTTCATACTCATTATTCCCAATAGTCAAAATAAAATTTTTGGGCCTCTTTTCTATTTGCTACCTATAGATTATTTCTAATCTTTAAATAATCTAGAAGAGAAAAATGAATTGAAAAATTAATTGAGATTAATTCACAGAGAAGTTAATATAACATAAAAGATTAGTTAGCAATAATTCAGTGATAAAAGTGGCATAATTTTGATCTTAACACCTCTGCTAAGGTTGCAACTCCTAAACTTAGAGTTGCTTTTTCAACTACTACAAGTAACATTCTCTTTTTAATATAGCTAGTGTTCCCCAAAAGCCTTGGAGATTCAAATATGTAATTAGGAGTCCTCCTATATAGATTTCTGCTTTTTAAAAAATCATGTTTAATTGTGTCTGCCCAAGGAGTTGTCTACCAACATCTCTCGCTTGCTTTCCAACAGGAAAAACTTTTAAAAATATACATAAATGGTTAGTGAAATAAGCCAGTCTGAAAAAGACAAATATCATATGTTTTCTCTGATTTCTTATAGTGAATATATAATACAAAAATGTATGGGAATGAAATGGACATCTTTTGATTTGATTGTTGATTTTGGCTCTTGTTTATTATTTAAATGCTCCTAGGTGAGTGAAATGCTGGGAGAACTGAAGTACTGAAACCGTGCACCACAACTGCCATGGTGATAGTGACAGAGACCAGAGGCAAAAGGGAAAAACAGCTTTTCTCACATACTTAGTTTGTAGAAAGCAATCAATATCTGTCACACCCCCTCTTCGCAGAGGAGCGACACAGGACCCTGCACTGTTCTTTTGTCTGCTGGGCCCTTCCCGGGTTTGCTGCTGGTTCTTCCCAGGTTGGCTGCCAATCCTTCCACCTCCGTGGAAGGGCGGCTCCCCCTGCCACTTTCCCCACTTCCGCGGGGGAGCGGCACACCGCCGGCCGGCTCTCTTGGGGGCTGCTCAGATATTATCCGGATGTTCCCTTTAGATGTTCCTGGTGCATGTTGTCTCTCTCCTCCTTTATAGTCCTCTTCCACCAATCCCAACTCTGCTACCCACACGCCGAGCACGCTGCTCTCCTCCAATCAGGAGCAGGATCAGCTCCTGCAGGTCATCACTCAAGTTGGCGAGAGGCAGTTGCGTAGAAGTTGTTTACTCCCTTCTCAGCACCATATTGTGGGAGAGCAGATGCATAGAATAAGTTTTAATTCCAGTAACTAGTCTAGTCCTAGTTGCTCCCCACAAATATCTACTAAAGGGTGGCTATGTCAGGGAATATTCAAGAACAACAGAGAGAATTGATGTAAAAATAATGTAGATTTCACAGGGATGCAGTGACTCAAGGAGAGACACCACATAATGTTGCAGTGTAGCCTGGAAACAGCCTGTGGCCATAAGAGCTATTCTGGAACAGCAGTGGATTGAAGTAACTTTAAGAAAAAAATACTCGGGGCCGGCGCTGTGGCACAGCAGGTTAACAAACTGGCCTGAAGCGCTTGCATCCCATATGGGCACCGGTTATTGTCCCAGCTGCTCCTCTTCTGATCCCAATCTCTGCCATGGCCTGGGATAGCAGTAGAAGATGGTCCAAGTGCTTGGGCCACTGCACCAATGTGGGAGAACCAAAGGAAGCTCCTGGCTCCGGGCTTTGGATCGCCACAGCTCCAGCCGTTGCAGCCATCTGGGGAGTGAACCAGTGGATGGAAGACCTCTTTCTCTGTCTCTGTCTCTCTAACTCTGTCTTTCAAATAAATAAATAAATCTTAAAAAGAAAGAAAGAAATACTAGACAATACAAGAAAATGAAAACTTTACAAGGGAAATTAGCAGACCTGTAAATATTTGATAACTTCAGAAAGATCACAAAGTCAATAACTCCAGAACATGGGAAACTAAAACTTTAAGAGAAATCAGAGCACCCGTATTAGCACAATTGTGAACAGTTGAGGACATGTAGGCTGTGTTTTAGTGTGCTTATGATACTATCTCTTCTATAAACTTCTCCAAAGTGCGGAACTCATTCACTCACTTGTTCATATTTAGTTTGTACGTCTAAATGCAATCCAAACAAAGAAGTGCTATATTTTTTATGGATGTTAATGTAAATGATGTTAAAATGTTCAGCTTATGAGTTAGCTTCACAAACTAATTATAAATACCTGCCTTTCCCTAAAGTAACCTGAGTCAGTCACACGTGTAGGCAATTGGTAGAAATTTAGTCAAAAATGAAGAAACTGGGAGCTCCTAGGCAAAGCAGGAGAGAAAGCTGACTGTCCTAAGAGATGAGGTTCTAATAACCCCAACTTGGAAGGCGTGGAGGGCATGTGGCTGCATTTGTTTGGAAGCTGTAACTGAAATGGGGGAAAAGGCTTGGTAAGTGCTTCGCTACCTTCAGCTTTGATCAGAAGATTTCTGCCCAGCTCTACACATGGACATGTCAGCCACCTGCAGAAATCTGCTTGCATCTGGGAGTACCTGCAAATAGCTCTTACCCAGAGTGCCCATCCCCCTGGGACCTAAGGAGGGAATGCAAAGAAACGATTGCCTTCTTAATGGTATGTAGGAGCAGCTTGAACATACCCACATTTCCAAAGTCAACTAACCAATCACAGATGCAACCACAATGCTTCTGGTGCAATTGTTCGTGTCAGGTATCTATAGTGATTCCCCAACTTTTGAACTTGACCCCTTTTGTGCTGCTCATACTTAAAATGGACTAGTTACAATGCAACAGGAAAGATGGGTCTTATAGGACACCAGTCCGGTAAATGTCTCAGCTTACTAGTACTCCAATTAAACTCACTTTTGTTGCTACAACACTTCACCCTTGAGTTATCAGGTTTTTCATGTGGTAGGCAGATGATTGTGAACTTGGTGACAATTTTTGTTCCACCAAACAAGAACAAGCTGTGTAAGGGGAGCCAACACATGTTCAGAGGACCCTCAATGGGAAACATCTATCAGATGTCAAAACTCTTTGTTCTGAGACTTTCCCCTGGGCTCTCCACAGAGGTGTCCAGTGCCTCAAGCACTATACTGTGGAAGCAAAGGAATGTCTGATTCTGTGGGTCCTCTGTTCTGCCTTGGAGCAGGGCAAGTTGACTTGGTATGTACAACTGAGTACCACCTTCTCCTCTGTTTTGGGAAACTCCTTTAGGAAGATTAATGTGTATTTGATTTGATCTTGGATTCCTGTTAGAGAGAGGAAAATAATTTATAGGACTTGTACCCAAATTTCTTTTATGGTTGTCTTCATTTCAATAGCCAAATCCTTTTGTGATTGTTTGCAACTAAACCCTTTGTATGGTTACTTTTGTCTTGGTTCTGGTTTGTCTATAGTTGAATCTCTCTTGCTCTTTCATTTTCTGTCGCAAGCAGAAAACAGGATGTGAAATAAGCCCTACACCCTTAAAAAGAGCGTGCTGTGGTATATTTCAGATAAATGATAATAGTACTGCTACAAAACTATGAACAAAATGAAATAATTTATCATAACACAGATCACCCTCAACATATTTTTAAATAAAAAAATTATGGTCCTATGGTCCATAAATAGTTACTTAAATTATTATAGTGTCCTACGATTAGAGTTTCTTTGTGAAAGAAAAAAAATGATGAAATTTCCAATGTCTAGGCATTTATGCTTTGTACTAGCATAAAAGAGGCAGCTAAAAAGGGAAAGCACCTACTGACATCCCCACCAACTCTACGCTTCACTCTCCTTACCTTTGTGCTGTGGCTGAGGTAATCCCAAATTACTGTTGCAAAAAAAACCATGACTCCAGGTACAGATCACACTGGAAATGGGCAATATGGTTTCTAGTCATGCCCTCACAATGATCTGTAGCCTATAATATTATCATTATAATAAAATTACTACCCTTTCTCCATCATTTACAGAATGCCATAATACATCTAGATTTCCCAGAATCACTGGAAAATGGGCAGTCACCAAATTTCTAGAAACCTCTACCCTTTCCTGGAAAACTCCACCCCAGGTACCAACACTAAGGAATATCCTACACTACTTCAAGATTTATATTAAAAAGTTAGTTCCAAAATCTCAATGTATACAGCTCACTTTAGTGTACCAAGACTCTCTTCTCAACTGTGCACTTGTGCCTTGCTAAAATTAAATCTTCCACCAACCTTTACTTCAACTCATCCTCAAATAATCTTTCTTATATCAGACACAAGAACCCAGGCAATAAATCTGCCACTTGCCCTTGCATTACTCACCCTGGAAGCTCCATGCTAAGTGCTCTGCCTAATTCCCCAGCTGCTATTCTATGGCAACGTCACTTGCATCTCACAGATAACCTCGCTTGTGGTCCACACTGGCTGCTCTACTTTTACATAGTAGGACCCAAACTCTCCCCTTATGGGGAAATGTACTGAGCCTCCACCTAGCATGATGCTGTGATCAGAAGCCTAATCTGGTCTCTCAAATTGAGAAACAACAAGACACTCAATTCAGGACAGGTGCCTCTTTCAGAGCAGGGAAATATATGCTGTGCCAGTATATATAGTAAGAGACGTTTATCAAGAGAACCCCTCTTTGTATGATGGAGCTCTTTTTTTCCCACCTCTCTTCACAGGTAGAACAATAAACATACTCTCATGAATATGTTGCTCACTGGAGATGAAGGAAGATGATATTGATAAAGCTAAGGGAGAGGCTCACTATCTTTACTTAGTGGATACTCATATTTTCCAGAAACAAATTCCACCACCCCTATAGAGGAATGTTGCATTTATAGGAGATATATTCAGGAATAATAATGGGGATGCATAAGAAAAAAATTTTAAATAAGACAAAAAACAAAAGCCTCAGAAAGATCCACCAGAATTTGCATATCAGGTTTTCCAGTTATGAACTGAGGCCTATTCTGAGGCCCCTGAAAAATATTCGGACAAATATGACTTTGACTGGGCAAAGTGCTCCAGAAATAAAACATTTTAAAGGTTGGATGAACCTTTTAAAATATGTCCTTCACAAGTTATACTATTTTGATATAACCCAGGCTCCAAAAGGCAAATGTATATTTTGTCCTGATTTGAGGTAACTAAGATACAGAGTATGAAAGAATATAATGCATATGATTGAAACTGATACTTTGGGATCTGATCATTCTTTATACCCCTTATCTATACTCTAGAGGAACAGTGGTTTTTTTACTTACTACTTGTATAATTCTTTAGTGGAGTGTTAACTTGTGATTATAAAGTAAACTGAAATCATGCCAATGTAAAAATTACAATGACTGAGACTGAGGGAGGGAGGGAGAGAAGGATGGGGAAGTATCCTCATGCTCATAAACATGACAATAGGTCTGATCTGATTTCATCATCATTTAAAAAATCATCTATTATTTTTCACTTTATGTTTCTGTGTGGGAGCAAACTGTTGAAATCTTTACTTAATGTATGCTAAACTGATCTTCTGTATATAAAGAGAATCGAAAATGAATCTTGATGTGAATGGAAGGGGAGAGGGAGTGGGAAAGGGGAGGGTTGTGGGTGGGAGGGACGTTATGGGGGGGAAGCCATTGTAATCCATAAGCTGTACTTTGGAAATTTATATTCATTAAATAAAAGTTAAAAAAAAAACAAAGTTGATAGAAAAAAAAGATACATATATAAAATGTTTGAAATATGCTTCCATAATACGAATGTAAAAACCAATTAAAACTCAATTAATAAAATTATATATAAAAAAGAATGCCGGTTTTGTTACTATAAGGAATAAGGACATTTACAAAAGGTTTGTCCCAAGTTAAAAAAAAATAAAGCAAAAAATGGCTCAAATTTCTTTTTTAAAGTAAAAAGGCTCAGTACCTGAAATACTCTCATGGGCTTTTCAGCCAGATCCGAGTGCCTTTAGGGCTGATTCTGAGGCCAGAGTGCTATTTAGGACATCCGCCATTCTATGAGTCTGCTGAGTATCTCACTTCCCATGTTGGATCACTCTCCCCTTTATTTATTCTATCGGTTGGTGTTAGCAGATACTAGACTTGTTTATGTGCTCCCTTTGACTCTTAGTCCTTTCATTATGATCAATTGTGAACTGAAATTGATCACTTGCAGTAGTGAGATGGCATTGGCACATGCCACCTTGATGGGATTGAATTGGAATCCCCTAGTATGTTTCCAACTCTACCAATTGGGGCAAGTCAGCCCGAGCATGCCCCAAATTATACATCTCTTCCCTCTCTTATTCCCACTCTTATGTTTAACAGGGATCACATTTCAGTTAATTTTCAACACTTAAGAATAACTGTGTGATAATTACAGAATTAAACCAGTCATATTAAGTAGAACAGTATTTCAGGCATGGAAAGCCAAGACACTCTGGCAAAAAGATCTCTGTGAGTGAGATCCCAGTGGAAAGAACAGGTCTTCAAAGAGAGAGGTGCCTTTCTCTGAAGGGAGGAGAGAACCTCCACTTTGACTATGACCGTGTCTAAACAAGATAAGAGTCGGAGAACTCAAGGGGCTTCCATAGCCTTGGAAACTCATAACTGGTGCATAGGGAGATTACTGATGCCATAAACAGGAGTGTCAATTGGTAAAGTCAACAACAGGAGTCACTGTGCACTTACTCCTCATATAGGATCTCTGTCCTTAACGTGCTGTACACTGAGGCTTAATGCTATAACGAGTACTCAAACAGTATATTTCACTTTGTGTTTCTATGGGGGTGCAAACGACTGAAATCTTTACTTAATGTACACTAAGCTGATCTTCTGTAAAAAAAAAAAAAAGAAAGAAAGAAATTATCAATTCCCAACTTGACTCTCACTGGGATTAAACATGACAATAGGTCTGATCTGATTTCATCATCATTTAAAAAAATCATCTATTATTTTTCACTTTATGTTTCTGTGTGGGAGCAAACTGTTGAAATACTTACTTAAGGTATACTAAGCTGATCTTCTGTATATTAAGATAATCGAAAATGAATCTTGATGTGAATGGAAGGGGAGAGGGAGTGGGAAAGGGGAGGGTTGTGGGTGGGAGGGACGGTATGGGGGGGAAGCCATTGTAACACATGAGTCGTACTTTGGAAATTTATATTCATTAAATAAAAGATTAAAAAAAAAAGGCTCAGTACCCACAATGGTTTAAAAAAACTCTTAAATGAGAAACTAGTGAAGCACCAGAGGTCCCCATATTTTTAGAAAAGCCAATTTGGATTTTCCTATAGGAGCCCTGGGTAAAAAAATGGGACTGGGAAACAAACTGTTTGACTTCTTAGTATACACTGGAGTCTCTTATTTAATGATAAACACTAAACTTGCTCAGAAGATCTTTCAGTCTAATCAAATCCTGGGCCTATCTGGGAAAATACAAAATTGAACATTCTTAGAACCATTAAAATGCAAATTAGGATTGTGCCCTACAACACAGCCTTTTGTATATTCGAGAATACCCTATATCTCTCTCCTAGGCTGAGACCTCTGATTCAAATTTATATATTCAAGTAACTTTTTTTTTGACAGGCAGAGTGGATAGTGAGAGAGAGAGACAGAGAGAAAGCTCTTCCTTTGCCATTGGTTCACCCTCCAATGGCCACTGCAGCCGGCGCACCACGCTGATCCAAAGCCAGGAGCCAGGTACTTATCCTGGTCTTCCATGGGGTGCAGGGCCCAAGTACTTGGGCCATCCTCCATTGCACTCCCTGGCCACAGCAGAGAGCTGGCCTGGAAGATGGGCAACCGGGACAGAATCCGGCGCACTGACCAGGACTAGAACCCGGTGTGCTGGCGCCGCAAGGCGGAGGATTAGCCTAGTGAGCCGTGGCGCCGGCTTCAAGTAACTTTTTCATCAAGAGAAGTCAACATTGACACTCAGAACAGGCTTGGAACATTCTGCTGGCCCTCATAGAAATACTTATCAAAGAAGAGAACTTCTTTCCCCAGAAATCTTAGGGGAGATCTAGACTACTCAGGTTGATCTTATTTCATGGACCAGATCTTGACTGAGGCAAGCCTGAAACTCTCCATAGAGATTGGCAGAATCATGGATCATGGTAAATGTCATGCCAGAGATGTGACAGTAACTTTCAAGGAGGCCCTTGAGGTCAGAGTCCTACTACCATGGAATTCAACACAAAAACAAACATTATTGCCCTTACTCAAGCTCTCCCTCTGGCATAAGAGAAACTGGTGAAAGTGTCATCTCAAGGCATGTTTTTGCAGTTTTACATGACCAGAGATAATTTAAAAGGAGAGAATTCGTCACTCAGGGAATAAGAACATAAAACATAACCATGAAATTCTACAACACTTAGAACCTGTTCATAAACCTCTAATGGGGGCAAAAATGCATTATCTGGCCGGTGCCGCAGCTCACTAGGCTAATCTTCCGCCTTGCGGCGCCGGCACACCGGGTTCTAGTCCCGGTCGGGGCGCCGGATTCTGTCCCGATTGCCCCTCTTCCAGGTCAGCTCTCTGCTGTGGCCAGGGAGTGCAGTGGAGGATGGCCCAAGTACTCGGGCCCTGCACCCCATGGGAGACCAGGATAAGTACCCGGCTCATACCATTGGATCAGTGCGGTGCGCCAGCCGCAGCACACCGGCCGCGGCGGCCATTGGAGTGTGAACCAATGGCAAAGGAAGACCTTTCTCTCTGTCTCTCTCTCTCACTATCCACTCTGCCTGTCAAAAAAAAAAATGCATTATCTAGTTCATCCAAAAAGTCCTACATAATCAAGGGAAATCAACTTTCTGACCAATCTGCAAAGAGGGCAGACAAAAGTAGAGACTATCAGGCTGTTTCTAGGGTCCTTTCTCCTGCAAACTAATCGGTTTAGGAACGGATCAAATAACACCTTGAATAAGACAGAGAAAGAGCCAGTAACAGGGTTTTGCTTCCAACCAAAATTCCTCAGGTTTGAAATGCAATGCATAAGGAATTACCTTGATTCTAGAAATGCTGTGCTAAACTATGCTATAGCACATTAGTGAAAATATTCATTATAGGTAAGATGTCCCTTTGCAATGTGTCCAAAATTGAATCATTGTACACAAATTACAAAAGAAAAGCTATGCAGCAGATCATCTAAGGTTATATGACCTGTACCAAAAATCATCCACAGAAAAATGCCAAGCCATCTACCAGCCCAGCTAAAAGGGAGCTCAACATAAGGGTTGCTACTCTACTGAAGATGGGCAGGTTCATCTCACCCAAATGCCCTGAGCTGCAGGGAACGTCTCATACTTACAAGTGTTTCTGGGGATGTTCTCTGGATGGGTAGAGGTCTACCCCACCCAAATAGAAAATGCTTGTGAAGTGGCCAAAATATTTCTCAAGGAAATCATCTTGTAGTTAGTGCTACCTAACACATATTCACAGTTATGATGGGGCAGCATTTGTTTCTTTTATAACCTAATGACTATCGAAACCTCTCCATATTAATTGGAAATTATACTTCCATTGGAGGCCCTAGTCCACAGGAAAAATGATACCAATCATATCGTATGTAAAGTCTTATCAAGATGTATGTGAAGAAACTAATTTAAGTTGGGACACGGCACTTCCAGTTGCCTGGCTGTGGATACAGGTGATCTTCCTGAAGTAGGCTTCAATTAAAACACTGCTTGGGATCTGCATCCCATTTCAGGTGCCTTGTTCAAGTCCTAACTCCAACACTTATGATCCAGTTTCCCTCTCATGCACACTCTGTGAGGCAGCAAATGATGTTTCAAGTAAATAGTTCTCTACCATGACATATTTGGAAGACTTTGACTGAATTCCAGATTCCTGGCTTCAGACTGGCCCAGCCCTGGCTGTTGTCGGCATTTGGGAAGTGAACCAGAGGGTGAAACATTGATTCTCCCCATTTCTCTTGGTGTGCTGCATAGAGGTGGCCTCCTAGATTTGGATATGATCTGGAATGGTAGTAAACCAGGAAAGAATATCACCTGTCCCCTGTACACAAAAATAAGGACTTTAAGTAAAACATCCAGGATAGAAACCTACAAAATATTTCATTTCTGGAGAAACACCTATAACCTACTACTGTTGAGGTTGGGAAATTATATACTTAATTAGATTATTATACAGAGATAGGCAGTTTTCATTGAATAGAATTTGACCTAATGAACACGACTATGTAATAATGAGAGGCTAGGGAAGTTCATAACTCCTAAACCCTTATAATGCTTTTTCTTCAGAAAATTCTTCTTAACTGACCAGGACATGCATTGATTCACTCAGTGGTCCATGAGGGCAAAATTTGTGTTTTTACTTGGAGAGAATCCAAATAAAGAAGAAAACACCCAATTCTGGTACAGGAAGAAAGTAAAGAGAGATTTTGCTTTTCAATCAGTACCTTAAATATGTCACCAATTATTTATTCCATTGCTCCCAATTATAATATACCAATGCACCACTAAATAAACTGAAGAAATAAATATAAATATTTCTTTTTAAAAAGGACTCATTAGTGATTAGATTGGCAAATTGTAACATTTTTTTTTTTGACAGGCAGAGTGGACAGTGAGAGAGAGATGCAGAGAGAAAGGTCTTCCTTTGCCATTGGTTCACACTCCAATGGCCACCATGCCCAGCACGGTGTGACCAGCACACCGCGTTGATCCGAAGCCAGAAGCCAGGTGCTTCTCCTGGTCTCCCATGGGGTGCAGGACCCAAGCACTTGGGCCATCCTCCATTGCACTCCCTGGTCACAGCAGAGAGCTGGCCTGGAAGAGGGGCAACCGGGACAGAATCCGGCGCCCCGACCGACCGGGACTAGAACCCGGTGTGCTGGCGCTGCAAGGCGGAGGATTAGCCTAGTGAGCCACGGCGCCGGCTGTAACATTGTTTTTAATTTTAGATTTCTACCATGGGGGTGCAAATAAAACTTAATTGATTACCTTGTTTTTTAATACACACTGCTTGTATGAAATACTTCTTATTACTTACTTGATAGTAATTGCTTGGCTGCTGCTTTCTGATCTGTATCTAAATGAGAATATAAATAATGCTTTCAAATCAACATTAGCAAATAAAGGGTCATACAGAATGAATATTTTACAATCTTATGACCTGCAATAACTCTTTGCTAACAGTAATGACTATTACTGAATATATATTATTGCTAAATTTGGGTATGCAAATCAGTGAAATTATTGTTTACCAACATACCAAGTCCATAAAGCAGATAAATACCAAACTTTCAACTAGGAAGAGCAAGGATAAGATTGGTTTTTCTCCTTACCACTTCCCAGTACAGAATACATGCTTGCTTTTGAATGTCAGATTCTGGTTTTCATGTTCCAACCTAATGTTTTATCCATTAAGAATCAAATGACTACAGGTTGTGACTTCAGAGCTTCACTGACTTCTACATAAGAAAGAAAAATTGGCTAGCAGATGAAATTCCCTCTTGTATTCCCAGCCAAGCAAAACAGCAAAAAACCAATAAAAACAGCCACTAAAATTCTAAAGAAAAAAGTTATTTCATACAATAGTTTTAAAAAGTAGAAGCTGAAACTGTACAAAGGAATTAAGAACTGAAGGGGTATGAATCTAGGATACATGAAACAATTGAACACATCAGTTTATCAGGAGTTGTGACCTAGAAATCTGGATATGACCTCGTCCTCTAAACCCTGAGACATGAAATGTCACATCACCAATGTAATAGGGGTATAAATTCTGTTATCCCTAGATAGCGTGAGGCAACAAGGAAACTGTTGCACAGGTGTAGGTGGAATAGGAACACTGAGAAATATCAGAATATAGAGAATTTAAATTAGTTCAGGGATATAGATAGAAACAGTACATGGAGAAACAGCAACTATAATCCTGTACCCAAGTATATATTCAGGACACCAATTCATGCTTTCCACGAATACTAGATCTCCAATTGTTATTTAATTGGAAGAGAAACAATGAGACATCATTAGCAATGCAAGATATGTAGAATGCTCATGAGACAATCATTGCTAATTAGGGTTGTCTTAGAAACAAAACACTTCAAAGAGATGATGCCAAACAACAGAGCAAATTAAAGAAGTATAGGAACAGGAAAAGTTGACAAAAGGCTGCTTAGGTTTCTATAGAGGTTAAAATGGCACAGAAGCCATTAAATAAGAAATAAATGACCCAAAAAAAGGCTTTGAACTTTCAATGTTAGGTGAAATCACCAGAATACTAGTTAAACAAACAAAAAAGATTTATGAAAGACAAACCAAGACACAGATAATTTCAGAGATATGATACAGAGAATGGGGGAGAAAGAAGAATCAGAACAAGGAAAGAAGGACTGCATTTCCAGAAGATTGGTAGAAAATTCAAGCAGGAAGCAACAGAAACCCTAAACAGCACAGAGACTAAGAAAGCCAATTGGGAAAAGAAAGCTACTCTGGCTCCCTGGTCTGGGGAACTCCACCTCACTGAGAAGAGGTAAGCAGAAAGTTCTGCAACCCCATTACCGCCACAGTCTGGCAGCCAGAAATACAAGACAATTCCATAGTCCTCACGGACTCTAAATCTCAGAAAGCTGACACTGCATGTCTCTGAAAAAGTAAACCACATTTCCTCTGCCTAACAAAGCCCCAGCCCAGAGCCACTAGAGTACAGCTGATACTAAACTCTATTCTCTCTAAGGGACCAGCAGGCATCAGAAGCCCCCAGAGCCACAGAAACTTGCACTGCAAAGAGCAGACCCTTCATCATCCTGAGGCCATGGGAATGCAGGGCACAGCCCTTGTGCATGATCTAGTGATGTTCCCCTCTTTACTAATTGGGGCTCAGCACCAGAAGCAACTAAAACAGAAACTCACAGTATCAGACCTGGGGAAGTCCCTTTCTGCAGCTCTTTGAACGGGGTACTGTATAGCCAGGGAATGAGTTCCAGTGTCACCCTTGTATACCATATTGCAAAAGCAGTATGCAGAGTTGTATAAGAAGTGCAGAAAAAAGGAAGAAAGGAAGAAAGGAAGAAAGGAAGAAAGGAAGGAAGGAAGGAAGGAAGGAAGGAAGGAAGGAAGGAAGGAAAGAAGGAAGGGGAGGGGACGAGAGGGGAGAGAAAGAGAGAGAGAAACAAATAAGAAAGAAAAAGAGAGAGAAATTAGAAAGAAAGAAAAAGAAAGAAAGAAAGAAAGAAAGAAAGAAAGAAAGAAAGAAAGGAAGGAAGGAAGGAAGGAAGGAAGGAAGGAAGGGGGAGGGGAGGGGAGGGAAAGAGAGAGAGAAACAAATAAGAAAGAAAAAGAGAGAGAGAGAAAGAAAGAAAGAAAGGAAGGAAGGAAGGAAGGAAGGAAGGAAGGAAGGAAGGAAGGAAGGAAGGAAGGAATAAATAACTCCAATTTTTCTCAATATTTCAAAACAATTGAAATGGAGGGCATACTCCCAAACTCCTTCTTTGAGACCAGCATCACCTTAATTCCTAAACCAGAAATTGTACAACATAGAAGGAGAACAATGTATAAATATACCTGATGAAAATACATGCATTAACAAACTAAAGAACAAAAATCATATGATCATCCCAATAGATTCAGAAAAAGGTTTGATGAAATACATCTTTTCATGATGAAAACCTTAGGCAAACTGGGTACAGAAGTTAACATTCTTCAACATAATCAAGGCAATTTACAACAAACCCACAGCAAGCATCTTACTGAATGGGGAAGTGTTGAAAACATTCTCACTAAGATCTAGAACCAGACAACAATGTCACTCTCATTATTGCTATTAAATATAGTTTTGGAAGTTTATGGCTATTAGGAAGAAAAAGAAATCAAAGGGATACAAATTGGAAAGGAGGAAGTCATGCAGTCCCTATTTGCAGATAACATGATGCTATACATAAGGGCACCACAAGACTCCACTAAGAGACTACTGGAACTCATTAAAGAGTTTGGTAAAGTGACAGGATATAAAATGAACACAGAAAAATCAATAGTCTTTGAATATCCAGAAAATGCCATGGCAGAGAAGGAATTTCTAAGATCAATCCTATTCACAATAGCTACAGTAAATATTAAATACCTTGGCATAAATATAAGCAAGGATGTCAAAGATCTCTACGATGAAAATTATAAAACATTATAAAAAGAAATAGAGGATGCAAAAACTAAAAATTAATTAAAAAATCTTTCATGTTCATGGATTGAAAGAATCAATATCATCAGAATGTCCATACTACCAAGCAATTTACATATTCAATGTGATGGCAATAAAACTACCAATGACAGGGGCCAGCACTGTGGTGCAGTAGGATAAGGCTCCACCTGTGGTGCCAGCATCCCATAATGGCATCCATTCATGTCCCAGCTGCTCATCTTTTGATTCAGCTCTCTGTATATGCCCTGGGAAAGTAGGAGATGATGGCCCAGATGCTTGGGACACTGCACCCAAGTGTGAGACCTGGAAAAAGCTCCTTGGTTCTGGCTTTGGATCTGCCAGGCTCCAGCCATTGTGGCCATTTGGGGAGTGCACCAACCAAATGGAAGACCTCTCTCTTTGTTGCTCCCTCTCTATACTCTGCTTCTCAAATAAATAAATAAATCTTTAAAAATATGAAAGATACTCTACTCAGATCTAAAAAAATGCTAAAAATTTGTATGAAAACATAGGAGACCCCGGATAGCAAAAGCAATCCTACACAACAAAAATGAATCGAGGCATCGCAATTACCAGATTTCAAGACATATTGTAGGCCAGTTATAATCAAAACTGCCTGGTACTGGCAAAAAATAGATTTGTGGACCAATGGAACAGAATAGAGCCTCCAGAAATCAATCCATATAGCTGCAACCACATATTCTTGAGAAAGGAACTAAAATCAATCCATGGAGCAAGGACAGTCTCTTCAACAAATGGTGCTGGGGAAATTGGATCTCCACATGCAAAAATATGAAACAAGATTCCTACCTTAAACCTTACACAAAAATCCACTCAAATTGGTTCAACAAACTAAATCTACAACCTGATACCATCAGATTACTAAAGAACCCTGGGGACACTCTGCAAGACAATAGCATAGGCATAGACTACTTGGGAAATATCCTGGAAGCACAGGCATTCCAAGTCAACATTGACAGATGGGATTATATCAAGCTGAGAAGCTTCTACACTGCAAAAGAAACATTCAGCAAAGTGAAGTGGAACTGACAGAGTAGCAGAAAATATTTGCAATCTGCGCAACTAATAAAGGATTAATATTCAGAATCTATAAAGAATGCAAGAAACTCAACAACAATAAACCATCCAGTAAATAATTGGACAAAGGACTTGAACATGTATTTTTCAAGAAGAAATACAAATGAAAACTATAGTGAGGTTTCATCTCACCCCAGTTAGAATAGCTCTCATACAGAAATCAACAAACAACTACTGGTAAGGTTATGAGATAAAAAGTACTCTAATACACTGTAAGTGGGAATGTAAACTGGTGCAGCCACTGTGGAAGACAGTATGGAGATATCTCAGAGATCTGAATATAGACCAATGATGTGATTCATCTGATTCCCACTCCTGGTATTTTACCCAAATGAAAATAAATCATCATATGACTGAGTGATCTATGTCCTCATGTTTATTACATCTCAATCCACAAGAGCTAATATATATATATATATATATATATATATATATATATAAATAAAATCAATGAAGATGTCCATCAATTGAAGGCTAGATAAAGAAATTATGGTATACATACACTATGGAATATTACACAATGATAAAAAATGAAATCCTTCTTTTGCAATAAAATTGATGCAAATGGAAAACATTATAGCTATTAAAATGAATCAGCCCCCAAAAGAAAAATATGACATGTTCTCTGGTCTATCATAACTAGTAGAGAACCTAAAAGGTAATCTGTAGGAATGAAATTGACATGTAGCAATTTGATTATTTTTAACAGAACTTTTCTCAACTGTTGAGGAAAAGTGTTTTTTTTCTTCTATTTGTGGAACACTTTACTTAGCGTAGGGTTAATATTATGAGTATAAAGTTAATTGAAAATAGGTCTTTGTAAAAACTAAGAATGGGAGTAAGAGAGGGATGAGGAAGATTGGTGTGAGCAAGGGCAGGAGGGAGGGTAGGATGGAAAGTGTCACTTTTTGAATATGTATAAGGGAAATACATGTAATTGGTAGACATTAAATACATTTTTAAAAATAAAAATATAAATACACATCTCATTTGAAAATGCTTTTTAAAATCATGATATAGAATCAGTAAAATACATACATGCTGATGGAAAATTTCCCAACTCTACTTTTTACAAAAGTTGTATTGAAGGGCTAAAATTGCTTTGAAGTGTCTCTTTCAGAAGTAGTAATAAAATGTTTGAAAATATAATCTTCCTCTTTACTAAGACTACAAAAATAATCACAAGGAGGCACTTGTGAAACACATACTCCTTCTCTGGGAAAAATAACCATCTCCCTGATATCCCATGAAAATATGTCTTCTCTTTAGCTGAGGGAAGGGTTTGATCTCTCCTTTCCTATGAGTGCCACCAATGTTGAAATGAGGCTGTTACTCTAAATCAGAGTTGCAAGAATATAATAAGCAATCTTTGAAAAAGAATATTTCCTGCCATTTTCACCAAATTGAATGGAACTAGGGGTAAATATATGAAGTGAAATTAGCAAGACACAGAAAGATAAGACCACATGCTCTCATTCATACGTATAAATTTTTAAAAATAAATTAATCTCACAATATTGATGATTAGAGACTGGAAAGAATGTAACAACTTGTATGGAACTTGGGGTAATTATGTTAAGTGAAATTAGCAAGAAACAGAGGGCCGATGCCATGGCTCAGTTGTTTAATCCTCTGCGCTGGCATCCCATATGGGCTCTGGGTTCTAGTCCCGGTTGCTCCTCTTCCATTTCAGCTCTCTGCTGTGGCCCGGGAAGGCAGTGGAGGATGGCCCAAGTGCTTGGGACCCTGCACCCGCATGGGAGACCAGGAAGAAGCACCTGGCTCCTGGCTTTGGATCGGTGCTGCGCCAGCCATGGCAGCCATTTGGGAAGTGAATCAACAGAAGGAAGACCTTTCTCTTTCTCTCTCTCTCTCTCCCCCACTGTTTGTAACTCTACCTGTCAAATAAAAAAAATTAGCAAGAAACAGAAAGATATGGCCACATGTTCTCACTCTCACATAGAAATTTTTAAAAGTATGTTGATCTCACAGTATTGATGATTGGAAACTGGGAAGAATGTAGAAGGGTGTTGGATACTAGGTACCAAGACTACCGTATGGAAGCCATAATTTTTAGTATTCCACAGTGCAGTGGAGTGACTGTAGTTCACAATTATATATTACATAATGAGTTTGGAAGCATCATTTATAAGGAAATGGAAAGGAAATGGAAAGTTGATTGTATTAATCAGTATTTTGTTCACATTACACTGAGTACATATGTTTAAATATAGAAACACATTTCATAAAAATGCACCACTTTTAAATGTTAATAAAGAAATATTAATGGGGGAACAATGCAATTTACCATTCTTTTTTGAACAGAACAGTTAGTTTCAATCCATAATTATTAGAGTGATTTACACATCAAGAGTCATGATTTCTGTCACTATCTATCAAATTTCAGTTATTTGCTTGCTTACCCAGGCACTAAAATTGCATAACCCAAGCTGAGTAACTTCTAGGCACTTTATTTTTTTCTTTACTAATTGTACATAATTTATCTCTTATTAGAGTCAGCTATTTTTTCTTC
This sequence comes from Oryctolagus cuniculus, assembly GCF_051225735.1. Classification (NCBI taxonomy): domain Eukaryota; kingdom Metazoa; phylum Chordata; class Mammalia; order Lagomorpha; family Leporidae; genus Oryctolagus; species Oryctolagus cuniculus. The sequence continues at coordinate 92,118,720 of NC_142868.1, read as the reverse complement.
AGATTAGAATTCCATTAAATATTTATTAATGATGAAAGAGCTAATTTGTTAGATTATGTATATTAATAGTCTGGTTTGGGGTGCTTTACCCACTTGAGGTAACTGAAAATATTTAGAAATTAATTGTGAGGGTCAACATTGTACCATAGCAGGTCAAGCCACTGCCTGCAACACCAGCATCCCGTATGAGTGCCAGTTCACATACCAGCCACTCAACTTCTAATCAAGCTTCCCGCTAATGCACCTGGGAAATCAGCATGGGCCCCTGTCAGCCACGTGGGAGACCTTGATGAAGCTCCTGGCTCTTGGCTTCAGCCTAATGCAGCCCCTATCTTTGTGGCTATTTGAGGAATGAATCAGCAAATGTCAGATTCCCTCTCTCTCTTTCTCTCTCTCTCTCTGGAACTCTGCTCTTCAAATAAAAAACCCCAATTCTTAAAAAAATTTAAAGTATGAATTACCAATGGATTCTTAATTTTTTACATGTACAGTAAAAAGATTTTTTAATTTACTTACTGACTGGAGTGTGTCTGAGTGTTACCTTCTGATCTTGATCTACAAAAACAATTGAAAATAATAATGTCTATAGTTAATACTAAGGAAGCTAATCAACATACTCAGTGAAAGTCAGGATATCTTATACACAATATTTTGTCTTATAAGGCATGTTACTGATAAATAAAATAACATCCAGAGGTCAGTGAACAAAGATACAAATGAATAAAATTTTCAGTAGCTCATATACTTCAGTCAAAGTATGTGAATTTCAAATACTGAAGTGAGGGGAGCATCAAGAAAGCAGAGGATTGCATCATTTCCTTATCAATTCTAAACACCAAATGTACATTTGATCCTGATGTCTAATTCTGACCTTTGTACTTCAACTCTAATTTTTTATTCATATTACAGGAATTATTACAATTTGTAAGTTAAAATCTATACTAACTTGTATATAATCTAATAGAGTGAGCTGGCAAAGTAAGTTTCCCTTTCATTCCTTGCACAGAGGAGTAACACAGTGCACTACTTCAAATAAAGGAAAGACTTCATCTAATACCAATAAAAATGATAAGACTAAGAGCTCAAATGGTAAATGGTACCTAAAGATGAGTGACTTGCAGAAATATCTGAAGCAGTGATATACATTTGGGACTAGGGAATTAACATTTCTGTCTCACAATGGGTTGGGATCCTTGGTATTTGCATGTGGAAAGACCAAGTGCTGTAAATAAACTCTTTAATTAACCTGGACCCAGGAAGAACCATATCACCCATGAAACAGGAATAATGAAAATTTCGACCAGTAGACTTCTAATGCAGCATGGGTATACTTAGATAAAGTTGCATCTCAGAGTAGTGTTATCTCAAGTCACTAAAAACCAAGATCTCAGAACCCAAGTTTATAACACCATGTATATATACTTTATATATTTTTATTTAGGAGAAGCAAAACTAAATATATTATAGATATATATGTCACAGTACATGCAGAATTTTCATGGGAAAACTCATAGGGAAGACAATAGAGTATACACTTACAAACTACTAAGTATTCATGTCAACACAAGAACAAAACTAATTTATTTTAAAACTACTTTAATGTAACAATATTTATAAGCACTATAGAGTTTTTCAGGAACAGAATCCATAATTTCTGAACAGGAACTTATAGAACAACTTGGGAGATAAAATAGGGATCTGAGTAAATCAAAATGTAAGATAGAGAGAATGAATTCATTAATCTTTTTTACATATGTTCTCTGGATTTTGTTAGATTCATAGAAGACCTTGATAACTCTATGACTAGTATATATTTTCTTATAATGTCTTCTGAGGTAGAATTTATTTTTTATGTATAAGTAGTTGATACACCTGAAATGCAATTTGATTTAGGTTATGTTGTGGCTTATCTTCAGATATTAGTATTTACTTATTTCTTTTTTTAAGATTTATTTATTTATTTGAAAGTCAGAGTTACACAGAGAGAGAAGGAGAGGCAGAGAGAGAGAAAGATCTTCCATCCGCTGGTTCACTCCCCAGTTGGCTGCAATGGCCGCAAATGTGCCGATCTGAAGCCAGGAGCCAGGAGCATCTTCCAGGTCTCCCATGCGCATGCAGGGTCCCAAGGGCTTGGGCCATCTTCTACTGCTATCCCAGGCCACAGCAGACAGCTGGATTGGAAGTGGAGCAGCCAGGTCTCGAACCGGCACACATATGGGATGCCAGCACTTCAGACCAGGGCGTTAACCCACTATGCCACAGCGCCGGCCCCAGTATTTACTTAATTCAACATCATTACTGAATATTTATCTGCAACATTAATATGAGCTGTCTCCATTATCAAATATTACATTTATATGTAAAGATATATACAGGTATATATCTTTTTCTATTCTGTGGCACTGATATGTCTTTCTTTTCATGTATCAATAAAATATGCTTTCATTTTAAAAAATAATATATGAAAGTGAATGCTATAGATTCCTGCTATTGTGTACCCTGTGAGGCTGCAGATAATGGTTCAAGTACATCAGCTTTGCAAAAGAGTTTGGCCATTTCATTAGATGTTAAGCAGACATGTATCATATTATTCAGACATTCTACTCCAAGATTTGAAATAAAAGGGAGAAAACAATATTCACAAATAGACTTTGTTCCTGAAAGTTCATAGTGGCTCTGTTTGTAACAACTAAAATTTAGAAATAGCTTTCAACAGATGAATGGTTTAAAAATATATAGAATATTAATCGAACTGAATAATTCTAAGGAAGACAAAGCAATAAACCACTGGTCTACACAAGAACATGGATAGATCGTAAAATAAGTATAGTGAATGGAAGTCAGTTTGGAGATTGCTCAGAAACCTGAATATAACCCTACCATACAACCCAGCCATCCTACTCCTTGGAATTTACCCAAAGGAAATTAAATTGGCAAATAAAAGAGCCATCTGCACCTCAGTGTTTATTGCAGCTCAATTCACAATTGCTAAGACCTGGAATCAACCTAAATGCCCGTCAACAGAAGACTGGATAAAGATATTATGGGATATGTATCCATAAAATACTATATAGCAGTAAAAAAAAAAGAGAAATCCAGTCATTGAAAAAAAAAAATGGAGGAATCTGGAAAACATCATGCTGAGTGAAATAAGCCAGTCCCAAAGGGACAAATATCACATGTTCTCCCAGATCAGTGACAACTAACTGAGCACATAAAAGGAAACCTGTTGAAGTGAAATGGACACTATGAGAAACAATGACTTGATCAGCCTTTCTCCTGACTGTTGAGGGACAACTTACTGTTTTATTACGTTTAGTATTTTTTTGTTCTAGTTAATACCATTGATTGAACTCTTTAATTAACACACAATTACTCTTAGTCATTTAACTTTAACTGAAAAGTGATCCCTGTTAAAATATAAGAGTGGTAATAAGAAAGGGAAGAGATGTACAGTTCGGCACATGCTCAATCGGACTTGCCCCAAATGGTAGAGTAGAAACGTGCCAGGGGATTCCAATTCAATCCTATAAAGGTGGCATGTACCTATGCCATCTTACTTGTTAAAGTGATCAGCTTAAGTTCATAATTGATCAAAAGGATAGGATTAAGTGTCAAAAGGATTACATAAATAAGAACAGTGTCTGCAAATAATAATTGATAGAATTAAAAAGGAGAGAATGATCCTACATGGGAAGCAGGATATGCAGCAGACTCATAGAATGGCTGATGTCCTAAACAGCACTCTGGCCTCAAAATCAGCCCTTAAGGCATTCGGATCTGGCTGAAAAGCCCATGAGAATATTTCAGGTATGGAAAGCCAAGACACTCTGGCAAAAAAAAAAAAAATGACCTAAAATAAGATCTCTGTGAGTGAGATCCCAGCAGGAAGAATGGGTCAGCAAAGAAGGCTGGGATAGGAGGAGAGAACTTCCACTTTGACTATGGCCTTGTCTAAGTAAGATCAGAGTTTGTGAACTCAAGAGGCTTCCATAGCCTTAGCAGCTCATGACAAGAGCCTCACGTGATTACTAATGTCATAAATAAGAGTGTCAATTGTTAAATCAACAATGGGAGTCACTGCGCACCTGGCTCCTCATGTAGGACCTCTGTCCTAAATGTGTTGTACAATGCGAGTTAATGGTAAAACTACTACTAAAACAGTACTCTATACTTTGTGTGTTTTTGTGGGTATAGTCTGTTGAAATATTTACTTAGTATATACTAAGTTGATCTTCTGTATATAAAGATAATTGAAAATGAATAGTGATAAAGAATGGGACGGAAGAGGGAGTGGGAGATGGGATAGTTGCGGGTAGGAGGGAGGTTATGGGGGAAAAGCCGCTATAATTCAAAAGTTGTACTTTGGAAATTTATATTTATTAAATAAAGTTTAAAAAATTAGTGAGTGAAATAAATCAGACAAAAATAAAAGAATAAATATTATGTCACATTTATATTAAATGGAATAGAAAATGGAATGTAAAACGTGATGATAGAAAGCAGATGACCAGTATCCTAGGGACGAGCCAGGATTTGGGGGAGAAGGACTGACAAGAGGGAGATTTTAAAAGGAAAAAAGGAAATTTTTTTAAAAATATATTTATTTATTAGAGAGAGAGATTTATTCACAGAGAGAAACAGACAGACAGAGACAGAGTTAAAGGTCTTCTATTCACTAGTTCACTCCCCAAATTACAGTAATGGCCAGAGCTAGGTTGGTCCAAAGCCAAGAGCCATGAACTTCTTCCACATCTCCTATGCAGGTGCAGGGGCCCAAGCAATTGGGCCATCTGCTACTGCTTTCTCAGGCCATTAGCAGAAAGCTTAATCAGAAAAATAGCAGTCAGGACACAAACAAAAAGCCCGGGGAGCTAAAGGCGAAAATCTGGAACCAGAGGCAGAGACGTGGGCCGCCAGGTTGGAATTCGCCAGGTTAGCCCGGGGAACTTGGACTGAATGCCAGTGGCGGAAACGTGAGCTGGGCTGTGTGACTCGCGGAAGCCGCCGCACGCAGAGAGAGCGTGCGGGGCACAAGTGGGGAGAGCGCACGGGGTGCGGATAGATAGGGAACGTGGAGCTAGCGCGAAGGCCGTGGTGCGGGCGCGAAGGCCGTGGAGACCGCGGAGCGCGCGAAGCCGAGCCGCGCAGAGCCGGGAACCCGCCGCAGGGCGGGCGCCGGGAAGCCGCGGAGATAAGAGAAACAGAAGTTTAGAAGTAAAATGAGAGAAATAGGAATGCTGGTAGATAGAAGTAAAATAGGAGAAATAGGAATGCCCGGAGATAGAGAAATAGAGAAAAATAAGGCCTCCCCACAACACGGCAATGAGAGAGCTTGGATTCGGTCTCCCTGATTAGTAAGACGATGAGCACCTGTGGGCGGCTAGCAGTTTGTGCGCCGCAGGTCACCGAAGACAGGCACGAATTAACATCAATAAGTCTCCCCACAATAGGGCAATGAGAAGGCTTGGATTTGGTTTGCCTGATAGGGCTTGTAAGCACCTGCAGGCAGTTCTAGCAGAGCAGAGCATGCGCTGCAGGGCACCGAACTCAGGCACGCATCGGCGCCTAAAAACCTCCTCACAACATAGCGAAGAGAGGACCCGGATTCGGTTTGCCTGATTGATAGGGCTTATAAGCACCTGTGGGCAACTCTAGCAAGCAGAGCAGAGTGTGTGCCGCGGGGCACTGAAGACAGGCACGTATCAACGCCAAAAATAAAAAGAAAGGGGGATCTGTGGGGAGCAACTCAGACTAGACTGTTACTGGAATTAAGACTTATTCTATGCATCTGCTCTCCCACAATATGGCTCTGAGAAGGGAGAAACAGCTTCTATACAGCTGCCTCCAGTTCAACCAATAAACTGTAGGACCTGCTCCTGATTGGAGGAGAGCAGCGTACTTGGCGTGTGGGTAGCAGAGTTGGGATTGGTGGAAGAGGACTATAAAGGAGGAGAGAGACAACATGCACCAGGAACATCTAAAGGGAACATCTATCTGAAGGAACACCTGTGCAGCCCCCGAGAGAGCCGGCCGGAGGTGTGCCGCTCCCCCGCGGAAGTGAGGAAAGTGGCAGGGGGAACCGCCCTTCCACGGAGGTGGAAGGGACGGTAGCCAACCCGGGAAGAACCAGCAGCAAACCCGGGGAGGGCCGAGCAGACAAAAGAACAACGCAGGGTCCTGTGTCGTTCCTCCATGAAGACGGGGAGCGACAATGATAGAAAGCAGATGACCAGTATCCTAGGGACGAGCCAGGATTGGGGGAGAAGGGCTGACGAGGGAGATTTTAAAAGGAAAAAAGGAAAATTTTTTAAAAATATATTTATTTATTAGAGAGATAGATTTATTCACAGAGAGAAACAGACAGACAGACAGACAGAGACAGAGTTAAAGGTCTTCTATTCACTAGTTCACTCCCCAAATTACAGTAATGGCCAGAGCTAGGTTGGTCCAAAGCCAAGAGCCATGAACTTCTTCCACATCTCCTATGCAGGTGCAGGGGCCCAAGCAATTGGGCCATCTGCTACTGCTTTCTCAGGCCATTAGCAGAAAGCTTAATCAGAAAAATAGCAGTCAGGACACAAACTGACACTCATATGAGATGCCGGTGTCACAGTCAGAGGCTTAGCCAACTACATCATAATGCCAGCCCCAAGGAAATTCTGGAATGTGACAGATGCCTCCATAATCTTGATTGCATTGGTTTCTAGGGTGTTATTTGTCTAATTATTAAAACATTGCAATTCATACACTGAAAATACAGATAATTGTCCATTATACAATAAAATTATATACTAAAATTATTCTACAATAATACTATACATTACAAAAAGCACACTATAGATATATACACCAGGGATGGCTCTCAGATGTATTATGTTAGAAGCAAGGTACATAATATATGATTCCATTTATTTTTAAACTTCTAAAATAGGAAAAACTGGTAGGCACGGAAAACAGATCTCCAGTTACAAGATATGGAACTGGGATTAGAGTAACTTTTTCTGGTGATAAAGTAATTATATTTTTTGTGCTAGTAGTATTCATATGTATTTGTTACACTTGTCAAATTTACACACTCAAAATGACAAATTTCACTATAATTAAATTGTACAAAAGTACTATTCTAGTCCCAAAAGGAAGGAATAAAAAGAAAGAAAATAAGAAGAATATCAGGAAAATGAAAATATTCACCACCACTATGACCATGGGGATCCTAATATATAGGAAATCCAAGAGTTAAAAAAATCACAGAACGAGTATCAAAAACTTAATTGAAGAGCTATGACTGAGGATTTTCCTATTTTATTTCCTACTTTTGAGAAAAAATACAGTTTAAGCACACAGGTACAAATTAATTAATTTGACTATTATCCTATCAATAGCAAATATCAGAATTCAACAGTATTTCATTAAAAAAGTAATTATTGTCCAGCTAAAACTCTATCCTTTAAGAGTGACCATACCGCACTAGTTGTGGCACAGTCGATTAAACTTGTTTGCAACACCAGCATCCATGTAGGGCTGCCTGCGATCCAGTCATACTTCTACTTCCCATTCTGGTTCCTGCTAATGCTCCTGGTGAGCAGCAGGTGATGGTTCAATAACTTGGGCCCCTGCCCTCCATGTGGGGTTCCTAGCTCCTGCCTGAGACCTGACCCAGCTCTGACAGCTACAATCATTGGGGGAGTAAATCAACAAACAGATGATTCTTTCTCCCTCTCTCTCTCTTCCTCTCCCCCCAACAAATGTGTGTGCCTCCCTCTCTATCTATAAAAAAGAACTGATATGTAATAAAGTCAATTTCAGGCATATGAATCAGATAACTAAAAACAAACCATCATAGTAATACCTGATAAAATATGTACTTCCTCCAAGAAGAAAACTGAACATTCAAGAAGAAAATTAAGTGATTATATGCAAAATTTGTATAAACCAGAAGAAACTGGTAAATTCATAAGATACTGATAAATTCATAAGATACTACATACTAAAACTGAATCATCAGGAAATAAAAATATGAACAAATCAATAAAAATTAGATTAAGCTTTCAACCAAATATCTCCGAAGATTTGGAAGTTCTATTTCTAGTTTTTTTAAAGGAATAATCCAAATGTTTTTCATAGTGGGAGGAAAAAAAACCTCTATAATAACACAGTAGTAACTACTAGCGACTGAGAGGGGTGCAGAAGGTGGTGGGAGGTGGGACAGTGGAACAAAATCAGAATTCCTTAGAAGGAATGAATTCCTAATGTTATGCCACTAAATGAGGTGACTGTAGTTCACAATAATCTAATATATTTTAATCAGAAAATAGAAGAAAGGAGCTACAATGCCCCAATAATAAAGAATTGTTAAAGAGGGGAAATGTTTACTACTCCAATTTTATCAGTATATATATATATATATGTGTATATATATGCATACATATTGTAACATGCATCAGTGTACATTACGTGCATATATATTGTAACATGTATCAGTAACAGTTATTGAAACGTTGCAATGTATCCCAAAAATGTTCCATTATTGCTAATAAAAACACTTTTTAATTTTTACAACAAAGAAAAGTACAGAACAACATATTATAACAAGTTTTAAAGAATTAAAACCAATAGTTCTCAAATATTCCCATAGGTTGGTGGGTGAGGGACACTTCTTAACTCATTTTATAAGGCGAGAATCACCCTTAAGCCAAAACTAGATGAAGATCCCACCAGAAAGTCACTGCCTAACATATCTGATGAAAATAGATGGAAAAATCATCAACAAAATTTGAATAAATGAAATTCAACAAAACATTAAAGGGACCATACATGATGAACAAGTAGGATTTATTCCTAGAATTCAGATAGTTCATAGTGTACAAATTAATCAATGTGATACATCACCTTAGCAGAGTGGAGGATAGAATTTATGATTGGGGTGGGCATTTGGTGCAGCAGGTAAGCTGACTACAGGGACATGAATGTGCCATGTTGGAATCCATGGGTTCCATGCGTGGCTCTGATCTCCATTCTACAATACACGAATGTGCACCCTGGGAGGTATCAGGTGATAGCTCATGTAGTTAAGGCCCTGACACCCGCAGGGGGAGACTAATACTGACTTCCCATATCCTGACTCTGGTCTAGCCCAGCTCTAATTTTATGAGCATGTGGAAAGTGACCATCTGGCTGGAGATCAATCTCCCTTTCTCTCCCCATCCCTTTCTACCTACTTTTTGAATACAGTAAGTAAATGAATATAATTTTTGAAATCATGTGATCATCCAAATAGATGAAGGAAAAGTATTTGAGAAAAGTCAACATGCTTTCATGATGAAATTTTCAATATTAGGTATAGAAGGAATGTACCTTATATGATAAAGGTGATATGTGACATGCACACAGCTACATCACAAAAAAGTAAAATGCTTTCAGTTTCTCCACTAAGATAAAGACAAGGAGGCCCATTATCCTCAATTCAACATAGTACTAGAAGTTCTAGCTAAAGGCAAGAAAAAATAACTCAAGGAATATAAATTACAAAAAAAAGTGAAATTATCTTTTGATAGATAATATCTTATATATAAAATAACTTTCAAAACTCCACAAACTATAAAACCAAAAAAAACCCAAATGCATTAGTTTCAGTATACAAAATGAATGTAAAAAATCACTTGCATTTACATCTATTAACAGAAAATTATCTGATAAAGACTTTTAAGAAAGCAATGTTATTTACAATTACCTCAGTAAGAATAAAATACCTAGGAATAAGTTTAACCAAGGAGGTGAAAAATCTACACACTGAGAACTCTGAAAAGAAATAAGGACAGTAAGGCACAAATAAGATATCCCACAGTCACTGGAATCCCTATCAAAATCTCAGTAATAGTTTTCATAGATATAGAAAAAGCAACACTAAAAACACTGAATCACTAATAGAATCTTGAGAAATAAGAACAAACAAGGAAGAATCACAATTTTGGTTTCAAGTTATTTTTCAAAATACATGCAACTGGGGCTGGCTCTGTGGCATAATAGGTAAGTCTTCTCTTGCAGCAGTGGCATCCCATATGGGTGCCAGTTCATGTTCTGGCTGCTCTTTTTTTCAATCCAGCTCCCTGACAATGGCCTAGGAAGGCAGTGGGAGATGGCCTAAAAACTTTGGTCCTTACATGCATGTGAGAGACCCAGAAGAAGCTCCTGGCACCAGGTTTTGAATTGCCCCAGCTCCAGCCATTGTGACTATTTGGGGAATGAACCAGCAGATGGAAGACCTTTCTCTCTGTCTCTCCCTCTCTCTGTCTGTAATTCTGCCTCTCAAATGAATAAATAAATATTTAAAAAAAGAAACTACATTTCAAGGGTTTAACTTGAATGTTTGTGAACTATGTATCATACATATAATGAAGCAATATCTTGGAACTCTTCCATCACAGCTGGTATATGGATAGAGATTGTATTGAATATAATAGTGCATTCATTCTGGAAAAATAAATATCTTTACATTATTAAACCTTCCAAAGCAACAACAATGAAAATCTCTCCAGGCCTCCATTACCATAACCTTTCATATAGTTATAATATTTATTTCCATATTTAGAGCTTCTGCAATCCTTGGTAAGTTAATTCTTAGAATTTGATTTCTGTCACAAGTATAATATTCTAGATGGATACAACTGCTGATTTTTTTTAAGAGATAGAGTTAGACAGTGAGAGAGAGAGACAGAGAGAAAGGTCTTCCTTCCGTTGGTTCACCTCCCAAATGGCCGCTACAGCCAGAGCTACACCAATTTGAAGCCAGGAGCCAGGTGCTTCTTCCCGGTCTCCCATGTGTGTGCAGGGGCCTAAGCACTTGGGCCATCCTCCACTGCCCTCCTGGGTCACAGCAGAGAGCTGGAATGGAATAAGAGCAACTGGGACTAGAACTCAGCGCCCATATGGGATGCTGGTACCACAGGTGGAGGATTAACCACGTGAGCCTCGGCGCCAGCCCCACAGCTGGTTTTGACAAGTATAACTAATTTTCAAAAATTCTATTCTTTCTACCATTTTGATAGTTTTGTTTATCGATCTTACCAGTTTCTTAACTGAAGAGAGCAAATAATGTCAGGACAAAGAGATCAGACATTACAAAACTATCATCTACCACCTTGGTTTTCTGACTCTTCTACACCCAGTGTCTCTGGACAAGGGCTCAACTATAAATCCTTAGGAAATAAATAGGGGCCAGCTCTGCAGAATACTGGGTAAAGCTGCTGCCTTTAGCACCAGCATCCTACATGGGCAACGATTCAAGTCCCTGCTGCTCCACTTTGAATGCAACTCCCTGCTAATGCATGTGGGAAAGCAGCAGAAGACAGTCCAAGTCCTTGGGCCACTGAAACCCATGTGGGAGACAGAGAAGAAGCTCCTAGATCCTTGCTTCAAATCAGCTCAGCTCTAGCCATTGTGGCCATTTGGGGTGTGAACTGGCAGATGGAAGACCTCTCTGTCTCTCCCTGAGAATAAGGATATAAGAAAAAGATGCACCAGATAAATCCAGTTTTAAAAGAGAAATTTGGTACAGCTACTCAAAACAGTGAAAATATTATTGAAGAAAAAAGAAAATACATGAGGAAAATATAGCTAAAATCAACATTATACACTTAGTAATTGTCTTAAAATATGTTTTTGAACATGAAAAAATGTTTCAGTAGTCAAAGTTAAATTCATGGGGCCAGCGCTGCAGCTCACTAAGCTAATCCTCCGCCTGCGGCATCGGTACTCCGGGTTCTAGTCCCAGTTGGGGCGCCAGTTCTGTCCCGGTTGCTCCTCTTCCAGTCCAGCTCTCTGCTGTGGCCCAGGAAGGCAGTGGAGGATGGCCCCGGTGCTTGGGTCCTGCACCCGCATGGGAGACCAGGGGGAAGCTCTGGGCCCCTGGCTTCGGATTGGCGCAGCGCGCTGGCCGTAGCGGCCATTTGGGGAGTGAACCAACGGAAGGAAGACCTTTCTCTCTGTCTCTCTCTCTCATTGTCTAACTCTGCCTTCCAAAATAAATAAATAAATAAATAATTCATGGGTTGAAAGTGTTAGTTCACCACTCATGGAAAATAAATTGTCAAATACACAATTAAAAATTAGAAAGTATAAAGATATTTTGAAACAACACAATTTAAAACTATTATAAAAATACTGGGACAGAGGTTAGCATTGTGGTACAAAGGATTAAGTTACCACCTGTGATATCCTGATTCCTAGTAAACACCAGTCCAGGTATTGGCTGTTCCAATCCTGATGCAGCTTACTGCTGATGTATCTGGGAAAGCAGCAGAAGACATCCCAAGTGCTTGGGTCCCCGCCACCCACATGGGAGATCCAGATGGAGTTCCAGGCTCCTGGATTTGTCCTGCCGGAGCTCCAGCCATTGCAGCCTTCTTGTGAGTGAGTCAATAGAATGAAGATAGCGCTCTCGCTCGCTCTCTCTCTCTCTCTCTCTCTCTCTCTGTCTTTCCCTGTCTCTCCATAACTCTGCCTCTCAAATATATAAATGTTTAAAAAGTTGAAAAATAAAAACATTGGAGCATACATATGAAGCATACACCAACAAACATTTACATTTCTAGTTCCGACATTGAATAATCTAAATCACACAGACAGGTCTCTCATCAATAAAATCAGAAAATGATCCAAAATAATGAAAACAAGTCATACAATTGGGCAATACTGAAAACATTTTTTCATGATTTAAATGAGAAATAATACTGGAATTTCCTTTCTTATTTTTTATGTATTTGAAAGGCAGAGAGATACAGGTAGAACTTCCCTACACTGGTTCACTCCTCAAATGACCTGCAACAGCTCAGGCTGGGCATTTTCAAATCCAGGAGCCCAGAACTCAATCTGGATTTCTCACATGGGTGGCAGGAACCATATTATTCAGCACTTAGCTGTGGCCTTCTAGGGTGCACATCAGTAGTAAGCTAGAATGAGAAGGGGAGACAGGACTCCAACTCGGCAACTTTGACAAAGGATGAGGGTATCCCAAAGTGACAGTTTTACTGTTGTAACAAACACCCATGTCAGAATATTCTAATTCATTACTGAACACTAATTATACTTTTTGAACTGGAGATTATAGAGAAAATAACATCCAAAAATGAAGTTTCAGCTTTATAGTTTATATTAGAAAGCAGAGCAACGGAAATAATGAAAAAGAGGTAAAAATCAAAACTCAATATAAAAAACAAAGGTATATAGAAATATCAACAAAACCCAAAACCTCAAATTATTAATAAAATATAAATATCTCTGAGATGGCTTTTCATGTAAAAGAAAAAAAAAAGAGATACCACATAAACTAGAATTAAAAATTGGAATGCATCTACAAAGTAAAGGTATTTGAAATTACATCTAAAACAATACTAGAAATGTAAAATGGATGCAGTCACATATTGTAAAAATAGGTAACAAACACAACTCTCAGTGTGATACTGTTCTCTGCAGCAGGAAAGGTGAGGAGTCATACAGAAGGAAATTTTGGCCTATAAAACAATGGTTTATTTCCTAACCAATGAGAAAAAGATCTCCTGATTACAAGATGTCTGAATAGGGACAAGCTATGCTGAATCTGACCGGGGGAGGTAGTGGAAGAAAAGCAGAGAAAGTGTACTACCAGAGGAGAGTTGGAAAAAAGTTTGTAGTAGAAATTCTACACAAAGAAAAGTAACGTGGTGGAGCAGTGTGGAAAGTGTGTACTTGTGGCAGTGAGCGGGGATGCCACACGTGTCTCCCACAGCTGGGGGCTGGAGGTGACACCAGCTTCTGAGAGCGAGGTGGGGGCAGACTACAGCAGCCCACACCACTGGAGATATTGCAAGAGGGAAACCTTTGTTGACCACACTGACTTTGAGTCTGTCCTGAAGTACTAGCAGAAGGCAAGTTACTCACCTAATCTAGCTAAGGAAAAGTGTATTTCTTTCTCCCCATCTCCCAGTATGGGAGCCTGGCAACCTATGCCATCTTGATACTATTAGAGGCTACAGAAACTCCCATATGCACAATCAGGAGATTTTACCAGAGGGAAAAATCTTCATTTCCCAATGAATTTGATTCTGGCTGGGAGGGTTGACAGGGGGCTAGGTACCCATCCTCTCAACATACTACAGGCTCTGGGCTTAAACTGTGTGAAGCACCCACAAGCAGCTGGCTCTGGAAATGACTATGCTTTTTCCATCGACCAGGCAAGCTTGTGGGGCAAAGAGGGAATCCTCTGGATCCTTTAACTGTGGGAGCCTTATACACTGTGACTGTGGGAATCCAGTGAGAGCATGAAAGGTTGTGGGGTTTAGCTGAATCTCTGACCAATCACTGGATCAGGTGTCAGAGACTTTGAGCTCCCTTTCTCCCTGTGGTGGGTCATTGTAGAGGGTTCTAGGCTCATACTGAGGACTGCAGAGATTCTTTGTGTGTTTGCTGCACCAGCATGGGTGAGGATTGTACCCATTGTGCGCTAACACTTGGAAAAGAGGAAGTGAGGTTCTGATTATGCCAATATGAGTGATCATACACTCCCCAGAGCTGTCACTGGAGGAGTTATATGACACTCAAATTGGGTGTCACCCTAGATTCACATTCCACACTTGAGTACTCACCAGAGCTCCTTGGCTCCACCAAGGACACAACTCTGGGTATTCAGTGAAGGACAATACTACTTAGAATATCACTAAGGCACAGAGGTATAATACAAAGATATAACCATTAGTGGAGACAACCATGTGTTTCCACAAATGCCTATTGATAAACACAGAAGTATAAGAAACAAGAACAAGGAAGCAACAATATTCCCCAAAGGAATAAACACTGCAATATTAGAAAAAGAAGACAAAGAAATTGATGAAATGCCTGAAAAGGAATTCAAATGAACAATCATAAGATTACTCAGAAGCGAAGAGTGGCAAATTCATGAGTTAAAGAAATTCAGTGGGCCAAGATGGCAATATAGCAACAGGACGTTCCGAGTCACATAGGGCAACATAGAGAGTTAGCAAGGCTACAGATCCGTGAGAATTTCACACAGAGAAGCCCAGGAGTCCAACAGGGACTGAGCAGGTCCACCACGAGGGAGCAAAAAGTGGTGGAGGCACAGTAGAGGTGCAGCAGAGAACTCCCAGGTTGAATGAGGTGAGATGCGTGGTTGAGAGTCCATGGAGCTGTGGAGAGCAGTGGGAATTGGAGCCTAGTGAACTGTTTGAAGTTCCAAATGGGAAGAATAGGGGAACAAATGGAGAGGTCGGGCATGCCCCTGTCCATCTATGTCTTCTCCCTACCCCCAGCTGGACCTGCAGCCACCTGGGAAAAGCCATATTGTTTGTTTACATCTTTGAATGTAAGCAGAAGGCTACCACATTTACCTGCCATGCATACATCCATCAATTGTGGGGGCCACTTCACTGCACCCTCCACCCAGGAATGAGGATCACTACATTTCAGAGTAATTTCCACCACCTCCATGCAAGCTGTACAACAAGGAGAAGTCTTGAATATCAAAATGCTGAGCTTGTTTCACACACCAGTGAGAAGTGAGGCCGGCCCCAACAGGTGGGGTTTAGTGCACCAAAGCTCTCTATCACTCTTGAGAAGTGAGCAGGACTTCCGGAGACAGGGCTGTGCACTTACACTTGCAACACACAGACAGATAGCAGCTCATAGCAGAGGGAAATCGCACCACTAGCACCGAGACACATATTAAAGATAAAAGCAACCAGAAATGCAAAAAATAACCAAAAGAAAAACCCTAATAAGAATAAGGAAGACAGTATGAGCCCCTCAAAGGGACACTACAATTCTTCTTCAACAATAGAAGCTGAAGAAGAAGAGATCAAGGATATGTCAGAAACAGAATTCAGAAAATTAAGCGTCAGATTACTTAGAAGCAATCAGAAACAAATTCATGATCTAAATGAAAAGTGTTCCCAAGAAATTGAGATATTAAAGGGAAGTCAGAATGAAGTACTAGAAATGAAGACTTCAATAGATCAAATAAAAAATGCAGTGGAAAGCCTGAACAATAGAATAAGTGAAACAGAAGAAAGAATATTAGAACCAGAAGACAAATTTCTGGAAAAAATACAGTCAAACAAAACATGAGAAGAAAATAATAAATTTGGAGATAACGTTTGGAGAGCCACAAGATTCTATCAAATGACCAACATACAGATCCTAGGAATTCCAGAAGGCATGGAAAGAAAGAAAGGAGTAGAAGGCCTTCTTAATGAAATAATAACAGAGAATTTCCCCAATCTGGAGAAAGAAAGAGACATCCAGGACAGAGGAAGTACACCGAACTCCCAGTAGACACGACCAGAAAAGATCTTCACCTGGGCACATTATAGCCAAGCTCTCCTCAGTAATAAATAAAGAAAAGACCTTAAAATGTGTATAAGAGAAACAATAAATTACATTCAGAGAAAACCCAATTAGACTCACTCAGGACTTTACATCACAAACCCCACAGGCAAGGAGAAAATAGCAGGACATACTCCAAGTTCCTAACAGAAAAAAAAATGTCAACCCAGAATAGTGTACCCTGCAAAACTCTCATTTATGAATAAAGGAGAAATAAGGATCTTAACAACAAACAGAAATTGAAAGAATTTATAACTACTCTCCAGCCTACAAAGGATGCTCACGGATGTGCTACACACAGAAACAGGAACATCACTACAGAAGGAAATGAACACAGACATTTACTCTGCAAAAGAACAAATAAAATCCAAAATACATAAACAGAACTATTCATGGAAACTTGGCAGGGCAAACTCGGTACTTAACAATAATCACTGAACATGAATGGTCTAAACTCCACAGTTAAAAGAAACAGACTGGCTGAATGGATTAAAAAAGAAAACCCATCTATTTGCTGCCTACAAGAAACACATATTACCAACAAAGATGCACTCAGACTGAAAGTGAAAGGTTGGAAAAAGTTAATCCATGCTAACAGAAACCAAAAAAAGAGCTGGTGTTGCCATCTTAATATCAGACAAAATAGACTTTAACACAAAAACTATTAAAAGAGACAAAGAAGGAAACTATATAGAGATTGAAGGATCTATTCAACAGGAATATGTGACTATTATAAATGTATATGTACTACTTACAGAGCACTTGGCTATTAAAAATAAATGTTAAGGGATTTAAAGGGAGATATAGACTCAAATACAATAGTAATGGGGGTACTTTAATACACCATTTTCAGCAATGGATAGATCAATGAGACAGAAAATCAACAAGGAAACTGTAAGTGCTGGCACTGTGGTATAGCAGGTAAAGCCACCACCTGCAGTGCCGGCATCCCATATGGGCGCCAGTTCTAGTCCCAGCTGCTCCATTTCCTATCCAGCTCTCCTCTATGGCCTGGAAAAGCAATGGAAGATGGTGCAAGACCTTGGGCCCATGCACCCATGTGGGAGACCTGGAGGAGGATCCTGGCTCCTGGCTTCAGATCGGCTCAGCTCAGGCCTTTGTGGCCAACTGGGGAGTGAACCAGTGGATGGAAGACCTCTCTCTCTCTCTCTCTCTCTCTCTCTCTCTCTTTCTCTGCCTCTCCTTCTGTTTCTATGTAACTCTCACTTTCAAGTAAAATAAAAATAATCTTTAAAAAAACCCAAAAAACAAGGAAACTTTAATCTACACTATAGAGCAAACAGACCTAGCAGCTTAACTACAGAGCCTTCCACCCTACAGCCACAGAGTACATTACAGTACATGGAACTTTTCTCTAGGATTGACAACTCTCACAAAATTAAACACCGATAGTATTCAAAATCTCAGGAAAATGTATTGTTGCTGTTCATGATATTGTCTCACACATTACTAGAGTCAAATGCTGCTAAATATAACCCCAGAACCCAAATTCAACTTACTCGTTACTTATCGATTCCTCTTCCTTGACAGAACGTTTTTTCAACCTAGCCCATGCTGCGATTATTGCAGTGGCTATGAATAGAATAGGCAAACCAATATACAAAACTAAAAACCAATGTTTTTCAGCCTTCCTAGAAGATTTGCC
Source organism: Oryctolagus cuniculus (assembly GCF_051225735.1). Lineage (NCBI taxonomy): Eukaryota > Metazoa > Chordata > Mammalia > Lagomorpha > Leporidae > Oryctolagus > Oryctolagus cuniculus. The sequence goes on along the minus strand of NC_142868.1, from coordinate 92,100,680 downwards.
TTTCTTTAAATCTAAAAAGAAACAAAATCAAATTACAAAATAAAGTATTCAACTTTACTTTCAACTTGGAATAAATTACAATATTCCTGTTATTTGAAGAACATAGCAAAAAATCTAGAATAACAACATTTGAAACTATTTCTACAATTTTTTCATTTTAAAAACATGGAAGTCACGCCCCAGAAAATTCCGAAGTATACTATATTATACAACTGATATAGCAAATTCTCAGTGTAGCACAATAAGTGGCCAAGAAACCTGAATAATACAATGTTATCCAAATGTGCATAGTTATAGGTTTTCAAAGGATTAGATTACCAAAGCATTTCCAACAGACTGTCAATACTCTGTTTTTCCCCTTAAAATAATGTTGGCAGACCTACATGCTCATTAGGATTAATGTATTTACTTTACTTACTATACATCCCCAGTGCCTAGACTATCAGCTGGCATATATTAAGAGTTTGATAAATATCTGCTAAATCAATAATAGAATGAAAGAAAGAAAATAAACCTATGTTAAACAGACAGAACACTAAGCTAGTGTCCTTTGAGTCATCTATTAAGCAGTAACTTATAGACTTTTTAAGTTTAATTTATAAAATCTTTGAAGTAAAATAATTCCATAATTTTTCTACTGGTATAACAGGAACACAGTAAAACTACTAGACACATAGTAAAAGTTTTTCTAGGGTGAATCGTAAAGATGGAGGGGAAAGTTGAAGACATTCTGAATAAGAATGCCAGTAATATCATTAAAGAGAAATTTTAAAATAAGGCTGCTTCAATCATTGTATTTTAATATTAGAAAAGAGTAAGTCTAAGAAGATGTGCTTTGTTTACATTCCTTGAAAGAAGTATAATTACCTGTTCACTTCAAATATTAGTCTCTTAGTTGCAAAACTGGGGTGAAGGAAGTCAGAATTACATTAAATGGCTATCTAAAGAGATAGATATTTACCAATTTTCCCAGGCAATGATCCTCGCCTTTGCAGGTGGCACATTGATCCATAGTAGGTTGAGAAACAATGGCATACCCCGAAGTTTGTGCACATCTAGGATAATTTTTAAAAATCTAAATTACTAAAATGTTTTTTCATAGAAAGTGAAACTATCATATGGTCAACATGCTTAGTTTTGTGTTTTCAACTAATGTGATTTCATTTTTGTAATTTATTTATCAAATAATATTCAAATTAAATACTTGGTATCCTACACAAAAATGCATTTCTATGATTTCCCTGATCTGTGGTAACTAATAGAGTACCTCAAATGTAATGTATTTGAGTGAAATTCACATTTGAGTTTTGATGATTATTTACAGCCCGTATCTCTACTGTTGATGAACAGTATTTTTTCTTCATACTATTTGTTGAGCTATTTACTTAGTGTAGGGTTAAACTTAAGAGTATAAAGTATACTGAAAATAGATCTTTGTAAAAATGAAGAGTGGGAGCAGGAGAGGGAGGAGGATGAATGTTGAGCATGAGTGGGAGAGAGGGTAAGGTGGGAGTACCACTATGTTCCTAAATCTGTATACATGAAATACATGGAATTTGTAAAAAATAAAATTTAAAATAAAACAAACAAAAAGAAATAGGAATAAAATTATCTATAAAATGAAGTTCACAATATTCACATTAAGGAAGTTTAAAACCTTCAAATGTCTACCACTAAATTTAATGTGCATTTACATTTTGAATGAAACTGTGTGACCCTTCCAGTGAGGTGCTTGAGAGATCTTGTATCAGCTCTCAGAGCTAATTGTGAATAGCTCTTCTCTTCTCCATGTTCAGTGAGTCCATGTTGGCACTTTGACATATTCTGCCCACACAAAAAACTCTATCATTCCCCAGGCTGGTGGTGAAATACTAATCACCCTTAACCAAGATTGAAAAATTACGTATACAGATATTTTATTTGAAATAAATGTAGAGAGAAATAGAGTTGATAAATATATAGATATATACAGAGATATAGTGATCTAGAGAGATAGAGACAGAGATAGAAAAAGAGATGATAGTTCTCTCATCTGCTGTTTCACTCCTCAGATTCTCACAACAGGTGGGACTGGGCCAGGCTAAATCTAGGAACCAGGAACTCAGTCTGGATCTCCCATGTAGATGGTGGGGACCCAACTATTTGAGACCTTCACCTGCTGCCTACCAGGATGCACATCAGCAGAAGCAAGAAACAATAACAGAGACAGTCTTGAAATCTAGGCCCCATATTCTGAAATGCAGGAATCCCAGGAAAATTCTGAATTGCTACACCCTAATTGATGTGTAAAGTAAAGATATTTTGTATTTCAAAGGGACAAGAAATACTTAGATCCCGCATAACATTAGGAACCAATAGTTTCTGGGGATCCAAAATTAAATTAATAGGTTTCCTTTTTGGTGCTCAGTTAGTTGTCACCTATCAAGGAGAACAAGTGGTATTTGTCCCTTTGGGATTGGCTTATTTCACTCAACATAATGTTTTCCAAATTTCTAACAGGGATCACTTTTCAGTTAAAATTTAAACACCTAAGAATAATTGTGTGTTAATTACAGAGTTCGACCAATGGTACTAGAACAAAAACAAAATACTAAAATGGATAAAGTATTACATTGTACATCAACCGTCAGGACAAGAGCTGATCAAGTCACTGTTTCTCATAGTGTCCATTTAACTTCAACAAGTGAACAGGAAACCTGTTAAAGTGAAATGAACACTATGAGAAACGGTGACTTGATCAGCCCTCACCCTGACTGTTGATGAACAGCTTAATATGTTATCCCTCTTAGTATTTTTTTTGTTTGTTCTACTTAATACTTTTGGTTGAATACTGTAATCAATACACAATTCTTCTTAAGTGCTGAAAATTAACTGAAAAGTGATCGCTGTTAAATATAAGAGTGGGAATAAGAGAGGGAAGAGATGTGCAATTCGGGACATGCTCAAGCTGACTTACCTCAAACGGTAGAGTTAGAAACATACCAGGGGATTCGAATTCAATCCCATCGAGGTGGCATGTACCAATGCCATCTCAATAGTCCCAGTGATCAATTTCTGTTCACAATTGATCATAATGATAGGACTAAGAACCAAAGGGATCACATAAACAAGAATAGTGTCTGCAAATACTAGCTGATAGAATCAAAAAGGGAGAGAATGATCCAACATGGGAAGTGAGATACACAGCAGACACATAGAATGGCAAATATCCTAACAGCACTCTGGCCTCATAATCAGCCCTTAAGGCAATCGGATCTGGCTGAAATGTCCATGAGAGTGTTTTGGGCATGAAAAGCCAAGACACTCTAGCAAAAACAAACAAACAAACAAACAAAAAAACCCTAAATGAAAGATCTCTGCAAGTGAGATCCCAGTGGAAAGAATGGGTCATCAAAAAAGGAGGTACCTTTCTCTGAAGGGAGGAGAGAACTTCCACTTTGACCATGGCCTTGTCTAAAAATTATCAGAGTCAGTGAACTCAGGGGGCTTCCATAGCCTTGGCAGCTCATGACAAGAGCCTAGGGTGATTACTGAGGCCATAAACAACAGTGTCAATTTGTTAAGTCAACAACAGGAGTCACTGTGCACTTACTCCTCATCTAGGATCTCTGTCCTTAGTGTGCTGTACATTGAGATTTAATGCTATAACCAGTACTCAAACAGTATTTTACACTTTATGTTTCTGTGTGAGAGCAAACTGTTGAAATCTTTACTTAATGTATGCTAAACTGATCTTCTGTATATAAAGAGAATCGAAAATGAATCTTGATGTGAATGGAAGGGGAGAGGGAGTGGGAAAGGGGAGGGTTGCGGGTTGGAGGGACTTTATGGGGGGAAGCCATTGTAATCCATATTCTGTACTTTGGAAATTTATATTCATTAAATAAAAGTTAAAAAAAAAGAAAAAAAATTAAATTAATAAATAGTAAATAGGTGTGAGTTAATCAATAGTAAATAGGTGTGAGTTAATCAATAGTAAATAGGTGTGAATTAATCAATAGTAAATGGGTGTGAATTAATCAATAGTAAGTATGTGTATTGCAGTGACTGTGAGCCTATTCTGAGTACTTTGTATTGATTTACTCATTAAACCTTCCCAATAGCCCTGTGATGTAAAGGCTATTATTGTCTGCTCTTTAAAAATGAAGAAACTAAGGCATATGTATTTGACTCGCCAGAAGTACTAGTCAGTGATAGAACCAGAATTTAAACCCATGGAATCTGGTTTCACAGGCTATGCTCTTGACTACGTTGGGCTCTCTTTCAAAATAAAATAAAGCATCTCTCAACTTCTTGGTCTTAGCTGGATCTTAGTCTCAATGTAATATCATGAATATTGTATCCCTGAACTACATTAAAAACTTCTCAGAAGACACATGATGTCAATTTGTCACAAAATACTGTCACTGTTACTTTGAATTTTTTGCAAGATACTATTTTCCCAAGATTTCCTACTATAAAGTTTTAGTAGTCAGTTGCAATTAATATGCCATTTTAGGGAGATATTTTCAAATTATATAAATATCTCACAAAATAGTTGCCCAGAAGTAGGCACTGCACCTAGCAGTTAAGATACCGAGGTTCCAAACTGGAATACTGGTTTCACTGCCAGCATGGATTCCTAATTGCAACTTACTTCTAATGCAGATCAGTAAAGGCAGTGAAGATTATTCAAGTAATTGGGTTCCTGTCACCATGTGGGGACTTGGACTGTGATACTGGATTGGGTTGCAGTCACTTGTGGAGTAAACAAAAGGATAGGTGGGCTCTCTGTTACTTCCTTTCTCTTTTTCTGCCTAATTTCGTCTTTAAAAAACTTTTATACACTAGTTAGAATCCACTGATAACTCCTTCAATACTGATTATAACATTAGGCAATAGTTTCCCTCATCCAAAAAAAAATTCTTTATTGGTATATTAATGAAGTAAGTTATGTTGTTATAAATATACAATATTTTCATTTACCCAAATTATTATTTACTATTTATTGAAATAAAAGGTATTACTTTGATCAATGTGCCACAACTCATTATTATCATAATTTATATAGATGAATTAATTCCCTCCTATTTGGTTGGTAGAAGCCCTGTCAAACTGAATTTTATCTTTATGATACCAGCAACATTATTTTAAATTAATTTTTATATAACATTTATACATATGTATGAGGTACAATGTGATGTTTTGATTCATGTATACACTGACTAAGGTTCAATTCAGGAGATTAGAATATAAATCTCCTTAATCTTTTATTATTAATTTATGATGAATACATTAAAAGTCCTCTTCTAACCACTTTAAAAAAACAATGCTTAATGCATTACTGTTAACTATCACCCTACTGTCCCACAGAAGACCAGAACTTACTTCCTTCTAAATATAACTCAGTTATCTGTTGACCACCTTCTCCCCATCCCGTTCCCAGTAACAAGTATTATACTCTGCATTTCTGTGAGATCACCTATTTCAGATTTCACATATAAGTGGGGCCACGTGGTAGTTGCCTCTCTGTGCCTGAATTCCAACATTCTTTGAACATTATCTTACTTTCTGGTGAAACAAGATCATAGCTAATATGGTATTTTTCATGCCCCAGTCCTTGAATCAGCCTTATCTCCAAGGAGCCTTGAGTTCTTTTAGAGAATAGCAGTTAGAAATAGCAGTTAGGGCGTGGTATTTTGGCAAAGAAGTTAAGCTGCTGCAGGGCATGCCAGCATCACATATCAGCATGACTAGGGTAGAGTCCCGGCTCTGCTCTTCTTCCCAACTTCCTGCTAATGTGTGTCCCTGAAGACAGCAAGTGATGGGTCAAGTACTTGTGTCCTTGCTGCAAACATGGAGATAAAGATTGAGCTTGAGTTCCTGGCTTTGAGCAGACTCATCCTCAGTTGTCGTGGGAATCTGGAGAGTAAACCAGCAGATGAGATTGCTTGCTCTCTTGCTGTTTCTCTCTTCCTTTTTAAACAAATATTAACAAAAATAGGCAATTTATTTGTTTAAAAAAAGGAAATGAAAGTCCAGGGGCTAAATTTTCTCATTACTACTTACATGTCATTAACTCTAGGGAGTCTGAAAAATTAAATCTTGAGAAACTATGCATCTCGGGCCTCAGAATCAGCCTTTAAGGCATTGGGATCTGGCTAAAAAGCCCATGAGAGTTTCTCAGGTGTGGAAAGCCAAGAAACTCTGGCAAAAAAAAAAAAAAAGAAAAAGAAAACAAAAAGAAAAAAGAAAAACCAAAAAAAAAAAACAACAACAAAAGAAAACCTAAATGAAAGATCTCTGTGAGTGAGATCCCAGTGGAAAGAACAGGCCGTCAAAGAAGGAGGTACCTTTCTCTGAAGGGAGGAGAGAACTTCCACTTTGACTATGACCTTGTCTAAATAAGATCGGAGTTGGCGAACTCAAAAGGCTTCCATAGCCTTGGCAACTCATGACAAGAGCCTAGGGTGGTTACTGACACCATAAACAAGAGTGTCAATTGTGAAGTCAACAACAGGAGTCACTATGCACTTACTCCCTATGTAGGATCTCTGTCCTTAATGTGTTGTACTATGTGAATTAACGGTATAACTAGTATTCAAACAGTACTTTATACTTTGTGTTTCTGTGTGGGTGCAAATTGTTGAAATCTTTACTTAGTATATACAAAATTGATCTTCTGTATATAAAGATAATTGAAAATGAATCTTGATGAAGAATGGGATGGGAGAGGGCGTGGGAGTGGGAGATGGGATGGTTTCAAGTGGGAGGGAGGTTACAGGCGGAAAAGCTGGGATAATCCAAAAGTTGTGCTTTTGAAATTTATATTTATTAAAAAAAGTTTAAAAAAAGAGAAACATATGCATGTGGGCATGTGTGTATTCTTCTGTGTCTATCCCTAAATTTATACACAAATATATACATATGTATATTTATTTCTATATATCAAACATAAAAATGAGAAAAGTTGTCAAAATCCAACATAATATCACTGGATAATTTCTAAACTTCTAATTTTCCATGTTTAAAACTACTACCTCAAAGAGTAAGAAATATTGTCTCCATGATGCTTAGCACATTAAATTATTTGCTCAAGTTTATAATACACTAATTAAAATTCCTTAATTGTTTATCATACCACAGCAACACAAAACTTAATAATTATAGTTCAATAATTAATTCTTGGTCTATTTTTCACTTTGAGCTAAAAGGTGCCGCTCCCTTGCCCGCAAAGGAACGACACTGTTCGCAGCTTATCGGTCTTCAGCAGATTTTTAATGGGAAAATAACAGGGACAGAGAAAGAATGAAGGGAGGAGAGTGGACAGGAAAGCCCCCTCCTTCCTCAGCACATAGCTTATATATACAAAATCTGGCCAATTGCAAGCGGTGTCAAGTCCATGCACGGAACACTCCAATCCGCTGTCTGTTCACGCAGTGTGCACACGTTCTCGGGCCAATCAGATGAGGTGTTGTCGCTCCCCGTTTTCGTGGAGGAGCAACACAGGACCCTGCGCTGTTCTTTTGTCTGCTCGGCCCTCCCCGGGTTTGCTGCTGGTTCTTCCCGGGTTGGCTACTATCCCTTCCACCTCCGTGGAAGGGCAGTTCCCCCTGGCCGCATTCCCCACTTCCGCAGGGGAGCGGCACACCGCCGGCCGGTTCTCTCGGGGGCTGCACGGGTTCCCTTAGATGTTCCCCATAGATGTTCCTGGTGCATGCCGTCTCTCTCCTCCTTTATAGTCCTCCTCCGCCAATCCCAACTCGGCTGCCCACACGCCGAGTACGCTGCTCTCCTCCAATCAGGAGCAAGTCCTACAGTTTATCAGTTGAACTGGAGGCAGCTGTGCGGAAGCTGTTTACTTCTCTCCCAGCGCCATATTGTGGGAGAGCAGATGCATAGAATAAGTCCTAATTCGAGTAACTTAGTCTAGTCCGGATTGCTCCCCACAAGGTGTCACACAGCAGGCAGGCTCACTGCGCGGTCCTCGGTGCCATCTTGTTGTTTACAACATTCTCAACTCCTCTGGAACGTCCCGACCATGGGAAAGCATTGCCCTAACCGAAACTAGCAACATTCGCCTTGTGATAAAGACACAGCAACAGCTATCAGACCGACCTTGTCGTGGGGGCTCCATGGCTGCACATCCCATGGAGCCCCACAAAAGGTATGTATGGAAAACAAACAAGCAGATTATAGAGATACAACTCAATGAGTTCTACAAATAAAACTATGTATCCTATACCATTATCATGAAACAGAACAGTTCCATAGCTTCACGAAATTCCTTTGCTATTTCCAAATAATCTTCCCTGCATCAAATACTGCACCAGCCAGGCTGTTTAATGGCACTATGTTGTGGGAATCATGGTCCCAGGTTGTCCAGACTTGAAAGCTTAGGTGTTCTGTGGATCATTATGATACTCATCCATATGATACTCATCATATATATTCCATAAAGTAACCAGCAAAGAGACATCATGAGACTCATCTCTAACCTGGGCTTGGAGCACATTGTAGTGTTGAAATGAAATACATCACTCAATGCGCAGATCCATGTTGGTTGCTAATGGATTGTTTTCTATATTCTGTTTCATTCTGCCATTCTTATTACTTATTTTCATGTTTTGGTGGCTTTTTGTTATGATAAGGTAGGATTCTATTCTCTTTCTCTTTTGCATACCTACTCTGTTAATAAATTCCATACTGTAGTATGTATTCATAATGGCTGTTGTTATCCTTGTACTTTCAATGTTGAGATCCAGGATTTTGTAGAGCTCCTCTGGTTGTCATGAATTCCCTTAGCTTTTGAATGCTGGGAAAGATTTTATATCTCCCTCACTTTCCAAAGGAGAGTTTTGCTGGATATATTATTCATTAGTTTTGTTTTTTCTTTCAAGACCTCAGATAAATGATCCTGTAATTTTTTGATTGTAGCATTTCTGCTGAGAAGTCTGTTGTTAGCTTCACAGGCTTTTGTTTATGTGTAACTTGACAACTTTTCTCTGTCTCTATGATTGTCTTCTTGTCTTTAAATTTTGACAATGTGATTATAATATGCCTTGCAGAATGTCTTTTTCTTGGGGTAAATCTGGTTAGGAACCTTTTGAGCTTCTTGTATCTGGATATCTATATATCATTCAGGAGGTGGGAAGTTCTCTACTATGCTGTAGAACACCAGAGCTTATTCCTCCTATATAACTGCATGTTTGTATCAGTAATTTAACCATTCTATCTACCTCTTCGCTCAAACCTTTTCCAGCCTGTAGTAATCACCATTATACTCTCTTCTACAAATTATACTACTTAAACAAAATTAGCCTTTTAAATTTTCAAAAAAGAATTAGAACATGTAGTACTATCTTTCTGTCTCTACCATATTTCACATGATATAAAATCTTCTCTTTTCATCAATTTTGTTGCAAATAACAGGGCTAAATGTTTTGATGAATGTTCCATTGTATATACACATATACACAATGTTTTCTTTGTCCATTAATCTACCAATGGACATGTTCTTAATTTCATCTCTAAGCTATTATAGTGTTGTAAAAAACATGGGAGTGTATATGTCCCTTTAATAAACTGATTTGTTTTCTTTTATATATACCCAGCAATGAGATAGCTGAATCACATGGTATTTTTTTAAAGAAACTATATTTTTTAGCTTTACAAAACCATATATATTCCATAATGATTATATTAATTTACATTTCCACTCAGAGAGTATAAGAGTTCCTCTTACTCCACATCCTCATCAATATTTGGTATTTTTACTTTATAAATAATAGCCTTTCTGACCAGGATGAATTAATTGTTTAAGCTTTTGATTATCTGATATTATCTGCTATAAGTGCTCTTGAACATCTCTTTCATATACTTATCGGCCATTTGTATGTCTTCTCCTAAGAGACATTTATTGAGATCCTTTGCCTATTTTTAGCTAGATTATTTGGTGGTTCTTTGCTTTTTTTTCTTTTACTTCTATATATATTCTGGACACTAATACCTTACTGGGTGAAGGATTTTCAAATACTTTCTCTAATTCTGGGGGTGTTATCTTCCCTCTTTTGATTGTTTGCTTTGATTTGATAGAAAGTTATAGTTTTTGCTTCTGAAATCTTAACCAAAATTCATCGCCTGAACCAACTGAATGAAATGTTTTCTGGGTTTTTTTCTCGTGGATTCAAGGTTTCATACCTGATGAAAATTTCGAGTTGATTTCTTGCATTTTAGTGAGAACTGGGTGGAGGCATCTAGATTCATTCTACGTATCAATATTCATTTTCCCACCAACATCCATTGAGGGGGTTATTCCTTATCCAATAAATGTTTTTGATATCTGCATTTGAAATCCATTATAGATGAGTAGAAAAATATAGACAAAAAATTTTAAACACCCAAAAGCAGTATTCCATATTTATTGGATATCATCAAATAACCTAATATATGTCTTAGAAGGTCCTGAAGGAATGGAAACAGATTGGCTTAGCAAACTTTTTTTAAGATTGATTTATTTACTTGAGAGAGTTACACAGAGAGAGAAGGAGAGCCAGAGAGAGAGAGAGAGAGAGAGAGAGAGGTCTTCCATCCACTGTTTCATTCCCCAGTTGGCCGCAATGGCTGGAACTGTGCCGATCTGAAACCAGGAGCCTGGAGCTTTTTCCAGGTCTCCCACGTGAGTGCAGAGACCCAAGGAGTTGGGCTGTCTTCTATTGTTTCCCAGGCCATAGCAGAGAGCTGGATTGGAAGACAAGTAGTCGGGACTCGAACTGGCACCCATATGGGATGCCGGCACTCCAGGCGGCGGCTTTACCCACTACACCACAGTCCTGGCCCTGTAGAAAGCTTATTAGGTGAAATAACAGCAGAAACTTTCCCTAATCTGGAGAAAGACATGCACATCCAAGCACAGGAAGCAATTAGAGCCCCAAATAGATATAATCAGAGAAGGCATTCACCACAACATATTACATTCCAACTTTCAAAAGTAAAACATAAACAAAATATTCTAAAATGTGCAAGAAGAAAATGTCAGATTACTTTTAAATGATCTCCAATTAGATAGGCAGCAGATATCTCAGCAAAAACACTATAGGCTGAGAAAGAGACATAGTCCAATTTCTTAAAGAAAACAAAATTGTCAACCCAGAATATTATACTCATTAAAGTATAAACACATTTATAAATATAGGTAAATATCTTCAAAGACAAACAAAAATTGAAATAATTTGTCATCATGCGGCCAGTATTATAAATGATACTTCATAATATACTGCAAACAGAAACAGAGAAAGATGACCAACATCATGAAAGATTATGTGTGTGTGTGTGCATGTCCTCCTTTGCTCTCTCCTCCTGATTTTTAAAAAACTTTTAATATAAATGGCAGATTTTATGCATTTCATAGATAAAATTCTAAGAAGATAATCACACATCTTTCCCAAGCTCTTCCCTCCCTCAATTCCCACTTGTTCTTTCTTCTTTTTTTTTCTTTAACTTTTGAAAAAAAAAGACATAATTTCCATTTACTTTACAATCACAGTTTTAATGGACCACTATTAATAATATTTAACAAGTAAAAAGTAGAAAGAGCACTGTTCCACAGGATAAAAACGAGGGACAAAAATAGTGATTACATAATAAGATATCCATTTCATTCTTATATTTTTATATTAACTACCACATATCAGAAAAAACAAATATTTGTCTTTTGGGGTTGGGCTTCTTTCACTAAGTATAATGGTTTCCAATGGAATCCATTTTGTTGCAAAAGACAGGAATTCATTCTTGTTTATGATTGAGTAGCATTCCATACTCTCTCTCTCTCTCTCTCTCTCTCTATATATATATATATATATATATATATATATACACACACACATCACGTTTTCTTTATCCAGTCTTCAGTTGAGGGACATTAGGGTTGATTCCATGTCTTACCTATTGTGAATTGAGCTTCTATAAACATGGGGGATACGGATAGTCTTTCATGTGCTGATTTCATTTCATTTGGGTAAATTCCCAAGAGGAGGTGGCTGGTAGATTTATTTTCAGATTTTTGAGGAATCTCCATACTGTCTTCCATAATGACTGTTCTATTTTACATTCCAACCAATGATGTATTAGGGGTATTATTTTTCTCAGCATCCTCACCAGCATTAATTGATTGATTGATTGATTTTTTGGATGATAGCCATTCAAACTGGAGTAAGGCAAAACCTCATTAGGTGTTTATTTGCATTTCCTTGATTGCTAGTGATCCTAAGCCTCTTTCCATTCGTCTGTTAGCCATTTGTGTTTCATCATTTAAAAAGTGCCCATTTATGTCCTTTCCCCATTTCTTAACTGGATCATTAGTTTGCTGTTGCTGAGTTTCTTGAGCACTCTATATATCCTGGATATTAATCCTTTATCATTGGCATAGTGTACAAGCATTTTCAACTTGTCTGTATCTCTTTCACTCTTGCTTTGCCTTTCAAACAATAAATTAAAATTTTTAAAAAATAAAGATGCCCATCAACGGTAGACTGGATAAAGAAATTATGGGATATGTACTCTTTAGAATACTATACTGCAGTAAGAAACAACGAAATCCAGTCATTTGCAACAAAATGGAGGAATCTGGAACACATCATGCTGAGTAAAATAAGCCAGTCCCAAAGGGACAAATACCATATGTTCTCCCTGATCGGTGACAACTGACTGAACACCAAAAAGGAAACCTGTTGAAGTGAAATGGACACTATGGGAAATGGTGACTTGATCAGCATAGCCCTGACTGTTAATGAACAACTTAATACATTATCCCTCTTAGTAGATTTTTGTCTGTTCTACTTAATATGACTGATTTAATTCTGTAATTAATACACAGTTATTCTTAAGTGTTGAAATTTAACTGAAATGTGATCCCTGTTAAACATAAGAGTAGGAATAAGAGAGGGAAGAGATGTATAATTTGGGACATGCTCAAGCTGACTTGCCCCAAATGGTAGAGTTAGAAACATACCAGGGGACTCCAATTTAATCCCATCAAGGTGGCATATACCAATGCCATCTCACCAGTCCAAGTGATCAATTTCAGTTCACAATTGATCATAATGAAAGGACTAAGAGTCAAAGGGAGCACATAAACAAGTCTAGTACCTGCTAATACTAACCGATAGAATAAATAAAGGGGAGAGTGATCCAACATGGGAAGCGAGATACTCAGCAGACTCATAGAATGGTGGATGTCCTAAACAGCAGTCTGGCCTCAGAATCAGCCCTAAAGGCATTCGGATCTGGCTGAAAAGCCCATGAGAGTATTTCAGGCATGGAAAGCCAAGACACTCTGGCAAAAAAAAAAAAAAAAAAAAAAAAAAAAAAAAAAAAAAAAAAAAAAAAAAAAAAAAAAAACTAAATGAAAGATCTCTGTGAGTGAGATCCCAGTGGAAAGAACAGGTCTTCAAAGAAGGAGGTACCTTTCTCTGAAGGGAGGAGAGAACCTCCACTTTGAATATGACCTTGTCTAAACAAGATAAGAGTCGGTGAACTCAAAAGGCTTCCATAGCCTTGGAAACTCATGACTGGTGCATAGGGAGATTACTGATGCCCTAGACAGGAGTGTCAATTTGTAAAGTCAACAACAGGAGTCACTGTGCACTTACTCCTCATGTAGGATCTCTGTCCTTAATGTGCTGTACATTGAGACTTAATGCTATAATGAGTACTCAAACAGTATATATTTCACTTTGTGTTTCTATGTGGGTGCAAACTGTTGAAATCTTTACTTAATGTATGCTAAACTGATCTTCTGGAAAAAAAAAAGTAGATATTATCAATTCCCAACTTGACTCCCACTGGGATTAAACATGTCTGATCTGATTTCATCATCATTTAAAAAATCATCTATTATTTTTCACTTTATGTTTGTGTGGGAGCAAACTGTTGAAATCTTTACTTAATATATGCTAAACTGATCATCTGTAGATAAAGAGAATTGAAAATGAATCCTCATGTGAATGGAAGGGGAGAGGGAGTGGGAAAGGGGAGGGATGCGGGTGGGAGAGACGATATTGGGGGGGAAGCCATTGTAATCCATAAGCCGTACTTTGGAAATTTATATTCATTAAATAAAAGTTAAAAAAAAATAAAGATGGATGGATATATAAGCTACATATTTTTTAGGGCATATTCTGTATTTCTACATATTCTGTAGAGTGTACACTGCATAATGTATTTGTCAAAATCCATAGAATGAGTAACATCAAGAGTGAACCCAATGTAAACTACTGACTTTGCATGCTGCTTTTATGTGTTAGTGGAGGTCATCAACTCTGACAAATGCAACACTCTAGTGTGTGATATTGAAATTGTGAGAGGTTGGGCAGATAAAGAGTAAAAAGTTAAATAGGAAATATGTAATTTCTCCCAAGTTTTAGAGCCTAAATCTAAATGTATTATAGCTGCTGAGTTTATTAATTCAGTTCAGCTCTACATTTAAGCCGAATACTGCAGGGCCTAGCACAAGTAGGCACCCAATAAACACTGATAAACTGATGAATGGTTAGAGGCCAAGAGAGATGTGATTCAGGGAAACGTGCTTACTTACTCCATTCCCACTGCACAATACATCCATACAATTTTTTGATCTAGTTTTAACTCCTTTTGATTCTACACACCTTCTATTTATACAAATCTAAAGAAAAACATACCAAAAAGTTTCTTATTTAGAGTTCAGACAACATAACATTAAAATTCATAACATAAAATCATAATCATTCAATGCTATAAATTTCCCTTCTAGGCACCAAATTTGCTGTACTCCACAAATTTGGAGAAGTCTCATTTTCATTTAGTTCAAAATAGAATTTCTGTGACAGTTTTTTTCAATCAGAATTATTTAAAAGCATTTTATTTAATCTCCAAGTATTTCAGGACACTGCAGGTAACACTAATGTAAACTATTCATGTTGGTTGATAATGATGAGTCAATATAATCACACAAATTGTAAAAACAGTAGTACCCTGATGTTGGTTGTGGACAGTGGGGTAGGTTGTGTGCAATATAGATGGCATGGGACATTTGGAAACTTGCTGTATCATACACTCAACTGTGCTATAAAACTAAAACTAAACTAAAATACATAATTCTTTGAAAAGATGAGGATAGAACATGGTGAATATTAATGAAAGTAGATTGGCTATCATGGAAAAAAACATAAACAAAGAACCACTCTTAATTATAATACCTTGGAATCTAACAAAACTATTCTTCAGCAGAGAATTAAAAGAATGTCTTGCATTCATTGTATGCAAAAATTTTTGCATAGAAAGAAAATCAATATAATATATCATGGCACATGTTTCCATAAATTATGAGCTATTAATAGAATCCCCTAAGTATTTAATATAGATAATAGAATTTTTGTTAAAATATAATAGAGAGGACGAGTATTTGGTTCAAATGTTAAGTTACTATTTCACGTTCCAGATACTTCACTTCTGATTCAGCTTGTTCCTATTGCTCTAGGAGGCAGCAGACATTTCAATTTCTTGGGTCACTCTCACCCATGTGGAAGAGCCAGACAGTTCAGTAATCCAGCTTTGGTGTGGCTGCAGATTTCTCTCTCTCTCTCTCTCTCTCTCTCTCTCTCTCCCTCACCTTCCTTATCTCTGTCTTCCTCCCCCAGACTTTGAAATGAAAATAATAAAAATTATTAAATCTAATGATATTATTTTATTATGAAATGTTAAAAATGCAGACATGGTGCTTTTAAGTTTAAAGATAGAGTAAGTAGGTGTAGGCATTTAATCTAGTGATTAAATATATCTGGGATTGAGTCCCAGCTCCACTCTTGATCCTGAATTCCTCCTAATTTGCACTGTAGTAAACCACAAATGATGCCTCAAGTGATAGGGCATGCTTTCACTTTAAGTGGCAGTGATTCTAAGTTTCCTGGCTTTTGTGGAGTGAACCAGTGGATGAGGGTTCTCTCTCACTGTCTCAGTATGCCATGCTTGTCTGTCTCTCTTTCTCTGTCAAAAAAAGTTTTAATTTCAAAAATAAAGTGTATTTGTAGACTACTAAGGATATATTCCTAATTCCATTAATACCAGCAATCTCAAATTCCATAGACTGCAGTTTTCTCACATGAGTAAAAGAATACTTTTTTCTGAAAAATGTTATTTTTTAAAAAGTAAATAACATTTGTTGTTTCTAAGTTAAAATGAGATAATGAACAAGAGAGTGCCTCCTTACAAACATTAAACAGAGGACAACTGTGTTCATAGAAATGGAATCACAAAAGCTTTATAAACCAAATCTAACCTTTTTTAAAATGACTTACTTTATGTACTTGAAAGGCAGATTTACAGAGAGGATATGGGTAGACTAGGCCAAAGCCAGGAGTATGGCCCACCCACATGATTAACAAGCCCCCAGATTTTGGGCCACCACCCATTGCTTTCCCAGGCATGTAGCAGGCAGCTAGATTAGAAACAGAGCAGCAGGAACTGGAACAATTGCTCCACCTTGGCCTGCCAGCATCTCAAGTAGTGCTTAACCCACTGCAGTACAATGCTGCCTCCAATTTAATCCTTTTGAACCCTCAATTTAACCTTTTTAAACACTTCTCACTGAAAATTGGCAGTGGTGTGCATTTAACAACCATTTCTGTATCCCTGGCACAGTTGAAATTGAGATAAGAGCCCTACTATATAAGAATGCTGACTTACAAAAACAAAATTATCAAGAATATTTTATTGTATTTAATTTATAATGTCACAAAAAGCTGAGAAAAATTTTTTTCACACAATAGCTCACAGAATATTCCATGCTATAAAAATGATGCTATTCTTATTAAATTACCAACTGAGAAGACGGCAGAATAGGGAGGGAGTGCACCGACAGTCTGGGAAAAGATAGTTTAATAAAACTGGAGATACTGTAGTCTCAGGGAAGAGTTAGGGAAAAAACTGCAGAGGAAACTCTTCCAGAACTAGTGGGACAGAGTGGACCAAAGTGGAGGGCACGGGCGCCCACAGCTCAGGACCCCAGCCGCCAAGTCTACGCACCAGCACTGGAAAGGGAGGTGAGGTAAAACCACAGTAGCCCGAGACACTGGAGGAATAGTGGCAGGAAAAGCCTAGAGGGAACAAGGCTTGAAGCCCCGTGGGGGAAAGTTCACCAGCCTAACTAGAGAGAGAGAGAGAGAGAAAAAAAAAAAAAGGATGATATGGACACGGTTCTCCCTCTCTGCACACCTTAAAAAGGCGGGGAAAACAATATAGCAGGTCCCATTTTGGACATACATAACAGCTGCGCCATCCCAGAGCTGTGCCCCACCTTCAGCCAAGCAGGAAAACCTGACTCTGGTGTGGAGCAATAAAAGGAGGTTAAGACCTAGTGAATATGTGGAGCTTATGAACTGGGACTGTGAAAAGAAAAATGAGGGTGTGTGGGAGAACTCACGGTGAGCCTGAGACATGAGGGAGTACTCTCTGGGAGACACCACAAACTCAGTAACCTTGGCTACCCGGTGGGAGACATTGCAGGGGAATCTGTCTTACACTGAGGACTGCACAGAGCCTTTGTGTGGTCCTTGAGACAGAACAGACGAATATTATACCCACAGGGGCTAGCACTCAGGCACTGACTGCCATCAAGGAGAAGAGCTCAGCTAAGTGGAATTACTTCCCTTCTGAATAAAATAAGAGAGAGCGAGCGAGCGAGAGAGAGAGAGAAATATTTACCATGCCAAACCAGGGTGTGTCACCTTTGGCACACCCTTAACCCTGAAGAACTGAACAGAGATCTCTGGCCACACCCAACACAAGCCCTTAAAGAGTCACCAAAAGCAGACAGTCCACTTAATTTAGAGTAACAGTATAATGAGAAAAGCCACCACAGAGAGGAAAAAAAAGAAGAAACCTAAGAATATCTCCACAATGCCAAACAACAAATGCAGAAATCGAGGAAACAAGAACAAGGAAGACATTATGATGTCCTCAAATGAACATGACACCTCAATACAGATTATGAAGATGATGAAATAGAAGAAATGCAAAATATGGATTTCAAAAAATTTATGATAAGAATATTTAGAAGTTCTCAAAAACAAATTCATGAACAACAGAAATCCAAACTGGACAGGACAGAAAACATCTCTGGTGAAAAGGAAATCTTAAGGAAGAATCAAAATGAAATGAGGAATTTAGTAGAACATGAAATTGTGATATTGAAAAGAAATCAAAATGAAGAATTCAATGGAACAAATGACAAATGAATTTGAGAGCTGTAAAAACAGAATCAGTGTGATAGAAGAGAGAATATCAGACTTAGAAGACAGAGCACAGGAAAGTACACAGTCAAACCAAAGAAAAGAAGAGGAAATTAGAAATCTAAAAAATATTGTTGGGAATCTACAGCATACTATTAAAAAAACCAACATTTGGGTTCTAGGAGTTCCTGAAGGCATGGAGAGGGAGAAAGGATTAGAAGGCCTTTTTAGTGAGATACTAGCAGAAACATTCCCGGGTTTGGAGAAGGACAGAGACATCCAAGTACAGGAGGCACATAGGACCCTGAATAAACATAACCAAAAGAGATTCTCACCACGACACATTGTAATCAAACTCACCACAGTGAAACATAAAGAAAGATTCTAAAATGTGCAAGAGAGAAACATCAGATTACTCTCAGAGGATCTCCAATTAGACTCACAGCAGACTTCTCATTAGAAACCCTGAAGGCTAGGAGGGAATGGCGAGATATAGCCCAAGTACTAAGAGAAAAAACTGCCAGCCCAGA
Source organism: Oryctolagus cuniculus (assembly GCF_051225735.1). Lineage (NCBI taxonomy): Eukaryota > Metazoa > Chordata > Mammalia > Lagomorpha > Leporidae > Oryctolagus > Oryctolagus cuniculus. The sequence continues at coordinate 92,081,908 of NC_142868.1, read as the reverse complement.
ATATTATATCCTGCAAAGCTCTCATTTGTGAATGAAGGTGAAATAAAAAACTTGCATAGCAAACACAAATTGAAAGAATTTGTCACCACTTGTCCAGCCCTGCAAAAGATGCTTAAAGATGTGTTACATACAGAAATACAGAAATACGGTCATCAATACAAAAGAAGGTAAAGGAAGAAAACCTCCCAGTAAAAGATCACAGGAAGTTCAAAGTGTATATTAGAAATATCTTTGGGGCCGGTGCCATGGCTCAATAGGCTAATCCTCTGCCTTGTGGTGCCGGCACACCGGGTTCTAGTCCCGATCCGGGCACCGGATTCTGTCCCGGTTGCCCCTCTTCCAGGCCAGCTCTCTGCTGTGGCCCGGGAAGGCAGTGGAGGACGGTGCAAGTGCTTGGGCCCTGCACCCCATGGGAGACCAGGAGGAAGCACCTGGCTCCTGCCTTCAGTTCAGTGCAGTGCGCCAGCCGCAGTGCTCTGGCCGTGGCGGCCATTGGAGGGTTAACCAACGGCAAAGGAAGACCTTTCTCTCTGTCTCTCTCTTTCACTGTCCACTCTTCCTGTCAAAAAAAAAAAAAAGAAAAAGAAATATCTATCTTTGGGATACGGCAGAGCCAAGATGGTGGAATAGTGAGGGCGTGCACCGATAGTCCGGGAAAAGATAGTTTAATAAAAGTGGAGTTACTGTAGCCTCAGAAAAAGGATCAGGAAAAACTTGCAGAGGAAACTCTTCCGGATCTAGTGGATGTGACACGGAGGACCTACGGGGAGAGCAAGGTCGCCCACTGCACAGAAGCCGAGCCGCAGGAGCCCCCGGAGCCGCAGGAACCATGGGAGCCGCGGGAGCTGCACCACAGAGTGTGTGTGCCTAAGCTGGAAGGAGAGGTGAGACAAAGACCTCAGTAACCCGATACATTGGCGGAGAAAGGCAGAAAGAGCCTGCAGAGAATGAGGACTGACACCCCACTGGGGAAATTTCACCAGGCTGACTGGAGGAGAGAAAAATGGAATAAATTAGGGGAACCAGCATGGACATTAGCCTCTCTCTCCACTCACCTTACAAAACCGAGCAAGACAAAGGGAAGGCGGTATTTTACATATGTAAAGCGATGCGCGCCATTTTGTGTATGTAAAGCGGGTGCCCCTCATTAGTCAAGCAGAAAAATCTGACTCTGGTGGAGAGAAATGACAGGAGGTTAACACCTAATGAAAGTGTGGAGCTAACCAACTGAGACTGTGAAAAACTGAGGGGGGGGCGAGAGAACTCAATGAGCACACAAACTCGGTAACCTGGACAACGTGGCGAGAGAAGGCAGAGAAATTTGAGACCACACTGAGGGCTGCATAAACTCTTTGTGTGGTCCCAGTGGTAAGCAGACGAATACCCACAGGGGCCAGATTTCATACATCAACTACTCTCAATTCCACTCAGCTGTGTGGAATTACATCCCAACTGAGTCAAAAAAAAAATGAGAGAGAGAGAGAGAGAGATTGAGCGAGAGAACAATCTGGGTGAATCACCTTTGGCACACCCTTAACCCTGAAGAACCAAACAGAGCTCTCTGGCCACATCCATCACAGCCTCTAAGGATCCATCAAAAGCAGACAGTCCACTTAATCTAGAGTCACAGTATAATGAGAAAAAACACCTCCGAAGAAACCAAAGAATATATCCAATATGACAAACAACAAACGCAAAAACCGAGGTAACAAGAACAAGGAAGACACTATGACGCCCCCAAATGAAATAGACACCCCAATTAAAGTTTATGAAGATGATGAGATAGAAGAAATGCAAGAAGCAGATCTCAAAAAATTGATAAGAACATTAAGAAGTTCACAAAAACAAATTCTCGAACTACAGAAATCCTTAATGGACAAGATAGAAAAGCTTTCTCATGAAAATGAAATATTAAGGAGGAATCAAAATGAAATGAAACAACTAGTAGAACATGAAACTGTGATAGTGACGAGAAATCACAATGAAATGAAGAATTCAACAGATCAAATGACAAACACATTAGAGAGCCTTAAAAACAGAATGAGTGAAGCAGAAGAGAGAATATCAGACTTAGAAGACAGAGCACAGGAAAGTACACAGTCAAACCAAAGAAAAGAAGAGGAAATCAGAAATCTAAAACATATTGTCGGGAATCTTCAGGATACTATTAAAAAACCCAACATTCAGGTTCTAGGAGTTCCTGAAGGCATGGAGAGGGAGAAAGGATTAGAAGGACTTTTTAGTCTCTCTCTCACTGTCCACTCTGTCAAACAAAAAAAAAAAAAAAAAAAGAAAAAAAAAGGAAGTCTTAGACTCCAATACAATAGTACTGGGGGACTTCAATACTCCAATCTCAGAAATAGACAGATCAACCAGACAGAAGATCAACAAGGAGACAGTAGATTTAAACGACACTATAGCCCAAATGGAGTAGATTTAAACGACACTATAGCCCAAATGGATCTAACAGATATCTACAGAACTTTTCATCCTATGCTTAACATTCTTCTCAGGAGTACATGGAACCTGCTCTGGGATTGACCACATACTAGGCCATAAAGCAAGTCTCAGCAAATTCAAAAGAATTGGAATACTACCATGCAGCTTCTCAGACACAGTGGAATGAAGCTGGAAATTAGCAACTCTGGAATCCCTAGAGCATATGCAAACACATGGAGACTGAATAACATGCTCCTGAATGAACACTGGGTCATCAAAGAAATCAAAAAAAGAAATCAAAAACTTTCTGGAAGTAAATGAGGATAACAACACAACATATTAAAACTTATGAGATACAGCAAAAGCAGTGTAAAGAGGAAAGTTTATAGCATTGGGTGCCTACATCAAGAAATTGGAAAGGCACCAAATAAATGAGCTTTCAATGCTTCTCAAGAATCTAGAAAAAATGCAGCAAACGAGACCCAAAATTAGTAGCAGAAGAGAAATAATTAAAATTAGAGAAGAAATCAACAGAAATGAATCCAAAATAACATTACAAAAGATCAGCCAAACAAAGAGCTGTTTTTTGGAAAAATAGACAAAATTGACACCCATTGGCCCAACTAACTAAAAAAAAGAAGAGAAAATACCCAAATCAATAAAATCAGATATGAAAAAGGGAATGTAAAAAAAGACACCACAGAAATACAGAGTCATCAGAAATTACTGCAAGGACTTATAAGACAGAAGACAGGGAAATCTATCAGAAATGGATAGATTCATGGACACATGCACCCTACCTAAATTGAACCAGGAATACATAGAAAACCTAAATAGACCCATAACTGAGACAGAAATTGAAACAGTAATACAGGCCCTCACAGAAAAAAAAAAAAGCCCAGGACCAGATGGATTCACTGCTGAATTCTACCAGATTTAAAGAAGAACTAACTCCAATTCTTCTCAAACTATTCAAAACAGTCGAAAAGGAGGGAATCCTCCCCAATTCATTCTATGAAGCCAGCATCACTTTAATACCTAAGCCTGGAAAAGATGTAACTTTGAAAGAAAATTATAGACCAATATCCCTGATGAACATAGACACAAAAATCCTCAATAAAATTCTCGCCAATAGAATGCAACAACACATCAAAAAAATCATCCATGCAGACCAAGTGGGATTTTTTTCCTGGCATGCAGGGATGGTTTAATGTGCACAAAACAATCAATGTGATACACCACATTAACAGACTGCAGAAGAAAAACCATATGATTATCTCAATAGATGCAGAGAAAGCATTTGATAAAATAGAAGGAAAATTCCTCAATAAAATCAAAGCAATTGATGAAAAACCCACGGCCAGCCTCATATTGACTGGGGAAAAGTTGGAAGCATTTCCACTGAGATCTGGTACCATACAGGGATGCCCATTTTCACCACTACTATTCAATATAGTTCTGGAAGTCTTAGGCAAGAAAGAGAAAGTGATAAAAATTGGGAAGGAAGAAGTCAAACTATCCCTCTTTGCAGAAGATATGATTCTTTATTTAGGGGATCCAAAGAATTCTAAGAGACTATTGGAACTCATAGAAGAGTTTGGCAAATAGCAGGACATAAAATCAATGCACAAATATCAACAGCCTTTGTATACACAGGCAACACCATGGCTGAGAAGAAATTTTAAGATCAATCTCATTCAAAATAGCTACAAAAACAATCAAATACCTTGGAATAAACTTAACCAAGGACGTTAAAGAGCTCTACGGTGAAAATTACAAAACCTTAAAGAAAGAAATAGAAGAGGATACCAAAAACTGGAAAAATATTCCATGCTCATTCATTGGATGAATCAATATCATCAAAATATCCATTCTCACAAAAGCAATTTATAGATTCAATGCGATACCAATCAAAATACCAAAGACATTCTTCTCAGATCTGGAAAAAATGATGCTGAAATCCATATGGAAGCAAAGAGGACCTGAATAGCTAAAGCAATCCTGTACAACAAAAACAAAGCCAGAGGCATCACAAGATCAGATTTCAGGACATACTATAGGACAGTTATAATCCAAACAGCATGGTACTGGTACAGAAACAGATGGGTAGGCCAATTGAACATAATTGAAACACCAGAAATCAATCCAAACACCTACAGCCAACTTATGTTTGATCAAGGATCTAAAACCAATTCCTGGAGCAAGGACAGTCTATTCAACAAATGGTGCTGGGAAAATTGGATTTCCACATGCAGAAAAATGAACCAAGACCATTACCTTACACCTTCCGCAAGAATTCACTCAACATGGACAAAGATCTAAATGGACAACATGACACAATCGAATATTGGAGAACATTGGAGAAACCCTTCAAGATATAGGCACAGGCAATGACTTCTTGGAAAAGACCCCAGAGGCAAAGGCAGTCAAAGCCAAAATTAACAATTGGGATTGCATCAAATTGAGAAGTTTCTGTACTGCAAAAGAAACAGCCAGGGGCCGGCGCCGCGGCTCACTAGGCTAATCCTCCGCCTAGCGGCGCCGGCACACCGGGTTCTAGTCCCGGTCGGGGCGCCGGATTCTGTCCCGGTTGCCCCTCTTCCAGGCCAGCCCTCTGCTGTGGCCAGGGAGTGCAGTGGAGGATGGCCCAGGTGCTTGGGCCCTGCACCCCATGGGAGACCAGGAAAAGCACCTGGCTCCTGGCTCCTGCCATCGGATCAGCGCGGTGCGCCGGCCGCAGTGCGCCGGCCGCGGCGGCCATTGGAGGGTGAACCAACGGCAAAGGAAGACCTTTCTCTCTGTCTCTCTCTCTCACTGTCCACTCTGCCTGTCAAAAAAAAAAAAAAAAGAAACAGCCAGGAAAGTGAAGAGGCAACCAACAGAATGGGAAAAATATTTGCAAACTATGCAACCGATAGAGGATTAATAACAAGAATCTACAAAGAGATCAAGAAACTCCACAACAACTAAACAAACAACCCACTTAAGAGATGGGCCAAGGACCTCAATAGACATTTTTCAAAAGAGGAAATCCAAATGGCCAACAGACACATGAGAAAATGTTCAGGATCACTGGCAATCAGGGAAATGAAAATCAAAACCACAATGAGGTTTCACTTCACTCCTGTTAGAATGGCTCACATACAGATATCTACCAACAACCAATGCTGGCAAGGATGTATGTGAAAAAGGACACTAACCCACTGTTGGTGGGAATGCAAACTGGTAAAGCCACTATGGAAGTCAGTCTGGAGATTCCTCAGAAGCTGAATAAACCCTACCAAACAACCCAGCCATCCCAATCTTGGATTTTACCTAAAGGAAATTAAATTGGCAAATAAAAGATCTGCCTCCACCTGAATGTTCACTGCAGCTCAATTCACAATAGCTAAGACCTCGAATCAACCTAAATGCCCATCAACAGTAGACTGGAAAAAGAAATTATGCGTTATGTACTCTATAGAACACTATACAGCAGTAAAAAAAAAAAAAAATGAAATCCGTTCTTTTGCAACAAAATGGCGGAATCTGGAAAACATCATGTTGAGTGAATTAAGCCAGAGCCAAAGGGAAAAATATCATATGTTCTCCCTATTCAGTGACAACTACCTGAGCACCAAAAAGGAAAACTTTTCAAGTGAAATGGACACTATGAGAAACAATGCCTTAATCAGCCCTTATGCTGTCACCCCTTTTAGTATTTTTTTTGTTCTACTTAATACTATTGGTTGTACTCTGTAATTAACACACAATTATGCTTAGGTTTTAAATTTAACTGAAAAGTGATTCCTGTTAAATATAAGAGTTGGAATAAGAGAGGGAGGAGATGTACAGTTCGGCACATGCTCATTCGGACTTGCCCCAAATGGCAGAGTTAGCAACGTGCCAGGGGATTCCAATACAATCCCATCAAGGTTGCATGTACCAATGCCATTTCAGTAGTCAAATGATCAGTTTCAGTTTATAGTTTGTCATAATGATAGTCTTAAGTGTCAAAGAGATCCCATAAACAAGACTAGTGTCTGTTAACACTAACTGATAGAATTAAAAAGGAGAGAATGATCCAACATTGGAAGCGGGATACACAGCAGACTCATAGAATGGCAGATGTCGTAAACAGCACTCTGGCCTCAGAATCAGCCCTAAAGTCATTTGGATCTGGCTGAAGAGCCCATGAGAGCATTTCAGGCATGGAAAGCCAAGACACTGTGGCAAAAAAAAAAAAAAAAAAAAAAAAAAAAACACAACAACAACAAACAACAAACCACCACCCTAAATGAAAGATCTCTGTGAGTGAGATCCAAGTGGAAAGAACAGGCCATCAAAGAAGGAAGTACCTTTCTCTGAAGGGAGGAGAGAACCTCCACTTTGACTATGACCTTGTCTAAGGAAGTTCGGAGTTGGCACACTCAAAAGGCTTCCATAGCCTTGGTAACTCATGAGAAGAACTTCAGGTGATTACTGAAATCATAAACAAGTGTGTCAATTGTTAAATCAACATAGAAGTCACTGTGTAGTTACTCCTCATGTAGGATCTCTGTCCTTAATGTGTTGTACTATGTGAATTAACGGTATAACTTGTATTCAAACAGTACTTTACATTTTGTGTTTCTGTGTGGGTGCAAAGTGTTGAAATATTTACTTAGTATATACTAAATTGATCTTCTGTATATAAAGATAATTGAAAATGAATCTTGATGTGAAAAGGACGGGAAAGGGAGTGGGAGATAGGAGGTTTTTGGGTGGGAGGGAGGTTACGGGGGGCAAAACCATTGTAATCCATAAGTTGTACTTTGGAAATTTTTATTTATTAAATAAAAGTTTAAAAAGATGGGGAAAAAAGAAAAGACAAGAAAAAAATAAATTATCAACTAATAATCTCAGTCTGTTGGCAATTTTGCATTTTTTAGTTGTTTTGGCTTCATAACATAAACATATCTACTGAGCTCTCCAGCCTAAACTTCCTTCAAGAAGGGATGTATTACTCCTAGGCATAAAAAAAAATGAAACCAGCATCAACTAGATTACATGCTTTCCTTCTAGTAAACTGTGTTTAAACTGTAAAACCACTAGAAGTTTATCCAGTAACATATGCATATGTATAAATTGAGATACTAAAGCTTAACTATATGACATAATATGTTGAAGATAATCTGTCAAGTGGCAGATTCAGAATTCAAACCTATGTGCATCTGTCATTAAAACTTAATGTTTGGGGCTGGCATTGTGGCACAGCTGGTTTATCCTCCACCTGTGATGCAAACATCCTATTTGTTCAAGATGCTCCTGAGAAATTTTTGATCCAGCTCCCTGCTAATTCTCCTGGGAAAGCAGCAGAAGATGGCCCAAATCCTTGGGCCCCGACATCCACATGGGTGACCTGGAAGAAGCTTCAGTCTCCTGGCTTTGGCCTGGTTCCACCCCAGCCATTGCAGCCATTTAGAGAGTGAACCCGATGATGGAAGTTCTCTCTCTCTCTCTCTCTCTCTCTCTCTCTTCTTCCTTTCTCTGCAACTCTGCTTTTCAAATAAAGTTGAATTTTTTAAAAAAAAGAAGACAAAAAAGTTAAGTTGAGGCATTCTATGGCAGAATCACTAGAAATGCTGATAGTATTTTTAAAAACTTAAAGTTTATATAATAGTTATATTATTCATATTATAGCTATGTATTTTATATTTCCTCATGAATAAATAGGAGGTTTTTTTAGGTGAATTCATACCCTCTGGTTTTTCACTGATTTCAGATACAAAAATTATACTGATAACAAACAATAATAAAACTAATTATATTTAGTCATTTCTATGAGCTATTATTGCTATAATTGCTATTATTACCTCCTATTTACATAGTGTTGAAATATGACAATCTGGTTAATGTCAACCAATAAGAAGTAAGAGTTGATTCTAAGCTGCCTAATAGAAGGCAGCTCTTAAAAACTGAGCTCCAAAGAGATGAACTTGTATAAGACAATAGGATTCCCACTCTATTCTCTGAGAAAAATTATGACATTCCATGCCATGAAGTACTTAACCTCAATATATTGCCATGATCTCATCTCTCCCCACTACATTCCTGAAATACTTGGAGTTTTCTTGCCCTTAACACTGAAATTTTGAAAGACATTTCGATTATACTCTTACTATCTGGAGATTCATTAAATATATTCACTTTATGTACCAAGTATGCTACCAGATGCTACCAGAAGTGAAATAAAATTTGATACATACATTTAAATGCTTATTAAATCAATGATTATAATGCCATATCTTTTTTTTTTTTTGACAGGCAGAGTGGACAGAGAGAGAGAGAGAGAGAGACTGAGAGAAAGGTCTTCCTTTTTCTGTTGGTTCACCCCGCAATGGCCACTGCGGCCGGCGCACCACGCTGATCTGAAGCCAGGATCCAGGTGCTTCTCCTGGTCTCCCATGCGGGTGCAGATCCCAAGCACTTGGGCCATCCTCCACTGCCTTCCCGGGCCACAGCAGAGAGCTGGACTGGAAGAGGAGCAACCGGGACAGAATCTGGCGCCCTGACCAGGACTAGAACCTGGTGTGCCGGCGCCGCAGGCAGAGGATTAGCCTATTGCGCCTTATAATGCCATATCTTTAAAGTAGATTTTAAAGCATTTACCTTCTCTGTACCACAGGCAGAGCCGTTTTGGATATCCATTGGATCTGCATCTGACTCATTCAATCTGTAGTCTAAAGTCACACATAATTTATTTCTTACAAGAGCATAAATTATACCAGGGCCTTTTCTGTTGTAAGGAGTTGTACTTGGATAGGTACAAATTAATCGCCCACATACGAGATCTCTGCAAACAACAACAAAAAATACAGGTAAATATATTATGCATTAAGCACTATTAGAAATGATTTGGACTTTCTTTCATTGCTTAAGATAGAAAATACCCTCCACTTGTGTCAGTACGCTATGGGATAAATGGAATGTTTTAACACTAGCATTTAAAGTAAAAGGCAAATATATATGAATGCATTTAAGCATCCTACTTTCAGTTATACTAATAGGGCTTTTATTTTTATTTTTTATAGGTTTACATTTTAGTTCTAAATTCAACAGTTTTAACATTTTGTCATATTCACTCCATATTATATGCATACACATATGTACTATTTATTGAAAGCAGAGACAATATCAGAAGTGACAAATTCATGATAATGTTCAAAACATGGGGAAAAGAAGGGTATATTGCCATATACACAGTAAGACTCACTGAAGAAACATTTATAAACATAAACCAAAGGATATTACACCCACACCAATTTTATGCTCTCCACATATTAACACATTTGTACAGGAAAGTTGCCACTGATTTGGGCAGGCATTGAGCGAGTGAGCAGAGAGGAGCCTGGAGATTGCCAGGAGAATCTGTGCCACATCTCCACACCAGAAAAAACCTACACCTTTCTGTGCCCATCCAACCTCGCTGCAGGCTCTGCAAATGCATTCTCCATCATGCACCTGAGCCTCACTAAACCATCATGTAAGAGATACAAGACGACCACATGTATGCTGTAGCCCACTTAGAGACACCATGACACCTTCAAGATTCCCAATAAAGGGAGACAGAGCGGTGAGCAAAATGACGCCCAATACAAACTCAGCCTCATTTGAATATTCAATTAGACCACTGCCCTCCTAGCCTATAAAAGGATGACCTCAACTTTGGAGGGAGCAGCAGTTCTAGCTCTTGAATAGAAGCTGTCCACATGTATAACTGACTGTGTACTATCTTTTTCTTTTCTTTTCTTCTTCTTCTTCTTCTTTTTTTTTTTTTTTTGGACAGGCAGAGTGGACAGCAGAGAGACAGAGAGAGAAAGGTCTTCCTTTGCCGCTGGTTCACCCTCCAATGGCTGGCGCGCTGCGGCCGGTGCACCGTGCTGATCCGAAGCCAGGAGCCAGGTGCTTCCTCCTGGTCTCCCATGGGGTGCAGGGCCCAAGCACTTGGGCCATCCTCCACTGCACTCTCTGGCCACAGCAGAGAGCTGGCCTGGAAGAGGGGCAACCGGGACAGAATCCGGCGCACTGACCAGGACTAAAACCCGGTGTGCTGGCGCCGCAAGGCGGAGGATTAGCCTAGTGAGCTGCAGCGCCGGCTGTGTGTACTATCTTTTTAAATTAATTCTGCTTCCTTTCACACATTTATCAATCAATTTTCATTCTTTACACTTGAAGGAAGAGCCTGGAATAAGACCAGCTTGAGGCCCCAACACAATTAGTATTTTAGGGATTGTCAACAGTGAGTATTATCAACTTCCACTTTTCATTGGCTATAAAAGCCTAGTGATTATGCACTAATTAATAATTTAAAATGAAATGACATTGTATAGATGTCAGGGCTGAGGCCAGAACTGTGGCATAGTAGGATGAGCCTCCATCTGCCATGCTGGCATCCCATAAGAGCACCCGTTCTAGTCTCAGCTGCTCTTCTTCGGATGCAGCTCTCTGCTTATGGTCTGGTAAAGCAGTGGAAGATGGTTCAACGGCTTGGGTCCCTATCCACATGGGAGGCCCAGGGGAAGCACCTGGTTTCTGACTTTGGATTGGCTTGTGTCCAGCCATTGCAGCCATTTGAGACGTGAGCTAGCAGGTGGAGGACCATTCTTTCTGCCTCTCCCTTTCTCTGTTACTCTATCTCTCAAATAAATAAAATCTTTGAAAGAAATATGTCAGGCCTGGAAATTTTGATTTGAGATTCACTTTTCATTCAAAGGTGATTCTTCAAAACCAACAGAATGAATGGCATGCTTAACAGAGGGAAAGAAACGTGAAAAAAGAAAAAAAAATACAGGAAATAAGAAAAGTATTAGAACAGACAAGCTGAATGAATTAAAACACAAAGCCCCAGCATATACTGCCTAAAAGAAACACAACTTACCAACTAAGATACACACAGACTGAAAGTGAAAGGATGGGAAAAGATATTCCATTCAAATTGAAATGTCAAATGAGAAGGACTAGACAGTCTATTTTAAGACAAAATAGAATTTAAGACAAAAACTATTCAAAGAGACAAAGAATGGCTTTATGTAATGATTAAGAGATCAAGTGAACAGGAAGATATGATGATAGCAAATGTATGTGCACCCAGTGCTAAGGCATCTGGCAATTTCAAACAAATCTTAGTGGATCTAAACAGAGATATATGCTCCAAATCAATGATAACAGAGATTTCAACACCCACTTTCATCAATGGACAGATCAATTAAACAAAAATTAACAAAGAAACAACAGAGCTAATCTACATTATTGAACAAAAGTATCCAATTGAAATCTTCAAAGAATTTCATCCTACATTTGCAGAATACACATTCCTTACATCAGTGCAAGGAAATTTATCTAGAATAGAGACATAGAGAGAGATCTTCCATCTGCTGGTTCATTGCCCAAATGCCCACAATGGCTAGAGCTGGGCTGATCCAAAGCCAGGAGCCAGGAGCTTCTTCCAGGTCCTCTGCCTGGATGCAGGGGCTCAAGTACTTGTGCAATCCTCCACTTCTTTCCCAGGTGCATTAGCAAGGACCCGGATCAGAAGTGGAGCAGTTCCCATATGTGTTGTCGATGCTATAGGTGGTAGCTTTACCCACTACGACATAAAATTGTTCCCCTTGTTAAACTTCTTATTCAGTGAAATTTTAAGCCTTTTTACTATAATGTGAATTTAAAAGGTTACCTCAAAAATTGAGAGAGAGAAAAGAAAGTTAGAAAAAAGAAGGATGTGAAGAGGAAGGGAGAGGGGAAGGTAATATCATTATATTCTTAGACTAGTTCTACAAATCATATTGAATCAGTTAAATATTAATCAAAATAACAATTAAAAATGAAATTAAAAGGTATTATTGGAACTAAAAAAAGTTTGGCAAAGTTACAGAATACAAAATTAACAAAGAAAAATCAACAGCATTTTATACACAATGCCATGTCAGAGAAAGAACTTCTAGAACAATATAATTCACAGTAGCTACAAAAAATTCAAATATCTTGGAATAAATTTAACCAAGGATGTGAAAGATTACTACAATGAAAATTACAAAATACTAATGAGAGAAACATCCATACTCTCCAAGCAATGAACAGAGTCAATGAAATTCCGCTAAAAAATGCCAAGAAAATTCTTCAAATCTTGAAGAAAAAAACTCACAAGGAAATACAGGCTAAAGCAATCTTAAACAATAAAAGTGAGGCTAGAGGAATTGCAATAACATATTTCAAAACATAGGGCAGTTATAATTATAACAGCTAGGTGTGGAATATGTTAGAAACCCTAGAAATTAATCCACACATCTTCAACCAGATAATCTTTGGTAAATTAGTTTAAATCTCTTCCTGGAGAAAAGACAGCCTCTTCAACACATGGCGTTGGGAATACTGCATGGATCTCTGCATGCAGTATTAAAAAAAGAAAACCCTTCCTGACTTGTTATACAAAAATCAACTCACAGTGGATCCATGATCTAAATCTAAGCCCTGAAACCATCAAATTACTAGATGGAAACACAGGGGAAACATTACAAGACATTGGCATAGGCAGAAGTTTCTTGGGTAAGACCCCAGAAGCAAGGCAATAAAGGCAAAATAACAAAGACTACCTTAAACTAAGTTTTTACACAGCAAAGGACACACTCAACAAACTGAACAACACATCTGACAAATACTACCCAAAATACATAAGGCGTTCAAGAAACTCAATAACAACAACAACAACAACAAAACAATCCCATTAAGAAATTGACAGAGGACATAACCTGGAATTTTTCAAATGACAAAATACAAACAGCCAACAGCACACACAAAAAATGCTTAGTGTCATTAGCCATCAGGGCAATGCAAATAAAAATCACAATAAAATCTCCCCTTATTTGTGAGTAGGTGGATAAAAAAAAATCCTAATATATTTTTGGTGGGAATGCAAACTATTACAACCCTGGTGGAAAACAGTATGGAGATTCCTCAGAAATACGAAATAGAACTACCATATGAACAGCATCCCACTCTTGGGAATATACCCAAATGAAATGAAATCATCATGTGAAAGAGAAATCACTAGTTCTAGGTTTCTAGCAGCTCAATTCACAATAGCTAAGACATGGTATCAACCCAGATGTCCATCAACTGAAGGCTAGATAAAGCAAATGTAGAATATAATTAAGACAGAATACTACTCAGCCGTAAAAAAGAATGAAATCTTTTCTCCAACACAATGGATGTCAATGGAAACTATGTGCTTAGTGAAATAAAGCAGACCCCAAAAGACATGTGTGAAATAAAGCAGACCCCAAAAGACATGTGTGTTCATGTGTGTTCTCTGGTTTGTGACAGCTAATACATAGAGCACAAACAGCCTAATGCATGAATGAAATTCACATCTTGTGAGTAATTAATTACAGCTTTTGTCTGTACTCTAACAGAATAATTTTCCTTCTACTTTTTACTAGAAGAATTCACTATACAGTAGAGGATTAAGCCTGTGATTATAAAGTAAATTGAAATTATATTATCAAAAAAAGTAACAGGAAAAAAGTTAAAGAGGCATTGAGGCTTGGGGAAAGCAACAACAGTAGAAAGTATCAACATGTGCTTAAAATTGTATATGTGAAATACATGAAGTCTTTTCTTTATACCAATGTCTAAAATAAAAATAACAAGAAAAGAAGACAGCATTAGATCTTAGAAACACAAACCAAACCAAAACATAAAAGACACAAAGTACACAGACAACAGTGGAATGACACATATTGTGTTTTCACTAATGATTTTTAATAAAACTAGATTAAAATCAACCAATCTGGTTAACAATAGTGAAGTAATCTTCATAGTAAATACTCCAAAGAAGAAATACAAATGGTCAACAAATATCTGATAAAATGCTCAATTTAACTATCCATAAAGGGAATGTAAATGAAAACCAAAATGAAATTATTAGCTCATACCTGTCAGAATGACTACTATCCAAAATACAGAGAGGAACAAATGCTGGCAAGGATGTGGAGAAAAGGGGAACACATGCATTGTGGATGTTAATTTGGGAATTTAAATTAGTGCAACAACCATGGAAAACAGTATGGAGATTTATTTAAAAACTGGAAATATATTTGCCATATGATTCAGCAATTACACTACTGGGTATATATACAAGCCATGATATTATTGTATCAAAGAGATACCTACTCCACCATGCTAAATGCAGTGCTATTTACAATGGCCAAGATATGGAACCACCAAAGGTGTCAATCATCAGATGAACGGATGAAAAAAAAGGTGACATTTATACAAAGTGGAATATTATTCATTCATGAAAAATAACAAAACTGCCATTTGTAACTAGAGGACATTATGTTGAATGAAATGAGCAAGACAGAGAAAGACAAATACCACATGTGTCTCTCACAAGTAAGAGTTAAAACTAATTTCAATTTTTTTTTTTTGACAGGCAGAGTGGACAGTGAGAGAGAGAGACAGAGAGAAAGGTCTTCCTTTTGCCGTTGGTTCACCCTCCAATGGCCACCGCGGCCGGCGCACCGCGCTGATCCGATGGCAGGAGCCAGGAGCCAGGTGCTTTTCCTGGTCTCCCATAGGGTGCAGGGCCCAAGCACCTGGGCCATCCTCCACTGCACTCCCTGGCCACAGCAGAGAGCTGGCCTGGAAGAGGGGCAACCGGGACAGAATCCGGCGCCCTGACCGGGACTAGAACCCGGTGTGCCGGCGCCGCTAGGCGGAGGATTAGCCTAGTGAGCCACGGCGCCGGCCACTAATTTCAATTTGAACACAGAATGTTGATTTCTAGACTCTGAAGGAATGAAGTTTAGAAGGATTCTGAGAAAAATAAAGAAATCTTCTATGGTTCACTAACTGTAATAAATATAGGGGAGAGTGGTTGTAAGGTATGTGGGAATTCTTTATAATACTTCACAATTTCTATTTTGTAAATTTAAAACTATTCTGAAATAAAGTGTTAAAAAATAAAAGGAAAAGAAAAAAGTGTTAACATTTTTATAACATACCTCCGTGCACAGGTCCTATATTTGCCTTCATGTTTACCGCAGTTCCCATACCTATCCATTTGAGATTGTATTTCTTCATAGCATTCAAATGGAGCATTTTTTGAACCTGTCAAAGTTGAAAATATACTTGTATTTAAACATATATCTGTTTTTTATTTTCATCAATTTACTCATATGCAATATGTTATCTTTGAAAGTCACTTGTTAACAATAATAGTATATTTTTATGGTCTATACTGTGACATTTCAGTGCATGTATATAATACTCATCAAGTCAGGGAAATCACCATTTTCCCTTCTCTACATTATTTTCTGATTGGAGTTCCTTCTATTTGCTCATAAAAGATAGAATAGGATATTGTGAACCACAGTCACTTCACTATGCTGTGTAACACAAGAAACTTATTCCTTTGATGTAATTATGATTTGGGATATGTTTCTTTTGACTCTTTCTCCATTATATAACTAGATTTCCCTAGGAAGTTTATAAGGAAAGATAAAGAAATAAAGTGAAAGGCAATGTTCATGGTTATTGCTCTTTATTCTTCACTTTCACAGTCATTTACATCTTAAAAATAATACAGGAGAGGAGAGAGTAATATAGACTAAGCGAAGGCTCTGGACAAGATCGGGAAGAAAAAGAATAGAAAAACTAGATTTATTCTAGATTCTGAGTGAGAACCTGTAAAAGACATGTCTCTAATAAAATCAATACAAAATTTTTTTCAATGAGATATTACTTCTTTGTACCTTCAAGTAGTCTCAACTCAAGGGACCAATATTTTGCTATTTTACTTTCAACACTACGTTCGCTATTTTTATTTCTGTGTTTAAAAAATTAAAAGCAACGACTTGGTGGCTTAAAAATAATACCTACTTATTATGTCACAAATTCTGTGGACTGGAAGGCCAGCACTAATGGCTTCTTTCCTCTGGGTTTTACTAGGAGGAAATCAAGGTATTGGCTGGAGATGCCATTTCATAAAAAATTATAATCTTCTTCAGGGCTCAATGGTTATTTATAGAATAAAGTTTTGGCTGATTTCAGATTTGAAGCTTTTATTTTCTTGCCAGATGTCTTCCAGGGCTTGTTCTTGGCTTTTAAAAATTCCCTTCAGGATATGGTCATATGACTCTCTCAAATCATGGCAGCTTACTTCTTCCAAGCCAGTACCTTTCTAACATTTCTGACCTCTGGACAGCTCACAGGCTTAAAGAGATGGAGATGCTAACTAACTTGACTTGAAGTTCTTGTCAAATACATGTGTTGGATTATAACAACATGCTCCATAAATATGTATAATTAAAATAAGATGATTAAAATAGCGCTCGTATGATTAGTATATGCACACTCAGGATGACATTCCTTCTGATTAACTCCAGGTTTACTGACTATGGCCCTTAATCATATCTTCAAGACATAGAAACCAACAATGAAACTATGAACAAATGAAAAACAAGTAATGTGATCAAATAAGCAAGAAAAGGATTCCTGGTAAAGAAAAGTTCAGGACTGGATGGCTTCTCCGCTGAATTTTAAAAAACTTTATAAGCAAGACCTAATTCCAAGTCATTTCAATCTGTTCTTTTTTTAATGAAATAGAACTCTTCTCATCTCCTTCTATAAAGCCAGCATTATCTTGATTGCAAAATCATACAAAGATAGAGCGACAAAAGAAAAGGCCAATTCCCAACATGGACACATAAAAAATTCTCAAAAATACAAGCAAATCCAATCCAACAACACATAAAAATGATTATTCAACATGACTTCCAAGGAAGAAGAGCACACTAGTCTTACAGTCAAGGCTACTCTAAAGCAGTATTAATACATCTTAAGTATACACAGTTATTCTTAAGTGTTGAAAATTAACTGAAATGTGATCCCTGTTAAACATAAGAGTGGGAATAAGAGAGGGAAGAGATGTATAATTTGGGACATGCTCGGGCTGACTTGCCCCAATTGGTAGAGTTAGAAACATACCAGGGGATTCCAATTCAATCCCATCAAGGTGGCATGTGCCAATGCCATCTCACTATTCCAAGTGATCAATTTCAGTTCACAATTGATCATAATGAAAGGACTAAGAGTCAAAGGGAGCACATAAACAAGTCTAGTATCTGCTAACACTAACCGATAGAATAAATAAAGGGGAGAGTGATCCAACATGGGAAGTGAGATACTCAGCAGACTCATAGAATGGCGGATGTCCTAAATAGCACTCTAGCCTCAGAATCAGCCCTAAAGGCACTCGGATCTGGCTGAAAAGCCCATGAGAGTATTTCAGGCATGGAAAGCCAAGACACTCTGGCAAAAAGATCTCTGTGAGTGAGATCCCAGTGGAAAGAACAGGTCTTCAAAGAGGGAGGTGCCTTTCTCTGAAGGGAGGAGAGAACCTCCACTTTGACTATGACCGTGTCTAAACAAGATAAGAGTCGGAGAACTCAAGGGGCTTCCATAGCCTTGGAAACTCATGACTGGTGCATAGGGAGATTACTGATGCCATAGACAGGAGTGTCAATTGGTAAAGTCAACAACAGGAGTCACTGTGCACTTACTCCTCATGTAGGATCTCTGTCCTTAATGTGCTGTACACTGAGGCTTAATGCTATAACGAGTACTCAAACAATATATTTCACTTTGTGTTTCTATGGGGGTGCAAACGATTGAAATCTTTACTTAATGTACACTAAACTGATCTTCTGTAAAAAAAAAAAAAAGAAAGAAATTATCAATTCCCAACTTGACTCTCACTGGGATTAAACATGACAATAGGTCTGATCTGATTTCATCATCACTTAAAAAAAATCATCTATTATTTTTCACTTTATGTTTCTGTGTGGGAGCAAACTGTTGAAATCCTTACTTAAGGTATACTAAGCTGATCTTCTGTATATTAAGATAATCGAAAATGAATCTTGATGTGAATGGAAGGGGAGAGGGAGTGGGAAAGGGGAGGGTTGTGGGTGGGAGGGACGGTATGGGGGGGGAAGCCATTGTAACCCATGAGTCGTACTTTGGAAATTTATATTCAGTAAATAAAAGATAAAAAAAAAAGTATAATCTTTGAAACAGCGAATGATACACCTGTTACAATGCCTGCCTAAAAACAAAAGCTGAAAACTCTTCAGGAAAATGAGGCATTCAACCAATATAATATACAGCATTCAGGCAATAAGACAAGAAAATCTGAATGTTAGGCAAAAATTTTGTCATTATAAAAAAATCCCAAAATTATTGTTATAATTTAATCTACAAAGAAAATGTATATTTAATAAACATATTTCAAGATTTAAAAGAAAACAAGAAAATAACAAATTAAAATTATAAAAATAGACCATGAAACATACAGATTAAACAATTGTGAACTGTGGAACCCACAATATGAACTAATATCCAACAAATTAAAATTTCACAGAATATACATAATGAAGAAAATAGTGCCCATGGAGACATAGCAATAGCAACTTCCAATTACATAAAGGCTATAAAAATAAATAATGCACTCAGTGACTTGTCAATAAGAAGGGTCATCTGTAATGAGGACAATGTTTATCAATGACTTCAATAATATCCTTGGGGTCACTCTTTTCAAAGAAAGCAGACTGACCATATTAATTCTTGTACCTGGTGGGCATGTAGGACATTTCTGTATTTGGTCTGAAAACACTTTCCAGAAGTAGGATGAATTCTCTGGCTCTTGGAGTAAAGCTGTTTCTCTCAAAAGCAACTACAATCGGGGCCATCGCTGTGGTGCAGAAGGTTAAAGCCCTGGCCTAAAGTGCCAACATCCCATATGGATGCTGGTTCTAGTCCCGGCTGCTTCTCTTCTGATCCAGCTCCCTGCTATGGCCTGGGAAAGCAATAGAAGATGGCCCAAGTACTTAGGCTCCTGCACCCAATGTGGGAGACCCAGAAGAAGCTCCTGGCTCCTGGCTTTAGATAGGCGAACCCTGGCCATTGCAGCCAGTTGCGGGAGTGAACCAGGGGATGGAAGACAAGCCTTTGCACAGGCAAAGACTTCTTGGAAAAGACCCTGGAGGCACAGGCAATCAAAGCCAAAATTAACAGTTGGGATTGCATCAAATTGAGAAGTTTCTGTACTGCAAAAGAAACAGCCAGGAAAGTGAAGAGGCAACCAACAGAATGGGAAAAAAATATTTTCAAACTATGCAACCGATAGAGGATTAATAACAAGAATCTACAAAGAGATCAAGAAACTCCACAACAACTAAACAAACAACCCACTTAAGAGATGGGCCAAGGACCTCAATAGACATTTTTCAAAAGAGGAAATCCAAATGGCCAACAGACACATTAGAAAATGTTCAGGATCACTGGCAATGAGGGAAATGAAAATCAAAACCACAATGAGGTTTCACTTCACTCCTGTTAGAATGGCTCACATACAGAAATCTACCAACAACAGATGCTGGCAAGGATTCGTCAAAAAAAGCGACACTAACCTACTGTTTGTGGGAATGCAATCTGGTAAAGCCACTATGAAAATCAGTTTGGAGATTTCTCAGAAGCCTGAAAATAACCCTGCCATACAACCCAGCCATCCCACTCCTTGGAATTTTCCCAAAGGAAATTAAATTGGCAAATAAAAGATCTGCCTCCACCTGAATGTTCACTGCAGCTCAATTCACAATAGCTAAGACCTGGAATCAGCCTAAATGCCCATCAACAGAAGACTGGATAAAGAAATTCTGGGACATATACTCTATAGAATACTATACAGCAGTAAAAAAATGAAATCTGTTCAATTACAATTAAATAGAGGAATCTGGAAAACATCATGCTGAGTGAAATGAGCTAGTCCCAAAGGGGCAAATATCATATGTTCTCCCTGAACGGTGACAACTAACTGAGCACCTAAAAGGAAACCTGTTGAAGTGAAATGGACACCATGAGAAACAGTGACTTGATCAGCCCTTGTCCTGACTGTAAAGGAACAACTTAATACTTTATTTTTTTAGTATTTTTTTGTTCTGCTTAATACATTTGTTGAACTGTTTAACTAATACACAATTATTCTTAGGCATTTAAATTTAACTGAAAAGTGATTCCTGTCGCTCCCCCTCTTCGTGGAGGAACGACACAGAACCCTGCGCTGTTCTTTCGTCTGCTCGGCCCTCCCCGGGTTTGCTGCTGGTTCTTCCCGGGTTGGCTACCGACCCTTCCACCTCCGTGGAAGGGCAGTTCCCCCTGGCCACATTCCCCACTTCCGCAGGGGAGCGGCACACCGCCGGCCGGCTTTCTCGGGGGCTGCACAGGTGTTCCTTCAGCTAGATGTTCCCCTTAGATGTTCCCGGTGCATGCCGTCTCTCTCCTCCTTTATAGTCCTCCTCTGCCAATCCTAACTCGGCTGCCCACACGCCGAGTACGCTGCTCTCCTCCAATCAGGAGCAAGTCCTACAGTTTATTGGCTGAACTGGAGGCAGCTGTGCAGAAGCTGTTTACTTCTCTCCCAGCGCCATATTGTGGGAGAGCAGATGCATAGAATAAGTCTTAATTCCAGTAACTCAGTCCAGTCCGGGCTGCTCCCCACAATTCCTGTTAAATATAAGAGTGGGAATAAGAGAGGGAGGAGATGTACAGTTCGGCAAATGCTCAATTGGACTTGCCACAAATGGTAGAGTTAGAAACGTGCCAGGGGATTCCAATTCATTCTCTTCAAGGTGGCAGGTACCAATGCCATCTCAGTAGTCAAATGATCAGTTTCCGTTCATAACTGATCATAATGATAGGTCTAAGAGTCAAAGTGATCACATAAACAAGACTAGTGTCTGCTAACACTAACTAATAGAATTAAAATGGAGAAAACAATCCAACACATTCATACGACCTAATGAACTTCACAGTTTCAATGCAATCTCAATCCTAACACCAAGGATATTCTTCTCAGAGCTAGAAAAAAAATCCTAATCGTCATATGGAAACTAAAAAGACACCAAATCGGCCAGTGCCACAGCTCACTAGGCTAGTCCTCCACGTGCAGCCCCAGACACCAGGTCCAGTCCCGGTCGGGGCGCCGGATTCTGTCCCAGTTGCTCCTCTTCCAGTCCAGCTCTCTGCCCTGGCCCGGGAATGCAGTGGAGGAGGGCCCAAGTCCTTGGGCCTTGCACCCGCATGGGAGACCAGGAGAAGCACCTGGCTCCAGGCCTCGGATCAGCGTGGTGCACCGGCCACAGCGCACTGGCCACAATGGCCATTGGAGGGTGAACCAACGGAAAAAGGAAGATCTTTTTCTCTGTCTCTCTCTCTCACTGTCCACTCTGCCTGTCAAAAAAAAATAGACACCAAATAGCCAAAATTAAACAATAAAAACAAAGCCGGAGCCAGCACAATAACAGATTTAAACACATATTACAGATCTGTTATAATCAAAATAACCTCATATTGGCACAAAAACAGACATGGGAAACAGCAGAATAGATTAGAAACCCAGAAGTTAATCCATACATCTACAACAAGCTAATCATTGATAGTGAGCTAACACCACTCTTTGGAGAAAGTAAAGTCTCTGCAACAAATGGTGCTGGGAAAATTGGGTCTTTACATCCAGAAATATGAAATTAAATCCTTAACACACATCCTATACAAAAATTAACCCACAATGGATCATGGCTCTAATCCTAAGACTAAAAACCATCAAATTATGAGAGGAAAACATAGGGATACAATGCAAGACAGTGGTATAGGCAAAATGTATTGGATAAGACACCAGAATCACAGGCAATAAAAGGAAACATAGACTAATCTTGTGCATTGCATCAAGAAGTCTCTGCACAGCAAAGGAACAGTCAAGAAACTGAAGAGGCAATTGACAGAATGACAGTAAATATTTTCAAATTATGTATCCAATATCTTTATTAGAATCCAGAATTTATAAGGGCTTGAAGAAACTCAACAACAAAACCATCCTGTAAAGAAATGAGCAAAAAAAAAAAGAAATGAGCAATGGCCATTTATCTTTTAACATCATATTTTTAGCAATAGACATATTTATGGGGTGCAGTGCACATTGATAAGTAGGATGTAAACTTGCTATTTTTCTCCAGATGTTTCTTAGATTTTTTTTTCTTTTCTTTTGCTCTTGTTGTATTTCTTTGTGGTTTGATGATTTTCTGTGTGTAATTCTTGATTCTTTTCTCTCTCTTTTTGTAGTTCTGGTTACCATGGAGCTTACAGAAAATGTCTCAGATATTACAAATTAACTGGAAATTATAGCAACATAGCTGCCAGCACCATGGCTCACTAGGCTAATCCTCCCCCTGCGGTGCCGGCACCCGGGTCCTAGTTCCGGTTGGGGTGCCGGATTCTGTTCCGGTTGTTCCTCTTCCAGTCCAGCTCTCTGCTGTGGCCTGGGAGGGCAGTGGAGGATGGCCCAGGTCCTTGGGCCCTGCACCCGCATGGGAGACCAGGAGGAAGCACCTGGCTCCTGGCTTCAGATCGGCACAGCACGCTGGCCTTAGCAGCCATTTGGGGGGTGAACCAATGGAAAAAGGAAGACCTTTCTCTCTGTCTCTCTCTCCCTGTCACTGTCTCACTCTGCCTTTCAAAAAATAAAAAAAAAATAAAAAAACAACATAGCTTTGTTTGTATATAAAAACACATATTTCCCCCTCCTCACATTTTAATGTCTTAAATTTCATATTTTTATTTCTGTAACTATTTATATTACTGTACTTACAATACTAATTACTATAATACCTTTACTTTTATCTTTCATCTTAGAGAAAAGTAACTTTCAAATCACAATTTCAGTATTTGATATTCTGAATTATATTATGTACTTATTTTTCCAGTGAGTTTTTTGCCTATTACTAGATAGAGCCCATTTGCTTCCATTTGAATAAATCCCATCAGAATCTCTTGTAGGACAGACATTTTGGTGAGACTTTGTCTTAGAAGGTTTTATCTTTATCTCTGAAGGACAGTTTTTTTCAAATCCAGTATTCTTCATTAGCATTTTTTCTTTCAGCACTATCAGAATATCATCCCACTCTAGTCACCTGCAAAGTTTCTTTCAAGGAGTATACTGATAGCCCCATTTGTATTCCTTTGTATGAATTTTCATACAAAGGCTATTTCCAAAATTAATTCTCATTGAATTTTGACAGCTTGAGTGTAATATATTTTGTGGTAATCTTATTTGGATTGAACCTACCTAAATACAAAGCTTCCAGTCCCTCGGTTTTTATAATGTTTTATCTATTTATAAAAGTTTTCACCTATTATTTCCTTAAACAATCTTCTGTTCCTTTACTTATCTCTTCTTTCTTAACTCTTATAGTGTTAGCACTCCTGGTACAGTATCAATTTTTCTTGGTTCCTTCATTCCGTTTCATTCTTCTTTTTTTTTTTCTCCTCTACATCTTCAAGTTCAAAGATCTTTCTTTTACTTTACAAATTCTATTGTTAATTTTCTCATTGCATTTTTCATTTCATTAATTGTACCCTTAAGCTTAACTATTTATGTGTGATTCTTTTTTATAATTTTCATCTCTTTTAAACTTTTTGTTTTGTTTATTTTCTGCCTGATTTCATTCATGTTTACTTTTTCTTTTGTACTTCAGTGAGGATCCTTAGAATGATTATTGTTGAATCCTTGTCAGGCATTTGCCTGCAGCACCAGCATCCCATATGGGTGCCGGTTCTAGTCCCGGTCCTCTTCCAGTCCAGCTGTCTGCTATGACCTGGGAAAGCAGTGGAGCATGTCCAAGGTGATTGGGCCCCTGCACCTGCATGGGAGACCAGGAAGAAGCACCTGGCTCCTGGCTTCGGATTGGCGCTGCTCCAGCTGTTGTGTCCATTTGGGGAGTGAACCAACGGAAGGAAGACCTTTCTCTCTGTCTCTCTCACTGTCTGTAACTCTACCTGTCAAATAAATAAATAAAATCTTTAAAAATAAAAGTACGCAGTTCTTCCGCGATTTATAGATTGCTTATAGTGGGGAAAAACCTTCACCGAGGTGCAAATTCAAGGTTGTCTGCTGAGTTGTGTGGGTTGGTTCTGTCTCTAATTACAGTATACCAATATAGTCTCTTTGAAGTTCTATAACCTGAGTTCAACATTAGAAAAGACTCCTGGGTCATCAGTAGCTAAACCTATTGTATCTAAAACAGGGTTGTTTTGAGGGCAATGGATTCTGGGGTACTCACGCTTACTTTTTCTCCCATTGGAAAAGTAATACTCCATGGAGATTTTTCTTGGAACTAGGTCAAGCCCTGGAGTGATTTCACTGATGTGTTCACTGATGTGTATTGCACACAGTCAGTTGGCCACTCAGCCAGGGTCTGAAGCACCAGCACATGTGGAGCAACCGACACTCTAAGGTCCTAAAGAGTGGTGGCACTGGTACAGTAGAAAATGGTGTCCCATTTGCACAATGGTAATGATGTGTAAGAGCTGAGTATTAGTGTAATAGTCAGAGGGTGGAAGTCTGAATTTCAGGTATGAATAGGGAAGTGGCAGTTTTTCTGAGTACGTATACAAACAAGATATATAAGAAACCAGATTATGGAGTGTAAAACCAGAGAAACTCTAGGAATTAGAAGTGTCTGTGATTGTGGCTCAAATGATCAAGATGTGGACACTCAGACTGGCTGTATAACTGGTATCTGTAGTCCAAAAATGTCAGAGTCCACGACAGTCCTTAGCTATAGTAGCTCTAGTGTTTCATAGGTATACATTTAGGCCACAGAGAATCTGCAACACTAACAAGCATGGAGTAGTCGCAGAAATGGGATCTGGAAAGTGAGTGTGGGTGGAACAGTCATGGCTCTGGGATAAAGAGCCACACAGGGTTGAGAATAGTGGCAGCTCTAACTTCATGGCAAGGCTACAGTGTGACTCTTGTCACACTTGTAGGGACAAATGTGGAGTATGGCTGTCTCCTTCAGCTGTTGGTTATTTCTGTGGAAAATGCCATTGTTCTCTGTAGATCTGACTACTGGAGATCACAGTGACATCTGTTGAGTAGATGACGTTATAGCACTTTTCCTGAAACTATATTCCTAGCCATCTCCAGAAATCTTATATATTGCTCTACTTGGCAATTCTATCTGCAGAGTTTTCCCCTTTATTGTTGCAATGGAGGCTCTTAAATGGGTCTTGGAGGCCTCCCAAGGCTATTGTCCTTTGTAGATAAATGTGTGTGTGTGGGTGTGGGTGTGTAAGGGGTTAAAGATGTCATATCCTACAAAGCTTCTCCACAGAAAAGATAACAAATAAAATGAAAGGCATATATATATATATATATATATATATATGAAAACATCATCAGGTCATTGATTTGATAAGGGGTTAATTTCATAATTTCATGTATATGTATACAAGTGTGTGTGTGTGTGTATATATATATATATATATATATATAAAAGACCTCACACTACTCATAGCAAAAACATATAAAAACCATATTTTTAAATGAGGAGAGGACTGAAAAATTTCTTCAAGTAAGATATAAAAATCACAAAAAGGAATATGAGACAATACCCAACATCAATACTCATCAGGAAAATGCAAAACAAAACCATAATGAGATATCACTTCACAACTGTTATAATTACTATTATCAAAATGACAAAAGGTTGTTAAGTGTGAGTAAGAATATGGAAAAGATGAACCTGTGTACATTGCTATGCTGGTAAGAATAAAACCCATGCTACCATGGAAAATAATATGAAACATCCTGAAATAAAATTAAAATACAACTACATCATACATTCAGAAGAAATGAAGTCAGTAAGTAAAAAAATATGTACACCACCATACTTACTGTTTTATTATTCACAATATCCAGGGTTTAGAAACAATCTAAATTTCTGTCAATGGATGAATGGACAAAAGCATGATATATATGTATACATACATACATATGTATACATATATATAGATATAGAGATATAGATACACACACATACAAACACACAATAGCACACACAAACAACACAGACATGAAATAATACCCAGCCTCAGAAGAAAAGAAACATGGTCATCATTATGAAAGAAGGTGAAGGCAGAAAATCTCCCAATAAAAGGAAATGCAAAGTAAATGATAGGAATAGTTACAGAAAAATGGCAGGGTCAAGTCATTACTTATCAATAGTCACCTTGAATGTAAATAGCCTCAACTCTCCAGTTAAAAAGATACAGACTAGCTAAATGGATTAAAAAAAACAAAGCACAGGAGTTGTGGCACAATGGGTTAAAGCCCTGGCGTGAAGCACCACAATCCCATATGGGCGCCAGTTTGAGTCCCAGCTGCTCCACTTCCAATCCAGCTCTCTTTCGTGACCTGGGAAAGCAGAGAATGGCCCAAGTCCTTGGGCCCCTGCAGCCATGTGGAAGACCCAGAGGAAGCTCCTGGCTCCTGATCAGTGCAGTTCCGGCCGTTGTGACCAATTGGGGAGTGAACCAACAGAAGGAAGACCTTTCTCTCTGACTCTCCCGCTCACGTTCTGTAACTCTACCTTTCAAATAAATAAATAAAATCTTTCAAAAAGAAAAACATCTCTTTGCTGCCTACAAGAAACACATCTCACCAACAAGGATACATACACAGACTGAAAGTGAAAGGATAGAAAAAGATATTCCATGTTAACAGAAACCAAAAATCAGCTGGTGTAGCAATCCTAATGTCAAAGTAGACTTTAACACAAAAATTGTTAAAAGAGACAAAGAAGGACACTATGTAATGATTAATAGATCAATTCAACAGGAAGATGTGACTATAATAAACATATGTGCACCTAATTACAGGAAAACAGTGATTTAAAAGAAGTATTAATGGATCTAAAGGGAAACATAGACTACAATACAATAGTAATTGGGGACTTCAATACCCCACTTGCAGCAATGGACAAATCAACCAGACAGAAAATCAGCAAGGAAACAACAGAGTTAATCAACACTGTGGACTAAATGTGTCTAATGGATATTTACAGAGCTTTCATCCTACAGTTGTAGAATACACATTCTTCTCATTAGCGCATGGAACTTTCTCTCAACAAACCACAGGCTAGGCCATCTAGCAAGTCTCAGCAAATTCAAAAAATTCTAAATCGTACCATGCATCCTCTCTGACTACAATGGAATGAAGCTGGAAATCAACAACTCAAGAATCTCTAGAACACATGTAAAGACATGGAGACTGAACAACATGCTCCTGAATGAACAGTGGGTGATTGAAGTAATCAGAAGAAAAATCAAAAAATTTTCTCAAAATGAATGAAGATTGACAATACAACCTATCAAAATGTATGGGATAAAGCAAAAGCAGTGTTAAGAGGAAAGCTTATAGCTATTGGTGGCTACATCAAGAACTGGAAAGGTACCAAGTACATGGGCTATCAATGTATATTAAAGATCTATAAAAACAACAGCAATCCTACCCCAAAACTAGTAGGAGAAAAAAATAATAAAAATTAGAGAAGAAACAAAATTGAAACAAAAATAATACAAAAGATAAAGAAAATGAAGACTGGTTTTTTGAAACAAAATTGACACACCACTGACCTAACTAAACAAAAAAAGACGGGGAAGACCCAAATCAATAAAATTAGAGGTGAAAAAGTAAATGTGACCACAGATACCACATAAATAAAAAGAATCATCAGAAATTACTACAAAAAGCTGTATGCCAAACAATCAGGAATCCTAGAAGAAAAGGATAGATTCCTGGAAACATACAGCCTAGTTAAATTGAGCCATAAAGACACAGAAAACCTAAACTGACCAATTACCAAGCTAGAAGTTGAATCAGTGATAAATACCATCCCAGCAAAGAAAAGTCCAGGACTCAATGGTTTCACTGCTGAATTCTACCAGAAATTTAAAGAATAACTAACTTCACTTCTTCCAATCTATTCAAAAAAATTGAAAGGGAGGGAATCCCCCCAAACGCTTTCTATGAAGCCTGTACCAACTTAATTCCAAACAACAGAGAAAGAGGACTACAGACGAATTTCCCTGAGGAACATAGATGCAAAAAACCTCTGCAAAATACTAGCCAATTAAATCCAGCAACACAACAGAATGATCATTCACTGGACCAAGAGGGATTTATCCCTTGTATGCAGAGATGGTTCAGCATTCACAAATCAATAAATGTGATACATCAGATTAACAAATTGAAGAACAAAAACAATATGATTATCTCAATAGAGGCAGATAAAGCATTTGATAAAATATAACTCCTTTAAATGATGAAAACTCTAAGCAAACAGGCTATAGAAGGAACATTCCTCAACACAATTCATGAGAAACTCATGGCCAGTATCCTGTTGAATACAGAAAGATTGGAAGCATTCCCACAAAGATCTGGAACTCACAGAAGAGTTTGGTAAAGTAGCAGGATATAAAATCAACACACAAAAATCAACAGCCTTTGTATACACAGACAATGCCATGGCTGAGAAAGAACTTCTAAGAGCCAACCCATTCGCAATAGCTACAAAAAAGTCAAATACATTGGAATAAATTTGTCCAAGGATGTCAAAGATCTCTATGGTGAGATTTATAAAACATTAAAGAAAGAAATAGAAGAAAACAAACAAACAAAAATCTTCCATGTTCATGGATTAGAAGAGTCAATATCATCAAAATGTCCATACTACCGAAAGAAACTTACAGATTCAATGCAATACCAATCAAAATACCAAGGACATTCTTCTCAGATATAGAAAAATGATGCTGAAAATTTGTATGCAAAAATAGGAGACCCGAAATAGCTATAGCAATCTTATGCAAGAAAAGCAAAGCCAGAGGTACCGCAATACCAGATTTCAAGACATACTCCCAAACAAAATAGCCTGGTACTGGTACAAAACAGATGGATAGGCCAATAGAACAGAACAGAAACTCCAGAAGACAACCCACACATCTACAACTAACTAATCTTTGACAAAGGTGCTAAAATCAATCCCTGGAGCAAAGGGAGTTTCTTCAACAAATGGTGCTGGGAAAACTGGATCTCCACATACAGAAGTATGAAGCAAAATCCTTACCTTACACCTTATACAAAAATCCAATGAAAATGGATCAAAGACCTGAAGCTATGAACTGATACCATCAAACTATTAGAAGCCATTGTAATCCATAAGCTGTACTTTGGAAATTTATATTCATTAAATAAAAGTTTAAAAAAAGGCATTTACCAAACACCTATGTCATGCAAAGCAAAAAAAAAAAAGAGAGAGAGAGAACATTGGGGAAATCCTGCAAGACATTGGCATAGGCACAGGCTTCTTGGAAAAGGGCCCAGAGGCACAGGCAATCAAATCCAAAATTGACAACGGGGAATACATTAAGCTGAGAAACCTCTGCACTGCAAAAGAAAAAGTCAGCAAAGAGGGAAAAAATATTTGAGAATGGAGAAATTATTTGCAAACTATACAACTAATAAAGGATTGATAACCAGAATTTATAAAGAGCTCAAGAAATTCAACAACAACAAAACAAACAACCCAGTTAAGAACTGGGCAAAGGAATTAAACAGGCTTTCTCAAAAGAGGAAATCCAAAAGGCCAATAGACACATGAAAAAATGTTCAGGATCACTAGACGTCAGGGAAATGAAAATCAAAACTACAATGAGGTTTCACTTCACCCTCATTAGAATGGGCTTCATACAGAAATCAACAAACAATAAAAGATGGCAAGGATGTGGTAGAAAGGTACCCTAAACCATTATTGGCTGGTAATGTAAACTGGTACAGCTACTGTGGAAGACAGTATGGAGATACCTCAGAAATCTGAATATATACATACCATATGACCCAGGCATCCCACTCCCAAGGGAAATGAAAACAACATATGACAGTGTTATCTGACCTCCATGTTTATTGCAGCTCAATTCACAATAGATAATATAAGGAATCAACCCAAATGTCTGTCAACTTAAGACTGGATAAAGGCTGGTGCCATGGCTCAATAGGCTAATCCTCCACCTAGCGGCACACTGGGTTCTAGTCCCGGTCAGGGCACCGGATTCTGTCCTGGTTGCCCCTCTTCCAGGCCTGCTCTCTGCTGTGGCCCGGGAAGAAGGCAGTGGAGGATGGTCCAAGTGCTTGGGCCCTGCACCCCATGGGAGACCAGGAGAAGCACCTGGCTCCTGCCTTCGGATCAGCGTGGTGCACCAGCCGCAGTGCACCAGCCGTGGCGGCCGTTGGAGGGTGAACCAATGGCAAAAGGAAGACCTTTCTCTCTGTCTCTCTCTCTCTCACTATCCACTCTGCCTGTCCAAAAAAAAAAAAAAGACTGGATAAAGAAATTACTGGATATATACACCATGGAATACTATAGTTTTTTTAAAAAAGTGAAATCCTGTCATTTGCAACAAACTGAATGAAACTGGAAAACATCATCCTTAGTGAAATAAGCCATCCAAAAGGACAAATACCTTAAGTTCTGCCTGGACTGTGATAACTAATAGAGCACCCAAAGGTAATCTATAGAAGTGACATTGACACTTTGAAATGCAATGCCTTTGAACAGCCCTTGTCTCAACTATTGAGGAACAGTTTCTTTTTTCATACTATTTCTTGAACTCTTTATGTAGTATACAGTTAATCACATCTACATAAAGTTATTTGAAAATATATCTTAGTAAAAAATAATGGAAATAGGAGAGTGAGTAGAAAGAGAAGTGAGAGTGTGGGTAGTAGGGTAGGCATGGTGGGAAGAATAGTTTTATTTATGAAATGTATTGTTTTTCTTTATTAAATAAAAGATTTTTGTGGAAAAAAGAGAAGGAAGTACAGATACTAGTGATTATTGTGCTTTTTTTTTTTAGTTAAAATAGGAAGACTGTGTACTGGGGAAGTGCAAAGACTGCAGTTAGACTGCCTTGGATTGAATCTCATCTCTGACTATAAATAGTTGCATTACCCTGAGTTGGTTACTCAGTTTCTTTAATACACATATATTTAATGGGAAGAATAATAGTACCTAACCCATAGAGATGTGAATACTCAACAAGTTGCTATATATATGATACAAGGAATAATGTCAAATAAAGTTCTCAGTGTCAAAAAAAGAACATGTTGCTGTTTGTGACAACATGGGTCATGGGTGAAGTTGGAGGACATTATCTTAAGGAAAACGATCCAGCTGGATATAGAAGGAAATTAAAATTCTTCGATGTAGAATCTAAAATTGCCAACTCATAGAAACAGAAAATTGAAAGGTGCTTTCCAGAGTCTAGAGCAATGTGCAAATTGGGATGTTGGTCAATCTGTACAATCTGTCAGTTCAAAAAATGAATAAATTGACATTAAAATACATCAGTGTGACTACAGTACATGATATATACTGTATTGAATATATGAAATTTCCTAAGAAATCTAAAATATTAAAACAAAATTTTAAAACAAAAATGGTAACTATGTGAGATGATGAGTATTTTAATTAGCTTAATTGTGGTGACTATTTTGCAACATATACGTATACCAAAACATCAAGTTATACATCTAAAAACATAAAATTTTTATTTTTCAGAGAGAGCCAACTTTTTAGATTTAAAAAATGTATTACCTGGGCCAAACAAGGAACGACAACGTGCATTAAGATCTGGGCAGTCTCCTTCAAAACACATAGATGTGCCTTTTCTGCATGGATTTCCATCCATTATGGTCTTGTCCGCAGCACATTGTGCTGATCTTCCAGAACAATGGTCAAAGAAATCACATTCATCATGTTTAGTCTCCCTGCACACAGTATCATGGGGCTTAAACTAATGACAAATAAAATATAAAAAGAAATTATTCATATATTGTTGTGTTTGTCAATATTTATTTTAAAGTTATGTCAGTAATTTGCACCCTGCACCTTTTATTCAGTAACACCTAGCAATATCTTTTTGTATATCAATATTTTAATAATTTAAAAATGAAAAGTTTTGCAGTTTTTATTTAGTTTTATAAAAGGGACAGATTTGTGTACATCATATATGCAGTTTTAAGAGCATGATACTTCCCAACCTCCCTCCCTAACTCCCATGCTCTCTATTTCCTTCCCTACTTTGATTTTTGCAATGGCATGCTTTCAATTTACTTTATAATCAAAAGCTTATGAATGTTATCAACTAAAATCAGAAGATAAAAGAACCAGAAACAGTATATCACAAATGAGACATCAAAGTCAAAATTTTATTTGTTTTTTCAGTACAAGGGAATAAAGATCAAATATAGCTTTGAAAATTATTCCTTTTGGGTAAAAATAGTGTAATCTAGTCAATTTACAAATAAAATAACCCTAACTAACTAGGAAAGGATAGAATACCTCCAAATTTTGTGACAAATGTGAGAGACAAATAATAGAAAGAGCAAAGGGAAAAATAAGTTCAATTATAGACATTTTTGAAGAAGAAAGAACCTACTGGTAATCCTCCTAGATGTCTTCCAGTTAAATAACTCCTTTTAAATAGAATTAATAAAATTTATATAAAGAATTTTAAAGAGAACATATCTCATATTTATTAAATCATTTCTTTTTTTTGTTCTCTTGTATTTTATTTGAGGTTTTTTTTTTGTCTTTGTTTCTGTTGTTTTTTTTTTTTTTTTTTTTTTTTTTTTTTTACAAATTGTCTGTACAAAGAGTTCAAATGGCCTCTAAAACTACTGCCTTAAAACTGTTGGCTTTAAGTAACAGAAGTATAATTTGAATTCACATCAGAGCTTTCTAAAATGGCAACAGTACAGGCATATGATTTTCTCCAGTATCCAAAACGTGTTCTGGCTCTCCCTTGGCTGAGGAATACAAATCCAGACAGCTTCCTAATGCTGCCACAATGCCCTAACATGTTTTGACAAAAGTTGGCATACTTCATTTTCTATGCTGACTTTGATAACACCGGGCTAAATAGAAAGTGAAGAAAATGAAGTCGATGGTAACTTGAACAGCAGTTAGTTAGCTCTGGACATGGAAGGTTCGGTAAAAGATGACCATTCAGAATCAGGCTCTCAAAAGAAAAAGTTTTCCAAAATTAGGCCAAAAAAGTCTCCATTAAAGAAAAAAATGCCAAGAATGAATTAAGTATTAAAGTTTATCTGTTCCTAGGCCTAGGACTATGAACAACACAAAGGAAACTGAAAAACTACATATAATTTAAAATACATTTTTGCAGAAGTTTATAGAGTTGATAGAATGGCCTTTCTAAATTTTTAACTGATGTTTAAGATTTTGTAAGAGATTTATTATGTCACCATAGGAAGCCAATTCAATTAACTATATCCAACTAGGAACAACTTCAGAAATGCCTTGAAAAAGGACAATGACAGAACCTGCAAATATGAAAAAGCTGTCTCCACATTTAGAGTATATAATCTTACCTACCAAATGCCAATTCTTAAAACAGAAGACTACTGCATGTTTAGACATCCCATCTTATTCAAGGTTAGCAGTAAAATTGAAATCTTAATAGAACTACATTGTTGTGAAATATTGTCAATACTTCCCAAATGCACCGTTTATGCTATACCTCAGTTTTTTTTACCTCCCTTATAATATTAAAATAGTGAATAAATATGGACTTTTAGTTAAAGTCTTAAGTGGAAATGTAAAATAAGGTAATTTTATTAACTCCTTGCTAGAATTGGCTTAAAATCTATTTACGAAATAAGAAATAGTAAACTTTTAAGTTTTACTCAGAAAGGAGATGAATTCTGATCCACTCGTAATGTCTACATAAAACATTTCATCACTTTAGTTTATAACATTTTTCTGGGAATATATTATTGTTGTACATCAGAAAAAATCCAACTACATAAATTATTATCTAAATGTTAACCTTTTGACAAAGGCAAAAAATTCTTCTGAAAAATCTAGAATAATCTGTTAAACAATTACCAGTGTTGGTCATTAAAAACTTATGAATAATTAATGCAGTTTTGCTGTATTTCACCTGTTACCAAAGCAAAAATGGGATGGTAAAATTTCCCAATGGAACATGTCAAAGAACAAGAACTGGAACACTGGTAACATTTCACTTGCCTTCTGACACCACTTTCCAGGACAAAAACAGTGACATGAACTTTTGCAGATTTTGAAATTTATAAATTCAAAAATGGTATTAAAAATTCAACTTAGGAGAAAAAAAGCCAAATATATCTAGTGGTATCCAAATTTCAAATAAAACCTCAACAGTAAGTATGGCTGATGTTTACTTCCAAACAGTCATTTTTCCATAAAATGTTGGCTGTGTCATAAGCAATCGCCTGTGCTTTCTGTCAACCGAGGTCTGCCGAAGTACAACACATTCCCTTGGTCAACTGAACTTCAGCTGAAGTGTCGAGCTAGGCGGGCAGATCTATAGTCAGCGCAAAGTTGTACAAAGGAGTGAAGTATGTTCTTGTCCAGGTTAGCAAGCTGTTCTCCTGAGCAGACTTGCTTTAAATTATCTGGGGCAACTACCAGAAGATTGCAAAGTGCATGCAGAGTATCAAAAAGATGTAATACCATTGGAATCTTGAAGTCTTTGGCACACTTTCTATATTCAGCTACATCACAAATTGCTAACATGCCACCCATACAACTGTAGGAATATTGTTGAAGATGTTCATAAATAAGTCGATGAAAACGTACTCCAAGTTCCATCAAAACTGTGTCTACATTCTTTCCATCCATGGAATTTTTTATCTTTTCTACTTGTTTTCTTACATAAGCACAGACTTTTACACAGGCATTAGTATATTGAATCAAAACATTGTTTTCATCCTCTGGCTTAAAATCTGTTTTCTTTTGTTCTGCAGCCAAGATATAAGCTTCATCTGTCCAATCATACAATTTAATGTCCTATCAATACCAGTATCCAATTTCATCTCCATTTGTTCAATTATTTCTTTTCTCTTCTGAAGGCATTCAGATAACTTAGGAGAAGAGCTTATTAGTGGCATAAGGTGATCATTAAACTGCTTGTCAAAAAGATGAAAAATAGTATTGGCTTGTTGCACAACATCCAAAAAATACAGATTTGCATTCCTAGAATCTGAAGAAGGAATTCCGGCAAGTCCTGTTTCCAAAGCATAATCAATATGCTCAATACATAAAAATTCCACAAGAATGGTAAAAATTCTAAAGGCATTCCTTGGTAAATCAGAGGGATCAGAGAGCCTATGACATCTTTCAAAGGCTTGTTTGGTTTCTTGTAAAAGATTAACCACCACTTCTTGGGATAGGAAAGTTTCCCCATGGGTATCAATACTTGGCCCCAGTGGTAAGTTGGTACGTTGTCTAATTCTCTCTTTCAAATCCTGAATACCTCCTGTGCCAATGGATCTCTTTTGATGATTTTTTGAATCATAATAACGCTGTAGGATCATACCACTTCTGCTTTTCAGATATCCAGTCTCCACTTCAATATAGTCTTCCAAATAGGAAATGAAAATGGATTTGATAAGCTTGGACAAGAAAGTCTGTTTATCAGTACCCAAATTAAACTCCATCAACTTGCTGGAAAGATTGGTGGTTCTTGTATATAGATCATAGAGGTTTTTGAGATACTGCTCTGCATCAGATTTCCTACATTCTTCTAACTGGTCTTTCACAAAACCTTGCAATTTTGGATTTTACTTCTGAAAATCTATCAAAAGGTAACTCCTGGGCAATTAGGTGCAACTTCTGGATGATGTCTGCTGCCTCCTTTATCTTTTCAGAATTTGTAAAAACATCCGATTTCAATTCTCCATCTAGAAACTCATTAAAATATTTCATCAACTTCTGAGCCTCCACTGCCCGCTGTCTGGGTGTGTTTACCCCCTCCAGTTGGTCTCCAAGGTGACAGACTTTGGTTGCCACATAGCTAATGTGTTCATCCAGTTCTTGGAAATGCTGAAAGGCAACCTGATTGCTTTT
Organism: Oryctolagus cuniculus; assembly: GCF_051225735.1. NCBI lineage: Eukaryota > Metazoa > Chordata > Mammalia > Lagomorpha > Leporidae > Oryctolagus > Oryctolagus cuniculus. Next base: position 92,045,585 of record NC_142868.1, on the reverse strand, counting down.
CTGGAGCTCTTGCACCTTCCTGGCAAATTCCTTGGCTTCTTTCTGACATTGTTGTTCTAATTTCTCTACTTTCCTCTGAATCCTTTCATCCATTATCTGGAGTTCTTGAATGTGATTTATAAATTCTTCTAATAATCTTTTGGGATCAAAAGCTTCAGGTCCACCTCTAGAGCCTCCTCCTGGGGTTCTCCACACAAGACGTTCAATGTACTCATCTGCCACAAAAGGCTCCTCGAAGAGCTCGGCCGTCGTGGCCATCCCGGCCGGCTGGGAGGATCGCCCCGCGCTGGCTGCCGTCTTGGCTTCACAGGCTGCGCCTCCGCGGCGCCGCGCACAGGTTCCCCGCTCGGCTTGCCAGCTCGGGCTCGGGGCCCCCGCGGGCTTCCCCAGTCCCCGGAGAGCCCAGGCGGGGCGGCAGGGCGGCCATGAAGCGAAGCCGCAGACGCCTGTCAACTGCCTCCCGGCGCCGCCCGCGCCGCTCCCATTGTCTATTAAATCATTTCTAATTTATATGAAACATTACAGAAGTAAGAATGCAATCGTATAATAAGAAAAAAAAAAAAAGTTGTGTTAGTCAAGGACAGTCAGTCATATAGAACCCAAGACAGGTAGTTCAAAAGAGGTTTTCTCATAAGATGCATCTGTTATGAATACAATGAGGGGGCTGAAAAGGCAAACAGGGAACAGAAGTCAAGCTGTTCACCATAGAAATGCCACTGAAATCCTTCAGTTAAAACAATCTTTAAATAAAAAGTCCATAGCTTAAATTTTTGCTACAGATACTATTTCTAAAATACTGTACCTAGTAATTTTCACTCCGTATATTTTTAGAAATTTTCTACATCTCTCAAAATCATATTTATAGATATTTATCATAATCAATAACTGTTTTACTTATAAAATATTTTTATTTATAAAAGTGTAATACATGGAGGAATGAACAACTCTCCCTTTAAGTGAAGACCTTCAGTAATAAGGAGTTCTATAATATTAATAAATCAAGACTTTAAAAAAAGCTACTGAAAATACTGATATTAGAAAGAGGCCCTGGCTGGCGACACAGCTCACTAGGCTCATCCTCCACTGCGGCGCCAGCACAAAGGGTTCTAGTCCCGGATGGGGCGCCGGTTCTGTCCTGGTTGCTTCTCTTCCAGTCCAGCTCTCTGCTGTGGCCCGGGAAGACAGTGGAGGATGGCCCAAGTGCTTGGGCCCTGCACCTGCATGGGAGACCAGGAGAAGCACCTGGCTCCTGGCTTCAGACTGGCACAGTGCACCAGCCATAGTGGCCATTTGGGGGGTGAACTAACAGAAGAAAGACCTTTTTCTCTGTCTTTCTATCACTGTCTAACTCTGCCTGTCAAAAGAAAGAAAGAAAGAGGCCCTAAAAACCAACAAAAGTTCACAAAATCAGAAATCTGGTCCTATACTTATTAAGTATAATTTATTTAAAAATCACTTATTTTGACTGATAGCTTAATTATAAGTTTTCTAAAGTATCCCACAAATAATTAATACACGCACAGAAAATGTTCATATCTATAAATCTTACACGGCATCCTGAGCAACAGGGTCCTTCAAAGCAATCTAGTCCTTTCTTCAGCTTACAAGTTCGATGATCACAACAATTTTGAGGCCCACATTGCTGTTAAGTAGTACAATGTACAAGTGAAAATACATCATTACAATAACACAAACTTTAATATGGACTATATTTGTTGGGCATAACTTTTGAATTTGGGAAAAGATGAATATTGCTATCATTGATATATTTAGCATCTCTCTATATTTAAAATATTAATGTAAGTCATTTATATCAAGTCATATGAAGTAACTGATACCCTACTTACCTTCTTATCCTACTAGAGAACTGAGGAAGATATATGAAATAATCATTTTCCAGAAGGTAGACAATAGGCAATTGTCTTTAGAGAACAAAAACAAATGTAATAAACTCTAAGTTACCAGCCTACCACCCGCAGGAATTTTCTGGAGGAGAATGTGATAATTTCATTGACTTAAAAAGACAAAAATGGCTCTTTGATGGATTACTGTTGAACAGTGAGCTACTAAAAGAAAGAAGTTCAGAATTCTGCATACTGGTCATCACTTCATGGGTTTGACGATATCCTAGACCTTGAAGAGAAACTTAGGTAAACCTGAAGAAACAGTGACTAAAGTCTATTTCAACAGAAGTAAAGGCAGATAATATGCCAAAAAAGAGGTTCCATGAACTGTGGGACAGTATAAAGCAGTCTAATTTGTGTGTAATTAGAGTTTCAAAAACTGGGGCAAAAGCTGAGTATTGTAGAGGGTTGGAGGCAAAAAAGTATCAGAAGTAATTGTTGCTAAAACTTTTCTAAATTTGGAAATAGTAAAGATTGAATATTTTTTAAAAGATAACAAATATTGGTGAGGATGTAGTAAAAAGGGAGACAGTTGGCTGGCCCGTGGCTCACTAGGCTAATCCTCCACGTGCGGCACCAGCACCCCATGTTCTAGTCCCGGGAGGGGCACTGGATTCTGTCCCGGTTGCTCCTCTTCCAGTCCAGCTCTCTGCTGTGGCCTGGGAAGGCAGTGGAAGATGGCCCAGGTCGTTGGGTCCTTCACCCACATGGGAGACCAGGAAGCACCTGGCTTCTGGCTTCAGATCGGTGCAGCGCACCAGCTGCAACACGCTGGCTGTAGTGGCCACTTGGGGGGTGAACCAATGGAACAAGGAAGAGCTTTCTCTCTCTCTCTCTGTCACTAACTCTGCCTATCAAAAAAAAAAAAAAAACAAACATGAGAGTTAGATGAGGGGGATAATTCCCTAGTCTTGCATGCACCTTTGAAATAACTTCATATACTTCAAATTGATTACACAATAGATTTTACCAATGCTTTAACCACAGAAATGATGTGTGTGAGGTGATGAATTAGTTAGCTTGTTTAGTAACTCCATAATGTACAAACACAAAACATCACAGGGTGACAGCATCAAATTTTGGTGAGGATACAAAGGGACTAAAAGTTCATTATGCTGGGGCCGGTGATGTGGTGCAGCAGGTTAATGCACTGGCTTGAAGTGCCGGCATACCATATGGGCTCTGGTTCAAGATCCGGCTGCTCCACTTCCTATCCAGCTCTCTGCTATGGCCTGGGAAAGCAGTGTAGGATGGCCCAAGTCCTTGGGCCACATGGGAGACCCGGAAGAAGCTCCTGGCTCCTAGTTTTGGATCAGCACAGCTCTGATGGTTTTGGCCAATTGGGGAGTGAACCAGCAGATGGAAGAACTCTTTCTCTCTCTGCCTCTGCTCGCTGTGTAACTCTGACTTGCAAATAATAAATAAATCTCTTTTTTAAAAAAAGTTCAATATGTTAACTATAAAGTGTAAAATTACATAATCACTTTGAAAACTGCTTTGGTAACCTCCACTAATATGTTTACCTCCATAATCTATTATTTTTTAACTATTATTTAGTAAACATAAATTTCCAAAGTACAGTTTATGGATTACAATGGCTTCCCCCCCATAAATTCCATTCCACCCACAACCCTACCATCTCCCACTCCCTCTCCCATTCCATTCACATAAAAAATTCATTTTCAATTATCTTTATATACAAAAGATCAATTTAGTATATATAAGGTAAAGATTTCATCAGTTTGCACCTACACAGAAACATAAAGTGTAAAATACTGTTTGAGTAGTAGTTGTACTAGTTATAACATTAATTCACATTGAAAAACACAGTATGGACAGAGATCCTACATGAGGAGTAAGTGCACAGTGACTCCTGTTGTTGACTTAACAAATTGACACCTTGTATATGGCGTCAGTAATCACCCTTGGCTCTTGTCACGAGCTGCCAAGCCTATGGAAGCCTTTTGAGTTCACTGACATCGATCATATTTAGAAAAGGTCATAGTGAAAGTGGAAATTCTCTCTTCCCTTCAGAAAAAGGTACCTCCTTCTTTGATGGCCCGTTCTTTCTACTGGGATCTCACAGGCAGAGATCTTCCATTTAGGTTTGTTTTTTTTTTTTTTTTTTTTTTTTTTTTTTTGCCAGAGTGTCTTGGCTTTTCATGCCTAAAATACTCTCATGGGCTCTTCAGCCAGATTCAAATGCCTTAAGGGCTGATTCTGAGGCCAGAGTGCTGTTTAGGACATCTGCCATTCTATGCGTCTGCTGTGTATCCCACTTCCCATGTTGGATTGTTCTCTCCCTTTTTTATTCTATCAGTTAGTATTAGCAGACACTAGTCTTGTTTGTGTAATCCCTTTGACTCTTAGACTTATCAGTATGAACTGAAATCGTTCACTTGTACTAGTGAAATGGCATTGGTACATGCCAGTTTGATGGGATTGTATTGGAATCGCCTGGCATATTTCTAACTCCACCATTTGTGGTAAGTCAGCTTGAGCATGTCTCAAATTGTACATTTCCTCCCTCTTATTCCCATTCTTATATTTAACAGAGATCACTTTTCAGTTAAATTTAAACACCTAAGAATAATTGTGTGTTAATTAAAGAGTTCAACCAATAGTATTAAGTAGGACAAAGAATACTAAAAGGGATAAAGCATTACATTGTACATCAACAGTCGGGACAAGGGCTAATCAAGTCAATGTTTCTCGTGTTATCCATTTCACTTCAACAGGTTTCTTTTTGGTGCTCAGTTAGTTGTCACTGATCGGGGAGAACATATGGTATTTGTCCTTTGGGACTGGCTTAATTCACTCAGCATAATGTTTTCCAGATTCCTCCATTTGTTGCAAATGACTGGATTTCATTGTTTTTGACTGCTGTATAGTATTCTATAGAGTACATGTCCCATAAATTCTTTATCCAGTCTACTGTTGACGGGCATTTGGGTTGGTTCTAGGTCTTAGCAATTGTGAATTGAGCTGCAATAAACATTAAGGTGCAGACAGCTTTTTTGTTTGCATATTTAATTTCCTTTGGGTAAATTCCAAGGAGTGGGATGGCTGGGTTTTATGATGCGGTTATATTCAGGTTTCTGAGGAATCTCAAGACTGACTTCCACAGTGGCTTTACCAGTTTGCCTACCCACCAACAGTGGGTTAGTGTTCCTTTTCCCCACATCCTCTCCAGCATCTGTTGTTGGTAGATTTCTGTATGTGAGCCATTCTCACCGGGGTGAGGTGAAATCTCATTGTGGTTTGTATTTGCATTTCCCCTGATGCTAGTGATCCTGAACCTTTTTTCATGTGTCTGTTGGCCACTTGTATTTCCTCTTTTATTTTTTTTTTTTTTTTTGGTTTTTTTTTTTTTTTTTTTTTTTTTTGGGACAGGCAGAGTGGACAGTGAGAGAGAGAGACAGAGAGAGAAAGGTCTTCCTTTTGCCGTTGGATCACCCTCCAATGGCCGCCGCTGCAGCCGGCGCACCGCGCTGATCCGATGGCAGGAGCCAGGATCCAGGTGCTTTTTTTCCTGGTCTCCCATGGGGTGCAGGGCCCAAGCACCTGGGCCATCCTCCACTGCACTCCCTGGCCATAGCAGAGAGCTGGCCTGGAAGAGGGGCAACCGGGACAGAATCCGGCGCCCCAACCGGGACTAGAACCCGGTGTGCCGGCGCCGCAAGGTGGAGGATTAGCCTATTGAGCCACGGCGCCGGCTTGTATTTCCTCTTTTAAATAATGTCCACTGAGGTCCTTGGCACATCCTTAAGTGGGTTGTTTGATTTGTTGTTTTGGAGTTTCTTGATCTCTTTGTAGATTCTGGTTATTAACCCTTTATCTGTTGCATAGTTTGCAAATATCTTTTCCCATTCTGTCAGTTGCCTCTTCATTTCCTTGTCTGTTTCTGTCACAGTACAGAAACTTCTCAATTTGATGCGATCCCAAATGTTAATTTCGGATTTGACTGCCAGTGCTTCCAGGGTCTTTTCCAAGAAGTCTTTGCTGGTGCCGATATCTTGCAGGGTTTTTCCGATGTTCTCTACTAAGTTGATGGTTTCGGGTTATAGATTTAGATCTTTAATCCATGTTGAGTGGATTTTTGTGTAAGGTGAAAGGTTGGGGTCTTGCTTCATGCTTCTGCATGTGGAAATCCAATTTTCCCAGCACTATTTATTGAATAGACTGTCCTTACTCCAGGGATTGGTTTTGGCTGTAGGATTTTGGATTGATTTCTGGTATTTCTATTCTATTACATTGGTCTATCCATCTGTTTCTGTACCAGTACCATGCTGTTTTGATTACAACTGCCCTGTTGTATGTCCTGAAATCTGGTATTGTGATGCCTCCGGCTTTGTTTTTGTTGTACAAGATTGCTTTAGTTATTCGAGGTCTTCTTTGTCTCCATATGAATTTCAGCATCATTTTTTCCCGATCTGAGAAGAATGTCTTTGGTATTTTGATTGGTATCGCATTGAATCTATGAATTGCTTTTGGAAGAATGGAGATTTTGATGATATTAAATCTTCCAATCCATGAGCATTGAAGATTTTTCCATTTTTTTGGCATCCTCTTCTATTTCTTTCTTTAAGATTCTGTAATTCTCATCAGAGAGATCTTTAACATCCTTGGTTAAGTTTATTCCAAGGTATTTGATTGTTTTTGTGGCTATTGTGAATGGGATTGGTCTTGGATGTTCTTTCTCAGCCATGGCATTACCAGTGTATACAAAGGCTGTGGATATTTGTGCACTGATTTTACATCCTGCTATTTTGCCAAACTCTTCTATGAGTTCCAATAGTCTCTTAGTAGAGTTCTTTGGGTCCCCTAAATGGAGAAACATATCATCTGCAAAGAGGGATAGTTTGACTTCTTCCTTCCCAATTTGTATCCCTTTAATTTCTTTTTCTTGCCTAATTGCTCTAAAACTTCCGGAAGTATATTGAATAGCAGTGGGCATCCCTGTTTGGTACCAGATCTCAGTGGAAATGCTTCCAACTTTTCCCCATTCAATAGGATGCTGGCCATGGGTTTTTCATAAATTGCTTTAATTGTATTCAGGAATGTTCCTTCTATACCTAATTTGCTTAGAGTTTTCATCATGAAAAGGTTTGTATTTTACCAAATGCATTCTCTACATCTGTTGAGATAATCATATGGTTTTTCTTCTGCAGTCTGTTAATGTGGTGTATCACATTGATTGATTCCTGAACACTGAACCACCCCTGCATAGCAGGGATAAATCCCATTAGGTCTGGGTTGATGATCTTTCTGATGTGTTGTTGCATACTATTAGCGAGGATTTTTTGAGGACTTTTGCATCTATGTTCATCAGGGATTCTGGTCAGCAATTCTCTCTCTCTTTTTTTTTTTTGACAGGCAGAGTGCACAGTGAGAAAGAGAGACAGAGAAAAGGTCTTCCTTTGCCGTTGGTTCACCCTCCAATGGCCGCCGCAGCCGGCATGCTGCAGCCTGCGCATGGCGACGATCCGATGGCAGGAGCCAGGTGCTTCTCCTGGTCTCCCATGGGGTGCAGGGCCCAAGCACTTGGGCCATCCTCCACTGCACTTCCAGGCCACAGCATAGAGCTGGCCTCGAAGAGGGGCAACCAGGACAGAATCCGGCGCCCCGACCAGGACTAGAGCCCGGTGTGCCGGTGCCGCAAGGCGGAGGATTAACCTAGTGAGCCACGGCGCCGGCTAGCAATACTCTTTCAATGCCGCATCTTTTTCTGGCTTAGGAATTAAGGTGATGCTGGCTTTATAGAAAGAATTTGGGAGGATTCCCTCTTTTTCGATTGTTCTGAATAGGTTGAGGAGAATTGGAGTTAGTTCTTTAAATGTCTGGTAGAATTCAGCAGTGAATCCATATGGTCCTGGGCTTTTCTTTGTTGGGAGGGCCTTTATTACAGTTTGAATTTCTTTCTCAGTTATGGGTCTGTTTAGTTTTTCTATGTCTTCCTGGTTCAATTTAGGTAGGTTGCATGTGTCCAGGAATCTATCCATTTCTGATAGATTTCCCTGTTTGCTGCCATACAAGTTTTGTAGTAATTTCTGATGATTCTTTTTATTTCTGTGGTGTCTGTTGTTATGTTTCCTTTTTCATCTCTCAGTTTATTGATTTGGGTCTTTTCTCTTCTCTTTTTAGTTAGTTGGGCCAATGGGTGTCAATTTTATTTATTTTTTAAAAAAACCAGCTCCTCGTTTGGCTGATTTTTTGTAATTTTTTTGGATTCAATCCTATTGATTTCTTCTCTGATTTTAATTATTTTTCTTTCCTATTAGATTTGGGTCTGGTTTGCTGCAGATTTTCTAGATCTTTGAGATGCAGTGAAAGCTCATTTATTTGGTGCCTTTCCAATTTCTTGAAGTAGGCACATATTGCTATAAACTTTCCTCTTAACACTGCTTTTGCTGTATCGCATAAGTTTTGATATGTTATGTTGTTATCCTCATTTACTTCCAGAAATTTTTTGATTTCTCTTTTGATTTCTTTGATGACCCAGTGTTCATTCAGGAGCATGTTGTTCAGTCTCCATGTGTTTGCATTTGCTCTAGGGATTCCCGAGTTGCTAATTTCCAGCTTCATTCCACTGTGTCTGAGAAGCTGCATGGTATGATTCTAATTCTTTTGAATTTGCTGAGATTTGCTTTATTGCCTAGTATGTGGTCAATCCTAGAATAAGTTCCAGGTACTGCTGAGAAGAATATAAATTCTTTAAGTGTAGTATGAAAAGTTCTGTATGTATCTGTTAGATCCATTTGTGCTATAAAAATAAATCTACTGTGTCCTTGTTGATCTTCTGTCTGGTTTATCTGTCTATTTCTGAGAGTGGAGTATTGAAGTCCCCCAGTACTATTGTATTGGAGTCTAAGTCTCCCTTCAAGTCCCTTAACATATATTTTAAATAAATCGGTGCCCTCTATTTAGGTGCATATACACTGATATTCGTTCTATCTTCCTGTTGAATTCATCCCTTAATCATTTTATAGTGCCCCGATTTGTCTCTCTTAAGAGTTTTTGTGTTAAAATTTATTTTGTCTGATGTTAAGATGGCTACGCCAGCTCTTTTTCATTTCTGTTGGCATGGTGTATCTTTTTCCAGCCTTTCACTTTCAGTTTGCATGCATCTTTTTTGGAAAATGTGTTTCTTGTAAGCAGTAAATAGATGGGTTTTGTTCCTTATCCCATCCAGCCAATCTCTGTCTTTTAATTGGAGAGTTGTGGCTATTAACGTTCAATGTGACTATTGATATGTAGTAACTTTGCCCGGCCAATTTCCCAAAGATATTTTCTAATATATGTTTTGAACTTCCTGTGATCTTTTGCTGAGAGGTTTCCTTCATTTACCTTCTTTCATATTGATGACTGTGTTTCTGTGTTTCTGTGTGTAACACATCTTTAAGCATCTTTTGCAGGGCTGGACGAGTGGTGACAAATTCTTTAAATTTTTGTTTGCTATGCAAGGTCTTTATTTAGCCTTCATTTACAAATGAGAGCTTTGCAGGATATAATATTCTGGGCTGGCAGTTTTTCTCTCTTAATATCTGGGCTATGTCTCACCATTCCCTCCAAGCCTGTGGGGTTTCTTATGAGAAATCTGCTGTGAGTCTGATTGGAGATCCTCTGTGAGTAATCTGACGTTTCTCTCTGGCACATTTTAGAATCTTTTTCTTTTTGTTTCACTGTGGTGAGTTTGATTACAATGTGTCATGGTAAGGATCTCTTTTGGTCATGTTTACTAGGGGTTCTATGAGCTCCCTGTACTAGGTTGTCTCTGTCCTTCTCCAAACCCAGGAAGTTTTCTGCTAGTATCTCACTAAAAAGGCATTTTATTCCTTTCTCTCTCTCCATGCCTTCAGGAACTCCTAGAACCCGAATGTTGGTTTTTTAATAGTATGCTGTAGATTCCCAACAATATTTTTTAGATTTCTAATTTCCTCTTCTTTTCTTTGGTTTGACTGTATACTTTCCTGTGCTCTGTCTTCTAAGTCCAATATTCTCTCTTCTGCTTCACTGACTCTGATTTTAAGGCTTTCTAATGTGTTTGTCATTTGATCTATTGAGTTCTTCTTTTCATTTTGATTTCTCTTCACTATCACACTTTCCTGTTCTACTAGTTTCTGCATTTCATTTTTATTCCTCCTTAAGATTTCCTTTTCATGAGAGAGATTTTCTATCCTGTCCAGTAAAGATTTCTGTAGTTCAAGAATTTGCTTCTGAAAACTTCTAAATGTTCTTATCATAAATTTTTTGAAATCAGTATCTTGCATTTCTTCTATCTCATCATCTTCATAATCTTGGCTTGGGGTGTCTTGTTCATTTGGGGATGTCATAATGTCTTCCTTGTTCTTGTTTCCTGTTGTTGTTTGGCATTATGGAGATATTCTTTGGATTCTTCTTCCCTCTCTGTGGTGGTTTTTCTTGTTATACTATGACTGTATTAAGTGGACTGTCTGCTTTTTATGGAGCCTTAGAAGCTTGAGAATGGTGTGGCCAGAGAACTCTGTTTGGTTCTTCAGGGTTAAGAGTGTGCCAAAAGTGACACCCCCAGGTTAGGCGTGGTAAATATTTCTCTCTCTCTCTCTCTCTCTCTCTCTCTCTTTGATTCAGAAGGGAAGTAATTTCACACAGCTGAGTGGAATTGAACGTAGTCCATTTCCGATCTCTGGCTCCATGGCTGTAACATTTGTCTACTCTTTCCCAAGGACCACACAAGGAATCTGTTCTGCCCACAGTGTGGGCTCAAATTCCCCTGCAGTTTCCCACTGGGTTGCCAAGGTTACCAAATTGTAGTGTCTCAGGAGAGTACTCAAGTGAACTCCGTGAGTTCTCTTACCCACCGTCTCTTTTTTCACAGTCTCAGTTCATTAGCTCCACACATTCACTAGGTACTAACCTCCTGTTATTTCACCCCCCAGAATCAGGTTTTTCTGCTTGGCTTATGGTGGGTGCTGCTTTACATATGTCCAAAATGGCGCCTGCTCTGTTTCAAATACATAGCAATTTGAACAATAAGGGGTATACTGAATGCAAAAAAAGAAAGAAATTCTCCCATTAACATGGCAAGAGATTATAGTTACTGTTAGGTAGTTGTGGAAGCTCTGAAAGTGGCTGTTTTCCATTGCAAAGGACACCGAAAATGGATCAGCCATATCATAAAAGGAAATAAACTGGAAGATTAGATAGTAATGGAGGCTGCCACTCAGAAAGCCATAGAAATGACTGTAAAACCTCTACCTTTAGAGGCAGCTTGAAATCCCTACTGTACCATGACAGAAATAGAAGGGGCCCAGCACTGAGGTTAAACTAAAGATTTAGCAATAGGTGGTGAACTTTAAATCATAAGGTCATGCTACCAATAGCCTCTTAATGGGAAATTTCAAAGAAATGCATGACTAAGTATCAGGAAAATGCCCCTAATGCATATAGTCTCTTATGGCTTTGGAGGGAAAAGACTATGTACTGTTATAAGGGGGGGAGGGTTACTTCATCCTAGACCTCTGTCTACAAAATAACCCTGCTGGCCACACCAAACCACCTCTCCTACTCATGTCTGTGCAGAGGAGAGGAACCTACCCTGGTTAAGACTGGCAGATAGACTTTACTAGCATGAAACTAGAAACTTGTCACAGACATTGACTAGTCTTCATTGATACTTGCATCTGATGGAAAGAGGCTTTTCCAACCTAAATAGGAACAGCACACAGTGTTCAAAATCCTACTAAAGGAAATAACCCTATATTTGGTCTTGTTCCAAACTGATAACAGCCTCTCCTTTGTCTCTAAAGTAACACAGAAGATTCAGGAATCAATTCCCACCACCTTGCCTCTGTGGACTCCAATATTTAGGCAATGTTAAAATGGCCAGCGATAATCTTACACTAGTTATTGCCTATTGCCTTCCTTAGGACGAGGATGGCACCAAGGCTACCTTAGACCTTTTGCAATGTTAAATCAGAGGCCCTTCCTCAACAATGACATCCTTTTTTTATTCAGATACTCAAGATCATACAAAGTATGTTATCAACTTTGGCCAAGTGCAGGTATAGAAGGCTATGACACAATATGGCAAAAAGGATTCCTATCATGCCAGATTCCAAAATTCATGAGCAATCACTCTCCCAGAAGATCCAGTCCTAATAAAATCTTAATAAGAGGGGACCTTCTTATCAATGATAGCCTAATTGGAAGGGACCCTACCTTCTGCTTACCACTCCTATTGCACTTAAAATTTAGAAAATAAAACCCCTAACTCGACCACTTGAATCTTAACAGGCATATCTATAGTGTATTTCTTCCTATTCTTTTGAAGCAACTGAGAACCTTAAGTTTATCTTCAAAAATTAAAAATGTAAGTAAAATTTCTCTTATTGTGCATTTCTTAAAGAGACACATATTAAGACTCCCATCATGGCAACTCTCAGCTGACACGCTGTTCCTACTTTTCTTATTCATCCAGGGAAACTGCTATTGACAGAAAAAAGTCGCTGGTAAGATTTTTCTACCCTAAAACATGGGAATCTTGGTATATATCTCATGAAGTTGCTTTAAGGAATCTGTCTGTTCCCTTGGAAAACTCAGCAGAAACCACTGGTAGGGCCCAAGAGGAACTATATTATTTTTAGAATTCCCTAACTGAAGTGTTACGGACAAACAACTACCCCTAGAATACCTACTGGTAGGACAAGGCAGGATAGGTCCAGTGAATAACCAAACCTGCTACATTTACATTAATAACAGTGGGCTCATGGAAAGAGATATCAAAAGGACTTCTAAACAAGCCAGTAGGTTCTATGATTTTGGCAAAAGAAGTCCACCAACTCACAAAATATGGGAATCAGCTTTACCCATATCCCCTTCTCTGACATGATTGTTACATGATTGTTACATTCTTTGTTTTTTTTTTTTACCCAACTGCCATCTTCTTCATTGTCAAGTTTGTCTCTTCCATAATTCAACAATTACATGCCAAAACAATGGTCACACAGGGATTCCAGGCATTGCCAACAACTGACTGCAGACTTCTACCTTCTCAAACATTTTTAGATCAGTCAGCCAGGGATATTCTGTCCCTGGAAGAATGCCCTGATACTGCATTAAGATGTTACAGAAGACAAACCTTCGTCCCTGAAATTCCTACTAAGAATAAAGGATTACAACTCCTGATGGGAAAAATGATATGGGCAGATAGGTAGCTTTAGCAAAAGGACTACGATCTGCCATATAACAAGCATAGCTGACCTACCACAGGACAGCACTATAAAACCCATGCAGCAGCCACAGCTGACCCACGTGCAACAACCCTGCCCAGCCTACCAGATAGCCCTATCCATATCATCCAATTCCTTGTTCTGGTAGGTACCAAACTTCCTTTATGTGTACAGCCCAAACCCACCTCTGTGTTCCACCAACCACCCCCCCCCCCACATACACACACCTTTTCTATGCAGTAGAAATTTCACATTCTACAGTGTTGCAAACGAGAAGCAGTGTCAGCTGAAAATATCAAATACAACTGCAGGATGTGTCCATATGATGACCTTTAGGTCCTAATAATTAATTATTATAAGAAAATTACCTTGAGGAAATCTCCGAGTCCCATTAAACACCTGATGCCATGACATTTCTAGTGTTTCTATAAAAGGGTATGGAAACTGGTGGTCTTCAAGTCCTCCCCAAAATTCCACCCACATTTAAATATTCAACTAAGTTTCACCCCAGACACCACCCCTACCATCTGCCAATAATATAAAATATGATCTGAACGTTATTGATGAGTCCATTTTTTGTTGTCTTTTTGTTCATTTTCTCTGTCTGTTAACCTTCTTTTCTCTTATTACTTGAGCATGCACTACCTCTTTACCTTTGAATAAATCCTGCTTTACTGTATACTTTTATGCCTCAACCTTGAATTCATTCATGCACAGAGAGAAGAGCCTGGAAGTTCCACAGCCAGGGGTCCCACTGACCATAACATGGACATTGTGGAAAACAGTGCAGCTATTTCTTTAAAAACTGGAAATGGAACTGCTATGTGACTAGCAACCCAACTACTAGGTATATATCCAAAATACATAAAATCATTGTATTAAAGATACCATCTGCTGCACTGTGTTTGATAGCACTGCTTACATTAGCTAAGATACGAATAAACCAATGTGTCAATCCTCAGATGAGTGGATAAAGAAATGCAATATCACACATACACATTTATACAATGAAATACTGGTCAGACATTAAAACTAATAACATCCTGTGTTTTGCAGCAAAATGGATGGGAGGACATCATTTTAAGTGAAATAAGTCAGATGCAGAAAAGCAAATACCATATGTTCTCTTTCATACATGAGGGCTGAACAGAAAAAAATCAATCTAAACACAGAATGATAATGAATTGAGGCAGAGAAGGGTAGGAAGCAAAGAGGGAGTTTGGAGTTTTTAAAAATAGGGGAATCATGGTGTAGCTCATTAACTGTGACAAATACATCACGCTTATATGTTAAGGGGAATTTGGGTGTGGAGCAGGTAAGACTCCTTCCCAAATTTTGTTTCATTAATTTAAAACTATTGAGAAATCAAAAGCTTAAAAATAAAGTTACATTTCAAATTGCTTTAAAAAATAGGGAGGACATGTTCTACCAAGTGGTTAAACATAATTAAAACAATGTGATGTGAATCATTCATGTAGCTCTATACAGGTGATAAAACTTAATGTGATTTCTATCCATTTTAATCAAGTAAATCAGGCACACTGACAGTACGGCTGTAAATACTTAAATACCTGTAAGAATTGCACCCTGGACACTTTGCATTTTGTTGTATTATCAGGGCTTCCCCAGCAAGCTAATGATAAAATCACTGTATGTTTATATTACAATACTAATACAGACACCCTTATCGTACTACTGAATCCACTAGGAAATAATGCCCTAAAAGGCATGTGACAGGCTGCTGAAACACCAATTTTAATAAACACATATAAAGTCCAAACATTAAGCAGAGATTGGAAAGATCTTATCCTTACACATTTAATCTGGGATGCAAAAGCTGTTTCCAGATACCCTTATTGTCCCATCATCAATAATTTTGGTAATATGTTTAATATTTAAAGATAATAATAGATACAATTTATTTGTAAACTCTTTCAAATTAAAAATTTAAAACAATTTTAAGCTGAATAAATGTCCTATATTTCACATATACAGTTTTAGGGGTAGTATTTTTTAAATGTATGCAAAACATTTATGAAAGAGATGAACTAAAATAATATATTAATGAGTTTTATTAATTTAGTAATTATAAGACTTACTTCCTGTGTACCACAATCACAGTCTTCACCGGTCTCTACTATGCGATTTCCACACACTGCTCTCTTCTGTCTTTGCGTTTGTGGTTTATTCTGAAGACAGCTGGCATCCTGATTTGAAATGAAACTTTCAAAGTCACTCAAACTGCAACTGCTAAAAGTCTTTGCACCACTGGATGTCCTAAAGATTAATCCATAAAATGACACTGTCATTATACTTCTGAAAAGATAATTCCAGATTACATACATTAATTTCAAAATGTTAAAATTTAATAAGCAATAAGAAATGTTAATACTAGGTGCTTAGGCACCAAATTCAGTCCTGAGGAGATCATATGATTTCAATCACTGGAATGTATATCTTGCCTTCTCCAAAAAAAATTAAATACAACTCAATAGGACAAACCCAAATAAACTAATTTAAAAATAGGCAAAGGACCTCAATAGACATAGCTCTGAATAATTAACACTCAACTGATGATAATTTTTTTTAAACAAATCATTCTGTGCTTATCCTTGAACTTACTCAAAGATCTCAGAAAATCTGTATATTTTATATAATCGTACCTGTAAACTATTTTAGATAACTTCAGAGAACATTTTCACTGGCTGAGTCAGGTTTTTTTTTTAATTTTTATTTATTTATTTATTTGAAAAGCGGAGTTAGAGAGGCAGGGGCAGAGGCAGAGAGAGAGAGAGAAATCATCCATCCACAGGTTCACTCCCCAAATGGCCACAGTGACTGGAACTGCGCCGATCCGAAGCCAGGAACCAGGTGCTTCCTCCTGGTCTTCCATGTGGGTGCAGGGAGAACCCGGAGCACCGGCGCCGCAGGCGGAGGAACAACCCAGTGAGCTGTGGAGCCGGCTGCCTTGTAGCTTAATATCTGGGGATTGTGATGCACCCAGCTTTAGTTTTATTGTTTGGAATTGCTTTAACAATACTAATCTCTTATGATTTTATATGAATTGTATGGTCTTTTTTTCCAGAACTGAGAACAACATCTTTGGAATTTCAATTGGGATCATATTGAATCTGTAAATTGATTACTATGCAATATAGTTCTGCAAGTTTTAGTCAGGGCCATTAGACAAGAAAAAGTAATCAAAGGATACATATGGCAAAGGAGGAAGTCAAATTATCCCTATTTGCAGGTGAGATGATCTAACATCCAGGGGAACCCGAAAATTCTACTAAGACGTTATTGGAACTCATGAGAGAGTTTGGCAAAGTGGCAAGATGCAATATCAACACTCAAAAATCTACAGCATTCAAATACATAAACAATAGCATGTCTCGGAAGAAAAGTTTCAAGATTTTTCTTATTCACAATAGCTACAAAATATGTAACTATCCTGGGAAAAATGTATCCAAGAAAAAATCTCTACTGTGAAAACTAGAAAACATTAAAGAAAGAGATAGAAGTAGAGAAAAATGGTCTTAGCTATTGTGAATTGAGCTGCAATAAACATTAATGTGCAGACTGCTTTTTTGTTTGCCAATTTAATTTCCTTTGGGTAAATTCCAAGGAGTGGGATGGCTGGGTTGAATGGTAGGGTTATCTTCAGGTTTCTGAGGAATCTCCAGACTGACTTCCATAGTGGCTTAACCAGTTTGCGTTCCCACCAACAGTGGGTTAGTGTCCCTTTTTCCCCACATCCTCTCCAGCATCTATTGTTGGTAGATTTCTGAATGTGAGCCATTCTAACTGGGGTGAGGTGAAACCTCATTGTGGTTTTGATTTGCATTTCCCTGATTGCTAGTGATCTTGAACATTTTTTCATGTGTCGGTTGGCCATTTGGATTTCCTCTTTTTAAAATGTCTATTGAGGTCCTTGGCCCATCTCTTAAGTGGGTTGTTTGTTTTGTTTTTGTGGAGTTTCTTGATCTCTTTGTAGATTCTGGTTATCAACCCTTTATCAGTCGCATAGTTTGCAAATATTTTTTCCCATTCTGTTAGTTGTCTCTTCACTTTCCTGACTGTTTCTTTTGCAGTACAGAAACTTCTCAATTTGATGCAATCCCAAATGTTAATTTTGGCTTTGACTGCCTGTGCTTCTGGGGTGTTTTCCAAGAAGTCATTGCTGGTACCTATATCTTGCAGGGTTTTTCCAATGCTCTCTAATAATTTGATGGTGTCAGGTCATAGATTTAAGTCACAATAGTAAGACCTGGAACCAACCCAAATGCCCATCAACAGTAGACTGGATAAAGAAATTTTGGGACATGTACTCTATAGAATACTATACAGCAGTCAAAAACAACGAAACCCAGTCATTTGCAACAAGATGGAGGAATTTGGAAAACATCATGCTGAGTGAATTAAGCCAGTCCCAAAGGGACAAATATATGTTCTTCCTGATTGGCGACAACTAACTGAGCACCAAAGGGGAAACTTGTTGAAGTAAAATGGACACTATGAGAAACAGTAACTTGATCATATCTTGTCCTGACAGTTGATGTACAATGTAATCCTTCATCCATTTTAGTTTTTTTGTTCTAGTACCATTGGTTGAACTCTGTAATTAACACACAACTATTCTTAGGTGTTTAAATTTTAACTGAAAAGTGATCCCTGTTAGGAATTGGGAAAACATTATGCTGAGTGAAATAAGCCAATCCCAAAGGGACAAATACCACTTGTTCTCCTTGATAGGTGACAACTAACTGAGCACCAAAAAGGAAACCTGTTAAAGTGATGTGAACACTATGAGAAACGGTGACTTGATCAGCCCTCACCCTGACTGTTGATGAACAGCTTAATAATGTAATCCCTCTTAGTATTTTTTTTGTTTGTTCTACTTAATACTTTTGGTTGAATACTGTAATCAATACACAATTCTTCTTAAGTGCTGAAACTTAACTGAAAAGTGATCGCTGTTAAATATAAGAGTGGGAATAAGAGAGGGAAGAGATGTGCAATTCGGGACATGCTCAAGCTGACTTACCTCAAACGGTAGAGTTAGAAACATACCAGGGATTCCAATTCAATCCCATCGAGGTGGCATGTACCAATGCCATCTCACTAGTCCCAGTGATCAATTTCTGTTCACAATTGATCATAATGATAGGACTAAGAACCAAAGGGATCACATAAACAATACTAGTGTCTGCAAATACTAGCTGATAGAATCAAAAAGGGAGAGAATGATCCAACATGGGAAGTGAGATACACAGCAGACCCATAGAATGGCAAATGTCCTAACAGCACTCTGGCCTCATAATCAGCCCTTAAGGCATGCGGATCCGGCTAAAAAGCCCATGAGAGTATTTCAGGCATGGAAAGCCAAGACACTCTGGGGAAAACAAAACAAAACAAAAAAACTAAATGAAAGATCTCCACGAGTGAGATCCCAGTGGAAAGAATGGGTCATCAAAGAAGGAGGTACCTTTCTCTGAAGGGAGGAGAGAACTTCCACTTTGACCATGGCCTTGTCTAAATATGATCAGAGTCAGTGAACTCAGGGGGCTTCCATGGCCTTGGCAGCTGATGACCAAGAGCCTAGGGTGATTACTGATGCCATAAACTAGAGTGTCAATTTGTTAAGTCAACAACAGGAGTCACTGTGCACTTACTCCTCATGTAGGTTCTTTGTCCTTAGTGTGCTGTACATTGAGATTTAATGCTATAACTAGTACTCAAACACTATTTTTCACTTTATGTTTCTATGTGGGAGCAAACTGTTGAAATCTTTACTTAATGTATGCTAAACTGATCTGTATATAAAGAGAATCGAAAATGAATCTTGATGTGAATGGAAGGGGAGAGGGAGTGGGAAAGGGGAGGGTTGCGGGTTGGAGGGACGTTATGGGGGGGAAGCCATTGTAATCCATAAGCTGTACTTTGGAAATTTATATTCATTAAATAAAAGTTTAAAAAAAAGAAGAAAAAAAAAGAAGACACAAAATTGAAAAAATCTTCCGTGTTCATGGATTGGAAGAATTAACATCATTAAATTTAGCCCATACTACCCAATCAAAAGCAACTTATAGACTCAGTGCAATCCCAATCACAATAGTAATTTTTTATATTTTTGAGATTATTATAAAGAGTCATAATTTTCATAACTATTTGAGGGTTTTTTCAAAAAGTTCATTAAAATGGGTTTACCAAAAAGTTTATTTTGTTTGAAATATATGCATGTCTTTTTCTTTATGTACACTTCTCATGAACTTTCTGAAGAATTCTCATATGCATGAATTTAAATTTTGCACAAAAAGTAAATTTACCTTGTAATTTCATGTTCCACAAAATTTTTACATACACTTGTGTTTGTGTGTACAAGTGTGTATATGAGTGTGTACTTTTCCATTTATGTATCTATATGGAAAGTATATATTCATTATATAACCATCTATGGGTATGTGTGTCTGATCATTCTTATTAATGCAAATTTTGATGTAATTATATGTGTACATATTCATACGTATGTTTGAATTTGTTTTATTTTTAGAACATGAGCGTGAACACATTCAGTGGTGTTTACATGTTACTATGAAAAGATCCTGCTTTAAGAATTAATGCATTATTCTCACTTTCAGCTTTTAACAGTTCTTCAGTAATGAATAGGTAATAACTATCAAAGGACATATTTAATAAGAGAAAAAAACAAAGAATACTAACGGAACCTGTGGTAGCTCTTGTGTGATAACTTACATTGAGTGAGGACATTGGTAAGTTTACAAATCACACACATATAGAACTATACAGTTTCTTATTTTTTCTTTTTATTCTTACATAACCTTCAGAAGAGTATAGAAACTATTATTTCCAATGAAAAATAAGTAATCTAAGCAAAGTAAGTAATTTGTCCAAAGCCACACAAATACTATATATCTGACACTGGTCTGCAACTAGAGTTTCTCTTCTTTGAGGGTTTTCAGGTTTTTCCACAACATTAAACTACTCTAAAGCAACAGAAAAAAATTGTCTGAATTAAAGATAACTTGTGGTGCTGGCACTGTGGTATAGCCGGTAAAGCTGCCACCTGCAGTGCCAGCATCCCATATGGGTGCCGGTTCAAGTCCCAGCTGCTCCACTTCCAATCCAGCTCTCTGCTATGGCCTGGGAAAGCAGTAGAGGATGGCCCAAGTTATTAGGCTTCTGCACCCACATGGGAGACCCGGAAGAGGCTCCTGGCTCCTGGCTTTGAATCAGCACAGTTCTAGCCATTGCAGCCATCTGGGGAGCGAACTAGTGGATGAAAGAACTCTCTCTCTCTGTCTCTCCTTCCCTCTCTGTATAACTCTGACTTTCAAATAAATAAATAAATCTTTACAAAAGATAACTTATTATGCCCTCCTGACATATTTTTAAATATCTTTATTTAGTGCTTTCACCAACTATACATCGTAAGGAAAATGCCCATGAAACATATACTGAACATTTGATTTGATCTCCTTGAGTGTCTTTAGTGGTACACTTTGCTCCATACACTTAACATTGTAACTTACGTGTCTAGGTTTTCTCATTAATTGTTCCATTTACAGTTAGCTTATGCTACAAGTGAATACTGAGTTTTTTTCACTGCAAATATCTAAAACAAAATAAACATGACAAATAAATAAATACTTTAAAAACTTACTAAAAGTATGTACTAAAAAACTTACGTAGCTCTTGGATTCATTATACAGATGGCTTCTGAGCAGTGACATTTCTTTGGATCATCATATGATATCCCCAGACTGAGTGCCAGCATCTGGGAGACAACAACTGAAAACGCCTCCAAAGTCATCTCCTTGGGATACTATAACAACAGCAAAGAAGATTCGGATGAAGGCAATTCATTAAGTTGTAGTAAAAATATTTTTTCTAATTCTGAACATTTTTGCTTTTTAACAAACATTTAAGATGGAGATAAATGCTCCTTGGATGCTTAAGATGCTGATGCTCCCCTTACAAAATTTCACTAAGATATAAGCATATTGAGATTAAACCATGTTTTGTCATAATTTCAAAAAAGAACATCTAGCAAATTTAAGGAAGCTGCCATAACTACAAAAGAGCATTATTTGATTAAGAAAAATTTCAATAGCCTTTTGGTTATATGGACTATAGTTTTCAATTTACCAAATTTATTACAATAACTCTGAAATTCATTTAGAATAATTCATGTACTCTCCTCCCAGCTGATTAAGCAGCTACATAATAGAATAATCAAGTTTAAGTGCATTGTTGCTTCCTACTGGGACCCTCATTTTTGCAATGCCTTGTATTAGGAGAAGCCAGGGAGAACAGACCATAGGCATCCTTCACGGATTACATTTCTCATGGGTGCACAAGTAACTTCCTTTTCAAGGAGAAAATCAGCCAACACAGATTAAGGTGGAGGCCAAATTCTCAGGAACATATTTGCCATGTTACAAGTAATCAGTAACAAAGATTTGAGGGTCAATTGTCTTCTTATGACAGCCCTAACACACACATATACACAAACACACATACACAACGAAAAACAGGGTGAGAAAGCTGTTAGTGAGCAAGTGAAAATGCAAACAGGTAATCAGAATGTCTCTACAGCAGCACTGAAGTAACTCATCTTCTGTTGTTGTGGATTGACTTAGCTGAAGACCTTGCCTGATCAAAAAAATTTAGTAGGAAAAGCAACAGAATCTAAAACTTGGGATGGGAACAATTGAAGGAACATGAACAAACCTATGTGTAATTGTCCTTGGCAGGGGAGGAAGCTCTGAGTAATGTAAGAATTTCTGTGTTAAAAGTAACTAATTTTGTTTTTCTGTTCAAAGATCCAATTCTTTACTTCATGGATTCTTTGTTTTATTGCATTAGATTCTATTTTGTCTGTTTCTACTCTATATTTATTATTTCTTTCCTTTTATTAACTTTGAGTTTGATTTGTTTTTGTTTCTCTACTCGTTCAGATGCATTGTTAGGTTATTTATTTACTACATACTTAGTGCTGCTTTTACTGTACTCGGTAAGGTTTGGTATTTTGTGTTTGCATTTTCATTAGCTTCAAGGATTTTTAGATCTTTCCTTTTAGTTTCTTCAAAAGATCCCTTTTCTATTCATGATGATATTGTACAGTTTTCATGTATTTATATAACTTCCAAATTTTCTTTCACTGTTTTCTGTTAGTTTTAAAAGATTTATTTATCCATTTATTTGAAAGCAGAGTTACAGATAGAGGGAGAGACAGCGGGAGAGAGGGATCTTCCATCCACTGATAAATCCTACAAATGGCAACAAGAGCTAAAGTTCAGCCATGCTGAAGCCAGAAGTTAGTAACTCTATTCTGGTCACGTGGGTGGCAGAGGTCCAAGTGCTTGGGTGTCTTCTGCTGCCTTCTCAGCCAAATTGGCTGCGGGCTAGATCAGACTAGAGCAGCTGGATTTGGAACCAGTGATCATACAGTATTCTGGCACTACCAAGTAGCAGTATAACCCCTTGTGTCACAATACCAACTCTTCTTCTGTTGTTCACTTGCAGCTTAATTCCATTGAGGTCAAGATTAATACATGATACAATTTCCATTTCTTAACATGTAAAGACTTGTTTTGTGGCTTAATGTGTGCTCTGTCCCAGAGAATGTTCCATAAGATAAAGCTTTACCAAAATAAGAAAAAAAGAGAGGCTTCAAATGAGTAAAAGCAGAGATTTAAAAAAGGATTTTTTTTACAACTGATACTATAGAAATATGAAGGAGCTTTGTTGGATATTATAAGTAACTCTATGACACAAAACTAGAAAAAATGCATAAAACCAAATTATCAAAATTGAATCAAGAGGACATTTAAGAAACCTGAATAGATGAATAACAAGTAAGCAGACTGAAATTGTGCTAAGAAATCTCTCACAAAGAGGTTAGGATTAGATAGATTAATGACTGAATTCTACTTCGTTTTTAAGAAATAACTAGCATCAATTATTCTCAAACTATGCCATTAAAAATTGAAAAGAGAAAATTCCTCCAAATTGATTCTTTGAGGCCAACATTACTCTGATATCAAATCAAAGACATGACAAGAAAACCTACTATAGATCAGTATCCATGGTGAATTAAGTAGAAAAACTCTCAATAAAATAAAATACTAGAAAATTGAATCTAACCACATATCAAAAAGATCATATATCATGATCACGGTGATGCAAGGTTGGCTCAACATATGCAAATCAATATGCTTACTATCTCCCATCAACAGAAAGGATAAAATCATATGATCGTTTCAATAGATGGAGGAAAACATTCAATAACATTTAAGATTCATTTATGATTAAAAAAGAAAACTATATATAAGAGGTATACAGCTCAATATAATAAAGTCTACACATGGGGAAAAAATCAACATTTTAAGGAATGCAGAAAAATGAAAACATTTCCTGGAAGATCTGGCACCAGACCAATATTCTACTCTGTTAGGAGCAGAGATTAAATAGCCTTACCATAAAATTAACAAGAAATAAGCAAGAGCTACACTGATCGCAAGAGCTCTGCATGGACTTCACAAGAATGATGCATGGCCTGCACTGCCCCTCCTTGGGACTTCATCGGCTCTACCCTAACTGCCAAGAGTGTATACAGACCATAGATTGAAGAGGCCTGGTGACTCTCTGAGAGTGGCAGAGTAGAAGCTCTGGCATGACCCACTACCTGAGAACTCTCTGCTGTAAGAGAGTTCTCCCAGCCAGCCCTGAACTAGCTGGGCCCTGAGGCTCTGCTCACATAGGGAGTTCAGACTCTGTCTGTTTGAAACAGACTCCATTTTCCACAGGCTGAGAGCCTATTTGCCCTTGGAGACCTGCCCTTCCCAGGTCAGAGGCCCCATCCCTGTGTGCTCTGTGCAAATCTGCCTTCAATGACTAAGAAATATTGTGAGGAGCACCAGAGGTACTCTGGGAACTCTGGGTGGTTGGTTTACCCAGTGTGTTGTACTATGCAAATCAAAATATGTGACTTCCTTACTGCATAATAAAAGCCTTATTAATGCACTTACTATGTTCATGACACACTCTCACCGCTCTTAGTCAATATATTTTGGAAAGTTTTAGCTAGTGTCCCTTGATAAGTGAATCAAGTGAAATGTATATAGATTAGAAAGAACAGAGTGAAATTATCCCTGTATTATAGAAGATATAATTCTATATATAAAGAGAGAAACTTAAAGAATACACCAAGAGACTATCGGTACTTACAAGTGAACTCAGTAAAGTCACAGAATATAAAAATCAACACGCAATAAATAACACTGCTACACACCAAAATGTAGTCACTGAGAAATAGTAAAGCAATCTGATTCAGAGTTGCTAAAAAATACCTTAGAATAACTCTATCCAAGAATGTAAAAGGTGTTTACCATGAAAATTAAAGAACACACAAAATGAAGATAAAAAATTAAATGAACTCCTATGATCATGGATTAGAAGAATTAATATTATTAAGATGTCCATGTTACTCAAAATAATGTCCACATTCAATACAAAACAATGGGTGACTCACTATAAAGTCTATTTTCTAATCCAAACATCATAAATTTACAGATTCATAGAAACAGGTCTGGAAAGAACCAAAAATCTATGCAAGCAGGTGTCTTAGATTCCCATGGTATTAATGTTTCCTTAGTTGTCCAACTCAGTTACTCATAATGACAGTGAATAAACTTTAATTGTTTGAAGAGTAGGGTAAAATTGAGCCTGGTTTGGTTGATTAAGCAAGATATGTTAGCAGCAGTAGAAGTGGGCATCAAAACCTAATTCAAAAACAAAGTAGGCATATTCCTATAGTACTTCTTGTAATTCATGGTGCTCAAAAAAAGAGATGGCCTAAAGTATGACTGATTCATGGGTTCCTAATAATGCGTTGAATCAGAATTTTGAAATGAATCATAAAACTGAAAACAAGATTTGTTGATGAGAAGGAAACCTAAGGGAAACATGAAAATGGAGTTCTGTGAATGAAGACAGACTGAAAAAAAAAAAAAACCCTCAAATTCCAAAAACATTTCAACTATAGAGAAGATGCTTGAAAATCAGGCTGACAGAATTTGTTCACTGGATGTCAGCTACACTTGTCTTTTCCAGCCACTTCAGAGATTTCTCAGAAGTCCATTGTACAAGTAAGCCATAGCTGCACAGATATGAGGATTTGCATGAACTCAATATCTTCAACTGATGAAAGCTTATTTGACTTACTGTACACCCTACTCTCCATCAGTAGAGGCTAATGATGAGCCCTCATTTTAGCACTATGCTATATTGATTGGATTAGTCAACCAATAGAAAATAGGTGTATTGCACTGAACAACACACCCATCAAAGGAGCAATGATTTGTCCTCATATACACCAGATATGAAATTGTTTGCTTGTTCATGCTATTTATCCTTTCAACACATTCCTGTACTTACAGAATATATTCTATATCACCATAGTGTATCACTTATGATCAGGATGATATTCTATGGCACAGTACTTACAGAATATTCTAAGATTTACTTATCATATGGTGCATAACCCAGATGCTTCTGGCACACAGAATGGTATAACAGCTGCCTAAAAAGAATTGTGGCACCACCTATGAGACAACAACTTGAAGAGTGGAAAAGATGACATTAATTATTTTTTTCTTTTTTTCTTTTCTTTTCTTTCTTTTTTTTTTTTTTGATAGGCAGAGTTAGACTGTGAGAGAGAGAGACAGAGAGAAAGGTCTTCCTTCCATTGGTTCACCCCCAAAATGGCCGGTACCGGCATGCTGTGCCAATCCGAAGCCAGGAGCCAGGTGCTTCCTCCTGGTCTCCCATGCAGGTGCAGGGCCCAGGCACTTGGGCCATCCTCTACTGCCTTCCTGGGCCACAGCAGAGAGCTGGACTGGAAGAGGAGCAACTGGGACAGAACCGGTGCCCCAACCAGGATGAGAACCTGGAGTACCGGCGCCACAGGTGGAGGATAAGCCTAGTGAGCCGTGGTGCTGGCCGACATTAATTATTTTTAATATATCCTGAAGCAGCAACCAAAACTTGGAACCATCTCCCCAACAGATATTAGGCTTTAAGTCTGAGAATACAACAGGTAGTGACTCAATAACCAACTGAAAGAAATTTCATTTTCTGTTTCGTTGACCTTGAGTTCAGAGCAACTGAGTAGTTGTATCTATGTAAATAATGCTTTCACAAGGAACATCATTATAGTCCCATTACATGTCACAGTTTCCCACAGCCATTGTTACGCTCTTAATGAACAGACAAGCTGGGATGGATGAGGGTCACTGCATGGGATAACATATTGAGTTGCTAGGAAATCTGTTGCTACGGAGTAGGTTCAAAGAAAAAATGCTGGCCAATACAAACTCATGGCAACCCAACAAAGACAAGACTACCAAAGAGTCATATCCTGCATGAATGAGGTAAAGAACACCAAGCAAATAACTTCATCAAGCTTAGGTGCATAGAATGAGGAGTATACAATATGGGTGCTCAAAAGAGGCAGTTAAGTTGTTCACAACCACAGATGAATGCAGGGATTATACCAGTTATATTTTATATTACTTCCTTTTCCTTTCATCCCCTAGTATCTTATAAAATAATACTGTGTATTTATATTAACCCATAGACAAAGTACAAAAGTCCTATAGACTAATAAATTTAATCAAATTTGATGACGAATATAAGACATGTACAACTATGATACACCTACAGATATTTCAAAGATACAACCAAAGTTCAAATAAAATATAATTAAAATATAATTTTATTTTGGTGCAAAACTTTTGAAATCCATATATAAAAGTTCATGAAAAGTGGCCAGCACTGAAGCTACTTTACCGGCAAAGACCACAGAAAATAGCCCAAGTACTTGGAAACATGCCACCCATATAGAAGGCTCAGATCAAAGTCCAGGATCCTGGCTTGGGCCTGGAAGAGGCCTGGGAGTGGCAACCATTTGGAGAGTGAATCAGCAAATGGAGGATATCTTTTCTGTCTCTCCCTCTCTCTGTAACATTGATTTTAAAATAAATAAGTAAATAAAGCTTTTTTTTTTTTTTGACAGGCAGAGTGGACAGTGACAGAGAGAGACAGAGAGAAAGGTCTTCCTTTTGCCGTTGGTTCACCCTTCAGTGGCCGCCGGGGCCGGCATGCTGCAGCCGGTGCACTGCGCTGATCCAAAGGCAGGAGCCAGGTGCTTCTCCTGGTCTCCCATGGGGTGCAGGGCCCAAGCATTTGGGCCATCCTACACTGCACTCCCTGGCCACAGCAGAGAGCTGGCCTGGAAGAGGGGCAACCGGGACAGAATCCGGCGCCCCGACGAGGACTAGAACCCGGTGTGCCGGCACCGCAAGGTGGAGGATTAGCCTATTGAGCCACGGCGCCAGCCTAAATAAAGCTTTTTTAAAAAGAATTTATTTAAAGTTATGAAGAAGTTTCATGAAAAATATGTAATGTCGCTTCACCTCTTCGTGGAGGAACGACACAGGACCCTGCGCTGTTCTTTTGTCTGCTCGGCCCTCCCCGGGTTTGCTGCTGGTCCTTCCCGGGTTGGCTGCTGACCCTTCCACCTCCGTGGAAGGGCGGCTCCCCCTGCCACTTTCCCCACTTGCGCGGGGGAGCGGCACACCGCCGGCTGGCTCTCTCGGGGGCTGCTCAGATGTTATCCGGATGTTCCCTTTAGATATTCCTTCAGATAGATGTTCCTGGTTCATGTTGTCTCTCTCCTCCTTTATAGTCCTCTTCCACCAATCCCAACTCTGCTACCCACACGCCGAGTACGCTGCTCTCCTCCAATCAGGAGCAGGATCAGCTCCTGCAGCTTGTCAAACTGATGAGGCAGCTGCGTAGAGGTTGTTTGGTCTCTCTCTCAGCGCCATATTGTGGGAGAGCAGATGCATAGAATAAGTCTTAATTCCAGTAACTTAGTCTAGTCCAAGTTGCTCCCCACATGTAACATTATGAACTTAAAACTGTATATATTGATACATGAAAGTTGTTCCCTTCTTATAAATAAAAAAGCAAAAAAAAAAAAAAAGACAAAAGGAAGTACAGTGCAAGAAAATAAAAATCTGAACAAATATTAAGGGAAAAAACCATAGTCCAGCAGGAAAATAGGAATAAGCTCTATACAATAATCAAAAGAAAAAAATGAATTTATAATTTAATTATAATTTCCCAAGTTTTCTGAAATACTGTACACACCAAAAGGGGAAAAAAGTAATACAGTGAAGGCATCTGCACTGTGCCTTTTCCCAAAGACTACATTTAAATGTTTCATCCTGTGCACATAGAACATATCCTGTATCCTAAACTTATTCCATCCCCCAAAACACTGCTTTGCAGACTCCAGACAAAAAGCGGTGAAACATTTTACAAGTCCCAGTCACTGTTTAACGTGGATATTGTCATTGGCAGACATGGAAGCTCTTGAACCCAATTATATTTAAAGATTTGTTTATTTATTTGAAAGTCAGAGTTACACAAAGAAAGGAGAGGCAGAGAGAGAGAGAGAGGGTTTCCATATGCTGGTTCACTCCCCAGGTGGTTGCAACGGCCACAGCTGGGCCGATCCAAAGCCAGGAGCCAGGAGCCTCCTCTGCGTCTTTCCACACGGGTGCTTGGGCCCAGGGACTCGGGCCATCTTCTACTGCTTTCCCAGGCATAGCAGAGAGCTGGGCTGGGAGTGGAACAGCTGGGGCTCAAACCGGCACCCATATAAGATGACGGCACTGCAGGTGGCAGCTTTATCCACTGTGCCACAGGGCCAGCCCAAAACCCAAATTTAAACATGACAAAGAAGTCATAACATTAGATAGGAGTGCACACTACAGTTTTTTTTTATTCCATCTGCAAACATTGAATCAAACTGGAGGGAAGCAAGTTTTACTGATTTGTCCATAGAACACTTCCCACCATAAAAAATAAAATGCAAACTGGTCAAGCCACTATGGAAGTCAGTCTGGAGATTCCTCAGAAACCTGAAGATAACCCTACCGTTCGACCCAGCCATCCCACTCCTTGGAATTTACCCAAAGGAATTTAAATTGGCAAACAAAAAAGAGGTCTGCACCCTAATGTTTATTGCAGCTCAATTCACAATAGCTAAGACCTGGAACCAACCTAAATGCCCATCAACGATAGACTGGATAAAGAAATTATGGGATATGTACTCTTTAGAATACTATACCGCAGTAAGAAACAACGAAATCCAGTCATTTGCAACAAAATGGAGGAATCTGGAACACATCATGCTGAGTGAAATAAGCCAGTCCCAAAGGGACAAATACCATATGTTCTCCCTGATCGGTGACGACTGACTGAACACCAAGAGGGAAACCTGTTGGAGTGAGGTGGACACTATGGGAAATGGTGGCTTGATCAGCATAGCCCTGACTGTTAATGAACAACTAAATACATTATCCCTCTTAGTAGTTTTTTTATCTGTTCTACTTAATATGACTGGTTTAGATCTGTAATTGATGTACAGTTATTCTTAAGTGTTGAAAATTAACTGAAATGTGATCCCTGTTGAACATGGTGGTGGGAATGGGAGAGGAAAGAGATGTATAATTTGGGACATGCTCAGGCTGACTTGCCCCAAGTGGTGGAGTTGGAAGCATACCAGGGGATTCCAATTCAATCCCATCGAGGTGGCATGTACCAATGCCATCTCACTGTTCCAGGTGATCAGTTTCAGTTCACAGTTGGTCATGGTGAAGGGACTGGGAGTCAAAGGGAACACATAGACAAGTCTAGTACCTGCTAACGCTAACTGATGGAGTAAATAAAGGGGAGAGTGATCCAACATGGGAAGTGAGATACTCAGCAGACTCATAGAATGGCAGATGTCCTAAATAGCACTCTGGCCTCAGAATCAGCCCTAAAGGCATTCGGAGCTGGCTGAAAAGCTCATGAGAGTATTTCAGGCATGGAAAGCCAAGACACTCTGGCAAAAGATCTCTGTGAGTGAGATCCCAGTGGAAAGAACAGGCCATCAAAGAAGGAGGTACCTTTCTCTGAAGGGAGGAGAGAACCTCCACTTTGACTATGACCTTGTCTAAACAAGATAAGAGTTGGAGAACTCAGAGGGCTTCCATAGCCTTGGAAACTCATGACTGGAGCATAGGGAGATTACTGATGCCATAGACAGGAGTGTCAATTGGTAAAGTCAACAACAGGAGTCACTGTGCACTTACTCCTCATGTAGGATCTCTGTCCTTAATGTGCTGTACATTGAGATTTAATGCTATAACGAGTACTCAAACAATATATTTCACTTTGTGTTTCTATGGGGGTGCAAACTGTTGAAATCCTTACTTAATGCATACTAAACTGATCCTCTGTAAAAAAAAAAAAAAAAAAAAAAAAAAAAAAAGAAATTATCAATTCCCAACTTGACTCTCACCGGGATTAAACATGACAATAGGTCTGCTCTGATTTCATCATCATTTAAAAAAATCATCTATTATTTTTCACTTTATGTTTCTGTGTGGGAGCAAACTGTTAAAATCCATACTTAATGTATACTAAGCTGATCTTCTGTATATTAAGATAATCGAAAATGAATCTTGATGTGAATGGAAGGGGAGAGGGAGTGGGAAAGGGGAGGGTTGTGGGTGGGAGGGACGGTATGGGGGGAAAGCCATTGTAATCCATAAGTCGTACTTTGGAAATTTATATGCATTAAATAAAAGTTTAAAAAAAAAATAAAAAATAAAATATGTTATTTTAAAAAAGAAAAAAAAACATATGCATGGATTTCAAAATAGAAAATAATACATATACAGGGCAGGCGCTGTGGCATAGCAAGTAAAGCTGCATCCCATACGGGCACCAATTTAAGTCCTGGCTGCTCCACTTCTGATCCAGCTCTCTGCTATGGCCTGGAAAAAGCAGAAGATGCTCCAAGTCCTTGGGACCCTGCATCCACATGGGGGACCCAGAGGTATTTCCTGGCTCCTGGTTTCAGATCTACCTAGCTCGATCCATTGCAGTCATTTAGGGAGTAAACCAGTAGATAGAAGACCTCTCTTTCTCTCTCTTTCTCTCTCTCTCTCTCTCTCTCTCTCTCTCAGTCTCTGCCTCTCTGTAACTTTACCTTTAAAATAATAAATAAATCTTTAAAAATAATAAAGAGAAAAAGAAAATAATACACATGCAATAATGTAACAATTACACATAGGTAATATTACCGGTATGGTTGAAAATTTATAAATCAAAATAGGGGTTGAAATAAGTGCATATGTATTTTACATAAATAAATTAAATACAAAGAACTTTAAATGTGTATACTTAAATCTTAAATAGGACTACCTGAAAGGGATAAAGGAAGAGCTTTACAATCAGTTCTTGCTTTGTATGTCTATCACATAAAATTATAGCGTGCCCATGCATTAATTTTGTAATAAAAAGTTAAGTATTAGAAATAAGAAATGTGTTGCAAAATCTCATTTTGCAGAAACATGAATTTATTTAAAGACAGCATCACAGTAATAGATTTTTAAAAAGACACAAAGTGGAAGATATGAAGTACTTCAAAAAGTTAGTGGAAATGGAATTAAAGATAAGTTTATTTTATTGGAAGAAAATTAAAAAGCCATGCAAAAGATTTCTGTAAAAATTTCATGGAAAACATACAACAAAAAAACCTTATGGGGCCAGCGCTGTGTCATAGCAGTTGAGGCCATTGCCTGCAGTGCCGGCATCCCATGTGGGCACTGATTCAATTCCTGGCTGCTCTACTTCCAATCCAGCTCTCTGCTGTGCCCTGGGAAAGCAGTGGAAGTTGGCTCAGGTCCTTGGCCCCTGCACCCATATGGGAGACTCGGAAAATGCTCCCAGCTCTTGGCTTTGGATCAGCCCAGCTGTGGCAGTTGCAGCCACCTGGGGAGTGAACCAGCAGATGGAAGACCTCTCTCTTTCTCTCTCTCTCTCTCTCTCTCTCTGCCTCTCTGTAATTCTGTGTTTCAAATAAATGAATAAATCTTTAAAAAACAAACAAACAAAAAACCTTGGCAAAGATCTGAAATGTTTTTCACCAAAAATTCCTCTCTTAATTCCACCTTCCCATAAAATTTTGATGTGCACACATATATCATTCAAAATTTTAGTAGTGATTATCCCCACTGCGGTGGTAGTATGCTAGATTACATGAACTTTCTTATCTGCTTCAATATGCACTTAACACATTTCATATAACTACTGTAAATTACTTTGTAATTTAAAACATGTGCTAGTTAAATTTGTTTTATTAGCATTTGCAGGATGGAAGAATGGCTCATACAGTTACATTACCTTTCAATTATTTTATTTTAAGACATTTATAAGAAATATAAACATTTGATATACACATAAAAGTTTTTATATACTATATTTCAGATGTTGGAAACTCCTTAAAAGATGTTTATTGCAGTTTTTTGTTTACTTAGATTCATTTTGAAGCTATTGTATCTGTAAGAGTATTTCCCCAATTTTTTGTCTGTAAGCAAAAATCTGGAGCTACAGAAATTTCCATGTGCTATTCCACATAGTCAAGAATATATGTGTATTTATTTTATTAGTGTATTTTTATTCCCACTTTAAATTCCAATTACAGTTATTAATAAAAAATTAAGTGATTACATACCACTGCCACGCCTGCAGAATAATGAGGAGCACATATCTTTCCAGAAAACACTGCACCCACATAATCTGGATAATCCCTGTAACTAAATAAATAAATAAAATTAATCACTGTAATGAACAATTTAAATTTGAAAATTTCTGATGAACTAAATATGTAGTTCATTAAATCCTAATCGGATGTAATTTGAAGTACAATCATTCCATATGCCCTTCCAAAGTATGATGATATTATTTAAAAATTGCTTTAAATATATTTGATTTTCTAAGACATGCAAGAAATACAAGATTTTGATGTCTTTACTGCATTCATCACATTTGGTTATGGTTACCAAAGCCTTTGATCCAAAAAATTTTATTGAATAACAACAAAATATTTTTATTTATGAACCAAAAATTGTGACTCCCACACAGAACAACTAAACAGTTTTTCATAGGAGTAATTTAATGTATCACAACTAAATAGTATCATTTCATGTCTGAGTATGAATCTAAGCTCCCTCTCATATGATACTGTTCCCAAAACTTTACATGAATTAGTCCATTTAATTGTCATAGCAACCAGTGATATAGATATTTTTATTTCCATTAAAGAAATAAAACATCAGATGGGCAGGATATGTAAATCTCTCAAGGCAGAACAATTAAGGAGAGGTACTGAAGGACTTGCACTTGAGCATTCTGAATACAGATCCATACTCTCAAGCTTGTACAAAGCATAAATGATATACACATGTGCACACACACACACAAACACACACACAGACATCTTTGGAACCCTCCACCCAAACATTCCAGAAAATATGTAAAGAATTTGCTCATGAATTCTCCAAAAAGGTTACAGAATAATTAACTCCAATATTTTTCAAACCATTCTAAAACACTGAACAGGATGGAACTCTCCCAAAATCTTTATAAGGCTCACATCACTCTGATACCAAAATGGAACAGAGACACAAAGCAAAAACAAAACTACAGATTTATAAACTTGATAGGCAGATACAAAGATTCTCGACAAAATATTAACAAACCAACTCTAAAACCACATCAAAAAGATCATTTTTAATGAACAAGTGGAATTTGTCCTGTTCAACACTCAGAATTCAATAAAAAACACAAATCACATTAACAGAATGAAAAGCAAAAACCATAGATCACTGCAATATATACAGAGAAAGAGTTTCCTAAGATTTAACATCCCTTGATGATAAAAACCTGCAACGAGTTAGGTATAGAAGAAACATACCTCAAAATTATAAAGGCTATATATAACAAGACAAAATCCAAATAATTGAATGGGGTGAAGTTGTAAACATTTCCCGTGAGATATGGAACAAAACAAGATAAGCACTTTTGCCACTTACTCAATATGAGACAGAAGTATTAGAAAAGGAATTAGGGAAAATAAATAAATAAACAGCATAAAGTCAGAAATTAGTAAATCAAAATATTCATGTTTGCAAATAACATGATGTTGTATATTGAAAAACCTATATATATACATATATATGTGTGTATATATATATATATACACACCACAAAAACCTGTTAAAAATTGTAAGCAAATTCAATACAGTTGCAGGTTACAAAACAAATATACAAAATTGCAGCATTGTGTATGCTGTTAACTCACTGAAAGAGAAAATAAGAAATCCCATTCAAAGTAGCCAACAACAGAAATAAAATATTTAAGAATAACTTTAACAAAAGAAGTGAAAGATCTCTACCGTGAAAATTACAAAGCTTTGAAGAAGGCCGGTGCCGCGGCTCAATAGGCTAATCCTCCACCTTACGGCACCAGTCCCGGTCGGGGCACCGGATTCTGTCCCAGTTGCCCCTCTTGTAGGCCAGCTCTCTGCTGTGGCCCGGGAGTGCAGTGGAGGATGGCCCAAGTGCCTGGGCCCTGCACCCCATGGGAGACCAGGAGAAGCACCTGGCTCCTGCCTTCAGATCAGCGCAGTGCACCGGCCGTAGCGCACCAGCCGCGGCGGCCATTGGAGGGTGAACCAACGGCAAAAGGAAGACCTTTCTCTCTGTCTCTCTCTCTCACTGTCCACTCTGCCTGTCAAAAAAAAAAAAAAAAAAAAAAAAAAAAAAAGCTTTGAAGAAACAAACTGACAAAGATACAAAAAAAATGGAGGGACATTTCTCATGAATTGAAAGAAATAATATCATCAAAATTTCTATATTACTTAAGAATATTTTGATGATATTAATTCTTCTAATTCACAAACCAAAGTGTTTTTTTTCATTTTTGTGTGTCTTTTTCTATTTCTTTCCTTAATGTTTTGTAATTTTCATTGTACAGATCTTTCACATCATTGGTTAAATTTATCCCAAGCTATTTAATTTTTTGTAGCTATAGTGAAGGATACTGATCTTACAATTTCTTTCTCAGCTATGGCAGTATTTTGTATACAAATGCTATTGTTTTTTTCTGCACTGATTTTATAATCTGCAATACTGTCAAACTGTCTTATGATTTCCAATTGTCTCCTAGTGGAGTCTTTTGGTTCCCCTATGTATAAGATCATGTTATCTACAAACAGGCATAATTTGACTTCCTCCTTTCCAAAGTAATCTATAGGTTCAATGCAATCGCTATCAAAATAACATTGATATGCTTTATACAATGAGAAAAGAAATCCTAAATTTTATATGCAACCACCAAAGATCAGAATAGCCAAATCAGTCCTGAACAAAAAGCAATCAAGCTGGAGGCATTACAATTCCTGCCTTCAAAGTATTCTACAAAGCTCTAGTGATAAAACAGCCTTGTACACACATAATAACCAACATATGAATCAATGGACAGATTAGAAGGTCCAGAAATTAATCCATGAACATATACCCAACTGACTTTTGACAATAGTATCCAGGAAATACATTAAAGTAAGGACAAACTTCAATAAATTGTTCTGGAAAAACTGGATATACATTTAGAAGAATGAAAGTAGACCACTACCATTCATCATATATAAAAATCAACTTGATATAGAACAAAGACCTAAATTTAAGACCTGAAGACTATGGCTGCTGGAAGCAAATTGAGGGAACCTGTCCAAGGCACTGGAGACAAAGGATTAATACCTAGAATATATCAGAGACTCAAAAAAACTCAACAACAAAACAACCCCCAAGAAATGGGAAAAAAGGACTTAAGAAATGGGAAAAGGACTTCAGCAGACAGTTTTCAAAAGAAGGGAAAAGAAGTACAACAAATATATGAACAAATGCTCAACATCACCAGCCACCAGGGATAATGCAAATGAAAATCACAATAAAATAACACAACACTCCTACCAAATCGAAAAATCCAAAAGAGAGTAACAAATGCAGGCAAGGATGTAGAGAAAGGGAACAACTTATATATTGTTGTTGGGAATGTAAAGCAGTGCATTCCCTGTGGAAAACTATATGGAGATTTCACAAAAAGAATAGAAATATAATCCAGCTATCCCACTCCTGTGTCTATACCCAAAAACATGAACACATTGACTCAAACAGATACCTGCACCACAATGTTTATATCAACCAAACTATGGAATAGTGAAAATATGGAATCAACCAAGGGTCTGTGATCTGGTTAATAAAGAACATAATAAAAATAATTATATATACATATATGATGGGATATTACTCGGCTACAAAAACAATGAAATTCTACCATTTGCTTCAAAATGGATGCAACTGGAAGACATTATGTTGAGTGAAATAAGCTGGACACAGAAAGACAAATACCACGTGTTTTCCTTTATATTTGGGAGCTAAAATTTAAAAAGACAAAAACCCTCAAAAACAAAAAAGTAATGCCTGTGTACCAATACTGCTTTACATATAATTTTGTCAAACTTTGTTTTATCTTTGTCAAGCCAATGGTTAAAAATGTTATGCTATCACATTTTAATGATCTGTTAGTTCATATAACCATTTGATTATTGTTTGTAGCCCTGTGTACACTTAACTAGGGATTTTTTTTTCTTGTTTATCTCTTTATTTAGTGGAGTATTAAGCCCTTGACTATTATGGTAATTAAAAATGTTATCTCGGGACATGTATTGTGGAGTAGTGGGTAAACCTGAGATCTATGACGCTGGCATCCCATATGGCCACTGGTTCGAGTGGTAGCTGCTCCACTTCCAATCCAGATCCCCGCTAATGGCTTCCACAAATCAACAGAAGATGACCCAGGTATCTGAGCACCTGCCATCCACATAAGAGACCCGGATGAAGCTCCAGGCTCTTGGCTTTGCCCTGAATCAGCTCTGACCATTGCAGTGAATTGGAGAGTAAATCACAAGATAGAAGACCTCTCTGTGTGTAATTATGCCTTTCAAATAAAGAAATAATTTTAAAAACTGTTATCTGAAAAAGAAAGGACAGAAATGAAATGGCACACACTGCCATTTCGTACCTAAGCATCATTTCCATGTTCCAAGAATCTGAGGGTCATGGTTTCTCAGTTAAGCAATGCAATATTAAAAGAATAATGAAGGTGTGGACATTTGGCCTAGCCATTAATCATGCTCATCAGGACATCCACATCCCAAATTGAAGTGACTGGGTTTGACATCCAGTTCCAGCTCCTGCTAAGGAGGACCCTGGAAGGCAGTATCAACGGATCAAGTTGGTGGATTCTTGCTACCCATGGGGGAAATCTGAATTGTATTCTCAGCTATTACCTTTGGTCTCTTGACTATTGTAGGCAATGAATGAAACAATGGAAGGAAAGTATGCCTGTCTGCATGTCTCTTTCTCTTTGAATCTCAAATAAATAAACTGCATCTCAGGGGAAGAAACTTTAAAGTAGAATCCAAGAGGATTAAATTAAAATATATTGTTGATGTGATGCAAATACAAAAAATGGTAAGTGAAGGGCATCCTGAAAACCCTTTCAAAGGTGTGTTCTTGTTTCAGAAGACATGGAAAATAATTGTGGGTTGAGAATTGAAGTTGTCCATTTTCTGATTATGTTTTGGAGTTAGTGTTCCTAAATGCAGGTATAGTAGGTAGTTAGACAATGGCTCTTGACGATGTTTTTATAAATAAAATAAAAACAATATGCGAAACACATTACTTTTTTCATAAAGATTTTCACATCAATTGTTAGAAATGACAGGTATTCTGAAAGCAGTACCACCCACAGAAATATAAACACTTATAATCTAGTGTGTTTCATTTTGTCATGTGGCTTATTTTATTTTTTAAGAAAGTAAAAATGTATTATTTTATAAAAATAGTTAAGGAGTCTATTGTACCACATATTTACAAAAGTTAATAAGAATATACTATATCCTTAAAATTTCCTAAGAGAATATATTCCTTAAAATTTCCTAAGAGAATATATTTTAAGGATTCTCCGAACAAAATAATATGTAGAATAAAGCATATTACTTAGTTCTATTTAGTAATTACCCTATATATTTATTTCATTTTGAAATCTTAGACATGGCAAAGACGTGAAATACTTATTTGTCAGCTGAATACTCTTACTTTTTTCTTTTAAAGATTTTTATTTGAAAGTCAGAGTTTACACAGAGAAAGAACGAGAGGCAGAGAGAGAGCGAGAGAGGTCTTCCATTCACTGGTTCACTCCCCAAGATGGCCACAAAAGCCAGAGTTGCACTGATATGAAGCCAGGAGCCTCCTCTTGTCTCCCACACGGGTACAGGGGCCCAAGGACTTGGGCCATCATCTAATGCTTTCCCAGGCCATAGCAAAAAGCTAGATCAAAAGTGGAGCAGCCAGGACAACCGGGACCCGAACAGGTGCCCATATGGGATGCCACCACTCTAAGCGGCAGCCTGACCCACTATACCACAGTGCCAGCCCCTTTACTTTGAAAATTTTATTTAAGATATACAAATTTTATGTATTTCATGTGTACAGATTTAAGAACACAGTGATATTTCACACCATATCCTCCCTTCTGCTCACAATCCCAAGCTTTGTCCTCCTTCCTTTCCTAATCCCTCTCAAGTTTTATAATAATCTACTTTGTTTACTTTATATTCATAACATTAGCCCTACACTAAGTTTAGAATTCAACAAATAGTAAGAAAAAAAAAAAAACTCTGGTCAGGGCTGTAAACAATTATAAAGCTCAAAATGTCAATTTTACTCCTATACATTACATTCCTATACATTACACTCCTATACATTACATAACTCTATTGGTTACCACAGTTCAGGTTAACTAAACTGGTGAAACACGGTATTTCTCTTTTGGGGACTGCCTTATTTCACTAGGTATAATGGTTTCCAGTTGCATCCATTCTGTTCCAAAAGACAGATTTAATTCTTTTTATATGCCTGAGTAGTATTCCACAGTGTATATATATCATAATTTCTTTATCCAGCACTAAGTTAATGGACATCTGGGTTGATTCCATATGTTAGTATTGTGAATTAAGTTGAAATAAAATGGGAGATACAGACAACTCTTTCATATGTTGATTTTGATCCACTTGGGTAAATTCCCAGGAGTGGGATTGCTGGGTCATGTGCAATTTTCAGGTTTCTGGGGTGTCTTCATACTGTATTTGACAATGGCTGTACTACTTCACCTTCCCACCAACAGTGGCTAAAGGTACCTTTTTCCTTGCATCCTCATCAGCATTTACTGTTTGTTGATTTCTGTATGTGAGCCATTCTGAGGTGAGTTGAATCCTCATTGTGGTTTTCATTTGAATTTCTCTAATGGCTAGTGCCCAGGAACATTCATTCATGTGTTTGTTGATCACTTGAATTTCCTCTTTTGAAAAAATTATGCCTGTTCAAATAATTTACCAATTGCTTAACTGGACAGTTGTTGAATTACTTGAGCTACTTATAGTTCCTGAATATCAATTATATATATTTCATATTTTGCAAATATTTTCTCTCATTTTGTCGGTTCCACATTCACTTTGCTCAAATTTTTTTCAATGCAGAAGATTCTCCGCTTGAATTAAATTCCACTTTTCTAATTGTCTTTGATTGCCTATGGTTCTGGGGTCATTTCAAGGAACTCTTTGCCTACGCCAGTCTGTTACAAAGGTTCCCCAATGTTTTCCTCAAGTAGCTTGATGTATTAGGTTGTAGGTTTAGATCCTGGATCCATTTTGAGATGATTTTTGTATAAAGTGTAAGGTTAGGGCTTGTTTCACACTTCCGCACATGGAGATCCAATTTTCCTAGCACCATTTGTTGGAGAGACTGCCCTTTCTCCAATGATTGATTTTAGCTCCTTTGTCAAAGATTTGTTGGCTGCAGATGCATGCATTGATTTCTGGAATTTCTCTTCTTTTCCATTGCTCTATGTATCTATTTTTTGTGCTAGCACCAGGCTGTTTTGAATATAACTGCCCTATAGTGTGTCCTGAAATATGTTATTGTGCTGCCTATAGCTTTGTAATTGTTGTATAAGATTGCTTTAGGTATTCAGAGTCTCCTATGTTTCCATATGAATTTTAGCTTTTTTTTTTTTTTTAGATTTGGGAAGAATGTCATTGCAATAGAATTGGATCTGTAAATTACCTTTGGTAATATGGACATTTTGATTATATTAATTCTCCTCATCCAAAACATAGAAGATTTTTCTATTTTTGGTGTCTTCTATTTATTTCTTTAACGTTCTTAACTTTCATTGTAGAGATCTTCCACCTCCTTAAAAGTATTCCAGGGGATCTAGTTATTTCTTTAGCTATTGTCAATGGGATTGGTTTTAGAAGTTCTTCTTCAGCCATGGAATTGTCAGGGTATATAGAGGATACTTATTTATAGTGTTAACTTTATATCCTGCAACTTAATTAAACGCTTCAATGACTCTCAATGGAGTCTTTTGGTTCCATTATATATAAAACATGTTGTCTGAAATCGAAATTATTTGACTTCATCTTTTCCAATTTGTATTCTTTAAAAAAACATTTTTAATTTTTATTTAATAAATATAAATTTCCAAAGTACAGTTTTTGGATTACAGTGGCATCCACCACCACATAACCTTACTCACACCCTCAACCCTCCCATCTCCCACACCCTCTCCCATTCCATTCACATCAAAATTCATTTTCAATAAGTTTATATACAGAAGATAAATTTAGTATATATGAAGTAAAGATTTCAACAGCTTGCACCCACACAGAAAAACAAAGTGAACAATACTGTTTAAGTACTATTTATAGCATTAATTCACATTGAAAAACACATTAAGGACAGATCCTACATGGGGAGTAAGTGCACAGTGACCCTGTTTTTCATTCAACAATTGAAACTCTTGTAAATGACATCAGTAATCACCCTAGGCTCTTGTCATGAGTTGCCAAGCCTATGGAAGCCTTTTGAGTTTTCCAACTCCGAACTTAGACAAAGTCATAGTCAAAGTGGAAGTTCTCTCCTCTCTTCAGAGAAAGGTACCTCCTTCTTTGATGGCCCGTTCTATTCTACCCACTGGGATCTCACCCACAGAGATCTTTCATTTAGGGTGGCTTTTTTTTTTTTTTTTTTTTTTTTTTTTTTTTTTTTTTGCCAGAGTGTCTTGGCTTTCCATGCCTAAAATACTCTCATGGGTTCTTCAGCCAGATCCAAATGCTTTAAGGGCTGATTCTGAGGCCAGAGTGCTGTTTAGGACATCTGCCATTCTATGAGTCAGCTGTGTATCCCAACCCATGTTGGATCATTCTCTCTCCTTTTTAATTCTATCAGTTAGTGTTAGCAGACACTAGTCTTGTTTATGT
This sequence comes from Oryctolagus cuniculus, assembly GCF_051225735.1. NCBI lineage: Eukaryota > Metazoa > Chordata > Mammalia > Lagomorpha > Leporidae > Oryctolagus > Oryctolagus cuniculus. The sequence continues at coordinate 92,004,098 of NC_142868.1, read as the reverse complement.
GATCTCTCTGACTCTTAATCCTATCATTATGATCAGTTGTGAACTGAAACTGATCACTTGGACTAGTGAGATGGCATTGGTACATGCCACCCTGATGGGATTGAATTGGAATCCCTTGGCACGTTTTTAACTCTACCGTTTGGGGCAAGTCCGATTGAGCATGTCGCAAATATACATCTCCTCCCTCTCTTATTCCCACAAGGATCACTTTTCAGTTAAATTTAAACACCTAAGAATAATCATGTGTTAATTAAAGAGTTCAACCAATTATATTAATTAAAAAAATACTAAAAGGAATAAAGTATTAAGTTGTTACTCGACAGCTAGGACAAGGGCTGATCAAGTCATTGTTTCTCATAGTGTCCATTTCACTCAACAGGTTTCCTTTTGGTGCTTGGTTAGTTATCACCGATCAGGGAGAACATATGGTATTTGTCCTTTGGGACTGGCTTATTTCACTCACCATGATGTTTTCCAGATTCCTCCATTTTGTTGCAAATGAACGGATTTCAATTTTTTTACTGCTGTATAGTATTCTATAGAGTATATATCTCATAATTTCTTTATCCAGTCTACTGTTATGGGCATTTAGGTTGATTCCAGGTCTTAGCTATTGTGAACTGAGCTGCAAGAAACATAGAGGAGTAGACAGCTTTTTTGTTTGCCAATTAAATTTCCTTTGGGTAAATTCCAAGGAGTGGGATGGCTGGGCTTTATGATGGGGTTATATTCAGGTTTCTGAGGAATCTCCAGACTGACTTCCATAGCGGCTTTACCAGTTTGCATCCCCATCAACAGTGGGTTACTATCCCTTTTTTCCCAAATCTCGACAGCATCTGTTGTTGGCAGATATCTGTATGTGAGCCATTCTAACAGGGATGAGGTGAAACCTCATTGTGGTTTCGATTTGCATTTCCCTGATTGCTAGTGATCCCGAACATTTTTTCATGTGTCTGTTGGCCATTTGGATTTCCTCTTTTGAAAAATGTCCATTGATGTCCTTGGCCCATCTCTTAAGTGGGTTGTTTGTTTAGTTGTTGAGTTTCTTGATCTCTCTAGATTCTGGTTATTCATCCTTTATCTGTCACATAGTTTGGAAATATTTTTCCCATTCTGTTGGTTGCCTTGGCACCTTCCTGGCTGCATCTTTTGCAGTACAGAAACTTCTCAATTTGATGGAATCCCAATTGCTAATTTTGGCTTTGATTACCTGTGCCTCTACAGTCTTTTCCAAGAAGTCTTTGCCTGTGCAAAGAACATTGAATTTCTCCAATGTTCTCTAAAAATTTAATGGTGTCGGGTTGTAGATTTAGATCTTTAATCCATGTTGAGTGGATTTTTGTATAAGGTAGGGGTCTTGGATCATGCTTCTACATGTGGAAATCCAATTTTCCCAGCACCATTTGTTGAATAGACTGTCCTTGCTCCACAGATTGGTTTTGGATCCTTAATCAAATATAAGTTGGCTGTAGAATTTTGGATTGATTTCTGGTGTTTCTATTCTGTTCCATTGGTCTATCCATCTGTTTCTGTTCCAGTACCATGTTGTTTTGATTATAACTGCCCTGTAGTATGTCATGAAAGCTGGTCTTGTGATGCCTCCGGCTTTGTTTTTGTTGTACAAGATTGCTTTGGCTATTCGAGGTCTCATGTGCCTCCATACAAATTTCAGCATCATTTTTTCCAGATCTGAGAAGAATGTCTTTGGTATTTTGATTGGTATCGCATTGACTCTCTAAATTTCTTTTGGGAGAATGGACATTTTGATGATATTGATTCTTCCAATCCATGAGCATGGAAGATTTTTCCAGTTTTTGGTATCCTCTTCTATTTCTTTCTTTAAAATTTTATAATTCTCATTGTAGAGTTCTTTGTCATACTTGATTAATTTTATTCCAAGGTATTTGTTTGTTTTTGTAGCTATTGTGAATGGATTGGTCTTAGAAGTTCTTTCTCAGCCATGGCACTGCCTGCGTATACAAAGGCTGTTGATTTTTGTGCACTGATTTTATGTCCTGCCACTTTGCCAAACTCTTCTATGAGTTCCAATAGTCTCTTAGTAGAGTTCTTTGGATCCCCTAAATAAAGAATCATATCATCTGCAAAGAGGGATAGTTTGACTTCTTCTTTCTCAATTTGTATCCTTTGATTTCTTTTTCTCGCCTAATGGATCTGGCTAAAACTTCCAGAACTATATTGAATAGCAGTGGTGAGAGTGGGCATCCCTGTCTGGTACCAGATCTCAGTGGAAATGACTTTACCTGGGCCAGTTCCAGCTACTGCAGGCAATTCAGGAATGAATCAGTGCACGATTCATATTTCTATTTCTTTCTCTCTCACTTTTTCCTCCCTCCTTCCCTCTCTCCTATCCAAATACATAAAAATTAATAATACAGACATTAAAAAGCAATTACAGATGGACAGAGTCAATTACAAAAGGCAGAGTCAAGCAGAAGTGTGCTCAGATCCACTAGTCATCAGAAAAAAAGCAAATTAAATGACAATGACAATGATTTATATCCATCAAACTAGCAAAAAAATGAAAAGAGTGGGGCCAGCACTGTGGCACAGCTGGTAAAGCCACCACCTGCAGTGCCAGCATCCCATATGGGCACTGATTCTAGTCCCAGCTGCTCCACTTCCAATCCAACTCTCTGCTATGGCCTGGGGTAGCAGTAAAAGATGGCCCAAGTCCTTGGGCCTCTGCACCCAAGTGGGAGACCCAGAGGAAGCTCCTGGCTCCTGGCTTCAGTCTGTGTAATTCTGGGCATTGCGGACATCTCAGAAGTGAACAAGCAGATAGAAGACACCTCTCTCTCTCTCTCTCTCTCTCTCTCTCTCTCTGCCTCTGCCTCTGCTTCTCTGTAACTCTACATTTCAAAGAAATAAATAAATCATTAAAAAAAGCTGAAAAGTGCAATAGCATTTACTAGTAGCAAAGAGATGTGATGGAAACAAATTTACACATGGAAAAGGAAAAATTGACATGCCAGCTGAAAAAAACCATTAACATATGGCTTTCTATATAAGCATCAATATTTACCTAAGATAAATACATAAGTGAGAGATTTATTGAAAGGAATTTACTTATTATTGCTAAAAACTCAATATGAATAAAAGCTTAAATGTACAGTTATAATTGGAAATTATAAAATATTTTAAAATAATGAAGAAAATCCATTAGAACAAAATACTTATAACTTGCATTATAAATTCTTGATCAAAATTCATAATAGAAACACAAATGTTGCAAAATAAGTCCCATCTCTGTGTAGAGTTAAGCGTATAGGCTCTGGGCTTAACAACCTGCAAGTTCAAACCACAGATACATACTATGTACAAGAGTTCCAAGAAGGCTTAACTTTTGGATATCTCAATCACCTTGTACAAAGTTGATAAGCAAAGAAATAAGTGTGAGTATTTTTTATATTTCCTGATAAGTAGAAAATCAGCAGGTGGCAAGAGTAATATACAGACTATAATCAAGGCATAAATAAACATATAAAAGCTGATATACAAAACCACATAATTATCTCATTATCACTGATCTGTTTTTTCCCTAATCTAAGAGTACTGAAATATTATGCTTACATGAATAGATATGCAGTATCATGAGGCCTTAAGTTAAGATAAGACTGTTTCCACTTTAAAAATATTTGCAATAATTCCTCTGCTTCACCAACTGTAGAAATCTTATTTTCATCTGACCATAACTCCAACGATGACAGCATAACAGTAATTTTAAATTGGGTGAACATCTAATAACAGGAGAGACAAATAAATATAAAATTAATCTTTTTAAGTTTTTATTCTTATAAAAGCAACACATCTTGTGTTTCATTTATTACAGTTTAAAAACATAATGATATTTCTTTCCCACCTGACCTTGCTTCCTTGGTGCCTCACTTCCACCCTCTCTCCTCATCCATTCTTATTTCCCTTTTAATTTGTGCAATGATATACTTTCAGTTTACTTCATAATCACAAGAATAACCCTCCACTAAAAAAACAATTCAAAAAAAAGTAAGCAGAAACAACCACTGTTCTTCTAAAGTATAGAAAGGGCTACAAACATAATCAAATCTGAAAATGTCAACTTTGCTCATTCACATTACAGTTTTTGCAGTATGTATATTGTTTATGCCAAAATTCATTGGATTTTTAGAAGTCCATACTCATTACATATAGATGTTTTAATTATTCAGAAACACTCCATCAAGTTAATACAATTTATCGTTTCAAACTAAAAATTTTGTCTAATATAAACAGGGAAATACTTACTGAATTTATAAGGCCAATAATCTCAATGAATTTACTTGTTACTATCATGCTATCAGAGCCAAGGTATTCATACTGAAAAACAGAATTAATTTCATATTTCAAAACAATTTGTTACATTGTGCTTTTGAGATTTATTCTATATCTATTCTCAGAAGTTTGCTTTTGGTTCCAACAGTTCATAATAAGACATTAAACTGGTTCACTCATATATTGCTTGTGGGAGTGTTAACTAGCATGACTACGCTGAAAAATAGCTTGGCAAACACTTTCAAAACAAGTAACAAACTTACCCTGTAACCCAGTCATTGTACTCTTGGGCATTTATCCCACAGAAATGAAAATTTGTACACATGCAAAACCTGGATACGAACATCTATAATAGCTTTCGTCATAATAACCCAAACCTGGAAACAACTTAAACGTCCTCTAGTGATTAAATGACTAAATAATCTAGTGCATTCATACCATAGAATACTGCTAAACACTAAAACAGAACTGAAATGTTGATACATGAACAACTAGGAAAAATGTCAAGAAAATTATACTGAGTGGAAAACAAATATTCAAAAGATACTCTGCATATGCAATATTTATTTATGAGATATCAATGAAATCACAAAGGAAAACAGCTTACAGATTGCCAAGGCTATGAGGCCAAGGTAGGGGGACACTTTTGGGTGTGCCTTACAGGAATAAAATAAGAGAGACAAGTGGTGAAGGCATTATTGAATATCATGATCTTGGTGGTAGCTACACAACACTACATGTGATGCTTGAATCTCATCAGTAACTTTTAAAATTGTTCCTTTATTTATTTATGAGTCTTAAAACACTCATTTAAGTTTTTACCTTGATTACTGGAATATCTTACATGCTTACTTCTCCCATTTTCCCACCAGCAATCCAGCCACTATACTATTACCAAAATCATGATTCTAAAATTAAAACCTAAATAAGTCACACCCCTATTTTAAAAATTTCAATGATTCTCCATAGCCTTTAGGATAAAATCGAAATAGCATATTAATTCTTCAATTCACCCATTTGTATGTCCCTCTGTTAATAAACAAACTAAACCATGTTTCAGTTTCCTGAAAAGAACGTTCTCTCACACTTAAAAGCAAAGTTCTGCACAGTCATCCCTGGCCTCATTCTCCACCCATTATTCATTTCCTGTATTCATCATGTGAGCCACAGTACTGACCATCCCTCTCTTTTCTGTATATATTTGCTTTGACATCTTGGGTTTTGCTGACCACACTTCTCAGGGACAGCAAATTCTAAGAGATAGAAAATGACTTACCTTCAAGTGCACCTTTCATACGCAAGCCAATTAATGCAAAGCCTTCATCCAATCACTTCCTCTTTTCACGTTCTCACACTCAGGGCAACTTTTACCCTGCATTAATCACCCCAGAGCCAGGTATCAGACGACAAGGAACAGCTCCTATACTCCAGAGCCCAATGAAATTATTCAAACTAGCCCATCATCCTAACCCTCCTATGCTGTCCTGCCCGTTGCTTAAAGGGAAATCCCAATGAAGGCTCTTGACCACATTACCACCTTGCTGTCTCTCTTTATTGCTCTGATAGCCTCACCATATGTGAAGAAGACAAACTACATTCTAAAACATTTACTTGCATTCTTTTAGAGTAGCTCAAGTTACACTTGTGTGTCTCTATGCATGTTTCCAATGCTAAATTCTATATTTATAGCACAATATGCTGAATTGACTAGGCCAAAATTGTGGATTTATTTTTGTTAAGGAACTGAAGAAAATATCAGTGTGCTTCTTCCTTAAATACCAATACCTAGTAACCGAGATTTTATAGCTGGATCTATGTTTGCGTTATTAAATAACATGTAGATAAGTATAAGAATAGAGAAATAATGTTTAAACATCATTATATAGCTTGCAACCCAGGAAATTAAGAAGCTTTTAAAAGAAATCTCAAATTTTTAAAACATAATCCTGAAATAAAAAACCTCCTAATCCAAAATAGTCCCTACAAACCTAGTCATATTTACTGAAGTATCTCAATTTTTTCTTAAATATTTCAATGTCTCCATTTTTTCTTAAATTGTCCTTTTATCATTTTTTTCTAAATCTTCAAGTATATCAGTATCTATCTCCAAATTCCTCCACTGATTTTAACTCTGGATTCCTGACAAGATCTACAACCTTTAGGAAGGAATTGATAATGAGTCCTATTGATAATCTCTATGATCTTCCAGAGGAGGTATCACAATCAAACGTTCATCATCAGAACAAACGGTGAAAATATATTTTATCCATATAATATGAAATATTATAGAAGAGAAAGCGACATCTGGTTGATTACAAGCTAAGTTTTCAACCCAAATATCCTCAATCATTTAGAGGCCCTCAAACTGTTTATGGGTATCAAAGATCTAGTGGTTTCTAAATCAGGAAAACAATACTCTGAAACAGGTGTAATACAAAAAATGCTACAAAATTCTGCACATATTATTACAATCAGTTCTCATATATAGTTATATTTTTTCCTAATAAATATTTCATGTGGGGAAACATTCCTTAAAATACCGACTACTTGCTCTTCATGACTTCCCCACATTACAACTTAACAGCTTAAAGAATTTCATTGTAACCAAACAGCATTATTTAAAAAGAATATGAATGAGATCAGAAGAAGTCTTAAATATGTGAAGGGTTGGGGCCGGCGCAGTGCACAGTGGATTAAGCCATGGTCTGTAGTGCTGGCATCCTATACGGGCACCTGTTCAAGTCCCCTCTGCCTCAACTCTGATCCAACTCCGTGCTGATGCACCTGGGGAAAGCAGTGGAAGATTGCCCAAGTTCCTGGGCTCTGGCCACCCATGTAGAAGACCCAGAAGAGGTGCCTGGCTCCTGAATTTGCGCTGGTCCAGCCTTGGCCATTGCAGCCATTTGGGGAAAGAACCATCAGATGAGAGATCTCTGCCTCTCCCTCTCTCTCTTTGTAACTGTCTTTCAAATGAATCAATAAATCTTTAAAACAAATGAGATGAGTCAGAAAAAAAAAATCATTTTGTCCTGCAGGGTTGTTACAGAGATTTGAAATGAAACATTTTATTGCCCTAGTGTAATTCTGACCATCAGGCTTTTCAGCTAGTCCTGTTTCACACTATTCTTTCTATAATCAGCAAGTAAAAATATCAGAATCTTTTTTTTTTTTTTTTGACAGGCAGAGTGGGGAGAGGGGGAGAGGGAGAGAGAGAGAGAGAGAGAGAGAGAGAGAGAGATCTTCCTTTTCCATTGGTTCACCCCCAGTGGCCGCTCCGGTGGCACGCTAATGCCGGCGCACCACGCCAATCCGAAGCCAGGAGCCAGGTGCTTCTCCTGGCCTCCCATGCGGATGCAGGGCCCAAGCACTTCGGCCATCCTCCTCTGCACTCCCGGGCCACAGCAGAGAGCTGGACTGAAAGAGGAGCAACCGGGACAGAATCTGGTGCCCTGACCAGGACTAGAACCCCGGGGTGCCGGCACCGCAGGCAGAGGATTAGCCTAGTGAGCTGCAGCACTGGCCAAAATATCAGAATCTTTTAGTTGCTCTAAAGCAGTATAGAATCATACATTTGCACTGAGTACTTAAAAGTAAAACAAAAGCAAACACATACCAAAGCTTTGTCCACCACAATGTACATTTCTAGGTAAAGAGGAAATATATCTGGAACAGGTGGTTCTGGCTAGAAAAAAATAGCATCAAATAAAACTTGAAATATTTGATAATTTGTGAATTCTGAACTCTCTATCAAGCTGTTAACATAGCATTTACAAGACTGGTATTTGTTTTTTATAATTAATACCTATATATGCTTTAAACTTTGGAGCAATGGGTTATAATAAGAATATTGGTTATGAAGTCATAATATATTACTCAATAGATCTGCAGCTTACAATTTGTGAACACAAAACCCAAGTATCTATAAGCATTCTTTTCATTTGTACACAGAAATTGATTAAACTACTTTATAAATTAAGTGGCAAAAATTTTTTAAAAAATGGTTACTTTTTTTTTTTACTCCTTCCAGTATCCAGGACGTCATTTGCAGTACAACTTTACAGTGCATCACGTTGAGAGCTGTCTGTTTCTCCTTGCTCTTAGTCTGGACTAGACTTGAATTTGTAAATTGAGTCAATAAAGGCAGAGAAAGTGCTGTTGTGCTAATTTGTAGTCTTAATCACATTCCCTGCTGCCAACAACCCTGCTTGTACACATTTGGCCAATCCACAATATAAGAAATAAATTACCCATTCATCTCTATTCCCCCAGGGGTTAAGAACAAGCAAATAGTACAATGCTTTAGGGAAAATGAAGTTGGTGAATTCTCTTAGAATATTGCGGTGCTTGAACTCATCCATGTACCCTCCAACCTCCCATAGTCATCTCAGTGGTGCTTGTTGGTGCCAGAGATGGTGAAACCAAATTTGTTCTCAAAGAATTACAGATGTGTGTTTTGAGTTGTCCACTGACTCCTTAAAGGATGGCCCAAGGGCTTCCCTTTGTTTGCTCCCCCTTGGAATTTTCACAGGGATGGAGTGGACTAGAGATGGTGTTTGTAAAATGTATTTAAAGGCAACAACACTAGCTTCAGTTACATGGAGCAAGAGGGACAAGCAGCACATATACACTCTGATACAACAGTATTTGGGTACTTCAATACTCCATTGTCAGCAATGGAGAGATAAACCAGACAGAAAGTCAACAAGGAAACAGCAGATTTAATTGACACTATAGACCAAATGGAGATAACAGATATCTAGAGAACTTTTCATCCTACCGTTGCAGAACACACATTCTTCCCAGCAGTGCATGGAACTTTCTCCAGGATAGACCATATACTAGGCCATAAAGCAAGTCCCAGCAAATTCAAAAAAAAAAAAAATGAAATCATACAATGAATTTTCTCATACCACAATGGAATGAAACTGGAAATCAGCAACTCAGGAATCCCTAGAGCATATGAAAACACATGGAGATTGAAAAACATGCTCCTGAATGAACAGTGGGTCATAGAAGAAATAAAAAGAGAAATCAAAAACTTTCTGGAAGCAAATGAAGATGACAACACAACACATCAAAACTTATGGGATACAGCAAAAGCAGTATTAAGAAGAAACTTTATAGCAATAGGTTCTTACATCGAGAAATTGGAAAGGAACCAAATAAATGCATCACAAGGATCTAGAAAAACAACAGCAGAACAAACCCAAAATTAGTAGAAGAGAAATAATTAAAGTTACAGAAGAAATCAATAAAATTGAATGCCCCCCCCAAAAATACAAAAGATCAGTAAAATGAAGAGCTGGCTTTTTGAAAACATTAATAGCACTGACACATCATTGGCCTAATTCACCAAAAAAGGGAGAGAGAAGACCCAATTCAATAAAATTTGAGATGAAAAAGGAAATATAACAATAGATACCACAGAAATAAAAAGAGTCATCAGAAATTACTACAAAGAGTTCCATGCCAACAAACTGGGAAATCAGGCAAAAATGGATAGATTCCTGGGCACATACAACGTACCTAAATTGAGCCATGAAGACACAGTGGGATTTATCCCTGGTATGCAGTGATGGTTCAACATTCACAAATGAATCAATGTGATACACCAGATTAACCAAGTGCTGAACAAATACCATGTGGTTATTTCAAAAGATGCAGAGAAAGCATTTGATAAAATACAACACCCTTTCATTATGAAAACTCAAAGAAAATTGTGTATACAAGGAACAATTCTCAACACAATCAAAATAATTTTTGACAAACCTGCAGCCAGCATCATATTGAATGGGGAAAAGTGGGAAGCATTTCTGCTGAGATCTGGTACTAGACAGGGATGTCTGCTCTCATCATTGCTATTCAATATAGCCCTGAAAGTTTTAGCCAGAGCCATTAGGAAAAAAAGAAAGAAAGAAATCAAAGGGATACAAATAAAAGAGCTATCTGCACCTCGATGTTTACTGCAATTCAGTTCACAATAGCTAAGACATGGAATCAACCTAAATGCCTGTCAGTGGAGGACTGGATAAAGAAATTATGGGATATGTACTCTATGGAACACTACATAGCGGTAAAAAAAAATAATGAAATCCATCCATTTGAAACAAATGGAAGATTCTTGAAAACATCACGCCCCAAAGGGACAAATATTTTTCTCCCTGATCTGTGACAACTAACCGAGTACCTAAAAGGAAATCTGTAAAAGTGAAACTGACACTTTGAGAAGAAATGACTTGATCAGCCCTTGTCCTGACTGTCAAGGAACAACTTACTATTTTATTCTTTTTAGTATTTTCTTTTTCTACTTAATACCATTGGTTGAACGCTTTACTTAACTCAGAATTATTCTTAGGTGGTTAAATCCAATTGAAAATTGATCTGTTAAAAATAATGTGGGAATAAGAGAGGGAGGAGAGGTACAGTTTGACACGCATTCCCTTGGACTTATCCCTAAGGGTAAAGCTAAAAACTTGCCATAGGCTCCAAATTCCTATTTGGAGGTACCAATGCCATCTTACTAGTTAAAGTGATCAGTTTAAGTTCATAACTGATAATAAAGATAGGATTAAGTGTCAAAGGGATCACATAAATAAAAGCAAGAATCTGCTAGTAAATAGAATTAAAAGGAAGAGAATGATCCAACATGGGCAGCAGACCACACAGCAGACTCATAGAATGACAAATGCCCTAAACAGCACTCTGGCTAAAAAGCCCCTAAATGCATTTAAGGCATGAAAAGCCAAGACACTGTGGCAAAAAATGACCACCATGAAAGATCTCTATGAGATCCCAGTGGAAAGAATGGGCCATCAAAGAAGGAGGTACCTTTCTCTGAAGGGAGGAGAAAACTTTCACTTTGATTATGGCCCTGTCTAAATAATGTCAGAGTTCGTGGACTCAAGAGGCTTCCATAGGCTTGGCAGCTCATGACAAGAGCCTCGGGTGATCACTGACATCATAAATAAGAGTGTCAATTTTTTTTTTTTGACAGGCAGAGTGGACAGTGAGAGAGAGAGACAGAGAGAAATGTCTTCCTTTGCCGTTGGTTCACCCTCCAATGGCTGCTGCGGCCGCCGAGCTGCGGCTGGTGCACGACACTGATCCGATGGCAGGAGCCAGGTGCTTCTCCTGGTCTCCCATGTGGGTGCAGGGCCCAAGCACTTGGGCCATCCTCCACTGCACTCCCTGGCCACAGCAGGGAGCTGGCCTGGAAGAGGGGCAACCGGGACAGAATCCGCGCCCCGACCGGGATTAGAACCCGGTGTGCCGGCGCCGCAAGGTGGAGGATTAGCCTAGTGAGCTGCGATGCCGGCTGAGTGTCAATTCTTAAATCAACAACAGGAGTTACTGCGCACTTGCTCCCCATGTGTTGTAGTGTGAGAATTAACAGTAAAACTAGTCTTCAAACAGTACTTTGTCTGTGTGGGTGCAAACTGTTGAAATCTTTACTTAGAGTTGATCTTCTGCATATAAAGATGATTAAAATGAATCTTAATGAAGAATGAGATGAGAGAGGTGGGACAGTTTAGGGGCAGGAGGGTAGATAGGGGGGGAAGAGCCACTATAATCTAGAAGTTGTACTTATGAAATTTATATTTATTAAATAAAAGCTTTCTATGCAGTGCAGAGCCTCTTAGCTTGATGTAATCTCATTTGTCTATTTTTGCTTTTATTGTCTGTGCTTCTGTTTTTTTTTTTTCCAAGAAGTCTTTGCCTGTGTTAATATCTTATACAGTTTCCCCATTATTTTCCTCTAGAAATTTGATGGTATCAGGTCACAGATTTAGAACCTCAGTCCATTTTGAGTTGATTTTTATATAACATGTAAAGTAGGGGTCTTCTTTCATATTTCTGCTCACACAGATCCAGTTTACCCAGCACCATTTGTTGAAGAGAATGTCACTTCTCCAGTGATTGATTATAGCACCTTTGTCAAAAATTAGTTGGGTGTAGATGCAGGGACTGGTTTCTGGGGATTCTATTCTGTTCCATTTGTGTACATGTCTATATTTATGCCAGTACTAGGCTTTATTCAATATAACTTGTCGCTCCCCCTCTTCGTGGAGGAACGACACAGGACCCTGCGCTGTTTTTTTGTCTGCTCGGCCCTTCCCGGGTTTGCTGCTGGTCCTTCCCGGGTTGGCTGCTGACCCTTCCACCTCCGTGGAAGGGCGGCTCCCCCTGCCACTTTCCCCACTTCTGCGGGGGAGCGGCACACTGCCGGCTGGCTCTCTCGGGGGCTGCTCAGATGTTATCTGGATGTTCCCCTTAGATGTTCCTGGTGCATGTTGTCTCTCTCCTCCTTTATAGTCCTCTTCCACCAATTCCAACTCTGCTACCCACACGCCGAGTACGCTGCTCTCCTCCAATCAGGAGCAGGATCAGCTCCCGCAGGTTATTGGTCGAACTGGAGGCAGCTGTGTAGAAGTTGTTTACTCCTCTCCCAGCGCCATATTGTGGGAGAGCAGATGCATAGATTAAGTCTTAATTCCAGTAACTTAGTCTAGTCCGAGTTGCTCCCCACAATAACTTCCATGTAATAGTATGTCCTGAAATTTGGTATCATGTCTCTGGCTTTGCTTTTGTTGAACATTGCTTTAGCTATTCAGGGTATAGGGTTTCCACGTGAGTTTTACCATTATTTTTTCTAGATCACAGAAGAATTTTGGTATTCTAATTGAGGTAACATTGCATCTGTAAATTGCTTTTCTAGTATGGATATTTTGATGATATTCTTCCAATCCACAACATAAAGAATTTTCCATTATTTTGTGTTTTCCTTTAAATCTTTAACGTTTTGTAATTTTCCTAGTAGACATCTTTCACTCCCTTGGTACATTTATTCCAAGACTTTTTTCTAGCTATCTTGAATGGGATTGAACTTACAAGTTCTTTCCCAACTATGTCATTGTCTGTGTATAGAAAAGCTATTGATTTCTGAGTGTTGATTTTCTATCCTGTAACTTTATCAAATTCTTTTTTTAAAACTTTTATTTAATGAATATAAATTTCCAAAGTACAGCTTATGGATTACAATGGCTTCCCCCCCATACCATCCCTCCCACCGGCAACCCTCCCCTTTCCCACTCCCTCTCCACTTCCATTCACATCAAGATTGCTTAGTGGAGCCTTTTGTTCACCCAATATCTATAGAATCAGGTGAGAAGCAAACAAGGATAATTTGATTCCTCATTTCCAATTTCTATTTATTTTTCTTGTCTAATGGCTCTGGCAAAAACTTTCAGGATTATATTGAATAGCACTGGTCAAAGTGGGCATCCTTGTCTGGTTCCAGATGTTAATGGAAATGCTTCCACCTTTTCCCACTCAACATGATGCTGGCTGCGGGTTTGTCACATATTGCCTTGATTGTTTTGAGGAATGTTACTTCTATACTCAATTTACTTAAGACTTTTATAATTAAAGGATGCTTTATCAAATATCTTCTATGCATCTATTGAAATTATCATACGGTTTATTTTTTATTTATTTATTTGACAGAACGAGTTAGACAGTGAGACAGAGAGACAGAGAGAAAGGTCTTCCTTCCCTTGGTTCACTCCCCAAATGGCCGCTTCAGCCAGCGCTGCGCTGATCCCAAGCCAGGAGCCAGGTGCTTCCTTTTGGTCTCCCATGTGGGTGCAGGGCCCAAGCACTTGGGCCATCCTCCACTGCCTTCCTGGGCCACAGCAGAGAGCTGGACTGGAAGAGGAGAAACCAGGACAGAACCCAGCACCCATATGGGATGCCAGCGCCACAGGCGGAGGATTAACCAGGTGAGCCACAGCGTTGGCCCCTCATATGGTTTTTATTCTTCAATTTTTTCATGTGTGTGAAGTATCACATTTATTGATTTGCATACGTTGAACCATCCCTGCACATCAAGGATAAATTGCACTAGGTCTGGGTTAATGATCTTTCAGATTTGTATTCTTTAGAAAATAATCATTTATAAAAATCTACATAAATGAGACAACTACAATCAAGAACAATACTGGGAAGGGTAGGAAGGGAGCAGCATTCAACTTCGAGCATTAGCACCTTCAAAATATTAAAAATGTCATTTCAACAACAAAAAATTAAAGGATGGAAAGAAATAACTATGGCTCATTTTTTCCTGGATAAAGAAGTCTGACATTGGACTTAGCAGACAACAACTGTAAAATAACTGTTCTAAATATGCTCATGGAATTTAGAAATTAGAAAACATGAACAAAGAGCTAATGGAAGCCAGAATAATGATGTCTTACCAAATAGAGAATAGCAAAAAAAATACAACAAAATTTAAAAAGGAAACTGTGCTGCTGAAAAGTATAATAATAAAAATTAAAAATTGCTAGAGATGTTTAACAGACTTGAGACCACAGAAGAAAAACAGCAAATGTCAAAACAAGTCAATCAGGGTTTCTGCAGTTTTAATGAACAGATAATTATAGATTACTAGGAGGTACAGTGTGATAATTTGACATATGTATGCATGTGCAATGCTCAAATCAGAATAATTAGCATTTCTATTTCCTTAAGCATGTCTTTGGAGTCTAGGAACTTCTCTCTTCTGGTACTTTATAAAACATATTCAACTCCTGTAAACTACAGTCACCATCCTGTGTGTAGAACACTGGAATTAAGTATTCCTAACTGGTTGTGTGAGGAGCACACTTTTGGAAAATGCACAGAGCCCACGAGACACTTGGACACCATCAAACACAGCAATATTACAGAATGTAAGTACACATAGGAGGAAAAAAAGAAAGGGACAGGGGAATCATTTGACATAGTCATTACATTGCCCCTTACAATGCCTGCATCTTCTATCAGAGTGCCTGGGTTGAATTTCCAGCTCAGTTCCAGCGTCCTGCTAATGGACACCTTGGAAAGTAGTGGATGACAGCTAAAATATCGGGGTCCCTAACACTTCTTTGCACTTTCCCTCTCCCTCTCAACAATAAAGGGGACAGTTAGAGCTTAAAAAAAAGTAATTTGTGTAATTGCTGGATGTTGTATGCATCAAATTAAGATTATAAATTGTGTGCTACAAATATTGTAGATCCTTATAGATTGTTTTGTCTGCTCATTTTGACAATGAATACTAAGACAAGAGTGATTTTGTTGTGAAATTTCCCAATGTAGTTGTGGACGACTTCATTTCTTCTTGTAGTTCTTTCATTTTACAGTACAGGTTAAAGTTGTTAATTATCTTGGTAAAATGAATTTTCATTATTTAAGCATCTCCTTTGTCTCTGATTTCTATATTACCAAAAAAAAAATCATTCAGTATCACATGACTGCACGAGATTTTTGGGCTAGTGTTTTTATTCTTTACCATCGTTCATGCTAAATTTTGTTTTATATATCTCTTTTTTTAAATATTTATTTATTTGACAGGTAGAATAACAGACAGTGAGAGAAAGAAACAGAGAAAAGGTCTTCCTTCCATTGGTTCACTCCCCAAAAGGCCGCAACGGACAGAGCTGCACCGATCCAAAGCCAGGAGCCAGGTGCTTTTTCCTGGTCTCCCATGCAGGGGTCGGGGCCCAAGCACCTGGGCCATCCTCCACTGCTTTCCCAGGCCACAGCAGAGAGCTGGACTGGAAAAGGAGCAACCAGGACTAGTACTGGTGCCCATATGTGCTGCAGGCAGAGGATTAACCTAGTTCACCACGACGCCAAACCCTATAGATCTCTCTTTTAAAAAACAAAATATCGGTATTTCTTTTGTTTGGAATGACAATCTCTGTAAAACATTTAAACCACCCACATATAATCTCAAATATATTTGAGTTGAAATCCTGCATATTATTTTGGGTTTAACCAAGCCACCTAATTTGATCTTTGTTCATTATCTCATATTGGCTTCCTCTCTCATTTTTCTCTACTAATTTGGATAATAAGACTCTATTGTTTTATTTATTTCTTCAGAAATTGAACACACTCATCAATTTACAGAAATCAATCTTCTAGGTCGGCGCCACAGCTCACTAGGCTAATACTCTGCCTGCGGCACCGGCACCCCGGGTTCTAGCCCCGGTTGAGGCACCAGATTCTGTCCCAGTTGCTCCTCTTCCAGTCCGACTCTCTGCTGTGGCCAGGGAGTGCAGAGGAGGATGGCCCAACTGCTTGGGCCCTGCACCCACATGGGAGACCAGGAGGAAGTACCTGGCTCCTGGCTTTGGATCAGCATGATGTGCCAGCCGTGACAGGAGGGTGAACCAAGAGAAGGAAGACCTTTCTCTCTGTCACTCTCTCTCACTGTCTGACTCTGCCTGTCCAAAAAAAAAAATCAATCTTTTTAAAAAAGCATGCACCTTAGGTTAATCAGTATCTTTACCCTTAACCTAAATAATGCAAGAAACACAGGTCACTTTCTCTACTTTCATCTTTACAATCTACATGCAATTCCTGATGGGCGCTTTAATTGCATATCTTTTTTTTTAACTTTTATGTAATAAATATAAATTTCCAAAGTACAACTTATGGATTACAATAGCTTCCCCCCCATAACGTATATCCCTCCCCCTCTCCCGCTCCCTCTCCCATTCCATTCACATCAAGATTAATTTTCAATTATCTTTATATAAAGAAGATCAATTTAGCATATATTAAGTAAAGATTTCAATAGTTTGCACCCACACAGAAACATAAAGTGAACAATACTGTTTGAGTACGAGTTATAGCATTAATTCACATTGAATGACACTTTAACGACAGAGATCCTACATGAGGAGTAAGTGCACAGTGACTCCTGTTGTTGACTTAACAAATTGACACTCTAGTTTATGGTGTCAATAATCACCCTAGGCTCGTGTCATGAGTTGCCAAGGCTATGGAAGCCTTTTGAATTCGCCGGCTCTGATCTTATTTAGACAAGGTCATAGTCAAAGTGGAAGTTCTCTCCTCCCTTCAGAGAAAGGTACCTCCTTCTTTGATGGCCCATTCTTTCCACTGGGATCTCACTTGCAGAGATCTTTCATTTAATTGTTTTTTTTTTTTTTTTGCCAGAGTGTCTAGGCTTTCCACAATTGCATATCTTTTAAGCATAAATACAGGTTTATCTACATTAACGTATGTCCTCTATTCATTTTTGCTATTTATTCCTTCCAACATTTCTGACTATGCTTCAAGAATTATTTTACTTCTCATTGAAAAATAGCCTTGACAAATATACTGCAAGTCTTTTGGTGACAATATCTCTCTGTTTTTGTTGAAAAACCTTATATTGCCTTTATTACCAAATAATACTTAGCATATTAAAATCCAGGTTGTCATTTATTTCCTGTAACATTTTTAAGGCACAGTTGTGTTCTTTTGACTTTCTTGCTTTTGTTGAAGTCAGTCTCTTTCTGTCACTCTTTTGAAGACAAGCTACCTTTTCAACTTTCTTTGGGTTCAGTATTCTGAATTTTGTCTTCATTTCCTGCATTTTCATTTTGAAACATCAGGGAGTGTAATTAATCTTGCAGGGTTTCATCACATTACTTTTTTTTCCCCTTAGATTTTATTTTTTGGCCTACTCAATATAATTCATAGTTAAAATTGTAAAAACATAATAATAATTTCCTCCCCCTTCCTTCTCCCTCATACCTTCCCTCCTGCTTCCTTGCTCTCATAGTTTTTGAGATAACATAATGTAGATTAACATTAGAGTAAATGGTTTAATGCACCACCATATAACGATTTAAAGAAGTAAAAAGACTCTAGTTTAGCAGGAATATAAGCATGGATTATAAATAGAATCAAATGAAAAGATGGCCATTTCATCAATATACAGTAAAATCTAATGTAACTAATCGAGCACCAAAAAGACTTGATCAGCCCTTGTCCTGACTGTTGATGTACAGCTTAATACTTTATCCCTTTTAGTATTTTTTTTGTTCTTCTACTTAATACTATTGGTTGAACTCTTTAATTAACACACAGTTATTCTTAGGTGTTTAAATTTAACTGAAAAGTGATCTCTGTTAAATATAAAAGTGGGAATAAGAGAGGGAGAAGATGTACAATTTGAGGCATGCTCAAGCTGACTTGGCGCAAATGGTAAAGTTAGAAATGTGCCAGGGGATTCCAATACAACCCCATCAAGGTGGCATGTACCAATGCCATCTTACTAGTCAAAGTAATCAAGTTCAGTTCACAATCGATCATAAAGATAGGTCTAAGAGTCAAAGGGATCATGTAAACAAGACGAGTGTCTGCTAATACTAACTGATAGAATTTAAAAGGGAGAGAATGATCCAACATGGGAAGCAGGATACACAGCAGACTCATAGAATGGCAGATGTCCTAAACAGCACTCTGGCCTCAGAATCAGTCTTAAGGCATTCAGATCTGGCTGAAGAGCCCATGAGAGTATTTTAGGCATGAAAAGCCAAGACATTCTAGCAAAAACAAACAAACAAACAAACAAAAAAAACCCTAAATGAAAGATCTCTGCAAGTGAGATCCCAGTGGAAAGAATGGGCCATCAAAGAAGGAGGTACCTTTCTCTGAAGGGAGGAGAGAACTTCCACTTTGACTATGACCTTGTCTAAATAAGATCAGAGCCGGCGAATTCAAAAGGCTTCCATAGCCTTGGCAACTCATGACACGAGCCTAGGGTGATTATTGACACCATAAACTAGAGTGTCAATTTGTTAAGTCAACAACAGGAGTCACTGTGCACTTACTCCTCATGTAGGATCTCTGTCGTTAGTGTCATTCAGTGTGAATTAATGCTATAACTCGTACTCAAACAGTATTGTTCACTTTATGTTTCTGTGTGGGTGCAAACTATTGAAATCTTTATTTAATATATGCTAAATTGATCTTCTTTATATAAAGATAATTGAAAATTAATCTTGATGTGAATGGAATGGGAGAGGGAGTAGGAGAGGGGAGGGTTGCGGGTTGGAGGGAGGTTATGAGGGGGAAAGCTGCTATAATCCAAAAGTTGTATTTTCAAAATTTATATTTATTAAATAAAAGTTTAAAAAAATAATGTTATCTTAGATTATTAAAACTATAGTAGTATAACATCCTAACCATTGTTTTCAGAAAAGAGTAAAGATTCACAGAACTATATTTACAGCAATACTGATAGAAGTATTTCATCTTTCACTTCTTTTTAAATTTTAGCTCTCCCATATAATATAGGGAGAATGAGTGGCATTTGTCTTTTGGTATCTGGCTTATGCCACTCCACATGATGACCTCCACTTTCATCCATTTTGATGCAAATGGTAAATTTCATTCATTTTATAGCTAAATAGTATTGTTGCACATAAAATTACATTTTCTTTGCATCAGAACGTTTATAAAGGATTTATTTATTTGAAAGGCAGAATGACAGAGAGGGAAACACACATGGAGGGATCTTCATCAGATGATTTACTCCCCAGATGTGCACAGCAGCCCATCCTGGGTCAGGCTAGGCAACAACTTCATCATTTGTGACAGGAACACAAGCACTTGGCTATAATTTTCTGCTTCCCAGTGTGCACATTAGCAGAAATTGAATTGTAAATATGGAGTAGCTGGACTGGAATTAGAGTCTTCAATGTAGAGTACAGGCAACCTGAGCAGCGTCTCAACATGTGTTCCAATCCTGACCAATTTTAATTTCTTTTTCTTTTTTTTTTTCCCACAGGCAGAGCTAGACAGTGAGAGAGACAGACAAAGAGAAAGGTCTTCCTTCCGTTGGTTCACCCCCTAAATGGCTGCTACAGCCAGCACGCTGCGCCGTTCAAAGCCAGGAGCCAGGTGCTTCCTCCTGGTCTCCCATGCAGGTACAGGCGCCCAAGCACTTGGGCCATCCTCCGTTGCCTTCCTGGGCCACAGCAGAGAGCTGGACTGGAAGAGGAGCAACTGGGACAGAATCCAGTGCCCCAACCAGGACTAGAACCCGGAGTACCGGCACCGCAGGTGGAGAATTAGCTTAGTGAGCTGCGGCACCGGCCTCCTTTTCATTTCTTTACATAGACTTTCTTGAACTTTGCAAGGTGTTAGACTGATGAACATTTCTGAGTTCCAGCAGTCCTTATTGTTGAGATTCTTAGTATGCCTACTGTCCTGCTCATCTCGGCAAATATTTGAATTGCGTTCCTAGGATAACACTATACTTGAAAGAGGTGGAGCAGAGTGGTGAAAATGAAATGGGCTTAGGAGAAGTACATTTGACTTTTATCTTGGCAATTCATTGTTGCTGTCACATATGAATCACTTCCCGAGCCTTCATTTTCCTTCTCAGTGGCAGGTCAAATGAGTCTAACATCTGAAGAATAACCACCCTTTGGGATATTTTACAGCTAAGGAAACTATCTCAAAATTATTTTTGCTTTAAGAGACCACATATATTATGGGTTAATACTTGATTTTTGTTTTTGATGTCTACATTATGGTTTGTAACTTAAAATGTTTTAATATATTTGTTTCAATTGAAAGGCCAAGAAAGGTGAGTGCATGGGCTGAAGCAGAGCAAAGGAGAAATGGAAATCTCCTATGCACTGATTTATTCCTCAAATGCCTATAACAGCCAGGACTGGGTCAGGCAGAAGCCAGGAATCAAGAACACAATCTTGCCACATGGATAGCAGGAATAGAAGTACTTTAAGAACAACCATCTACCTCCCAGAAATGCATTAGCAGGAAGCTTGAATCAACAGAAATGCCAGAACTCACATTCAGGCACTCCTATATGGTATGGGATAACATATTTTCTTTATACATTCAACTGATGATGCACACCTTTACTGATTCCTTATCTCAGATACTGGGACATGGGTGCTATAAACATGGTGGTGTTCATGTTTCTGTGGTATATACCAAGAAGTGAGATTGCTGGATCATATGGCAAGTCTGTTTCTAGTTATTTTAAGAAATCCTCAGACTGTTTTCCACTATGACCACACTAATTTAAGTCAATGTACAAGTGTTTCACTTTCTCCACACCCTCACCAGCACTTGTTACAGTCTTTTGGATTTCAGCATTATGGCAGAGATGAGATAATATCTCATTGTGCATCTGATTTGCATTTCCCTTGTGGGTAGTGATGTTGAGCATTTTCTCTTATATTTGTTGGCCATTTATATTTCTTCTTTTGAGAACTGTTTATTTAGTTCCTTTGCCCCTTAACAGGAATGGATGCTCTGTTGATTTCAAAGTAACAGATACGCTCTGGATATTAATCATGTGTCACTAAGTAACTCAAAAATATTTTTCCCATTCTATTGGATGTCCCCCTACACTCTACTGATCATTTCCTTTGCTGTGAAGATTCTGTGTTTTACATAATCCCATTTGTTAAGTTTTGCTTTTGTATCCTTGCTTTAGGAGTATTGTCCAAGAAGCTATCCCTTACACCAATGATTGGACTGTTTCCTCTGGGCTTTCTTCTAGCAACCTCATAGCCCCAGGTCTTAAATTTAAGTATCTGACCCATCTTAAGTTGATCTTTGTATATGGTGAAAAGTAAGAGCCCTACATTAATCCTGCTACATACACAAATCCAAATTTGCCAGCACCACTTGTTGAAGATTTAATTCATACGCCGAAGTATGTGGTGAGACCTTTTGTGAAAAATCACTTGGTTGTATGTAAAAGGATTGGTTTCTGGGCTCTCCATTCAGTTCCATTGATCTATGAGTGGTTTTTAAGTCATTAGCATGCTATTTTAATTACTATAGCTCTGCATAGTAATACACAGCAGATGCTTGGATGTCAAGTATTGTGATATCCCAGCTTGATTATTTTTTCCTTAGGATTGCATTGGTTATTATGAGTCTTTGGAATTACATATAATTTTAGGATTTTCTTTCTAATTCTGTAGAGTGTCATTGGTATTTTGATAAGCATTGTATTGAATTTGGAGATTGCAGTTAGTATAGATATCTTAATATTAATTCTTCTGAACCATAGACAATAAATATGTTTCCTTTAATTTGTGTATCCTTGATGATTTATTTCATCAATGTTTCACAATTTCCATTTTAAAAATCATTCATTTCTTTGGTAAATTTATTGCAAAGTATTTTATTTTTCTGGTTATTGTGAATGGAGTTCTTGATTTTGCTTCACTGAGTTCACCATTAGTGTACAAAACCTACTGTTTTGCATGTTTATTTTATAACCTGGCAACTTTACTGAATTGGTTTATCAGTTCTAACAGATTTCTGGTGGAGAGCTTAGGTTTTTGAAAAACATCATGTCATCTGCAAACTTCCACTGTTCCACATTTGGTTCCCTTTCTTTCTCCTCCCTAATTACTCTTGTCAATTCTTCCATTTGTTTATTGAATAAGAGTGGGGAAAGTGGAAATCCTTGTCTTTTTCCAGATCTGAGGGCAAATACTTTCAGATTTTCCCATTCAGTATGGTATTGGCTGTTGGTTTGTCATATTTAACCTTATCACTTTGAGGCACAAGTTTTCTATTACTTTGTGTATTGCTTTTGTTGAATCAAGATGGAATATAGAATCTTATCAAATACTTTCTCTGCATACACTGAGATGATCATGTGGCTTTTCTTCTTCATTCTGTTGTGATTTATGACATCTATAGACTTGCTTAATTCATATACTTGCATTTCTGTGATAAATCGCACTTCATTAGGATGTACTATCTTTCTAATGTGGCTTTGGATTTGGTTTTCTAGTGTTTTGTTGAAACTATGTTCTTCATAAAGAGTTTGGAAGAGTTCCATTGTGTTCAATATTCTGAAATCGTTTGAAAAGGATTAAAGTTAGTTCCTCTTTAAATGTTTTATATAACACAATAGAATTGTTTCCAGATCCTGGACTTTTCCTTGAATGAAAAGTTTTCATTACTGCTCAATCGCATTGCTTGTTGTGGATCTATTTATCTTGTCCCTGTATTCTTAATTTGGTAGGTCATATGGATCAAGGAATTCATCCAATTCTTCAAAGTTTTCCAGTTTATAAGCATGTAGATTTTCATACCTGCATCTCATAATCACTTGAATTTCAATGGTATTGGTTGAAATGTCTCCATTTTATTGTAATTTTTATGTTTACTTCTAATATAAGACTCACTCCAAAATGTCTTGTAAGGTTGGCCTGATGGCAGTGTATTCTATCAGTTTGGGTACAGTTACCATAAGCTACAAAGATAACCATTAACCAAGTAAATCTAAGACAAGATTTCCACTTTTCTGTCATTTTTCTTTCGTCCAAGACTTGTGCAAACAGTGATGTGCCTGGGTATCCTGAGCTTCCTAATCTGCTTTGTAGATCATGTTACTTTCTAAACAACACAAATTCAATTTGGCCGACATGTGCTCAAATTTGAAAAAAATTCATTATAAAAACTATAAAAAGGGATTGTATCACTCTGCAAAGACAGATCTTAGACGAATTCTTGTGTGAATACTGTCTTGATGAAATTCCTCTAGTTAAGGAATGGGAGAAGAAGGATTAGGAGCAAGGGAAGCAAAACAAGAGGGTAATCTCTGGCGAAGGCTCACAAAGAAACTCTGGAGCATATGCCTGTTTTGCTGATCTGTTTGTTCAAAGGAACTGTGTTGAATTATCCTACCCTACCCACACAAAAACACAATAGAATGAAACCTGAGAGCATCTGAGCAGAGCACCAATACTGTTCAGTATGCCAGGCCAACCAAGCTTTTATAAATTATATTCATAAAATCTTACAAGAAAAACAAAATCTCTGATATTTAACAGAAATTTATTTTAAATTACGTACATATATGTGATAGTATTGAACATTTAGGTGATATGTAAACATTTAATAGTCCATTTCGGTTTTGTATTACTTAACATAGAGAATTAGTGGCTATAACAGAGCCAGAAAATAATGGCAATTTAAACAAGATTAGAGTTTATAAGGAGATAGAGTGGTTACATTTATGCAAATTTTTCAAGAGAAAAGTTGATTCCATCTTATGCCATCCTCATCCATGAGGCCTATGATATATATATACTACATTGCAGCCAGAAGGAAAGGGAAAACATATGGAGAACAAGATGTTTGCCTTTAGAATTCAGACCAGAGGTGATTCATACAATTCCTGCTCATATGTCATCAGGTATAACTTCATCACATGATCCCAAATACATGTGAGGAAAGTTGAAAAATGCATTTTTTATATTCCCAGAAAAATTCTAAGGTTTGGCTTTTTTTTAACTGATAAAAGATGGGTCAGAATATGCAGTGAGAACAGCTAACATTGCTATACACTCATATAATGTAAGTAAATTTATGCCATTATTAGTTGGCAAGAAGTTTTTCGCTTTTATGAGGATCATCACAGGCAACTACACAGTGAGCACACTGAAAAATCTACATGACCATACCTAGAAATCCTGTTTATGGTATTTTAAATACAATTTTAGTTTAGCTAATGCTGACTCCTTAGTCATAAAGCAATCTATAAATATTGCCTCTGTTGAATTATATTCCAGGAATACAGAGACAAGAGTAAGAACAGGGGTTATTTAAGTTTTAAAATCTACTAGGGAATTTTTAGAAAGTGATTATGTTAATAAACAACATAAGAACCAAAACAAAGCTTGTCATAAGCAGTAAGTGATAAACTGTTACAAGGAGGAAAAATTAATGTCTGGTCTCAAGGAAAGAGTGGGGTTAAAAAAAGATATATTGTTCCTAAGGAAAGGATATTTTCCACAGATATATATAGCATGATAAATGTATTTTTATAAATAAATATAGCCAATAACTGCTTTGAAAGTAGTAATAAATCACACAACTCACTTTTTCACCTACATAAATGTTGTAGTCATTTGAGTATTTTCCTAAGCTCTTGGTATCATTGTTAAAACTTGATAATTCTTTGTTGTCATTCCCTAATTTGTAAAGAATATGCTGAAATTGAACAGTAGATTCCAGAGGCTCGATTCCATAGGAAACATTTTCAAATTGCAGTATTCCTCTGTAAAATTAAATAAACAGTTTTAGATGCTTTTAATCCAATCTATATACTGTAATACTTTTAGTCCAGTATTTTGGTCCAAACTCTGTTTTAGAGAGGACTCCAAAGGATGAAGGTTTCCCTAAACAACAAAATTCACTTTCCATTTAAACTTTTTTTCCACATTAATAAAAGCAGCAGCAATTACTAAATCAATTATTAGGTATACAAGAAAATACCCAGTCAATTGTTGCACACACAAAATTACAGCAATCAATTAATTCCCATTTTTCTAAGTCAATGACTTAATTAAAGCTACAGTAAATGGAAACCTTGATGGATTTCCTTCCAATGCTTTTGAAAAATTATTATGCTAGTTAATAACAAACTATGTACCATAAGAAATGTTACTTATAAAAATGAAATTTAGCAGTATTATTAAGTAACATTAATTTTGTTAGCTGCATAAGAATAAGAAAAAAAGCAAGATTCTAATGAGTAAAAAATTTGTGCAACTCTCCTTCCCTGAATACAGGTAACAGTTCAAGTCATTTCCCCCTAAAAAACAAATTTCCTGTCCAAAATTCAGAGCTCCAAGTATGAAGCACCATAGAACATCTATGAAAACAAGGCTCTGACATCACAAAATGAAAGTGGATAATTTTCTGACAGAATAGAAAATTCTCAAAGCACCGAGGATGAAAGCCAAAAATTCTTGGAGACATCATAATAGTAATATTACAAAAATATGAGTACTATAGTTATTTATTTATATATAATTTGCCTCTTCTCTGTAAAGACAATTTCCTTGAGAAAATAAAATGACTTGTTTCTCTTACATCTCCAAACACTACAATACATAGCTTTATAAATTCTCTATTTGCTGGAAAACCACCCAATCTTAAATTTACCTTCTCCCATTCTAGTCAAGCATCGCTGGATGCTGTTTCTGTACTAAAAAAGAAAATAAGTGAGCATGGAAAAATAAGAAGTCTATAGGATGTCAGAAATGTCTCTACTCAGTGGGGAAAGTAAAAAGAAATAAGAAAAATAGCAATATGTTAAGCAGATGAGTATGCCACTAAATAATCTTGACATAAGAATCCTCCTCCAGATCCAAATTCAATATAAACAATAAATTTGCTGCAAACATCGTAACAATTGTGTTCCATAATCAAAGACAAAAAACAAATAACCTGAGTCCAGAGCATGTGCTGAGCGTGACAATGGAATTTGGATATCCTTCAACATACCCTTGATAGTAGCACTGAGGCTAGGAAAGAAAGAAAATGGCTATTTGGGAATTGAAAAAACTTTCTAATGAGTTTCTATTACTATACTTGATGAAACTTATGAACATTTTTCACACGATATCTGGTTTACTACAGTATGAGTAAAGTGACATTGAGAAGAAAGAGACTTCATATATTTGTCACTTTTACTACATTAACTACTATTTATAAATCATGATTTGGATTACAGTTTTATGGGCTGCTTCCAAAGTGTCATCTCATATTTCACATAAAATACTTTACAAATAAAATTTGTCAGTTAAAAGATAAACATTGTGAATCTTAATTTTTTAAATCCCTACAAACTATTACATGTGTGTGTGTATATATATATATGTGTGTGTGTGCATGTGTGTGTGTGTGTGTATAAAACAATGATTCAGAAAATTTAAAGATTTAAATACACCGTGACAACACAGACAAAAAGGATGACTATGAAACTGCATTAAAACAGGAAATGTAGACCATGAGGCAAGAAGTATCACTAGAGAAAAATACGGACAGTAAAATATTGTAAACATGATTTGTATCTAATAATTGATAATTCAAGCATTCAAAATATACAGATTTGAACTGTATACCTAATTAATAAATGTAGAAAACTATATCTGGGGCCAGCGCTGTGGCACAGCTGGTTAACGCCCTGGCCTGAAGTGCTGGCAGGACTCAACAAATTTAAAAGGGCAAATATCTCAGAGTTTGGTTTTTGACCAAAATAAAATTAAGCTAATGACACACAGGGCAGAAAGCATTGTCACAGGGGCTGTGGTAATGTACATGTGAAGCAGGTTATAACACCACTTGAAACACCTGCATCCCACTGTCAACTGCTATACTTCTGATACAACTTCCAGCTAATATAACAGGGAATGTTTGGGCCTCTGCCACCCACGTGGAGGGGCCCAGATGGAGGTCCTGGATCCTGGCTTCCTCCTGGCCCAGCCCTGGTTATTGAGGCAATTTGGGGGGTGAATCAGGGGATGGAAGAGTGATGTCTCTTCTCTTCTCTCTCCCTTTGCTTTTCAAATAAGATAATTCAAGCAAAAATAACATTGTCAAAGAAAAAAAGGACAGATTATATAGTTTCCAAGATTCAAATGGCATTATAAATTCTGATGTAAACAACTATAAGATTTCTTAATAACACATTATGATGGAATTAAGGGGAGGAAAGCAAGCATGCAAAATGATAACCCTGGCCAATAAAAGTGAAGAAACATGGTAGCCCGTTCAATATTTCAGCAGGTTTTAATTTTCAAGCAAGTGAATTTTGAGCGATGTCCTAGGCACTGTAGTTATATAAATAAACAGATCAAAAACTTCCCCCTCATATAGATTTATATTTTACTGGGGAGACAAAAAGTAGATAAAATAGTTAATACAGCACATATTAATAAATACCATGGAGAAATATAAAACAGGTAAAGGAAATGCAGAGAGTACCAAGGAGAGGAGTACAATATAAAATAGGAGCTAGTGGAGAACTCATAGGGGAATTTTGATCCCAGACCTCGTATCAGTGAATGAAGGCAGAGGTAGAGGGTGAATTCTGATATATAGGTGGAAAGACAGAGTTGGTAGGATTTATTAACAGATAGTATGGGAGGTAGCATTATAAAAAAGACATATGTATTCATGTCCAAAAACCATTTCTATCCATTTTTCTTATTCCTTATTTTCATTTATTTAACAAAATATATATAAATGAATTATTAAATAACATCTCGGATCTAGGAACTATGAAAAATGCTAAGCAAATCTAGATTTTCTTTATTTTTTAAAAATTCAAGAAAAATTAATAACAAATGACTTAAATATATCCATTGTGAATCTTATTCAATGTACAAAATGGTTTTTAATGTCTTTAAAATCCAGAACTTACATCTTACCTGAATATGTGAAGAATGAGAACTCTCAGATCCTTGATTATACAAATAAACCATAAAAGTATCCACTAAAAAATATCTGAATATAAGAGAGAACTTTGTTATTCTTTCTGAAACATAAAGCACTGATCAGTGAACTGATAATTTCAGATAAAGCTAACCCATTCTTGTGTGTATAAATGGAGTTTCACTGGAAGAAAGCCACACCCATTCATTTACATATTGTCTATGACTGGTTTCAAGATACAACAGCAAAGTTAAGTCATTTTGACAGATCCTACGTGGCCTTGAAAGCCTGAAATATTTACTCTCTCGACCTTTGGAAAAAATGTTTATCAACCCTTTTTTACTTTTTTATGTTTTATAAAGATTTTTATTTATTTATCTAAGAGATAGAGTTACAGACAGTGAGAGGGAGAGACAAAGAGAAAGGTCTTCCATCTGCTGGTTCACTCCCCAACTGGCCGCAATGGCCGGAGCTGCACAGATCCAAAGCCAGGAGCCAGGAAGACTGGTTCAGGGGCCCAAGGACTTGAGCCATCTTTTACTGCTTTCCCAGGCCATAGCAGAGAGCTGTATTGGAAGAGGAGCAACTGGGATTAGAACCGGTGCCCATATGGGATGCTGGCGCCACAGGCAGAGGATTAACCTACTGCGCCACAGTGCCGGCCTCCTATCAACCCTTGTATAAACGAGGTATCTTCTTTTCAGATATATTTAAATATTATGCAAATAAATAAATAATTTAAAAATAATTTTTTAATTTTTCTCTGTTCTTCTTTCCTCACTCATTCCCCACTCCTTCCATCTCTTTCCTTAATCCTTCCATCTCTTATTTTCTTTAAGGGAAATAAGAAGAGGCTGCAACAACAACGGGGGAAGTACTTTAAATTTTCTAGCACTGTGAACTAATTGAAATAGTATGACAATTTCCAGATATTCCAATGGAAAACCTACACCTATACAAATGTATTACTTTTATAATGAAGTGAAAGATTATGTAACACACATATCCATCTCACTATATGTACTAAAACTTCCATGTTCAACCTTCTCTGGTATCATTCCTTACACATATTATGCTATTTTACTTACACTTCCTCATCTATCTGCATGCTCACTCTTCAACCCATGGAAAGATTAGACTACCCAGTTGCCTCTGTTGTGATGCCTCCACAGAAATGAGTCTCAAAAAGGTTACAAATGACCCCCTATTGTCAAATTGCAAAAGGAATTTTAAAGCCAAATACTCTATATTGAAGCACTCCATACTGCTGACTACATTTCCCTTTTTTGAAACACTTCATCAGTTTTAGCAATAACATTTCCCCCTGGTTTCTCACATGTCTTCTCGTCTACTTTTAGAAGTTCGTTTTCTCAGTAGAGTTAGAAACATACCAGGGATTCCAATTCAATCCCATCGAGGTGGCATGTACCAATGCCATCTCACTAGTCCCAGTGATCAATTTCTGTTCACAATTAATCGTAATGATAGGACTAAGAACCAAAGGGATCACATAAACAAGAATAGTGTCTGCAAATACTAGCTGATAGAATAAAAAAGGGAGAGAATGGTCCAACATGGGAAGTGAGATACACAGCAGACCCATAGAATGGCAAATGTCCTAACAGCACTCTGGCCTCATAATCAGCCCTTAAGGCATGCGGATCCGGCTGAAATGCCCATGAGAGTATTTCAGGCATGCAAAGCCAAGACACTCTGGGGAAAAACAAAAAACAAAAAACAAAAAACAAAAACCTAAATGAAAGATCTCCACGAGTGAGATCCCAGTGGAAAGAATAGGTCATCAAAGAAGGAGGTACCTTTCTCTGAAGGGAGGAGAGAACTTCCACTTTGACCATGGCCTTGTCTAAAAATGATCAGAGTCAGTGAACCCAGGGGGCTTCCATAGCCTTGGCAGCTCATGACAAGAGCCTAGGGTGATTACTGAGGCCATAAACAAGAGTGTCAATTTGTTAAGTCAACAACAGGAGTCACTGTGCACTTACTCCTCATCTAGGATCTTTGTCCTTAGTGTGCTGTACATTGAGATTTAATGCTATAACTAGTACTCAAACAGTATTTTTCACTTTATGTTTCTGTGTGGGAGCAAACTGTTGAAATCTTTACTTAATGTATGCTAAACTGATCTTCTGTATATAAAGAGAATCAAAAATGAATCTTGACATGAATGAAAGGGGAGAGGGAGTGAATAAGGGGAGGGTTGCGGGTTGGAGGGACGTTATGGGGGGAAGTCATTGTAATCAATATTCTGTACTTTGGAAATTTATATTCATTAAATAAAAGTAAAAAAAAAAAAGAAGTTCATTTTCTACTCCTTAAAGGTTTCCATAATATTCAATTAATTTTTTAAAGACTTATTTTACTGCTCAGAAAGGCGAAGAATTATAGAAAGACAGACACAGAGTCAGGGGAGCAGGGAGAAAGACAGAGATCTTCCATTCACTTGTTCATTAAAAAAATTAATAAATAAATAACATCTGCAAAGGCTAGGGCAGGGCCATGCTGAATCCAGGATCCTGAGGATCCTGGATCTCCAGCTAAGTCTCCTATGGATGGCAGGGGCCATATTCAATTGCTTTTCCCTGGCATATTACCTGAGCATGGATCAGCAGTGAGGCAGCTGAGACTAGAAGTAGAGTTTATATGAGATGCCAGTGACAGAAGTGTCAGCTTAACTCACTGCACCACAATGCCGGCCCCAATTGCATGGAATTAAAGGCTATGTTTCCTTCTCACCTTTAACATTTATCCTTACTTCTATGGATTTATTTCCCTCATTCTGTGGCTTCACTGAAAAAAAAAAAGAGGATGGGCACTGCAGGATATTTTGAAATTAAGTATGTGATACCTCCATATATGTTCTTTTTGGCTCAAGATTATTTTGGCTATTCAGGGCCTTTGGTAGTTCTTAGGAATTTTAAGATTTTTTTTCTCTAAAAAAAAATGTCATTGGGATGTTAATAGTGATTACATCAATTCTATAGCTTTCTTTCAATAGTAGGAGTATTTTAACAATATTAACTTTGGGGTGGCTCCAAGATAGCGGAATAGGGAGGGAGTGCACTGATAGTCCAGGAAAAGATATTATATTAAAAGTGGAGATACTGGCCAGTGCCGCGGCTCAGTAGGCTAATCCTCCGCCTTGCGGCGCCGGCACAACAGGTTCTAGTCCCGGTCGGGGCGCTGGATTCTGTCCCGGTTGCCCTTCTTCCAGGACAGCTCTCTGCTGTGGCCAGGGAGTGCAGTGGAGGATGGCCCAAGTGCTTGGGCCCTGCACTCCATGGGAGACCAGGAGAAGCACCTGGCTCCTTCCTTCAGATAGGCACAGTGCGCCGGCTGCAGCGCACCAGCGGCAGGGGCCATTGGAGGGTGAACCAACGGCAAAGGAAGACCTTTCTCTCTGTCTCTCTCTCTCACTGTCCACTCTGCCTGTACAAAAAAAAAAAATGGAGATACTGTAATTTCAGGGAAGAGTTAGTGAAAAGACTGCAGAGGAAACTCTTCTGGAACTAGGGGACACGGTGGACCTACGTGGAGGGCACGGGTGCCCACGGTTCAGGACCCCAGCTGCCGAGTCTACGCACCAGCACTGGAAAGTGAGGCGAGGAGAAACTGCAGTAGCCCAAGACACTGGCAGAAAAGTGGCCGGAAGAGCCTAGAGGGAATGAGGCTTGAAGCCCCGTGGGGGAAAGTTCACCAGCCCAACTAGAGGAGAGAAAATAAATAAATAAAAGGGACTGGTACGGACAAAATTCTCTCTCTAAATACACATTACAAAGGTGAGCAAGACAAAGAGCAGGCGCCATTTTGGACATACGTAACAGATACACCAGCTCAGGGCTGGGCTCACCCTCAGCCAAGCAGGAAAACCTGACTCTAGTGGGGAGAAATAAAAGGAGGTTAAGACCTAGTGAATGTGTGGAGGTTATGAACTGGGACTGTGAAAAGAAAAAATAAGGGTGTGTGGGAGAACTCACGGTGAGCCTGAGACATGAGTGAGTACTCTCAGTGGGAGACACCACAAACTCAGTAACCTTGGCTACCCAGTGGGAGACATTGCAGGGGAATCTGTCTTACACTGAGGACTGCACAGAGCCTTTGCGTGGTCCTTGAGACAGAACAGACGAATATTATACCCACAGGGGCTAGCACTCAGGCACTGACTGCCATCAAGGAGAAGAGCTCAGCTAAGTGGAATTACTTCCCTTTTGAATAAAATAAAATAAGAGAGAGAGAGAGAGAGAGAGAGAGAGAGAAATATTTACCATGCCAAACCTGGGTGTGTCACCTTTGGCACACCCTTAACCCTGAAGAACTGAACAGAGATCTCTGGCCACACCCACCACAAGCCCTTAGAGATTCATCAAAAGCAGACAGTCCACTTAATTTAGAGTCACAGTATAACAAGAAAAGCCACCACAGTGAGGGAAAAAAAATAGAAGAAACCAAAGAATATCTCTACAATGCCAAGCAACAAACGCAGAACCAAGGAAACAAGAACAAGGAAGACATTATGATGTCCTCAAATGAACATGACATCCCAATACAAGATTATGAAGATGATGAAATAGAAGAAATGCAAGATACGGATTTCAAAAAATTTATGATAAGAACATTTAAAAGTTCTCAAAAACAAATTCATGAACTATAGAAATCTATACTGGACAGGATAGAAAATCTCTCTCGTGAAAATGGAATCTTAAGGAGGAACCAAATGAAATGAGGAATCTAGTAGAATATGAAATTGTGATGTTGAAGAGAAACCAAAATGAAAAGAAGAATTCAATGGAACAAATGACAAATGCATTTGAGAGCCAGAAAAACAGAATCAATGAGATAGAAGAGAGAATATCAGACTTAGAAGACAGAGCACAGGAAAGTATACAGTCAATCCAAAGAAAAGAAGAGGAAATTAGAAATCTAAAAAATATTGTTGAGAATCTACAGGATACTATTAAAAAACCCAACATTCAGGAGAAATCTTCCCGGGTTTGGAGAAGGACAGAGACATCCAAGTACAGGAAGCACATAGGACCCCGAATAAACATGACCAAAAGAGATCCTAGCCACGACACATTGTAATCAAACTCACCACAGTGCAACATAAAGAAAAGATTCTAAAATGTGCAACAGAGAAACGTCAGATTACTCTAAGAGGATCTCCAATTAGACTCACAGCAAACTTATCATCAGAAACCCTACAGGCTAGGAGGTAATGGCCAGATATAGCCCAGGTACTAAGAGAAAAAACTGCCAGCCCAGAATATTATATCCTGCAAAGCTCTCATTTGTGAATGAAGGTGAAATAAAGACCTTGCATAGCAACCGGAAATTGAAGGAATTTATCACCACTCGTCCAGCCCTGCAAAAGATGCTTAAAGATGTGTTACAAACAGAAACATAGAAACACGGTCATCAGTATGAAAGAAGGTAATGGAAGGAAACCACACAGCAAAAGATCACAGGAAGTTCAAAGCATATATTAGAAATATCGTTGGGAAAATGGCAGGGCAAAGTCACTAATTATCAATACTCACATTGAATGTCAATGGCCTCTACTCTCCAGATAAAAGACACAGACTGGCTGAATGGATTAAAGAACAAAACCCATCTATTTGCTGCTTACAAGAAACACATCTTTCCAACACAACTTTCTTCTCAGCAGTACATGGAACCTTCTCTAGGTTTGATCACATAGTAGGCCATAAAGCAAGTCTCAGCAAATTCAAAAGAATTAGAATCATACCATGCAGCTTCTCAGACCACAGTGGAATGAAGCTGGAAATTAGCAACTCAGAAATCCCTAGAGCATATGCAAATACGTGGAGACTGAACAACATGCTCCTGAATGAACACTTGGTCATCAAAGAAATCAAAAGAGAAATCAAAAACTTTCTGGAAGTAAATGAGGATAACAACATAACATATCAAAACTTATGGGATACAGCAAAAGCAGTGTTAAGAGGAAAGTTTATAGCAATAGGTGCCTACATCAAGAAATTGAAAAGGTACCAAATAAATGAGCTTTCAGCGCATCTCAAGGATCTAGAAAAACTGCAGCAAACCATACCAAAAACTAGTAGGAGAAGAGAAATAATAAAAATCAGAGAAATAAACAGGATTGAATCCAAAAAAAAATTACAAAAAATCAGCCATACGAAGAGCTGCTTTTCTGAAAAAATAAACAAAATTGACACCTCATTGGCCCAACTACAAAAAGAAAAGACCCAAATCAATAAAATCAGAGATGAAAAAGGAAACATAACAACAGACACCGCAGAAATAAAAAGAATCATCAGAAATTACTGCAAGGACTTGTATGCCAGCAAACAGCGAAATCTATCAGAAATGGATAGGTTCATGGACACATGCAACCTACCTAAATTGAACCAGGAAGACATCGAAAACCTAAATAGACCCATAACTGAGACATAAAGTGAATCAGTAATACAGGCCCTCCCAACAAAGAAAGCCCAGGACCGTATGGATTCAGTGCTGAACTCTACCAGACATTTAAAGAAAAACTAACTCCAATTCTCCTCAACATATTCAGAACAATTGAAAAGAGGGAATGCTCCCAAATTCTTTCTATGAAGCCAGCATCACCTTAATCCTAAGCCGGAAAAAGATTCAGCATTGACTGAAAATTACAGACCAATATCCTTGATGAACATAGATGCAAAAATCCTCAATAAAATTCTGGCCAATAGAATGCAACAACACATCAGAAAGATCATCCACCCAGATCAAGTGGGATTTTTCTCTGGTTGCAGGGATGGTTCAATGTGTGCAAAGCAATCAATGTGATATACCACATTAACAGACTGCAGAAGAAAAATCATATGATTATCTCAATAAATGCAGAGAGAGTATTTGATAAAATACAACACCCTTTCATGATGAAAACTCTAAGCAAATTGTGTAAAAAAGGAACTTTCCTCTATACGATCAAAGCAATTTATTTTCTCATATCTGGAAAAAATGATGCTAAAATTCATATGGAGACAAAGGAGACCTCAATTAGCTAAAGCAATCTTGTACAACAAAAGCAAAGCCAGAGGCATCACAAGACCAGATTTCAGGACATGCTACAGGGCAGTTATAATCAAAACAACATGGTACTGGTACAGAAACAGATGGATAGACCAATGGAACAGAATAGAAACAACAGAAATCAATCCAAACATCTACAGCCAACTGATATTTGATCCAGGATCTAAAACCAATTCCTGGAGCAAGGACAGTCTATTCAACAAATGTTGCTGGGAAAACTGGATTTCCACATGCAGAAGCATGAAGCAAGACTCCTACCTTACACATTACACAAAAATCCACTCAACATGGATTAAAGATCAAAATCCACGACCTGACACCATCAAATTATTAGAGAACATTGGAGAAACCCTGCAAGATATAGGTACCGGCAAAGAATTCTTGGAAAAGACCCCAGAGGCAAAGGCAGTCAAAGCCAAAATTAACAACTGGGATTGAATCAGTTTGAGAAGTTTCTGTCCCGCAATAGAAACAGTCAGCAAAATGATTGACAGAAACGGGCCAGGGGATTCCAATTCAATCCCATGAAGGTGGCATGTACAAATGCCATCGTACTAGTCAAAGTGATAAGTTTCAGTTCACAATTGATCATAATGATAGAGTTAAGAGTCAAAAGGGGCCGGCGCTGTGGCTCAATAGACTAATCCTCCACCTGGGGCACTGGCATACTGGGTTCTAGTCCCGGTCAGTGCGCCGGATTCTGTCCTGGTTGGCCCTCTTCCAGGCCAGCTCTCTGCTGTGGCCCGGGAGTGCAGTGGAGGATGGCCCAGGTGCTTGGGCCCTGTACTTGCATGGGAGACCAGGAGAAACATCTTGCTCCTGGCCTCAGATCACTGCAGTGCCCTGGCCCCAGTGCACTGGCTGTGGCGGCCACTGGAGGATTAACCAACGCAAAAGGAAGACCTTTTTCTCTGTCTCTCTCTATATCTACTCTGCCTGTCCAAAAAAAAAAAAAGAGTCAAAGGGATCACATAAACAAGACTAGAGTATGCTAATTCTGATATAATTAAAAAGTAGAGAACGATCCAACATGGGAAGCAGACCACACAGCAGACCCATAGAATGGCAAATGTCCTAAACAGCACTCTGGCCTCAGAATGAGCCCTTAAGGCATTTGGATCTGGCTGAAGAGCCCATGAGAGCATTTCAAGAATGGAAAGCCAAGACACTCTGGCAAAAAAAAAAAAAAAGACCTAAATCTTGCTCTTTGCATGTGAGATCCCAGTGGATAGAACGGACCATCAAATAAGGAAGTACGTTTCTCTGAAGGGAGGAGAGAACTTCCAATTTGACTATGACCTTTTCTAAATAAGATTAGTGTTGGCAACCTCAAAAAGCTTCCATAGTCTTGCCAACTCATGACAAGAGCTTCAGGTGATTACTGACGCCATAAACAAGAGTGTCAATTGTTAAACCAACAACAGAAGTTACTGTGCACTTACTCCCCATGTAGGATCTCTGTCGTTAATGTGTTGTACAATGTAAATTAATGCTATAACTAGTACTCAAACAGTATTGTTCACTTTGTGTTTCTGTGTGGGTGCAAACTGTTGAAATCTTTACTTAATATATGCTAAATTGATCTTCTGTATATAAAAATAATTGAAAATGAACCTTCATGTGAATGGGATGGGAGCGGGAGATGAGAGGGTTGCGAGTGGGACAGAAGTTATGGGTGGGAGGAAGCCACTGTAATCCAAAAGATGTACTTTGGAAATTTATATTTATTAAATAAAAGTTAAAAATCAATATTAATTTTCCCAATCCATGTACAAGATGCACTTTTTATTTCTTTTAAACTTTTATTAATATAAAGAAAACAAATTTCAAGTATTTCATAGATAAAATTCTAAGAGATAAACATAACTCTTCCCTCACTCCCTCTCCCCCACTCTTACATTCACTGCTTTAATTTTTACAAGTACATAACTTTAATTTACTTTATAATCACAGGCTTAAAGAACCACTGATCATAAATTTTAATAGGTAAAAAATAGAAAGACCAATATTCCACAAGAATATAGACAAAATCAATAAATAATTTATTTGTATCTTCTGTAATACCTTTCACAAATGTTTTATAGTTTTCAAGTATTTCACTCATTGATTAAATTTATTCTTTATTGGGTTGGTGTTCAACCTAGTGCTTAAGAAGCCTAAATTTAAGAGATTACAAGATGGCTGGAAAGTGAAAAGATATGCTGATTTTCACCAGGGGAAAATAGCAGAAGAAAAGCAAAGGAGTGTATTTACAGGGAATAGTTGGATATATATTTGCAGTGGAAATTCTATAGAAGCAAGAGGGACAGTGTGGAACAGCACAGAAAGAGCAGATGTGCAGCAGTGAGCAGGCACACAACACACAACTCCTGTGGCCAGGGGCCAGAAGAGATGCCAGCTTCTGAAAGCTATGTGAGAGCATACTATGGCAGCAAGTACCACAGGTGACATTGCATGAGAGAGAACCTTGCAGACCACACTGACTAGGTCAGGCCTTGAGCCCTAGCAGAGGACATGGTATCTACCTAACCCAATGAGGGAAAAGTGTATTTCTTTCTCTTCATCCCCTAAAACAAGAGCGCCCAGCAACCGAAGGGGAGAAGACACTGTTTTGACACCAGAAGATTCTGTGGTGGCTCTCACATGCATGACCAGGGGATTTTATCAGAAGGAAAAAAATCTACAAGTTCGATTTACTGTTAGTCTGACTGCAATGTTTTACAGGGGCCTGCACACCTGGTTAGGACAGAAGGTGCCCCAATCCTGTCAGCCTATCACAGGCTCCAGGGCTCAAACTACCAAGGTGGGAAACCCATAGGTAGTTGGCACTGGAAATGACTCTGCTCTATCCATGGAAGGGCCAAGCTTTCAGGGCAGAGAGAGGATCTTCTGTACCATGTGACTGTAGGAGCCTTGTGCGCTATG
The DNA here is from genome assembly GCF_051225735.1 of Oryctolagus cuniculus. Taxonomy (NCBI): domain Eukaryota; kingdom Metazoa; phylum Chordata; class Mammalia; order Lagomorpha; family Leporidae; genus Oryctolagus; species Oryctolagus cuniculus. The sequence goes on along the minus strand of NC_142868.1, from coordinate 91,965,728 downwards.
ACTTTGGGAACCATGTGACTACATAATTGGGTGTGGAGTATGACTGGGGCTCTGGGAAATCACTGTGTCTGGCATCAGACTCATAGCTCCCTGACTGCCTGGGGTGGGTAACTGCAGAGGCTTTTGTGCTCACATTGAGGACTGTACAGAACCTCTGTATGGTTCATGCAATAGCATGGGTAAGAGCTGTACCCAGGGTGGGGTATCCCCAGGCATTGAGTACCTTCAGATACAGGACATGAGGTTTTCATTATGCCACCAGGCATGATCATACTTTCCTTCCTGCTGATAATACAGGGCATATACCACACCCAACTTAGGTGTCACCCTGGATTCTTACCCCACAGCTCAGCCCTGACCAGAGCTCCTTGGTCCCACCCAACACACACCTCTTGGTATTCACTAAAGGAGGAGACACTCCACTAACCCACAGAGGAACAAATTAAAAAAATCAGTAGAGAAAACCAAAAGTGTTTCTACAAATACCTAAAAATAAACGCATAAATATAAGAAACAAAAACAGGAAGAGAAGATGACTTCCCCAAAGGGCACAATAACACTTCAATATGAGAATGTGAAGATGAAGAGACTAATGAAATTCTTGCAAAGGATTTCAAATGAATGTTCACAGGATTACTCACAAACAATGAGAAGAAAATTAATGAGCTAAAGAAATCCACACATGACATGAATGGAAAATTTGCCCATGAGATTTTGAAGAGAAATAAAACTGAAATATTAGAAATGAAGCACTGAGGGAGGCACTGACATGGCACAGTGAGTTAAGCTGCCATCTGCAGTGCCAGCATCTCATATAGGCAAAGGGTGGTGTCACAGCTGCTCCATATCCAATCTAGGTCCCTGCTCATGCACATGGGAAAGCAGGGGAAGATGGCCCAAATCCTGGGGTCTCTGACACCAAATGGGAAACCTGGAAGAAGCTCCTTGCTCCTGGCTTGGGCTTGACCCAACCCCAGCAGATGCAGCCATCTAAGGAGTGAACCAGCAGATAAAAGATCTCTCTCTCTCCATATATATATATATATATATATATACACACTCATATATATATATGTACACACATATATGTATATACATATACATATATATATCTTATCTCTGTAAATAAATAAAATAAATATTTTTTTAAAAAATGAAGAATTCAATATGTCTTATAAAAATACAGTGGAAAGTCTTAACCTATTCAAAACAACTGAAAGGGAGAGAATCCCTCCCAAAATCATTCTATGAGGCTAACATCATCTTAATTCCTAAATCAGAAAAACACACAACGGAGAAAGAGAACTACAGATCAATATTCCTGATGAGCATAGATGCCAAGATCCTCAACAAAATAATAGCTAATCGAATCCAACAGCACATTAGAAACATCATTCACTCAGAACAAGTGAGATAATCCCTGGTATGCAGGGATGGTTCAAAAATCACAAATAAATGTGATACATCACATTAACAAATTAAAGAACAAAAGCTGCATGATTATCTCAATAGATGCAGAGGAAGCATTGATAAAATACAACACCATTTCATGATTAAAAATCTAAAGCAAATTGGGAATACAAAGAACATTCCTCAATACAATCAAGGGTGCTTATGGAAGACACACAGAAGCAACTTATTGAATGATGAAAATTTGGAAGCATTTCCACTAACAGAACCAGACAAGGATGCCAACTTTCAACACTGCTATTGAATATAATCTTGGAGGTTTTAACCAGAGCCACTATGCAAAAAAAAAGTAATCAAAGGCTACAAATTTGTAAGGAGGAAAGGAAATTATTCCTGTTTGCAAATGACATGATTCTATATAGAATATATATATATAATCTCTCTATATAATATATATAGAAAATATATATAGAAAATCTCTATATATAGAAAATATATATGTATAATCTCCATATATAATATTCTATATATATATATTCTCTCTATATATGTATAGAATATATAGAGAGAATATATAGATAGAATATATATAGATATATAATATATATAATAATATATATAATAGAATATATATATATATAATATATAGAATATATATATCATATATTGTGTATATAGGTAATATATTCTATATATAGAATATATATTTTATATTGTATATATAGGTTATATATATTCTATAGAATATATATAATATATAGAATATATATATAGAGAGAATATATATAGATAGAATATATATATAGAGACTATATAGAGAGAATATATATATATATATATATAGAATATATACAGAGAGAGAATATATAGGAGAATGATAAAACTCCACTAATAGACTATTGAAACTCATGAAACTCATAACGAGCTTGGTAAAATGACAGAATATAAAATTAATGGACAAAAATCAATAGCCTTTGTAAACACATAAAATATTTGCTAACTAGGCAACTGTTAAAGGAATAATATCCAGGATCTATAAAGCAGTGAAAAAATTCAACAACAAGAAAACAAACAATCCAGTTAAGAAATGAGTGAAGGACTTGAACAGGAATTTTCAAAAGAGGAAATTCAAATGGCCAACAGACACATGAAAAAATGTTCAGGATCACTAGCCATCAGGGAAATGTAAATAAAAATGACAATGAGGATTTACCTCCCCCCAGTTAGAATGGCTCTCACAGAGAAATCAGAGAATTAAAAAAATAAAACAAATGCTGATGAGGATGTGTGAAAAAAGGTTCCCTAAACCACTGCTGGTGGGAATGCAAACTAGTACAGCCAGTGTGGAAGAGATTATAGAGATTCCTCAGAAACATGAAAATATATCTACCATATAACCCAGCAACCCCAACCCTGGGAATTTACCCTTCCAAAATAAATCAGCATATGCAAGAGTTATCTGTAACCACAACTTAATTGCAGCTCAGTTCACAAAAGCTAAGGCATGGAATCAAATGAGATATCCATCAAGTGATGACTGGATAAAAAAACATATATACACATGATGGAATATTACTCAGCCATAAAAAATATGAAATCCTGTCTGTGCAACAAATGGATGCTACTGGAAAACATTATATTAAATAAAAGAAGCTCATCCCCCCAAAAAAACTACCGTGTGTTTTCACTGAACTTGGTAAGTGATAGAATACAAATATGTGAGTGAAAATGACATTTTGAGAACTGATTCTTGTTTATAGCCCTTGCCTCAACTGTTATGGAACAGTGTTTTTCTTATTATTATGCTCTGAAATCTCCTCGTGGGGGTTAATTGTATGAGTATAAAATAAAATGAAAGTATGTTATTATAAAATTTAAAAGAAAGAATAAGAAAAAGGAGGAGGGAGGGTGGGAGAAAGGGTAGAGGGGGAATTGCCACTATGTTCCTAAATCTGTATATATTAAGTACTTATTTGTTCACCTTATGTAAGTAAAAATGTTTTTAAAAAGATGACTGCACTCAGTATCGGAATATTTGGGTTTGATATCCAGCTGTAGCTCCTCTCTTAAACTTTTGTTAATATAGGCATCAGTAACTGGATCAAGTTACTGGATTCCTGTCACCATATGGGAGAACCCGATTGAATTCTTGGCTCCTGGTTCTGACCTGACTCAGTCCCAGCCACTGCAGGCCCTTTGGGAATGAACCAGATGGCAGGGCTCTCTCACTGTCTTTCTCCACCTCCCTCCCTCTCAAATAAATAATTTTTAAAATTTTATTCCAAAGTATTTTATTTTTATATATTATAAATCAAATGTTTTCTTGATTTCTTTTTAAACTGTTCTTTTAGTGTAAAGAAACTGCTGGTTTTTGTAAGCCGAGTTTGTATCTTTACTGATTTATTTATTGGTTCCAACAGAGTTTTAGTTGGGCCTTTAAGATCATATGGAAATAGAAACACTTAGCTTCTTTCTTTCTCATTTGTATACCTTTCATTACCTTTTCTTGCTCAGTTTCTTTGTCTAGGACTTACAGTAATATGTTGAAGAAAACTGGTGAGAATAAACATTCCTATAGTGTTTCTAATCCATGTTTAAAAACTTTCAGCTTTTCACTATTGACGACCATGTTAGCCCCAGACTTGTCATATCCAGCCTTTATTGGGATGAGCTACATCCTTCCTATTCCAAATTTTTAGAACTTTTATAAAGAAAGGATTTTGAAATTTGCACCTCTCCACCATGTTCTAAATTAAATTACTCTCTTTTTCTTTCTGTAATTCTGTCAAACAAATAAATCTTAAAAATTAATTAATTAATTGAAGTGACTACCAACTGAGCATTACCTCGGCACATCCCATAGCACTTCATATATAGTTGTCTTCAACAGTGAGACCCTATATCCCTTGGTTGAGATCTCTCTCATTTGTCTGTCCCACTAAATTCTTGCAAGTACTATATCTAATGGGCCATCAAATCTCTTATTTTTATGCTGCCTTAGTATCCGCTAGAAAAAAAAAATCTACTTCTACATGGTAATAGTTGCTTATCACTAATTCTCTTATTAAGTTAGTTGCAACTGCTTCCTTATGGTTATTTGGCTATCCTAGCAATCATTCAGGAAACTTACCAAAACAATACTCACATGCCTTATCAATAGCCCAGGCTCCATTTTCTTTCTTAACACTGTTGATATTCCTGATGTGAAGTTCAAATGCAATGTGAGCCCTCCCACTTTTCCTCTTCAAAAGCTTGAGATTTGTCACCTACCATGTCCTCTTTTCCTTCTGTCTAAAAGAGTATGTTAACTCTCTTTTGGAAGAATTCTTTGACATCTAATACAGGGAATCACTTGGTTTACACCTTTCATCTTTCTCTAAAAAACTACCCCTCAACAAAATAATTTCTTGGTTTTTTCCATATAAAAATATTTTCCTGGTCATAAATGTCAATCTTAAAAAATAAATGTGTTCATGCAACCTTCCTGTTTCTCGTTTCTCTGCACAATATTTTCTATAAGCTTTTTTGTATACTTGCCTGCTTCAGTTCTCATAATTTGGCTCCTCCTAACAGAAGGATACCTAGTTCCACCCCAAAAATTTAATTGAAACTCTCTTCTTGAATGCCCTAAATTACTTCTAAGATAGCCTTTCTCAACAAGGTTTCTTCAAAGTGTTAAACCTCACAGAAAATTATTTCAATTATTTCTCAATTCTCTGAAGGGTAGCATATAGCTAGTACCATTTTCCATAAACTGTTCACCAGCCCCATGACAGCACAAAATCCAGTGGCTATATTAAAGAACTCACTCTACATCCTCATGGTGGTACAACCTCTCTAATAAAATCCTAAATAACAAAATCATGTGACGTAAAGCCTGATTATAGAGGGAATGCTGGTCTTGCCAAATTCATAACAAGCATCTCAGACTTCAGGTGATGAGGCCAGATTTCCGGTTGTTGTTGTTTTTTCTAACCTCTAGTCACAAAATACTACTTGGGACATTAGGCCTAAAATTTAAGTAACTCACGGGGATAAACTGGCCATCTAAGATAACTAAATTCTCAATAACAACTATATTTGCTGGTTTTCAATATACATTTTATTATAAATAAACAGCTTCATAAGAATAAATTTTAAAACTAAATAATAAAATTTACCTCTGCTTAAGGTGAACAGTATACAGTGTTTCATTTATTGGAATGATATAGGACATCTGATCCTAAAGAATCCAGAACAATTGTGTGAAACAAATTATTGTAAGAGGCAAACAGTAGCTTTATATAAAATCCCTCAAAGAATGCTTAAAAAGTCTTAATCAAAATGTTATAGACTATTTCTGATTTTAAAATCTGCCAACAAAATATTTTTAAATGTTGGATATTTGTAAATTATAGGATCCATTCTTACTATTTTCATAATATAAATTCAGTCGAAGAATTTATCTACATGTAAGTAAACTGTAACCTTCTTCTGAAAGAAAAGTCCATGTGTGGACACCAATTTAGGTGGTATCACTGGGATAATAGGCATTTACATAAATGAAACTTACTCTAATAGGCAGAAATATTATTTAGACACTTTCTTAAAAATTATCCCAAGGTTCATTGCAAGCTTCCTTTATTATTGAAGAAAAGATTCTTATCCAAAATTTGGTATTGTCTTTGAGTTTAAAAATAATGTTTTCAAGTTAGAACAAGCATGGCAATAGGCTGTGATAACTATAAGGAGGTGAACCTAAGTAATGATTCTATCCTGTAAAATGAAACATGTGAAAGTAAGAGAACATCAGTGAAAACAAAAACAAGTTAAAGATTATTAAAACTAAATTAACACAAATACTATAACACAGAAAAACATGAAATATGTAAGCATCCTAGGTCTGTGAAAATACAGAGCAGCCAAGATTCTATATAAACCAGTAGTAGCTGGTCAAGAATGAAACAAGAAAGTTAAAATCATGGATGATACATGAAGTGAACATCATGAAACTCCTGATAGCACTAAGAAGAAGAGCATTTCAGCTCTATGGTAATCTTCTCTACAGCATATAACCTCAGCCTAATCATGAGGAAATATCAGGTAAACCCAAATTTAGAGTCATTCTACAGAATATCTGACCAATACTCTTCAAAACTCTCAAGATTGTTAAAAAAAAAAAAGTGAAGACCAAGAAACAGTGAAAAGGAGATGGGCAGACATGACTTCTTGTCTCCTAGATTGGAATCAGGAACAGAAATAAGAAATTATGGTAAAAACTGATAAAGTCCAAATAAAGTTATATATAGTTAATATAGATAGTTAATTGCAAGGTGCCACTAATAATTTATTTATCTTTAAAAATGTATCCACATGGTTATATAACAATTAACATTACAGAAAACTGAGTGAACACTGTATGTGAGTTATCTGTAGATGTTTGCAATTTACCTACTAGTCTAAAATTGTGCCAAAATTTTAGAAGTTCATGGGAAACAAAGAGAATTAACAGGGAAACTGGAAGAAGGGAAAAACTACAGAGAAGAAATGCAAAAGGGAAGACCTTGACAATGAAGGAGCAGGGTATACTAGTTTCAAAATTTGCATTGGTAAAAAAATACTTCCTTGGTAAGTGCAATTTAAATGTGATAACTGAACACAGATTTTGGAAAAGTTTTACCTTTTGGTAAAGTAGACTGATGTTCAAGTGGTTCCAATATGTACTTCATAGATGAACAAATTCTCAAACAAAAACTTTGTAATTATTAAGATATTAGTGTGCTTCCTTTATATTTTTACTATGGGAGTTAGCATGAAATGTCTTTTTTCTGTTATTTTTCATGTTAATGTAATATTAATGCAAGTAGAACAGAGTTGATGTAGTTCAGATACAATTCTAAGAATATAAGGTTAATCAATTCCTCCCTCCCACCCTCCCCCACCCTCCCAACCTACCTCCATCCCTCTCCCCTTTTTTACTTCTTCTCTTTCTATGTCTATGTCTATCTTTCCTTGTAAGTTACATTTAAATTTATATGAAATTCAATGGTTTAATGAATTTCTCTGGTAAGTGAACAGCAATAAGTAAAAAGTAAAACCCTATTTCAGCAGGAATATTAGGCAATGACTATCAAAAATATCAAATGGAAAGGTGAACATTTCACCAATACACAGTAAATTTCAAAATAATCACAGATCATCAAAACTGTAAGAGTATAATATTCTTAACCAATGGCTTGACAAAAACATAAAACAAAGCATCACAAAAATATATTTGCAGCAATACTGATACAGTCATTTTATTTTTTTCTTTTAATTTTAGCTCCCACATACAAGGGAGAAATCTGGTATTTGTATTTCTCTGTCTGGCTTACTTCACTCAATATGATGTCTTTCAGCTGCATCTATTTTGTGAATTGTATAATTTCAGTTTTAATAGTTGAATACTATTCTAATTTTTATGTATATGCCTCCATGTCAGCCTCCATGCCCATTTTTTAATTTGATTTGGCCTATTTTTTTGATGTTGAATTTCTTGAGTCGCTGACATATTCTGGATCTTAATCCTTAATCAGATAGCATGCAAATACATTTGCCATTCTGTAGAATGTTGGCTATACTTAAGCTTCTGATTCTAATAAGATTCAGTATGTTTAGTTTTATTTCCTGTATGTTGGGGGTCTTACCCAAGAAGTTACCACCTAAACCAACATCTTAGAGTATTTCCTGTTAACTTTCTTCAAGTAATTTCATAGTCTCATGTCATAAACTTAGATCTTTCATCCATCTTGAGTTGACTTTTGTATATGGTGAGATGTATTGAATTAATTTCTATATATATATACTATATATAATATGTAATACATATATTATATATATGCCAGCACCACAAAATGAATATTTTATTCTTACTCACATGTATGATCTGTGCACTTTTGTCAAATATCAGTTGGCTATATGTATGTGGAATAATTCCTGGGCTCTCTGTTCTGTTCCACTGATCAATGTGTCATTTTAGAGATCTTTCATTGCTTTGATTAAGCTTATTCTTAAATATTTGATGTTTTTTCTGGTGGCAATTATGAGATTTCTTGATTTCTCTTTCAGTGAGTTCATCACTAGCATATAAAAATCTACTGTGTCTTCTATGTTTATTTTGTAACCTGCCATTATACTGAACTGGTTTATCAGTTCTAACAGCTTTTTGGTGGAGTGTTATGTTTTTCAATGTACAGCATCATCTTATAGGCAAACATGGATATTTTGACTTCCTCCTTTCCAATTTTGAGGCCCTTTCTCTTAATTGCTCTTGCTAATTCTTCCAGTTCTATATTGAGTAAGAGTGGTTTATTTTCATGTTGTATCGTTATTCAGTTTTCATAACACAGTGATACTTGCCTCATTGAAAGACTTACAAAGTTACATCTTATGCAATGTTTTGGAATAGATTGAGAAAAGCATTGAAGTTATTTCCTCTTGAAATATTTGTACAATTCAGTAGTAAAGCCATTAGGTTCTGGACTTTTACTTGAGAAATAATGTTGATTACTGCTTCAATCACATTGCTTGCCATGAGTAAGTTTAGCTTGTCTGTATCATCCAGATTTAAACGTGGTAGATTAATTTATCCATTTCTTTGAGGTTTTCCAGTTTGTTACCATATAGTTTCTCATAGAAGTTTCTTATGATCCTTTGTATTTCAGTGGTGTCATTGTAATATCTCCTGCAATTCTAATTTTTGTATTTTTCTATTTTTTCTCTTGTTAGTCTGGCTAATAGTCTATTTTGTGTATCTTTTCACATAATCAGCTTTTTGTTCTGTTGACCTTTGGTATTTGTTTAGTTTCAATTTCATTTATTTCCTCTTGTTCTTGGTATTTTAAACCTTTGTTATTCATCATTAGGTCATTTATTTGCCATATTTCCCTTTCTTTAATGTAAGTGCTTTATGCTGTAAACTACCCTGTTAAAACTACTTTAGCTGTACCCCACAAATTTTGATATGCTATGTTTTCATTTTCATTTATTCTTTTTTTAAACTTTTCTAGAGTAAGACATATATTTTTTAAAGATTTATTTATTTACTTGAAAGGTGGAGTTACAGAGGCAGAAAGAGGGAGAGGAGGAGGGGGAAGGGCAAAGGGAGGGGAGGGAAAGGGAGGGGAGGGAGGGAAGGAGAGAGGGGGAGAGGATCTTACAACTACTTGTTCACTCCCCAAATGGTCACAATGGCCAAAGCTGGGCCAATCTGAAATCAGGAGCCTGGAGCTTCTTCCAGGTCTCCCATGTGGATGCTGGGGTGCAAGCACATGGGACATTTTCCACTGTTTTTCCAGGCCATAGTAGAGAGTTGGATCAGAAGTCGAGAAGCCAGAATTGGAACTGGCGCCCAAACAGGACACTGGTGCCATAGGTAGAGGCTTAACCCACTATGCCACATCATCAGCCACTCATTTTCATTTAATTCAAGTAGGCTTATTTACTTTTAAATTTCTTAAATGACACATTGATCATTTGGTAGCATGTTAACTTCCATGTACTTATGAGTGTTCTTCTCTTCTTTTTGTTAAATTTTTATTTGACAGAGTTAGACAGTGAAAGAGAGAGACAGAGAGAAAGGTCTTCCTTCCGTTGGTTCATCCCCAAAATGGCTGCCATGGCCAGAGCCATGCTGATCCGAAGCCAGGAGCCAGGTGCTTCTTCCTGGTCTTCCATGCGAGTGCAGGCACCCAAGCACTTGGCCCATCCTCCACTGCCTTCCTGGGCCACAGCAGAGAGCTGGACTGGAAGAGGAGCAACCAGGACTAGAACCCAGCACCCATATGGGATGCTAGCACCGCAGGCAGAGGATTAACCAAGTGAGCCACGGCACCAGCCCCTTCTTGTTGTTAATTTCTAATTTTATTCCTTTGTTACCTGAGAAGACATCCAGTTTGATTTCAATATTTTTCAATTTACTGAGGCTGGATCTGTGGCCTAATATATGGTCTAGCCTAGAAAATGTGGGGTTTTTGTTTGTTTGTTTGTTTTTGTTCCAAAGAGACCATTTGGCTGAAATGTCCTGCAAATGTCTGTTAGGTCCATTTGCTCAATAGTATGGTGAAAATCCAATGTATCTCTATAGATTTTCTGTCCAAATGATGTTTCCATTGATGACAGTGGGGTGTGAAGCCACCCACTATTATTGTATTGGAGTCTATCTCTCCCTTTAGGTCATACATAAACACACACACACACACACACACATAATTGCTATAACTTCTTGCTGAATTGAACATTTTATCAAAAGAATTGGGGTCTTGAAATGTATTGCCTGTAGAGCTGAAGTTTTAGTTACATTAATCACTAGCTTAAGCAGGTAGTTTTATCTCATCACTCCTGTGCCAAGGTTTATTACCAACTCATAGACCGCTGCAGAATGACTGTCATTCCCTCTACTCCTTGTATGCCATTCCAGCACAAATGAAGCTTGTCTTTTTCCCAGGTACTAATCAGCACCACATCACCTGATTAGAAATGATTAACTATCATCTTCAGAGGCAGAGTCTGGGCAACTAGTCTTTTTAAACTAAGGGATGATAAGAGTGGAGGATATGGCCAGTATATAAATTTTTTTAGAAATCGATATTTTCTTTTTGTGGTCGCAAAGTCCACATCCAAGTAAGGGAGTCCTATCCAAGTAAGGGAGCCCAAATGATAATTTGGGGAGGGGGGAATTCCACATCCTTTTCTGGAGCCACTTTAAGGTGTGCTATTGGGGTGGCCAACATTGTGGCACAGTGGGTTAAGCTACCACTTGCAATGCCAGCATCCCATGTGGATGTCAGTTCAAATCTTGGCTGCTCCACCTCTGATCAGCTCCATACTAATGAACCTGGGAAACAAAAAGAAAATGGTCCAAGTCCTTGGGCTCTTGCACCCACATGGAACACCTAGAGGAAGCTCCTGGATCCTGGATCCTGGCTTTGGCCTGGCTCAACCTCGCCCATTGCAGACGTTTGGAGATTTAACCAGCAGATGCAAGATATCTTCTGTCTCAATCTCTCTCTCTCTCTCTCTCTCTCTCTCTCTCTCTCTCTCTCTCTTTCTCTCCCCTTATCCCCCTCTCCCTCTTTAACTATGCCTTTCAAATAAATAAAACAGGGAGTCACTATTGGGAAACATTCTGTACAAGGTAGTTTAGTTTTTAAGATTCCTTGTGAACTTTTCTGAAGAAGAAGGATGCCGGAGAGTGTGATAGTCCCATAACCCCCTTCAGCACCAATGACATAAAATGACTTCCATTAGCTGAATTAATCTTTTTGAACAGGCCAAATCTAGGTATGATTTGCTTTATTAACATCTTGACATTTTTACCACTGGCAGTTATGAAAGGGAGAATTTTCACCCAGCCATAGAAATGATCCAAAATTAGCAGCAAATATCTTGTCTTCCCACCTCAGGAATTTTTGAAAAGTGTATGTGACTACTTTGAAATTCCTTAACCAAGGAGGTTTTCTGTAGTTTGATTTTTTCCTATCTTTATTTTCTTTATTTATCCTCTAGCATTTTTTTTTTTTTTTTGCTAAACTGAGGCTGGAGCCTTAATGTTACTCTTGGGAATCTGGGATTAGGCTGTATAAATTTTTAAAAAGGTTTGTCAGAGATCTCATTTGCAATTTTGGGTTTTACAACTTTTTATAGAATTCTCTTTTTGGTGACCATTTACATGAACTACAGCCATATTCTGTGAGAAGTAAGAGGATTTTTAGGATTTTATTGCTTTCTCAAATACTAGGATTTTTTTTTCCTTACTGTTATAAGGGCTCTCTCTCTCCTGATTTTTTAAAGGTATGTACATTTAACTGTATTTAGATTCTGTATACGTAGTCCCTTTCTGACCCTCGAGGAGTTTTAATGCATAGTTGACAGCATACAATTACAGGTCTGAGTTGACCTACTGTTAGACAATCTTCTAGGCTCACATAATGATTGAGTGTTACCATAAATGAAAGAACAACCACTGTGCCTTTTTTCTCTATTACTCTATTACACTCATAAACAACCTCATCTCATTGTGTATTGCAGATTTCTATAAATCCGGTCTGTCCTTCCTATGATACTTTATGCTGTCTATGCAGTTGTGGTTTAACTTTGTTTTTGTCCCCTTTTCACAGAAAACTAATGGGAATTAAGTAGGTTATCTATTGTTAATAATAAATCATTACTTTTTAATAATATGGCCTCATACTTCAAAATTCAGGAGTCTGCCAGCCATCTCCCAGCCCTCTAGCTTAGGGGAGAGGGAGTGGGAAAGGGGAGGGTTGCGGGTGGGAGGGACGTTATGGGGGGGAAGCCATTGTAATCCATAACTGTACTTTGGAAATTTATATTCATTAAATAAAAGTTAAAAAAAAATTTTGACCTGAGGTGAAGTGTTCACTAACAGGGCTAGAGGTCCTGAAGAAACATCACCTTTCTGGTCTTTTCTACTAACAGGGCTGTCACTGCCACCATTTGTACACATTTAGACCATCCTCTTAAAAAGGGTCAAAGAAGTTTGGAAACAAAAACAACATGTTTTTTTTATCCTCATGTCTGAGTAAGTACCCCCAAGACCCAAATAGATCAAATGGTTTTTTGGAAAGTGGAGCCGTAACAAGGGCATGTTTTAATTATTTTACTCTTTGTTTAATGTTTTTTTTTAGACAATCGAATGGGTTCAGGATTTTTTTTAAACAATTTATGATATAGCCTTTATTTTTGAGCATATGTCAGCTCATATCCTGCAATAACTGGTCAGTCCCAAAAGCCTGTTTAGCTCCCTCACTGTTTGTGGCGGAGGCAGATTCACCACACCAGATATACTTTGGAGGTTCAATTTTGTCTTTGTTTTTTTGTTTGTTTGTTTCTTTTTCGTTGTTGTTTTGTTTCTTGGATTTTTTAATTATTAAGGTGTCCCAAATAGTTTACCTCTTTTTTTTCTTTATCAAACTATTTTGGAGACTAATAATCCTTTTTTTCCAAAAAGTTAAGCAGTCCACCTTAAGGAGTTTCCCACTACAAAGAAAAGGTTCCTTGTTTATTAGGTCCAAGAGATAAGCCCACAATGTGCCTTTTAAATCCACATTAAACCATTTCTCTTCCAATGGCATCTTATTAAGAAGGGTGTAAGGACTGGGCGCTACAGAGTGTTGGGCCTGGACAATTTGACTTATAGCTCTTAAGTCCTCCTCCCTTGTCACAAAGACTTGTTGTTTCTCTCTTAATAGTCTCTAAATTGATATTTTTACCCACCCATCAATCTTTCGTCATTTCTTTGTTATACCAGGCCAACTGTTGATTACAAAATTAACTTTTAATAGTCCTTGTCCCATTGGTTCTTCTGAATCCAACCCAGAGTACTTTTTCAAAGTTGACTTCTGAGTCTTTGTAGGAATACAGAGAATGTTTCTCACTGCTGTTGGACTACAAATGCCTTTGAGACATTTTGTGACCTGACAGGTATCTTCTCTTTCTTTTCTTTTAAATTTTTACTTAGTATCTGAGGTCTTGCATTTGGGTACAGTCACTGGGAAGAGGATGATGACGACAATGATTATTATTATCATTATTATCCCATTTGGGGATAATATTTGGAGGAAAAAACTTTTGGCCAAGTAAAACAACAATATGTAATCATAGATTTTTCCATTATTTTTAGACCAGGAGCACTGCCCCACAAAAGACCTCCACATTTCCCTAATACACTGTCCAAGGGAATGTTAGAGTATTTATCAGCCCCCTACCCACAGCAACTTCCTTGATTCTCTGGTATTCTCCCTGTGACTAAATTTTGTGTGCTCATCCCCCACTACTGGAGGTATTTGTATACCCCCAACACACCCCAAGACTTGTTTTATATTTATTAATTAACATTAGTGAGAGTTGGAATTCTCATCTGGTTGTCTATTGTAGTCAAAATTCTGTACACTTTTCTGGCAGTGAATTTGGCATATGGTGGCTTGACAGTGTTAAGGTATGTTCCTTTTGTACCCATTTTGCTTAAGGTTTTTAACATGAAAGGATGCTGTATTTTATCAAATGCTTTCTCTGCATTTATTGAGATAATCATGTGCTTTTTATTCTTCAGTGTGTTAATGTGATAGAACACATTTATTGATTTTTGAATGTGGAACCATCGATGCACCCTTGGGATAAATCACAGTTGGTCCTATTCGATGATCTTTTCAATGTGCTGTTAGATTCAGTTAGCTGTATCTTGTTGAGGATTTTTCTATCAATGTTCATCATGGATTTTGGTCTATAATTTTTTATTTGTTGCATCTTTTTGGAGTTATGGAATTAGGATGACCCAGGCATCATAGAAGAAGTCTGAAAGGATTTCCCCACTTTCAATTATTTTGAATACTTTAAGTAGAATTGAGATTAATTCTTTAAAAGTTTGGTAAAATGGGCCCGCGCCATGGCTCAATAGGCTAATCCTCTGCCTGCGGCACTGGCACACCAGGTTCTAGTCCCGGTCGGGGCGCTGGATTCTGTCCCGGTTGCCCCTCTTCCAGGCCAGCTCTCTGCTATGGCCCAGGAGCACAGTGGAGGATGTCCCAAGTGCTTGGGCCCTGCACCCGCATGGGAGACCAGGAGAAGCACCTGGCTCCTGGCTTCAGATCAGCGCGATGAACCAGTCGCAGTGCGCCTGCCGCGGTGGCCATTGGAGGGTGAACCAACGGCAAAAGGAAGACCTTTCTCTCCATCTCTCTCTCTCTCTCTCATTGTCCACTCTGTCAAAAAAAAATTTTTTTTAATAAAAATTAAAGAAAAAGTTTGGTAAAATGCATCAGGGAAGCCATGAGTTTTTCTCAGTTGGGAATGTGTTTATTACTAATTCAATCTGTCTTATTTAATGGTCTATTTAGGTTTTCTGTGTCTTCATGCCTTAATTTTGGTAAATTGTAAGTATCCAGAAATCTAAACATATTTTCTAGATTTGCTGATTTTTGGCCTTAAACCTGTTTGTAATAATTCCTAATAACCCTTTTTTTATTTCAGAGGCATCAGTTGTAACATCTACTTTCTCATCTCTGATTTTATTAATTTGGGCCTTCCCCCATTTTTGGCTAGTTGGGCCTTAGTTTGTCAATTTTTGGTTCTATTTTTTTTTCCAAAAAACCCTGTATTTCACTGACCTTATGTACAGTTCTTTTTTGTTTGCAGTTTTATTTCTTCTCTATTTTTTATTTTTTATTTTCTCCTACTAATTTGGGGTTTATTCTGTTATTATTTTTCTAGGTTATTGAGATGCACTGTTAGATCTGTTATTTAATATTTTTCCAATTTCTTGATGTAGGCACTAATTGCTATAAATTTTCCTCATAATAATGATTTTGCTGTATTCCACAAGTTCTGTTATGTTCTGCTGTCTTCTTCATTTGTTTAAACTTTTTTATTTCCCCCACCCCCTTTTTTTGTTTTTTGACAGGCAGAGTGGACAGTGAGAGAGAGAGAGACAGAAAGAAAGGTCTTCTTTTTCTGTTGGCTGACCCCCCAATGGCTGCTGTAGACACTGCGTTGATCTGAAGCCAGGAGCCAGGAGCCAGGTGCTTCTCCTGGTCTCTCATGCAGGTGCAGGGCCCAAAGACTTGGGCCATCCTCCACTGCACTCCTGGGCCACAACAGAGAGCTGGACAGGAAGAGGAGTGACTGGGACAGAATCTGGCACCCGACCAGGAATAGAACCCCGGGTGCCGGTGCCGCAGGCAGAGAATTAGCCTATTGAGCCATGGTGCCGGCCTTTATTTCCCTTTTGATTTCTTCTTTGACCCACTGTTCATTTAGTAGTTGTTTAGTGTTGTTCTGTCACCATGAATCTGTATACTTTCTAGAGTTTCTTATTTTTGTTCATTTCCATCTTCATTCCATGGTTCTCAGAAAATATACATGTTATGATTTCATTTTTGTAATTTGTTGAGACTAGCATTTGGACTAGCATATGGTCAATCTTAGAAAATGTTCCATGTACTGATGAATGTGTATTCTACAGCTGTGGGATGAGGCATTCTATAGATATCATTTAGATTCATTTGGTCAATAGTGTCAACTAGTTTTGTTGTTTCCTTATTTTTTATTTTATTTTATTTTTTTGCCTAGTTGATCTATACATTGATCAAAGTAAGGTGCTGAAATTCCTCATTATTCCTGTATTGGAGCATATGTCTCCCTTTAGGTCCATTAAGATTTGTTTTAAGTAGCTGAGTGCTCTAGCATATACATAAAATGCATATACATAAATTCATCTACATTTACTATAGTCCCAATAATCTTTTGAGCTGATCCCTTAATCATTTTATAATAACCTTGTCTCTTTGCACAGTTTTTGTCTTCAAGTCTATTTTGTTTGATATTAAGAAAGCTACTCCAAGCTTGTTTTTCTTTTCCATTTGCAAGGAATCTTTCCATACTTTCACTTTCAATCTGTGCATCTTTATTGTACGTTGTGATTCCTATAGGCAGCATATAGATGGGCTTTGCTCTCAATTCATTCAACCAGTTTGCATCTTAATTGAAGACTTTAGTCCATTTACATTCAAATTTATTATTGATAAGTAAAGATGTGGTCTTGTCATTTTTCTGTGAATATTCCTTTTGCTTGATTTGGATCTGCTTTGTACCGTTACCAGGAGGTTGTCTGCTTTCACATTCTTGCATAATGCTGGTTATGCTTCTCTGTTTCTTGATATATAGCACATCCTTTAAAATCATTTGTAAGGATTGCCGACTGATGAAAAATTCTTTCAATTTCTGTTTATTCTGGATGGCCTTTATTTCACCTTCATTTATAAATGAGAATTCTTTCAGGTATATTATTCTGGAATGACAGTTTTCCTTTAAGGACTTGGTCTACATCTCTCCATTCTGTCCTAGCATGTAGGATATTTGCTAAGAAATCTGCTGTCAATTTAATTGAAGATCATTCAAAGGTAATCTGGAATTTCTCTCTTGCACATTTTTGAATATTTTCTTTATGTTTTATTTTTGAAAGTTTGAATAAAATGAGTCACGGTGAAGACTTCTCTAATCAATTCTATGTGGAGTTCTATGTGTTTCCTGTACTTGGATGTTCATATTTTTTCCAAATCAGGGAATTTTCTGATAGTATTTCACTGAATATATTTTCTTTTTTTAACTTTTATTTAATGAATATAAATTTCCAAAGTACAGCTTAGCTTATGGATTAAAATGGCTTCCCCCCATAACGTACGTCCCTCCCACCCGCAACCCTCCCCTTTCCCACTCCCTCTCCCCTTCCATTCACATCAAGATTCATTTTCGATTCTCTCTATATACAGAAGATGAGTTTAGCATACATTAAGTAAAGATTTCAACAGTTTGCTCCCACACAGAAACATAAAGTGAAAAATACTGTTTGAGTACTAGTTATAGCATTAAATCTCAATGTACAGCACACTAAGGGCAAAGATCCTACATGAGGAGTAAGTGCACAGTGACTCCTGTTGTTGACTTAACAAATTGACACTCTTGTTTATGGCCTCAGTAATCACCCTAGGCTCTTGGTCATGAGCTGCCAAGGCTATGGAAGCCCCCTGGGTTCACTGACTCTGATCATTTTTAGACAAGGCCATGGTCAAATTGGAAGTTCTCTCCTCCCTTCAGAGAAAGGTACCTCCTTCTTTGATGACCCATTCTTTCCACTGGGATCTCACTTGCGGAGATCTTTCATTTAGGTTTTTTTTTTTTTTTCTTTTCCCCAGAGTGTCTTTTGGCTTTCCATGCCTGAAATAGTCTTCTAATCAATTATTTTTCACTTTTCAGGAATGTCTTTCAGGAATGCCTAAGGCACATATATTTTTATTTATTTTATTTTTTTATTTTTATTTTTTACAGGCAGAGTGGACAGTTAGAGAGAGAGAGAGAGAGAGAGAGAGAGAAAGGTCTTCCTTTGCCTTTGGTTCACCCTCCAATGGCTGCCACGGCCAGCACATTGCGGCCAGTGCACCGCGCTGATCCGAAGCCAGTAGCCAGGTGCTTCTCCTGGTCTCCCATGGGGTGCAGGGCCCAAGCACTTGGGCCATCCTCCACTGCACTCGCAGGCCATAGCAGAGAGCTGGCCTGGAAGAGGGGCAACCGGGACAGAATCCAGCGCCCCAACCGGGACTAGAACCCTGTGTGCCGGCGCCGCTAGGTGGAGGATTAGCCTATTGAGCCGTGGCGCCGGCCTTAAGGCACAATATTTTGTTGTCTCATGGTATCCCAAAGATCCTGAACACTGCTTTTACTTTTTTTAATTATTTTTCTTCTTTTTTTTGTCTGAGATATTTCAAAAGTTTTGTCTTCCAGATTAGATATTCTTTGTTCTGCCTCAACAAGTCCATTCAATAGGCTTTCCACTGTATTTTTCATTAGGCATATTAATTGCTTCATTTCTAATATTTCAGTTTCATTTTTATTTAACATTTCCAAGCTGAATTTCTCAACCATGTCATTCACAATTTCAATTAAACCATGTAATTGCTTCTTGATTTTTGAGTAAATGTACATTCCTTTGAATTACTTTTTAGGCATTTCATCAATCTCCTCATCTCAGCAGTCTAATATTAAAGTACTACCATGCTCCTTTTGGGGAGTCCTATTTTCTTCCCTGTTCATTTTTCTTACATTTCTATGCTTCCTTTTACACACTGCAGAAACACTTGTTGATATCTCCTCTGAAGTGTTTTTTTCAGCATGTGCCTCTAGTTGTTGTGGCATGCCAGTGCCTTCAGGGGATATCCAAAGGTATATGCTGGATGGAGCCAGGGATCTCTGGCCACCATTTTTGGGTGGGGCAAAACTTCAGGATAACACCCAAGTTATGCATGGCAGCTCTCCTCTGTACTCCACAGGGGAGAGGAGATGAACACTCTGGTTGGTGTGATCACTGTCTCTGCCCTTCTCCATGCCAACATGAGCCTCTCTGTGCCTGTACTCCCCACTCCCTGTCACATGAACCACACAATGAAGCTATGTACCCTGCAGAGTGAGCATGGAGCACTTTGCAATGTCCACTTTGAGTACTCAGGGACTTCTGAGCTTCTGGAGTAGTGTTCAGGAATTGTCCAAAGACTCAGCCACACCCCATACCCATGTCAGTTTCCCAGCCTATCACAGTCACAGGATTCACAGAGTCACAGGTTGCAGGGCTCCCCACACAGGCTGCAAGGAATCTTTCTCTGGCCTGTGAACCTGCACACCCAGAGAGAAAGCCACCCTGTCCCTGAATCTCATGCTTGGTTGGGAAGAGTTGAGGGGAGTAACATGCCAAGTAGGCACCTACTCCACCTCCACCTAGACTCAGTCACTAGAGACTGCAGAGTTCTCCCTCTAAAAAATCCACCAGGTCGCATGGCATCCTAAAGCCTCCAGTCACCCTAATCTGGGAAGATGGCACAGCCCCCAGTTTGCACAGTGCCCTGTTATGGGGAGGGGGTGATACAATGTGCCCTTCCTTCACAGAGTTAAATGGGCAATCTGCCCCTGCCAACTCATCTGTCTAGACTCAAGGATAGTGGGGACTATGAAGCTCTCCTTCAGACAAGATCACCAGTGGAGCACAGTCCTCTGCAAGCTCCTCCCACATCACATGGAAAGATGACCTCTCCAATAGACCACAGAAGTCACTGCTGGTGACCTGAGAGCTTCTCTGTCAGGTGGCGGCTTTATCTGCTACACCACAGCACCGGACCCCAGATCCTCTTATTTCTGCAAATTTTTCAATGAAACTTCTCTCTAAATCAAAGAGTCTCCCAGGAACACATATCTTTCCTGTGTTTCTGATATCTTTCTTAGATTGAAATCAGCACATCTCTTCCCTATTCAGTCATCTCAGATGATGAACCCAAGACATTACTAGTAGTCTTGTAAGGGTGTCTGATAAGCTGGCACACCCAGGCCAATTACAGCAAGCATTATGAAGATGAAAAGTCTCAAACTGAAGAAAAATAATTACAAATTGTGTGCTTCATAAAGAACATGTATCTAGAACATATGATTTCTAGAATTCAAAAATACAGAATTAAACAACCCAACTTTACAGTGGATGAATACAACAGAAAGTTCACCAAAAAGATAGAATAGCTAAATGGGCCCATTAAAAAAGGCTCAACTTAATTATACATCAGAAAAATGTTTACCACTATACTCCACTAAAATAATCTTTTAACCCAAAAGACAACATCAAATGTTTAAAAGTATGCTACAAAAAATTCAGATGTTGCTGATGTGAAATGCATATTGGCAGATTCACTATAGAAAACAGTGTAATGATTTCTAAAAATATGAAACACACTCTGACCACGTGTCACATTAATTTCACTCTGAAGAATATATACAAAAGAAAGAACTAATTTGTATGGACAGAAAACACATCAGTAGTTTCCAAGGGCTAGGAACAAAGGACAGAGATGAACTTAAATGGGCATGAAGGAACTATTTGGGGCAATAGAAATGTTCCACAACTGGATTGCGATCATGTTCTTACACTGTACTTAGAATTAGTGATCATTTAGCTGTGCACCTACAATGAATGGGTTCTGTGGTATGTAAATTATAGCTCAATAAATGTTAACATTAAAGTATTATTAAAATGGCCACTTATAAGACAGCCTCACTTAATTGTACCTTTTATCTCCCATCAAAATTCACATGGAATATCCACAGAAATATCTGTTCAACAAATAAATGAATAAAGTATTTCCTTTTCCACTAAAAATAATAATGAAAGGGTCTCAAGTAAAGTCAGATGCAAAGGAGAAGACTGAGGAACAAGGTTTGAGCTAAATGTTACTCTTCTTGCATCACTCTCTTCATCAGACTCTCCTAGCTATCATTCCAATAACACACTTAATTTTTCTATAATACCAAAATGACAGATAGTATACAAAACAGATAATTTTGACTTATACATTTGCTTTGCTATCAAAACTTTAAATTCCTTACTAATAGTAATTTTAAACACATACATACAATAATATGGCTGATATATTTTATAACTATGTAAAAAATTGAAATTCCACATAATTTAGGGAGAAAAAAATATTCCTTACGTATCTTACTTTGAATTTACCACTGGCATTTGCTTGGATTTTCTCTGGTAATATGATTTGTAGAAATGAATTTAGCGAATCTGTAAAAAAAATTTTTTTAAATAATAAGAACCTGTCTTAAATTTGACTATCTATTCAGTTTCTTTTTTTATTTTATTAAAATACTGAGTTTATTTCATATGTATATTTGTCTCTCCACCATTTTCACATCTGACCACTGCTACTACTGTGTCCTATGATAACATTCCATACATACTTGAAACCAAGCAAAGGATGGAGTTCCTTCTTGAAAAACTAAACAGGTATTTTGGACAACACATTCTTGGCAACGGAACCTGGACAACATTTATCAAACACAGTAGGGAAAGTTCTCACTCTGCATTATAAAAAGGACAGCCAGATATCAACTGTTACAGAAATGAAATAAGATGGAAAATTTTTTTTTAACTTTTATTTAATGAATATACGTTTCCAAAGTACGAATAATGGATTACTATGGCTTCCCCCCCATACCGTCCCTCCCACCCACAACCCTCCCTTTTCCCACTCCCTCTCCCCTTCCATTCACATCAAGATTCATTTTCGATTATCTTAATATACAGAAGATCAGCTTAGTATACATTAAGTAAGGATTTCAACAGTTTGCTCCCACACAGAAACATAAAGTGAAAAATAATAGATGATTTTTTTTTTAATGATGATGAAATCAGATCAGACCTATTGTCATGTTTAATCCCAGTGAGAGTCAAGTTGGGAGTTGATAGTTTCTTTTTTTTTTTTTTTTTTTTTACAGAGGATGATGGAAAATTTTAACAAACTGTTGAAACTATTTTCTTAAAGAGACTTCCTCCACTGCCAAAGCTCTTGAATAGCCTCCTGGTCAGTCATCTGGAAGCAATTCTTCACATAATTGATGAATTTGGCTTCCACTTTGGGAAGAGAACCACCTTTTTCTATACTTGCTTGCATTTTTGCTTTTAATGTCTTCTATGAAAGTAGGTACTTTTGGTGTTTTAGGAGTTTTTTCCTGTTTTTTGAAGGATTCTTGACCTTTTGATCTTGGTGTTGATGGTTTTGAGTCTTTCCCATTCTGGTTTGATTTCTGTGCATTTTTGGCTGGGGTATCTCGTATAGATTTCTTCACTGGAGCTTTTTCTTCAGTTTCCTCATCATCAAAATCATCATCATCATCATTATCGTCATCATCTTCATCATCATCTTCAGCAGCAAGGTTTACTTTTTTCTGTGGTACCTTGCTGCCACCTCCAGGGACAGATCGTTTTCCAGATATACTTAATAGCCTCACATCCTCTTCCTCTTCTGACTCTGCATCTTCCTCCACAGCTACTAAGTGCTGTCCGCTAATATGCACAGGCCCTGAACCACACTTCCACCTTAAGACCACAGGTGGTATTATTTCAAAGCCCCCAAGGGAACTGTTGGCTGTACAGACATGTTCAATGTTGCCAGTGTGACTTTAATAGGGCTGCCTGCGTAATTCATTGCGTCTGCTTCAACAATGTGCAGTTCATCCTTGGCACCAGCGCCTAAACTGACCGTTCTTAAAGATAACTGGTGCTCATTTTCATCATTGTCCACTTTAAAGTGATAATCTTTGTCAGCCTTTAGTTCACAATCGAAAAGACAGTTCTGGGGCCTCAGGGGGCTCATGACCATGTCCATCAAATCTTCCATGAGGCGGAGGAACCAACTTGGGTGGGAGAGAAAGCAGACAGAGATTAGATGCCCACTGCTGCAAAGAACAGCCACACAGGACGGAATCACGCCAGAGGTCTATTCAGTTTCTTTCATAAGATTTGCCTATGAAAGTATTGGTGGCTCATCATTATGTATTCATTTTACTTTTTACTCATTGAATTCTTTATTCAGTGTAGCATTAAGCCTTTGACTATAATGTAAATTAATAATATGTTATCTCAAAAATTAGAAAGTGGGAGAGGTAGAAAAGGATGGAATGAAGATGGAAGGAAGGAAGGGAAATATAATACTCTTAGAATTACATCTATAAATGACATCAAATCTGTTCTCTGTTCACTACTATGAAATCAACATGAGAACTGGTGAGAATTATTCTGTAGTAATAATCATGCATTTTCTCTGAGGACCTAATACATTAATAAATTCCCTTAAAAATAAAAACTAAGGGGAAAAACTTAAAATATCTAATTTGAAAACACATGAAATAATTATGAAAGATTTTTTTAAAGTGCAAAGAGCAAGTATTCAACCTATATAAAATTTGCTATTCTTGAAGAAAAACAGAACAAGTAGACAAAAAAATCAATGACATACATCAAAAAATTTCATGGGGGAAGAAGTTAAGCTAGCAAGTGCAAGTCCTGGCTCTGGCTTCAATTCCAGCTTCCCACCACTTCAGACCCAGAGAGGTAGCAAGTGATATGTCAAGTTGTCAGGTCCCTGCTACTTACATGGAAGACACAATTTGATTTCCTGGCTCCCAGTTTTAGTCTCTGCCTAGCCCTAGTCATTTTAGACACTTGGAGAATGGACAGGAGCTTGCTCTTTCTGTCTCTCTGCCTCTCAGATGGTATTAAAAACCAATAAAGAGTACTTTCCTGAAATAAAGGATTTGAAATAGACACTTCGTTTTAGGAAACTCTGATAACAATTAAAACCATGTAGAATTACACCAAAGTGATTGGCATTCTAAGATAAACAATCCTAGAGAAACATAAGCAAAAATAAAATTTGGTGTGAGGAGAAAAAAGCAGGCTAGCTTGAGAATTCGTAAATGCAGTAATCAATGTTAAAATGCCAAAGAATAATGTCTTATTTACAAAAGAGTTAAGCTTTGATTATAAAGTAAATTGAAAGAATGTCATTGTAAAACTTAAAATAAGAACAGAAGGAAGAGGCAGGTTGACAGTGGGGTATTAGGGTAGAAAATATTATGCTCTTAAAACTGTATATATGAGGGGCCAGTGCTATGGCACAGTGGGTAAAAACCTCAGCCTGCAGCACTGGCATCCCATAGGGGTGCAAATTGGAGTCCTAGCTGCTTCATTCAGCTCTCTGGTATGGCCTGGGAAAGCAGTAGAAGATGGCCCAACTGCTTGGGCCCCTGCACCCCTGTGGGAGACCCGGAAGAAGCTCCTGGCTCCTGGCTTCAGATCATCACAGCTCTGGCCATTGCAGTCATTTGGAGAGTGAATCAGCAGATAGAAGATCTCTCTTTGGCTTTACTTTTCTATGACTTTTTTTTTCTTTCAAATAAATAAAATAAATCTTTTAAAAAAATACTGTACATATGAAATACATGAAATTTGTTCCCTTTATATAAATAAAAAGTAAAGTTGGTAAAAGAAAGTGAGAACCCAAAAAGTTTATTTTCAGCCAAATTGCTATTCAACTATAAAGGCCAAAGACAGATAGGTACAAGCAACAACTCAAGTAAAATACTACATATATGCCTGTTACAGAAGGCAGATAACTGTCTCACAGAAAATCTATCAGTAGAGTTGGAGTAAAAGGCCTAGTGATAGGCACTAAGTATACTTAAATACAGAATAAAACTGAAAGCTAAAGCAATTGTACAAACCATATTTATATAATAGATGCAATGTCAGAAAATTATGCAGACATAATATGACATAGTAAGTACAACAATTTTGTACATATCCAACAACATAGCAACAGAAGAAGCAGCACATACAAGCATACTAGTTTTCTTACATGTACAAGTGGTCAAAAGTGACTTAAAATTACCTAAAAGGCAATCTATAGAAGTGAAATTGACACTTTGAGAAGCAATGCCTTTGAACAGCCCTTGTCAGGACTATTGAGGAACAGTTTTGGTTTTTTTTCCCCATACTAGTTGTTGAACTTCTTACTTAACATAGAATTAATCACATGTATATAAAGTTAATTGAAAATAGATCTTAGTGAAAAATAAGAATGGGAATAGGAGAGGGAAGAGGAGAAGTGGGAGGGCAGATATGGTGGGAAGAATCACCATGTTCCTCAAGTTTTATTTATGAAATGTATGAAGTTTCTATTCCCTTAGGTTTCTGGGGGGGGGGGGGAGAAAATAAGCATATGAAGCTACGAAGCAGCATACTGTTTCATGGCATAAAGTTACAGAACAACTAAAAGAAAAATAATCATAATCATGTAGTAAAAGGGACAAGGAGGTACAAAGAAGTCATAAGATATCAAATTTCCTAATTATTCATGGTGAAGAATTATTAGTTATTGCCTAAATAAAGGATTACATTTATTATATAAAACACTCTAATCATTCCAAATTAAAAGCATCTACAAGGTACCTAGAAAATAAACCCAAAACATTGCAGATTTATATGCTAATTTTTAAACATGACAAAAGCATTAAATTAGGTAATTATCACACAAATAAGAGGCAGTAAAAGTCAAAGAGCTCCATTATTTTAATACATTAAAGTGACTAAAAGAAAGACTCAGACTAGATACACAAAAATTGAAATCCAATTACTCACACCTGTGTAATATCAAACGTTGACTCTAAGTTAATACTAATTTTTGAGGCCTAAAATACTTAAGGTCTTAATACTTGCTTATGAACACTTGCTTATGAACACTTGGGTGATGAATGGAATTTAGGTTCTTATAGCTATGAGAGCACCCAGGGGTCACAAATCCATCCGATCATAATTTAATGAAACAGTTTGTGTAAACAGAGCAGTGACTTTCAGAATGCACACTTTACCTGACGAAAAGAGAAAGGGTTATTATGAAATGGATGGACAAATGGGAACCCCTGAATATCATCTCTACCATTAACAAAACATTACACAAAAAGTCCTTCTATATACAGAAATTAGTCCCATTATGATGGAAAAATATATGCAAGAGCAGTGATTCTCATTATAGTCCCAAACATTATTTGCTTGCTCTACAAAAACAACATACATGCAACAAACAAATGGCAATGAATTTCCTTGAGTTTAATCAGGTATTAACTGCAATAACAGATATTATTCCAAATATGGACTGAAACAAATGAACCCACACACTAGCACCTATATGGACCACTGACAGAAAAAGTTGCTGTTTTCTCTATCATAATAAGCAGAGGCTTTTAGTTTGCATTTTTGCTTCACAGTGATGGCAGTATACCTGCACTCTCTTGCCTCATGACCTTGTTAAATCTCTGATTTTGATTCTAACTGGACACTAAACATCTCACTATCTGTGGCTGACAGAATGCTGGCCTTTTAAAGATCTACATACAAATCCCCAAATCTTTTGGATATGTTGTTACATGGCAAATACCATTAAGATAGTAAATCACCTGATCTTAAAATAAGATGATTATCTTGGAGTATCTTAGGGGTGAAAAGTGTCATTAAAGCAGAAGAGAGAAACAGAAAAAAGGCAGTGTTATAATGATTCAGCCCAATAGTACTGCATTTGAAGGTGAAGGAAAGCAGTTTCAAGCTAAGGAATATGGCCAGCCCCTAGAAGTTGGAAAAGGCATGAAAACAAATTCTTTATTAGAGCATTCAGAAGAACACAGCACCCCCAATTCCTTGATTTGGACCCACTATACTTTAACTTTAGACTTATGACCTACAGAACTGTTTAAAGCACAAGTTTATGGTAATTTTTTACATCATCAACAAGAAACTAATATGCCCATTCAGAAGAAACTGGAGTACATTCATAATATCACGCCTCTGAGACCTGAATAAAGTAACAGGTGTCTCATTTGTCTTTATAAGAAGAAGTATATCAGAGTCTTAATTAAAGATATACATATACCACACAGAGAAAATCAGTTTATAATGATCAGGTGGTCTAGACTGCACTGGAAAGTATCCTTCTCCATACTAAATGATGAGGCGCAACACTTTGTAGATCACTTTGGAATTTCAAAGCAACCTGTATCACATACAGCTTTGTTGCTTTGACCCTATAATGACAAACCAGAGGCTTCTCGATTTATAGGTAGCCTAAGTAAGAGAAGGCTCTTCAGTTGATATAGGCCACTGTGCAAGGAGCTCTACTGGTTTTCCTTTACAGCTAGGAGAAAAAAGAGCTCATGAAAAGACTGACTGAAATGTTGAAGAATGCCTGTTAGGCCTCTTTAGTGGAATCCCAGAAAAGCTCCCAACAGTTTTGAACCAAGGAAATATCCTCAATTGTACATATAGTGGGTTGGATACTGCCCTCTCAAAATAAGTGTCTAACAAGAATCGGTTCATGTATACTTATTTGGAAAATAAGTCTTTGCAAGCTATAATTAAATACAGGTCATGAAATGAGAGGATCATGGATTAGGGTGGACCTTAAATCCAATGACAAGCATCTTTATAAGTAAGAGAAGAGGAGAAGACACACCGAGTAAGAATAACATGTCTACAATCCAAGGATTGATAAAACTATCAGAAACTAGGGGTCAGGCATGCAATGCATGATCCAACCAAGTTTCCAAAAGGAACCAACACTACGAATCCTTTGATTGTATACATCCAGTCTCAAGAACTGTGAGAGAGTACATTTCTGTTATTTTAAACCACTCATTTGGTGGTTCATTATAACAGGAAAAAGGGAAAAATACAGCATATATCTCTTCAAGTATTTTTTTTCTTTTAATAATGCTTCTGGCCCAATATTGGACTGTGATAGCAACTAAAACTCATACAATATGATACTATATAATTTGCAACCCAGGCCACACTTCACAAACTGACATTTTCAGGCACTCCCAGGAGTATTCATCAAATGGAACAGTTATATGTAGGGCAACATTTTAAAAGTTCTTGAGGGGCCAGTGCTGTGGTGCATAAGCTAAGCATCTGCCTGTGGTACCAGCATCCTATATGGGCACAGGTTGTGTCCCAGATTTGTGTCCCTTCCAATTCAGCTCTCTGCTATGGCCCAGGAAAGCAGCGGAAGATGGCCCAATTGCTTAGGCCTCTGCACTCACATGGGAGACCCAAAAGAAGCTCCTGGCTCCTGGCTCCTGGCTCCTGGCTTTGGATCGGCTTAGCTCCAGCCATCGCGGCCACATAGGGAGAGAACTAATGTATGGAAGACCTTTCTCTCTGTCTTTCCCACTCTCTGTCTTTACCAATCAAATACTAAATAAATAAAATCTTTAAAAAAAACGAAGTTATTGCAAGCTTCAGGTGGCATAAATGGATGATCCACAGTCCACTAACCTTACACATCAATCTCTCAACCATCATTTATTGTTTCCTATGACAAGTTAAGTGAAAGAAGAAAATTATGTGTATGATATGATAATAGTATTCAAATGTCAACTGAAAAATCCTTACAAACCCATTTAGGTGTCCCTAAAAGCGATTAGAAAAAGGAAATCCTTCCAGCAAGTGAAATTTCAAGCAGTACATACCTTGTGCATATATTTCCTATATAAGGATTAGTTATATGAGGCAGAAGAAAACTTCTTTTGTGTTGCCTTTTTTCCCTTTGTTGGATGTGATATTAACATAAAGATTCAATTTAGTTCATACAAACAATTCTAAGAATATAATCATACTTCCCTTCCTCATTTCCTTCCCACCCTATCTCCCTTTCTTTTTCCTTTTCCTTTTTTCTTTCCTTTTTTTCCTCCCTCTTTCTCTACTTCCCTTCCTAAAAGTTTAAGAATGATAATAGAGCCAGCGCTGTGGCATAGTAGGTAAGGCCACCACTTAATGTGCCAGCATCCCATGGGGGCACAGATTGGAATCCCAGCTCCTCCTCTTCCAATATAGCTCTCTGCTATTACCTGGGAAAGCAGTACAAGATGGCTCAAGTGCTTGGGCCCCTGCACCCACATGGAAGACCTGAAAGAAGCTCCCAGTTTCGTATCCATGCAGCTCCAGCCGTTGTGGCCAACTGGGGAGTGAACCAGTGGATAAGAAGACCTCTCACTCTCTCTCTGCCTCTCTCTTTCTCTCTGTGTAACTCTTTCAGATAAAAAAAATAATTTTTTTAAAAAAAGAATAATAAGAAGGGTGAATATGGATGTTATGTACCTTGCCTAGAGGTGGCCTGTGGGACAAGAAATGCACTTTGATTAAACATGGTAAACTCGGTCTACAATTCAACTTCATGAAGGGATAGTTATGAAAATTTTTAAAATCTACCTGATATCAAAATATGCCTCAAAGTTATAGTAAATACAAAAATTTAGTTATGCACAGGAACAGATAATGGAACAAAAAGTCCAGAATCAGGTACATTGCAGGCTGGCTGTTTTGCTATCTGTTCTTTCTCTGCACTGCTCTGCCAGGAGGCTGTTATTTTACTGATTGCATCGCAAAAGCTCCTTTGCTCTTTGATCATGAATGAGGTCCACCTAAGAGAAGCACTGGCAAAGGGATGAAGTATAAAGAGGCCAAGGCGTTTTATTTGTACCGTCCTTTTCAAAACTGGGTATTTTTAAATTTTGTTATTTGAGTGGTGCAGAGAGTTTCTAAGCCCTCATTCACTGCCCAAATGCTCTCAATAGCTGGGGGGCTTAAGCCAGGAGCTGTTTGTGAGTCAGGAATTCAATCCTATGTGGGTAACAGAAACCCAACCACTTGAGCCATAACTGTCACCTTCCAGTGTATGCACTGGCAGGAAGCTAAAATTGGGGGTAGAACCAGGACTAGAACCCAGGGATTCTGATACAGGATGCAAATATCTCAATGGGCAGATTATCCAGTTGGCTAAACACCTGTCACCATAATTGACTATTTTTTTATATAGCTGCATCTCTCAAAAGCCACAGCTTCTGTTGAGACTGCCTTCAATAAATTTATCTCTCTCTAGGTTCCACCAACATCGTTGTGTTCCCTTGCCTCTTTATCCCTAAGGGTGATAAAAAATTATTTCCACAGTTGGTTTAATAGCCTTAATTGATTTCCTTAATCATGTCCATAATTCTGTGAATAGTACTTTCACTGAACTCATTACATCCTTGAATGTGATGGTTTTCTCATACTGGATGACATATTCAAAACAGAATTTTATATATTTGACAAGCACATGGATAGCTACTTTTTTTTTTTTGACAGGCAGAGTGGACAGTGAGAGAGAGAGACAGAGAGAAAGGTCTTCCTTTGCCGTTGGTTCACCCTCCAATGGCCGCCACGGCCGGCGCGCTGCGGCCGGCGCACCGCGCTGATCCGATGGCAGGAGCCAGGAGCCAGGTGCTTTTCCTGGTCTCCCATGGGGTGCAGGGCCCAAGCACCTGGGCCATCCTCCACTGCACTCCCTGGCCACAGCAGAGGGCTGGCCTGGAAGAGGGGCAACCGGGACAGAATCCGGCGCCCCGACCGGGACTAGAACCCTGTGTGCCGGCGCCGCTAGGCGGAGGATTAGCCTAGTGAGCCGCGGCGCCGGCCTGGATAGCTACTTTTATAAAGGGATTTGGGATGTTGGTAATCTGTGGCATTACAAAGGTATATATTGTCTATTTCCTTAGATGGCAGGATATTAAGTGTGGATGAGGTATAAGGTAGGAGGAGGACTACATTATCTCTATAACAACATTAGCAATAATATACAAGTAGGTGGTAAGTAAGACTGCCTGAAGAAACTACAACAAAATAAAATAGTTTAAGACTTTAAATTTCCAACTTTATACACAGTTCATCAAAAAAAGCCTTTGGTAGCCTTAAACAAATTCCTTAATTCATTTGGCTGTTCAAAAGTCGTGGTGCTACTGTAACTGTAACTCCATGATTTTTCTTATGTAATAACATAGGGACATTTTAGAGAATAATAAGATGCTGAGTTCTGCAATAGATATAATTGGGCTGCAACAGATAAGACTAAGCACAGCTGACTTTGGGTGCTCCACTGTAGCTGGGTTGCCAGAGTCATGCACTGCCAGCTTTGGTTGCTGTGGCTTGGGTGAGGTACGTTTGAGGTGGGCTTTGGGGACCCAGTCCCTCTGCCCTTGAGCTGTGAGGAGATGCCTTTCTGAAAAGTGAAAAGAGTGATCTGTGTGGAAGCTAACAAGTGCCATGGGGATCACTGCGAGATGATGTGCGTCATGTGGTGCTCAGTGCCTCCCACTGTGAAAAGGAGGAAATGCTTTTTGAAGGATATTGACCTGGCCTAGAAGATGCTTACACATGTATCACAAAATGAGGATTTATGTGCGCTTTCCTCAGAGTGAAAGAATCTTCTATTTAGACACGTTATCAGAGAGGTTCGTGAATCGCAGTTACTCAGAGTGGAGCAGAGAAAAGCCTGAAGTTCGAAGAACTACCAAATAGAGCATCAGAGCTCTGTGAACAGGTTAACATGGTACTATGGGGATCCAAGGACTACTACAGTTTATCAAAAAAGCTTCTGAACCCATCCCTGTGAGGAAATATAAAGGACAGGCAATAGCTGTGGATACATATTGCTGGCTTCACAAAGGAGCCACTGCTTGAGCTGATAAATTAGCCAACAGTGAACCTACTGATAGTTGAAATTTGCAAGATTTTCATTGCTACTGTCACAGTTCTTTGAACATTTCTTCATGGGAGAACATCAGTGTTTTGTAATACTAGATTCTGATTTTTGGCTATTTGGGAGTTGTTCAAAATAAATAAAGTCAGTGTTTATTATTAGAGGTATGTGGGATTTTGTATGAAATTTGTTAACATGTTAGTATATCATAGAATTAAACCTGTTCTTGTTTTTGATGGATGCACTTTACCTTCGAAAAAAGTAGAAAGGTCTAGAAAAGAACGACAAGCCAGCCTCCTTAAGGGAAACCAGCTTCTTCGTGAGGGTAAAGTCTTGGAAATCCACGAATGTTTTACCTGTCCTATCAATATCACACATGCTATGGCCCACAAAAGTGATTAAAGCTGCTAGATCTCAGGGAGTGGACTGCCTTATATCTCCTTATGAAGTTGATGCACAACTGGCCTGTCTTAAAAAAATTGGAATTGTATAAGCAATAATCAGAGGATTCTGATCTCCTAGCTTTTGGCTGTAAGAAGGTGATTTTAAAAACAAACCAATTTGGAAATGGACTAGAAATTGATCATGCTGGGCTGGGAATATGTAGACAACTTGGGGATGTACTCTCAGAAGAGAAATTCTGTTACATGTATATTCTTTCTGGCTTTGACTATCTCTCATCACTGCCTGGGACTGCATTAGCAAAGGCATGCAAATTACTAAGGCTGGCCAATAATCCTGACATTGCAAAGGTTATCCAAGAAAACTGGACATTATCTCGGCCAGCGCCGAGGCTCACTAGGCTAATCCTCTGCCTTGCAACGCCGGCACACTGGGTTCTAGTCCCAGTCGGGGCGCCGGATTCTGTCCCGGTTGCCCCTCTTCCAGGCCAGCTCTCTGCTGTGGTCAGGGAGTGCAGTGGAGGATGGCCCAAGAGCTTGGGTCCTGCACCCACATGGGAGACCAGGATAAGTACCTGGCTCCTGCCATTGGATCAGCGCGCAGCACGCCGGCCGCAGCAGTCATTGGAGGGTGAACCAACGGCAAAAGGAAGACCTTTCTCTCTCTCTCTCTCTCACTGTCCACTCTGTCAAAAAAAAAAAAAGTATATTGTCATTTACATTAGCACCTTCCAAAATATTATCATGTCTATGCCTTCTCTCTATGAAGAAAACTACAAAACTTATAAAAGACATCAAAGAACAACTAAATAAGTTGATTGACAGGTTGTTTGTGGATAAGAAGATTCATTAATGTCAAGATGTCATATCTTCCCAACTTGATCTTTAGATTCAAACAATCTCAACCAAATTGTAGGAAATTATTTTGTGAACATCAACTATTAATTTTTAAGTTTACATGGACAGGCCATGAATGCCCAGAAAATTCTATTCAGTATTGAAGGAGAATAAAGCCAGGGTGCTTACATTATCAAAGTCCAAAATTTAATCTAAAGCTACAGTAATCAAGACAATGTGATGTTGGACAAAGAACAGAAAAGTAGATCAACAGGACAGAATGAAAGCCCAGAATGAGATTCATCTAAATGCACTCAACTGATCTTTGAAAAAGAACCAAAGGCACTAGTACAGGTTAAAGACATTTTTTTTCAATAAATGCTGCTAAAACAACTAGACATGCACACTGCTTAGAAAGATCTAGGTAAAGAGCGCACAGGTCTGTCCCGGCTTGCGAAAGTGACTTCCCCTCACGGTGGCTCTGCATCCCGACGCGGCGCCCTCCACGGGGGGCCGGCCAACAGGGAGCGAGGCCGCGGCCGTCGGAGGCAGCCGAGCCCGCTCCGGAGCGCGGGAGAGAGGCCGCCCCGCCCCGAGGGACGGCGGGGCCCGGGGCTTACCGGGCCTCGGCGCTGGGCAGCCACGGAGCCCGGCCAGCAGCAGCAGCAGGCGGAGCATGGCGTCGGGGCCGGGCGCCGAGCGGGAACTGACGGCGCGGCCGTTGGGCGGGAAGCCGTCCGCGGGCGCTGTTCTCGCGAGACCCTGGAGCGGGATTCCCGCGGCGCCCGGAGGCTGCCCGCTGCGCGCCGCCCCGGCCCGGGCTGGGTCCCCGCACACCTGCCCCTCCAGTGTGATGGCCCAGAGAACCGAGGCGTTCGTTCTCCTCTAGTAACAAACGCTAGCAAAGGTGGTGTGGTTAGACATACCTGTGAAGGTTTCACCAGGGTTTTATCTAAAAATAGAACTTTGATTGCTGTGATCTTAATGTGCATTTAGGAAGATACTGGGAGACACGAGAATTTGAAATTTTACTTATTGTAAATGTTTTATTTGTACATTATACAAATGAAACACATTAATAACATTAGAATAAGTTAGAGAAGATTATATGGACCTACTAAATCATTGGTGAAGTAACTGACCGAAAAGGTTTCTTATCATCTGTTAATTCCTACAGCTCTATTAATGAGGGAAAATTTTGACAATTTTAAGATCATGAGCTGGGAGCCCAACCTCCTTCATTCCGTTGCAATGTTCACCAACCTGTCAATCATGGGACCCCTCCCCTGAAAGTACTTTTACACAGCATAGTGGGGGTAGTATCATGTAAACGCTTTTGGTTTTCTAAATTCATAAAATGCTAGGTAGAATGCAAGTTTGCTCTCTCCTTGCGGACTCAGGAGGAGCAGAGCAGGTTATGGTAATTCCCTTTCTTTGGCCAGCTTTCCCAAAATAAAGTCCTAATGAGCCAGTGTACTTTTCTCACTTTGTAAATAAAGTTTACCACACTGCATGCCACTTTTGTGGCTGTATTTACAATTCTGTAGGTCAAAGAGTCTGGAATATTAATTTAGGTCCAACATAGCCCACAACACTATGAGGGCAAATAATGCAGTGTTGGAGAAGACCTTGAGAACTCTCTGGCTCCTGTGTATCTATTACCTCCTACCCACCAACACCCACCTCATAATGATTTGCATGTACTATGAAAATGGAGAAGAGATGCAATAAAATTTCTCCATCACTTTCTACACACCTACAGGAACAGCACTTTAAAGATGCAGTCAAATTCTGCTTCTCAGAATGAGAATTACGATAAAGAGAATGACATGTTCACTGCTTGACTAAATCTTAACCACAGTATATACAGAAATCAAAGCATACTTTAAATAAAAATTTTTAAAAAGCAAAAAATATCACCATATGCTCCATAATTATTGTTTTTCAATTAAACCTGTAAACTTTAAAAGTCAAACTAAAGATTATTTCTGTGTTCCTTGGGAAAGAGCAAACAAATATTACACCCACAGGAGCCAGAGATCAGAAGCTGACTACCTTCACTTCCGCTCAGCTGTGCGGAATTACCCTTCTGGAACAAAAAAAAAAAAAAAAAAAAAAAAAAAAAGAGAGAGAGAGAGAGACAGAGAGATTTACCATGCCTAAACTGGGAGTGTCACTTTTGGCATACCCTTAACCCTGAAGCACCAAACAGAGCTCTCTGGCCAACCCATCTCAAGCCTCTAAGGCTCCAACAAAAGCACATAGTCCACTTAATGCATTCATAATATAACAAGAAAAAAACACCACAGCAAGGGAAGAAGAATCCAAAGAATATCTCCACAATGCCAAGCAACAAACGCAGAAACCGAGGAAACAAGAACAAGGAAGACAGTATAATGCCCCCAAATGAACAAGACACCCGAAGCCAAGATTATGAAGATGATGAGATAGAAGAAATGCAAGATATGGATTGCAAAAAATTTATGATAAGAACATTTAGAAGCTTTCAGAAACAAATTCTTGAACTACAGAAGTCCTTACTGGACAGGATAGAAAATCTCTCTGGTGAAAATGAAATCTTAAGGAGGAATCAAAATGAAAAGCAGAATCTAGTAGAACAGGAAAGTGTGATAGTGAAGAAAAACAAAATTAAATGAAGAACTAAGTATATCAAATGACAAAAACATTAGAGAGCATTAAAAACAGAGTCAGTGAAGCAGAAGAGAAGTATCAGACTTAGAAGACAGAGCATAGGAAAGTATACATTCAAACCAAAGAAAAGAAGAGGAAATTAGAAATCTAAAAATATTGTTGAAAATCTACAGGATACTATTAAAAAAAACAACATTTGGGTTCCAGGAGTTCCTGAAGGCATGGAGAGAGAGAAAGGAATAGAAGGCCTTTTTAGTGAGATACTAGCAGAGAACTTCCCGGGTTTGGAGAAGGACAGAGACATCCTAGTACAGGAAGCTCACAGAACCCCTAGTAAACATGACCAAAAGAGATCCTCACCATGACACATTGTAATCAAACTCAACACAGTGAAACATAGAGAAAAGATTCTAAAATGTGCAAGACAGAAACATCAGATTACTCTCAGAGGATCTCCAATTAGACTCACAGCAGATTTCTCTGTGAGAAATGGATAGATTCATGGACACATTCAACATACCCAAATTGATCCAGGAAGGCATAGAAAACCTAAACAGACACATAACTGAGACAGATTTGAAACAGTAATAAAGGGGCTCCCAATAAAAAAAAGCACAGGACCAGATGGATGCGCTGCTGAATTCTATCAGACATTTAAAGAAAAACTAACTCAAATTTTCCTCAAACTATTCAGAACAACTGAAAAAGAGGGAATCCTCCCCAATGTTTCTTTCTTTCTTTCTTTCTTTCTTTCTTTCTTTCTTTCTTTCTTTCTTTTTTTTTTTTTTTGAAAAGCA
This sequence comes from Oryctolagus cuniculus, assembly GCF_051225735.1. Classification (NCBI taxonomy): domain Eukaryota; kingdom Metazoa; phylum Chordata; class Mammalia; order Lagomorpha; family Leporidae; genus Oryctolagus; species Oryctolagus cuniculus. The sequence goes on along the minus strand of NC_142868.1, from coordinate 91,929,152 downwards.
GAGTGGACAGTAAAAGAGAGAGAGAGAAAGGTATTCCTTTGCTGTTGGTTCACCAACCAACGGCCACCGTGGCTGGCGTGCTATGGCCCACGCACCTCGCTAATCCGAAGGCAGGAGCCAGGTGCTTCTCCTGGTCTCCCATGGGGTGCAGGGCAAAAGCACTTGGGTCATTCTCCACTGCACTCCCGGGCCACAGCAGAGAGCTGGCCTGGAAGAGGGGCAACCGGGACAGAATCCGGCGCCCCGACCTGGACTAGAACCCGGTGTGCTGGCGCCGCAAGGCAGAGGATTAGCCTAGTGAGCCACGGCGCCGGCCCCCAATTCTTTCTATGAAGCTAGCATCACCTTAATTCCTAAGCCAGAGAAAGATGCAGCATTGAAAGAAAATTACAGACCTATATCCCTGATTAACATAGATGCAAAAATTCTCAATAAAATTCTGGCCAATAGAATGCAACAACACATCAGAAAGATCATCCACCCAGACCAAGTGGGATTTATCCCTGGTATGCAGGGATGGCTCAATGTGTGCAAAACAATCAATGTGATACACCACATTAACAGACTGCAGAAGAAAAACCATATGATTATCTCAATAGATGCAGAGAAAGCATTTGATAAAATACAATACCCTTTCATGATGAAAACTCTAAGCAAACTGGGTATAGAAGGAACATTCCTCAATATAATCAAAGCAATTTATGAAAAACCCACGGCCAGCATCCTATTGAATGGGGAAAAGTTGGAAGCATTTCCACTGAGATATGGCACCAGGCAGGGATGCCCACTCTCACCACTGCTATTTAACATAGTTCTGGAAGTTTTAGCCAGAGCTATTAGGCAAGAAAAAGAAATTAATGGGATAAAAATTGGGAAGGAAGAACTCAAACTATCCCTCTTGGCAGATGATATGACTCTTTATTTAGGGCATCCAAAGAACTCTACTAAGAGACTATTGGAACTCATAGAAGAATTTGGAAAGTAGCAGGACATAAAATCAATGCACAAAAATCAACAGCCTTTGTATACAAGGGCAATGCCATGGCTGGGAAAGTACTTCTAAGATCTATCCCATTCACAATAGCCACAAAAACAATCAAATACCTTGGAATAAACTCAACCAAAGATGAAAAAGATCTCTATGATGAGAATTACAAAAACTTAAAGAAATAGAAGAAGATACCAAAAAATGGAAAAATCTTCCATGCTCATGAATTGAAAGAAACAATATCATCAAAATGTCCATTCTCTCAAAAGCAATTTATAGAGTCAATGTGATACCAATAAAAATACCAAAGACATTCTTCTCAAATCGGGAAAAAAATATGCTGAAATTCATATAGAGACAAAGGAGACCTCGAATAGCTAAAGCAATCTTGTACAACAAAAACAATGCCGGAGGCATCATAAGACTAGATTTCAGGACATACCAAAGGGCAGTTGTTATCAAAACAGCATGGTACTGGTACAGAAACAGATGGATAGACCAATGGAACAGAATTGAAACACCAGAAATCAATCCAAAATTCTACAGCCAACTTATGTTTGATCAAGGATCCAAAACCAATCCCTGGAGTAAGGACAGTCTATTCAATAAATGGTGCTGGGAAAAGTGGATTTCCACGTGCAGAAACATGAAACAAGACCCCTACCTTGCACCTTACACAAAAATCCACTCAACATGGATTAAAGATCTAAATCTATAACCCGACACCATCGAATTAGTAGAGAACATAGGAAAATCCCTGCAAGATATAGGCACAGGCAAAGACTTCCTGGAAAAGACCCTGGAAGCACAGGCAGTCAAAACCAAAATAAACTATTGGGATTGCATCAAACTGAGAAGTTTCTATATGGCAAAAGAGACAGTCAGGAAAGTGAAGAGGCAACCGACAGAATGGGAAGAAATTGCAAACTATGCAACAGATAAAGGGTTAATAACCAGAATCTTCAAAGAGATCAAGAAACTCCACAACAACAAACAACCAACCCACTTAAGAGATGGGCCAAGGACCTCAATAGATATTTTTCAAAAGAGGAAATCCAAATGGCCAAGAGACGCATGAGAAAATGTTCAGAATCATTAGCAATCAGGGAAAATGCAAATCAAATCCACAATTAAGTTTCACCCCACTCTGGTTAGAATGGCTGACATACAGAAATCTACCAACAATAGATGCTGGCGAGGATGTGGGGAAAAAGGGACACTAACCCACTGTTGGTGGGAAGGCAAACTGGTAAAGCCACTATGGAAGTCAGTCTGGAGATTCCTCAGAAACCTGAATATAACCCTATCATACAACCCATCCATCCCACTCCTTGGAATTTACCCAAAGGGAAATAAATTGGCAAACACAAAAGCTCTCTGCACCTTAATGTTTATTGCAGCTCAATTCACAATAGCTAAGACCTGGAACCAACCCAAATGCCCATCAACAGTAGACTGGATAAAGAAATTATGGGACATGTACTCTATAGAATACTATACAGCAGTCAAAAAAAGATCTGAAATGGAGGAACCTGGAACACATCATGTTGAGTGAAATAAGCCAGTCCCAAAGGGACAAATATCATATGTTCTCCGTGATCAGTGACAACTAATAGAGCACCAAAGGGGAAACTTGTTGAAGTGAAATGGACACTATGAGAAACAGTGACTTGATCAGCCCTTGCCCTGACTGTTGATGTACAATTTAATATTTATCCCTTTTAGTATGTTTTTGTTCTACTTAATACTATTGGTTGAACTCTTTAATTAACACACAATTATTCTTAGGAGTTTAAATATAACTGAAAAGTGATCTCTGTTAAATATAAGAGTGGGAATAAGAGAGGGAGGAAATGTAGAGTTTGGGACATGCTCAAGCTGACTTGCCCCAAATGGTAGCGTTAGAAACGTGCCATGGGATTCCAATTCAATCCCATCAAGGTTGCATATACCAATGCCATCTCACTAGTCCAAGTGATCAGTTTCAGTTCACAACTGATCATACTGATAGGTCTAAGAGTCAGAGGGATCACATAAACAAGACTAGTGTCTGCTAACACTAACTGATAGAATAAAAAAGGAGAGAATGATCCAACACAGGAAGCAGGATACACAGCATATTCATAGAATGGCAGATGTCCTAAACAGTACTCTGGCTCAGAATTAGTCCTTAAGTCATTCGGATCTGGCTGAAGAGCACATGAGAGTATTTCAGGCATGGAAAGCCAAGACACTCTGGCAAAACAACAACAACAACAACAACTAAGTGAAAGATCTCTGTGAGATCCCAGTAGAAAGAACGGGCCATCAAAGGAGGTACCTTTCTCTGAAGGGAGGAGAGAACTTCCACTCTGACTACGACCTTGCCTAAATAAGATCGGAGTCGGCGAACTCAAAAGGCTTCCATAGGCTTGGCAACTCATGACTAGAGCCTAGGGTGATTACTGATGCCATAAACAAGAGTGTCAATTTGATAAGTCAACAACAGTAGTCACTGTGCACTTACACCTCATATAGGATCTCTGTCCTTAATGTGCTGTACATTGTGATTTAATGCCATAACTAGTACTCAAACAGTATTTTACACTTTATGTTTCTGTGTGGGTGCAAACTGTTGAAATCTTTACTTAATATATGCTAAATTGATCTTCTGTATATAAAGATAATTGAAAATGAATCTTGATGTCAATGGAATGGAAGTGCGAGTGGGAGATAGGAGGGTTGTGGGTGGGAGGGAAGTTATGGGGGGAAAAACCATTGTAATCCATAAACTGTACTTTGGAAATTTATATTTATTAAATAAAAGTTTAAAAAGAAAAATAAAAAAATTAAATTAGGTAACTAACATTTTTCAGGGAAATGTCTATGACTATGAACATATTTGTTTTTTTAAATTTAAATATATGCTAATTTTACTTTTTCCACACCTTGGGCCAATAGTTTTGATTTTCATATTATAAACAGTTTTTTGGTTGTATCTTCAAAAGTTGGAGTTGCTTTTTCCACTATGTTAAGAAATATACCTAGTTCTCTCCAAAAGTAATAAGGAGATTTGTATATGTACAAATATGAGAGTCTGATGTATATTTTTGTTTTTTGAAAAAATCTTGTTTAGTTGTGTCGGCCATTGGACTGGCTACCCATTATCTCCCACTGACTTCCAGCAAAGAGAAATATTAAAAACATTATGTATATATTTAGTTAAATAAGTCAGTCTGAAAAAGACAAACATCATATGTTTTCTCTAATATGTTTTAGTTAATGTAAATGCAAAAAATGTATAGGAATGAAATGCTCATTTTCTGATTCAATTGTTGACTCTGGCTCTTGTTTCTACTCCAGTGGAACTTTCATCTATTTTTTTAATCAATATTATAGAGTAGACTGGATAATACAGAGAATACTATAGAGTAGATTGAATTTTTTGCAAAAAAAAAAGGAAGGAAGGAGGAGGAGGACTGAGCAAGTGGGGACAGGGAGGAAGGGAAATATGTTTATCTTATTAGAGTTATACCTATGAAATAAATTCTCACACATACATACATGTAAAAAGATCAAAAATACAGGAAAAGATACAGGTGCTATAAAAGTAAAACACAGTATCTGCTTAGTCTATTACCTTTAAATGAAATAATAATCAAAGGATGCTTTTCTTTATGCTAAAAAACAAGCTAGGCTGATGGTTTAACATTCCAAATCACACACACACGCACATACAAATATATTATGTATATTACATATATATTACATTGGTACAGGTGATTTCTTTATCTGTCTTTGGTCTATATGAACACAAGCTACTATCAGAAGCTGATGTGAGAGTGGCATATTGTATGATTAGAGATAATGTAAGTGACAATTGGAGTACTTACAGCAATAATTAATATGCTTATATGAATTCAAGAGTGATAATTCATTCTCGAAACATATTTGTTGAACATTTACTCTGCAGAATGCCATCTATAAACTGAGAAACAAAGAAAACATGGCCATTACCCTATATCTATTTCAGAGTGTAAATGCTCCTAAGTGAGTGAAATGCTGGGAGAACTGAAGTACTGAAACCGTGCACCACAACTGCCATGGTGATAGTGACAGAGACCAGAGGCAAAAGGGAAAAACAGCTTTTTTCTTATACTTCATTTGTAGAAAGTAAGCAATGCCCATTAAAGGGTGGCTATGTCATGAAACATTCTGGAATATCAAAGAGAATTAATGTAGAAATAATGTAGCTTTTACAGTGGATGGAGTGACTTCCATCAGGAAGGAGAAACACTATAAAACATTGCAGTGTAGCCTAGAAAACAGACTGTGGCTATCAAAGATATTCTGGATCAGCAGTATATTGAAGTCACCTCAAGAAAAAACAATACCAGACAAAGCAAGAAAATGAAATCTTTCCAAGGGGAATTAGCAGACTTGTAAATATTTGATCCCTACAGAAGGATCACAAAGGTATAAACTGTGGAGAAAGGGAAATTAAAAGAAAAATCATAACACCTCTATTAATACCACTGTGGACTGTTGAGGGTGTGTGGCGAATGCAGCCTTTCAGTGTGCTTACGGTACTATCTCTTATATAAACTTCTCCAAACGCATTCACTCAGTTGTTCATATTTAGTTTATATATCTAAATGCAATCTACTCAAAGAAGCAATATGTTCACTTACAGATATTAATGTAAAGGATGAGAAAATGTTCAGCTTATGAATTAGTTTCACAAACTAATTATAAATGCCTTATCTTTTATTATATTTCCCTATGTGGGTCATAAGTGTAGTCAACTGATAAAAATTTAGTCAACTGAAGAAAATATATCAATTGTGCTAATTGATATTTTTTCATGGAACAGGATATACTAAAAAGTGGATTTTGTTACATGACATTTACAATTGTGACTACTCAAAATCTACTGAGCATGTATTTATGAATTAACAACTTTTTCTTTCCTAGTTATCAACATATTTATTTATAATCAACAATTCCCAAGTAATTTAACTGCTGGTATCTGCTCATGTACTATCTTCTGACATGGACCCAAATTACAATAATGTCAACAAGTTACTATAGCAGGATTCATGTACCGAGACCAAACACACCAAGGCCTCTTAACATGAAGTAGTCTTCGGGCTGGTGCTGTGGCATAGCAGGTAAAGCCGCTGCCTGCAGTGCCGGCATCCCATGTAGACGCCAGTTCGAGTCCTGGCTGCTTCACTTCCGATCCAGCTCTCTGCTATGGCCTGGGAAAGCAGTGGTAGATGGCCCAAATCCTTGGTTCCCTACACCCAAGTGGGAGACCCGGAAGAAGCTCCTGGCTCTTGGTTTCGGATCAGCGCAGCTTTGGCCGTTGCTGCCAATTGGGGAGTGAACCAGTGGATGGAAGACCTTTGTCTCTGTCTCTGTCTCTCTCCCTCTCCCTCTCTCTCTCTGCTTCTTCTTCTATGTATAACTCTGACTTTCAAATAAATAAATAAATAAATAAATCTTTTAAAAAAAACATGAAGTAGTCTTTAATTATGCCAGCATAAGGCCCAGATGGAATTTCTTATCCAAAATCCTTAGCCCCAAACAAAGAAGTGTTTTCCCTTATATATGGTTTTAACCTATTTGTCTCCCTTATACGGTTACCTGCATATATTAGATCAGATATTCTAATGCTACATGGCAGCCACAGGATTGATACAATAATGCACATGCAAATTTAACTGAGCTGTAAGCTGCTGGCCAGGGCTAACATCATTGCTCTGTACTAACAAGCAGAACCTGAAATGGTTACAGATATGCAGATACAGACTACAGTGGAAGCACTCATAGGCAAGCAGATCACAAATATATTTCATCCCCAGTACAGATGCCTCCATTTTTCTTCTTTTGACCTTAGGAAGGCCTCTACCACAATTTTAACTATGTGAGTTAGAAACAAGTTTAATTAAAAGACAAAGGCCTCTGCCACATTACTATAAAGAAACTTATTTGGAACAACAAAAATTGTCACCAAGTTCAAGCTCATCTGCCTACCACTTCAAAAACCTAATAACTCAAGGGTGAGATATTGTTAAAACAAAAGTTAGTTTAACTGGAGTACTTTGAGAAAGAATGGGTCATCTTGTGCCAAAACTAATTCCTTAAACATTTTGGGCATGCAAATACTAATATTGATTACTCAAAAATCAACTAATATATAATACAAAACTAAAGTTCTCCAGTGGAGAAAATCAAGATACAACTTTCTTAACCTTATCACTGCCAAACAGAAAATATAAATTTGAATCTAAATTCCTAAATCTGGTTTTCAGGGTACAAATCAGCTTTTCATTTGAATTTTTAGAAATCACTGTATTGTACAAATTCAAATTTGGTTTACATCAGAGAAATATGTAAGACTGAACTGACAGAATATCTCTCCCCCTTCAATTACAAACAATACAAAATGCTGAAGAAAATAGCACATAATTTAACACGTGATTGCCAGCCATAAAAATTTTATTTTTTAAATGAAGAAACTGGGAGCTCCTAGGCAAAGCAGGAGAGAACGCTGACTGTCCTAAGAGATGAGGTTCTAATAACCCCAACTTGGAAGGAGTGGAGGGCATGTGGCGCATTTGTTTGGAAGCTGTAACTGAAACGGGGGAAAAGGCTTGGTCAGTGCATCTCCGCATTGCCACTGTCTCCTTCGCTACCTTCAGCTTTGATCAGAAGATTTCTGCCCAGCTCTGCTCATGGACATGTCAGCCACCCGTAGAAATCTGCTTGTATCTGGGAGTATTTGCAAATCAGCTCTAACTCAGAGTTCCCCACCCCCAACACACTTTAGGGAGATAAGGGAGTAATGCAAAGAAATGGTTGCCTTCTTAAACATATATGGGAGCAGTTTGCACAGATCCACCCCTCCGTAGTCGAAGAACCAATCAAGAGAGTTTCACAGTGCTTCTCATGCAATTGCCAGTGTTCAGGTGTTTACAGTGATTCCCCACCTCCTGACCTTGTCCCCCTCCACATTTTCTACCACTCATACTTAAAATTGACTAGTTACAAAGGAACAGGCAAGATGGGTCTTTTAAGACACCAGTTCTGTAAATGTCTCAGCTTACTAGTACTCCAATTAACTCACTTTCATTGTAACAATACCTCACCCTTGAGTTATCAGGGTTTTCATGTGGTGGGCAGATGACTGTGAGCTTGGTGACAATTTTTGTTCCACCAAACAAGAACAAGCTGTGTAAGGGGATCCAACATCTGTTCAGTGGACTCTCACTGGGAAATGTCTATCAGCTGCTGAAACTCTTTGTTCTGAGACTTTCCCCCTGGGCTCTCCACAGAGGTGTCCAGTGCCCCAAGCACTATACTGTGGAAGCAAAGGAATGTCTGATTCTGTGGGTCCTCTGTTCTGCCTTGGAGCAGGGCAAGTTGACTTGGTATGTACAACTGAGTACCACCTTCCCCTCTTTTTTGGGCAACTCCTTTAGGAAGACTAATGTGTATTTGATTTGATCTTGGATTCCTGTTGGAGAGAGGAAAATAGTTTACAAGACTTATACTGGGGGCCTGTGCCATGGTGCAGTAGGTTAATCCTCTGCCTGAAGCACCAGCATCCCATGTGGACGCTGGTACTAGTCCCAGCTGCTCCTCTTCCCATACAGCTCGCTGCTATGGCCTAGGAAAGCAGTGGAAGATGGCCCAAGTCCTTGGACCCCTGCACCCACGTGGGAGACTCAGAAGAAGCTCCTGGCTCCTGGCTTCAGATCAGTGCAGCTCCGGCTGTTGCAGCCATTTGGGGAGTGAACCAGCAGAAGGAAGACCTCTCTCTCTCTCTCTGCCTCTCCCTCTCACTGTCTATAACTCTAACTCTCAAATAAAATAAATCTTTAAAAAAAGACTTATACTGAAATTTTTTTATAGTTGTTTCCATTTCATAGGTGAATCTTTTGTGATTTTTGCAACTAAACTCTTTGTATGGTAACTTTTGTCTGGTTTCTGGCTTGTCTATACCTCAGTCTCTCCTGCTCATTCATTTTCTGTCTCAAATAGAAAACAGGATGTGAAATAAGCCCTATACCCTAAGTAGAGCCTGTTTAAGTACATCTCAGGTAAATGCTTATAGTATGGCTACAAGAACATGACCAAAACTGAAATATTATTTTATTGTACCACAGATTGCCTCCACATATTTTGAAATCAAGAATATTATGGCCCATAAATAGTTACTTAAACTATTACAGCGTCCTACAATTACAGTTATTTTGTGAAAGAAAACTGATGAAATTTCCTATGTCTAGGCATTCATTTTTTTGAATTAGCATAAATAAAAAGCAGGACGTGTATCAACACATGGTACAATGATCATAGGGGTACAGAAAAGTAGCTAGCTATCCAGAAGGAAAAGCCATAAGAAAGAAAGGATGATATGATACTGAGTTAGTCAGAGACAGCTAAAAGGAAAAGCACCTACTGACATCTCTACCAACTCTATTCAACACCACATCCACCTCTGTGCTGTGGCCAAGGTAACCCAAAATTGGTGTTTCAAAAGAAACCACAACTCCAGGTCCAGAGCACATGGAAATGGACAACGTGGTTGCTAGTCATGACCTCACAATGACCTACAGCCCATTATAATAAAATTGTCACTCCCTCTCCCATCATGCACTAGATGACCTAACATGCCTAAAACTCTCAGAATCACCAGAAAGTAGGCAGTCACCAGATCCCTAGTAACCACCACCCTTTCCTGGAAAACTCCACCCAAGTTACCAACACTACTGAATATCCCATATTACCTCAAGATTATATAAAAAAGTTAGCTCCAAAATCTCAATGGGTATAGCTCACTCTAGTGTACTCACACTCCCTTCCCAAGTGTGCACTTGTGCTTTGCTAAAAATAAATTTTATTCCTCCACCAACCTTCATTTGCATCTCATCCTCAAATTCTTTTCTTGTATCAGACCCAAGAACCCAGGCAATAAGCCTGCCACTTGGCCCTGTATTACTCACTCTGGAATTTCCATGCTAAGTCCTTTGCCTAATTCACCAGTTGCCATTCTGCAGCAACCTCACTTACAGCTCACAGACAACCTCGTTTGTGGTCCCCACTGGCTGCCCTATTTTTACATAGCAGGATCCAAACTGTCCCCATTCTGGGTAAAAGTACCGATCTTCCACCTAACATAATACTGTGGAATCAGAAGCCAAGTGTGGCCTCTCCATGAAAGACACAACATGCCACTCAATACAGGGCAGGGGCCTCTTCCAGTCACTATCGGTTGTGCCAATATTTCCAGTAAGATACCTAGATGCCCTAAGTCAGCCAGCCAACTGGATTTCTCTGGGTGCATATATCAATTTTAAATCCGATTTGCTATGTCCTCTATGTCAAGAGGACTCCCCTTTGTATGATGGAGTTCTTTACTTTTTATTTTTCAAACTGTCTTCATTCCTGGACCAGTATACATACTCTCATGAATATGATGCTCACTGGAGATGAAGAAAAATGGTTATTGATACAGCTAAGGATTAGGCTTACTATCTTCACTAAATGGACATGCACACTGTACCAGAAGCAAATTCCAACATTCCTATTAAGGAATGGCCCAGTTGTTACATTATAGGAGTTATATTCAGGTTTAAGAAAGGGAACATATAAGAAAAAAGCTTAAAAAAAAACACAGGAATTTTTTAAAAATCTCAAAAAGATCCACCAGAATCCCTAGAAAGAATATACCAGGCTGGCCAGTTATACCTTGAGACCTATCCTGAGGCCCTTGAAAAACATCTGGACAAATATGACTTTCACTGGGAAAAGTCATTCAGAAATAAAAAAAAAAATTAAAGATTGCATGAACAATATTATAAGTCATGCACAACTTAGAGATACTGTTTTCACATAAGCCAGTCCCCAAAATGCAAATAAATATTTTCCCTTATTTGTGATAACTAATATATGGAGTACAAAAAATGTAATGCTTAGGAGAAAAATTGACATTTTGAGATGTAATTATTGTTCACACCCCTTGTCTATACTCTTGAGGAACAGTGGTTTTTCTATTTACTACTTGGGGAATTCTTCATTTAGTGGAGGGCTAACTGGTGATTATGAAGTAAATTGAAATTATGCCATTGTACGGGGCGGAGCCAAGATGGCGGAATAGTGAGGGCGTGCACCGATAGTCCGGGAAAATTTAGTTTAATAAAAGGGGAGTTACAGTAGCCTCAGAAAAAAGAACCAGGAAAATATTGCAGAGGAAACTCTTCTGGATCGAGTGGCTGTGAATCGGAGGACCTGCTGGGAGAACAAGGTCGCCCACCGCGCGGAAGCCGAGCTGCAGGACCGAGCCGCGGAAGCCGCAGGGTCTGCGTGCCAGTGCTCGAAGGGGAGTGCATGCCACACAGACAACAGCGGGGAGACTTGGGACGTCCAGGGCTCCGAGTCCACACATCGGTGCTGGAAGGGGAGGTGAGCTCAATAACCCGAGACATTGGTGGGGAAACGGGGGTCAGAATCTAGAGGGGGGCCGGAAAGTGCAGCAAACTCACTACTGGAAAGAAGGGAAAAAAAAGCTTCGGGGTTTCTCTTCCCCCTAACCTTGCAAAGGTTGCAAGGCTGCAAGGCTTGAAGAATTCCCAAGAGACAAAGAGCAGGCCCCCTCTCTGGATTTACATATCAATGGGGGAGAGCTAAGGAACTGAGTCACTACAATTCAGTAGCCTAGGCAACCCAGTGGGAGTCCAGAGGAGCCTAAACGGACTCTGTGGGTAGAGAAGCCAGAGACTGGAAGCTAAATACCATCAATTCTGCACAGCCATGCCGTGCGGTGTTACTTACCCCCTGAATAAATAAACTAAATAAATAAATAAAAAGAGAGAGATTTACCACGCATAACCTGAGGGTGTCACCTTTGCACACCCTTAACCAGGAAGAACCAAGCAGAGCTCTCAGGCCGCACACATCTCAAGCCTCCAAGGCTCCTCCAACAGCAGGCAGTCCACTTAACATGGACATAGTATAAAATTAAAAAAAAAAAACGCACAGTGACACAAGAAGAATTAACTATGCCAAGTAACAAACACAGAAATCGAGGGAACAAGATCAACGATGACACTATGATGCCTCCAAATAAACAAAACACCCCAAACCAAGATTATGAAGATGATGAGACAGAAGAAATGCAAGATACGGATTTCAAAAAATTTATGATAAGAACATTTAGAAGTTCTCAAAAGCAAATCCTTGAACTACAGAAATCCTTAATGGACAAGATTGAAAATCTCTCTCGTGAAAATGAAATTTTAAGGAAGAGTCAAAATGAAACTCAGAAACTAGTAGAACAGGAAAGTGTAATAGTGAAGAGAAATCAAAATGAAATGAAGAGCTCAATAGATCAAATGACAAACACATTAGAAAGCCTTAAAAACAGAATGGGTGAAGCAGAAGAGAGAATATCGGACTTAGAAGATAGAGCACAGGAAAACATACAGTCAAACCAAAGAAAAGAAGAGGAAATTAGAAACCTTAAAAATATTGTTGGGAATCTACAGGATACTATTAAAAAAACCAACATTCGAGTTCTAGGAGTTCCTGAAGGCATGGAGAGAGAGAAAGGATTGGAAGGCCTTTTTAGTGAGATACTAGCAGAGAACTTTCCAGGTTTGGAGAAGGACAGAGATATCCTAGTACAGGAAGCTCATAGAACCCCCAATAAACATGACCAAAAGAGATCCTCACCACGACACGTGGTAATTAAACTTACCACAGTGAAACATAAAGAAAAGATCCTAAAATGTGCAAGAGAGAAACGTCAGATTACTCTCAGAGGATCTCCAATCAGACTCACAGCTGACTTCTCATCAGAAACCCTACAAGCTAGGAGGGAATGGCGAGACATAGCACAGGTGCTAAGAGAGAAAAATTGCCAGCCCAGAATATTATATCCTGCCAAGCTCTCGTTTGTGAATGAAGGTGAAATAAAGACCTTTCATAGCAAACAGAAATTGAAAGACTTTGTGGCCACTCATCCGGCCCTGCAAAAGATACTTAAAGATGTGCTACACTCAGAAACACAGAAACACGGCCATCAATATGAAAGAAGGGAAAGGAAGAACACCTACCAGTAAAAGAGCATGGGAAGCTCTAAGCATATACTAGAAAATATTTCCGGGAAAATGGCAAGGCAAAATCACTACGTATCAATAGTCACATTGAACATTAATGGTCTGAATTCTTCAGTTAAAAGACACCGTTTGGCTGACTGGCTCAAAGAACACAACCCAACTATTTGTTGCCTACAAGAAACACATCTCTCTAACAAAGAGGCATGCAGACTGAAAGTGAAAGGTTGGAAAAAGATATTCCATGCCAACAAAAACCAAAAAAAAAAAGCAGGTGTAGCCATATTAATATCAGACAAAATAAGCTTTAATACAAAAACTGTTAAGAGAGACAAAGAGGGACACCATAAATTGATTAAGGGTTCAATTCAACAGGAAGATGTAACTATTATAAATGTATATGCACCTAATTACAGGGCACCGGTCTATTTAAAAGATATGTTAAGGGACTTAAAGGGAGATTTAGATTCCAATACAATAGTACTGGGGGACTTCAATACTCCACTCTCAGAAATAGACAGATCATCTGGACAGAAGATCAACAAGGAAACAGCAGATTTAATCGACACTATTGTGTCGCTCCCCCTCTTCGTGGAGGAACGACACAGGACCCTGCGCTGTTCTTTCGTCTGCTCGGCCCTCCCTGGGTTTGCTGCGGGTTCTTCCCGGGTTGGCTACCGACCCTTCCACCTCCGTGGAAGGGCGGTTCCCCCTGCCACATTCCCCACTTCCGTGGGGGAGCGGCACACCGCCGGCCGGCTCTCTCGGGGGCTGCACAGGTGTTCCCCTTAGATGTTCCCCTTAGATGTTCCTGGTGCATGCCGTCTCTCTCCTCCTTTATAGCCCTCCTCCGCCAATCCCAACTCGGCTGCCCACACGCCGAGTACGCTGCTCTCCTCCAATCAGGAGCAAGTCCTACAGTTTATTGGCTGAACTGGAGGCAGCTGTGTAGAAGCTGTTTTCTTCTCTCCCAGCGCCATATTGTGGGAGAGCAGATGCATAGAATAAGTCTTAATTCCAGTAACTTAGTCTAGTCCGAGTTGCTCCCCACAGATCCCCCTTTCTTTTTATTTTTTGGCGTTGATACGTGCCTGTCTTCGGTGTCCCGCGGCACACACTCTGCTCTGCTTGCTAGAGTAGCCACAGGTTCTTACAAGTCCTATCAATCAGGCAAACCGAATCTGGGTCCTCTCTTCGCCATGTTGTGAGGAGGTTTTTAGGCGCTGATGCGTGCCTGTGCTCGGTGCCCCACAGCGCATGCTCTGCTCTGCCTGCAGGTGCTTACAAGTCCTATCAGGCAAACCGAACCCAAGCCTTCTCATTGCCATATTGTGGGGAAACTTATTGGTGTTGATTCGTGCCTATCTTCGGTGACCTGCAGCTCATACTCTGGTCGAGCTGCCTGCTGGTGCTTACCACCTTACTAATCAGGCATACCGAATCCAAGCCTTCTCATTGCGGTATTGTGGGGAGACTATTGATGTTAATAACGTGCCTGTCTTCGGTGACCTGCGGCGCATAAGCTGCTAGCCGCCCACAGGTGCTCATCGCCTCACTAATCAGGCAGACCGAATCCAAGCTCTCTCATTGCCATGTTGAGGGGAGGCTTTATTTTTCTCTATATCTCCGGGCATTCCTATCTCTCCCATTTTACGTCCGTCTACCAACATTTCTATTTCTCTCATTTTACTTCTAAACTTCTGTTTCTCTTATCCCTGCGGCTTCCCGGCGCCCGCCCCGAGGCTGCTTCTCGGTGGCTTCCCGGCTGAGCCGCTTCAGCCCGCTTCTCTTATCTGCGCGGCTTCGCGGCTCTGCGCAGCTCGGCTTCATGCGCACACTCCGCGGTCTCGCACTAGCCCAGCGTTCCCTATCTACTTGTGCCCTGCACGCTCTCTCTGCGCACGGCAGCCTCCATGAGTCACACAGCGTAGCTTACGTCTCCGCCACTAGCATTCAATCTAAGTTCCCTGGGCTAACCTGGCGAATTCAACCCAGCTCACGTTTCCGCCCCACGGTTTGGCTTCCCGTCCTCTGCTCCCCGGGCTAATCAGACGGATCCCAACCTGGCTTATGTTTCCGCTTCTGGTTTCAACTCTTCGCCCCCCATTCCCGGGCTAACTTGAGAATCCCAAAGTGGCTTTCGTCTCCGCCTCGGCCTGCCCCTGCAGCTTCAATTTCCCTAACATTTTTCTCTACCTGGTATGTTTCCCTAAGTTTTCTTCCAACAATACTCCTCCCTCATTTCTCCTGGCTTCTCCCCACAGTCCGTATCCAAGTCTGCTTGTTCTAGCTTTCACTTTCGCTTTCGACCTTAGAGATTTCTCCCAGCTTCCCCCCGTAGTCCGTATCCGAGTCTATGCCTAGGCTTTCAATAGCTTCTTCCGGCACCTTTTTCGTCTGACTTTTCCCTAGGCTGTTTGCTAGTCTCTCTCTCCGATATTTTCCCATTTCTTCCCATTTCTTCCCTCCTAAGTTTCCTATCCGAGTCACGGCACCATTATGTCGCTCCCCCTCTTCGTGGAGGAACGACACAGGACCCTGCGCTGTTCTTTCGTCTGCTCGGCCCTCCCCGGGTTTGCTGCGGGTTCTTCCCGGGTTGGCTACCGACCCTTCCACCTCCGTGGAAGGGCGGTTCCCCCTGCCACATTCCCCACTTCCGCGGGGGAGCGGCACACCACTAGCCGGCTCTCTCGGGGGCTGCACAGGTGTTCCCCTTAGATGTTCCCCTTAGATGTTCCTGGTGCATGCCGTCTCTCTCCTCCTTTATAGTCCTCCTCCGCCAATCCCACACGCCGAGTACGCTGCTCTCCTCCAATCAGGAGCAAGTCCTACAGTTTATTGGCTGAACTGGAGGCAGCTGTGTAGAAGCTGTTTTCTTCTCTCCCAGCGCCATATTGTGGGAGAGCAGATGCATAGAATGTCTTAATTCCAGTAACTTAGTCTAGTCCGAGTTGCTCCCCACACTATTGCCCTAATGGATCTAACAGATATCTACAGAACTTTCAACCCTACATCTACAGACTTCACATTCTTCTCAGCAGTGCATGGAACCTTCTCTAGGATTGATCACATACCAGGCCATAAAGCAAGTCTCAGCAAATTTAAAAGAATTAGAATCATACCATGCAGCTTCTCAGACCACAGCGGAATGAAGCTGGAAATTAGAAACTCAGGAAACCCCAGAAAGTATGCAAACACATGGAGACTGAACAACATGCTCCTGAATGAACACTGGGTCATTCAAGAAATCAAAAGAGAAATCAAAAACTTTCTGGAAGTAAATGAAGACAACAACACAACATATCAAAACTTATGGGATACAGCAAAAGCAGTATTGAGAGGCAAATTTATAGCAAAAGGTGCCTATATCAAGAAATTGGAAAGGTACCAAATAAATGAGCTTTCAGCGCATCTCAAGGACCTAGAAAAACTGCAGCAAACCAAACCCAAATCTAGTAGGAGAAGAGAAATAATTAAAACCAGAGAAGAAATTAACAGGATTGAATCCAAAAAAACACTACAATAAATGAGTTGCCTGACACTATAACTGAGAAACCTATCTCTGTTGATCCTGTACCCTAGTCCTCCACTATTGAAAAATCTCAATACTGGAAGAATAAATATTTTTGCATCTCAGCTCAGATACTGGTACACCTAACACTGATGCAGAAAGAATCAGTCTTCTTTAGGAAGACATTTTAAAATAGAGGAAGTCATTATATTTTATTCAGGTTTGATCTGAGGGGTCCCTGTGAAGAGGCAGGGGCGTAGATTTAATTTCCCTTTGGTAACTAACACAACTAACACCTGGTGGGAAGGTAAGGGCCAGAGATGTTTTTTCTTCTACTACAGTTAAGTATCTGTCTGGAATCACCAGCTCTCTACCCAGTTTATATCCATCTCTCTCTTTCTCTCTCTCTTGCACACACACACACACACACACACACACATTTTTCTTTAAGTAGTCATCTGGATGTCTGCAAGGTACAGTGCTGATAGGGGCAGGATACATTATTTAACTCTAAACTGAGCATAATGAATATGAAGAGTTACAAAGAGTGTAGAGAGGCCTGCAGTACTAGCTCCATGTGGGAGCCACTTAGAGTCTCAGCTGCTCCACTTCTGAGTTAGCTCCCTGCATGGCCAGGGAAAATAGTGGAGGATGGCCCAACTTCTTGGGCCCTTGCAACCGCGTGGGAGACCTGGAGGAAGCTCCTGGCTCCTGGCTTTGGATCGGCCCAGCTCCAGCTATTGTGGCTATTTGCGGAATGAACCAGTGGATAGAAGCTCTCTGTCTCTGTCTCTCTCTCCCTCTCTGTCTCTCTGTCTCTCTCTCTCTCTCTCTCTCCCTCTCTATGTAGAGACCCCTCAAAAGATGATCAAACAATTCAAGTGACCCTTAACTCTAAATAGCTGAGGTAGTTATAAAATAATATGCAGAGACTAACATTTTGTTAAAATATATTTTAGTTGCCTATTTAAACAAGCCATATAACTTAAAGTTTAACAGCAAGGAAATAAAATACTTCCATTTTATAGGTGAAAAATTTGAGGCTCAGGAGTATAAGCTACTTATTTAACTTTATCATTATCAAGGATAGGTGTGCAACACAGATAAGTGTGACTATGAAACCCGTAGAGTTTCCTTGAATCAAAACCATATTCAACTGATATTCGGATAAGATGCTCAGGTTGAGAGGAAGGAAATGACAGTGATATGAAAAATACCTAACCCTGAGCCTATAGACTCAAAAGATTCCAGGAACACCATTACTACATAATTTCTCCTCCACAACTTTCAGCAGATCCTTCCATTATTTAAAAATGAAACTTATGAGAATAGTGTATTTCACCAGGTCTCAGGCTCCCATTGTGCGAAATTCAAGGAAGGGGATGAACTCGAATGTCAAGAAAATCATCAGCAAACCAGAATAGAAAAAAGGAAGAAAAACAGAAATTTTCAAATCAGTTCTCCTCATCTTTTTTTCTACCAACAACCACTTACTTCTTGCAAACTTGACAAAAGAGACGAGAAAAATTCTCTTAGAAGCTGGTGTATCTGAGCTTGGGGGCAACAAGAATGGTGATAGGACTCTCTGAAAGTGGCCTGTGCGTGAGAACCTGCAAACTCCAAGCCTGGAAAGTCAGCATTTCTTCAGAGTCAGAAGGAAACTCAGACTGAGGAGATTAACTCAGGGCCTAGAGCCTTGGCCTAGGAAGAGTTTTATTGTGGATTTGAAACTTCTTGAGATCCGAAGTCCAGGAACTCTGGGTATTTACTCGAGCATAGGAGCTGAATCAATCACTCTAGGACTCTGGGGATTTCCTTGTAAAATCATTTCAGGGCACAGGAGACTACAGAGAGAGTTTGAGGTCCTGTCCCAGGAGCCTGATTAGAAATCTGGGCAATTAGTAGAACAAAACTCTTTAACTTTGGTTACTGACTAAAAGAGTTGCTTGAATCTTAAAAACTGAAATGTTTGTCAACAAATCTAAGAATGCAGAAGAAACATGTAAAATAAAATAATTATTTTATTCTAAAAAAAAAAAAAAACACTACAAAAAATCAGCCAAGCGAGAAGCTGGTTTTTTGAAAAAATAAACAAAATTGACACCCCATTGGCCCAACTAACTAAAAAAAGAAGAGAAAAGACCCAAATCAATAAAATCAGAGATGAAAAAGGAAACGTAACAACAGACACCACAGAAATAAAAAGAATCATCAGAAATTACTACAAGGACCTGTATACCAGCAAACAGGAAAACCTATCAGAAATGGATAGATCCCTGGACACATGCAATCTACCAAAATTGAACCATGAAGACATAGAAAACCTAAATAGACCCATAACTGAAACAGAAATTGAAACAGTAATAAAGGCCCTCCCAACAAAGAAAAGCCCAGGACCAGATGGATTCACTGCTGAATTCTACCAAACATTTAAAGAAGAACTAATCCCATTTCTACTCAAACTATTCAGAACAATCGAAAAAGAGGGAATCCTCCCAAATTCTTTCTATGAAGCCAGCATCACCTTAATCCCTAAGCCAGAGAAAGATGCAGCACTGAAAGAAAATTACAGACCAATATCCCTGATGAACATAGACGCAAAAATCCTCAATAAAATTCTGGCCAATAGAATGCAACAACACATCAGAAAGATCATCCACCCAGACCAAGTGGGATTCATCCCTGGTATGCAGGGATGGTTCAACATTCGCAAATCAATCAATGTGATTCACCACATTAACAGACTGCAAAAGAAAAAACCATATGATTATCTCAATTGATGCAGAGAAAGCATTCGATAAAATTCAACACCCTTTCATGATGAGAACTCTAAGCAAATTGGGTATAGAAGGAACATTCCTCAATATAATCAAAGCAATTTATAAAAAACCCACAGCCAGCATCCTATTGAATGGGGAAAAGTTGGAAGCATTTCCACTGAAATCTGGCACCAGGCAGGGATGCCCACTCTCACCACTGCTATTTAACATAGTTCTGGAAGTTTTATCCAGAGCCATCAGACAAGAAAAAGAAATCAAAGGAATACAAATCGAGAAGGAAGAACTCAAACTATCCCTCTTTGCAGACGATATGATTCTGTACTTAGAGGATCCAAAGAACTCTACTAAGAGACTATTGGAACTCATAGAGGAGTTTGGCAAAGTGGCAGGATATAAAATCAATGAACAAAAAGCAACAGCCATTATATATACAAGCAATGTCACGGCTGAGAAAGAACTGCTAAGATCAATCCCATTCACAATAGCTACAAAAACAATCAAATACCTTGGAATAAACTTAACCAAGTACGTTAAAGATCTCTACGATGAGAATTACAAAATCTTAAAGAAAATAGAAGAGGATACCAAAAAATGGAAAAATCTTCCATGCTCATGGATTGGAAGAATCAACATCATCAAAATCTCCATTCTCCCAAAAGCAATTTATAGATTCAATGCAATACCAATCAAGATACCAAAGACATTCTTCTCAGATCTAGAAAAAATGATGCTGAAATTCATATGGAGGCACAAGAGACCTCGAATAGCTAAAGCAATCTTGTACAACAAAAACAAAGCCGGAGGCATCACAAGACCAGATTTCAGGACATACTACAGGGCAGTTGTAATCAAAACAGCATGGTACTGGTACAGAAACAGATGGATAGACCAATGGAACAGAATTGAAACACCAGAAATCAACCCAAACATCTACAGCCAACTTATATTTGACCAAGGATCTAAAACTAATTCCTGGAGCAAGGACAGTCTATTCAATAAATGGTGCTGGGAAAACTGGATTTCCACGTGCAGAAGCATGAAGCAAGACCCCTACCTTACACCTTACACAAAAATCCACTCAACATGGATTAAAGACCTAAATCTATGACCTAACACCATTAAGTTATTAGAGAACATTGTAGAAAACCTTCAAGATATTGGCACAGGCAAAGAATTTCTGGAAAAGACCCATGAGGCACAGGGAGTCAAAGCCAAAATCAACTATTGGGATTGCATCAAATTGAGAAGTTTCTGTACTGCAAAAGAAACAGTCAGGAGAGTGAAGAGACAACCGACAGAATGAGAAAAATATTTGCAAACTATGCAACAGATAAAGGGTTAATAACCAGAATCTACAAAGAGATCAAGAAACTCCACAAAAACAAAACCAACAACCCACTTAAGAGATGGGCCAAGGACCTCAATAGACATTTTTCAAAAGAGGACATCCAAATGGCCAACAGGCACATGAAAAAATGTTCAAGGTTGCTAGCAATCAGGGAAATGCAAATCAAAAGCACAATGAGGTTTCACCTCACCCCGGTGAGAATGGCTCACATACAGAAATCTACCAACAACAGATGCTGGCGAGGATGTGGGGAAAAAGGGACACTAACCCACTGTTGGTGGGAATGCAAACTGGTCAAGCCACTATGGAAGTCAGTCTGCAGATTCCTCAGAAACCTGAATATAACCCTACCATTCGACCCAGCCATCCCACTCCTTGGAATTTACCCTAAGGAGTTTAAATTGACAAACAAAAAAGCAGTCTGCACCCTAATGTTTATTGCAGCACAATTCACAATAGCCAAGACCTGGAACCAACCTAAATGCCCATCAACGATAGACTGGATAAAGAAATTATGGGATATGTATTCTTTAGAATACTATACCGCAGTAAGAAACAACGAAATCCAGTCATTTGCAACAAAATGGAGGAATCTGGAACACATCATGCTGAGTGAAGTAAGCCAGTCCCAAAGGGAAAAATACCATATGTTCTCCCTGATCGGTGACAACTGACTGAACACCAAAAAGGAAACCTCCTGAAGTGAAATGGACACTATGAGAAATGGTGAAATGGTGACTTGATCAGCATAGCCCTCACTGTTAATGAACAACTTAATACATTATCCCTCTTAGTATTTTTTTGTCTGTTCTACTTAATATGACTGGTTTAATTCTTTAATTATCTCACAGTTAATCTTAAGTGTTGAAAATTAACTGAAAAGTGATCCCTGTTAAACATAAGAGTGGGAATAAGAGAGGGAAGAGATGTATAATTTGGGACATGCTCAAGCTGACTTGCCCCAAATGGTAGAGTTAGAAACATACCAGGGGATTCCAATTCAATCCCATCAAGGTGGCATGTACCAATGCCATCTCACTAGTCCAAGTGATCAATTTCAGTTCACAATTGATCATAATGAAAGGACTAAGAGTCAAAGGGAGCACATAAACATGTCTAGTACCTGCTAACACTAACCGATAGAATAAATAAAGGGGAGAGTGATCCAACATGGGAAGTGAGATACTCAGCAGACTCATAGAATGGCGGATGTCCTAAATAGCACTCTGGCCTCAGAATCAGCCCTAAAGGCATTCGGATCTGGCTGAAAATCCATGAGAGTATTTCAGGCATGGAAAGCCAAGACACTCTGGCAAAAAGATCTCTGTGAGTGAGATCCCAGTGGAAAGAACAGGTCTTCAAAGAAGGAGGTACCTTTCTCTGAAAGGAGGAGAGAACCTCCACTTTGACTATGACCTTGTCTAAACAAGATAAGAGTCGGAGAACTCAAGGGGCTTCCATAGCCTTGGAAACTCATGACTGGTGCATAGGGAGATTACTGATGTCATAGACAGGAGTGTCAATTTGTAAAGTCAACAACAGGAGGCACGGTGCACTTACTCCTCATGTAGGATCTCTGTCCTTAATGTGCTGTACATTGAGGCTTAATGCTATAACGAGTACTCAAACAGTATATTTCACTTTGTGTTTCTATGGGGGTGCAAATGGTTGAAATCTTTACTTAATGTATACTAAATTGATCTTCTGTAAAAAGAAAAAAAAAGAAAAGAAATTATCAATTCCCAACTTGACTCTCACTGGGATTAAACATGACAATAGGTCTGATCTGATTTCATCATCATTTAAAAAAATCATCTATTATTTTTCACTTTATGTTTCTGTGTGGGAGCAAGCTGTTGAAATCCTTACTTAAGGTATACTAAGCTGATCTTCTGTATATTAAGATAATCGAAAATGAATCTTGATGTGAATGGAAGGGGAGAGGGAATGGGAAAGGGGAGGGTTGTGGGTGGGAGGGTCGTTATGGGGGGGAAGCCATTGTAATCCATAAGCCGTACTTTGGAAATTTATATTCATTAAATAAAAGATAAAACAAGAAATTATGCCATTGTAAAAATTAAAAGAGTGAGGGTAGAACCTCAGTTTTCCTCAGGGAAAAAGAGTAGGATAGAAACCATCATTATGTGCATAAAACTATACATATGAAACACTTGAACTATGTTCCCATCATATAAATGTAAAAATCAAGTGATCGCTGTTAAATATAAGAGTGGGAATAAGAGAGGGAAGAGATGTGCAATTCGGGACATGCTCAAGCTGACTTACCTCAAACATACCAGGGGATTCCAATTCAATCCCATCAAGGTGGCATGTACCAATGCCATCTCACTAGTCCAAGTGATCAATTTCTGTTCACAATTGATCATAATGATAGGACTAAGAACCAAAGGGATCACATAAACAAGACTAGTGTCTGCAAATACTAGCTGATAGAATGAAAAAGGAAGAGAACGATCCAACATGGGACGTGAGATACACAGCAGACCCATAGAATGGCAGATGTCCTAAACAGCACTCTGGCCTCAGAATCAGCCCTTAAGGCATGCGGACCCGGCTGAAAAGCTCATGAGAGTATTTCAGGCATGGAAAGCCAAGACACTCTGGGGAAAAAAAAAAAAAAAACCTAAATGAAAGATCTCTGCGAGTGAGATCCCAGTGGAAGAACGGGTCATCAAAGAAGGAGGTAGCTTTCACTGAGGGAGGAGAGAACTTCCACTTTGACCATGGCCTTGTCTAAATATGATCAGAGTCAGTGAACTCAGGGGGCGTCCATAGCCTTGGCAACTCATGACAAGAGCCTAGGGTGATTACTGAGGCCATAAACAAGAGTGTCAATTTGTTAAGTCAACAACAGGAGTCACTGTGCACTTACTCCTCATGTAGGATCTCTGTCCTTAGTGTGCTCTACATTGAGATTTAATGTTATAACTAGTACTCAAACACTATTTTTCACTTTATGTTTCTGTGTGGGAGCAGACTGTTGAAATCTTTACTTAATGTATGCTAAATTGATCTTCTGTATATAAAGAGAAATGAAAATGAATCTTGATGTGAATGGAAGGGGAGAGGGAGTGGGAAAGGGGAGGATTGTGGGTGGGAGGGACGTTATGGGGGGGGAAGCCATTGTAATCTATAAGCTGTACTTTGGAAATTTATATTCATTAAATAAAAGTTAAAAAAATCAATTAAAATTCAATTAAACAATATAAAAAGAATACCAGCTTGGTTACTACAAGGAATAAAGTGACTGATAAAAGAATTACCCCACATTAAATAAAAAGCAAAGATGTATCAAATTTTTTAAAAAAGTATAAAGATCTATTTTCAGTATACTTAATGATTATTAGCTGACCTTACTCTAAGTAAAAGAGTTCAACAAATAGTATGAAGAGAAAAAAATGGTAAAAGGCTCAATATCCACAAATGGTTTTAAAAAAAGTACTTAAAAGATAAATGTGTGAGGAACCATCGATTCCAATCTTTTTTTTTTTTTTTTTTACAGGCAGAGTGGACAGTGAGAGAGAGAGAGACAGAGAGAAAGGTCTTCCTTTGCCGTTGGTTCACTCTCCAATGGCCGCCGCGGCTGGCGCGCTGCGGCCGGCGCAGCGCGCTGATCCGATGGCAGGAGCCAGGAGCCAGGTGCTTTTCCTGGTCTCCCATGGGGTGCAGGGCCCAAGCACCTGGGCCATCCTCCACTGCACTCCCTGGCCACAGCAGAGAGCTGGCCTGGAAGAGGGGCAACCGGGACAGAATCCGGCGCCCCGACCGGGACTAGAACCCTGTGTGCCGGCGCCGCTAGGCGGAGGATTAGCCTAGTGAGCCGCGGCGCCGGCCCCGATTCCAATCTTTTTAGAACAGCCAATTTGGATTTCCCCATAGAAGCCCTGAGTAAAAAATTACAGTGGGAAACAAACTGATTGATGTCTTAATAGACCCTGGACACTCCTATTTAAAGTAAAACATTAATCTTATTTTAAGGACTTTCAGTCTATTATAATCATAGGACTATCTGGGTAGATAAAACATTGACCATTCTTAGAACCATTAAAATGCAAACTTGGGGACTGTGCAGAAAGGATCTTTTGGCAAATGCCAGAATATCCTAAACCTCTCCTCTGCTGAGACCTCCAATTCAAATTTAAATGCTCAACTAACTTTTTCATCAGGACAAGTCAACATTAATATTTCCTGAGAATAGGCTTGGAACATTCTGATAGTCCTCACAGGAATGCTTGCCAAAGAAGAGGACTTCTTTCCCCAAAAATGTTAAGGGAGATCTAGACTACTCCTATTCAGGTTGATCTTATCTATGGACCAGCCCTTGACAGAGCCAAACCTGAAACTCTTCACGGACAGAGGCAGAATCATGAATCATGGTAAATGTCATGCCAGGGATGGGATAATAACTTTCTAGGAGGCCCTTGAGGTCAGAGTCCTACTACCAAGGAATTCAACACAAAAACAAACATCATTGCCCTTACTTAAGCTTTCCCTCTGGTGAATATCTACGTCAACTCAAGGCAAGCTTTTTCATTCTCTCTCTCTCTCTCTCTCTCTCTCTCTCTCTCTCTCTGTGTGTGTGTGTGTGTGTGTGTGTGTGTCTTTCTCTCTGACCTATCTCTCCCTTTCAATTAGAGTTAAAATAGCAAATCTATAAAGCATACAATAAAATAATATATTTAGGGCAAAGAGGAAGCTATAAGCTACACTGGAAAAAGACACATTAATAGGGACAAATAAGTTAATCAGTTTGACAGGTGTAGTCTCATCAATTACTGTAAATGGCACATTTTAACAATAGAATACTTTTTAAATGTTTCAGAAAAGCATCTAAACTAGTAATCTGTAACTATGTAAGCCTGCATTCAAAAAAGAATATAAGAAATGGGGCCGGCACCTTGGCTCTCTTGGTTAATCCTCCGCCTGCAGCACCGGCATCCCATGTGGGCGCAGGGTTCTAGTCCCGGTTGCTCCTCTTCCAGTCCAGCTCTCTGCTGTTACCCAGGAAGGCAGTGGAGAATGGCCCAAGTGCTTGGGCCCTGCACCCGCATGGGAGACCAGGAGGAAGCACCTGGCTATTGGCTTCAGATCGGCGCAGCGCCGGCCATGGCAGCCATTTGAGGAGTGAACCAGAAAGGAAGACCTTTTTCTCTGTCTCTCTTTCTTACTGTCTAACTCTATCTGTCAAATAAATAAAAAAAAATTTAAAAAAGAATATAAGAAATGAATCATGTGTAGGCATTTAACAGAAAATATTTATAACATACAGACACTAACAAAAATTGTTTTACTTTAGGAAAGTCAAACTAGAATTAAAAATGAGTGTATTCAAGAATCAATATTGAGCAAAGCAGTAGATAATCATATTTTAAATCTTAATAAATGTTCATTGAATGTAAAAATGTTAATTGTAATCATGACTAATTAAGATTTAAGTCCTGTAGATAAAAGCCTGGAAGCTAAAAGCCAAATGACAGTTCTATGAATTATTAAGATTTAAGTGTTATGTTAAATTGTTTAAATCTTTCTGTCTGTTGTTTAGGAAAAGATTGAAACTGCAGATAGGATTTAGACATTCGAAATTAATTATACGAAGGCGTGCTAATATAATCCACACTGAGGTTACTCCCATCTCTCTCCATTTATTGGCTTCAGTAACCTTTCTCACTGACATTCCATGCAATAAAGATCATTCTGAAGATAAATTATATGAAAATTGTAGCGATTGTTAGGTCAATAAAGCACAGCAACAGTTTCAAGTTATTTAAATGAATAATTATCCTAAAATGTTTGAATATAAATGAATAATTACACTAAAATATTTTCCTTGTGCACAAAGAAAGGAGGCTAACAAATGAGTCAACATTCCAAATTAAACCATTCCAATTAAGGTGTAGATTTTCCATCATCTGTCATTTAATATAGCTGAACAAGAATTCTAGGAGAGGTTAATAATGATAACATGGTTTCAGGATAAGAGAAAATATAATCAGGAAGAAATGAGGGAAGTTACATCACAGATTTACCTGAGTGTACGTTACTTGTGTGTCTGCACACGTGCATGCATATCCATCCACCTCTGTGTTTGTGATTTTGTTTGGCTACTCCTGTGTGTATGATGATCTAAGTTCATCATTCATTCAACAAATATTTACATATCCCTTCCCAAAACACAAACATTATGCTACTTTCTGGTGATACAATGCCGAGCTTTTATTTTCTGAGGTGGGTGAGAGAATATTTATTAGACATGCCCAGGGTGAGGAAAAGAACACTGAGCTATTCTGTGTTCAAGCATTGTGTGAAAACCCATTTACTCACAATAGCAAGAGAGAATAAACAAAAATCAAAATGTTAGTTTTGTGAAGCTAACTCCAATATTAAAGTGTGAAGAAAAGTTCATAGTAAGAAGAGACTGAAGGATAAGAGATGTAATCGTTTTAATTGAAGACGGAATATCTGCAATAAATGAAGTCATACAATTTGGTGTGCTGCCCAGAGAGTTTGCCCTGGAAATTTGGGGGTGTTGTGGAATAGTAGTGAGCCAATAAAGAATATCATCACTCCTCTGTACACATAAATAAGGACTTCAAGTCATATGGCCAGAGTAGAAACCTATAAAATATTTACGCAGAAACATCTATAACTCTGTAGGTTGGGAAACTATATACTTATTTAGATTATTATACAGAGGTATGCACCATTCAGGGAATGGAATTTGACCTAGTGAGTACCACTACATAATAATGAGAAGCTAGAGAAAGCATATAATTCCTAATCTCTAATAAAGCTTTTTCTTTAGCCAGTTCTCCTCAACTGAGGAAGAGGCCTTCACTCAGTCATCCATGAGGGCACAATTGTCTTTCTACTTGTAGAGACTCCAAATAAAGAAGTAAATTTGCACTTCTGTTACTCCAAGATGAAAATACAGAAAGATTCTGCTTACGAATCAGCACCTTAAATATGTCATCAATCATTTAACCCATTGCTCCCAACCACAATCTCTCAATGCACCATTAAATAAACTGAAGGAATAAATAAAGAGATTTATTTTTAAAAATGACTCACTAGTGACTAGATTGGCAAATTCTAACATGTTGCTTTAGATTTAGAATTCTACCATGGAAGGGTACAAATAAAACTTAATTGATTATCTTGATTTTTAAATAGCACAGATTGTATGAAATACATCCTAATTTATTGACTTGCTAGTAATAGCTTGGCTGTTGCTTTCTGATCTGTATCTAAATGAGAATAGAAATCATGCTTTCAAATCAATATTAACAAATAAAGGATGATAAAAGTAAATATTTGACAATGATAACATGCAATAACTTTCATAACACTAGTGATTATTACTAAATATTTTTATTGCTAAATTAGAGTATGCAAATAAGTAAGATTTTTGTTTACCAATACACTCAGCCCATGAACCAGTTAAATACCAAACTCCCAACTAGGAAGGGCAAGGAAAAGATTGGTCTTTCTCCTGATCACTTCCTGGTACAGAATATATGTTTCATTTTGATTGTCTGATTCTGGTTTATCATGTTCTAACCTGATGTTTTACCCATTAAGAAACAAATGACTACAGGTTGTGACTTCAAAGCTGCACTGACTTCTACATAAGAAAGAACAGTGGGCTGGCAGAATAAGTTACCTCTTGTATTCCATGCTAAGCAAAATAGTGAAAAAAAAGAAATAAAAGTATTTACTAAATTTTAAGGAAGAAAGAATTATCTCTATACTAAATTCAAAACAATTGAAAGGTAGAAAATCCTTTCAAACCCCTTCTATGATGTCAACATCACCTTAATTCCTAAACCAAAAAAAGATACAAAAGAGAAAGAGAATGATAGACCAATATCCCCAATGAACGTAGATGCAAAAATCCTCAACAAAATACTAGCTAAGGTCATTAACCAGCACCATGGGATTTATTCCTGGTACGCAGGCACGCTTCAACATTCAGAAACCAATAAATATATCACATTAACAAACAGAAGAACAAAAACTCTATGATTATCTCAATAGATGCAGAGAAAGTGATAAAAATCCCAACATCCTTTTATGATGAAAACCATAAGCAAGTTGGGTATAGAAGGAACAATACCTCAACATAATCAAGGCAAAAGTGGAAACATTTCCACTAAGATACAGAACCACAAAAAGATACCCACCATCACCACTGCTATTCAATATAGTTGCAGAAGTTTTAACCAGAGCCATTAGGCAAAAAAGGGGGAAAAAAGGAAAAGGAGCAAGTCAAACTACCCCTATTTGCAGATGACATGATTCTATATATGGGAGAATCGAAAGACTCTACTAAGAGACTATGGGAACTCATAAAAGAGTTTGGTAAAGTAACAGGACATAAAATTAACACAAAAAATCCATAGCCTTTTTATACACAGACATTTTCATGGCTGAGAAAGAACTTCTAAGATCAATTCCTTTAATAGCTTAAAAAAAAACTCGGAAAAAATTAACCAAGAAATTCTAGGATCTCTGCTACAAAAATTTCAAAACATTAAAGAAACAGAAGAAGACAGAAAAATGCAAAAATATTCCATGTTTGTGGATTGGAAGAATCAGCATCATGAAAATGTCCATGCTACCCAAAACAATTTACAGAATTGATGTTATCCCAATCAATATGCCAATGATATTCTTTCTCAGATCTAGAAAAAGTGGATGCTAAAATTCAAAAGAACCAAAAAAGCAAAAGCAATCTTATACAACAACAATGAAGCCAGAGGCATCACATTCTCAGATCTCAAGACATACTACAAGGCAGTTATAACCAAAACAGCCTGGTACTAGTAAATAAAACAGATTTGTAGACAAGTAGAACAGAACAGAAATTCCAGATATCAATCCATGCATATACAACCAACTTATTTTTGACAAAATGGCTAAAATCAATACCTAGATTAAGGACATTCTCTGCAACAGATGGTGCTGGGAAAACTAGATCTCATGTGCAAGAATATGAAATAAGACTCCAACCTTGGCCGGTGCCGTGGCACAGTAGGTTAATCCTCCGCCTGCAGCATCAGCATCCCATATGGGTGCCGGTTCTAGTCCCAGCTGCTCCTCTTCCAATCCAGCTCTCTGCTGTGGCCTGGGAAAGCATTGGAGGATGGCCTGAGTGCTTGGGCCCCTGCACCCATGTCAGAGACCTGGAAGATGCTCCTGGCTCCTGGTCAGATCAGCACAGCTCCAGCTGTTGTGGCCATTTGGGGAGTGAATCAATGGAAGGAAGACCTTTCTCTCTGTCTCTCCCTCTCACTGTCTGTAACTCTTTCAAATAAAATAAATAAAAATCTTTTTAAAAAAGTCTCCTACCTATACCTTTCACAAAAATTCACTCAAAATGGATCAAGGAACTGAACCTATGCATTGGCACCATCAAATATCTTGAGAATATTGGAAAAACTCTGCAAGACATTAGCATGGGCAAAAACTTCTTGAAAAAAAATATCTCAGAAGCACAGGCAACCAAAGTCAAACTTGAAAAATGGGATTAAAATAAGTTGAGAAGCTACTGCACTGGAAAAAAAGAATACTCAGCTATGTGAAGAGACAACTAACAAAATGGGAGAAAATATTTGCAAATTTGTAACTGATAAAGGATTAATATCCAGAATCTATAAACAGGTCACTAAACTCAAAAACAACAAAACAAACAATCCAGTTAAGAAATAGACAAGGCCGGCGCCGCGGCTCACTAGGCTAATCCTCCCCCTTGCAGCGCCGGCACACAGGGTTCTAGTCCCGGTCAGGGCGCCAGATTCTGTCCCGGTTGCTCCTCTTCCAGGCCAGCTCTCTGCTGTGGCCCGGGAGTACAGTGGAGGATGGCCCAAGTGCTTGGGCCCTGCATCTCATGGGAGACCAGGAGAAGCACCTGGCTCCTGCCTTCGGATCAGCGTGGTGTGCTGGCCGCAGCGTGCCGGCCGTGGCAGTCATTGGAAGGTAAACCAACGGCAAAGGAAGACCTTTCTCTCTGTCTCTCTCTCTCACTGTCCACTCTGCCTGTCAAAAAAAAAAAAAAAAAGAAAAGAAAAGAAATAGACAAAAGACTTGAACAGGCATTTTTCTTTTTTCCTCTTTTTCAGAGGAAAGCTTTATTGTCAGTTAGGAAAAGCCCGAAGGCCAGGGAGAGAGGGCAAGAGTAAGAGAGAGAGGAAGTCAAGAGAGAGACATCAAGTGAAAGAGAGCATAAATTTATCATTGTTCAGTAAATTACCTTATGATTATTGTAAGGCCACCACAAAACACACCAAACACCAGAGTTAAGGGAAAGGCTTATTTTCATGTGGGGGAAGCCTGACGGGCTGGGGGTAAGGGCAAGAGAGTAAGAGAGGAATCAGGAGGGCACTTGTATGGGAAGCAGGTCCTGTTATACCTTTGCAGGGGGACTGGGAAGTAGGAGCATATATTTCTGTACTATTTTATATCACCCTCCCCTGAGACCACAATGATTTCTGAATATTCTTTCCAATCAGATAGATCCCTGCCTTTGGGACCCAATATACTTTGGTAGCCCTTCACCACACCTCCATAAAAATACTGAGTGACTTTGTATCTAGTTAGGCTATTCTACATTTTCTGAGCTCCAATTCGATTATCATGCTGCTTCTCCTGACCAATCCCCATGTCCATCCTGGCCCCCTGTAGGACATTCTCATCACACATCACTTAGAGCACACCATCCATTTCACCTTCCCACATTTAAACATCACAAATTCTCATCTCACAGGAAATCTGGCTTTGCCTGCTCCCTGTCTTCCTCCCCCTATAACATTCTCCCAACCCCAAGTCTACGAGTCAAAACTAGAAGAGCATCATTCTTGGAAACCAGATCATTGACCCCTCTGACCACCAGTCTCACTTGGTAAATAATAATTTCTCTCCCCCAGCTAATGGCAAATACACATAACCAGTCCTGTTTCCAGGCTCCCTCATTCACTGTGTGTGTCCCTGACTCTTCTAAGCCCAACTCCCACTTCTGTGCAGACCATCCTCCTCCACAGTATAGCTTATCTCTTTGGAAACCTACCTCAAAAACTAGGATGACACAATGCCTTTTTCCAAATACAAGTTACTTACATAAATAAGAGATTTTCTTTCTTTGTGAGAGTAACATTTACCTCTGCTTCCCAACTAACTACACCAACACTTACATTCTTGTCTATCTCCTAATGCTAGTTTAGCCAAAATAACCAATCTACCACTTTCTCTATCCACAAGTATTCCCTGCAGAACATCTGTCACCCTAATGTTATTGGGTAACTTTAAGCCACAATTCATTTGTTGGGTTCTTGTCTTAAGTTTAGAGAAGCATTCTAAATTCAGATACAAACAAGATGGGCAACGTGGTAAAGTTCAGGATTTATTTGGGGAAGTGAGAGAAATACACAGGAATGTGAGAGCTTTATTAAGGGAAAGGGGCCCAAGAAGGTAAACCAGGAGTTCCATACCAGGCTCTTCCAGAGAGTGGACCAGAGACTGCAAGCAAGAGAGGGCACAGGGATAGGAGTGCACCTAGAGGTGGCACATGAAAGCAGGCACGAGAAGAGGGAAAAGATATATGAAAGCGCACAAAAGGTATATGAGAGAGCAGGGTGGGCCCAGCGTGCTCCACACCTCTTACTCATTTCTAATCGGGAAGTGGCTACATGGCCTAGTTGACAGGTGGACAGGTGGGTGGAAACAGCCGAGACCAAGTAGGGGCAAGAGGGTTGTGGTCTCCAGCTCATGAACCTAACCAATCTAATCCTATCTCCCTGGTCAGGTCCCATATCACTAACACTCCTCCTAGGCAGCTTGTGATTTGCTACCTGAGTGTGTACAGTGGTAAGAGGACTAGCTAATCCCTAATACCAGGCATTTTCTTTATTTTTTTAGAAATATATATTTATTTACTTGAAAGGCTGAGTTACGGAGAGAGAGGGAGAGAGAGGGAGAGAGAAGGAGGTAGGGGAGAGAGAGAGATGTCTTCCATCTGCTGGTTCATCCCCACATGGCTGAAAAAGCCCAAGCTGGGTCACACCAAAACTAGGAACCAAGAATTCCATTGAGGTCTCCCACATGGAAGGAGGGGAGCCAGTACTTCAGCCATCATCCAGTCATTTCTCAGGAGCATTAGCAGGGACCTGGATCAGAAGCAGAGGAGCCAGATTTGAACCGGTGCACATATGGGAACCCGGCATTGTAGGTGGTAGCTTAACTCTCTATGCCACAAAGCCATCCCTACTACTAGGACCTTTCTAAAGATATACAAAAAAAAGGAGTTCTCTGTTTATTTCTAAGGAAGAATGCTGTTTTTATGCAAACCAATACGGTCTTGTCCATGACGCTTCTCACGAGCTGACAGACAAGACACACAGAATTTGACAATGGATGTCTAACCCTTAGAGCAGCTGGTTTTGAAAATCACTCTGGCTACCTTGGTTTGGCCCCTTCCCACTCCCCTTATAATGGCTTTCTTCTTCAATCTCGAGAGCCATGCCTCCGTCAGTCGTGAGAGTGGTTTGTTCACTCAGTGGTCCAGAACCTCACGCAAACCATGCCAGCGACATCCTCCTACTGTGGGACATCTGGTACTGGCCACTGCCTTAAAACCGTCAGTTCCCGTGGGACTGGGGAGGGAAAGGAAAATCACCTCCCTGACTATGCAGCGTCTCAGCAGGAAGCATCCCCTGAGACTGCCTTCTCCCGTTTCCCGGTTCCTTCCCTTTCTCAGGAACATATTTTGCATGAAATACCCCAAGTCGTTTTACTTTCCATTCCTTTCTTTACATACAAAAATGCTGGACTGTTACGACTTGTTAGGTTATAGGGGATACAAATGATTAACTCTGCACCTGCTAAAAATGGGTTCAAGCGAAATGACCTGAAGATAAATACTGTGGTATTTAGTTGCCGAAGATTCTGCTCATTTGACTCTAACTTTTACAGCTCCTTGCCAGAGATATCCTGGGCTGATAAAACCATGCAGTATGTATTGTTGACTTTTTGAACACCTGACAAGAGGGCTTTTTTGCTCATCCAGGCCCAATTTATCAAGGTAGATACAGATCTCTGTAAGAATACATATCCTTTCCCAGGCAAATAACATCAAAGGACAGCTGCTCATAACCCAGACCTCCCAGCTTCCTGTCCAGGTGAGTTAAATCATCTTTATCTTGACTATGAGGGTATTTCAAAAAGTTCACAGAAAAAAAGAAATGATAAGTACATTTCAGTGCAAAAATTTTTTAAAATCCATGCATTTTGAAACAACTTTATGCCAAAATATTGACTGTTAAATGAAATGAATTAACTTTACAAACACAAAAACAAATGACAATTTTCAAAGCTCTGTTAAACTGAATTTATCAGTTAACTGCCCTCCCCCAAAAATCTTTAGTCTCATAGAAATTCATTTCTGAATTTGGAAAAACATGTAACTACAGAACTGAATGATTTTATATAAATTCTTTCAGAAAATGAAACATGAAAAAACTTTCTCTAATTCATTTCCTCACACCAAACTCTGATAATGGATTAGCCTTTGTCACTGAGAACCAAGCCCAAGCCCCGTGGGTCCTTTGGAAGCTGCCTGTCTTCTGGCCCTATTGGTCAGGTGGACAAAGGGCAAAGGAAAGCTCGGGGCAGTGGGTCCCAGTTGGGCAAGTTCAGTCCCTGCAGCTTCCCTCAGAAACCCAGGTTAGGGACGTGGGGAGGGCAAGGGGAAGAAATATCTGGATTTACCATACCTTCACAGGGCAAGCCAAGTCTGGTGAGAAGATCCGAGAGGAACAGCTTGGTTTATCATACAGAGACCACACTGCATGAGGCATCTGATACTTATGGAGCTTTAGGCAATAAACCAGAAGGGGATGGCAGGTGGCAGAAAAGCCATGTAGAAGACAAGAGGAAGAGCTCAAGTTGAAACACTTCCTTCAGTTAAGGGTCCTGAAATGGCCAAAGTGTAACCCCAGGGATTGAATTCTGAGTTGGAGGAAGTGGAAAAGAAAAACAGACATGTCGCCATGCAAGTTGGTCCACACTCGGTTTATTGTTTCCTTTAGCTGCGATCGGGTGACAAAAGGCAGGATTTTCATTTCTCATTGAAACCCTTGACATTTCCGTTGTCTTTTGAAGGAATTACTAGTTACTGTGGGAGAGGAGGAAAAAAACACATGATCAAGTTGTAGATAGTAAATTTCCTCCCACAGCAAAACACAGAGTTGTGGTACTGCCTAGTAAAAGGTTCGTGTTGAAGCCTTTAGGATTTTCTTTGATTTCAGGGAAACTATCATTGTTAATCAGAAGTATTTAAAATGAGAAAAAGGCCGGCGCCGCGGCTCACTAGGCTAATCCTCCCCCTTGCAGCGCCGGCACACCAGGTTCTAAGTCCCGGTCAGGGCGCCAGATTCTGTCCCGGTTGCTCCTCTTCCAGGCCAGCTCTCTGCTGTGGCCCGGGAGTGCAGTGGAGGATGGCCCAAGTGCTTGGGCCCTGCATCTCATGGGAGACCAGGAGAAGCACCTGGCTCCTGCCATCCAATCGGCGCGGTGCACCAGCCGCAGCGCGCCAGTCGTGGCGGCCATTGGAGGGTGAACCAATGGCAAAGGAAGACCTTTCTCTCTCTCTCTCTCTCACTGTGCACTCTGCCTGTTAAAAATAAATAAATAAATAAAATAAAATAAAATGAGAAAAAAATTTTTGGCTGAAATGTTCATGAATATTAACATCTTTTTAAAAGAAATATTAATTTTAGTTTTTCCATACTTTAGACTAAATAACTTCGGTTTTCAAGTTATCAACAATTTTTTGCTATTAAAAATCCACAGACCTGAAGCATTGTGCCTATGGTTCTGCTTAGGAGTTTGTTTCTATAAGCTAATTCATTGATTTTTACATCATATTGGGCTTAATTCTTTTGTTCCATTCTATCAACAGCAGCAAGTTTCTAATGACCTTAAGGGAACTTTATTAAGCTGAATTTTAAAATACTGTGGTTTAAATATTCATCAGTTTAAAAATTAGTAATTTTTCATAGGTTATTTATTTGTGTAATATTTCACCAATTCATTGGCTTACTCAGTACTTAGTCATTAAATTCCAATGCACACTCATTTTAACACACATTTCCTAATACACTTACCTACTACTACTTGTTGATTGGGTGCTTTCCTGTGAGTCTGATCTAAGTGAATAAGGAAATGACACTTTTAGATTGACATAAAACAGGTGATATAATGCAAGTACAGTCATGCTTAATTAGTATGGCAATTTCTTCCTCTTTATACCTTCAATTTTGTAGTAAAAAATAAATATCTGTCAAGTTTCTACTTTTAAATGCATTATCACCAAAAGCAAGCTAAAATTATTTGGCCTCTTTTCTATTTTTCTAGCTATAGAGTCCTTATTTCTAATCCCCAAATAACCTGGGAGAGAAAAAAAGAATGAATTGTGCACAAACGAATCAAGATTAATTTGCAGAGAAAACAAGTAAGATTAGTAAGAATTCAGTAATTACAGTGGCATAATATTGACCTCCCCACCTCTGCTATGTTGTACCTCCAAAAGTTATAGTTGCTCTTTCAACTACTTCAAAAATACTCTTTGTAATATAGCTAGTTCCCCCCAAAAGCAAAAAGGAAATTTATTTATGGAGATTTCTGAGTCCTACTACATATATGTCTGTCTTTCAAAAAAAATCTTGTTTAGTTATGTCTGCCAAAGTAGTTAACTACCAACAGCCCTCACTGGATTTCCAACAGAAAATATTAAAAATAGATGTAAAAAGAACATGGGACCAGTAAAACCACCTACAAGCTGTTCCACTTCTGATCCAGCTCCCTGATAATGGCCTGGAGAGAGCAGTGAACGATGGTCAAAGTACTTGGGACCCTTCCACCTACATGGGAGACCCAGAAGAATCTCCTGGTTCCTGCTTCAGCCTGACCTAGCCCTGGCCCTTACAGCCAGCCGGGGAGTGTACAAGCAGATGGAAAATCAATCTCTCTCTCTCTCTCTCCCTCTGTCTCTCTCTCTGTAATTTTGACTTTCAAATAAATACATAAATCTTTTTTAAAAGGAAGAAATATAGAAAAACATAATAGGTGTCATAACAGTAAAGCATTGTACCTGCTTAGCTTACTAAATTTAAATGAAAAATAAAAGAATGCTTTTCTGTATTCTATAAACAAAGCTAGACTAATGAATTAATAGTCTAAATTATATTCTCCAAATGATGCTTATATTGTCCTATAGTTGATGTCTTCTAGATGATGATGATGATATTTGAATGCCATATTCTAAGATTAGAGACAATCTGTTACAATTGGAGTACTTAACACTAATTAATATGGTTATGTGAAATTCAAGAGTAATAACTCATTCAATAAACAAATGTCTATTGAGCATTTATGCTGCAGAATGACACTATAAACTGAGAAACAAAAGAGGCATGTCCATTACCCTAAAGCAAGTTCAGATCCTAGATGAGTACAACGTTGGGAGACCTGTATGACTGGAACACTGCATCACAACTCCCTGGCGACAGTGACAGAGACAAGAGGCAAAAAAAAAAAAAAAAAAAAAAAAAAAGGGTTTTTTCCCTCATACTTAGCTTGTTGAAAGTAAGAAATGTCTATAAAAGTGTGGTTAGAGGGCCGGTGCTGTGGCGCAGTGGGTTAATGCCCTGGCCTGAAGTGCCAGCATCTCATATGGGCACCGGTTCTAGTCCTGGCTGCTCCTCTTCTGATCCAGCTCTCTGCTATGGCCTGGGAAAGCAGTGGAAGATGGCCCAAGTGCTTGGGCCCCTGCACCCATGTGGGAGACCCGGAGGAAGCTCCTGGCTCCTGGCTTCAGATCAGCGCAGCTCCAGTCGTTGCGGCCAATTGGGGAGTGAACCATCGGATGGAAGACCTCTCTCTGTCTCTCTCTCTCTCTCTGCCTCTCCTCTCTCTGTGTAACTCTGTCTTTCAAATAAATAAATAAATCTTTCAAAAAAGAAAAGAGGGGTTAGAGAGAATGGATACAGAAATACTGCAGCTTTCTTAGAGGATGGAGCGTCTTCCACCAAGAAGGAGAGATACTATATAATGTCATAGCGTTGCCTAGAAAATAGCTTGTGGCTATAAAAGAAATTCTGCATAGCAGTGGATTAATGTAACTAGAAGTCACTTCAAGAAAAAATACAGGATAAAAAAAAGAAAACTTTATGAAGAAGATGAGTAGACATTTCTCATTTGATACAAATGAGAAACTAAAACTTAGAGAATTCAAGAGCATCCTTGTTAACAAAATTGTAGGCTGTTGAGGGTCTTAGGGAAATATTGAATTTTAGTGTGCTTATGATGCTATCTCTTATATAAACTTTTCCAAAGTGGGGAACTCCTTCACTCAGTTGTTCATATTTTGTTTATTAGTCTAAATGCAATCTAAATGAAGAAGCAAAATTTTCTTTTATAAATGTTAGCATAAACTATTGAAAAATGTTCATCTTGTACATTATACAAACTAATTATAAGTACCTATCTCTTACTATATTTCTCTGTGTGAGTCACAAGTATAGGTGATTGATAAAAATTTAGTCAACCAAAGAAAAAAATATTAAATTAATTGATATCTGTTCCTAGAATGGGAAATAATACCAAGCTGATTTAGTAACAGTACTTTATCAAGTGTGGATACTTAAAAATTATTGTGCATATATTTGTGAATTATCAACTTTTTCATTCTTAGTTTTCAATATATTTATTTATAGGAAATACTATCTAAGTTCTTTACCTGCTGGTTTCTGCTTGAGTACTATCTTCTGACGTGGATCTAAATAAAAACATCAAAAAGTCACTCTGAAGAAACTTGCCTACTTTGAGAATAGGCCATTTTGTACCAAAATTAATTCTTAAACACACAGGGCATGCAGATAAGTAATGTTGTTTACTCAAATGTCAAGTGCAATATAAAAAACAAAATTAAACTTCTGCAGTGGTGAAGAAAATAATGATAAAACTGTTTTTCATTATCACTGCTAAGCACAAATTATAAATTTGACTCTAAATTCCTAAATTTGGGCTACAGGGTTCAAATTAACTTTATTTGCTAATATGGAAATTATCACATTGTACAAAAATAAATTTGTGCTTAATTCAGGGAAATCTAGAAGACTGAACTGACTGCATAACTTCTCCCTTCTATTCCACACAATACAAAAAAAGCTAAAGAGAATAGCATACAATTTAACACAAAAGTCAGATTGCTAGCCATTAAAGTTTCAAAGACTGAAAAAGCTAGAATTTCAAAGACAAAGAAACAAAGAAGGAGCTAAAGCTGAGTGCCCTAAGTGATGTGCTTCTAAGAATCCTAGCTTGGAAGGAGTTGAGGGATGGACCCACACATGTTTGAAAGCTGGGATTCTAAGAGGGGTAAAGGCCTGGTGTCTGTGCTGTTATATTGCTTTGTTAAGAATATCCAGGAGTAGCTTGAACAGCCCCACATCTCTAAAGCCAAGTAACCAACCACAGAGAGTTTCAATATCCCTCTCAGGCAACTGCAGGTGCCAAGTTGTTTACAGTGATCCCTCACCCTTTGACCTTGCCCTCCTCCCCTTTTCCTGCCACTCATACTTAAAAAGGACTAGTTACAAAGGAAAAGTCAAGATGGCTTCTTTAGTACACCATCCCTGTCAATGACTCAGCTTACTAGTACTCCAATTAAACTCACTTTCTTTGCTACAACACCTCACCCTTGAGTTATAAGACTTTTCATGTGGTAGCCAGATGGGCTTGAACGTGGCAACAATTGTTGGTGAGCCAGGCAATGTAAGCTGTTCAAGGGTGTCATTCTTGTTTCAAATGACCCTCCCTGGGAAATGTCTAGTAGGTGCTAGAACTTTTTGTTCTGGGGCTTTCCCTTGGACTCCCTACAAAGGTTTTGGCTGACCCAAGCACTACACTGTTGAAGAAACATCTGATTCTGTGGGTCCCCTGCTTCTCCTCTGAGCAGAGTAAGTTGACTTGGTATATAAAACTGAGAACTCCTTTATCCTCCACTTGGGACACTCCTTTAGGAAGCCTAATGTGTATTTTATTTGACATAGGAGCCCTGTTGGAGAGAGGAAAAGAGTTAATAGGACTCGTACCCAAATTCTGAACCAGATATTTTGTGGTTATTTCTATTTCCAAGCCGAAATTGTGATTGTTTGCAACTAAACCCTTTATATGATTGCCATTGGGTCATTTGTGGCTTGTCTGTATCTGAACCTCTCTTTCTCTTCCATTTTCTGTCTGAAGTAGAAATTATAGTGGGAAATGCACCTTCAAGCCCTAAGGAGAGCCTATTGAGGCATATTTCGGTAAATTGTCACAGTGTTGGTAAAATATCATGACCAAAACTAAAATAATTTATTGTAACAGACTGTCCTCGTCTTAAAAACGATGGGCCATGACTTCCAGTGAGAGAAAAATGGCTGCGGCCATTGCAAACTCATGTGTTAGTGCAGGGAAAAAAGCTGAAAAATTTGCTAAAGAAAAAGAAGAAGGTGGAAATGATTGCCAAAGTCATAGCATCTGAGCTGGAAGAGGAGGTGAAAGATGCTTCCGACAGTGGAGGATCTGTAGGAAGCTGTGGATTGGAAAAGGGTCATTTTTCTGATGATGAAGCAATAGATGCTGACAATGAGGATGCTGATGAATCCTGTGACAAAGAAAATGAAAATGCTGGAGAATCATGTGCTAGAACTAATATGGGCTGGGCAGATGCCATGGCTAAAATCCTCAACAAGAAAACACCTAAAAGTAAACCCCCCATTTTAGTCAAAAATAAAGAACTGGAAAAGGAAAAAGAAAAGTTAAAGCAAGAAAGACTTGAGAGAAGAAAACAGATTGATAAGAGGCAAGAGTGGGAAATTATGTGCAGAGTAAAGCCAGATGTTGTCAAAGACAAAGAAGGAGAGAGAAATCTTCAGAGAATTGCAACACGGGATGTGGTGCAATTACTTAATGCTGTCCAAAAACATCAAAAGAACATTGATGAAAAGGTTAAAGAAGCCGGAGGCTCTATTAGAAAGCGTGCTAAGTTGATATCAACTGTTTCTAAGATTTAATCAGTGTTCTGAGAGGAATGGATGGAACTGCAAATGAGAAAAGTTCAACTGAGAAGCTCAAAAGCCAAACAGACTGAAGCGAAATCAGAAGAGGGCCCAGGTTGAACGATCCTCCATGATGATTTCATGATGGGAGCATCTATGAAAGACTGGGACAAGGGAAGTGATAGGCCAGATAACAGCAGACCAGAATCTACAAGTGACTCTGACATGTAAAATAATAGAGGTAACATAGTTTTCAATCAGTTTATTTTTCCTACAAAGATACTCTATCCTCTGGCAGTTTGGGAATTATAATGATAACATTTGTAAGAAAGCCAAAAGACTTACTAGCTTTGATGTGGGGAAAAAGGGACACTAACCCACTGTTGGTAGGAAGGCAAACTGGTAAAGCCACTATGGAAGTCAGTCTGCAGATTCCTCAGAAACCTGAATATAACCCTACCTTACAACCCGTCCATCCCACTCCTTGGAATTTACCCAAAGGAAAATAAATTGGCAAACACAAAAGCTGTCTGCACCTTAATGTTTATTGCAGCTCAATTCACATTAGCTAAGACCTGGAATCAACCCAAATGCCCATCAACAGTAGACTGAATAAAGAAATTATGGGGCATGTACTCTATAGAACACTATACAGCAGTAAAAAAAAAAAGGATCTGGTCATTTTGCAACAAGATGGAGGAATCTGGAACACATCATGCTGAGTGAATTAAGCCAGTCCCAAAGGGACAAATATCATATATTCTCCCTGATTGGTTACAAATAACCAAGCACCAAAAGGAAACCTGTTGAAGTGAAATGGACACTATGAGAAACAGTGACTTGATCAACCCTTGTCCTGACTGTTGATGTACAATTTAATATTTATCCCTTTAGTATTTTTTGTTCTACTTAATACTATTGGTTGAACTCTTTAATTAACACACAATTATTCTTAGGTGTTTAAATTTAACTGAAAAGTGATCTCTGTTAAACATAAGAGTGGGAATAAGAGAGGGAGAGTGGGAGGAGATGTAGAATTTGGGATATGCTCAAGCTGACATGCTGCAAATGGTAGCATTAGAAACATACCAGGCGAATCCAATTCAATCCCATCAAGGCGGCATGTACCAATGCCATCTCACTAGTCCCAGTGATCAATTTCTGTTCACAATTGATCATAATGATAGGACTAAGAACCAAAGGGATCACATAAACAAGACTACTGTCTGCTAATACTAACTGATAGAAGAAAAAAGGGGGAGAACGATCCAATATCAGAAGCGGGATACACAGCAGATTCATAGAATGGCAGATGCACTAAACAGCACTCTGGCCTCAGAATCAGTCCTTAAGGCATTCACATCTGGCTGAAGAGCCCATGAGAGTATTTTAGGCATGGAAAGACAAGACACTCTGGGAAAAAATATTAAACGAAATATCTCTGTGAGTGAGATCCCAGTGGAAGAATGGGCCATCAAAGAAGGAGGTACCTTTCTCTGAAGGGAGGAGAGAACTTCCACTTTGACTATGACCTTGCCTAAATAAGGTCAGAATTGGCGAACTCAAAAGGCTTCCATAGCCTTGGCAACTCATGACAAGAGCCTAGGGAGATTACTGACGCCATAAACAAGAGTGTCAATTTACTAAGTCAACAACAGGAGTCACTGTGCACTTACTCATCATCTAAGATCTCTGTCCTTAATGTGTTGCTCAATGTGAATTAATGCTATAACTAGTACTCAAACAATATTTTACACTTTATGTTTCTGTGTGGGTGCAAACTGTTGAAATCTTTACTTAATATATACTAAATTGATCTTCTGTATATAAAGATAATTGAAAATGAATCTTAATGTGAATAGAATCGAAAAGGGAGAGGGAGATTGTTGGTTTGCTGGAGGGAGGGAAGTTATGGGGTGGGGGAAGCCATTGTAATCCATGAGCTGTGCTTTGGAAATTTATATTCATTAAATAAAAGTTAAAAAAATAAATAATTAAAAAACTAAAATAAACCCTATGTGAAATCTTTCAGCTGTAAATCCTGCCATGTCATGTATCACAGAACTCACATGGGTTAAAATCCCCATGCTTACAATGAATGTTAGAAAACTATATATCGGAACTTAACTTTCATTAGAAATCATATAATTCACATAGGGGAGAAAACTTAAGAATGTATTGAGTGTGGAAAAGCCTTTTGATGGAAGTCGCACTTCATCAAACATCAGAGAATTCACAGAGCTGAAACAATTTATGAATGTACTTAATGTGGAAAAGCCTTTTGCCCCACCCAAGTCAGCCCTCAGTAGACCTCAACGAATTCACACATCGCAGAAACTTTTGAATACAGCTGAGTGTAGAGATTCATTTGGATGGAAATCAACCCTCACTGTACATCAGAAAATTCATACAGGGGAGACATGTTATGAATGTAATGAGTGTGGAAAAGTATTTTAGTGTAAGCTAGACCTCATCAAGCATCAGAGAATTCACACATGGGCAAAATCTTATATATGTAATGAGTGAGGAAAAGTTTTCTTGTCAAACGACAACCCTCATTACACATTAGCAAATTCAAACAGAGAAGAAACCTTATGAAAGCAATGAATGTGGAAAAACATTTTTCTGAAATCCAAGTGGCAAAAGAAACAGAATTCATCAAATGTTTTGTCCCAGGTAAGAAATGATTATCTGGTGACCTACATACTCAAGAAATTCTAGACTTATTTGTTTGTAGGCCTGGATGTGCCTACAATACCACAGGTCTGTTTATTGGGTGTAAGAGAGGTTGCTTGCAAAGTGTTCTGGTTGTGTAAAATCCAGGCAGTATTTCTGAGATTGAATCTATGCCAGTATTTTTTGTTTGTTTGTTTCTTGGATCACTGTGAGTTGCTCCTGTGTGTAATTAAATTCTGACTTGATTGGGGGAAAAAAAGATGGACCAGAAGTTCTTTAAATAAAAATGCTCAAGGCTTATAAATTTTTTAAAGTATTCAAATGATAAATGAGGCACCGGGGGTTTAAATACATTTAGGACAGACAATTTGGATTTCTGCATAAGAGCCCTGGGTAAAACTGAGAGTGAAGAAAAATTGCTGACTTCTTAGTAGATAATGGAGAATCCTATTCAGCTGTAAAAACCCCACTCTCTCACAAGAACATTCAGTCTATTCTTAACATGTAGGTATATTGGGAAAATATAAAATTGAGCATTCTTAGAACCATTAGAATACAAATTGGGGGACTGTGTCTTATAACACAGTTTTTTTATGTCAAAATATGCTATCCTCTCCTAGGGTGAGTCTACCTCTTATGAAAATTTAAATGTTCAAGTAACTTTTTCATCAAGAAAAGTCAACTATGAGTTTCCCCCAGAACAGGCTTGGAACTCTCAAATAGTGCCTAAAGGAACACTTGTCAAAGAACAGAACTTCCTTCACACAGAATGGTTAAGGGAGAATTAGTCTACTCCAGTTGATCTTGTCTCACAGAGCAGCCCTTGACAGGGCCAAACCTGGAACTCTTCATAGGAAAAATCAGTTTCATGGACAATGTAAATGTCATGCCAGGATATGATAGTAACTTTATAGGAGACCTT
Organism: Oryctolagus cuniculus; assembly: GCF_051225735.1. Lineage (NCBI taxonomy): Eukaryota > Metazoa > Chordata > Mammalia > Lagomorpha > Leporidae > Oryctolagus > Oryctolagus cuniculus. The sequence goes on along the minus strand of NC_142868.1, from coordinate 91,884,712 downwards.
TGAGGCCAGAGTCCTAATGCAATGGAGCTCAACACAAAAAGCAAAAAATTATTGCCTTTACTACCTCTCCATCAGACAGAATGAAATCAGGTGAAAAACTAACTCAAGGCATATCCAGGAGCAATTTAAAAGGAGAGTTCCTCACTCAGGGAATAAAGACTTAAAACATGCTCCTGAAAATCTACAATTCTTTAAACCTGTTCATAAATCACTTAATAGGGGCTAAAAGTCATTATCTAGGTCATCAAAGAGTCCCAAGCAATTCAGGGAAATCAACTTGCTGAACAAACTAGAAAATAGCAGATAAAAGTAGGGACTATCAGTCTATATCTGGGTCCCTTCTCTCCCAGATTGATCTGTCTAAAAATAGATCAACCAATATGTTGAGAATAAGGCTAAGAAAGAGCTAAAAAACAAAGTTTTCCTCCCAATCAAAATTCTTCAGTTTGCAAATGCAATGCACAAGCAGTTATCTTCATTCTGAATTGCTATTACAAACTATGCTACAGTACATTTGTGAGAGTGTCCATTATAATTGACATACCATGTTGTAACGTGTACACAAGTGTATCATGGGACCCAATTTACAAAAGAAAAAGTATTCAGCAAGTCATCTAAAAATTCATGATCTCTGCCAAAAACAATCCAAAGAACAATTACAAGTCTCCGCCCACTCCAGCTAAAAGGGAACTCAACATAAATGTTCTTACTCTACTGAAGATGGGCAGGTTGCTCTCACCTAAATGCCCTGAGCTCAGGGAATGTCTCATACTTACGAGTATTTTTGGCCACATTCTCTGGCTGTGCAGATGCCTACACCATCCAAATAGAGAAGGCCAGTGAAGTGGTCAAATCCAGCCTCAAGGAAATCATCCTGCAGTTGGCACTACCTAGCAAATTCACAGTAGCAATGGGGCAGCATTTGTTTCTTTCATAACCTAATAAGTATCTAAGACCCTCCAGATTAACTGGAAATTACACTCACGTTGGAGGTTCTAGTCCACAGGAAAAATGGATATCAATCGCACTTTATAGAAGAGCCTTACCAAGATATGCAAAAAACTAATGTAATGTGAGACAAGGCACTACCAGTTGCCTGGCTATGGTCACTGGCACTGTCCCTGAAACAGGCTCCAACCAACCTACTTTAAAATAAATGAGGAGGTAAGCATTGGGTGTCATGGTTAAGAATTTTCTTGGGATGCCTGAATCCCTGTCAATATGCCTTGTTCAAGTCCAGGCTCTTCCACTTATAATCCAGATTCCTGATAATGCAGGAATCTGCTGACAGGCAGCAGATGATGCTTCAAATACTTGGGTTGCTGTCAACCACAATGGAATGCATTCCAGGTTCCTGACTTCAGCCTGGCTGAGACCAGACTCTTCTGGGCATATGAGGAGTGAACCAGAAGATGGAACAGCTCTCTTTTTCATTACCTCTCTGCTTTTCTTCATTAAAAATATTAAAATAAAAAATAGCAAATTATTTACAGCAAAGAGGAAGCTACAAGCTATCTAGAAAACTCACACATTAATAGGGAAAAATAATCAGGTTGACAACTGAAATATCAATTACTGTAAAGGGTATAACAACAGAATATTTCTTAAATGTTTCAGAAAAATGACTCTCAACTAAGAATCTGTAACCAGATAAGCCACCATTCAAAAATGCATGTTAAAAGAAGAGTCATGTTCAGGCACTTAACAGAAAATGTTCGTAAAACATAGATACTGGGGTGAGCCAAGATGGCGGAATAGTGAGGGTGCGCACTGATAGTCCGGGAAAAGATAGTTTAATAAAAGTGGAATTACTGTAGCCTCAGGAAAAGGCTCAGGAAAAAATTGCAGAGGAAACTCTTCCGGATCTAGTGGATGTGACATGGAGGACCTACGGGGAAAGCAAGGTTGCCCACCGCATGGAAGCCGAGCCGCCGCCAAGCCGTGCCAGCGCAGGAAGGGGAGATGAGACAAAAAGACCTCAGTAACCCGAGACATTGGCAGGGAAAGGCAGAAAGAGCCCACAGGGAACGAGGCCTGAACCCCCACAGGGGAAAGTTCACCAGGCTGACTGGAGAAGAGAAAAAATGAACAAATAAGGGGAACCAGCACGGACATTAACCTCTCTCTCCACTCACCTTACAAAGCCCAGCAAGACAAAGAGCAGGCGCCATTTTACGTATGTAGAGAGGTGCCTGCCATTAGCCAAGCAGAAAAACCTGACTCTGGTGGGGAGAAATAACAGGAAGTTAAGACCTAGTTAGTGAAAGTGTGGAGCTAATGAACAGAGACTGTGAAAATCTGAGGGGGGGGAGAGAACTCACCGAGTACACAAACATGGTAACCGGGGCACACTGGTGAGAGACTGTGGAGAAACTTGAGACCACACTGAGAGCTGCATAAACTCTTTCTGTGGTCCCAGGGGTAAGCAGACAAATACCCACAGGGGCCAGATTTCATACATCAACTACCCTCAATCCCACTCAGCCGTGTGGAATTACTTTCCAACTGAGTCATAAAAGAGAGAGAGAGAGAGAGAGCAAGCAAGTGAGAGAACAAACTGGGTGAGGCACCTTTGGCACACCCTTAACCTTGAAGAACCAAACAGAGCTCTCTGGCCACATCCATCACAGCCTCTACGGATCCATCAAAAGCAGACAGTCCATTTAATCTAGAGTCACAGTATAATGAGAAGAAACACCACACCGAAGAAACCAAAGAATATCTCCAATATGACAAACAACAAACGCAAAAACTGAGGTAACAAGAACAAGGAAGAAACTATGATGCCCCCACATGAAATAGGCACCCCAATTCAAGATTATGAAGATGATGAGATAGAAGAAATGCAAGAAGCGGATCTCAAAAAATTGATAAGGACATTAAGAAGTTCATGAAAACAAATTCTTGAACTACAGAAATCCTTAATGGACAAGATAGAAAATCTCTCTCATGAAAATGAAATATTAAGAAGGAATCAAAATGAAACGGAACAACTAGTACAACAGGAAACTGTGATAGTGATGAGAAATCATAATGAAATGAAGAATTCAAATGATCAAATGACAAACACATTAGAGAGCCTTAAAAACATTATGAGTGAAGCAGAAGAGAAAATACTGGACTTAGAAGACAGAGAACAGGAAAATATACAGTCAGAGCAAAGAAAAGAAGAGGAAATTAGAAATCTAAAAAAATATTTTCAGGAATCTTCAGGATACTATTAAAAAAAACCAACATTCAGGTTCTAGGAGTTCCTGAAGGCATGCAGAGGGATAAAGGATTAGAAGACCTTTTTAGTGAGATGCTAGCAGAAAATTTCCCAGGTTTGGAGAAGGACAGAGACATTCTAGTACAGGAAGCTCATGGAACCCCTAATAAATGTGACCAAAGGAGATCCTCACTACGTCATGTTGTAATCAAACTCACCACAGTGAAACATAAAGAAAAGATCCTAAAATGTGCAAGAGAGAAACGTCAGATTACGCTCAGAGGATCTCCAATCAGACTCACAGCTGACTTCTCATCAGAAACCCAACAATCTAGGAGGAAATGGCGAGATATAGCCCAGGTACTAAGAGAGAAAAACTGCCAGCCCAGAATATTATATTCTGCAAAGCTCTCATTTGTGAATGAAGGTGAAATAAAGACCTTTCACAACAAACAGAAATTGAAAGAATTTCTCGCCCCTCGTCCAACCCTGCAAAAGGTGCTTAAAGATGTGTTACACACAGAAACACAGAAACACGGTCGTCAATATGAAAGAAGGTAAACGAAGGAATACTCAAGCAAAAGATCACAGGAAGTTCAAAACATATATTAGAAAATATCTTTGGCAAATGGCAGGGCAAAGTTACCACTTATCATTAGTCACATTGAATGTTAATGGCCTGAACTATCCAGTTAAAAGACACCGATTGGATGACTGGGTTAAGGAACAAAACCCATCTAATTTCTGCTTACAAGAAACACATCTTTCCAACAAAGATGCATACAGACTGAAAGTGAGAGGCTGGAAAAAGATATACCATGCCAACAGAAATGAAAAGAGAGCGGGCGTAGCCATCTTAATATCGGACAACATAAACTTTAATACAAAAACTGTTAAGAGAGACAAAGAGGGACACTATATCATGATGAAGGGATCAATTCAACAGGAAGATATAACAATTATCAATGTATATGCACCTAATTACAGGGCACTGCTTCATTTAAAAGATTTATTAAGGGACTTAAAGGGAGACTTAGACCCCAATACAATAGTACTGGGGGACTTCAATACTCCACTCTCAGAAATAGACAGATCAACAGGACAGAAGATCAACAAGGAGACAGTAGATTTAAATGACACTACAGCCCAAATGGATCTAACAGATATCTACAGAACCTTTCATCCTACACATAAAGCATTTCATTCTTCTCAGCAGTACATGGAACCTTCTCTAGGATTGACCACATAGTAGGCCATAAAGCAAGTCTCAGCAAATTCAAAAGAATTAGAATCATACCATGCAGCTTCTCAGACCATAAAGGAATGAAGCTGGAAATTAGCAACTCAGGAATTCTAGAGCATATGCAAACACATGGAGATTGAACAACATGGTGCTGAATGAGCAATGGGTCATAGAAGAAATTAAAAGAAAAATCAAAAATTTTCTGGAAGTAACTGAGGATAACAGCAAAACATACCAAAACTTATGGGACGCAGCAAAACCAGTGTTAAGAGGAAAGTTTATATCAATAGGTGCCTACATCAAGAAATTGGAAAGGCACCAAATAGATGAACTTTCAATGCTTCTAGAGAATCTAGACAAAATGCAGCAAACCAGACCCAAATCTAGTAGTAGAAGAGAAATAATAAAAATCAGAGAAGAAGTAAACAGGATTGAATCCAAAAGAAATTACAAAAAATCAGACAAATAAGGAGCTGGATTTTTGAAAAAAATACATACTACAGGGCAGTTTTAAGCAAAACAGCATGGTACTGGTACAGAAACAGATGGATAGACCAATGGAACAGAATTGAAACACCAGAAATCAACCCAAACATCTACAGCCAACTTATATTTGATCAAGGTTCTAAAACCAATTCCTGGAGCAAGGACAGTCTATTCAATAAATGGTGCTGGGAAAACTGGATTTCCATGTGCAGAAGCATGAAGCAAGACCCCTACCTTACGCCTTACACAAAAATCCACTCAACATGGATTAAAGACCTAAATCTATGACCTGACACCATCAAGTTACTAGAGAACATTGGAGAAACCCTTCAAGATATTGGCACAGGAAAAGAGTTTCTGGAAAAGACCCGGGAGGCACAGGCAGTCAAAGCCAAAATTAACTATTGGGATTGCATCAAATTGAGGAGTTTCTGTACTGCAAAAGAAACAGTCAGGAGAGTGAAGAGACAACCGACAGAATGGGAAAAAATATTTGCAAACTATGCAACAGATAAAGGGTTAATAACCAGAATCTACAAAGAGATCAAGAAACTCCACAAAAACAAAACCAACAACCCACTTAAGAGATGGGCCAAGGACCTCAATAGACATTTTTCAAAAGAGGACATCCAAATGGCCAACAGGCACATGAAAAAATGTTCAAGGTCACTAGCAATCAGGGAAATGCAAATCAAAACCACAATGAGGTTTCACCTCACCCCGGTTAGAATGGCTCACATTCAGAAATCTACCAACAACAGATGCTGGCGAGGATGTGGGGAAAAAGGGACACTAACCCACTGCTGGTGGGAATGCAAACTTGTCAAGCCACTATGGAAGTCAGTCTGCAGATTCCTCAGAAACCTGAAGATAACCCTACCGTTCGACCCAGCCATCCCACTCCTTGGAATTTACCCAAAGGAGTTTAAATTGGCAAACAAAAATGCGGTCTGCACCCTAATATTTATCGCAGCACAATTCACAATAGCTAAGACCTGGAACCAACCTAAATGCCCATCAACAGTAGACTGGATAAAGAAATTATGGGATATGTATTCTTTAGAATACTATACTGCAGTAAGAAAAAAGGAAATCCAGTCATTTGCAACAAAATGGAGGAATCTGGAACACATCATGGTAAGTGAAGTAAGCCAGTCCCAAAGGGACAAATACCATATGTTCTCCCTGATCGGTGACAACTGACTGAACACCAAAAAGGAAACCTCCTGAAGTGAAATGGACACTATGAGAAATGGTGACTTGATCAGCGTAGCCCTGACTGTTAATGAACAACTTAATACATTATCCCTCTTAGTAGTTTTTTTTTGTCTGTTCTACTTAATATGACTGGTTTAATTCTGTAATTAATACACAGTTATTCTTAAGTGTTGAAAATTAACTGAAAAGTGATCCCTGTTAAACATAAGAGTGGGAATAAGAGAGGGAAGAGATGTATAATTTGGGACATGCTCAAGATGACTTGCCCCAAATGGTAGAGTTAGAAACATACCAGGGGATTCCAATTCAATCCCATCAAGGTGGCATGTACCAATGCCATCTCACTAGTCCAAGTGATCAATTTCAGTTCACAATTGATCATAATGAAAGGACTAACAGTCAAAGGGAGCACATAAACAAGTCTAGTACCTGCTAACAATAACCGAAAGAATAAATAAAGGGGAGAGTGATCCAACATGGGAAGTGAGACACTCAGCAGACTCATAGAATGGCAGATGTCCTAAACAGCACTCTGGCCTCAGAATCAGCCCTAAAGGCATTCGGATCTGGCTGAAAAGCCCATGAGAGTATTTCAGGCATGGAAAGCCAAGACACTCTGGCAAAAGATCTCTGTGAGTGAGATCCCAGTGGAAAGAACAGGTCTTCAAAGAAGGAGGTACCTTTCTCTGAAAGGAGGAGAGAACCTCCACTTTGACTATGACCTTGTCTAAACAAGATAAGAATTGGAGAACTCAGAGGGCTTCCATAGCCTTGGAAACTCATGACTGGAGCATAGGGAGACTACTGATGCCATAGACAGGAGTGTCAATTGGTAAAGTCAACAACAGGAGTCACTGTGCACTTACTCCTCATGTAGGATCTCTGTCCTTAATGTGCTGTGTATTGAGATTTACTGCTATTAACGAGTACTCAAACAATATATTTCACTTTGTGTTTCTATGGGAGTGCAAACTGTTGAAATCTTTACTTAATGTATACTAAACTGATCCTCTGTAAAAAAAAAAAAAAAAGAAAAAAGAAATTGTCAACTCCCAACTTGACTCTCACTGGGATTAAACATGACAATAGGTCTGATCTGATTTCATCATCATTTAAAAAAATCATCTATTATTTTTCACTTTATGTTTCTGTGTGAGAGTAAACTGTTGAAATCCTTACTTAATGTATACTAAGCTGATCTTCTGTATATTAAGATAATCGAAAATGAATCTTGATGTGAATGGAAGCGGAGAGGGAGTGGGAAAGGGGAGGGTAGTGGGTGGGATGGACGGTATGTGGGGGAAGCCATTGTAATGCATAAATCGTACTTTGGAAATTTATATTCATTAAATAAAAGTTTAAAAAAAAGAAAAAAATAAACAAAATTGACACCCCATTGGCCCAACTAACTAAAAAAAGAAGAGAAAAGACCCAAAACAACAAAATCAGAGAGGACAAAGAAAACATAACAGACACCACAGAAATAAAAAGAATCATCAGAAATTACTACAAGGACTTGTATGCCAGCAAACAGGGAAAACTATCAGAAATGGATAGATTCCTGGACACATGCAACCTACCTAAATTGAACCAGGAAGACATCGAAAACCTAAACAGATCCATAACTGAGACAGAAATTGAAAGAGTAATACAGGCCCTCCCAACAAAGAAAAGCCCAAGACCAGATGGATTCACTGCTGAATTCTACCAGACATTTAAAGAAGAACTAACTCCAATTCTTCTCAAACTATTCAGAACAATTGAAAAAGAGGGAATGCTCCCAAATTCTTTCTATGAAGCCAGCATCACCTTAATCCCTAAGCCGGAAAAAAGATGCAGCATTGAAAGAGAATTACAGACCAATATCCTTGATGAACATAGATGCAAAAATCCTCAATAAAATTCTGGCCAATAGAATGCAACAACACATCAGAAAGATCATCCACCCAGACCAAGTGGGATTTATCCCTGGCATGCAGGGATGGTTTAATGTGTGCAAAACAATCAATGTGATACACCAGATTAACAGACTGCAGAAGAAAAAACATGATTATCTCAATTGATGCAGAGAAGGCATTTGATAAAATACAACACGCTTTCACGATGAGAACTCTAAGCAAACTGGGTATGGAAGGAGCATTCCTCGATACAATCAAAGCAATTTATGAAAAACCCACAGCCAACATCCTATTGAATGGGGAAAGGCTGGAAGCATTTCCACTGAGATCTGGTACCAGACAGGGATGCCCACTCTCACCATGGCTATTCAATATAGTTCTGAAAGTTTTAGCCAGAGTTATTAGGTAAGAAAAAGAAATTAAAGGGATGCAAATTGGGAAGGAAGAACTCAAACTAACCCTCTTTGCAGATGATATGATTTTTTACCTAGGGGACATAAAAAAAACTCTACTAAGAGACTATTGGAACTCATAGAAGAGTTTGGCAAAGTAGCAAGATATAAAATCAATGCACAAAAATCAACAGCCTTTGTATACACAAGCAATGCCATGGCTGAGGAAGAAATTCTAAGATCAATCCCATTCACAACAGTCACAAAAACAATCAAATACCTTGGAATAAACTTAACCAAGGACGTCAGAGATCTCTATGATGAAAATTACAAAACCTTAAAGAAAGAAATAGAAGAGGATACCAAGAAATGAAAAATCTTCCATGCTCATCGAATGGAAGAATCCATATTATCAAATTGTCCATTCTCCCAAAAGCAATTTATACATTCATTGGAATACCAATCAAGATACTGAAGACCTTCCTCTCAGATCTGGAAAAAATGATGCTGAAATTCATATGGAGACACAGGAGACTTCGAATAGCTAAAGCAATCTTGTACAACAAAAACAAAGCCGGAGGCATCACAAGACCAGATTTCAGGACATACTACAGGGCACTTGTTATGAAAACAGCATGGTACTGGTACAGAAACAGATGGATAGACCAATGGAACAGAATTGAAACACCAGAAATCAATCCAAAACTCTACGGCCAACTTATATTTGATCATGGATCCAAAACCAATCCCTGGAGTAAGGACAGTCTATTCAATAAACGGTACTGGGAAAACTGGAAGTCCACGTGCAGAAGCATGAAGCAAGACCCCTACCTTACACCTTACACAAAAATCCACTCAACATGGATTAAAGACTTAAATCTATGACCCAACACATTCAAATTATTAGAGAGCATTGGAAAAACCCTGCAAGATATAGGTACTGGCAAAGAGTTTCTGGAAAAGACCCCGGAAGCACAGGCAGCCAAAGCCAAGATTAACATTTGGGATTGCATGAATTTGAGAAGTTTCTGTTCTTCAAAAGAAACAGTCAGGAAAGTGAAGAGACAACTGACAGAATGGGAAAAATATTTGCAAACTATGCAACAGATAAAGGGTTGACAACCAGAATCTACAAAGAGATCGAGAAACTCCACAGAAACAAAACCAACAACCCACTTAAGAGATGGGCCAAGGACCTCAATAGACATTTTTCAAAAGAGGAAATCCAAATGGCCAGCAGAGACATGAAAAATGTTCAAGATCACTAGCAATCAGGGAAATGCAAACAAAACCACAATGAGGTTTCACCTCACCCCAATTAGAATGGCTCACATTCAGAAATCTACCAACAATAGATGCTGGAGAGGATGTGGGGAAAAAGGGACACTAACCCACTGCTGGTGGGAATGCAAACTGGTCAAGCCACTATGGAAGCCAGTCTGGAGATTCCTCAGAAGCCTGAATATAACTCTACCATACAACCCAGCCATCCCACTCCTTGGAATTTACCCAAAGCAAATTAAATTGGCAAACAAAAAAATCTGTCTGCACCTTAATGTTTATTGCAGCTCAATTCACAATAGCTAAGACCTGGAACCAACCCAAATGCCCATCAACAGTAGACTGGATAAAGAAATTATGGGATATGTACTCTTTAGAATACTATACCGCAGTAAGAAACAACGAAATCCAGTCATTTGCAACAAGATGGAGGAATCTGGAAAACATCATGCTGAGTGAACTAAGCCAGTCCCAAAGGGACAAATAGCATATGTTCTCCCTGATGGGTGACAACTAACCGAGCAGCAAAAAGGAAACCTGTTAAAGAGAAAAGGACAGTATGAGAAACAGTGACTTGATCAGCCCTTGCCCTGACTGTTAATGAACAACTTAATACGTTGTCCCTCTTAGTATTTTTTTTGTTTATTCTACTTAATACATTTGGTTGAATACTGTAATCAATACACAGTTATTCTTAAGTGCTGAAACTTGATTGAAAAGTGATCCCTGTTAAATATAAGAGTGGCAATAAGAGAAGGAAGAGATGTTCAATTTGGGACATGCTCAAGCTGACTTGCTGCAAATGGTAGAGTTAGAAACATACCAGGCGAATCCAATTCAATCCCATCAAGGTGGCATGTACCAATGCCATCTCACTAGTCCCAGTGATCAATTTCTGTTCACAATTGATCATAATGATAGGACTAAGAACCAAAGGGATCACATAAACAAGACTACTGTCTGCTAATACTAACTGATGGAAGAAAAAAGGGGGAGAACAATCCAATATCAGAAGCGGGATACACAGCAGATTCATAGAATGGCAGATGCACTAAACAGCACTCTGGACTCAGAATCAGCCCTTAAGGCATGCGGATCCAGCTAAAAAGCCCATGAGAGTATTTCAGGCATGGAAAGCCAAGACACTCCGGGGGGGGGGGAACCTAAATGAAAGATCTCCGCGAGTGAGATCCTAGTGGAAAGAATAGGTCATCAGAGAAGGAGGTACCTTTCTCTGAAGGGAGGAGAGAACTTCCACTCTGACTACGACCTTGCCTAAATATGATCAGAGTTGGTGAACTCAAAAGGCTTCCATAGCCTTGGCAACTCATGACAAGAGCCTAGTGTGATTACTGATGCCATAAACAAGAGTGTCAATTTGTTAAGTCAACAACAGGAGTCCTGTGCACTTACTCCTCATGTAGGATCTCTGTCCTTAATGTGCTGTACATTGTGATTTAATGCTGTAACTAGTACTCAAACAGTATTTTTCACTTTGTGTTTCTATGTTGGTGGAAACTGTTGAAATCTTTACTTAATATATGCTAAACTGATCTTCTGTATATAAAGAGAATTGAAAAAGAATCTTGATGTGAATGGAAGGGGAGAGGGAGTGGGAAAGGGGAGGGTTGTGGGTGGGAGGGAAGTTATGGGGGGGGAAGCCATTGTAATCCATAAGCTATACTGTAGAAATTTATATTCATTAAATAAAAGTTAAAAAAATAGATACTAACAAATATCAAGTGTTTTACTTCAGGAAATTAACCAAGAATTAAAAATAATTATATTCAAGAATGAACAGGTGAGTGATGCAGTTGATAAACATCTTATAAAAATTATTGAATATACAGTCTTAATAATGATGGTGACTAATCAAAGGTTGGGTCCTGTGGATAAAAACCTGGAAGCTAAAAGCCAAATTAGAGAAGTATTGGAAATTAATATTTAAAGTTTTTTATTAAATGATTTAAAATTCTTCTGTTACTTAGGAAATGATTTGAAATGTTGATAGAATTTAGACATTTAAAAGGTTAATTGTATTAAGACAGTACTAATATCACCGAAATTCATCCAATCTCTGCATTTTTTGGCTTCAACAACCTTTCCCACTGACTTTCCATGTAAGTATTCTAAACATATGATCTGAAAACTATAGTGGATATTATGTCAATTAACCACAGCATCAGTTTCAAGTGATATGATTAAAAATTACATAATTACCCTAAAAATGTTTTCCTCAGCATGTTAACCAAGAAGACTAGCCAGTGGGTCAACATTCTCCTATGGGGGATGTTATCATCCCTCATTTGATATAACTGAATAAGAATTCTAGAAGTGTTTAGTTATGTTAACAAGGTTTCAGGATCACTGATATTACAAAAAGATAGGAGAAATGAGGGAAATTATAATATCGAAGATATGTGGTTTGTATGTTACTTGTCTGCACTTGTGAATGCATACCCATATAACTTTGTGTTTTTGTTTGTCTACCCCATGTGTGTGAGGATCAATGGTAGTCATTCATTCAACAAATATTTATTGATGATTCAGCACAATCCAAATATGATGCTACATGCTGTTTATACAATGCTGAGGAAGATAAACCTGGTCTTTTTCCGAAATGGTAGAATACTAATTAATCAGGCCCATGGTGAGGAAAAGAACCTTGAGACATGCTGTGTTCAAGCACTGTGTGACAACTCTTTTTCTCAAAATAATGACAGGGATAACAAAAATCAATATTATTAGTTTGATGAAACTAATTCCAAAGTTTAAGAGTAAAGAAAAGATCACAATGAGAAGAGATCAAGGATAAGAGATTTAAACATTCTTACTCAAAGGGGAAATTTCTGGAATAAATGATACCATACAATCTAGGTGTGCTGCTTAGAGAGCTTGCCCTGTAGATTTGATGTGCTTTGGAATGGTAGTGAACCTGGAGAAACCTAGAAGAAATATCATCAGTCCCCTAAACAGAAAAATAAGGACTGTAAATCAGAGAACCTAGGTGGGAAAATACAAAATATTTTACACCTGCAGAAAGACACAAACCCCATCACTGTTGGGGCTGAGAAATTATAATCTTATTCAGATTATTAGACAGAGACATGCACCTTTTAGGGAATGGAAAGGGATCTAGTGAATACTACTTTGTAAGACTGAGAGACTTGGGAATGCATAGAATTCTTAGTCCCTTATAATGTTTTTTATTGGGAAAATTCTTCTCAACTGATTGGGAAAGACATTGACTCAGTTGTTCATGAGTGTACATATTGAGATTCTACTTGAAGAGACACCAAATAAAGAAGTAAACATTTCCTATGTGAACACAAGGATAAAAGTACAGAAGGATTCTTCTTATGCATGACCATATTCCATCACTCACTTATCCAATTATTTCCCAAATCTAAGCTCCCAATACACTATTTAATAAGCTGAAGGAAAGAAAAGAGAGATACATTTAAACAAGTATTCACTTATGCCTGGATTGGCAAGAACAACTAGGTTGTTTTTAGATGTATAATTTTAAAACTTATGGTGCAATTAATTCTTAATTATTAGTATTTATCTTGATTTTTAGCACACACTGATTCTAAGAAATACCTCCTAATTTACTTACTTGCTGGTAACAGCATGGCTGCTGCTTTCTGATCTGTATCAAAATGAGAGTAAAATTAATGCTTCCAAAATAATATTAACAAATAAAGACCATAAAGAATGAATATTCAATATCTTATAACCTGTAATAACTCTTTTATAACTCTTTTTGAGCATTTTAATTGCTAAATTAGGATATGCAAATAAGCAACTAGGAAGCAGAGCAGGAAAACAGATTTGCTACTTCCCAGCATAGAATACCTGCGTGAATTTGAAAGTCTTCTTCAGGCTTTGTTGAAACCTGATGTTTAATCCATTAAGAAATAAATAACTATAGGTTGTGACTGCACTGACTGCTAGATAAGAAAGAAGAATGTGCTAGCAGATTAATTCCCCATCCTATTCCACATTTCATAAAATTGTGACAAATTTTTTTAAAAAGATCTGTAGAAGTAAAACTGACACTTCGAGAAGCAATGACATTGAACAGCCCCTGTCTAGACTATAGAGGAACAGTTTTTTTTTCATACTATCTGTTGAACTCTTTACTTAACAGAGACAATCATATGTGTACAAAGTTAATTGAAAATAGATCTTAGTGAAAAATAAGATTGGGAATAAGACAGGGAGGAGGAAGGTGATGGGAATATGGGTGGGAGGGTGGGCATGGTAGGAAGAATCACCATGTTCCTAAAGTTGTAATTATGAAATGTATGAAGTTTGTACCTGTAAAACCGTATAGTTCTGCATGCATTCCTATGGACTTACTTCTAAGGGTACAGTTTAAAAACTTGCCATGGGGCCCCCAAATCCCCTTAAGCTGGGTGGTAAAATAGCATTTTAAGTGTTAAAGTGATCATATGGATAGGATTAAGTGTTTGGTAACAATAATAGATAGATTTAAAAGGGAGCAAGGGCTCCAACCTGGGAAGCAGTCCACACAGCAGACTCATATAATGACTATCACTTTAAGTAGCACTCTGACCTCAAATCAGCCCTTAAGGCATTCTGGTCTGGCTGAAAATCCCATGAAAGCATTTCAGGCATGGAAAGCCAAGACACTGTGGCAAAAAGCATCCTACATGAAGGAAGTGGTCATCAAAGAAGCAGGTACTTTTCTCTGAAGGAAGGAGAGAACTTCCATTTTGCTGATGACCTTGTCTAAATACTGATGGAGTTTGTGGACTTAGAAGAACTCCATAGCCTAGGCATCTCATGTCAAGAGCTTTGGGTGATCACTGACATCATACATAAGTGTGTTGATCAAAAACAGGAGTCACTGTGCACTAACTTCCCATGCAGGACCTCTGCCCTCAGAGAGTTGTATTATGAGAGTTAACAGTAAAACTTGTTTTTAAAGATTTATTCCACTTTAGTGTATTAAATGGAGGATATTCTTATGTCTCACAAGCTATAGTATAGCTATTTAAATCAGCTAAGGGATACATATGGAAATACAATACGTGATAAATTAGGAACCATAAGTCTTTTCCAAGTACAGACCCAGAACACTAATTCATGCTCCCCATGAACACTCATTTTTGTGAAAACTGGAAGACAAAATATAAGCTCCACAACAAGACATCATCTGCAATATAGGACATGCAGAATTCTCAAGAGACAATCATTGCCACTTAATGACTTAAAAAGGAAAAGCCTCTAAGAGATAACATGAAAGTAAAAAAATATAAGAATAGGAAAGCTTGAAAAAAAAAAGCTTACATTTCTATAGAAGTTAAAAAAGGGAACATAATCTATTAAATAAGAAATAAAATCCCTGAAAAAAAGACTTTCTGAATTTAAAATTGTTTAGAGAAAACACCACAAAAATGATAGTTGGAAGACAAACTAAGAAACATGGAGAAATTCAGAGACAGAATATGAAGAATGGGAGACAAAGAAGAACCAGACCAAAGAAGGGACTGCACTTCCAGAAGACTGAAGGGAAAATCCAATCAGTAAGTAACCAGGACTCTAAACAGAACAGAGACTCAGAAACCCAGCATGGAGGAACAAAGCATGCCACAACTCCTACCTGTGGCTCCTAGGTCTGGGGAACTCCACCTTACTGACAAAAAGTAAACAGAGAGCTCCACAAATCCAGTCACTGCCACAGACTGGCAGCCATAACTACAGGAAAATTCTACAGTCCTCACTGTCTTTAAATTTACTCTAGAAAGCTAACACTGCTTCTCTCCAAAAATGCATATACATTGTTCCTCCCTCAACAAAGCCCTAGACCTGAGCCACTGGAGCACAGCCACTACTAAACTCCATTTCATCTTATGGAGCAGCAGGCATCTCCACTGCCATCAGAAGCCTTTGGAGTCACAGAAATCCACACAGCAAAGAGCAGGCCCTTCAGCACCCTGAAGCTGTGTAATTGCAGGCACAGCGCCTGTGTATGATCTAAGGAAGTTCCTCCTGTGTTTCTCAGGACTCAGTGCCTAAAGCACCTGAAACACAAACCCAGAGGACCAGACATGAGTAAGTCCCTTTCTGCATCTCTTTGTTAAAGGTACAGGGTAGCCTGAGCACAAGCCTCAGTGTCACTGAGACCAGAGATAATCCCTTACATATTTCATGGCTTTTGTATTGTGGCTGTTAGTGTTACAATCTCTGGAGTAACTCACACTTATTGGTGGGATCTGGAGGGCCCTATCTGCTTCAAGCTGGTCAACTACCAGCCCACATTGCAGCCTAACCAGCACATACCCTGTAAGACCTGAGATATTCTACACAAACAGAAATAAAAAAGACAACAGTAGCTACATTTATATCAGATAAAACAAACTTTTGGGCAAAAACTGTAAAAAGAGACAAATTCGCAACACAATGATCAAGGGATTGATTCAACAAATATATGTATACATTTAAACATTTTATATATATATATATATATGCACACCTAAATCCAGAAAACTCAATTTTATAAAACAAATATTAATAGACAGACGAATTCCAATGCAATGACAGTGGGGGATTTCATCACCCCATGTTCTCCAATGGACAGATCATCTACACAAAGAGTCAACAATAAAAACCACATGCACCTAACAGACATTCACAGAACATTTTATTCAACACCTTTATAATGTATATTAGTTTCACCAGAATATTCTCTAGGATAGGCCATGTTGTAGGCCCTAAAACAACTCAACAAATTCAAAAACCCTGACATAATATTGTGTATCTTCTGTGACCAGCGTGGAATAAAACTAGAAATAAAAAAGCAAAAGAAAATTTAAAAATTAAAACATAAAGCCTGGAAAAGATACTTTTGAAACAAAATGTCATTTCAGAAATTAAAATGTCCTTGAACTAAACAGAAATGGACACACAATATATTGAACTTATAAGATATAGCAAAAGCAGTATGAGGAGGGAATTGTATAACAATAGGCATCTACATAAATAGAAAGATTTCAAATAAACAATCTTGGGTCACAACTCCACATCCTAGAAAAGCAAAACCAAACTGAACTAAAATTTAGTATAATAAAATATATAACACATATCAAAGTAGAAATAAATGAAAGAAGAACAGTGAAACAAAGAGTTGGATTATTGACAGGATAGATATTATCAACAAGCCTTTAGCTAAACTAACCAAGAAAGGAAACGGCATAGCATGTATAGATAAAATGACAGCTGAAAAGGAACTATCACAACTGACACCACAGAAATCCCATATGGTGCTGGTTCGAGTCCCAGCTGCTCCTCTTCTGATCCAGCTTTCTGATATGACCTGAGATAGCAGTAGAAGATGGCCCAAGTCCTTGGGCCCCTGTGCCCACATGCAAGACGTGGAAGAAGCTCCTAGCTCCTGGCTTCAGATTGGCACAGCTCTGGCCATTGCAGCCATCTGGGGAGTGAACCAGCAGATTGAAGACCTCTCCCTCTGTCTCTACCGCTCTCTGCAACTCTTTCAAATAAATAAAAAATAAATCTTTAAAAAAAAGAAATGGATACATTGCTGGACATATTTAACCCACCAAATTTCAATCATTAAAACAGAGGAAACCTAAACAGACCAATAATGAGTAGTGTTATCAAATCAATAATAAAATGTCTACAAATGAAGAAAAGCCAAGGACCAGATTACTTTCATGCTGTATTCAACCAAACTTTGAAGTAAGAAGTAACACCAATTCTACTCAAAATATTTTTTTAATTAAAGGAGCAAACACAGACACATTTTTCAAGGCCAGTATTATTACCTTGACACCAAATCCAGACAAGTATGCAACAAAAGAAGAAAACTATATATAAACCAATCTCCTTGATAACCAGAGATTCAAAACTGTTAACAAAATACCAGCAAATCAAATCAAACAAGACATCAAAAACATGATTTATCATGAGCAAGTGGGATTTCCCCCAGAGATGCAATGATGGCTAACAAAAGGAAATCAATAAATATAATGCAGGACATCAACAGAATAAAAGACTAAATTTATATAACAATAGGCAACAAATTGGGTTTAGAGGGAACATAGCACCACATAATAAAGGACATATATAACACAAAGATAGCTAATGCCACATTAAATGCGTAAAACAAAGTATTACTCTGGCATCTGAAACCAGACACGAATGTATAGTCTTACTTCCCCTGTTCAATATAATGCTAGATTTTGTCAAAAAGAAAGAGGCAGAAAAGGCATACAAATTGAAAATGAGGAATTCAAATTGTGCCTATTTTCAGATGACATCATTCTCTACATATTTAAACCTAAAGACGCCACACAAAGACCATTACATCTAAGAAATGAATTCAGGAAAGCTTCATAATCCAAAATCAACATGCAAAATCGACAGCATTTTTATATACAAGTAACAAACTCACTGAAAAATAAATCATAAATCCAGTTTCATTCATAATAGCTTAAAAAAACCTTAGCATAAATTTATATCAAGTATGTGAAAACTGCTACAATCATTTTTACAAAATATTAATGAAAGAAATTGAAAAGATAAAAAGAGGAAAGGTTTCACATGTTTATGTATTGGAGGCATTTATATTCTTGAAATGTCCATGACTACCAATGTGATTCACAGATCCAATGTTATACCCATTAAAATATCAATAATAATTTTTAAAGAACTATACAAAATACTAAAATTAGTGCAGAACCGTAAAAGACCCTGACTACCCAAAGAAATAAATCATAAACAAAAAGTTTGAGGCATCGCAATATGGGAATTCAAGAAACTCTAGTGAGTAATTGTAAACAAAATAGCATGGTGCTGATACAAAAGACACACACACTAATGGAAAATAATAGAGATTTCACAAGTAAGGCCATTTACCTTCAGCCAACTAATTCTCAGCACAAGTGCCAAAAACATACATAGAAGAAAACACAATCTCTTACTAAATGGTTCTGGAAAACAGAATATCCATAGCAGAAGATTGAATCCCTTCACATACAACTCTCATGCCAGGTAAGTTCAAAATGCATCAGAAACCTAAATCTAAAACCTGAAATTATGAATATAAGATGAAAACATATGAAATATATAGGATGAAAACATATGATGAAACTTCAAAACACTGGTGTAGGCAAGGACTTTAAGCATAAGACTCCAAAAGTACAGGCAACAAAGGCAAAAATAAACTGGGATTATATCAAACTAAGAAAAGAACAATCAAGATAGTCAAGGGACAACTGAAAGAAAATAGCTGCCAACTATTCATCTGAAAAATTATTAATCAAATATATTAAAAACTCAGCATAAAATCAGTTTAATGATTGGCAAAAGATCTTAATAGACTTTTCTCAGAAAAATACAAATGGTCAACTAATGTGTAAAAAGCTTCACTATATTAGCCAATAGGGAAATGCAAATAAAAATTAGAATGAAGGGGACTGGTGCTGTGGTGCAGCAGGTGAAAGCCCTGGCCTGAAGAGCCGGCATCCCATATGGGCGCCGGTTCTAGTCCCAGCTGCTCCTCTTCTGATCTAGCTCTCTGCTGTGGCCTGCGATAGCAGTGGAAGATGGCCCAAATCCTTGGGCCCCTGCACCTGTGTGGGAGACCCAGAGGAAGCTCCTGGCTCCTGGCTTCGGATCAGTGCAGCTCCAGCTGTTTCAGCCATCTGGAGAGTGAACCAGCAGATGGAATACCTCTCTCTGTGTCTCTACCTCTCTATGTAACTCTCTCAAATAAATAAAGTAAACCTTTAAAAAAATTAGAATGAAATATCATCTCACTCCTGTTGGAATGGCTTTCATCACAAAGATAAGAATAACAAATGGCAAGGATTTAGGGAAAAGGGAACATTTACACCCCTTAGAGGGAATGCAGAGTACAACAGCCATTGTGAAGAACAATACAGAGTCCTCAAGAAACTAAACACAGAATTACCTCATGACTTATGTATCCCACTTCTGGGTCTATATCTGAAGGAAATTAAACTAGCATATCACAGAGACACCTGTACTTCAACATTCACTGTATCATTATTCACAATGGTCAAGCCAATGGAATCAATGTCGAAGTCCACAACAGATGAATAGCTAAATAAATAAATGTGGTATGGATACACAATGTAATATTATTCACCCTTGAAAAAGAATGAATCCCATTCACAGCATATTGGATGGAACTAGGGGGTCATTATACTAAGTAAAATTACCAGGACACAGAAAGATAATAATACAGTTCTCTCTCATATGTAGAAATTTTAAAAAGTAAATATGATCTCATAATACTGATTACTAGAGACTAGAAAGAGTGTAGAAGGAAGCGGATAATAGGTACCAGAAAATTTTAGCTAGAAGAAGTGACATGAAGTGTTCCACAGTGGAGTGGAGTGACTGTAGTTCACAATATACTTTACATATGGGATTGAAGAGCTGGAAACAAGCTTGTATTCACCAAACATAACAAAAGGGTAATGAAATGAAAAGCTAATAATACTGATTACCTATTTTGATCAGTTTACACTGAATAAATATGTTTAAATATTTCACTGTTTTCCATAAAAATAAACAATTTTTACATGTTAAAAAGCAAAGAAACACTAATGGAGACACAATGCAATTTACTGGTGATAAAAATAGAACAGTTAGTTCTCCTCAACCCATAGCCATTATAGCAATTTATATATCTAGATTCATAATTCTGACACAACCTATCAAATTTCAAGTATTTGCTTGCTTACCCAGGTACTATATTTGCATAACCCAAGATGAGTAATTTCTAGGCACTTTATATTCTTTTCTTTACTAATTGTACTTAGTTTATTTGTTAGAGGCAGCTAATTTATTCCTTGTTTCCTCAGGTTGGACTTCCAATAAACATTAAATGAAGGAATGACTAATTTATTAGAAACTAAACTACCATATATTTTTTAAAGATTTTTATTTATTTATTTGAAAGGCAGAGTTACAAAGATGTAGAGGCAGAGAGAGAAAGAGAGAGGTCTTCCATCTGCTGGTTCACTCCCCATATGGCTGCAACAGCCAGAGCTGGGCCGAACTGAAGCCAGGAGCCAGGAGCTTCTTCCCGGTCTCCTACGTGGGTGCAGGGGCCCAAGGACTTGGGCCATCTTCTAACTGCTTTCCCAGGCCATACCACAGAGCTGGATAGGAAGAGGAGCAGCCGGGACTAGAACTGGTGCCCACATGGGATGCCAGCACTGCAGGCAGAGGATTAACCTACGGCTCCATGGCACTGGCCCCTAAACTACCATGTATTAATAATCTGCTTGTCACTGCATTATTTTACCACTTGAGGGTATTCAAATACATTTAGAAATTGGGGCCAGCATTATGGTGTGGCAGGTGAAGCTGCTACTTGTCAATGCAGGTAACTCATTTGGATGCTAGTTCAAATCCTGGTTGTTCCACTTCCGATCCAGCTCCCTGATAATGGCCAAGAGAAAGCAATGGAACACGGCTCAAGTGATTGGGCCTGTGCCACCCATATTGGAAACCCAGATGAATCTCCTGGCTGTTGGCTTCAGCATGGCCCAGTGCTTGCTGTTGTGGCCATCTGGAGAGTGAACCAGCAGCAGTTAGAAGTGTTTCTCTTCTCTTCTCTTCTCTTCTCTTCTCTTCTCTTCTCTTCTCTTCTCTTCTCTTCTCTTCTCTTCTCTTCTCCTCTCTTCTCTTCTCTTCATTTCAAAATAAATAAATATTTTTTAAAAAAATTAGAAATCAACTGGATTACCAATTTATTCTTAGTTTTCAACATGTATCTTAAAATGGCCTTCTAATATACTTACTTGCTGGCATATGTGTGAGTGCTACCTTCTAATCTTGACCTAAAAGAAATTGAAAATAATGTCTCCAGTTAATCCTAAGGAAGCTGATCAAGTTTGTGATTGAAAGTCAATATATCTTATTAGCAGTATTTTATCTTTTATAAGACTAGTTACTGATAAAATAACATCCAAAGGTCACTGAACAAAAATACAGATGAATAACATTTTCATTAGCTTATATACTAAACTCACAAAGCACACAAATTTCAAATACTGCAGTGAGAAGAGCATCAAGAAAGCACAGGATTGCTTTATTCCCGTATCACTTCTAAACATCAAGTATACATTTGACTCTCATATCTGATTCTGACCTTTGTACTTTAATTTTTAGCTTTTTATTCATGTTAAATAAATGATAACAACTTGTAAATAAAAATCTATACTGACTTCTTGACAATCTGATAGAGTTAGCTGGCAAAGTAAATTTCCCTTTCCATTCTTCATTTAGAAGAGTGTTAAAAAAACAGTACACAACTGCAGATAAAGGAAATACTTCATCTAATATCCATAAAAATGATAAAGCTTAAAGATCACAGTGTAAATAGGAGTTAAGGATTAAAAATTTGCAAAACTATCTAAGGTAGTTATACACACTTGGAACTACAGACTTAATATTTCTGTCTTACAAGGAGTTGAGATACTTGGCACTTACATGTGGAGAAGCTGTAAATCTAACTAAACCAGGGAGCCAGAGTGACCATATCACCCATGACACAGAAATAATAAAAATTCTGACCAGTGAACTTGGAATTCAGCATGGGTGTGTGTAGATGGAAACTTGCATCTCTGAGAGTACTGAATCTCAAGTCACTAAAAATGTGGTTTCAGAATTCCAGTTTATAATCCCACAAATTCTTGAAAATCATGTATAATTATTAAGAGAAGCAAAAGTAAATAATATTTTATATATGTGATAAATATATATATATTTGTTTTCGTGGGAAAATTATAGTGAAATTAAAAGATTATACAGTTATAAACTACTAAATATTAATAACACCACAAAAATAAGGAATACATGCACCAAGAACTGAAAATGATTTATTTAAAAGACAATACAACAATACTTATAAGCTCTGGAGACATATTTGAAGGGCTAGAATCCATAAACTGGAGAAATGAAATAGTGATTTGAGGAAATCAAAATGTAAGATATAGAGATTGAATTCAACAATCTTTTTTACTTATGGTCTCTGGGTTTTATAACATTATTAGAAGATCTTCCCAATTCTATTACTACAACATGTTTACTTATGCTTTCTGCTGGTATAGTTCAGGTGTTATTTCTTATGTGTAAATAGTTGATATGCATGAAATACAATTTGACTTGGGTTATCAAGTATGGTTCAAATTTATTTTTTAGAATTTATTTACGTCAATATCATTGAGTAATCAGCTTTTTTACATTAATGGTCTCCTTTATCATATATTAAATTTATATGTACATACTCGAGTGTATTTTGGATATAATAGTCTATTGCATTGATATGTCTTTCTAAACATGTGTCAATAAAATGCTTTTATTTTTAAAAATATAATATCTGAAAGTGCATGTGGTGGGTATAGTGGCACAATGGATTAAACCACCACTTGGGATGCCTGCATCCTATTTTCAGAGTGCGTGGGATCAAATCCTACCTTTTCTCCTGATCCAGGGTCCTGCTAATGCACACCCTGGAGGCAACAGAAGATGGCTCAAGTACTTGGGTCACTGCAACATCTGGGAGATCCAGTTGAAGTTCCTGGCTCTAAGACAGCCTGCCCCTGCTCTGCCTATGCTGAGCATTTGGGAAGTGAGATGGGATTAAATCAATTCACTCTTTCTTTCTTTCTCTCTCTCTTTCTCTCTCTCTGCCCCCTCTTCCTTTTAAATAGAATGAATGAATGTGTATATATATACATATGTGTATATATGTATATATATATATATGTGTATATGCATGTATATATGTAGATATGTGTACATATGTATATATATATATACTCAAACCATAAAGCACAATTTCAGGTATGACCAAAATGAAGTGACAGACTAGATCTACCCTCCCGTCTGAAAAAAAAAAAAAACCTGAAAATATGAAAGAATCAGTCAGACATTCACTATTAGTGCAGGACACTAAACCCTGAGATGGAAAAACAAACAAGGTGAGCCCCATGTTTGAATTTCATACTCCCTGGAGAGAGTTTCCACAATGTACTGCATGCATGGAGAGGCAGGCAAATTCCAGGCACCTGAGTTAAGCTGGTGGAACTGGAAGTCCAGGAAAGCAAACACAGCCAGAGTGCCTAGGGAACAGAATCAGAGAGGAAAGATGCCCAAACAGGGCCTCTGGGTTCCGTGGGGACCCCCATAAAATCTATCAAATATGGACTGGTGGGTACCTGAGCCAGAGTAAAAATATTCATAAAGAATGAGTAAAATGCTCATCTTTTGTATACACACAAGAACATAAATAGCTTTAGTTTCTGTCCCCACCATCTGAGTTGAGAAATACAATTGGCACAGAGTGAGTTAGGCAGCATTATTCAGAATGGTATTGTCTCAGTAGCAGTAACCACTCTAACAAACTATAGACACACGTAACAGATGGCTCTCACATGCATTATGCTAAGAAAAAGAGGCCAGACTATATAACACATGATTCCATTTTTTAAAGTTCTAAAATAGGTAAAAAACTGATAGGCACAGAAAACAGATTTGCCAGTGTACAGATCTAGAGGTAAGGTGAGAAGAAATAGTCTTGGTGATGAAACTGTTATTATATATGTTGTTATCTGAATAGTATTTGTATGTATTTGCTAAACTCATCACACTGTCCACACATAAATGACAAATTTCCCTATATGTAAATTATTTTAAAGCTCTATTATAGTCTCAGAAGGACAGAAAAAAATAAAGAAGCAGGAAGAGAAGAAAAAAGAGAACATCCACCACCACTATGACCACCACCACCATGGAGACTAGCACGGAGGTCCTAAAATAAAAGAAATCCAGGAGATTTTTTTTAAAAATACAGGATGAGAAAGAGTCAATAATAGAGGAGATATGACTAAGGATTTTCCTATTTTACAGAAAAAATATGGTTTAAATATAAAGGTAAAATGAATTAATTTGACTGACAGGAAACAAAATTACATGTCAGAATTTCATAAAAGGACTAACAGAAATTGTCCATCTAAAATTCCATGCCCATATACCCTTTCATTCAAGAGAGACTATATGGGGCCAGTGTTGTGGCACAGCACATTAAGCTACTGCTTCCAATGCTGGCATCCCATATTAGAGTGTCTGGGATCAAGTCCTGCCTCTTCTCCTGATCCAGGTTCCTGCTAATGCATCTGGGAAGTAGAAGGTGATGATGGATCAAGTACATCAAGTACTTGGGCCCCTGCCACTCCTATGGGAAACAAGGATGGAGTTCCTGGATCTTGGCTTAGGCCTGCCTGGCCAAGCCCTGGCTTTTGCAGTCACTGGGGAAGTGAAACAGTGGATAGATGACCTTTCTCCCCCTCCACCCCCTGTGTATGTCTTTGTGTGTGTATGTGTGTCTTCCTGTCATTCTTCTGCCTTTAAAATAAGAAAATACATCTACAAAAGGAGTGAATGTGCAAAAAAGACAAACTCATACATGTAAGTCAGACAATTAAAAACAGAGTATCATAATAATACCAGATAAGGTTCGGCACCGTGGCTCACTTGGCTAATCCTCTGCCTGCGGCGCCGGCACACCCGGTTCTAGACCCAGTTGGGGTGCCAGATTCTGTCCCAGTTGCTCCTCTTCCATTCCATGCATGCTGTGGCCTGGGAAGGCAGTGGAAGATGGCCCAAGTGCTTGGGCCCTGCACCCGCATGGGAGACCAGGAGGAAGCACCTAGCTCCTGGCTACAGATTGGCGCAGCGTGCCGACGGTAGCGGCCATTTGGGGAGTGAACCAACGGAAAAAGGAAGACTTTTCTCTCTTTCTCTCTCTCTCTCACTGTCTAACTCTGCTGTCAAAAAAAATATGAGATAAAATACGTACTTCCTCCAAGAAGAATGCTGAATGTAGAGAACTTAAATGCAAAATATCTGACAAACTGAAAGAAACTGATAAATTCCTAAGAAGATATCACCTTCTAAGACTGAATCATGAAGAAAGAAAATCTAAACAGACCAATATAAAATGAGAGTGAATTTGTAATCAAAAATATACAAACACGTGGCAGTCCCATCTCTAGTTTTCTAAGGACTATCCACACTGTTTTTCGTAGCAACTGACAAGATGTCAACATGAACAGAGTAGTAATTAGTGGGGGCTGGGAAGTGTAGAAGGGATATAGGGAAGTTAAACAGTGGAACCAAATCATAATGTTACAAAGAGTAAATTCCCAGTGTTATGCCACATAGTGGATGATTAGTTCACAATAATGTAGTACACATTTTATCAGAAAATAGAAGAAAGGAGTTACAAGGCTCCAGTAATAAAGCAATGTCAAAGAGAGGTAAATGCTGATTACCCTAATTTTATCAATATATACGGTATACATGTATTGAAATGTGGCAGTGTAGCCCAAAAATATGTACAATTGTTGTTAACAAAAAATAATTTTCAAAAGTTCCAACATGTTCTTAAAACTGTATATATAGAGTAGGGGGAAAATGGCAGATTTGGGAGCAGCACCCTACTCGAGGCTGGGAAGAAAATGTTCAGGGAATAGGGTAGGAAGTAAATGCTCAGCAAATAGAAGAGGAAACCTCCTGGGAAGCCCCACAGGAGGAGGAGAAACAGAAAATCAACCAGGAAGCAACAGAGTTAATGGACACTATAGACCAAATGGACCTAACAAATATCTACAGAACCTTTCACCACACAAAGGCAGAATACACATGCTTCTCATCAGTACATGGAACAGTATCTAGGATAGACCACATGCTAGCCCACAGCACAAGTTTCAGCAAATTCAAAAAAACTGAAATAATTCCATGCATCTTCTTGGACCACAATAGTAAGAAACTAGAACTCAACAAGAATCTCTAGAACATACATAAGCAAATGGAGACTGAACAACATGCTCCTGAATGAACAGAGGGTCATAGAAGAAATCAAAAGAGAAATCAAAAAATTCCTGGAAATAAATGCAGATGATAATATCAAAACCTATGGAATACAGCAAAAGTAGTGTAAAGATGGAAGTTCATAGCAATAGGTGGCTGCATGTAGAAACTGGAAAGTTACCAAATAAATGAGCTATTGATGCATCTCAAGGACCTAGAACATCAAAAACAAACCAAGCCCAAAACAATTAGGATGAAATAATTAAAATTAGAAAACAAATAAACAAAATTGAAACAAAAAATACAGAGAATTAGTGAAAAGCTGAGTTTTTGAAAAAATAAATAAAATTGATACACTGTTGGTGTGACTGACCAAAAAAAAAAAGAAAGTAAAAGATGCAAATCAATAAAATCACAGATGAAAAAGTAAATGTAACAACAGATACCACAGAAATAAAAAGGTCATCAGAATTTATTACAAAGAGCTGTATGCCAACAAACTAGGAAACCTAGAAGAAACGGACAGATTCCTAGGAAGACACAATCTATCAAAATTAAGTCAAGAAGATACAGAAAACTTAAATAGACCACAAACCAAGACAGAGATAGAATCAGTAATAAAAATCCTCCCAACAATGAAAACTCCAGGACCAGATGGCTTCACTGCTGAATTCTACCAGAAATCTAAAGAAGAACTAATTTCAATTCTTCTCAATCTATTCTAAACAATTGAAAAGGAGTCTACCCACACTCCTTTTCCAAAGCCTGCATCACCTTAATACCCAAACCTGGAGAAGATGCAACAGAGAAAGATAACTATAGACCAATATCCCTAATGAACATAGATACAAAAATCCTCAACAAAATATTAGCCAATTGAATCTAACAACACATTGGAAAAATGATCCACCCTGACAAGTGGGAATTATTCCCAGAATGCAGGGATGGTTCAACACTTGCAAATCAATCAATGTGATACACCACATTAACAGACTGGACAACAAAACAATATGATTACCTCAACAGATGTAGAGAAGGCATTTGATAAAATACAACATCCTTTCATGATGAAAACCCTAAGCAAATTGGTTGTATAAGGAACACTCCTTAACACAATTAAGGCAATTTATGACAAACACATGGCCAGCATCCTATTGAAAGAGGGAAAGTTTCAAGAATTCCCACTGAGATTCTTAACCAGACAATGATGCCCACTGTCACCGTTACTATTCAACATAGTCCTGGAAGTTTCAGCCAGAAGCATTAGGCAAGAAAAAAAAAATCAAAAGGATACAAATTGGAAAGGAGGAAGTCAAACTATCCTTACTTGCAGATGATATGATTCTACACATAGGGGATCCAAAAGACTCCACTAAGAGACTATTGGAATGCATACAAGAGTCTGGTAAAGAAGCAGGATATAAAATCAACACACAAAAATCAACACCATTTCTATACACAGACAATGCCACGGCTGAGAAAGAATTTCTAAGATCAAGCCCAGGCCGGTGCCGCAGATCACTAGGCTAATCCTCCACCTGCAGCACCAGCACCCTGGGTTCTAGTCCTGGTTGGGGTGCCGGATTCTGTCCCGGTTGCTCCTCTTCCAGTCCAGCTCTCTGCTGTGGCCCAGGAAGGCAGTGGAGGAAGGCTCAAGTCCTTGGGCCCTGCACCCATGTGGGAGACCAGGAGGAAGCACTTGGCTCCTGGCTTCGGATCAGCGAAGCACACCAGCCATAGCGGCCGTTTGCAGGGTATACCAACGGAAGGAAGACCTTTCTGTCTGTCTCTCTCTCTCACTGTCTAACTCTGCCTGTCAAAACAAAAAGAATAAAAAAAACCATTCACAGTAACTATTAAAAAAATCAACTACCTTGAAATAATTTAAATAAGGATGTGAAGGATCTCTATGATGAGAATTACAAAATATTAAAGAACAAAATAGAAGAAACTACAAAAAATGGAAAAGTCTTCCATGTTTATGGATTGGAAGAATCAATATCAATAAAATTCTGATGAGGCCAAGGCAACTTTAGCTGGCTGACACAGCATACACTCTGCTTAAGAAAGCCGGAGCTTCCTGGTGGCCCTGCTAATAATTGCTGTATTCCTAATTTTAGGGAAGAACGCATAGTCTCATAATCCCCAAACTGTCCATTGCTTTGTAGAATTTTAATCAAGCAGAATGCTAGTGTAGGAGAAATGGTTGATGCTTTATGCAGGGTTTAGCTGTTTGTGGAAAAGAATTAAAAAGCAAGAGGTTCCCTGATATACATCCCACTAAAATAGAGACAAATGTTATTAAAGCTTTAATTCAATATGTGCTACAAATAGAGTAATGGTTAGGATGTCAAAACTGTAGGACAGATGTAAGTGAACCTTTAAATAAGTACAACAAAGAAATTAGAGTTACAGAAAGAACTGCAAAGAAGGGATACATTTCAAAAAGGGGCCTGCTTTGAACTTGGGGCTTCTAGTAAAGATTAGATTAGTAAGGTACTATTCTAGCTTGTGTAGCCAATTTCTGCTTTGCTTATCAGCTCTCCAGGCTTTGGCTTGTGTGAGCAGCCCATTATCTCACACCTGTAGGTGATAGTAACCCATGATCTGAACATGCCTCGCACCTGTGATTGTAACCCATGCTCTGAATATGCCCTTGAAAATAAAATAAATTGTTATTAGAAAAAAATGGACAATAGACTTGTTATTGTGAGAAAAAAGAATCATTATGTGACTTATGATATAAAAATGAAGTCTGGTGCCTGAGGGCCAGAGCCATGCCATCAGCCTTGCTGTGAGTGTCTCTCATTTCTTTGAGTGCCGACACCTCTCACACCTTGGGGCCCCTGGGCTGGCTGGAGCTGGTCTCTGGAAAAATTCCATACTACAAAAAAATCAATTTAAGATTCAATGTAATACCAATCAAAATACCAAGCACATTATTCTCAGATGTTGAAAACATGATACTGAAATGCATATGGAAACACAGCAGATCCCGAATAGCTAAAGCAATTTTATACAACAAACCTGGAGGCATCAAAATACCAGATTTCAAGAAATACTGCAGGGCAATTACAATCAAACCAGCCTGGTACTGGGTACAAAAACAGATGAATAAACCAATGTAACAGAACAGAAACCCCAGAAATCAATCCAAGCATCTACAACCAACTTATCTTTGACAAAAGAGCTAAAATCAATCCCTGGCACAATCTCTTCAACAAATGGTGCTGGGAAAATTGGATTGCCACAATGAAGAAATATGAAGAAAAACTCTTATCTTACACCTTACACAAAAATCCTCTCAAAATGGATTACAGACCTAAATCTATGACCAGATACAATCAAATTATTAGAGAACACTGGGGAAACCCTGCAAGACATTAGCATAAGCAAAGAGTTCTTGGAAAGGACTCCAGAGGCATAGGCAATCAAAGCCAAAATTGACAAATGGGATCACATCAAATTGAGAAGCTTCTGTACTGCAAAAGAAACAATTAACAAAGAGACATCCAACATATTGGGAAAAAACATTTGCCAACTATAAAATTGATAAAGGATTAATAACCAGGATATATAAAATATCATGAAAGTCAACAGCAACAAAACTAACAACCCAGTTAAGAAAAGGCAAAGAGCTTAAACAGACATTTTTCAAAATGGCCACAGACATGAAAAAATGCTCAGGATCACCAGCCATCAGGGAAATGCAAATCAAAGCCACAACGAGGTTTCACCTCAACCCAGTTATAGTGGTTTTCATACAGAAATCAACAAACAACAAATGCTGGCAAGGATGTGGGGAAAAGATACCCTAATCTACTTCTGGTAGGAATGTAAACTGGTAAAGCTACTATGGAAGACAGTATGTAGATTCATCAGAAATATGAATATAGACCTACCATATGACCCAGCCATCGCAATCATGGGAATTTACCCAAGGGAAATGAAGTCAGCATATGAAAGAGTTATATTTACACCCCATGTTTACTGTAGTTCAATTCACAATCGCTAAAACATGGAATCAACCCAAATGCCTGTCAATAGAAGACTGGATAAAGAAATTATGATATATGTACACCATGGAATAATACACAGAGATAAAACAAAACAAAATAAAAATGAAATATGGTCATTTGCTACAAAATGGATGAATCTGGAAAACATCATACTTAGCAAAACAAATCAGTCCCAAAAGGACAAATATTGTATGTTCTCTCTGACCCGTGAAAACTAATAGAGCACCCAAAAGACAATCTGTAGAAGTGAAATTGACACTTTGAGAAGTAAAAACTCTGAACAGCCATTATGTCGACTTTTTAGGTACAGGTTTGTTTTTAATTTTTTCTTACTATTTGTTGAACTCTTTTCTTAACATAGAGTTAGTCATATGTCACAAATACAACATATTTACATGTTATAAATGTTATATGAACATATAAATGTTATATGAACATATAAGCATGTTATAAATATAACATATAAAGTTAACTGAAAATAGATCTTATAAAAATAAGAGTGGGATTAGAGGGAGGAGGAAGGCAGTGGGAATGTGGGTGGGAGGGTGGGCATGGTAGGAAGAATCACCATGTTCCTAAAGTTGTAATTGTGAAATGTATAGTTTTTAAATCTGTATAATTCTGTATATATTCCTACAGACTTACTTCTAACGATACAGTTTAAAAATTTGCCATGGGACCCCAAATCTTCTAAAATTGGGTGGTAAAATTAGCATTTTAAGTGTTAAAGTGATCATATGGAAAGGATTAAGTGTTAAAGTGATCATACAAATAGGATTAAGTGTTTGGGAATAATAATAGAATTAAAAAGGAACAAGAGTTCCAACCTGGGAAGCAGTCCACACAGCAGACTCATAGAATGACTATCACTTTAAGTAGTACTCTAACCTCAGAATCAGCTCTAAAGGCATTCTGGTCTAGCTGAAAAGTCCATGAGAACATTTCAGTCATGGAAAGCCAAGACACTGTGTCAAAAAGCGTCCTACCTGAAGGACCTCTGTGGGTGAGACCCCAGTATAAAGAAATGGTCATCAAAGAATGAGATACTTTTCTCTGAGGGAAGGAGAGAACTTCTACTTTGTTTATTGCCTTGCCTAAATACTGATGGAGTTTGTGAATTCAAAAGGCTTCCATAGCCTTGGCAGCTCATGTCAAGAGCCCCAAATTATCACAGAGGTTATACATAAGAGTGCTAATTCTTAAATTAACAACAGGAGTCACTGTGCATTAACTTCCCATGCAGGGCCTCTGCTCTCAAAGAGTTGTATTAGGAGAGTTAGCAATAAAACTTGTTTTTGAAGATTTATTCCAGTTTAGCATATTAATTCAAGGATATACTTATGTCTTAAATTTTAGTTATGCAAAAATGTCCAACTCCATTGCTTATTTTCTTAAGTGCTTCTTTAATTGATGACAAAACTTGTTCCAAAAGACTTACTTTCTCTTAATGTATTAAGTGAAGGATATTCTTATGTCTCATAAGCTACAGTTATGTCTAACTGCTCACAAAAGATGTATCACTCTTGGATGCTTCTTTAAAGTTAATTAAGTTACTCAAAAAAAAAGTTAACAAAAATGCAATGACTTTCAACAGCCCTGTCTCAACTATTGAAAAACAGTTTCTTCATTTTTATTTTTCTTTTACTCTTTTCTTTTATCATAGTAACTGATGAACTCTTTACTGAAGAAGACTTAATCTTCTGTGAATAAATTTAATTGAAAATAGATCTTAGTATAAAATAAGACTGTAAATAGGAGAGGGAGGAAGGAGAGAGGTGGGGGAGGAGGTGGGAGGGCGGCATGGTGGAAAGAATCATTATATTCCTAAAATTATACTAAAGAAATGCATGAAGCTTGTATTCATTAAATTAAAAAAAAAGAATTTTTTTTCTCTTTATAATAATCTTTTTTTTAACTGTTATTTAATGAATATAAAATTCCAAAGTACAGCTTATGGATTACAATGGCTTCCCCCCATAACGTCCCTCCCACCCACAACCCTCCCCTTTCCCACTCCCTCTCCCCTTCCATTCACATCAAGATTCATTTTCGATTCTCTTTATATACAGAAGATCAGTTTAGCATACATTAAGGAAAGATTTCAACAGTTTGCTCCCACACAGAAACATAAAGTGAAAAATACTGTTTGAGCACTAGTTATAGCATTAAATCTCAATGTACAGCACACTAAGGGCAAAGATCCTACATGAGGAGTAAGTGCACAGTGACTCCTGTTGTTGACTTAACAAATTGACACTCTTCTTATGGCCTCATTAATCACCCTAGGCTGTTGTCATGAGCTGCCAAGGCTATGGAAGCCCCCTGAGTTCACCGACTCTGATCATATTTAGACAAGGCCATGGTCAAAGTGGAAGTTCTCTCCTCCCTTCAGAGAAAGGTACCTCCTTCTTTGATGACCCGTTCTTTCCACTGGGATCTCACTCGCAGAGATCTTTCATTTAGTTTTTTTTTTTTCCCCCCAGAGTGTCTTGGCTTTCCATGCCTGAAATACTCTCATGGGCATTTCAGCCGGATCCGCATGCCTTAAGGGCTGATTATGAGGCCAGAGTGCTGTTAGGACATTTGCCATTCTATGGGTCTGCTGTGTATCTCACTTCCCATGTTGGATCGTTCTCTCCCTTTTTGATTCTGTCAGCTAGTATTTGCAGACACTAGTCTTGTTTATGTGATCCCTTTGGTTCTTAGTCCTATCATTATGATCAATTGTGAACTGAAATTGATCACTGGGACTAGTGAGATGGCATTGGTACATGCCACCTCGATGGGATTGAATTCGAATCCCCTGGTATGTTTCTAACTCTACCGTTTGAGGTAAGTCAGCTTGAGCATGTCCCGAATTGCACATCTCTTCCCTCTCTGATTCCCACTCTTATATTTAACAGCGATCACTTTTCAGTTAAGTTTCAGCACTTAAGAAGAATTGTGTATTGATTACAGTATTCAACCAAAAGTATTAAGTAGAACAAACAAAAAAAAATACTAAGAGGGATAACATATTAAGCTGTTCATCAACAGTCAGGGTGAGGGCTGAATATAATAAAAGAAACTTCACCTTAGCAAAAGTGCCAAAATTATTTAAACAATTTGTAAGTTATTTCCATACTTATCCTATGCTATTTTTAGGTACTTAAATCTAATATGGAGAGTCCTTATTCACAGTAGAGTTCTATATAGCACAAATATGCCACCACAAAGGCAAAAATAATTCTTAGCTAGAAGACAAGATATATTTGGAAGTCCTTGGTACCAACTGCATCTTAGACTTTGACATGTTCCTGAGACCAAGAACAGAAGCCTAACCAATGAGTAATGAGTTCTAAAATCTTGACCCCCCATTGGTCCCTGTGACCCAACAGCCCTTTTCTCGTAAATCTACTCATCATAACTAAGAACTCAAAACCCAGCACACTGCTCTTACTGTCTCCAGTATCAGAATGACTCATTGGAGACTTACATAGACTTTTCATTAATTTTCCTGAAAATCTGTTATTTTAGAACACATCAAGTTACAAGAATGCAGTAGGACAAAAAGGAACTATATTGTATGTTTCTAGTTTTGTGTAAAGTTTGCATAAAAAAGAAAGGTAGGATAGGTGTTGTAGAGTAGTGAGTTAAGCTACCACTTGGGACACCCACATCCAATATCAAGACAAAGGGAAAAAAACAGTCATCTTAAGTCAAAGAATCAGGCCTTTAGAAAGAATCAACCCTGCAGCTGACACTTATTCTACCCTCCAGAATGTGAGGAAATAAATTTCTGTTGTTTATGCCACCTCATCTATGGTATTTGTTATAGCAGCCCTAGAAAACTTACACACCATTTATACAGTGCATGCCAATAGAGACAGTGCAAGCATCCAGGGCAATATGCTAAGCATATTATTCCATTGACAGGATTTTAACATTTCAAGTTATTTGATTTTTTTTAGATTTATTTTATTTATTTGAAAGGCAGAGTTGCAAGGGGAAGGAGAGAGAGAGAGGAATAGATGAAGATAGGGATCTTCCATCTGCCGGCTCACTCCTCAAATGGCCTCAATGGCCAGGGCTGGGCTGGGCTAGAGCCAGGAACTTCATGCATGTCTCCTGCATGGCTGCAGGTACCCAGGGACTTGGGTTGTCTTCTTCTGCTTTCCCAGGCACATTATCAGGGAGCAGGATGGGAAGTAGAGCAGCTGGGACATTAAAATGTTCCCCATATGGCATGCCAGTGTTGCAGGTGGCAGCTTAACCTGTCACACCACAACAACACCCCTAGGTTAGTTGTTTTTAATGGCAATATATCCACATTTGAAAGTTTAAATACATAAGATTGTGTTGTGAAAAAAAATCCCTTACCCATATTACCAGATTATCCAGTTCCCTTCTGGACATATCAATGTTATTTGTTTCTTGTGTTCCTTTCTGAAGATATTCTATGCATAAAACCAAGTATGTGTATACATATTTATATAGTCCTCCAGTTGTTTACTATAGACATTATACTATCTCTTACATACATTTTTAATAAGATACCTTGGAGATTGCTTTTCTATGGAAAGACTTAATCAAAGACTGCTTGTTCTAATTGCAAAAAAAAAGTATATATGACATACATGAAATATGTACCCTTTATATAAATAAATAACAGAACATAAATTATATTTTTAAAACAAGACAGTATAGAGAAAATGATAGATAAGAAGGAACGTGCAACTTTAAACTTTCTATTTGAAATTAGTAAGAACAAAATTTAGAAAGAAAGTATTAAACTCAAGAAAGATTAAACAGAGCAAAATAAAAGAGAATGAAAAGGAGGTAAAAAAGCAAATTTTTATAAAGAAACAAGTGATCATATACAGAACTCAGCAAACCAAAATTATATTTATCTAGTTATTAATAAAATAGTAATACCTCTGAGATGACTGCTCATGAACAGGAAAAAAAGAAAAGCTAAATGAACTAGAATTAAAAGTTGAAATGCACTGGGGCCAGTGTGTGGCATAGTAGGTTAAGCCTCCACCTGTGGCACTGGTATTCCATAAGGATGCCAGTTTGTGCCCCGGTTTTTCCTCTTCCAATCCAGCTCCATTACTATAGCCTGGGAAAGCAGTGGAAGATGGCCCAAGGCCTTAGGCCCCTGTACCCACATGGGAGATCAGGATGGAAGATGCTGGCTCCTGGCTTCAGATCATTATACTATTATACATATACATAGTATATATTATACTATTATACATATAATGTATACTACTATACATTATACAGATCAGCACAGCTCCAGCCATTGTGGCCATTTGGGGAGTGAACCAGTGGATCCAAGATTCTCTCTCTCTCTCTCTCTTTTCCTCCTCCTCTCTCTGTGTTTGTGACTCTGTCTCTCAGATAAATCTTTTTAAAAAAAGAAACTGAAATGTATCAACAATGAAAGTATAGATATCTGAAATCATATATAAAACAATACTACATATGGCAAATGGATGCATGCCACAACCACATATAAAAACATGTAACATTTATAAGCTTTCAATGTGAACATTGTTCTGTGCAGGGAAGGTGAGAAATCAGGTAGAAGGAAACTTTTGCTATAATTACCATGGTTTATTTCATAACAAATGAGGAAAATTATTTATTTCCAGGGGGAGGGCGGGTTAGTGGATTTTTGACACATGTTCTCTTTGTGTTTGGATAATTTCTTTAGAAATTAAAAAATACAGACAAATTATAAATCTTCCTTCCGAAAATTTTATCAAGAAAATGTTTAAAATTATTTCTTATATGAGGTGACTATGTAAACTAACATATTTCAGCTGTTCTAGGGCCCTGAAATCAGCATATTACACTCTTAGTGCTTCTATAAATGGCACAGATCACACTTTGATAACCTTTAGAATATTTGAAAACAACAGATTTGGATACATTTGTGTTCGTTATCTCTTAAATAGCAGAGCTATGGCTTTGGTGGGTTATTTAAATTGTAATCTCAAACTTTTACAGGTTTAAAATGGAGATATTCACAACTAACTCCCACAATTAGAATAAACCTTGATATTACTCAAAATCCCAGTAAAGTGTATTACTGCTTTTCATGATATTGCTTCACACATTACTAGATTCAAATGCTATGAAAAATAGCCCCAGAACACAGATTTAATTTACTCGTTACTTCGGGATTCCTCTTCCTTGGTGGGCCGCTTTTTCAATTTAATTCCATGCCACAATTATTGCAGTGGCTACAATGAGAATAGGAAAACCAACATAGAAACCTAGAAGCCAATGCTTTTCAGCATTCAAAAATACTTCTTCCTGATTTAAACCTAAAAAATAAAAATATATTAAAACCAAACAAAAAAGCATACAATTTTACTTGCAAGTTGTCATAAATTATGAAGATCTTAATTGTTATTCAAGGAACATAGAAAAATAAATTTAGAATCATAATACTTGAAATTATTAATGGGAAGCCAAGTACCAGAAAGCTCCAAACTATGCAACATTATACAGCTACAGCAAAATTTCACTATAACACAATAAGGGGCCAATAAACTTCATTGATATATAATGCAGTATTGTCTATTTGCAAGGTCACAAATTTGCATTATTGCAAATTTTCAAAGGATTAGAATATCAAAGGATTTGTGGATTTCACAATTTTTCCTTAATATGTTGTTGGCTTTTGACATTAGGACTCTATTTTCACATACAGAGCCACTTCAGTGCTCCTCAAAGGGTACTGGAATAAAAATAAGGAGACTTGAGCCCCAACTCTAAATCTGTTACTTGTCAGTATCAGGTATACAGAACTACAGTCTCTCTAAGATCCGTGGGTTTCCTTTGCTCACTGTACATCGCCAGTGCCTACATCAGCAGCTGGCATATATTAAGACTGATAAATATTTGCTACCTCAATGATGGAATGAATGAAAGAAACTAAAACTATGGTAAATAAAATACTATCCTAGAGCAATTTGTATCCACTCTTAAGTAGTAATTTATAGATTCTTCTCATTTAAATGATAAACTTCAGAATAAAGTCTTATCTATTTTATTTTTCTACTAGTGTAACAGAAACACAGTAAAAGTACTAGACCAAGAGTAAATGTTCATTTTTGATTAATCATAAGGATGGGGAGGAAAATTGAAAATATTCTGAGAGAATATAGGTAATACTGATTGATACTGGTAAAGAGAAATTTTAAAGAATTCAATTTCAATCATAGTATTTCATTTTAGAAAAGAGCAAGCTGAAGATATATTTGGTTTCCATTCCTTAACAGAAGTCTGATACCTTTCCATTGCAAATATTAGACTCTCTGTTAATGGTAAGATCTAACTTGTGTTTTAGTGAAGACAAGCAATGGCTATCTATGGGGGTAGATAATTACCCTTTTCCTCAGGCAATAAACGTAATCCTCTGGCACGCCGTTGGCAATTTGGAGGTAGGAACCCTTGAGCACAAGGGCATGCCCCTTTGGAATTGCACACCTAGGATAAATTTTAGAAATTTAAATGATTAAAGTGTTTTTTCATAGAAAGTGAAAAATATGAGACGATCATTGTGCGTAATTTTATGACTTAAACTTGTTTACGTGGTTTATGTAGCAAATAATCCACAAATCAAATACTTGGTTTCTTAGACCAAAATACACTTTTAAAATAGAAACAGGAATAAAAGTATCTGTAAACTGAGGTTCACCATATTTACATTACAAACATTTAACACTTTCAAATGTCTATCAGCAAATAATGTGTGTGTTCGTTTTGAAGGAAACAGTGAGCCTTCCAGTGATGTGCTGGAGAGAACTTGGACAATCCCTCAGAGCTAACTGTGAATAGGTCTTCTCTTCTCCATGTTCAGTGAGGCCATGGTGTAGTTTGAAGTCTTCAGCACCACCAGATGAGAACTGCACCCTTATCCAGATAGCTGCTAAATATTAATCACTCTTAATCAGGACTGAGTTCTGTTTCATTTTTTCTTAAATTTATGTATAACATTTACTTTATTTGAAAAACGGAGATAAAGGTAGATAGATCATACAGAGAGAGAGAGAGATAGTGCTCTTTTATGTTGTTTCACTCCCCAAGTGCTCAAAACATCTGGGGATGGGCCAGGCTAAAGTCAGGAAACAGGAACTCAATCTGGATCTTCCACGTAGGAGGTAGGGACCCGAGTACTTGAGACCTTCACCCACTGCCTCTCAGAGCGCACATCAGCAGAAAGCTGGAGATGGGAACAAAGCCAGGACTCAAATTCAAGTACCCCAATATGAGATGCAGGCATCCCAGGGAAGTTTCTAACAGGTATACTTGTATGATGTGTAAAGAAAAGGCATTTTGTATTTCAAAGGGACATTAGATACATTCAGCATAACATTAGAAACCAATACTTTCTGCAGTCTAAATTAGATTGATAATAGTAAACACATGTGTTGTACTTACTGTGAATCTCTTTTCTGAGCACTATATTAATTTTCTCATTAAATCCACAAACAACCCTGTGATGTAGAGGCTATTATTGTCCCTTCTTAAAAGTTAAGATCAGGCATAGGTATTTAACTTGACAAAAGTCAAACTACTAATAGGTAGCAGAACCAGAATTTAAACCCATGGAATCTGGTTTCAGAGGCTCTACTTTTGACTACTATGTTATGCTATCTCTCAAAATAATATAAAATCTCTCAAACTCCTGGTCTTAATTGGATCTTAATCGCAATGTAAGAGCATACATATTTTACTCCTGTACAACTTCAAAAAACTTTTTAGGAGACACATGATGCCAATTTG
Organism: Oryctolagus cuniculus; assembly: GCF_051225735.1. Lineage (NCBI taxonomy): Eukaryota > Metazoa > Chordata > Mammalia > Lagomorpha > Leporidae > Oryctolagus > Oryctolagus cuniculus. The sequence continues at coordinate 91,845,278 of NC_142868.1, read as the reverse complement.
TCCCAAGATATTGTCATTGTTTCCTTAATTTGACTCTTTGTTAAGATGCTGTCTTCCAAGATTTCCCACTACAATGTTCCAGTTGCAACACATAATTGATGAACCATTTTAGGGAAATATTTTGAACTTATGTAAATATCCAACTCACAAAATTTTTGGCTAGAAGTGAGAACTGAAACGAGAAGTTCAGACACCCATGTACCACATGGGAATGTTGGGTTGATTCTCAGCTCAGGTTCCTGATTCCAGCATCCTGGTAATACAGATCATTAAAGGTCATGAGGATTACTCAAATAACTGGCTTCCTGCCTCCATATGGAGACTTGGATTGGGTTCCTGGGTTTGGGTGCAGGCATTTTCAGAGTAAAGAAGAAGATGGTTGTTCTCTCTCTTTCTATCTTCTATCTCCCTCATTCTGCCTTAGAAAACATAGAAAACACTTTCACACCCTCGTTTCAGCACCTACTAATAATTATTTAATTCCATTTTTCCTTCTATACTGGTTATACTGTTGGGAATATATTTTCCTCCTCCACATTGATTTATTCAATTACTGCTATCATAATAAAGTAAGGGGCATTGCTATAACTATCATACATTTTCTTTTATTCAACCTGTTAATTGCTATTTATTAAAATAAAATTTTTCTTTTGTTTAGTGAGCCACATTTCATTAATATTATTATTTACAATGATGCCCAAATTCCCTCATATTTGTTAGTGGAAGTCTTTCAAGCTGGATTCTATCTCCTTTTGATATTCTCAACATTATTTTAACTAATTTTTGATTGACGCATAATACTTAAGCATATGCATGAGGTACAATATGGTGTTTTTGATTCACATATGCCTTGGTTAATGATCAATTCAAAATAGTTAAGATATAAATTTCTTTAAACTTTTATTATTACTTTATGATGAATGTATTCAAAATCCTCTCCTAACCACTTTAAAATACACAATGCATTCTTGTTAACTATCACTCTTTGTGCCATAGAATACCAGAACTTACTCCTCCTATTTAAATGTAATAGTATCTGTTGAAGAACTTTTCCCCATCCCATTCCTCTCTACTTTTCCAGTAACCACTATTATACTCTCAACTTCTTTTTTAATAAAGATTTACTTATTTATTTGAAAGGCAGAGTTACAGAGAGAGAGAGAAAAAGAGAGAGATCATCCACTTGCTGATTTACTCTCCAAATGGCTGCTAGGCCAGGCAAAGCCAAGAGCCATGAGCTTCTTTCAAGTCTCCCATGTGAAAACAAGGGCCCAAGCATTTGGGCCATCCCCTGCTGCTTTCCCAGGTTCATATGGGATGCTGGCATCACAAATGACAGTTTTACCCACTATGCCACAATGCCACAACGCTGGCCCCATATATCCTCACCTTTTATGAAATCAGCTGTTTCCTCTTCTTTTCTTTGGTCTGACTGTTATCCCTCCCAGTATTTTTTTGTTTGTTTGTTCTACTTAATACTTTTGGTTGAATACTGTAATCAATACACAATTCTTCTTAAGTGCTGAAACTTAACTGAAAAGTGATCGCTGTTAAATATAAGAGTGGGAATCAGAGAGGGAAGAGATGTGCAATTTGGGACATGCTCAAGCTGACTTACCTCAAACGGTAGAGTTAGAAACATACCAGGGGATTCGAATTCAATCCCATCAAGGTGGCATGTACCAATGCCATCTCACTAGTCCCAGTGATCAAATTCTGTCCACAATTGATCGTAATGATAGGACTAAGAACCAAAGGGATCACATAAACAAGACTAGTGTCTGCAAATGCTAGCTGATAGAATCAAAAAGGGAGAGAATGATCCAACATGGGAAGTGAGATACACAGCAGACTCATAGAATGGCAAATGTCCTAACAGCACTCTGGCCTCAGAATCAGCCCTTAAGGCATGCAGATCCGGCTGAAATGCCCATGAGAGTATTTCAGGCATGGAAAGCCAAGACACTCTGGGGGGAAAAAAAAAAACCTAAATGAAAGATCTCTGCGAGTGAGATCCCAGTGGAAAGAACGGGTCATCAAAGAAGGAGGTACCTTTCTCTGAAGGGAGGAGAGAACTTCCACTTTGACCATGGCCTTGTCTAAATATGATCAGAGTCGGTGAACTCAGGGGGCGTCCATAGCCTTGGCAGCTCATGACAAGAGCCTAGGGTGATTACTGAGGCCATAAACAAGAGTGTCAATTTGTTAAGTCAACAACAGGAGTCACTGTGCACTTACTCCTCATGTAGGATCTTTGCCCTTAGTGTGCTGTACATTGAGATTTAATGCTATAACTAGTACTGAAACAGTATTTTTCACTTTATGTTTCTGTGTGGGAGCAAACTGTTGAAATCTTTCCTTAATGTATGCTAAACTGATCTTCTGTATATAAAGAGAATCGAAAATGAATCTTGATGTGAATGGAAGGGGAGAGGGAGTGGGAAAGGGGAGGGTTGTGGGTGGGAGGGACGTTATGGGGGAGAAGCCATTGTAATGTATAAGCTGTACTTTGGAAATTTATATTTATTAAATAAAAGTTAAAAAAAAAGAAATCAGCTGTTTCAGATTTCACATATAAGTGGGGTCCATATGGTAGTTGCCTCTCTGTGCCTGACTTCAAACATTCTTTGAATATTATCTTATTTTCTGGTGAAACAACATCTCAGCTTATCTAGTACTTTTCTTGTTCCAGTCCTTGAATCATCCTTATTTCCAAAGAGTTTTGGAGTCTTTTAATGAAGAATAGTTAGAAATTAAGACCTATGGTGCAGGCTTTTGGATCAGCATAAGAGGCTACATGTGCTGCCTGCATCCCATGTCAGGGTGACTAGGTTAGAATACCAGATCTGCTCTCAATTCCAACTTCCTGCTAATGTGTGCCCAGAAGGCAGCAAGTGATGGATCAAATGTTAGGGCCACTGACTCACACATGGAGACCTGGATGAAGTTCTAGGTTCCTGACTTTGAACCGCTCCAGCCTCAGTTTTAGTGGGCATTGTAGAGTGAAACAGCAGAAGAGACATCTTTCTCTCACCTTCAAATAAATAACAAAACTAAGCAAACTTTTTAACAAAAAAAGATATGAAGATCTAGGAGCTAAATATGTTCATTACTACTTGTATGTCATTAACTCTAGGCAGTCTTAACAAAAATATGCATGTGGGTATGTATGTTTCCTTGTGTCTATCCATACAGTCACACATGCAGGTATACATACACTATTATGTCTACCTACATATATATTAAATATAACAACTTAAAATAGGTCATGTCAACATGGAGGAAGATGGCAGAATAGTGACAGGGAGGTCTGCGCTAGGCTAGGCGAACTTACAGGGGGAAAAAAAAGTAGACAAAGTACACTCTCAGGGGCTTGTTGTAGGGAAACTGCAGTGGGAGTTTTCATGAAAGCATTGGAAATGCCTTAAACCTGAGCTGGTCTAATTACTAATTATTTCATTCTTCCTAATAATTTTAGGTTTGGTTTATTGTTGATGTTCTAGGTCCTTGTGATAGCTCATTTACTTGGTAACTTTCCAGTTTCTTCATGTAGGCACTGATTGCTAAGAACTTCCCTATTAATACTGCTTTGGCTGTATCCCATAGATTTTGATATGATATATTGTCATCTGCACCCAATTACACGACACCTGGCTATATAAAAGAAATGTTAACAGATCTAAAGAGAAACTACAATAGTAATGGGAGACTTCAACACCCCACTTTCATCAAAGGATAGATCAACTATTCAGCACATCAACAGAGAAACAATAGAGTTAATTGAAACCGTGGACCAAATGGACCTAATTGATATCTATAGACCTTTTCATCGGACAGTTGCAAAATACACACTATTCTCATTGTTACATGGAACTGTCTCTATGATAGACCATATACCAGAAGATAAAGCAATCCTCAGCAAATTTTAAAAAATCAAAATCATACCATGTATCTTCTCTGATCACAAAGGACTGAAGCTGGAAGTCAACTCAAGATTCTCTAGAACATATGCAAGCACATGGAGACTGAACAACATGTTCCTGATTGAACAGTGGGTCATAGAAGATATCAAAAGAGAAATCAAAACCGTGCTAGAACCAAATGAAGATGACAGTCACAACTTATGGGATACAGCAAGAGCAGCGTTAAGGTTGAAGTGTATAGAGATAGGTACCTACATCAAGAAATTAAAAAGTCACTAAATAAAAGGGCTATCAATACATCTCAAGGACTTAGGTAAACAACAAACCAAACCTCAAATTAGTAGGAGGAAAGAAATAATTGAAATTACAGAAGAAATAAGCAAAATTGAAACAAAAAATACAAAAGATCATTGAAACCAAGAACTGTTTTTTTAAAGAATAAACAAAATTCACACTATTGGCCCAACTAACAAACAAAAAAGAGACCCAAATCAATAAAATAATAGATGAAAAATGAAATGCAACAACTGATACCACAGACATCAAAAGAATCATTAGAAATTACTACAAAAAGCTTTTTGTAAACAAATTGGGAAACCTAAAGAAATGGAGATTCCTGGACACATACAATCTACTAAAATTGAATCTTGAAGAAACAGAATACCTAAACAGACCAATAACCAAGACAGAGATTGAATCAGTAACAATGACACTCGCAACAAAAAAAAAAAAAGCCCAGGTCCCAATGGTTTCACTGCTGAATTCTACCAGACACTTAAAGAAGTAATCCAACTCTTTTTCAAGTTAATCAAAACATTTGATATCCTCCCAAACTCCTTCTATGAAGCCAGCATTACCTTAATTCATAAAATAGAAAGAGAAACAATAGAGAAAGAACTATCTATACACCAATTTCCCTGATGAACATAGATGCAAAAATCCTCAACAAAATACTAGCCAGTCAAATCCAACAACACATCAGAAAGATCATCCACTCAGACCAAGTGGGATTTATCCCTGTTTTGCAGGGTGCATCAACATATGCAAATCAATAAATGTACATTAACAAATGGAAGAACAAAAACCATATGATTATCTTAATAGATGCAGAGAAAGAATTTGATAAAATACAACACCCTTTCATAATGAAAACCTTAACCAAACTGGATATAGAAGAAACATGCTTCAACATAATCAAGGCAATCTATGACAAACCCACAGCCAACAACTTACTGAATGGGGAGGCATTTCCACTAAGACCCAGAACCAGACAAGGATGCCCACTCTCAATACTGCTATTCAATATAGTACTGGAAGTTTTAGCTAGAGCCATTAGGCAGAAAAAAGAAATCAAAAGGATATAAATTGGAAAGTAGGAAGTCAAACTATCCCTATTTGCCAATCACCTGATTCAATATATAGGGGATACAAAAAAACTTCACTGAGAGACTACTGGAACTCATAGAAGAGTTTGGTAAAGTAGCAGAATACAAAATCAACACACAAAAATCAATAGCCTTTATTTTACACAGACAATGCCATAGCTGAGAAGAACTTTTAAGATCAAATCCACTCATGACAGCTACAAAAAGTAAATACTTCAGAATAAATTTAACCAAGTATGTCAAAGATATCTATGAGGAAAATTACAAAACATTAAAGAAAGAAATAAAATAAGACATAAAGATTGAAAAAATCTTTCATGTTCATGGATTGGAAGAATCAATATCGTCAAAATGCTCATACTACCAAAATCAATTTATAGATTCAATGTGATCCCAATCAAAACACCAACAACATTCTTTCAGATCTAGAAAAAATGATGCTAAAATTCATATGGAAGCACAAGAGAACCCAAATACCAAAATCAGTCTTAAACAACAAAACAAACCTGGAGACATCACAATACCAGATTTCAAGACATACTACAGGGTAGTTACAATCAAAACAGCCTGGTATTGGTACAAAAACAGACATTAGACAAATGGAATAGAACAGAAACTCCAGAAATCAATCCACACATCTACAGCAACTAATCTTTGATAGACAAAGAAGCAGAAATCAATCCCTAGAGCCAAGAGAGTCTCTCCAACAGTGGTGCTAAGAAAACTGGATCTTCACATGCAGAAGTATGAAACAATACCCCTGTCTTACACCTTACATGAAAATTCACTCAAAATGGATCAAGGACATAAATCTATGGCCTGATACCATCCAATTATTAGAGAACATTAGGGAAACCATGCACAACACTGGCACATGCTAAGACTTCTTGGAAATGACCCCAAAAGCATAGGTATTCAAAGTCAAAATTGACAAATGGAATTACATCAAACTGAGAAGTTTCTGTACTGCAAAAGAAACACTCAGCAAAGTGAAGAGCCAACAGAGAGAATGGGAGAAAATTTTTGCAAACTGTGCAACTATAAAGGATTAATTTCTAGAACCTATAAAACGATCAAGAAATTCAACAACAAAAAAATCTAGCTAAGAAATGGGAATAAAACCTGTACAAACATTTTTCAAGACAGGAAATCCAAAGGGCTAACAAGTGCATGAAAAAATTTTCAGGATCACTACTAGCCTTCAGGGAAATGCAAATCAAAACCACCTTGAGGTTTCACCTCACCTCTGTTAGAATGGCTTTCATACAGAAATCAACAAACAACAAATGCTGGTGAGGATGTGGGGAAAAGGTTACCCTAACCTACTGATGGTTGGAATGTAAACTAGTGCAGCCACTGTGGAGAATGGTATGGAGACACGTAAGAAAACTGAATATAGATCTACCATATGACCCAGCCATCCCACGCCTGGGAATTTATCCAAAGGAAATGAAATCAGAATATGAAAGTTATTTGCATCCCCATGTTCATTGCAGTTCAACTTACAATAGCTAAGATATGGAATCAACCCAGATGCCCATCAACTGAAGACTGGATAAAGAAATTACGACATATATATGGAATATATATATATATAAGGAATATTATATGGCAGCCAAAAATGAAATCCTGTCATTTACAACAAAATGAATGCAGCTAGAAACTATTTAGTGAAATAAGCCAGTGCTAAATATGCTTTCTCTGATCTGTGGTAACTAGTAGAGTATCTAAAAGGTAATCTATAGGATTCAAATTGACACTTTATGATGTGATGATTTTGAATAGTTCTTGTCTTGACTGTTGAGGAACAATGCTTTTTATTTTTGTTTTTTTTTACATTGTTGTAATACTATTTTTTATCCTTCTATTTAGTGTTGGGTTAATATTATGAGTATAAAGGTAACTGAAAATAGATCTTTCTAAAAACAAGAAAGGGAATGGAGAAGGAGAAGGAAGAAGGGTGGGAGTATGGGTGGGAGGGAGGTGCGATGGGTCAAATAACTATTTTTCCTAAATTTGTATACACAAAATGCATGAAGTTTTTATTCCTTAAACAAAATTTTAAAGAAATAGGTTATGTTAAATTACAACATAATTTCACAGGGTACTTTATAAACTTTTCTTTTTACATATGTAAAACTCCTATCTCCAACAGGAAGAAACATTGTCAGCCTCATTCTCAATACATTAACTTATTTGCTCAAGTCTACAGTATACTAATTATGCTTCCATAATTCATTACCCATACCACAATAAAAACAATAATTATAATTAAATAATTAAATATTTATCTAATTTTTACTTTGAGCCAAAAGTTACATATGGGAAAAGAAGAGATATAAATATACAACTCAGTAAGTTCTTCAGATAGAACTATGTAATCTACACCATTATCAAGAAATGGAACATTTTCATCATTTCACAAGATTCCTTTGCCCCTTACCAGTCAATCTTTCCAACACCAAAAGTTACACACACCATAGTCTGTTTATGGGAACCATGTGGTGAGAAAATGGTCCCCAGGTTCTCCACACTTGAAAGTTTGGATAGTTCTCCATAGTTCATCCAAGGCTTGGATGTTTCTGTGGATCCCTTACAAACTCATCCACATAAGTTACTCACCAGCAGAAGAGACATTATGAGAATCTCCTCTAACCTGGGCTTGGGGCACTCTCTAGTGCTAAAATGAAATATAGTCAATATACTCAAATTCTAAATAGGCCCACTGTTTAGATTGGTTACTGATTGTTTTATATATCATTTCATTCTTCCTTAATCTTTTTTGTGTTTTTGTACTTTCCGTTATGATAAGGTTGAATTCTATTTTTTTTTGACAGGCAGAGTGGACAGTAAGAGAGAGAGACAGAGAGAAAGGTCTTCCTTTGCCGTTGGTTCACCCTCCAATGGCCACCGTGGCTAGTGCACTGTGGCCGGCGCACCCCACTGATCCAATGGCAGGAGCGAGGTACTTATCCTGGTCTCTCATGGGGTGCAGGGCCCAAGCACTTGGGCCATCCTCCACTGCACTCCCAGGCCACTGTAGAGAGCTGGCCTGGAAGAGGGGCAACCTGGACAGAATCCGGTGCCCTGACTGGGACTAGAACCCGGTGTGCTGGTGCCTCAAGGCGGAGGATTAGCCTACTGAGCGGCGGCACTGGCCAAGGTTGAATTCTCTTTATCTTTTGTATTTTTGTACTACAGTATGTATTCATGATGACTATTATTATTCTTCTACTTCTAATGTTGAGCACTTCAGGATTTTGTAAGGTTCTTCTGGTTGTGATAAATTCACTTAGTTTTTGTCTGGGAATGACTTTATTTCTCCCTCACTTGTAAAGGATAGTTTTGCTGGATATAGTATTCTTGTTTAGGAGGTTTTTTTTTCTTTCAAGACCATGAATATATAATCCCATAATTTTCTGTTCTGTAGGATTTCTGCCAAGAAATCCGCTGTTTTTTTTCATGGGTTTTTGTTTATATGTAACTCAAGACTTTTCTGTGTCTCCTGGATTGTCTCCTTGTCCTTAACTTTTGATAATTTGACTATAACATGCCTTGAAGAATGTCTTTTGATTGAGTCTGGTTATGATTCTTTGAACTTCCTGGGTCCAGATATCCATATATCTTTTAAAACAAGGAGAGTTTTCTATTATGCTGGAGAACATCAGAATTTGTTTCTCCTAAATAACTGTATTGTTGTACCAGTTATCTAACCACTATGTCTACCTCTGCTCTCAAACCTTTTCTAGCTCCTAGTAACCACTATCATATTCTCTTCTACCAAATATACTACTTCTACACAATCAACCTTTTAAACTTTCATATATGAGTGAGCACATATGGAATTATCTTTCTGTGCCAACTATATTTCACTTATTATAATATCCTATAGTTTCATCTACTTTGTTGCAAATAACAAGAATCCATACTTTGATGGCTACTACATTGTGTATACACATATACACAACATTTTCTTTTCCTGTTAATCCACCAATGGACACTTTGCTTACTTTCCTATCTTGGCTATTGTGACTAGTATTGCAATTAATATGGGAGTGCATATTCTCTTTAATAAACTCATTTATTTTCTTCAGATATATACCCAGCAGTGGTATATATACCACTGGGATAGCTGGATCATTTTTGAGATACCTCCATACATATTCCATACTGGCTGTATTAATTTACACTCCCACCAAGAAAGCATGAGAGTCCCTCTTTCTCCATATCCTCACCAGCATTTTGGATTTTTACTTTGTTAAAATAATAATCACTGGGTCATGGCTTACTTGGTTAATCCTCCGCCTGCGGTTCTGGCATCCCATATGGGTGCCAGTTCTAGTCCCAGTTGCTCCTCTTCCAGTCCAGCTCTCTGCTGTGGCCCAGGAGCACAGTGGAGGATGGCCCAAGTGCTTGGCCCCTGCACCCACATGGGAGACCAGAAAGAAGCACCTGGCTCCTGGCTTCGGATCAGTGCAGCGCTGGCCTTAGCGGCCATCTGGGGAGCGAACCAATGGAAGGAGGGCCTTTCTCTCTGTCTCTGTCTCTCACTGTCTATAAGCCTACCTGTCAGATGAAAAAAAATAATAGTCACTGTGATCAGGATGAGATATTTGATTACGCTTTTCATTTTGCAGTTTGCTGATGATTAGTTATTTTGATCATTTCTTTCATATACTTATTGGCCATTTGTATGCCTTCTTGAGAGATGTTTATTAAGATCATTTATCTATTTTTGACTAGAATATTTGGAGATTCTTTGTGGATTTCTTTTAGTTCCATAGACATTCCAGACATTAATCCCTTGTTGGGTGGAAAGTTTCCAAGTATTTTCTCACATTCTCTAGGTTTCCTCTTTCCACTTTTGCTTCTTTCCCTTGCTGAGAAATATGCTGATAAAATTCTGTTCACTTTTTATTTTATTTTATTTTATTTTTGCTTTTGTTGCTTGTATTTGTGGACTAGTATCCCAAAACATCATTACCTATACCAATTTATTGAAGTTCTTTCTGTGTTTTCTTCTAACATATTCACTGTTTCACACCTTTCTACTATGGCTTTTATCTATGTTGAGTTGATCTTTGTATTTTAGTGAGAGCTGGGGGGGGGCTAGAGTCTTTCTTCTACATGTTAATATTCATTTTTCCCAGCACCATTTACTGAAGAGGCTGTTACTTCCCCCAACATATGGTTTGGACAACTGCATTGAAAATCAGCTATAAATAGATGAAATTATTTCTAGGTTCTCTATTCTGTTCCATAGATTTATATATCAGTTTATGTTGGTACAATGTTGTTCCCTATAGCTTTTTAGTGTGTTTTGAGACCACGTGTTGCAATGACTTCATCTTTGCTATTACTGTTTAATATTTCTTGGGCTACTACAGGTATTTTGTGGTTCTATAGAAACTCAGGATTTTTTGTGTGACAGAAACTAATATTTTGATAGGGACTACACTGAATTTTTAAATCTCTTTAAACAACATGGAAATTTTAACATTCATTCTTGCAATCCATGAATATAGGAGCTCTTTCCATCTTTTTATTTGTTGTTTTCTTTAATTTCTCTTATCAGTGTCTTACAATTTTCATTGTATAGGTCATTTACTTCCTTGGTTAAGTTTACAATGACTTTATTCCTTTGTGCCTATTTTGAATGAAATTGCTTTCCTGATTTTCAGCAAGTATTTTATTGGTATATAAAATACTTACTGATTTACTTTAAAAGGAACTAACACTAATTCTTCTTAACTATTCAAAAAAAAACCTAGAAGTAATTTTTCCAGACACATGCTACAAGACCAGCATTACTCTCATGTCCATACCAATTAAGGATATGACTAAAAAGCAAAGAAAAATTACAGTTTAATATCACTGATGAACACAGATGTAAATGTTTCAACAAAATACTAACAAATCAATTCCAACCATACATAAAAAAGATGATACACTATGATTAACTTGGATTTTTCCCAGAAATTCAAATATTGTCCACATACACAAATCCACATATGGAATATATCATATCAACATAGTAAAAATATATATAATAATTTCAGATGCTGAAAAAGCATCCAACAATATTTAATTTATTCCTTTATGACAAAAAAAGTTCAACAAATTAAGTATAGAGGAAATGTACTTCAACATAAAAAGGCTACATGTGACAGATCCACAGACAACATTGTGCTGAACAGGGAAAATCTCTAACAACATAGTACTGGAAATGTTAGAGCAGTTGGGTAAGAAAAGGAAATAGAAGACATCCAAATCAGAAAGGAGGAAATCAGTTATCCATATTTGCAAATGACATGGTTCTATTTATAGAAAAATCTAAAGGCTCCATTGATAGGCTGTCAGAATTGATAAAACTGCAAGATACAGTAGCTTTGAAAAGTGTTTCAATTGCTTACAATATTTTAACACTTCTATTTATTTATTTCTATATACTGATATTTTCTTCTGTTATGTATCACATTCTCCTTCTTTACATTAAATTTACTTATTATTTATGCTGAACATTACTGATTTCTCCTTGTGAAAGGTCACCTTGCTCACTTTTGAACTTTCTTTTTTATTTTTTAAAGTTTTATACTGGATACAAACTTTGGTAAAAAAATGCCCTATAAGAGCAGGACTTTTTTATTTCCCTTAATAATTTAACAAGATACTCGAAGGAAGTTACGTCTCAAAGTCAGGACCTGAGTAAGAGCATCCGTGGCAGTAGAAGAGAAGTGATATGGTGTGACATCCATAAAAGGCATAACAGCCTAGAGAGAGAAGGAGGAACAAGGAAGTGTCTGAGGTCCCAGGTTTAGGGAATTCTCTGTTGTATAGAGAGGGTAACAACAGAGCTTAGACAGGGCCCCTCTACAAAGACCTCTCACCTGAGTGACCCCCCACTAGAGATAAGTCCTGCTGTCACAGACAAGCAACTCAGTAATGAAGTGCTACCTCGAAGACTCAGGGCTTCCAGTATTCAGAGGAACCCACAAAGTTTCCTCTCAAACTTCTCAGAGCAGGGATTGCAGCAGGGAGATGTCAGTTTAAGAAGACAGGTACTCATGAGACATTCTCGCCTGTCTACTTTCCAGGGGCCCTAGAGATATTATTGCATTCTAGCAAGACAAAATATGTCCCAGGTCCAGCTGGACCCAGCAAGGAAGCAGCAGCTCCAGAGGTCAGGTGCACACAGTGCTCTTTGCTGTAGAGGACAGTGGGGGCATAGAGGCTAGAATAGTCCCTAGTGCTTTGGAAATAAGGAGGCATGGTCCATTGAGATTGATAACCAACTTCTTTCCCACTTCTTCCCAAATTCTGACACTTGAAAAACTACAGGTTGCTGCTGTATTCTTGTGTATTTGCCTATTCAGACTGCAGAGACTCAGAACTCCTGCACACTGGAGATGTATCTCACGGTAGAGTCTGGAAAATGCAATGGAATGAATTGGTGCACGATCATTTTTTCAAACTGGTGAAACGTTCTACTAAAATTTCCTTGAATAGCTTTTCTAAGCTGTTCTTTTGCCCCTCAGACCTTCTTGACACACATATATTTGGTCATTTGACGGAATACTGTAGATCCCAAACACTGTTTTTTGTTTGAATGATAGTGCACATGCCTGGGTGGGTGAAGTCATTGGCATCTCGAGCTCACTCTGAGTTCTGAATGAGCTGATTCACCCTGGCACAGAAGAAAGCTGGGTGGTAAATACACTGGCCACCTCAAACATCCCCTACCTCACTGACTATAGCCATAGGTATTTCACCATACATATCTTGGGTATCATTCTGGACTCATTCCACCCACAAACAGTGGCCAGAGCTCCCTGACCCCAAGCAGTATATATACCCTCTGAACTGAAGTGTAAGCCTTGGGTGTCTCACCCAGGCCCAGATGCAAACCTCCAGGATAAAACATAAAAAAAACAATGATCCTCCTGAAGTGTAGAAACAAGAGATCGTCCAAATGTATAAAGATCAACAAAGAAATACAAGAAATAAGAAAAAGGCAGTATGACTCTCCAAAAGGAACACAATGATTCATCAATATTGGACTGTGAAGGGAAATTCATGAGATGTCTGAAAAAGAATTCAAAAGAATCATTATGTTACTCAAGAATATGAGTAAACAGTAAAATTAAATTAGGAAGTCAGTCCATGACATGGATGAGAAATCCAGCAGAGATAGATAATGAAAACAAACCAAACAGAAAATAAGAAATTTACATATTCAATAAGTCAAATACAAATATAGTGGGAAGCCTTAACCACAGACTTGATGAGAGAGAAGAAAGAACACCTGATCTAGAAGACAGGTTTTTTTGAAATATCTCAGGCAAAAACAAAAACAAAAACAAAAACAAAAACAAAACAAAAAAACAGTGTTTGGGTTCTATGGTATTCCATCAAATGACCAAATATATGCGTGTCAAGATCTGAGGGGCAAAAGAACAGATTGGAAAACCTATTCAAGGAAATGATAGTAGAATATTTCACCAATTTGAAAAAATATATAGATATCCAAATACAGGAACTATACAGAACCCCAAATAGGTATAATCAGAAAAGATCCTCATAATGACACATTATAGCCAAACTTTCCAAAGTAGAACATAAAAAAGATATCCAAAAGTTTACATGTAGGAAGAACCACATCATTTTAAAGGATCTCCCATAAGACTGACAACAGATTCCTCAACAGAAACCTTACAGGCCAGGAAAGAATGGGAAAATCTGACAACCAATAAGGCTTAACCCTGTAAAGCTCTGATTGAGAGAATTTTCCATCACTTGGTCAGCCTTATAAATGATACTTAAGGATGTAATCCATACAGAAATAGAGAATAAAAACACAGGATCATGAAAGAATATGAAGGCAGAAGCCCCCAGGTTAAAAAAAAGAAACAAAACAAATGATAGAAATATTTTTGGAAAATGGAAGGTCGAGTAATTATCAATAATAACCCTGAGTGTAAATATACTAAATTCCCCAGGTAAAAAAATACAGACGGAAAGAATGGATTAAAAAACAAGACCCAAGATGTGTTTAGAAGAAACACATCTCACCAATAGATACACACAGAGTGAAAGGATGGGAAAAGATATTCCATGCAAACGGAAATCAAAAGTGAGCAGGAAGGACCATAATTACGGTACAGCAGTTTAAACTGCCACCTGCATTGCCAGTATCCACTTGGGCACTGATTTTTGTCCCACCTGCACAAGTTCCAATCTAGCTCCTTGATAATGTGCATAGCAAAGCAGCAGAAGTTGGCCCAAGCAACTGAGCCCTTGCTACACATGTAGGAGACATGGAAAAAGTTCATGGCTCCTGGCACTTTCCTAGCCCAGAGGTGGCCATTGTGGCCATTTGGCAGAGTGAACTAGTGGATGGAAGATATGTCTCTGTCTCTCCCTCTCTCTGTAACTCTACCTTTTTTAAAGATTTATTTACTTACTTGAATAACAAGTCAGAATAACAGAGAGAGAGAGAGAAAGAGAGAGAGAAAGAGAGAGAGAGAGAGAGAGAGAGAGTCTTCCATCTGTTGGTTCACTCCCCAGTTGGCCGCAACGGCCAGAGATGCTCTGATCCGAAGCCAGGAGCCAGGAGCACCTTCCGGGTCTCCCACGTGGGTGCAGGGGCCTAAGCACTTGGACCATCTTCTACTGCTTTCCCAGGCTACAGTAGAGAGTTGGATCAGAAGTGGAGCAGCTGGGATCCAAACCAGCACCCATATGGGATGCTGCCACTGAACGTGCGGCTTTACCTGCTATGCCACAGCGCCAGCCCCTCTGTAACTCTAGCTTTCAAATAAATAAATAAATCCTTTTAAAATGTGAGAAGGAATAGCTATACTCATATCAGACAAAATAGAATTTAAAACAAAAACTATTTTGAGATAAAAAAGGTCAATATGTAACAAGTAAGGGATCAATTCATCAAGATTTCATATATTGAATGTATATGCACCTAATGCTATACTCAGTTTAATAAAACAAATGTTAATGGATCTAAACAGAAACATAAGTTCCAGTAAAATAATAGGGGATTTCAACACCCCATATTCATCAATGCACAGATCAACCAGAAATAATTTAACAGATGAACAACAGAACTAATCTACCCTATAGACCAAATGGGCCTAATAGATATATGCAGAATACTGCATTCAACAACTACAGATTATGCATTCTTTCAGCAATGCATGAAACATTCTCTAGCATGAACTAGCCACACAAATCTCAAAAAATTTTTATTTTTTTAAGATTCTTCTTTGAAAGTCAGAGATACACAGAGAGAGGAAGAGAGAGAGGTACCTTCTACTTATTGGTTCACTCCACAAATGGCCACAACAGCCAGGACTGGGCAAGGCCAGAGTCAGGAGTCAGAAACTTCTTCCTGATCACCCACATAGGTGCAGGGAAGCCAAGCACTTAGGCCATCCTCTGCTGCTTTCCCAGGTGCATTAGCAGGGAGCTGGAGATTTAACTGGCACCTACATGAGAGGCTGGGATTGCAGGTGGCACTTTTACCCACTATGCCACAATGCCAGCCATGAACAAATTTTTAAAAATTGAAATCATGTCATGTATTTTTACAGACCACAATGGAAAGAAGCTGAAAGTTAAAAACAAAATTAACAAATGGATACTGAATGACATGCTCCTGAATGAACAGTGTGTCTAGGAGAAATCAAAAGAAATAAAAATTTCCTAAAAACAAAATAAAATGTAAATACAACATATCAAAATTTATGGGTTATAGAAACAGGAGTGTCAAAAAGAAAGCTTACAGCAATAAGTACCTACATTAAAAAAAATTGAGGCTGTCGCCACAGCTCAATAGGCTAATCCTCTGCCTGCGGCACCAGAACACTGGATTCTAGTCCCAGTCAGGGCGCCGGATTCTGTCCCGGTTGCCCCTGTTCCTGTCCAGCTCTCTGCTGTGGCCCGGGAGTGCAGTGGAGGATGGCCCAAGTCCTTGGGCCCTGCACCCACATGGGAGACCAGGAGAAGCACCTGGCTCCTGGCTTCGGATCAGCATAGTGCACCGGCCGCAGCGGCCATAGTGGGGTGAACCAACGGAAAAAAGGACTGTGATATTCACAGTCCAGAAATAACAAATTCAACTGGGGCTGGCACCGTGTCGTAGCAGGTTAAGCCATCGCTTGCAGCACCAGCATTCCATATGGGTGCTTCTTCTAGTCTTGGCTGCTCCACTTCTGATCCAGCTCTCTGCTACGGCTGGCCTGGGAAGCAGTAGAACATGGCCCAGGTGCTTGGGCCTCTGCACCCACATAGGAGACCCGGAAGAAGCTCCTGGCTCCTGGCTTAGGATCAGCCCAACTTTGGCTGATGTGGCCACTTGGGGAATGAAGCAATGGATGGAAGACTCTCTCTCTCTCTCTCTCTCCCTCTTTCCCTCTCTCCCCACCCCTTTCAAATAAATAAATAAATAAATCTTTTTTAAAAAGAAAGAAAGAACAGACTCACTAAAAGACTGAGATCTAGGTGCCAGCACTGTGGCATAGCAGGTAAACCTGCAGTGATGGCATCTCATATGGACGCTGGTTTGAGTCCTGGCTTCTCTACTTCTGGTCCAGCTCTCTGCTGTGGCCTGGAAAATTAGTAGAAGATGGTCCAGGTCCTTGGGCCCTTGCACCCGCATGGGAGACTGGGAAGAAGCTCCTGGCTCCTGGCTTCTGATCAGCACAGCTCCTGCCATTGTAGCCATTTGGGGAGTGAACCAGTGAATGGAAGACCTCTCTCTCTCTGTCTCTCTCTCTCTCTGCCTCTCCTTTTCTCTGTGTAACTCTGACTTTCAAATAAATAAATTAATAAATCTTTTTAAAAAAGACTGAGATCTACCATTGGACATACATCTTACCA
The DNA here is from genome assembly GCF_051225735.1 of Oryctolagus cuniculus. Lineage (NCBI taxonomy): Eukaryota > Metazoa > Chordata > Mammalia > Lagomorpha > Leporidae > Oryctolagus > Oryctolagus cuniculus. Next base: position 91,828,078 of record NC_142868.1, on the reverse strand, counting down.
GCACATTATTTTTTTAACAAGTCAACATGTTTTATCAAGTAAAATTAACAAAGCATACTATAAGGTTAAAAACACTTTAAAAAGGCATCAGAATCTGACCCCTATATGGCAAGGAAGATGGGATTCTAAGACAAGCAATTTGAAATTATGATTAACATGCTAACAGCTCTAATGGACAAAGTAGAGAGCATGCAAAAATAGATACATAATGTAACAAAAGATAGAAATTCTAAGCGTCAAAAAGAAATTCTAGAGATTAAAAATGCCTTTGATGAGCTCATGAGGAAAGATCTCTAAGCTTGAGGATTTTTTTTAGAATTTTATAAAACTTAAAAACAGAGTTAAGATTGAAAAAATAGAAGGAATATGAAAGAACTTTGGGACAACTAGAAAAGTTTAAACACATGTGTAATGGGAAAGCCAAAAGGAGAGTAAAGAATGGAATGGAAGAAGTAATTAAAGGAAGAATGACTGAAAATTTTCTGAAATTATTTCTTATATCAAATCACAGGACCTGGAAATTCAAAAAATATCAATCTGGGTAAATGTCAAAATTTACACCTAATCGTATAATTTTCAAGCTACAGAAAATCAAAGATAAAGAGCAAATTTTGAGAGAAGCCAGATTAGGTAAAACATGTTATCTACAGAAGTACAGTGATAAAATTACATTGGATTTCTCTTCGGAAACCATGTGAGCACAAAGAAGTTTACAAGAAAAAATCACCAACCTAAAATTTGTAATCCTATGAAATTATTTTACTAAAGTGAAAAAGAAATACTGCAACAAAAACTGAGTGTATTTATCAACAGCCTTCAAAGAAATATTTTAAAAAGCTACAAAAACAATCAAATACCTTGGAATAAACTTAACCAAGGATGTTAAAGATCTCTACGATGAGAATTACAAAATCTTAAAGAAAGAAATAGAAGAGGATACCAAAAAATGGAAAAAAAAATCTTCCATGCTCATGGATTGGAAGAATCAAAATCATCAAAATGTCCATTCTCCCAAAAGCAATTTATAGATTCAATGCAATTCCAATCAGGATACCAAAGATATTCTTCTCAGATCTAGAGAAATGATGCTGAAATTCATATGGAGGCAAAAGAGACCTCGAATAGCTAAAGCAATCTTGTACAACAAAAACAAAGCCGGAGGCATCTCAATACCAGATTTCAGGACATACTACAGGGAAGTTGTAATCAAAACAGCACGGTACTGGTACAGAAACAGATGGATAGACCAATGGAACAGAATAGAAACACCAGAAATCAACCCAAACATCTACAGCCAACTTATATTTGACCAAGGATCTAAAACCAATTCCTGGAGCAAGAACAGTCTATTCAATAAATGGTGCTGGGAAACTGGATTTCCACGTGCAGAAGCATGAAGCAAGACTCCTACCTTACGCCTTACACAAAAATCCACTCAACGTGGATTAAAGACCTAAATCTATGACCTGACACCATCAAGTTATTAGAGAACATTGGAGAAACCCTTCAGGATATTGGCACAGGCAAACAGTTTCTGGAAAAGACCCTGGAGGCGCAGGCAGTCAAAGCCTAAATCAACTATTGGGATTGCATCAAATTGAGAAGTTTCTGTACTGCAAAAGAAACAGTCAGGAGAGTGAAGAGACAACCGACAGAATGGGAAAAAATATTTGCAAACTATGCAACAGATAAAGGGTTAATAACCAGAATCTACAAAGAGATCAAGAAACTCCACAAAAACAAAACCAACAACCCACTTAAGAGATGGGCCAAGGACCTCAATAGACATTTTTCAAAAGAGGAAATCCAAATGGCCAACAGGCACATGAAAAAATGTTCAAGATCACTAGCAATCAGGGAAATGCAAATCAAAAGCACAATGAGGTTTCACCTCACCCCGGTGAGAATGGCTCACATACAGAAATCTACCAACAACAGATGCTGGCGAGGATGTGGGGAAAAAGGGACACTAACCCACTGCTGGTGGGAATGCAAACTGGTCAAGCCACTATGGAAGTCAGTCTGGAGATTCCTCAGAAACCTGAATAACCCTACCGTTCGACCCAGCCATCCCACTCCTTGGAATTTACCCAAAGGAAATGAAATTGGCAAACAAAAAAGCGGTCTGTACCCTAATGTTTATTGCAGCACAATTCACAATAGCCAAGACCTGGAACCAACCTAAATGCCCATCAACGGTAAACTGGATAAAGAAATTATGGGATAAGTACTCTTTAGAATACTATACCGCAGTCAAAAACAATGAAACATGGTCATTTGCAACAAGATGGAGGAATCTGGAACACATTATGCTGAGTGAACTAAGCCAGTCCCAAAGGGACAAATACCATATGTTCTCCCTGATCGGTGACAACTGACTGAACACCAAAAAGGAAACCTCCTGAAGTGAAATGGACACTATGAGAAACGGTGACTTGATCAGCATAGCCCTGACTGCTAATGGACAACTTAATACGTTGTCCCTCTTAGTAGATTTTTTTGTCTGTTCTACTTAATATGACTGGTTTAATTCTGTAATTAATACACAGTTATTCTTAAGTGTTGAAATTTAACTGAAATGTGATCCCTGTTAAACATAAGAGTGGGAATAAGAGAGGGAAGAGATGTATAATTTGGGACATGCTCAAGATGACTTGCCCCAAATGGTAGAGTTAGAAACATACCAGGGACTCCAATTCAATCCCATGAAGGTGGCATGTACCAATGCCATCTCACTAGTCCCAGTGATCAATTTCAGTTCACAATTGATCATAATGAAAGGACTGAGTCAAAGGGAGCACATAAACAAGTCTAGTACCTGTTAATACTAACCGATAGAATAAATAAAGGGGAGAGTGATCCAACATGGGAAGCGAGATACACAGCAGACTCATAGAACAGCAGATGTCCTAAGCAGCACTCTGGCCTCAGAATCAGCCCTAAAGCCATTCCGATCTGGCTGAAAAGCCCATGAGAGTATTTCAGGCATGGAAAGCCAAGACACTCTGGCAAAAAACAAACAAACAAACAAACAAACAAACAAAACCACCTAAATGAAAGATCTCTGTGAGTGAGATCCCAGTGGAAAGAACAGGTCTTCAAAGAAGGAGGTACCTTTCTCTGAATGGAGGAGAGAACCTCCACTTTGACTATGACCTTGTCTAAACAAGATAAGAGTCGGAGAACTCAAAAGGCTTCCATAGCCTTGGAAACTCATGACTGGAGCATAGGGAGATTACTGATGCATAAATAGGAGTGTCAGTTTGTCAAGTCAACAACAGGAGTCACTGTGCACTTACTCCTCATGTAGGATCTCTGTCCTTAATGTGCTGTATATTGAGATTTAATGCTATAACGAGTACTCAAACAGTATATTTCACTTTGTGTTTCTAGGGGGTTGCAAACTGTTGAAATCTTTACTTAATGTATACTAAACTGATCTTCTGTAAAAAAAAAAAAAAAGAAATTATCAATTCCCAACTTGACTCTCACTGGGATTAAACATGACAATAGGTCTGATCTGCTTTCATCATCATTTAAAAAATCATGTATTATTTTTCACTTTATGTTTCTGTGTGGGAGCAAACTGTTGAAATCTTTACTTAATGTATGCTAAACTGATCTTCTGTATATAAAGAGAATCGAAAATGAATCTTGATGTGAATGGAAGGCATGAGATGGAGTGTGAGAGGGGAGGGTTGCGGGTGGGAGGGACGTTATGGGGGGGAATCCATTGTAATGCATAAGCTGTACTTTGGAAATTTATATTCATTAAATAAAAGTTAAAAAAATAAGTTTTGTGAAAATGAAAATTATATGCTGGAAAATCAATTTTAAATAAAGAATGAAGAGAATTTGACAATGATAACATAAAGCAACAATTTTCTTATTAATTGATCTAAGAAATAATTATTCAGATGGATTCATTGGTAAATTCTACCAATGTAGCATGAAATAACTTCAGTTTTCTACAATCTCTTCCAGAAGATAGAAGCAGAGGGGATATGCCCTAATTAATTATTCAGGCCAATATTGCACTAATACCCAAACAAGAGAAAAATATTACAAGAAATGTAAAATACAAATGCTTCATGAATATAGATCAAAATATCCCCAACAAAGTATTAGCATGCTCAATTATTATATATTATATATTATTATATATTACATATTACAAATGATTATATATTACAATCTAGTGATATTTACCCCAAAGTATACAAGACTGGTTGAATGTTAAATTTAATTCACCACATACAAACAGGTTAAAGAAGAATCATATTATCACACCAGTCGATAAAGAAAAGGTATTTAACAAAACAAAATCCATCACCCATTCATGATAATTTTAAAATTCAATTCAATTCTATTCAATGTGTTCTGTAAAACTAATTATGGCTCCTGAATATAGTTATTCAGACCAACTCACATGTAAATAAGATAACAGAGCCCGGCACATCTAGGGACTCAATAAACACTGAAAAACTAGTGAATGATTACTCTCAAGAGAGATGTGATTCAGGGAAACATAGGCTTACTTACTCCATTTCCATGGCACTGTTGTCGACAAGTATATGATTGACTTTTAAGTGTTCTTGATTCTACACATAAACGATTTATACAAATCTAAAGAAAAATGTACGAAAAAGTCAAAAAAATTCAGCCAATATATATCAAAATCAATAATTGCATAGGATAAAATCAATCACTCAATGCTATAAATTTCTAGGTACCACTTTCACTGTGTTCCACTAATTTTGAGAAGTTGTATTTCATTTATTTCAAAATGCTTTAAAATTTCTGTTCAGTATTCTTCTCCACCAATGTGTTATTTCGAAGGATGTTATTTAATCTCCAAATATTTGAGGATTTTCCAGGTAACCCTAATGCAAACTATGAACTTTAGTTGATAAAGATGAGTCAGTGTAGATGCACCAAATTTATGACTATGGTGTAGGTTGTGGATTGTGGGGTTGGTTGTGTGGAATGTAGATGGCAAAAAGTACATGGAAACCCTTTGTAGCATATAGTCAATTTTGCTATAAACCTAAAACTAAAATAAAATAAATAATATTTAGAAGTTTTCAGGCAGGAACTAGGGAATATCAATGAAATAAGATTGGTCATGCCAAAAAGAAATTAATAATCAAAGAACAACTTTTTATTAGAATACAATGAAATGTAAAAAAACTATTCTTGAGCACATAGTTAAAAGAATGTATTGCATCCATTGGACATTAAAAAATTTGCACAGAAAATCAACTCAATATAATCATAGCACATATTGTTTTCATAAATTATGAGCTTTACTAGATCCCCCTAAGTATTTAATGTATATAATGGGATCTTTTATTAAAACATAATAAAGGAGGCATGTATTGTTTGTTTCAGTTGTTAAGTCACTCTTTGGAATACCATATTTCATGTGGAGTGCCTTGTTCAATCCCAGCTACTCCACTTCTGGTCCCCCTTGCTGCTACTGCTTATCCTAGGAGGCAGCAGATGATAGTTCAATTTTTTTTTTTTGACAGGCAGAGTAGACAGTGAGAGAGAGAAAGGTCTTCCTTTGCCATTGGTTCACCCTCCAATGGCCGCCGCGGCCGGCACACTGCAGCCGGCACACTGTGCTGATCTGATGGCAGGAGCCAGGTCTCTCATGGGGTGCAGGGCCCAAGCACTTGGGCCATCCTCCACTGCACTCCCTGGCCACAGCAGAGAGCTGGCCTGGAAGAGGGGCAACTGGGACAGAATCCGGCGCCCCGACCGGGACTAGAACCTGGTGTGCCGGCACCACAAGGTGGAGGATTAGCCTAGTGAGCTGCGGCACCAGGCCCAGATGATAGTTCAAATATGTGGGTCCCTCCCACCCATGTTGGAGACCCACACAGAGTACCAGGCTCCTGGCTTTGGCCTGACTCAGCCCTGGCAGATGTATGCATTGGGGAGTAAACCAATAAATGGAGATCTCTCTCTCTCCTCTCTCTCTCTCTTTCCCTTTCCCTTTCCCCCTCTTTCCCTTTCCCTTTCCCTCTCTCTCTTCCTCTCCCTTCTTGAAATAAAATAAAACTAAACATCTTTAAACTTAATGAGATACTGATAACTTTATTACAAAATATACCATAAATGTATGCATATCCTTTTAAGTTTAAGGATAGAGTAAGCAGGGTGTTGTGGCACAATAGATTAAGCTGCCACCTGCATGTCTGCACCCTATATGGGCACCAATTAAAGTCCTGACTGTTCCACTTCCACTCCAGCTCGCTGCTAATGTTCCTGGAAAAGTAGTGGAGAATGTTCCAGATGTCTGAGCCCCTGCCACCCATGTGGGAGACCCAGATGGAGTTTGAGACTACTGGCTTCAGCCTGACCCAGCCTTGGCCATTGTGGCCATCTGGGGAGTAAACTAGTGGTGGAAGATCTCTCTCTCTCTAACTCTGATTTTCAAATAATATATACATAACTCTTTAAAAAAGAGTAAGCAGGGGGTAGACATTTTGCCTAGGGGTTAAAAAATGCCTGGGTTTGAGTCCCAGGCTCCACTCCTGATTCCACTTTCCAGTTCAGTCACACCTGGAAGGCTGCAGGAGATGCCAGACGAGCCCCTGCCACTCACATGGAAAACCTGAACCAAGTACTTGGCTTTTGTAACATGAACTAGTGGATGGGAGCTCTCTTACTCTCTCATTATGTCTTCCTATCTGTCTCCCTCCCTCCCAAACAAGCCTTTAATTGAAAAAATGAAGTGTACCAAATGGGAAAGTACTAGGGATAGATAAAGTGTGCCAATTGGGATGCAAAGTACTAGGGATATATCCCCAACTCTGTTACTTACAGCAGTCTCAGCTTTTCTAAATTACAGTTTTCCTACATGAGCAAAATGCATTTCTCTAAAAATAGAAAAAGTAAATGGCATTTCAGTTGTAAGTCAAAACGAGATGATGAATGTGAAAATGCCTCATTTTACACATTAATGCACAATACAACTCTTCAAAGAAATAGACCACAAAGCCTTTTAAAATCTGATCTTTTAAGATTTATTTATTTGAAAGGCAGAGTGATAGAATGAAAGAGAGTGAGAGCAAGAGAGAGCGAAAGAGAGAGAGAGAAGAATCTTCCATTTTCCAGTTCATTCCCCAAATGGCCATAGGAGCCATGGCTGGGCCAGGCCAAAGCCAGGAACCAAGAACTCCACCAAAATCTGTTACCTGGGTGGCAGGGACTTAAATTTTGGGCCATCGTCTGCTACTTTCCCATGTACATTAGCACGGAACTAGATTAGAAGCAGAGCAGCTGGGACTTGAAAAGTTTCTCCAATATAGGGAATAAACATCAAATACAGTGCTTAGCCCACTAACCCACAATACTGGCCACCAATATAATCCCTTTAAACCCTGAATCTAACTCTTTAACTCTTCTCTCACTGGAACTGGGAAATGAAGTGTGATTTTTTAAAAAAAAAATATTTATTTGAAAGAATTAGAGAGAGGTAGAGACACAGAGAGAGAAATATGTCTTCTATCTGCTGGTTCCTCCCCAAATGGCTGCAATGGCCAGAGCTGAGCCAATCTGAATTTAGGAGCCAGGAGTCAGGAGCCTGGAGCTTCTTCTGGGTCTCCCATGTGAGTGCTGGGGCTCAAGGACTTAGCTCATCCTCTGCTACTTTCTCCGGTGCATTCGCAGGAACCTGGATCCAAAAAAGAGCCCACATGGGCTGCTGGCACTGCAGGCTGAGGCTTTAACCCTCTGTGCCACAGAGCCAGCCACAGTGAGGTGTACTTAAAAACTCCTCTTGGAATGTAGCATGTATTCTATGCCTAGCTTGATTGAAATTGAGATAAGGTGCCTACTACATGAGAACACTGACTTAGAAAACAAAGTGCTTCAACATACATAATTTATAGTATTATAAAAAGCTACTGATAAAATCTGTTTTCACACATTATCTCTCAGAATTGTTCATGATATAAAAAGTATTCTATTCTTATTAAATTACCCACTGAATAATCTCAAATATTTTATGGAAGTGTTGCATATTTTAGTTGTTTTGGCTTCATGAATATATTCATAAATATATCTACTGAGCTCCCTGGCCTAAACTTCCTTCAAGAAGACATTTGCAACTTCTATGCATGAAAAGGAAACCAGTATTAATGAGAGTATGTATTTTCCCTTGTAAACTTTATTTAAACTGTAAAATTATTAGAAGTTTACCCACTAAATAAAAGTTTAACCATATTAAATAATATGTTCAAGATAACTTAACAAGTAAGTGGAAGATTCAGAATTCAAATTTATGTGCATCTGTCTTTAAAACTTACAGTTTTTACTATGTTTCTACTATTTATACTATAATTATACATATGTTTCCTCGTGAACAAAGATGAGGTTTTGAGGTAAATTTATTTCTTCTATTTTTTTTCAGACTTCTGTTGGGCTCAGATATAAAAAATTATAGTGGTAAAAATCAATAATAATACCTGAATTTTATTTAGCTCTTACATTGGGCCATGGAGTAAATGTTATCATTATCCTCACTTTACATAGAGTTGAAGTTTCTCAGACTGGTTAAGTCACTTGCATAATGTCATCAGATAAGAGATGAGATTTAATTATAATCTGCTTGATATCAGGTGGGCCCTTATAAACTGAGTTATGGAGTGACATACTTTTATAATACTAGTAGGATTCCTACTTTGTCCTTTATCTGAGGAAAATCATGATTTCCCATGCTATGAAGTACTTAACCTCAATGTATTTCTAAGACTTCTCTCCAATCTCCAACCTTAAAGTAATTGGAGTTTCCTTGCTGTAAACACGGGAATTTTAAGACATACCATTATCCTCTTAGTATCTAGAAATTAAATATATTTATTTTGTCCTCCAAATACATACAACACTAGAAATGAATAAAATTTGATTCATAAATGAATATATTAAAGTAGTGAATAAAACTAGTGTCAAATAGATTTTAAATCATTTACCCTCCCTGTATCACATTCAGAGCCGTTTTTGACCTCCAGTGGATCTGGCGCTGAACCAGCCAATTTGTAGTCTATCGTCACACATATATTATCTCGTACGTAAGCATAAATCACAGCACCATTTGCTTGATAGAAAGGAGTTCGAGAAGGGTAGGTACAAATTAATCGTCCACATATAAGATTCCTGCAAACATAATAAATGTAAATAATTATTATGCATTAAACACTTAATTAGGAATGATTTGGATTTGCTTTATTTGCTTAAAAAAGAATCACTATTTATTTATGTCAATGCACTTAGGAGAAAATGTAATTTTTTTTGACAGGCAGAGTGGACAGTGAGAGAGAGACAGAGAGAAAGGTCTTCCTTTGCCGTTGGTTCACCCCCCAGTGGCCGCCGTGGCTGGTACACGGGGGCCGGTGCACCGCGCTGATCCAAAGCCAGGAGCCAGGTGCTTCTCCTGGTTTCCCTTGAGGGTGCAGGGCCCAAGGACTTGGGCCATCCTCCACTGTACTCCCGGACCACAGCAGAGAGCTGGACAGGAAGAGGAGTGACCAGGACAGAATCCGGCACCCCGACCGGGATGTAAATTTTTAACACTAACATTTAAAGTAAAAGGCAGAAATGTACAATTCCATTTATCTAAGCATTTTTCATTCAGTAATATAAACAGGTTTTTATTTTTTATAGGTTTAATTTTTTAGTTGTTAAAGTTCTTAATCAAAATATTAAGCTTTTTTACTGTGCTATGAATTTAAAATGTATTATTATTTTTTTTTCTTTTTACAGGCAGAGTGGACAGTGAGAGAGAGAGACAGAGAGAAAGGTCTTCCTTTTGCCTTTGGTTCACCCTCCAATGCCCGCCGCGGCTGATCTGAAGCCAGGAGCCAGGTGTTTCTCCTGGTCTCCCATGCGGGTGCAGGGCCCAAGCACTTGGGCCATCCTCCACTGCACTCCCGGGCCATAGCAGAGAGCTGGACAGGAAGAGGGGCAACCGGGACAGAATCTGGCACCCCAACCGGGACTAGAACCCAGTGTGCCAGCGCCGCAGGCGGAGGATTAGCCTATTGAGCTGCAGCACCGGCTTAAAATGTATTATTTCTAAAACTGAAAAAAAAGGTAAAAGAGAGGGAGGGAAGAGTAGGATATCATCAGGTTCTTAGACTTGTATCTACAAATCATATTGAATCTGTTAAAAGTTCATTAAAATTAGGCCAGTGCTGTGGCATAGTAGGCTAAGCCTTTGCCTGTGGTGCCAGTATCCCATATCGGCACCAGTTCATGTCCTAGCAGCTCCTCTTCTGATCCAGCTCTCTGATTATGGCCTGGGAAAGCAGTGGAAGATGACCAAAGTGCTTGGGCCCCTGCACCCATGTGGGAGACCCAGAAGAAGCTCCCGGTCCCTGGTTTCGAATTAGTGCAGCCCTGGCTGTTGCTGGGGAGTGAACCAGCAGATGGAAGACCTTTCTCTCTGTCTCTCCTTCTCTCTGTCTGTAACTCTACCTCTCAGTGAAGCAATATTTATAAATATATTCCAAGTGTTATGACATCCATCCAATTTTCATACACTCTATATATTAACTTCCACAAATAAGGGAAGGCGTGATATTTGTATTTCTGGGTCTGGCTTATTTCACGTAGCATAATCATTACCAGTTCCTGCAATCTTTTATCTAATGTCAGGATTTCATTCTTTTTGTTTTTTTAAAGATTGATTTATTTATTTGAAAGGCAGAGTTACAGAGAAGTCGACAGAGAGAGAGAGAGAGAGAGAGAGAGAAATGTCAGTCCCCCATCCACTGGCTCACTCCCCAGATGGCTGCAATGAATGGCCGGAGCTGCACTGATCTGCCTCCAGGAGCCAGGAGTCTCCTCTGGGTCTCACACACAGGTGCAGAGGCCCAAGGACCTGGGCCATCCTCCATTGGTGGAGAATCCAGAGAGCTGGATCAGAATTGGAGCAGCCGCCGGGTCTGGAACTGGTGCCCATATGGAATGCCAGCACTACAGGCAGTGGTCCCACCCACTACACCATAGCACCAGCCCCAGGATTTCATTCATAATAGATTTCTATTCACTGTGCATATTATATATTTACTATCATATAATCAATGTACCCCATAATTTTATCTCTCACTATAGACGAATAAAAAATATGAGTAAATGTTACTCCTACCCTCAAAGACCTCTCATTCCAGTATTACATCTGACACAAATTCCATTAAAAATGCTACAGATGAACTACAATACTGATGAAGACTTAAGATGAGGACACATTCTAACGTAACAGTTATGGAAAACCTCACAGAATGTGAATTAAAATTATTAAATTTTCAACAGGAAGAGTGTGATACTGATAAACGAAAGTAGTAACAGGCAAATCAAGGAAGCACAGAACTACACTATACAAGTATGTATGTCAATCCTATAACTATGCTTTGTTAACTAGTTATTAGCCTGGTGTCTAGCACATAACTTGTTCTTAATAAATATTTTGTTAAGGTCATGGCCACAATATTAAAGAGGTAACTCTTTAGGTGCATGAGAAAGTGAACTTTATTTTATAGACACTAAGCAATCTTCATCTGGAACAAGCAACCAAGTGAGTGGAGATACAAGTTCCATAAGGAAAATTGGAAAGGAAATGTACAGCTCATTTGGGCATGCAGGGAACTAGTAAGCAAAGAATAGCCGAGAGGCTGCCAGCAGCATCTGTGCCACAGGCCTGCAACAGATAAACCATACCTTCTTCCATGCCCATCCAACCTGACTGCAGGCTGTACACATCCATTCTCCGTCATGCAAATGAACCTCACTCCCCATGATGCAAAGATGCCATGATAACCATGTGTGTGCTACAGCCCATGATTCCTCCAAGATTCCCAATAAAGGGGGACACAGAAGCCAGCAGTACTGAAGCTCTATCAAAATTCAGTCCTATTTGAATATTCAACTAGAGCACCTCCCTCATCCTTTTAAAGGATGACCCCAACCTTGTAGAGAACAGCAGCTCTTCTTTTCTCTTTTTAAAGATTTATTTATTTATTTATTCAAAAGCCAGAGTTACAGAGAGAGAGGGAGGGGGGAGGGGGGCAGAGCGTGAGAAAGAGGTCTTCCATCTACTAGTTTACTCCCCAAATGGCCGCAACAGCCAAGGCTGATCCATGCCAAAGCCAAGAGACAAGAACTTCATCCAAGAGACAGTGTATTACTAGTAAATTTATTATTAATAATTTATATTATTTTATTATTAATAAATTATTTTATTTTATTAAAATAATTATTGATAAATAATATATTACAAAAGTAAGTGGGTATCAGGGGCCCAAGTACTTGGGCCATCTTCCACTGCTTTTTCTAGGCCATTAGCAGCAACCTGGATAGGAAGTGAAGTGGCTGAGACACAAACAAGGGTCCATATAGCATGCCAGCGTCGAGGTGATGACTTTACCCACTGCACCACAATGCTGGCCCTTTTCTTCCTCTTTGATAGAGGCTGTCCACACTCATGACTGAGTGTGTACCACTCTTTTAAATAAATCCTGCTTTCCTAAACCCCTTCATTAGTTCTTTCATAGGTAGAGGGAAGAGCCTGGAATACAGCCAGATGGTGGCCACAGCACAGCCAGTATTAAGGGGATTGCCCACAATACACACAGTATCATGAATTTCAATTCTGGATTGGATATAGGAGCCTAATGATCCTTCACATATAAATAATCTGAAATAAAATGAGATTTTATAGTCTGTAGCATTAGAAAGATGTCAGGGCTGGAGGTTTAGATTTGAGATTCACTCTCATGCACAGGTGTTTCTGCAGTACCACTGAAACGAGTGACATGCTTAACCTAGGGAGAGCAAAGCAAGAAAAGAAACACAGAACACAAGAAAAGTATTGATATTTGTATAACAAACCTCCATCCGCAGGGTGTATATTTGTTCCTGTCTTTACCGCAGTTCCCAAAACTATCTGTTTGAGACTGTATTTCTTCATAGCAGGCAAATGGAGCATTTTTGAACCTGTCAAAGTTAGAAATTGACTTGTATTTAAACATGTATCTGTTCTTCATTTTCACTCTTTATTCATATTTTGTATGTTACCTTTATAAAATTTTTATTAACAATCATAGTACATATTTATGGGTTGCACTGTGACATTTCAATACATTTATATAATGTATACTCCTCAAGTCAGGGTAATCATCCTTTCCCTTTCCTTGACATTTTATGATTGGAGTCTTGGAGTTCCTTTCTTTTATTTGCTCATAAAAGACAGAATAGGTTACTGTGAAGTGCCGTAACTTCAATCTACTGTGTAACACTAGTAACTTATTATTTTGCCCTAATTCTGACTTGGGATATGTTTCCTTTGTCTCTCTCCATTATTAAATAATGCAAATTGTTCATAGGAAGGTTGTAAGGAAGGAGAAAGAAGTAACATGAAAGGCAAAGTTCATGGTTATTGATCTTTTTTCATCACTTGGAGTTCCTTTCTTTTATTTGCTCATAAAAGACAGAATAGGTTACTGTGAAGTGCCGTAACTTCAATCTACTGTGTAACACTAGTAACTTATTATTTTGCCCTAATTCTGACTTGGGATATGTTTCCTTTGTCTCTCTCCATTATTAAATAATGCAAATTGTTCATAGGAAGGTTGTAAGGAAGGAGAAAGAAGTAACATGAAAGGCAAAGTTCATGGTTATTGATCTTTTTTCATCACTTTCAGAGTCATTTACATCACAAAAATAATACAGGGGAGGAAAGAGTGATATAAACTAAGAGAGCACTCTGTAAAAGGAAATAGAAAGGAAAGAAAAAGTACGCAAAACTAAATTTGTTCTCCTAGATTTTTTTTAAAAGACTTATTCCATTTATTTGAAAGGCAGAGTTAGAGGGAGGGAGGGAGGGATAATCTTTCATATCCCGGTTCACTCCCCAAATGCCTGCAACAGCTGGCAATGGACCGGGCCAAAGCCAGGAGTCAGGAGTTTCATCAGGGTCTTCCACATGGGTGCAGAGGCACAAGCACTTGGGCCATCTTCAGCTGCCTTCCAAGGTGCATTAGCAGAGAGCTGGATTGAAAATGGAGCAGCCAGACCACAAACCAGTACCCACATGAGATGCCACATTTGCAGGCTGAGGTTTAACCCATGATGCCACATGCCAGCCCCTTTCTAGATTCTTAGTGAAAACTCATAAAAAGACATGTCTATAACAAAATTAATGAGATTTCTTCAATAAGACATTACTTATTTTTATTTTTTTAACTTTTATTTAATGAATATAAATTTCCAAAGTACAGCTTATGGATTACAATGGCTTCCCACCCACCATAACTTCCCTCCCACCCGCAACCCTCCCCTTTCCCGCTCCCTCCCCCCTTCCATTCACATCAAGATTCATTTTCAGTTCTCTTTATATACAGAAGATCAGTTTAGCGTACATTAAGTAAAGATTTCAACAGTTTGCACCCACATAGAAACACAAAGTGAAATATACTGTTTGAGTACTAGATATAGCATTAAATCTCAATGTACAGCACATTAAGGACAGAGATCCTACATGAGGAGTAAGTGCACAGTGACTCCTGTTGTTGACTTAACAAATTGACACTCTTGTTTATGGCCTCAGTAATCACCCTAGGCTCTTGTCATGAGTTTCCAAGGCTATGGAAGCCTTTTGAGTTCACCAGCTCTGATCATATTTAGACAAGGCCATGGTCAAAGTGGAAGTTCTCTCCTCCCTTCAGAGAAAGGTACCTCCTTCTTTGATGACCTGTTCTTTTCACTGGGATCTCACTTGTGAAGATCTTTCATTTAGGGTTTGTTTGTTTTTGTTGTTGTTGTTGTTGTTGTTTATTTTGCCAGAGTGTTTTGGCTTTCCATGTCTGTAATACTCTCATGGGATCTTCAGCCAGATCCGCGTGCCTTAAGGGCTGATTCTGAGGCCAGAGTGCTGTTTAGGACATCCGCCATTCTATGGGTCTGCTGTGTATCTTGCTTCCCATGTTGGATCGTTCTCTCCCTTTTTTATTCTATCAGCTAGTATTTGAAGACACTAGTCTTGTTTGTGTGATCCCTTTGGCTCTTAGTCCTATCATTATGATCAATTGTGAACTGAAATTGATCACTGGGACTAGTGAGATGGCATTGGTACATGCCACCTTGATGGGATTGAATTGGAATCACCTGGTATGTTTCTAACTTTACCGTTTGAGGTAAGTCAGCTTGAGCATGTCCCAAATTGCACATCTCTTCCCTCTCTTATTCCCACTCTTATATTTTACAGTGATCACTTTTCAGTTAAGTTTCAACACTTGAGAATAACTGTGTATTGATTACAGTATTCAACCAAAAGTATTAAGTAGAACAAACAAAAAAAATACTAAGAGGGATAACGTATTAAGTTGTTACTTAATGGTATCTTCAGGTAGTTTAAATTTAAGGGACAAACATTTACCTATTTTTCATTCATTACTATATTGGCTGTCTATTTTTTAAATTTTTATTGTTTTTATTATTCCTGGTAAAACAAAAGCAAAAAGAAACCTTTGACAACTTAAATTCAAATCCATTTCTTATGTCACAGTTTCTGTAGGGCGGAAGTCCAGCAAGGCTCAAGTGGCTTCTTTGCTCAGGGTGTCACTAGGATGAAATCCAGGTGTTGGCTGCAGTTGTCTTTCCATGTAAGATTGCAGTTTTGTTCAGAGCTCAGTAGATGTTGACAGAATTCAATACTGTGTAGTTGTAGGCTTGAGGCTCCCATTTTGCTGACAGATGTCTGCCAGGGATTGCTCTTGACTTTAGAATTTCCTGGTCACATGACCCTTTCAAAACTCAGCAAGCCTACTTCCTCCAAACCAGAGACCCATTCTAAGATTTCTGATTTCTGAACACCTCAAGTATATAAAGAGATGAAGATGCTAACTAACATCATTTGGTCTTCATATGTCAAATACTTGTGTTGGCTTATTACAGCAGGCCCCATAATTAAGGATAATTAAAATAAAATGTTTAAAATAGAGTTCACATGGTTAAAAGGGACACTCTGTATGAATTTCCTTCTGATTAACTCAAAGTTTATTGATTATGAGCCTAGATTACATCTTCAACATTGAACCATGAAGATATAGAAAGCAACAATGAAATTATGAACAAAAGAAAAACAGGTAATGAGATCAAATGAGTAACAAAAGGTATTCCAACAAAGAAAAGTCTAGGACTAGATAGCTTCACTTTTGAATTTACAAAACTTTAAAAGGGTTAACACCAATTCACCTTGAACTATTTCAAAAAATTTCAATGGAAGAAACTCCCAAATTTCGTCTACAAAGCCACAAAAGCTTGATTCCATGGCCAGAAATAGGCACAAAAAAAAAAAAAAAAGAAACCTACATACCAATCACCCTGATAAACATAGATGCAAAAATGCTCAACGAAATACAAGCAAATATAAGGTATCAGTGCATGAAAAGGATGATTCAACATTATCAACTGGGTTTTATCCCAAGGCTGAAGAGCACACTACTTCTACAATGAAGGCTACTCTAAAGGAGTGTTAATAAATCTTCAGTATAATCTTTGAAACAGTCAAGATAAGATACAAGTTAGAATGCCTGCCAAAGCTGGAAATTCTTGAAGACAATGAAGGAATCAACCAACCTTATGTACAGCATTCAGTCAATAATAAGGCAAGAAATTTTGAACCTTAACAATCCTTAACTAGAGAAGTCTGTCAACATAAATAGTTCAAAAATGTTACTATAATTTAATGAATAAAAGTTCTAAAGTATTTATTACACATATTTCAAGAATTTAAAGGAAAATAGGGAAATAAATAACAAATATAAATTATAAAAATGAGCCATAAAACTTATAGATCGAATAATTGTGCAAAGTGGAACTCATGGGATGAAATAAAAATCGATAAAATTTCATAGAATGGACATGACAAATTTTTAAGATAGCTAGGTAGATATTAGTCTATGCGAGTAACAGAGGCCAAAGAAAATGGGAAGAAAATAAATTTTTGTTCAATGGAACAAGGAAACAAGTCCTGAAAGCAGAACAGCATGTACACTTGAAGTAATTGCTCTTGTAATCTCCATACAACAGCCAGAGCTGGGCCAATCTGAAGCCAGGAGCCAGGAGCTTCCCCTGGGCCTCCCACATGGATGCAGGGACCGAAGGACTTGGGCCATCCTTCACTGCTTTCTTAGGCACTCTAGCAGGCAATTGGATTGGAAATGGAGCAGCCAGGACTCAAACAGGTGCCCATATGGGATGTCAGCACCACAGGTGGTGGCTTTATCCACTATGCCAAAACACCACAGCCCCCTTTTAAAAGATGTTTTTCTGTTAACTTAGAGGTGTTGAGGTTTGTTTTAGGATGTGAATTAAAGGAACCAGTAAGTAGGAAATAAAGTTGTGGAGGAAGCTATAAGCATTAGAATGTATTCTTGTGACAGAAGGTTCACAGAAAGAATTTTTTGGATAGAAAGAGGAACAAAAGGAATAAGTATGCTGTAGAAGGATTGTAAAAATTGAATGCTGTGTGAGATTAGGATAGATGAGATTAGAGGAAATTATTATAAAGTAGCTCTTCTGACTTAGAAGTCCAGAGAGCAGAACTCCTGACAGACCTCTTTCCCTCCTCTTCAGTGTAGCTTCACTCAGTCCTTCTGCTCTTGACAACAGGATGTGTCCCACAATGTATTTAACTGTCTTGAAGTCATGGGTTCATATGCTGATGTCGTTTATAATTAAGGTTTTTCCGTGCTACTGTAAATGACATAGATAATGAGACTTGTATGCATCTGAAAGGAAGGGGCATGTGTTTTCCTTCACTGTTTTGGAGCCTTGACTGTTGGAAGAACTAAATTTTAACAGAGTTAACATTATCTGCCACTTTTTACTGACAGAGTGATTACCATAACTTTGATTAGATCTTGTCTACAGCTTTATTTAAAATGTTCAGGGTAGGGGCCATGGCTCACTTGGTTAATCCTCCACCTGTGACCCCATATGGGTGCCGGGTTCTAGTCCCAGTTGCTCCTCTTCCAGCTCTCTGCTGTGGCCCGGGGGTGGGCAGTGGAGGATGGCTCAAGCGCTTGGGCCCCTGCACCCGTATGGGAGACCAGGAGGAAGCACCTGGCTCCTGGCTTCAGATCGGCATAGCTCCAGCCACAGCGGCCATTTGGGGAGTGAACCAGTGGAAGACCTTTCTCTCTCTCTCTCTCTCTCTCTCTCTCTCACTGCTAACTCTATTTGTCAAATAAAATAAAATAAAATGTTCAGGGTTAAATGGATTATTATCTTTTCAGTGTTTTAAGATATTTAAGATACTTATTTGATAGCTTATTTTAGTTAATTTGGGTTATGTAACATGTATTGTAAGGATATAAAATGTTAGCAAATTTATATTGTGCTGATATAATATCTGATGTTTTATGCACTAGGGCCAGTCAGTATTAATAGAATACAGTTTCAGAGTTGATCCCATCCTCCACAGCTCTATCAGATAGTTCCTTCTGCAAAGTATGTTGGTTGCATGATGGTGATAATAACAGAATAACAGAGATGTATGCTCCCTCCCTCATCCCCAGCATCTGATCATGACTGGGTTGGAGCTGAGACAAGGAACTCGGTGCCTTCTGCTACTGTACTTCCTTCCCCCATTGCTTCCATGTACCCAGTGTGTCCTGAAACTAAGGGTTAAAACGCCAAGGGGAGGGAATTCCTGTGTACACAGAGATTGGGGCAATCCACCCATGGAATGTCTCCACCGCCAGACAGGACAGCCACATTAAGTGCATCTCCTGGTTAAGTCTGAAAGCCCAGGAAGACAGGCTAAGCAATCAGGGAGACTTGACTTATTGCTTCATTTCTCTTCTCTTCCAGATAAGAAATTTACTCTATATCATGTGACTCTGCACTAGGATGTGTAGCTTGATTCCAATACCTTAAAAAAAGAAATACTAATATTTTTCTGCACTACTGCATGTCCACATATAAGTTAACAGAACAAAGAACATGGTAAGAAAATGACAGCTTATACTATAACTTACAGCTGGATTTATCTTATCTTGTGGAGCACTACTCCCATTCAAGTAGAACAAAGCGGAGATAATATGAGGATACTTGCTCACACTCCCTGGATTTGGAGAATCACTCAGATAGAAGATTGTCTTGTAACCACCTCCAGCTTCTAAAAGACATGGCGCAGAGATTATGCCTGGGTAGAAATGCAGGCTTAAAAACAGATAGTTTCGGCTGGCGCCGCAGCTCACTAGGCTAATAGCTCCACCTGTGGCGCCGGCACTTCGGATTCTAGTCCCTGATGGGGTGCCAGTTCTGTCCCGGTTGCTCCTCTTCCAGTCCTGCTCTCTGCTGTGGCCTGGGAAGGCAGTGGAGGATGGCCCAAGTGCTTGGGCCCCTGCACCCGCATGTGAGACCAGGAGGAAGCACCTGGCTCCTGGATTCAGATCGGCACAGCACTGGCCGTAGCTGCCATTTGGGGGGTGAACCAATGGAAGAAAGACCTTTCTCTCTGTCTCTCTCTCTCTCACTGTCTAACTCTGCCTGTCAAAAAAAAAAAAAAAGATGGTTTCTAAAGTGTTCCCAATATAACTGAATTAATTTTCAAAATATCACAGAGAAGTGTAAAAATGAGGGTGTTTTAAGGATAGGTATCAGAAAAAATATCAAACAATGACCTGATGGAATATTCCATTGAAAGAGCCAATTGTATTGGTTTCACTGTGGATGAATTTATGCCCAGGGCATTTTTAAAAAACAGAATAGTTTATTGGCAATTAGTGGAGTTTAACCAGTAGAGGTGGTAAAAGAAATAATGAAAGAAAGCCCTACTACTGTCATCTCAGGTTTCTGTAGGTAGACACACTATAAAGAGCAATATCAGAGGTACAACACTATGGGGTTTAGGTGGGGGACTACACCTCACTGAAATTATTCAGTCATTCACCAAACACATAAATTAGAAAATAACAATTAGTCTTGGGAAGTACGAGAGGAAACAAGTACCAAAGTAGTTATAATATATTTTCTAAAATGCCAAGGTTCCTATGAAATTTATGAATCACACAAACAAACATACATATACCAAGGAAAAATGCAGAGAATGGAAGCCATTTGTAAGTTGATCATATGCTGGATTTAAGAAAAAATATTTCAAAGAGAAAATATTGCAAAGAACCCAAAATACATGTGTCATCAGACCTAAAGGAAACCATGATTAAAGTACAGGAAGTTATGATGACAATGTTGTATCAGAAAGAGAGTATCACCAAAGAGAGATTTTATAGAAGAAAAGAATTATTAACCTATTTAAAATAAAAATTCTTGAATGCAAATTATAGTAATTGAAACGAAAAGTTTGCTAGGCTCATCATATTTTGACTAGTAGAACAAATAGCTAGCAAATTTATAAATAGGCTAAGAGATTATGGAAGCCAAAGAACAGGTAGAAAAAGAATGAAGAAAAATAAGCATAGTCTCAGAGAAGTGTTTAATATTAAGCCTGTCAAAATATATACAATGAGAATATAAGAAGGAACATAGAAGAATTATCCAAAGACTTAATTGTTGAAAATTACCCAAATAAATTTATTAAATATGACCTACATAGCCAGGAAGTTCAACAAAGTCTAGGTAGGATAAATGCAAAGAAACCAACAGAAACATCATATTTAAACTGATGAAAGTCAAAAACTAGAAGAAAATCCTGAAAGCAGCAAGAGCAAAATGATTCATCACTTATAAAGGTGTCTTGATAAGATGACCATCTGCCCAGATGCATTCACTGCTGAATTCTACCAAATATTTAAATACTATGTGCCACTATCTTATATCATACCACACAGAAAGCTAATTTTCAATGCATCAAAGATCTAATATAAAAGCAAAAATAACAAAATGATTATTAGAAAACATAGGGAGTATTTCTGCCTGACTTTGATTTGGTAAGGCACAAAAAGCACAAGCAAAAAAAATTAAAAAAAGATAAATTGGGAGGCCGGCTCTGTGGCTTAGTAGGTAAAGCTGCCGCCTGCAGTGCCAGCATCCCATATGGACACCGGTTCAAGACCTGGCTGCTCCACTTCTGATCCTGCTCACTGCTATGGCCTGGGAAAACAGTAGAAGATGGCCCAAGTCCTCGGGCCCCTGAACCTACGTGGGAGACCTGGAAGAAGCTCCTGGCTCTTTGCTTTGGATCGGCAAAGCTCCAGCCATTGCAGCCAACTGGGGAGTGAACCAGCAGATGGCAGAACGAACTCTCTCTCTCTCTCTCTCTCTCTCTCTCTCTCTGCCTCTCCTTCTCTGTGTAACTCTGAATTTCAAATAATAAATCAATCTTTAAATAAAAAAAGATAAATTGGACTTTATCAAAATTAAAAACATTTTTACAAAAAGAGCATCATCAATAAAGTGAAAAGACAGTTCAGAATGGGAAAATATTTGCAAATAATATAGCGGATTAAGAGTTTTTCGTATTAGATTTATAAAGAACACTTAACCTAAGTAATAAAATTATAAGTAAACTAATTTAAAATTTGCAAAAGAGCTTGGAAAGAAGTTATGCTCACCACTATACTTCCAGTGCTGGTGCTAAATGTTATTATCCAGAGGAAATACACAAATTTCTTTTTTTAACATCCATTTATTTTATATATAAAAGGCAGAGGTAGAGAGAGTGAGAGAGGGAGAGGGGAAGGGAAGGGGAAGGGTAGGGGAAGGGTAAAGGGATGGGGAGGGGAGGGAGAGAGATAGATCTTCCATCTGCTGTTCACTAATCAAGTGATCACAATGGCTGATGCTAGGCCAGGCCGAAGCCAGGAGCCAGGAGCTTCCTCTGGGTCTCCCACATGGGTGAAGGGGCCAATGGACTTGGGCCATTTTCCACTGCTTTTCCAGGTGCATTAGCAGAGAGCTAGGTAGGAAGCAGAGCAGCTGGGACTCAAATCAGTGCCCATATGGAATGCTGGCACCACAGATGGCAGCTTAAGCCATTACATCACAGCACTAGCCCTGCAAATACATACATTTTGCAAAAACACATAAAAACAATGCTCAACATCATTTATCATTAGGATAACGCAAAAAAAAACTGTGCTGAAATATTAATACATACCCATGAGGATGGTAAAAATCAAAATAAAGGTAACAACAATGTAAAAAGGGATGTGGAGGAATCTGAAACCTCATATATTGCTGTTGTAATGAAAACTGGCTCATGCGCTTTTGAAAATTCTTCAAGTCCTTCAAGTGATTAAATATAGAATAACTATGTGGCCCAGTAAATCCACCCTCAGGTATATATACCAGAGAAATTAAACATATGTTGCATAGGCATCAGTAAAAAAATGTTTACAATAGCATTAGTTATAATAGCAAAAGGGTAAGAGCAATCTACAAGTACATCAGTGGGCAAATGGATAAACAAAATATGCTATATTTATAAAATGGAATATCCGTCTGTCTGAAAAGAAATAATTGCTGATCCATTTTGCGACATGAACATGAAAAAAGCTTAAAAATATTATGCTAATTTTTAAAAAATCAGTCATCAAAAAGTTTTAAAATATCAACCCTATTGAAGTCTATAAATGGAATGATATAAAGGTGAAAAGTAGAAGAGTTGTTAAAGAATGGGTTGAGGGAGTAATGGGGATGTATACTTTAAATGACTGAATTTCATAGTATGCACATTATAGCTAATAAAATTATTTTTAAGAAGGATATGTAAGATGTCAGCAAAATGGTGGAATAGGCAGCTCCAGGCTGGTTCCCTTCATAAAAACACTGACATAAAAAGCCATCCAAGCACAAAATTACCTTCACATGAGCTCTAAATTACAGCACCCATAATGAGCACAGAAATGAGAAAAAAATGTATTGAATGACATGGGAAAGACAGTTAAACTGTGCCAGAGTCTGCTTCCCCCAAGACTGTACAGCACAGAGTTAAGGGTTATCCCCTCCACATCAAAGCTCACTGCTGGGAAAATTTTCTGTTTGCAGATGTCATGATCCTATATATAGGGAAACAAAAAGATTTCACTAAGAGACTATTGGAACTCATAATAAAGTTTGGCAAAATTGCAGGATATAAAATCAACATATAAAAATCAGTAACCTTTGCATACATGGACAATGCCATAGCTGAGAAAGATCTTGTAAGTTCAGGCTCATTCACAATAGCAACAACAAACTAACTATCTTGGAATAAATTTAACCAAGAAGGTAAAAGATCTCTACAATGAAAATTACAAAACATTAAAGAAATAGAAGACACAAAAAAATAGAAAATCTTCCATGTTCCTGGATTGGAAGAATTATTATTATCATAATTTCCATAATATCTAGAGCAATTTACAGATTCAATGTGTTTCCAATCAAAACATCAAGGACATTCCTCTTAGATCTAGAAAAAATGATGCTAAAATTCATATGGAAACATGGGTGACTCCGAATAGCTAAAGCAATCTTAAATAGCAAAAACAAAGCTGGAGGTATCAAACCATCAGATTTCAAGACATTCTGCCAGGCAGTTATAATCAAAACGAGCCAGTTACTAGCACAAACATAGACATATAGGCCCATGGAACAGAATAAAAACCCTAGAAATTAATCCACACATCTACAACCAACTAATCTGTGACAAATGAGCTAAAATAATTCCCTGGAGAACAGAGATTCTCTCCAATATATGGTGCCAGGAATATCGTTTCTATGCAGAAGCATGAAACAAGACCCCTACCTTACACCTTATAAAACAAAACAAAACAAAAAAAACCCTAAATGAATTAAGGACCTAAATCTATGACCTGATACCATCAAATTATTAGTGGAAAATATTGAGGAAACACTGTAAGACACTGGAATAGGTGAAGACTCCTTGGAAAAGAAGTGACAAAAATATGATATGTAGATATAGACATACATACATCATACACACTGTGGAATACTATACAACCTTAGTAAAAAAGGGTATGTTGATGTTTGTGACAATATGGATAAAGATGGAGGACACTATGCTAACTGAAATAAACATAATAAGGAAAATATTTTTAAATGTATTTATTTGAAAGGCAGATTTACAGACATGGGGAGAGACAGAGAAACAGAGACAGAGGTACCGTCCCTCCACTTGTTCATTCCTCAAATGGCTGCAATGGTTAGGGCTGGGCTGGGCCACAGCCAGAAGCCAGGAGCTTCATCTAAGTCTCCCAGGAGGGTGGCAGGGACCCAAGACTTGGCGATCTTCATCTGCTTTTCCAGGCATATTAGCAGGGAGCTGGATCAGAAGTGGCACAACCAGCACTGGAATCATCACCTATAGGGGATGCTGGCATAACAGGTAGCAGCTTAACCTGCTGCACCACAATGCCAACCCCAAGAAAATATTTTTAAATATTTTATTAATTTATTTATTTGAAATGTAGAATTAGAGAGAGAGGGAGAGAGAGAAAGGTCTTCCATCCACTGGTTCACTCTCCAAATGGCCACAATGGCCAGAACTGGACCAATTCGAAACCGGGATCCATGAGCCAGGAGAAATGAGCTTCTTCTGGGTCTCCCTCGTGGATGCAGGGGCCCAAGAACTTGAACCATCTTCTGCCATTTTCCCAGGCCATAGCAGAGAGCTGGATCAGGGGAGGAACAGCCAGCACACGAACTGGCACAATGCCAGTGCTCTAGGCAGAGGTTAGCCTACTATGCCACAGGGCCAGTCCCCCAGGAAAATGTTTTTATGTGAAATCTAAAATTATCAGATGCATAGAAGCAGAGATTAAAAAAGTGGTTGCCACAGACTAGAGGAAAATGAAAGCGAGGAGATGCTGGTCAAGAGATGCAAAGTTTCAGCTAAACAAAATGAGTATGTTCAAGAGGTTTGACTATAGTAAATAGTATGTGCTGTATTATATACCTAAAATTTGCCAACAGGGTAGACCTTAAAAAATATTTAAAAGAAAATGGTGGAGGAGGCAAGATGGCAGAATAGGAAGGGAGCACACTGATAGTCCGGGGAGAGGCAGTTTAATAAAAGTGGAGATACTGCAGGTTCAAGGAAGAGTAGGGGAGGAAACAGCAGAAGAAACTCTTCTGGAATGCGTGATTCACAGTGGACCTGCATGGAGAGCGTGGGAGCCCACAGTTCGAGACACCAGCGGCAGACTCAACACACCAGCGCTGGAACGCGAGGTGAGCCGAACCTCAATAGCCTGAGACACCAGCAGGCAAGCGGAGAGAGGAGACTAGAGGGAACGACCCCCGGGAGGGAAAAGTTGACCAGGCTAACTGGAAGAGAGAGAGAGAGAAAAAAGGTGACTGGTATGGACACGGGTTTCTCTCTCTCCGCTCACCTCTCAAGGGCGAGCAAGACAAAGAGCAGGCGCCATCTTGGACATACGTCATAAGCAGAGCGACCTCAGGTCTGCACCAGCCCTGAGCCTAGCAGAAAAACCTGACTCTGGGCGGGGCGAATTAACAGGAGATTAGGACCTAGTAAATTTGTGGTGCTACTGAACTGAGACTGTGAAAAAAGAGACGGTGGGGGAGAGAACTCACGGAATTCACGTGAGTACTCTCCAGAGACGCTACAATTCCGTAACTTTGGCAACCCAGTGGGAGACTGAAGGAGAATTTGAGCCCACTCTGAGGGCAGAACAGATTCCCTGTGTGGTCCTTGGGAAAGAGCTTCCGATCTCTGGCTCCTGTGGGTATATCATTTGCCTGCTAACTACCTCCGACTTCGTTCAGCTGTGCGGAATTACTTCCCTTTGAATCAAAAAAAGAAAGAGAGAGAGAGAGATCTACCACGCCTAATCTGGGAGTGTCACCTTTGGCACACCAAACAGAGCTCTCAGGCCACACCCATCTCAAGCCGCTAAGGCTCCATCAAAACCAGACAGTCCACTTAATCTAGAGTCATAGTATAACAAGAAAAAGCACCACAGTGAAGAAACCAAATATCTCCAATATACCAAATAAGAAACGCAAAAACCGAGGTAATAAAAACAAGGAAGTCACTATGACGCCCCCAAATGAAATAGGCACCCCAATTCAAGATTATGAAGATGATGACATAGAAGAAATGCAAGAAGCAGATCTCAAAAAATTGATAAGAACATTAAGAAGTTCTCAAAAACAAATTCTTGAACTACAGAAATCCTTAATGGACAAGATAGAAAATCTCTCTCGTGAAAATGAAATATTAAGGAGGAATCAAAATGAAACGAAACAACTAGTACAACAGGAAACTGTGATAGTGACTGAAGTGAAGAATTCAATAGATCAAATGAAAAACACAATAGAGAGCCTTACAAACAGAATGGGTGAAGCAGAAGAGAGAATATCGGACTTAGAAGACAGAGAACAGGAAAGGATACAGTCAGACCAAAGAAAAGAAGAGGAAATTAGAAATCTAAAACATATTGTCAGGAATCTTCAGGATACTATTAAAAAAACCAACATACGGGTTCTAGGAGTTCCTGAAGGCATGGAGAGGGAGAAAGGATTGGAAGGCCTTTTTAGTGAGATATTAGCAGAAAATTTCCCAGGTTTGGAGAAGGACAGAGAAATCCTAGTACAGGAAGCTCACAGAAGCCCTAATAAACACGACCAAAAGAGATCCTCACCACGACACGTTGTAATTAAACTCTCCACAGTGAAGCATAAAGAAAAGATCCTAAAATGTGCAAGAGAGAAATGTCAGATTACTCTCAGAGGATCTCCAATCAGACTCACAGCTGACTTCTCATCAGAAACCCTATAAGCTAGGAGGGAATGGCGAGATATAGCCCAGGTACTAAGAGAGAAAAACTGCCAGCCCAGAATATTATATCCTGCAAAGCTATCATTTGTGAATGAAGGCGAAATAAAGACTTTTCATAGCAAACAGAAATTGAAAGAATTTCTCGCCACTCGTCCAGCCCTGCAAAAGATGCTTAAAGATGTGTTACACACAGAAACACAGAAACACGGTCATCAGTATGAAAGAAGGTAAAGGAAGGAAACCTCACAGCAAAAGATCACAGGGAATTCAAAGCATATATTAGAACTTATCTTTGGCAAATGGCAGGGCAAAGTTACCACTTATCATTAGTCACATTGAACGTGAATGGCCTGAACTGTCCAGTTAAAAGACACCGATTGGCTGATTGGGTTAAGGAACAAAACCCATCTATTTGCTGCTTACAAGAAACACATCTTTCCAACAAAGATCCATACAGACTGAAAGTGAAAGGCTGGAAAAAGATATACCATGCCAACAGAAATGAAAAAAGAGCGGGCGTAGCCATCTTCATATCAGACAACATAAACTTTACCACAAAAACTGTTAAGAGTGACAAAGAGGGACACTATATAATGATTAAGGGATCAATACAACAAGAAGATATAACAGTTATCAATGTATATGCACCTAACTACAGGGCACCGGTTTATCTAAAAGATTTGTTAAGGGACTTAAAGGGAGACTTAGACCCCAATACAATAGTACAGGGGGACTTCAATACTCCAGTCTCAGAAATAGACAGATAAACAGGACAGAAGATCAACAAGGATACAGTAGATTTAAACGACACTACAGACCAAATGGATCTAACAGATATATACAGAACTTTCAATCCTACAGCTAAAGATTTTACATTCTTCTCAGCAGTACATGGAACCTTCTCTAGGATTGACCACATACTAGGCCATAAAGCAAGTCTCAGCAAATTCAAAAGGATTAGAATCATACCATGCAGCTTCTCAGACCATAAAGGAATGAAGTTGGAAATTAGCAACTCAGGAATCCCTAGAGCATACACAAACACATGGAGATTGAACAACATGCTCCTGAATGAACAATCGGTCATAGAAGAAATTAAAAGAGAAATCAAAAACTTTCTGGAAGTAAATGAGGATAACAGCACAACATACCAAAACTTATGGGACGCAGCAAAAGCAGTGTTAAGAGGAAAGTTTATATCAATAGGTGCCTACATCAAGAAATTGGAAAGGCACCAAATAGATGAGCTTTCAATTCACCTCAAGGATCTAGAAAACCTACAGCAAACCAGACCCAAATCTAGTAGGAGAAGAGAAATAATTAAAATCAGAGAAGAAATCAACAGGATTGAATAAAAAAAATTACAAAAAATCAGCCAAGCGAGAAGCTGGTTTTTTGAAAAAATAAACAAAATTGACACCCCATTGGCCCAACTAACTAAAAAAAAGAAGAGAAAAGACCCAATTCAATAAAATCAGAGAAGAAAAAGGAAATGTAACAACAGACACCACAGAATTAAAAAGAATCATCAGATTTACTACAAGGACTTGTATGCCAGCAAATGGGGAAACCTATCAGAAATGGATAGATTCCTGGACACATTCAACCTACCTAAATTGAACCAGGAAGACATCGAAAACCTAAACAGACCCATAACTGAGACAGAAATTGAAACAGTAATAAAGGCCCTCCCAACAAAGAAAAGCCCAGGACCAGATGGATTCACTGCTGAATTCTACCGGACATTTAAAGAAGAACTGACTCCAATTCTTCTCAAACTATTCAGAACAATTGAAAAAGAGGGAGTCCTCCCAAATTCTTTCTATGAAGCCAGCATCACCTTAATTCCTAAGCCGGAAAGAGATGCAGCATTGAAAGAGAATTACATCCAATATCCCTGATGAACATAGATGCAAAAATCCTCAATAAAATTCTAACCAATAGAATGCAACAACACATCAGAAAGATCATCCACCCAGACCAAGTGGGATTTATCCCTGGCATGCAGGGATGGTTTAATGTGCACAAAACAATCAATGTGATACACCACATTAACAGACTGCAGAAGAAAAACCCTATGATTATCTCAATAGACGCCGAGAAAGCATTTGATAAAATACAACACCCATTCATGATGAAAACTCTAAGCAAACTGGGTTTGGAAGGAACATTCCTCAATACAATCAAAGCAATCGATGAAAAACCCACAGCTAACATCCTATTGAATGGGGAAAAGTTGGAAGCATTTCCACTGAGATCTGGTACCAGACAGGGATGCCCACTCTCACCACTGCTATTCAATATAGTTCTGGAAGTTCTAGCCAGAGCTATTAGGCAAGAAAAAGAAATTAAAGGGATACAAATTGGGAAGGAAGAACTCACATTATCCCTCTTTGTAGATGATATGACTCTTTATTTAGGGGACCCAAAGAACTCTACTAAGAGACTATTGGAACTCATAGAAGATTTTGGCAAAGTAGCAGGGTATAAAATCAATGCACAAAAATCGACAGCCTTTGTATACACAGACAATGCCATGGCTGAGGAAGAACTTCTAAGATCAATCCCATTCACAATAGCTACAAAAACAATCAAATACCTTGGAATAAACTTAACCAAGGACGTTCAAGATCTCTACGATGAAAATTACAAAACCTTAAAGAAAGAAATAGAAGAGGATACCAAGAAATGGAAAAATCTTCCATGCTCATGGATTGGAAGAATCAACATCATCAAAATCTCCATTCTCCCAAAAGCAATTTATAGATTCAATGCAATACCAATCAAGATACCGAAGACCTTCCTCTCAGATCTGGAAAAAATGATGCTGAAATTTATATGGAGGCACAAGAGACCTCGAATAGCTAAAGCAATCTTGACAACAAAAACAAAGCTGGAGGCATCTCAATACCAGATTTCAGGACATACTACAGGGCAGTTGTAATCAAAACAGCATGGTACTGGTACAGAAACAGATGGATAGACCAATTGAACAGAATTGAAACACCAGAAATCAACCCAAACATCTACAGCCAACTTATATTTGTCCAAGGATCTAAAACCAATTTCTGGAGCAAGGACAGTCTATTCAATAAATGGTGCTGGGAAAACTGGATTTCCATGTGCAGAAGCATGAAGAAGACCCCTACCTTACACCTTACACAAAAATCCACTCAACATGGATTAAAGACCTAAATCTACATCCAGACACCATCAAGTTATTAGAGAACATTGGAGAAACCCTTCAAGATATTGGCACAGGCAAAGAGTTTCTGGAAAAAACCCTGGAGGCGCAGGCAGTCAAAGCCAAAATCAACTATTGGGATTGCATCAAATTGAGAAGTTTCTGTACTGCAAAAGAAACAGTCAGGAGAGTGAAGAGACAACCGACAGAATGGGAAAAAATATTTGCAAACTATGCAACAGATAAAGGGTTAATAACCAGAATCTACAAAGAGATCAAGAAACTCCACAAAAACAAAACCAACAACCCACTTAAGAGATGGGCCAAGGACCTCAATAGACATTTTTCAAAAGAGGAAATCAAAATGGCCAACAGGCACATGAAAAAATGTTCAAGATCACTAGTAATCAGGGAAATGGAAATCAAGATCATGACACTCTCCATTATAACAAATAACCTTGTCATTTTTGCATAAGTGTCCATCATGTATAGTTAGGTCAGGCGGACAGTCTCCTGAGCTTCCATTACAATACTCAGGGAGATCACATTCAGGATGTGCACTGGGCCTGCATAAATGACTGTTATCCCAAAACTAATGGAAATTAAAATATAAAAATAAAGTTACATAAGGTTGTTGTGTTTATCCATACTTATTTCAAAGTTATGTCAATTTTCTATATTTTGTCCTATTTATTCCATTATATTCATCCTGATTTTGTATGTCATTATTTTAATAATTTAGAAGTTAATTGAAAGTTATCAAATAAATCATAAGACATATGAATAAGAAAAATTATAACACAAATGTGACATCGAAGGCAAAGTTTTACTTGTAGTTTCATTTTAAGAGGGGAATGATTGCTTTTAGCCATGGAAAATTATTAAATTTGGGTGAAAATATTGTAATCTAGTCAGTTTCTCAATAAAATAGGCCAATTAAAACCATAGTTTGTAAGTATGGAATACTTACAAATTATATGAAAATTGAAGACACACACACACAAAAAAAAATAAAAAACAGAGGCAAAATGAGGGATAATAAAGTCCAACTATAGCTGTTTTTCAAGAAGAAACCAAATGGCAACCTTTCTCCTGGGCATCTTCCAGTTAAGTAACTCTTCATAAAGAATTCTGGACATTTATATTAATAATTTTGAATGGGCATCTATCTCATACTTCATGTAAATAAATTCAAGTTGACACAAAAGATACTAAAGAAGCAAGAATGTAATAATGTGATAAGGAAGAAAATAAAAGTGTCAGTAAAGGACAAACAAAACCCATATGAGGAACTTGTTACAAATATAATTAAGTCTGAAAAGGAAAACAGGGACCAGGGGTCAAATTGTTCACCATATAAACTAAATTGTGCTTCTTCAGTCAATGATAAAGTTTATAGCTTAAATTATTTACTATTTGGAAAACATCGTTTGTATTGAGTTTCACTCCTTATATGAAAACTTCAGTTCTTTCAACAATGTATTTACAGATATTTATCATAATCAGTAAAATTTTATTTATAAAACGTATATACGGGGTAGAATGAACTAAGATGTTCAATACTAAAGAGTTCTATAACGTGTAAATGAAGACTTTTAAATCAACATTAAGCTAGTGAAAATACTGGTATTCAAAAGAAGCCCCCAAACCCAACAAAAGTTCACAAATCAGAAATCTGGATCTAAATTTATTATCTGTTCCTTTTAAAATCCATTTATTTTGACTTACAGCTTAATTATGAATATTCTAAAGTACATGACTTTTTACATAATCAGAAAATGTTAATAAATGTGAATCTTACGTGGCATTGTCTGCAGCAGCCTCCTTGAAAACACTGATACCCCCATCTCAGTTGACAAGTGCGAGGATCACAACAACTATCAGGTCCACATTGCTATGAATGAATAGAATGTACAAGTAAAAATATATATTACAATAATATAAACTTTAGTAGGAGAGTGAAGTAAATGTTGCTAATATTTCTAGATTTCAGCATCTCTCACCACTTAGAAAACACTAATATAAGGCTTTTCCTTCCAGAAAACTGAAAAAATTCATAAAATAATTTTCCAGAAACTGGACAACAGGCAATTCTCATTAAAGAAGAGAAGTAAATGTAATATTCCATAGTCTACATATACTATAATTTCTTTATCCAGTTTTCATCTCTTCAGTTGATGCACATCTGGGTTGCTTCCACATATTAGCGATTGTGAATTGAGCTGCAGTAAACATGGGGGTACAATAACACTTTCACATGCTGATTTCTTTTTTTAAGAGATTTATTTAATTATTGAAAGTCAGGAGTTACACAGAAAGAGAAGGAGACAGAGAGAGAGAGAGAGAGAGAGAGAGAGAGAGAGAGAGAAAGGTCTTTCCTCCCCTGGTTCACTCCCCAGTTGGCTGCAATAGCCAAGAGCTGTGCCAATCTGAAGCCAGGAGCCAGAGGCTTCCTCCGGGTCTCCCACGTGGGTGCAGGGGCCCAACAACTCAGGCAATCTTTTATTGCTTTCCCAGGCCATAGCAGAGCTGGAACTGATTTCATTTGGGTAAATTCCCAGGAGTGAGATGGCTGGATCATGTGGTAGCTCTATCTTCAGATTTCCAAGGTATCTCCATACTGTCTTCCATAGTGGCTTTACCAGTTTACATTCCCACCAACAGTGGATTAGGGTACCTTTTCCCCTACATCCTCACCAGCATTTTTTGTTTGATTTTTGTATGAAAGCCATTCTAATAGGGGTGAGGTGAAACCTTATTATGCTTTTGATTTGCATTGCCCTGATGGCTAGTGGTCCTGAGTAATTTTTCATGTGTCTGTTGGCCATTTAAATTTCCTCTTTTGAAAAATGCCTATTCAAGTCCTTTGCCCATTTCTTAACTAGATTGCTTGTTTTGTTGTTGTTGAGTATCTTCAGCTCTTTATAGATTCTGGATATTAATCCTTTATCAGTTGCATAGTTTGCAAATATCTTTTCACATTCTGTCAATTGCCTCTTCACTTTGCTGACTGTTTCTTTGGCAGTGCAGAAGCCTCTAAGCTTGATATAATCCCATTTGTCAATTTTGACTTTTATTGCCGGTGCTTCTGGGATCTTTTCCAAGAAGTCTTTGCTTATGCCAGTGTCTTACTGGGTTTCCCCAATGTTCTCTGGTAATTTGATGCTATTGGGTTGTAGGTCTGTGATTCATTTTGAATGGATATTTGGGTAAAGTGTAAGGTAGGAGTCCTGATTCATACTTCAGAAGAAGGAGATCCAGTTTTCCCATCACAATTTGTTGAAGTAATATCCTTTCTCCAGGGAATGATTTTAGCTCTTTTGTCAAACATTAGTTGACAAAATGTAATGTAGATGCATGGATGAATTTCTGGACTTTCTATTCTGTTCCATTGGTCTACATGTCTATTTTTCTACCACTATCAGACTGTTTTGACTATAACTGCCAAATTAGCATAGCTTTCTGCTGTTCTTTCACTGAATAAGTGTTCTAATTCTCTCCCTCTTTTTTTAAAGATTTATTTATTTATTTGAAAGAAAGAGAGGAGAGACAAGGGGCGGAGCCAAGATGGCGGAATAGTGAGGGCGCGCACCGATAGTCAGGGAAAATTTAGTTTAATAAAAGGGGAGTTATGGTAGCCGCAGAAAATAGAACCAAAAAAAAAATTTGCAGGGGAAACCCTTCTGGATGGAGCAGCCGTGAATCGGAGGACCTACTGGGAGAACAAGGTCGCCCACCACGCGGAAGCCAAGTCGCGGGACCGAGCCGCAGAAGCCCCAGGGTCTGCGCGCCAGTGCTCCAAGGGGAGTGCATGCCACACAGACAACAGCGGGGAGACTTGGGACGCTCTGGGCACCGAGTCCACACATCGGCGCTGGAAGGGGAGGAAGAACCAGGCAGAGCTCTCAGGCCGCACCCATCTCAAGCCTCCAAGGCTCCTCCAACAGCAGGCAGTCCACTTAACACGGACACAGTATAAAAAAAAAAAAGGAAAAAAAAACGCACAGTGACGCAAGAAGAATTAACTATGCCAAGTAACAAACACAGAAATAGAGGGAGCAAGATCAACGATGACACTATGATGCCTCCAAATAAGCAAAACACCCCAAGCCAAGAGTATGAAGATGATGAGATAGAAGAAATGCAAGATACGGATTTCAAAAAATTTATGATAAGAACATTTAGAAGTTCTCAAAAGCAAATCCTTGAACTACAGAAATCCTTAATGGACAAGATTGAAAATCTCTCTCGTGAAAATGAAATTTTAAGGAAGAGTCAAAATGAAACTCAGAAACTAGTAGAACAGGAAAGTGTAATAGTGAAGAGAAATCAAAATGAAATGAAGAGCTCAATAGATCAAATGACAACACATTAGAAAGCCTTAAAAACAGAATGGGTGAAGCAGAAGAGAGAATATCGGACTTAGAAGATAGAGCACAGGAAAACATACAGTCAAACCAAAGAAAAGAAGAGGAAATTAGAAACCTAAAAAATATTGTTGGGAATCTACAGGATACTATTAAAAAAACCAACATTTGAGTTCTAGGAGTTCCTGAAGGCATGGAGAGAGAGAAAGGATTGGAAGGCCTTTTTAGTGAGATACTAGCAGAGAACTTTCCAGGTTTGGAGAAGGACAGAGATATCCTAGTACAGGAAGCTCATAGAACCCCCAATAAACATGACCAAAAGAGATCCTCACCACGACACGTGGTAATTAAACTTACCACAGTGAAACATAAAGAAAAGATCCTAAAATGTGCAAGAGAGAAACGTCAGATTACTCTCAGAGGATCTCCAATCAGACTCACAGCTGACTTCTCATCAGAAACCCTACAAGCTAGGAGGGAATGGCGAGACATAGCACAGGTGCTAAGAGAGAAAAATTGCCAGCCCAGAATATTATATCCTGCCAAGCTCTCATTTGTGAATGAAGGTGAAATAAAGACCTTTCATAGCAAACAGAAATTGAAAGACTTTGTGGCCACTCATCCGGCCCTGCAAAAGATACTTAAAGATGTGCTACACTCAGAAACACAGAAACACGGCCATCAATATGAAAGAAGGGAAAGGAAGAACACCTACCAGTAAAAGAGCATGGGAAGCTCAAAGCATATACTAGAAAATATCTCCGGGAAAATGGCAGGGCAAAGTCACTACGTATCAATAGTCACATTGAACATTAATGGTCTGAATTCTTCAGTTAAAAGACACCGTTTGGCTGACTGGCTCACAGAACACAACCCAACTATTTGTTGCCTACAAGAAACACATCTTTCTAACAAAGAGGCATGCAGACTGAAAGTGAAAGGTTGGAAAAAGATATTCCATGCCAACAGAAACCAAAAAAAAGCAGGTGTAGCCATGTTAATATCAGACAAAATAAGCTTTAATACAAAAACTGTTAAGAGAGACAAAGAGGGACACTATATAATGATTAAGGGTTCATTTCAACAGGAAGATGTAACTATTATAAATGTATATGCACCTAATTACAGGGCACCGGTCTATTTAAAAGATATGTTAAGGGACTTAAAGGGAGATTTAGATTCCAATACAATAGTACTGGGGGACTTCAATACTCCACTCTCAGAAATAGACAGATCATCCGGACAGAAGATCAACAAGGAAACAGCAGATTTAATTGACACTATTGCCCAAATGGATCTAACAGATATCTACAGAACTTTCAACCCTACATCTACAGACTTCACATTCTTCTCAGCAGCGCATGGAACCTTCTCTAGGATTGATCACATACTAGGCCATAAAGCAAGTCTCAGCAAATTTAAAAGAATTAGAATCATACCATGCAGCTTCTCAGACCACAGCGGGATGAAGCTGGAAATTAGCAACTCAGGAAACCCCAGAAAGTATGCAAACACATGGAGACTGAACAACATGCTCCTGAATGAACACTGGGTCATTCAAGAAATCAAAAGAGAAATCAAAAACTTTCTGGAAGTAAATGAAGACAACAGCACAACATATCAAAACTTATGGGATACAGTAAAAGCAGTATTGAGAGGCAAATTTATAGCAATAGGTGCCTATATCGAGAAATTGGAAAGGTACCAAATAAATGAGCTTTCAGCGCACCTCAAGGACCTAGAAAAACTGCAGCAAACCAAACCCAAATCTAGTAGGAGAAGAGAAATAATTAAAACCAGAGAAGAAATCAACAGGATTGAATCCAAAAAAACATTACAAAAAATCAGCCAAGCGAGAAGCTGGTTTTTTGAAAAAATAAACAAAATTGACACCCCATTGGCCCAACTAACTAAAAAAAGAAGAGAAAAGACCCAAAACAACAAAATCAGAGAGGACAAAGAAAACGTAACAACAGACACCACAGAAATAAAAAGAATCATCAGAAATTACTACAAGGACCTGTATGCCAGCAAACAGGAAAACCTATCAGAAATGGATAGATTCCTGGACACATGAAATCTACCAAAATTGAACCATGAAGACATCGAAAACCTAAATAGACCCATAATTGAAACAGAAATTAAAACAGTAATAAAGGCCCTCCCAACAAAGAAAAGCCCAGGACCAGATGGATTCACTGCTGAATTCTACCAGGCATTTAAAGAAGAACTAATCCCATTTCTTCTCAAACTATTCAGAACAATCAAAAAAGAGGGAATCCTCCCAAATTCTTTCTATGAAGCCAGCATCACCTTAATCCCTAAGCCAGAGAAAGATGCAGCACTGAAAGAAAATTACAGACCAATATCCCTGATGAACATAGATGCAAAAATCCTCAATAAAATTCTGGCCAATAGAATACAACAACACATCAGGAAAATCATCCACCCAGACCAAGTGGGATTCATCCCTGGTATGCAGGGATTGTTCAACATTCGCAAATCAATCAATGTGATTCACCACATTAACAGACTGCAGAAGAAAAACCCTATGGTTATCTCAATTGATACAGAGAAAGCATTTGATAAAATTCAACACCCTTTCATGATGAAAACTCTAAGCAAATTGGGTATAGAAGGAACATTCCTCAATATAATCAAAGCAATTTATAAAAAACCCACAGCCAGCATCCTATTGAATGGGGAGAATTTGGAAGCATTTCCACTGAAATCTGGCACCAGGCAGGGATGCCCACTCTCACCACTGCTATTTAACATAGTTCTGGAAGTTTTAGCCAGAACCATCAGACAAGAAAAAGAAATCAAAGGAATACAAATCAAGAAGGAAGAAGTCAAACTATCCCTCTTTGCAGATGGTATGATTCTGTACTTAGAGGATCCAAAGAACTCTACTAAGAGACTATTTGAACTCATAGAGGAGTTTTGCAAAGCGGCAGGATATAAAATCAATGCACAAAAATCAACAGCCTTTGTATACACAAGCAATGCCATGACTGAGAAAGAACTTCTAAGATCAATCCCATTCACAATAGCTACAAAAACAATCAAATACCTTGGAATAAACTTAACCAAGGACGTTCAAGATCTCTACGATGAAAATTACAAAACCTTAAAGAAAGAAATAGAAGAGGATACCAAGAAATGGAAAAATCTTCCATGCTCATGGATTGGAAGAATCAACATCATCAAAATCTCCATTCTCCCAAAAGCAATTTATAGATTCAATGCAATCCCAATCAAGATACCAAAGACATTCTTCGCAGATCTGGAAAAAATGATGCTGAAATTCATATGGAGGCACAAGAGACCTCGAATAGCTAAAGCAATCTTGTACAACAAAAACAAAGCCGGAGGCATCACAATACCAGACTTCAGGACATACTACAGGGCAGTTGTAATCAAAACAGCATGGTACTGGTACAGAAACAGATGGATAGACCAATGGAACAGAATTGAAACACCAGAAATCAATCCAAACATCTACAGCCAACTTATATTTGATCAAGGATCTAAAACTAATTCCTGGAGCAAGGACAGTCTATTCAATAAATGGTGCTGGAAAAACTGTATTTCCATGTGCAGAAGCATGAAGCAAGACCCCTACCTTACACCTTACACAAAAATCCACTCAACATGGATTAAAGACCTAAATCTACATCCAGACACCATTAAGTTATTAGAGAACATTGGAGAAAACCTTCAAGATATTGGCACAGGCAAAGAGTTTCTGGAAAAGACCCGGGAGGCACAGATAGTCAAAGCCAAAATCAACTATTGGGATTCCATCAAATTGAGAAGTTTCTGTACTGCAAAAGAAACAGTCAGGAGAGTGAAGAGACAACCAACAGAATGGGAAAAAATATTTTCAAACTATGCAACAGATAAAGGGTTAATAACCAGAATCTACAAAGAGATCAAGAAACTCCACATAAACAAAACCAACAACCCACTTAAGAGATGGGCCAAGGACCTCAATAGACATTTTTCAAAAGAGGAAATCCAAATGGCCAACAGGCACATGAAAAAATGTTCAAGATCACTAGCAATCAGGGAAATGCAAATCAAAACCACAATGAGGTTTCACCTCACCCCGCTGAGAATGGCTCACATACAGAAATCTACCAACAACAGATGCTGGCGAGGATGTGGGGAAAAAGGGACACTAACCCACTGTTGGTGGGAATGTAAACTGGTCAAGCCACTATGGAAATCAGTCTGGAGATTCCTCAGAAACCTGAATATAACCCTACCGTTCAACCCAGCCATCCCACTCCTTGGAATTTACCCAAAGGAGTTTAAATTGATAAACAAAAAAGCGGTCTGCACCCTAATGTTTATTGCAGCACAATTCACAATAGCCAAGACCTGGAACCAACCTAAATGCCCATCAATGGTAGACTGGATAAAGAAATTATGGGATATGTATTCTTTAGAATACTATACCGCAGTAAGAAACAACGAAATCCAGTTTTGCAACAAAATGGAGGAATCTGGAACACATTATGCTGAGTGAACTAAGCCAGTCCCAAAGGGACAAATACCATATGTTCTCCCTGATCGGTGA
Organism: Oryctolagus cuniculus; assembly: GCF_051225735.1. Classification (NCBI taxonomy): domain Eukaryota; kingdom Metazoa; phylum Chordata; class Mammalia; order Lagomorpha; family Leporidae; genus Oryctolagus; species Oryctolagus cuniculus. The sequence continues at coordinate 91,789,163 of NC_142868.1, read as the reverse complement.
CAACTGACTGAACACCAAAAAGGAAACCTCCTGAAGTGAAATGGACACTATGAGAAATGGTGACTTGATCAGCATAGCCCTGACTGCTAATGGACAACTTAATACATTATCCCTCATAGTATTTTTTTTTGTCTGTTCTACTTAATATGACTGGTTTAATTCTGTAATTATTACACAGTTATTCTTAAGTGTTGAAAATTAACTGAAATGTGATCCCTGTTAAACATAAGAGTGGGAATAATTGAGGGAAGAGATGTATAATTTGGGGCATGCTCTGGCTGACTTGCCCCAATTGGTAGAGTTAGAAACATACCAGGGGATTCCAATTCAATCCCATCAAGGTGGCATGTGCCAATGCCATCTCACTATTCCAAGTGATCAATTTCAGTTCACAATTGATCATAATGAAAGGACTAAGAGTCAAAGGGAGCACATAAACAAGTCTAGTATCTGCTAACACTAACCGATAGAATAAATAATGCGGAGAGTGATCCAACATGGGAAGTGAGATACTCAGCAGACTCATAGAATGGCAGATGTCCTAAATAGCACTCTGGCCTCAGAATCAGCCCTAAAGGCACTCGGAGCTGGCTGAAAAGCCCATGAAAGTATTTCAGGCATGGAAAGCCAAGACACTCTGGCAAAAAGATCTCTGTGAGTGAGATCCCAGTGGAAAGAACAGGTCTTCAAAAAGGGAGGTGCCTTTCTCTGAAGGGAGGAGAGAACCTCCACTTTGACTATGACCTTGTCTAAACAAGATAAGAGTCGGAGAACTCAGAGGGCTTCCATAGCCTTGGAAACTCATGACTGGAGCATAGGGAGATTACTGATGCCATAAACAGGAGTGTCAATTTGTAAAGTCAACAACAGGAGTCACTGTGCACTTACTCCTCATGTAGGGTCTCTGTCCTTAATGTGCTGTACACTGAGGCTTAATGCTATAACGAGTACTCAAACAGTATATTTCACTTTGTGTTTCTATGGGGGTGCAAACGATTGAAATCTTTACTTAATGTACACTAAACTGATCTTCTGTAAAAAAAAAAAAAAAAAAAGAAATTATCAATTCCCAACTTGACTCTCACTGGGATTAAACATGACAATAGGTCTGATCTGATTTCATCATCATTTAAAAAAATCATCTATTATTTTTCACTTTATGTTTCTGTGTGGGAGCAAACTGTTGAAATCCTTACTTAAGGTATACTAAGCTGATCTTCTGTATATTAAGATAATCAAAAATGAATCTTGATGTGAATGGAAGGGGAGAGGGAGTGGGAAAGGGGAGGGCTGTGGGTGGGAGGGACGGTATGCGGGGGGAAGCCATTGTAACCCATGAGTCGTACTTTGGAAATTTATATTCATTAAATAAAAGATAAAAAAAAAAGAGGAGAGACAGAGAGAGAGAGGTCTTCCATCCACTGGTTCACTCCCCAACTGTTGGCAAGGGCCGGAGCTGCACCGATCCAAAGCCAATAGCCAGGAGCTTCCTCGAGGTCTCCCACGTGGGTGCAGGGGCCCAAGGAGTTGGGCCATCTTCCACTGTTTTCCCAGGCCATAGCAGAGAGCTGCATCGGTAATGGAGCAGCTAGGATTCCAACTGGTGCCCATATGGGACGCCGGCAGTGCAGATGATGGCTTTCCCCACTACACCACAGCGCCAGCCACTATCCCTCTTTCTCACCATCAGGAACTCCCAATACATGTATATTTGTTTGTTTGATAATTTCTGTAAATCTTAAACTATGTTCAGCTTTTTAATTTTCTTCTTTTTTTTTTCTATTTGCAAGGACTTGACTTCTATCTTGGATATTCTTTCTTCTGCCTCCCCAAGTCTGTTGTTAAGGCTTTCCACTGTATTTTAATTTGATATATTGAATTTTCATATCTAATATTTCAGTTTGGTTTCTCTTCATTGTCGCTTTCTCCAAGCAGAATTTCTCATCCATGTCATATATGGATTTCTTTTATTTGTTAATTTCCTTCTCTGCATTTTTGAATAATTTTATCATTCTTTTGAATTCCTTTTCAGGCATTTCATCCCTCTCTTCATCTTTTCATTCCAATATTCAAGTGTTTTTATGTTCTTTTGGGGAATTCATACTGTCTTTCTTGTTCATGCTTCTTAATTTCTACATTTATTTTTAGGCATTTGTAGAAACTCTTGTTGGTTTTCTCCTCTGAGGATTTTGTCTGTGAAATATGCTTCTGTGGCTTAGCAGAGTTTCTGCTGCTTCACAAGGAAGGTGTGGGCTGAGTGAGCTCCAGGCAGTGCTCCAGGCAGTGCTCAAGTATGAGGCAAGAGTCCAAAGTGACACCAACGTTCATGGCATGGTAGTTCTGCTATGTCTTCATCAGGGTTGAGGTTAGATGACGGAGGGTATGATCATTTTGGGCAGCATGATCACAGCCTCACACCCTCTCTGCCAAAGTGAACCAATTGCCCATGCTGAGCCATTAGTGTCTTCACCCCTCACCCAAGCAGGTTCTAAATAATGCAAAGGATCTGTGTATAATTGTGGAACCCTGTGCAATGACTAATCTCATACACTCATCATACTGTGAGCCTCTCAAGCCAGACACAGTGATTGCTCAAACACTCAGCCACAAGTAACTCCCTATGGCACATTCACAGAATTCCACCAGTCATAGCACACAGGGCTTCAACATACACAGGAGCATATGATCTATTCTCAGCCCCACAAGTATTCCCTGTCCACAGAGAGAGCTTCAGCTTTCCCAGAGTCAGCTTCCTGCCTGATAGAATCTGCTTGGTGCTCCACGTTGGAATGTTCATACCACACTTTCATAAATGGACAGATCAACAAGACATAAAATCAACAAAGAGATAGCAGAGCTAATCTACATGATAGACAAAATAGACCTGATATCTGCAGAATCTTTCATGCCACAGTTGCAGAATACACATTCTTTTCATCAGTGCATAGAACTTTCTCTAGGAGAGACCACATGTTAAGCCATAAAACAAATCTCAGCAAATTAAAAAAAATTAAAAACATACCATGCATCTTTTCTGACCACAATGGAACTAAGCTAGACATATAGCAACTCAGGAATCTCTAGAATATGTAGAAGCACATAGACAGTGAAAAACATGCTCCTGAATAAAGAGTGGGTAATTTAAGAAATCAAAAGGGAAACAAAAAAATTTCTGGAAGTTAATGAAGATGAGAGTGAAACATATAAAAACTTAAGGCATATAGTAAAGGCAGTTTTCAGAGAGAAGTTTACAGTAATTGGTGCCTACTTCAAGACATTGGAAAGGCAACAATAAATGAGCTATTAGCACATATCTAGGACCTAGAAAAACAAAAATAAACCAAATCTCAAATTTCTGGGAGGAAAGAAAGAATTAAAATTAGGGAAGAAATAAACTTGAAACCAGAGGAAAAAACATGCAAAAAATCATTGAAATAGTTTTAAAAAAATAAACAAAATTTGGATAAAGAAATTATGGGATATGTACTCTTTAGAATACTATACCGCAGTAAGAAACAACGAAATCCAGTCATTTGCAACAAAATGGAGGAATCTGGAACACATCATGCTGAGTGAAATAAGCCAGTCCCAAAGGGACAAATACCATATGTTCTCCCTGATCGGTGACGACTGACTGAACACCAAGAGGGAAACCTGTTGGAGTGAGGTGGACACTATGGGAAATGGTGGCTTGATCAGCATAGCCCTGACTGTTAATGAACAACTTAATACATTATCCCTCTTAGTAGTTTTTTTTTATCTGTTCTACTTAATATGACTGGTTTAGATCTGTAATTGATGCACAGTTATTCTTAAGTGTTGAAAATTAACTGAAATGTGATCCCTGTTGAACATGGTGGTGGGAATGGGAGAGGGAAGAGATGTATAATTTGGGACATGCTCAGGCTGACTTGCCCCAAGTGGTGGAGTTGGAAGCATACCAGGGGATTCCAATTCAATCCCATCGAGGTGGCATGTACCAATGCCATCTCACTGTTCCAGGTGATCAGTTTCAGTTCACAGTTGGTCATGGTGAAGGGACTGGGAGTCAAAGGGAACACATAGACAAGTCTAGTACCTGCTAACGCTAACCGATGGAGTAAATAAAGGGGAGAGTGATCCAACATGGGAAGTGAGATACTCAGCAGACTCATAGAATGGCAGATGTCCTAAATAGCACTCTGGCCTCAGAATCAGCCCTAAAGGCATTCGGAGCTGGCTGAAAAGCTCATGAGAGTATTTCAGGCATGGAAAGCCAAGACACTCTGGCAAAAGATCTCTGTGAGTGAGATCCCAGTGGAAAGAACAGGTCATCAAAGAAGGAGGTACCTTTCTCTGAAGGGAGGAGAGAACCTCCACTTTGACTATGACCTTGTCTAAACAAGATAAGAGTCGGAGAACTCAGAGGGCTTCCATAGCCTTGGAAACTCATGACTGGAGCATAGGGAGATTACTGATGCCATAGACAGGAGTGTCAATTGGTAAAGTCAACAACAGGAGTCACTGTGCACTTACTCCTCATGTAGGATCTCTATCCTTAATGTGCTGTACATTGAGATTTAATGCTATAACGAGTACTCAAACAATATATTTCACTCTGTGTTTCTATGGGGGTGCAAACTGTTGAAATCCTTACTTAATGCATACTAAACTGATCCTCTGTAAAAAAAAAAAAAAAAAAGAAAAAGAAATTATCAATTCCCAACTTGACTCTCACTGGGATTAAACATGACAATAGGTCTGCTCTGATTTCATCATCATTTAAAAAAATCATCTATTATTTTTCACTTTATGTTTCTGTGTGGGAGCAAACTGTTGAAATCCATACTTAATGTATACTAAGCTGATCTTCTGTATATTAAGATAATCGAAAATGAATCATGATGTGAATGGAAGGGGAGAGGGAGTGGGAAAGGGGAGGGTTGTGGGTGGGAGGGACGGTATGGGGGGGAAGCCATTGTAATCCATAAGTCGTACTTTGGAAAATTATATGCATTAAATAAAAGTTTAAAAAAAATAAACAAAATTGATATACCATTGGCAATGAAGACCCCATATCAGTAGAATTAGAGATGAAAAAGGAAATATAACAACAGGTATCACAGAAGCAAAAAGAATCATCAGAGATTACTACAAATAGCTGCATGCCAACAAATTGGAAACTATAGAAGAAATGGATAGATTCTTAGACACATAAAATCCCAAAACTGAGTTTTGAAGACGGAACACCTAAACAGACCAGTAATGAAGACAGAGGTTGAATCAGTAGTAAAGGCCCTCCCAACAACAACAACAAAAAGCTGAGGACCGGATGGCTTCATTTCTGAATTATACCAGACATTTAAAGAAGACAGAATTCTAATTCTTCTCAAGCTATTCCAAACCACTGAAAGGGAGGGGATCCTCCCAAAAGTCTTGAAGCCAGCATCACTTTAACTATTTAATCAGGAAAAGATAACAAAGAAAGAGAACTTAGACTAATATCCCTGATGAACAAAGATGCAAAAATCCTCAACAAGATAGTAGCTACATGAAACCAACAACACATAAGGAAGATCATTCATCCAGACCAAGTGGGATTTATCCCTGGTATGCAGGGATGGTTCAACATTCGCAAATCTACAAATGTGATATATCACATTAACAAATTGAAGAAAAAAACCATATGGTTATCTGAATAGATGCAGAGAAAACATTTCACAAAATATAATACCTTTTCATAATGGAAACCTTAAGGAAATTGGGTATATAAAGAATATTCCTCAACGTAGGCAAAGCAATTTATGAGAAACTGATAGCTAATATCTTATTGAATGGGAAAAATTTGAAAGAACTCTCATTAAGATCCAGAACCAGACAAGGATGCTAACTCTTACCATTGCTATTCAATACAGTTATGGAAGCTCTAGTCAGAGTCATTAGGCAAGAAAATAATTCAAAGTGATGCCTATTGGGAAGGAGGACGTCAAACTATCCATATCTGCAGATGACATGATTTTCTATTAGGGAAACAACTCCAATAAGAGACAATTGGAACTACCACACAAAAATTAATAGCCTTCATAAACACAGACATTGCCATGCAAGAAAGAACGTGCAAGTTCAAACCCCATTCAAAATAGCTACAAAAATATAAATGCTTTGGAATAAATTTAACCAAGGATGCCAGGGTTCTCTATAATAAAATTATAAAACATCAAAGAAAGAAATATAAGACACAAAAAAATGGAAAAATCTTCCATGCTCATGGGTTGGAAGAATCAATATCATTAAAATGTCCATGAAAGCAATTTACAGATTAAATGTGATTCCAATCAAAATACCAAGAATGTCTTTTCTGAGATCTAGAAAAAATGGTGCTAAGGGAAAATTGGATCTTCTTGTGTAGCAGTATAAAACAAGACTCCTATCCTGCACATTATACATAAATAAGCCTAAACGGATCAAGGATCTAAATCTACAAGCTGATCCAGCAAATTAACACAGAAGAACATTGCAGAAACTCTGCAAGACATTGGCATAGGCAAAACTTCTTGGAAAGACACCAGAAGCACAGGCAATCAAAGTCAAAATAGACAACGGGGAATACATTAAGCTGAGAAACTTCTGCGCTGCAAAAGAAATAGCAAAGTTGGAGAAACATTTGAGAATGAGAGAAAATATTTGCAAACTACACAACTGATAAAGGAATAATATCCAGAATCTATAAAGAACTGAAGAAATTCAAGATCAATAAAATAAACCATCCAGTTAAAAATGGGCCAAGGACTTGAACAGGTATTTTTTTTCAAAGGATTAAATTCAAATGGTCAACAGACACACGAAAAAAATGCTCAGGATCACTAGCTATGAGAGAAAAACAAATAAAAACCACAATGATGTTTTCCCTCACCCCAGTTAGAATGGCTCTCAAACAGAAATCAAAAAACAATAAATGCTGGTTAGGATATGGAGGAAAACATACCTTAATTCACAGTTGGTGGGATGTCAGCTAGCATTAAGGAAGACAGTATGGAGATTCCTCAGAAATCTGATAATAGATCTACCACATGACCCAGTCATCCCACTCCTGGGAAATTATCCAAATGAAATGAAATCAGTATGTGGAAGAGTTATTTGTACCCCCATGTTTATTGCAGCTCAATTCACAACAGCTGAGATATGAAAGCAACCTAGATGTCCATCAACCAATGACTAGATAACGAAAATGTTGTATATGTACACTATGAAATACTACTAAGTGGTAAATATAGTACAAGTCTGTGTTTTGCAACAAAATGGATGCAACTGGAAAGCATTCTACTTAGTGAAATAAGCTAGTCCCCAAAAGACAAATATGATATTTCCCCTTATCTGTGATAACCAATAGAGTACAAAAATGTAATGTAGCTAAGCAAAATTGAGCTTTTGAGATTTGTTATTTCCAGCCCTCGTTTCTACTGTTGAGGAAAAAGTTTTTTTAGTTATTCTTACTGTATATTGAATTCTTTCCTTAGTGGTGAGTTAAGTTTATGATTATAAAATACATTACAAGTGTAGCATTGTAAACATTAAAATACAGAGTAAGAAAGGAGGAGAAGGAAGGTTGAGAGTTGAGCAGGAGGGAGACTAGAGTGGGTTGCTATCACTATGATCCTAAAGATATATATCTATATATATATAGATATATAGATATATGGAATTTTTTCACCTTATATAAAAATAAAATGATTTTCATATCTTCTTTTAAACTCACCTGAATAAGAAGGTTTATGATGTTGACTCAGCATTTTGGAGATTGTTGCTTATTTTTACATTCAGATTGATGTATGGAGAAATCATAAGCTTATGGTATGAACAGAGCCATAATGGGTTAGAAGGAACATTTTATATTATTTCCTCTCAGCTCCAATTTCTATCCAATTTATTTCTTTTATATCAGTGTGCTTACCTTTGAATTTCTAGCTTCTTGACTGATCATGGCCCATTTTTTCAGTGTATAAGAAATTTAATCACCTACATCTGTAAGGTTAAGCAGTTATTATTTTTTTTCTTTTCCTTTTTTTAACTTTTATTTAATGAATATATATTTCCAAAGTACAGCTTATGGATTACATTGGCTTCCCTCCCTCCCACCATGACTTCCCTCCCACCCGCAACCCTCCACTTTCCCGCTCTCTCTCCCCTTCCCCGCTCTCTCTCCAATTCCATTCATATCAAGATTCATTTTAAATTTTCTTTATATACAGAAGATCAGTTTAGTATACATTAAGTAAAGATTTCAACCGTTTGCAACCACATAGACACACAAAGTGAAAAGATACTGTTTGAGTACTCGTTATAGCATTAAATCTCAATGTACAGCACATTTTCGATTATCTTAATATACAGAAGATCAGCTTAGTATACATTAAGTATGGATTTCAACAGTTTGCTCCCACACAGAAACATAAAGTGAAAAATAATAGATGATTTTTTTTAAATGATGATGAAATCAGAGCAGACCTATTGTCATGTTTAATCCCAGTGAGAGTCAAGTTGGGAATTGATAATTTCTTTTTTTTTTAAGAGGATCAGTTTAGTATGCATTAAGTAATGATTTCAACAGTTTGCACCCCCATAGAAACACAAAGTGAAATATATTGTTTGAGTACTCGTTATAGCATTAAATCTCAATGTACAGCACATTAAGGATAGAGATCCTACATGAGGAGTAAGTGCACAGTGACTCCTGTTGTTGACTTTACCAATTGACACTCCTGTCTATGGCATCAGTAATCTCCCTATGCTCCAGTCATGAGTTTCCAAGGCTATGGAAGCCCTCTGAGTTCTCCGACTCTTATCTTGTTTAGACAAGGTCATAGTCAAAGTGGAGGTTCTCTCCTCCCTTCAGAGAAAGGTACCTCCTTCTTTGATGACCTGTTCTTTCCACTGGGATCTCACTCACAGAGATCTTTTTGCCAGAGTGTCTTGGCTTTCCATGCCTGAAATACTCTCATGAGCTTTTCAGCCAGCTCCGAATGCCTTTAGGGCTGATTCTGAGGCCAGAGTGCTATTTAGGACATCTGCCATTCTATGAGTCTGCTGAGTATCTCACTTCCCATGTTGGATCACTCTCCCCTTTATTTACTCCATCAGTTAGCGTTAGCAGGTACTAGACTTGTCTATGTGCTCCCTTTGACTCCCAGTCCCTCCACCATGACCAACTGGTGATCTTCTGTATATTAAGATAATCAAAAATGAATCTTGATGTGAATGGAAGGGGAGAGGGAGTGGGAAAGGAGAGGGTTGTGGGTGGGAGGGACGGTATTGGGGGGAAGCCATTGTAATCCATAAGTCGTACTTTGGAAATTTATATGCATTAAATAAAAGTTTAAAAAAAAAGCTGTTGCCTGCAGTGCCATCATCCCATATGGGCACTGGTTCAAGTACCAGCTGTTCCACTTCCAATCCAGCTCCCTGCTTTGGTGCCTGGGAAAGAAGCAGATGTTAGCCTGGGCCCCTGCACCCATGTGGGACAGCCAGAAGAAGCTCCTGGCTCCTGGCTTCAGGTGGGCTCATCTCCAGTCTTTGCAGCCATTTGGGGAGTAAACCAGTGGATAGAAGTGCATCCCCTCCCTTTTCCTTTCAAATATAACAAATAAATATTTAAAAAAAGAAACACAGAAATCATTTTTTAAAAAAGAAATAAAGAAAGAAAAGAAAAGAAGATAAAAATGTGTTCCATGATATCATATTTCAACTTTGGAAACAAGTTATGCCTTGTGCTTTGTCTCCTTATATTATTGTTTCAATGTAAGACCAAACCCATCTTGAAAATAATGTTTTTCCCTTTAAAGCAAAAAAAATTTTGTAAATAATGAACCTAATTTATATGCTTAAAATTTGTAATGGTAAATTTAGTGTACATTTTGCCATAATAAAAAAATACACAACAACAACAACAACAACAAAAAAATGTACAGCACATTAAGGACAGAGATCCTACATGAGGAGTAAGTGCACAGTGACTCCTGTTGTTGACTTTACAAATTGACACTCCTGTTTATGGCATCAGTAGTCTCCCTATGCTCCAGTCATGAGTTTCCAAGGCTATGGAAGCCCTCTGAGTTCTCCGATTCTTATCTTATTTAGACAAGGTCATAGTCAAAGTGGAAGTTCTCTCCTCCCTTCAGAGAAAGGTACCTCCTTCTTTGAAGACCTATTCTTTCCACTGGGATCTCACTTGCAGAGATCTTTCATTTAGGTATTTTGGGTTTTTTGTTTGTTTGTTTGTTTGTTTGCTTTTTTTTTGCCAGAGTGTCTTGGCTTTCCATGCCTGAAATATTCTCATGGGCTTTTCAGCCAGATCCGAATGCCTTTGGGGCTGATTCTGAGGCCAGAGTGCTGTTTAGGACATCTGCCATTCTATGGGTCTGCTGTGTATCTCACTTCCCATGTTGGATCATTCTCTCCCTTTTTGATTCTATCAGCTAGCATTTGCAGACACTAGTCTTGTTTATGTGATCCCTTTGGTTCTTAGTCCTATCATTACAATCAATTGTGAACAGAACTGATCACTGGGACTAGTGAGATGGCATTGGTACATGCCACCTTGATGGGATTGAATTGGAATCCCCTGGTATGTTTCTAACTTTACCGTTTGAGGTAAGTCAGCTTGAGCATGTCCCGAATTGCACATCTCTTCCCTCTCTGATTCCCACTCTTATATTTAACAGCGATCACTTTTCAGTTAAGTTTCAGCACTTAAGAAGAATTGTGTATTGATTACAGTATTCAACCAAAAGTATTAAGTAGAACAAACAAACAAAAATACTAAGAGAGATAACATATTAAGCTGCTCATCAACAGTCAGGGTGAGGGCTGATCAAGTCACCGTTTCTCATAGTGTTCATTTCGCTTTAACAGGTTTCCTTTTTGGTGCTCAGTTAGTTGTCACCTATCAAGGAGAACAAGTGGTATTTGTCCCTTTGGGATTGGCTTATTTCACTCAACATAATGTTTTCCAAATTCCTAACAAGGATCACTTTTCAGTTAAAATTTAAACTCCTAAGAATAACTGTGTGTTAATTACAGAGTTCAACCAATGTTACTAGAACAAAAAAAAATACTAAAATGGATGAAGTATTACATTGTACATCAAGCGTCAGGATAAGGGCTGGTCAAGTCAATGTTTCTCATAGTGTCCATTTCACTTCAAAAAGTTTCCCCTTTGGTGCTCAGTTAGTTGTCGCCAATCAGGGAGAACATATGACATTTGTCCCTTTGGAACTGGCTTAATTCACTCAGCATGATGTGTTCCAGATTCCTCCATCTTGTTGCAAATGACCGTGTTTCATTGTTTTTGACTGCTGTATAGTATTCTATAGAGTACATGTCCCATAATTTCTTTATCCAGTCTACTGTTGATGGGCATTTAGGTTGGTTCCAGGTCTTAGCTATTGTGAATTGTGCTGCAATAAACATTAGGGTGCAGACCACTTTTTTGTTTGCCAATTTAAATTCCTTTGGGTAAATTGCAAGGAGTGGGATGGCTGGGTCGAACGGTAGGGTTATATTCAGGTTTCTGAGGAATCTCCAGACTGACTTCCATAGTGGCTTAACCAGTTTGCATTCCCACCAACAGTGGGTTAGTGTCCCTTTTTACCCACATCCTCTCCAGCATCTATTGTTGGTAGATTTCTGAATGTGAGCCATTCTAACAGGGGTGAGGTGGAACCTCATTGTGGTTTTGATTTGCATTTCCCTGATTGCTAGTGATCTTAAACATTTTTTCATGTCTCTGTTGGCCATTTGGATTTCCTCTTTTGAAAAATGTCTATTGAGGTCCTTGGCCCATCTCTTCAGTGGGTTGTTGGTTTTGTTTTTGTGGAGTTTCTTGATCTCTGTAGATTCTGGTTATCAACCCTTTATCTGTTACATAGTTTGCAAATATTTTTTCCCATTCTGTCGGTTGCCTCTTCACTTTCCTGACTGTTTCTTTTGCAGTACAGAAACTTCTCAATTTGATGCAATCCCAATAGTTGATTTTGGCTTTGAATGCCTGTGCTTCTGTGGTGTTTTCCAAGAAGTCATTGCCGGTACCTACATCTTGCAGTGTTTTTCCAATGCTCTCTAATAATTTGATGGTGTCAGGTCATAGATTTAAGTCTTTAATCGATGTTGAGTGGATTTTTGTGTAAGGTGAAAGGTAGGGGTCTTGCTTCATGATTCTGCACATGGATTTCCAGTTTTTCCAGTACCATTTATTGAATAGACTGTCCTTACTCCAGGGATTGGTTTTGGATCCTTGATCAAATATAAGTTGGCTGTAGATGTTTGGGTTGATTTCTGGTGTTTCAATTCTGTTCAATTGGTCTATCCATCTGTTTCTGTACCAGTACCATGCTGTTTTGATTACAACTGCCCTGTAGTATGTCCTGAAATCTGGTATTGTGATGCCTCCAGCTTTGTTTTTGTTGTCAAGATTGCTTTAGCTATTCGAGGTCTCTTGTGCCTCCATATAAATTTCAGCACCATTTTTTCCAGATCTGAGAGGAAGGTCTTCGGTATCTTGATTGGTATTGCATTGAATCTATAAATTGCTTTTGGGAGAATGGAGATTTTGATGATGTTGATTCTTCCAATCCATGAGCATGGAAGATTTTTCCATTTCTTGGTATCCTCTTCTATTTCTTTCTTTAAGGTTTTGTAATTTTCATCGTAGAGATCTTGAACGTCCTTGGTTAAGTTTATTCCAAGGTATTTGATTGTTTTTGTAGCTATTGTGAATGGGATTGTTCTTAGAAGTTCTTCCTCAGCCATGGCATTGTCTGTGTATACAAAGGCTGTCGATTTTTGTGCATTGATTTTATACCCTGCTACTTTGCCAAAATCTTCTATGAGTTCCAATAGTCTCTTAGTAGAGTTCTTTGGGTCCCCTAAATAAAGAGTCATATCATCTACAAAGAGGGATAATGTGAGTTCTTCCTTCCCAATTTGTATCCCTTTAATTTCTTTTTCTTGCCTAATAGCTCTGGCTAGAACTTCCAGAACTATATTGAATAGCAGTGGTGAGAGTGGGCATCCCTGTCTGGTACCAGATCTCAGTGGAAATGCTTCCAACTTTTCCCCATTCAATAGGATGTTAGCTGTGGGTTTTTCATCGATTGCTTTGATTGTATTGAGGAATGTTCCTTCCAAACCCAGTTTGCTTAGAGTTTTCATCATGAATGGGTGTTGTATTTTATCAAATGCTTTCTCGGCGTCTATTGAGATAATCATAGGGTTTTTCTTCTGCAGTCTGTTAATGTGGTGTATCACATTGATTGTTTTGTGCACATTAAACCATCCCTGCATGCCAGGGATAAATCCCACTTGGTCTGGGTGGATGATCTTTCTGATGTGTTGTTGCATTCTATTGGTTAGAATTTTATTGAGGATTTTTGCATCTATGTTCATCAGGGATATTGGTCTGTAATTCTCTTTCAATGCTGCATCTCTTTCCGGCTTAGGAATTAAGGTGATGCTGGCTTCATAGAAAGAATTTGGGAGGACTCCCTCTTTTTCAATTGTTCTGAATAGTTTGAGAAGAATTGGAGTCAGTTCTTCTTTAAATGTCCGGTAGAATTCAGCAGTGAATCCATCTGGTCCTGGGCTTTTCTTTGTTGGGAGGGCCTTTATTACTGTTTCAATTTCTGTCTCAGTTATGGGTCTGTTTAGGTTTTCGATGTCTTCCTGGTTCAATTTAGGTAGGTTGAATGTGTCCAGGAATCTATCCATTTCTGATAGGTTTCCCCATTTGCTGGCATACAAGTCCTTGTAGTAAATCTGATGATTCTTTTTAATTCTGTGGTGTCTGTTGTTACATTTCCTTTTTCTTCTCTGATTTTATTGAATTGGGTCTTTTCTCTTCTTTTTTTAGTTAGTTGGGCCAATGGGGTGTCAATTTTGTTTATTTTTTCAAAAAACCAGCTTCTCGCTTGGCTGATTTTTTGTAATTTTTTTTATTCAATCCTGTTGATTTCTTCTCTGATTTTAATTATTTCTCTTCTCCTACTAGATTTGGGTCTGGTTTGCTGTAGGTTTTCTAGATCCTTGAGGTGAATTGAAAGCTCATCTATTTGGTGCCTTTCCAATTTCTTGATGTAGGCACCTATTGATATAAACTTTCCTCTTAACACTGCTTTTGCTGCGTCCCATAAGTTTTGGTATGTTGTGCTGTTATCCTCATTTACTTCCAGAAAGTTTTTGATTTCTCTTTTAATTTCTTCTATGACCGATTGTTCATTCAGGAGCATGTTGTTCAATCTCCATGTGTTTGTGTATGCTCTAGGGATTCCTGAGTTGCTAATTTCCAACTTCATTCCTTTATGGTCTGAGAAGCTGCATGGTATGATTCTAATCCTTTTGAATTTGCTGAGACTTGCTTTATGGCCTAGTATGTGGTCAATCCTAGAGAAGGTTCCATGTACTGCTGAGAAGAATGTAAAATCTTTAGCTGTAGGATTGAAAGTTCTGTATATATCTGTTAGATCCATTTGGTCTGTAGTGTCGTTTAAATCTACTGTATCCTTGTTGATCTTCTGTCCTGTTTATCTGTCTATTTCTGAGACTGGAGTATTGAAGTCCCCCTGTACTATTGTATTGGGGTCTAAGTCTCCCTTTAAGTCCCTTAACAAATCTTTTAGATAAACCGGTGCCCTGTAGTTAGGTGCATATACATTGATAACTGTTATATCTTCTTGTTGTATTGATCCCTTAATCATTATATAGTGTCCCTCTTTGTCACTCTTAACAGTTTTTGTGGTAAAGTTTATGTTGTCTGATATGAAGATGGCTACGCCCGCTCTTTTTTCATTTCTGTTGGCATGGTATATCTTTTTCCAGCCTTTCACTTTCAGTCTGTATGGATCTTTGTTGGAAAGATGTGTTTCTTGTAAGCAGCAAATAGATGGGTTTTGTTCCTTAACCCAATCAGCCAATCGGTGTCTTTTAACTGGACAGTTCAGGCCATTCACGTTCAATGTGACTAATGATAAGTGGTAACTTTGCCCTGCCATTTGCCAAAGATAAGTTCTAATATATGCTTTGAATTCCCTGTGATCTTTTGCTGTGAGGTTTCCTTCCTTTACCTTCTTTCATACTGATGACCGTGTTTCTGTGTTTCTGTGTGTAACACATCTTTAAGCATCTTTTGCAGGGCTGGACGAGTGGCGAGAAATTCTTTCAATTTCTGTTTGCTATGAAAAGTCTTTATTTCGCCTTCATTCACAAATGATAGCTTTGCAGGATATAATATTCTGGGCTGGCAGTTTTTCTCTCTTAGTACCTGGGCTATATCTCGCCATTCCCTCCTAGCTTATAGGGTTTCTGATGAGAAGTCAGCTGTGAGTCTGATTGGAGATCCTCTGAGAGTAATCTGACATTTCTCTCTTGCACATTTTAGGATCTTTTCTTTATGCTTCACTGTGGAGAGTTTAATTACAACGTGTCGTGGTGAGGATCTCTTTTGGTCGTGTTTATTAGGGCTTCTGTGAGCTTCCTGTACTAGGATTTCTCTGTCCTTCTCCAAACCTGGGAAATTTTCTGCTAATATCTCACTAAAAAGGCCTTCCAATCCTTTCTCCCTCTCCATGCCTTCAGGAACTCCTAGAACCCGTATGTTGGTTTTTTTAATAGTATCCTGAAGATTCCTGACAATATGTTTTAGATTTCTAATTTCCTCTTCTTTTCTTTGGTCTGACTGTATCCTTTCCTGTTCTCTGTCTTCTAAGTCCGATATTCTCTCTTCTGCTTCACCCATTCTGTTTGTAAGGCTCTCTATTGTGTTTTTCATTTGATCTATTGAATTCTTCACTTCAGTCACTATCACAGTTTCCTGTTGTACTAGTTGTTTCGTTTCATTTTGATTCCTCCTTAATATTTCATTTTCACGAGAGAGATTTTCTATCTTGTCCATTAAGGATTTCTGTAGTTCAAGAATTTGTTTTTGAGAACTTCTTAATGTTCTTATCAATTTTTTGAGATCTGCTTCTTGCATTTCTTCTATGTCATCATCTTCATAATCTTGAATTGGGGTGCCTATTTCATTTGGGGGCGTCATAGTGACTTCCTTGTTTTTATTACCTCGGTTTTTGCGTTTCTTATTTGGTATATTGGAGATATTTGGTTTCTTCACTGTGGTGCTTTTTCTTGTTATACTATGACTCTAGATTAAGTGGACTGTCTGGTTTTGATGGAGCCTTAGCGGCTTGAGATGGGTGTGGCCTGAGAGCTCTGTTTGGTGTGCCAAAGGTGACACTCCCAGATTAGGCGTGGTAGATCTCTCTCTCTCTCTTTCTTTTTTTGATTCAAAGGGAAGTAATTCCGCACAGCTGAACGAAGTCGGAGGTAGTTAGCAGGCAAATGATATACCCACAGGAGCCAGAGATCGGAAGCTCTTTCCCAAGGACCACACAGGGAATCTGTTCTGCCCTCAGAGTGGGCTCAAATTCTCCTTCAGTCTCCCACTGGGTTGCCAAAGTTACGGAATTGTAGCGTCTCTGGAGAGTACTCACGTGAATTCCGTGAGTTCTCTCCCCCACCGTCTCTTTTTTCACAGTCTCAGTTCAGTAGCACCACAAATTTACTAGGTCCTAATCTCCTGTTAATTCGCCCCGCCCAGAGTCAGGTTTTTCTGCTAGGCTCAGGGCTGGTGCAGACCTGAGGTCGCTCTGCTTATGACGTATGTCCAAGATGGCGCCTGCTCTTTGTCTTGCTCGCCCTTGAGAGGTGAGCGGAGAGAGAGAAACCCGTGTCCATACCAGTCACCTTTTTTCTCTCTCTCTCTCTTCCAGTTAGCCTGGTCAACTTTTCCCTCCCGGGGGTCGTTCCCTCTAGTCTCCTCTCTCCGCTTGCCTGCTGGTGTCTCAGGCTATTGAGGTTCGGCTCACCTCGCGTTCCAGCGCTGGTGTGTTGAGTCTGCCGCTGGTGTCTCGAACTGTGGGCTCCCACGCTCTCCATGCAGGTCCACTGTGAATCACGCATTCCAGAAGAGTTTCTTCTGCTGTTTCCTCCCCTACTCTTCCTTGAACCTGCAGTATCTCCACTTTTATTAAACTGCCTCTCCCCGGACTATCAGTGTGCTCCCTTCCTATTCTGCCATCTTGCCTCCTCCACCATTTTCTTTTAAATATTTTTTAAGGTCTACCCTGTTGGCAAATTTTAGGTATATAATACAGCACATACTATTTACTATAGTCAAACCTCTTGAACATACTCATTTTGTTTAGCTGAAACTTTGCATCTCTTGACCAGCATCTCCTCGCTTTCATTTTCCTCTAGTCTGTGGCAACCACTTTTTTAATCTCTGCTTCTATGCATCTGATAATTTTAGATTTCACATAAAAACATTTTCCTGGGGGACTGGCCCTGTGGCATAGTAGGCTAACCTCTGCCTAGAGCACTGGCATTGTGCCAGTTCGTGTGCTGGCTGTTCCTCCCCTGATCCAGCTCTCTGCTATGGCCTGGGAAAATGGCAGAAGATGGTTCAAGTTCTTGGGCCCCTGCATCCACGAGGGAGACCCAGAAGAAGCTCATTTCTCCTGGCTCATGGATCCCGGTTTCGAATTGGTCCAGTTCTGGCCATTGTGGCCATTTGGAGAGTGAACCAGTGGATGGAAGACCTTTCTCTCTCTCCCTCTCTCTCTAATTCTACATTTCAAATAAATAAATTAATAAAATATTTAAAAATATTTTCTTGGGGTTGGCATTGTGGTGCAGCAGGTTAAGCTGCTACCTGTTATGCCAGCATCCCCTATAGGTGATGATTCCAGTGCTGGTTGTGCCACTTCTGATCCAGCTCCCTGCTAATATGCCTGGAAAAGCAGATGAAGATCGCCAAGTCTTGGGTCCCTGCCACCCTCCTGGGAGACTTAGATGAAGCTCCTGGCTTCTGGCTGTGGCCCAGCCCAGCCCTAACCATTGCAGCCATTTGAGGAATGAACAAGTGGAGGGACGGTACCTCTGTCTCTGTTTCTCTGTCTCTCCCCATGTCTGTAAATCTGCCTTTCAAATAAATACATTTAAAAATATTTTCCTTATTATGTTTATTTCAGTTAGCATAGTGTCCTCCATCTTTATCCATATTGTCACAAACATCAACATACCCTTTTTTACTAAGGTTGTATAGTATTCCACAGTGTGTATGATGTATGTATGTCTATATCTACATATCATATTTTTGTCACTTCTTTTCCAAGGAGTCTTCACCTATTCCAGTGTCTTACAGTGTTTCCTCAATATTTTCCACTAATAATTTGATGGTATCAGGTCATAGATTTAGGTCCTTAATTCATTTAGGGTTTTTTTTGTTTTGTTTTGTTTTATAAGGTGTAAGGTAGGGGTCTTGTTTCATGCTTCTGCATAGAAACGATATTCCTGGCACCATATATTGGAGAGAATCTCTGTTCTCCAGGGAATTATTTTAGCTCATTTGTCACAGATTAGTTGGTTGTAGATGTGTGGATTAATTTCTAGGGTTTTTATTCTGTTCCATGGGCCTATATGTCTATGTTTGTGCTAGTAACTGGCTCGTTTTGATTATAACTGCCTGGCAGAATGTCTTGAAATCTGATGGTTTGATACCTCCAGCTTTGTTTTTGCTATTTAAGATTGCTTTAGCTATTCGGAGTCACCCATGTTTCCATATGAATTTTAGCATCATTTTTTCTAGATCTAAGAGGAATGTCCTTGATGTTTTGATTGGAAACACATTGAATCTGTAAATTGCTCTAGATATTATGGAAATTATGATAATAATAATTCTTCCAATCCAGGAACATGGAAGATTTTCTATTTTTTTGTGTCTTCTATTTCTTTAATGTTTTGTAATTTTCATTGTAGAGATCTTTTACCTTCTTGGTTAAATTTATTCCAAGATAGTTAGTTTGTTGTTGCTATTGTGAATGAGCCTGAACTTACAAGATCTTTCTCAGCTATGGCATTGTCCATGTATGCAAAGGTTACTGATTTTTATATGTTGATTTTATATCCTGCAATTTTGCCAAACTTTATTATGAGTTCCAATAGTCTCTTAGTGAAATCTTTTTGTTTCCCTATATATAGGATCATGACATCTGCAAACAGAAAATTTTCCCAGCAGTGAGCTTTGATGTGGAGGGGATAACCCTTAACTCTGTGCTGTACAGTCTTGGGGGAAGCAGACTCTGGCACAGTTTAACTGTCTTTCCCATGTCATTCAATACATTTTTTTCTCATTTCTGTGCTCATTATGGGTGCTGTAATTTAGAGCTCATGTGAAGGTAATTTTGTGCTTGGATGGCTTTTTATGTCAGTGTTTTTATGAAGGGAACCAGCCTGGAGCTGCCTATTCCACCATTTTGCTGACATCTTACATATCCTTCTTAAAAATAATTTTATTAGCTATAATGTGCATACTATGAAATTCAGTCATTTAAAGTATACATCCCCATTACTCCCTCAACCCATTCTTTAACAACTCTTCTACTTTTCACCTTTATATCATTCCATTTATAGACTTCAATAGGGTTGATATTTTAAAACTTTTTGATGACTGATTTTTTAAAAATTAGCATAATATTTTTAAGCTTTTTTCATGTTCATGTCGCAAAATGGATCAGCAATTATTTCTTTTCAGACAGACGGATATTCCATTTTATAAATATAGCATATTTTGTTTATCCATTTGCCCACTGATGTACTTGTAGATTGCTCTTACCCTTTTGCTATTATAACTAATGCTATTGTAAACATTTTTTTACTGATGCCTATGCAACATATGTTTAATTTCTCTGGTATATATACCTGAGGGTGGATTTACTGGGCCACATAGTTATTCTATATTTAATCACTTGAAGGACTTGAAGAATTTTCAAAAGCGCATGAGCCAGTTTTCATTACAACAGCAATATATGAGGTTTCAGATTCCTCCACATCCCTTTTTACATTGTTGTTACCTTTATTTTGATTTTTACCATCCTCATGGGTATGTATTAATATTTCAGCACAGTTTTTTTTTGCGTTATCCTAATGATAAATGATGTTGAGCATTGTTTTTATGTGTTTTTGCAAAATGTATGTATTTGCAGGGCTAGTGCTGTGATGTAATGGCTTAAGCTGCCATCTGTGGTGCCAGCATTCCATATGGGCACTGATTTGAGTCCCAGCTGCTCTGCTTCCTACCTAGCTCTCTGCTAATGCACCTGGAAAAGCAGTGGAAAATGGCCCAAGTCCATTGGCCCCTTCACCCATGTGGGAGACCCAGAGGAAGCTCCTGGCTCCTGGCTTCGGCCTGGCCTAGCATCAGCCATTGTGATCACTTGATTAGTGAACAGCAGATGGAAGATCTATCTCTCTCCCTCCCCTCCCCATCCCTTTACCCTTCCCCTACCCTTCCCCTTCCCTTCCCCTCTCCCTCTCTCACTCTCTCTACCTCTGCCTTTTATATATAAAATAAATGGATGTTAAAAAAAGAAATTTGTGTATTTCCTCTGGATAATAACATTTAGCACCAGCACTGGAAGTATAGTGGTGAGCATAACTTCTTTCCAAGCTCTTTTGCAAATTTTAAATTAGTTTACTTATAATTTTATTACTTAGGTTAAGTGTTCTTTATAAATCTAATACGAAAAACTCTTAATCCGCTATATTATTTGCAAATATTTTCCCATTCTGAACTGTCTTTTCACTTTATTGATGATGCTCTTTTTGTAAAAATGTTTTTAATTTTGATAAAGTCCAATTTATCTTTTTTTATTTAAAGATTGATTTATTATTTGAAATTCAGAGTTACACAGAGAAGGAGAGGCAGAGAGAGAGAGAGAGAGAGAGAGAGAGAGAGAGAGAGAGTTCGTTCTGCCATCTGCTGGTTCACTCCCCAGTTGGCTGCAATGGCTGGAGCTTTGCCGATCCAAAGCAAAGAGCCAGGAGCTTCTTCCAGGTCTCCCACGTAGGTTCAGGGGCCCGAGGACTTGGGCCATCTTCTACTGTTTTCCCAGGCCATAGCAGTGAGCAGGATCAGAAGTGGAGCAGCCAGGTCTTGAACCGGTGTCCATATGGGATGCTGGCACTGCAGGCGGCAGCTTTACCTACTAAGCCACAGAGCCGGCCTCCCAATTTATCTTTTTTTAATTTTTTTTGCTTGTGCTTTTTGTGCCTTACCAAATCAAAGTCAGGCAGAAATACTCCCTATGTTTTCTAATAATCATTTTGTTATTTTTGCTTTTATATTAGATCTTTGATGCATTGAAAATTAGCTTTCTGTGTGGTATGATATAAGATAGTGGCACATAGTATTTAAATATTTGGTAGAATTCAGCAGTGAATGCATCTGGGCAGATGGTCATCTTATCAAGACACCTTTATAAGTGATGAATCATTTTGCTCTTGCTGCTTTCAGGATTTTCTTCTAGTTTTTGACTTTCATCAGTTTAAATATGATGTTTCTGTTGGTTTCTTTGCATTTATCCTACCTAGACTTTGTTGAACTTCCTGGCTATGTAGGTCATATTTAATAAATTTATTTGGGTAATTTTCAACAATTAAGTCTTTGGATAATTCTTCTATGTTCCTTCTTATATTCTCATTGTATATATTTTGACAGGCTTAATATTAAACACTTCTCTGAGACTATGCTTATTTTTCTTCATTCTTTTTCTACCTGTTCTTTGGCTTCCATAATCTCTTAGCCTATTTATAAATTTGCTAGCTATTTGTTCTACTAGTCAAAATATGATGAGCCTAGCAAACTTTTCGTTTCAATTACTATAATTTGCATTCAAGAATTTTTATTTTAAATAGGTTAATAATTCTTTTCTTCTATAAAATCTCTCTTTGGTGATACTCTCTTTCTGATACAACATTGTCATCATAACTTCCTGTACTTTAATCATGGTTTCCTTTAGGTCTGATGACACATGTATTTTGGGTTCTTTGCAATATTTTCTCTTTGAAATATTTTTTCTTAAATCCAGCATATGATCAACTTACAAATGGCTTCCATTCTCTGCATTTTTCCTTGGTATATGTATGTTTGTTTGTGTGATTCATAAATTTCATAGGAACCTTGGCATTTTAGAAAATATATTATAACTACTTTGGTACTTGTTTCCTCTCGTACTTCCCAAGACTAATTGTTATTTTCTAATTTATGTGTTTGGTGAATGACTGAATAATTTCAGTGAGGTGTAGTCCCCCACCTAAACCCCATAGTGTTGTACCTCTGATATTGCTCTTTATAGTGTGTCTACCTACAGAAACCTGAGATGACAGTAGTAGGGCTTTCTTTCATTATTTCTTTTACCACCTCTACTGGTTAAACTCCACTAATTGCCAATAAACTATTCTGTTTTTTAAAAATGCCCTGGGCATAAATTCATCCACAGTGAAACCAATACAATTGGCTCTTTCAATGGAATATTCCATCAGGTCATTGTTTGATATTTTTTCTGATACCTATCCTTAAAACACCCTCATTTTTACACTTCTCTGTGATATTTTGAAAATTAATTCAGTTCTATTGGGAACACTTTAGAAACCATCTTTTTTTTTTTTTGACAGGCAGAGTTAGACAGTGAGAGAGAGAGAGACAGAGAGAAAGGTCTTTCTTCCATTGGTTCACCCCCCAAATGGCAGCTACGGCCAGTGCTGTGCCGATCTGAATCCAGGAGCCAGGTGCTTCCTCCTGGTCTCACATGCGGGTGCAGGGGCCCAAGCACTTGGGCCATCCTCCACTGCCTTCCCAGGCCACAGCAGAGAGCAGGACTGGAAGAGGAGCAACCGGGACAGAACTGGCACCCCATCAGGGACTAGAATCCGAAGTGCCGGCGCCACAGGTGGAGCTATTAGCCTAGTGAGCTGCAGCGCCAGCCGAAACTATCTGTTTTTAAGCCTGCATTTCTACCCAGGCATAATCTCTGCGCCATGTCTTTTAGAAGCTGGAGGTGGTTACAAGACAATCTTCTATCTGAGTGATTCTCCAAATCCAGGGAGTGTGAGCAAGTATCCTCATATTATCTCCGCTTTGTTCTACTTGAATGGGAGTAGTGCTCCACAAGATAAGATAAATCCAGCTGTAAGTTATAGTATAAGCTGTCATTTTCTTACCATGTTCTTTGTTCTGTTAACTTATATGTGGACATGCAGTAGTGCAGAAAAATATTAGTATTTCTTTTTTTAAGGTATTGGAATCAAGCTACACATCCTAGTGCAGAGTCACATGATATAGAGTAAATTTCTTATCTGGAAGAGAAGAGAAATGAAGCAATAAGTCAAGTCTCCCTGATTGCTTAGCCTGTCTTCCTGGGCTTTCAGACTTAACCAGGAGATGCACTTAATGTGGCTGTCCTGTCTGGCGGTGGAGACATTCCATGGGTGGATTGCCCCAATCTCTGTGTACACAGGAATTCCCTCCCCTTGGCGTTTTAACCCTTAGTTTCAGGACACACTGGGTACATGGAAGCAATGGGGGAAGGAAGTACAGTAGCAGAAGGCACCGAGTTCCTTGTCTCAGCTCCAACCCAGTCATGATCAGATGCTGGGGATGAGGGAGGGAGCATACATCTCTGTTATTCTGTTATTATCACCATCATGCAACCAACATACTTTGCAGAAGGAACTATCTGATAGAGCTGTGGAGGATGGGATCAACTCTGAAACTGTATTCTATTAATACTGACTGGCCCTAGTGCATAAAACATCAGATATTATATCAGCACAATATAAATTTGCTAACATTTTATATCCTTACAATACATGTTACATAACCCAAATTAACTAAAATAAGCTATCAAATAAGTATCTTAAATATCTTAAAACACTGAAAAGATAATAATCCATTTAACCCTGAACATTTTATTTTATTTTATTTGACAAATAGAGTTAGCAGTGAGAGAGAGAGAGAGAGAGAGAGAGAGAGAAAGGTCTTCCACTGGTTCACTCCCCAAATGGCCGCTGTGGCTGGAGCTATGCCGATCTGAAGCCAGGAGCCAGGTGCTTCCTCCTGGTCTCCCATACGGGTGCAGGGGCCCAAGCGCTTGAGCCATCCTCCACTGCCCACCCCCGGGCCACAGCAGAGAGCTGGAAGAGGAGCAACTGGGACTAGAACCCGGCACCCATATGGGGTCACAGGTGGAGGATTAACCAAGTGAGCCATGGCCCCTACCCTGAACATTTTAAATAAAGCTGTAGACAAGATCTAATCAAAGTTATGGTAATCACTCTGTCAGTAAAAAGTGGCAGATAATGTTAACTCTGTTAAAATTTAGTTCTTCCAACAGTCAAGGCTCCAAAACAGTGAAGGAAAACACATGCCCCTTCCTTTCAGATGCATACAAGTCTCATTATCTATGTCATTTACAGTAGCACGGAAAAACCTTAATTATAAACGACATCAGCATATGAACCCATGACTTCAAGACAGTTAAATACATTGTGGGACACATCCTGTTGTCAAGAGCAGAAGGACTGAGTGAAGCTACACTGAAGAGGAGGGAAAGAGGTCTGTCAGGAGTTCTGCTCTCTGGACTTCTAAGTCAGAAGAGCTACTTTATAATAATTTCCTCTAATCTCATCTATCCTAATCTCACACAGCATTCAATTTTTACAATCCTTCTACAGCATACTTATTCCTTTTGTTCCTCTTTCTATCCAAAAAATTCTTTCTGTGAACCTTCTGTCACAAGAATACATTCTAATGCTTATAGCTTCCTCCACAACTTTATTTCCTACTTACTGGTTCCTTTAATTCACATCCTAAAACAAACCTCAACACCTCTAAGTTAACAGAAAAACATCTTTTAAAAGGGGGCTGTGGTGTTTTGGCATAGTGGATAAAGCCACCACCTGTGGTGCTGACATCCCATATGGGCACCTGTTTGAGTCCTGGCTGCTCCATTTCCAATCCAATTGCCTGCTAGAGTGCCTAAGAAAGCAGTGAAGGATGGCCCAAGTCCTTCGGTCCCTGCATCCATGTGGGAGGCCCAGGGGAAGCTCCTGGCTCCTGGCTTCAGATTGGCCCAGCTCTGGCTGTTGTATGGAGATTACAAGAGCAATTACTTCAAGTGTACATGCTGTTCTGCTTTCAGGACTTGTTTCCTTGTTCCATTGAACAAAAATTTATTTTCTTCCCATTTTCTTTGGCCTCTGTTACTCGCATAGACTAATATCTACCTAGCTATCTTAAAAATTTGTCATGTCCATTCTATGAAATTTTATCGATTTTTATTTCATCCCATGAGTTCCACTTTGCACAATTATTCGATCTATAAGTTTTATGGCTCATTTTTATAATTTATATTTGTTATTTATTTCCCTATTTTCCTTTAAATTCTTGAAATATGTGTAATAAATACTTTAGAACTTTTATTCATTAAATTATAGTAACATTTTTGAACTATTTATGTTGACAGACTTCTCTAGTTAAGGATTGTTAAGGTTCAAAATTTCTTGCCTTATTATTGACTGAATGCTGTACATAAGGTTGGTTGATTCCTTCATTGTCTTCAAGAATTTCCAGCTTTGGCAGGCATTCTAACTTGTATCTTATCTTGACTGTTTCAAAGATTATACTGAAGATTTATTAACACTCCTTTAGAGTAGCCTTCATTGTAGAAGTAGTGTGCTCTTCAGCCTTGGGATAAAACCCAGTTGATAATGTTGAATCATCCTTTTCATGCACTGATACCTTATATTTGCTTGTATTTCGTTGAGCATTTTTGCATCTATGTTTATCAGGGTGATTGGTATGTAGGTTTCTTTTTTTTTTTTTTTTTGTGCCTATTTCTGGCCATGGAATCAAGCTTTTGTGGCTTTGTAGACGAAATTTGGGAGTTTCTTCCATTGAAATTTTTTGAAATAGTTCAAGGTGAATTGGTGTTAACCCTTTTAAAGTTTTGTAAATTCAAAAGTGAAGCTATCTAGTCCTAGACTTTTCTTTGTTGGAATACCTTTTGTTACTCATTTGATCTCATTACCTGTTTTTCTTTTGTTCATAATTTCATTGTTGCTTTCTATATCTTCATGGTTCAATGTTGAAGATGTAATCTAGGCTCATAATCAATAAACTTTGAGTTAATCAGAAGGAAATTCATACAGAGTGTCCCTTTTAACCATGTGAACTCTATTTTAAACATTTTATTTTAATTATCCTTAATTATGGGGCCTGCTGTAATAAGCCAACACAAGTATTTGACATATGAAGACCAAATGATGTTAGTTAGCATCTTCATCTCTTTATATACTTGAGGTGTTCAGAAATCAGAAATCTTAGAATGGGTCTCTGGTTTGGAGGAAGTAGGCTTGCTGAGTTTTGAAAGGGTCATGTGACCAGGAAATTCTAAAGTCAAGAGCAATCCCTGGCAGACATCTGTCAGCAAAATGGGAGCCTCAAGCCTACAACTACACAGTATTGAATTCTGTCAACATCTACTGAGCTCTGAACAAAACTGCAATCTTACATGGAAAGACAACTGCAGCCAACACCTGGATTTCATCCTAGTGACACCCTGAGCAAAGAAGCCACTTGAGCCTTGCTGGACTTCCGCCCCACAGAAACTGTGACATAAGAAATGGATTTGAATTTAAGTTGTCAAAGGTTTCTTTTTGCTTTTGTTTTACCAGGAATAATAAAAACAATAAAAATTTAAAAAATAGACAGCCAATATAGTAATGAATGAAAAATAGGTAAATGTTTGTCCCTTAAATTTAAACTACCTGAAGATACCATTAAGTAACAACTTAATACGTTATCCCTCTTAGTATTTTTTTTGTTTGTTCTACTTAATACTTTTGGTTGAATACTGTAATCAATACACAGTTATTCTCAAGTGTTGAAACTTAACTGAAAAGTGATCACTGTAAAATATAAGAGTGGGAATAAGAGAGGGAAGAGATGTGCAATTTGGGACATGCTCAAGCTGACTTACCTCAAACGGTAAAGTTAGAAACATACCAGGTGATTCCAATTCAATCCCATCAAGGTGGCATGTACCAATGCCATCTCACTAGTCCCAGTGATCAATTTCAGTTCACAATTGATCATAATGATAGGACTAAGAGCCAAAGGAATCACACAAACAAGACTAGTGTCTTCAAATACTAGCTGATAGAATAAAAAAGGGAGAGAACGATCCAACATGGGAAGCAAGATACACAGCAGACCCATAGAATGGCGGATGTCCTAAACAGCACTCTGGCCTCAGAATCAGCCCTTAAGGCACGCGGATCTGGCTGAAGATCCCATGAGAGTATTACAGACATGGAAAGCCAAAACACTCTGGCAAAATAAACAACAACAACAACAACAACAAAAACAAACAAACCCTAAATGAAAGATCTTCACAAGTGAGATCCCAGTGAAAAGAACAGGTCATCAAAGAAGGAGGTACCTTTCTCTGAAGGGAGGAGAGAACTTCCACTTTGACCATGGCCTTGTCTAAATATGATCAGAGCTGGTGAACTCAAAAGGCTTCCATAGCCTTGGAAACTCATGACAAGAGCCTAGGGTGATTACTGAGGCCATAAACAAGAGTGTCAATTTGTTAAGTCAACAACAGGAGTCACTGTGCACTTACTCCTCATGTAGGATCTCTGTCCTTAATGTGCTGTACATTGAGATTTAATGCTATATCTAGTACTCAAACAGTATATTTCACTTTGTGTTTCTATGTGGGTGCAAACTGTTGAAATCTTTACTTAATGTACGCTAAACTGATCTTCTGTATATAAAGAGAACTGAAAATGAATCTTGATGTGAATGGAAGGGGGGAGGGAGCGGGAAAGGGGAGGGTTGCGGGTGGGAGGGAAGTTATGGTGGGTGGGAAGCCATTGTAATCCATAAGCTGTACTTTGGAAATTTATATTCATTAAATAAAAGTTAAAAAAATAAAAATAAGTAATGTCTTATTGAAGAAATCTCATTAATTTTGTTATAGACATGTCTTTTTATGAGTTTTCACTAAGAATCTAGAAAGGGGCTGGCATGTGGCATCATGGGTTAAACCTCAGCCTGCAAATGTGGCATCTCATGTGGGTACTGGTTTGTGGTCTGGCTGCTCCATTTTCAATCCAGCTCTCTGCTAATGTACCTTGGAAGGCAGCTGAAGATGGCCCAAGTGCTTGTGCCTCTGCACCCATGTGGAAGACCCTGATGAAACTCCTGACTCCTGGCTTTGGCCCGGTCCATTGCCAGCTGTTGCAGGCATTTGGGGAGTGAACCGGGATATGAAAGATTATCCCTCCCTCCCTCCCTCTAACTCTGCCTTTCAAATAAATGGAATAAGTCTTTTAAAAAAAATCTAGGAGAACAAATTTAGTTTTGCGTACTTTTTCTTTCCTTTCTATTTCCTTTTACAGAGTGCTCTCTTAGTTTATATCACTCTTTCCTCCCCTGTATTATTTTTGTGATGTAAATGACTCTGAAAGTGATGAAAAAAGATCAATAACCATGAACTTTGCCTTTCATGTTACTTCTTTCTCCTTCCTTACAACCTTCCTATGAACAATTTGCATTATTTAATAATGGAGAGAGACAAAGGAAACATATCCCAAGTCAGAATTAGGGCAAAATAATAAGTTACTAGTGTTACACAGTAGATTGAAGTTACGGCACTTCACAGTAACCTATTCTGTCTTTTATGAGCAAATAAAAGAAAGGAACTCCAAGACTCCAATCATAAAATGTCAAGGAAAGGGAAAGGATGATTACCCTGACTTGAGGAGTATACATTATATAAATGTATTGAAATGTCACAGTGCAACCCATAAATATGTACTATGATTGTTAATAAAAATTTTATAAAGGTAACATACAAAATATGAATAAAGAGTGAAAATGAAGAACAGATACATGTTTAAATACAAGTCAATTTCTAACTTTGACAGGTTCAAAAATGCTCCATTTGCCTGCTATGAAGAAATACAGTCTCAAACAGATAGTTTTGGGAACTGCGGTAAAGACAGGAACAAATATACACCCTGCGGATGGAGGTTTGTTATACAAATATCAATACTTTTCTTGTGTTCTGTGTTTCTTTTCTTGCTTTGCTCTCCCTAGGTTAAGCATGTCACTCGTTTCAGTGGTACTGCAGAAACACCTGTGCATGAGAGTGAATCTCAAATCTAAACCTCCAGCCCTGACATCTTTCTAATGCTACAGACTATAAAATCTCATTTTATTTCAGATTATTTATATGTGAAGGATCATTAGGCTCCTATATCCAATCCAGAATTGAAATTCATGATACTGTGTGTATTGTGGGCAATCCCCTTAATACTGGCTGTGCTGTGGCCACCATCTGGCTGTATTCCAGGCTCTTCCCTCTACCTATGAAAGAACTAATGAAGGGGTTTAGGAAAGCAGGATTTATTTAAAAGAGTGGTACACACTCAGTCATGAGTGTGGACAGCCTCTATCAAAGAGGAAGAAAAGGGCCAGCATTGTGGTGCAGTGGGTAAAGTCATCACCTCGACGCTGGCATGCTATATGGACCCTTGTTTGTGTCTCAGCCACTTCACTTCCTATCCAGGTTGCTGCTAATGGCCTAGAAAAAGCAGTGGAAGATGGCCCAAGTACTTGGGCCCCTGATACCCACTTACTTTTGTAATATATTATTTATCAATAATTATTTTAATAAAATAAAATAATTTATTAATAATAAAATAATATAAATTATTAATAATAAATTTACTAGTAATACACTGTCTCTTGGATGACGTTCTTGTCTCTTGGCTTTGGCATGGATCAGCCTTGGCTGTTGCGGCCATTTGGGGAGTAAACTAGTAGATGGAAGACCTCTTTCTCACGCTCTGCCCCCCTCCCCCCTCCCTCTCTCTCTGTAACTCTGGCTTTTGAATAAATAAATAAATAAATCTTTAAAAAGAGAAAAGAAGAGCTGCTGTTCTCTACAAGGTTGGGGTCATCCTTTAAAAGGATGAGGGAGGTGCTCTAGTTGAATATTCAAATAGGACTGAATTTTGATAGAGCTTCAGTACTGCTGGCTTCTGTGTCCCCCTTTATTGGGAATCTTGGAGGAATCATGGGCTGTAGCACACACATGGTTATCATGGCATCTTTGCATCATGGGGAGTGAGGTTCATTTGCATGACGGAGAATGGATGTGTACAGCCTGCAGTCAGGTTGGATGGGCATGGAAGAAGGTATGGTTTATCTGTTGCAGGCCTGTGGCACAGATGCTGCTGGCAGCCTCTCGGCTACTCTTTGCTTACTAGTTCCCTGCATGCCCAAATGAGCTGTACATTTCCTTTCCAATTTTCCTTATGGAACTTGTATCTCCACTCACTTGGTTGCTTGTTCCAGATGAAGATTGCTTAGTGTCTATAAAATAAAGTTCACTTTCTCATGCACCTAAAGAGTTACCTCTTTAATATTGTGGCCATGACCTTAACAAAATATTTATTAAGAACAAGTTATGTGCTAGACACCAGGCTAATAACTAGTTAACAAAGCATAGTTATAGGATTGACATACATACTTGTATAGTGTAGTTCTGTGCTTCCTTGATTTGCCTGTTACTACTTTCGTTTATCAGTATCACACTCTTCCTGTTGAAAATTTAATAATTTTAATTCACATTCTGTGAGGTTTTCCATAACTGTTACGTTAGAATGTGTCCTCATCTTAAGTCTTCATCAGTATTGTAGTTCATCTGTAGCATTTTTAATGGAATTTGTGTCAGATGTAATACTGGAATGAGAGGTCTTTGAGGGTAGGAGTAACATTTACTCATATTTTTTATTCGTCTATAGTGAGAGATAAAATTATGGGGTACATTGATTATATGATAGTAAATATATAATATGCACAGTGAATAGAAATCTATTATGAATGAAATCCTGGGGCTGGTGCTATGGTGTAGTGGGTGGGACCACTGCCTGTAGTGCTGGCATTCCATATGGGCACCAGTTCCAGACCCGGCGGCTGCTCCAATTCTGATCCAGCTCTCTGGATTCTCCACCAATGGAGGATGGCCCAGGTCCTTGGGCCTCTGCACCTGTGTGTGAGACCCAGAGGAGACTCCTGGCTCCTGGAGGCAGATCAGTGCAGCTCCGGCCATTCATTGCAGCCATCTGGGGAGTGAGCCAGTGGATGGGGGACTGACATTTCTCTCTCTCTCTCTCTCTCTCTCTCTGTCGACTTCTCTGTAACTCTGCCTTTCAAATAAATAAATCAATCTTTAAAAAAACAAAAAGAATGAAATCCTGACATTAGATAAAAGATTGCAGGAACTGGTAATGATTATGCTACGTGAAATAAGCCAGACCCAGAAATACAAATATCACGCCTTCCCTTATTTGTGGAAGTTAATATATAGAGTGTATGAAAATTGGATGGATGTCATAACACTTGGAATATATTTATAAATATTGCTTCACTGAGAGGTAGAGTTACAGACAGAGAGAAGGAGAGACAGAGAGAAAGGTCTTCCATCTGCTGGTTCACTCCCCAGCAACAGCCAGGGCTGCACTAATTCGAAACCAGGGACCGGGAGCTTCTTCTGGGTCTCCCACATGGGTGCAGGGGCCCAAGCACTTTGGTCATCTTCCACTGCTTTCCCAGGCCATAATCAGAGAGCTGGATCAGAAGAGGAGCTGCTAGGACATGAACTGGTGCCGATATGGGATACTGGCACCACAGGCAAAGGCTTAGCCTACTATGCCACAGCACTGGCCTAATTTTAATGAACTTTTAACAGATTCAATATGATTTGTAGATACAAGTCTAAGAACCTGATGATATCCTACTCTTCCCTCCCTCTCTTTTACCTTTTTTTTCAGTTTTAGAAATAATACATTTTAAGCCGGTGCTGCAGCTCAATAGGCTAATCCTCCGCCTGCGGCGCTGGCACACTGGGTTCTAGTCCCGGTTGGGGTGCCAGATTCTGTCCCGGTTGCCCCTCTTCCTGTCCAGCTCTCTGCTATGGCCCGGGAGTGCAGTGGAGGATGGCCCAAGTGCTTGGGCCCTGCACCCGCATGGGAGACCAGGAGAAACACCTGGCTCCTGGCTTCGGATCAGCCGCGGCGGGCATTGGAGGGTGAACCAAAGGCAAAAGGAAGACCTTTCTCTCTGTCTCTCTCTCTCACTGTCCACTCTGCCTGTAAAAAGAAAAAAAAAATAATAATACATTTTAAATTCATAGCACAGTAAAAAAGCTTAATATTTTGATTAAGAACTTTAACAACTAAAAAATTAAACCTATAAAAAATAAAAACCTGTTTATATTACTGAATGAAAAATGCTTAGATAAATGGAATTGTACATTTCTGCCTTTTACTTTAAATGTTAGTGTTAAAAATTTACATCCCGGTCGGGGTGCCGGATTCTGTCCTGGTCACTCCTCTTCCTGTCCAGCTCTCTGCTGTGGTCCGGGAGTACAGTGGAGGATGGCCCAAGTCCTTGGGCCCTGCACCCTCAAGGGAAACCAGGAGAAGCACCTGGCTCCTGGCTTTGGATCAGCGCGGTGCACCGGCCCCCGTGTACCAGCCACGGCGGCCACTGGGGGGTGAACCAACGGCAAAGGAAGACCTTTCTCTCTGTCTCTCTCTCACTGTCCACTCTGCCTGTCAAAAAAAATTACATTTTCTCCTAAGTGCATTGACATAAATAAATAGTGATTCTTTTTTAAGCAAATAAAGCAAATCCAAATCATTCCTAATTAAGTGTTTAATGCATAATAATTATTTACATTTATTATGTTTGCAGGAATCTTATATGTGGACGATTAATTTGTACCTACCCTTCTCGAACTCCTTTCTATCAAGCAAATGGTGCTGTGATTTATGCTTACGTACGAGATAATATATGTGTGACGATAGACTACAAATTGGCTGGTTCAGCGCCAGATCCACTGGAGGTCAAAAACGGCTCTGAATGTGATACAGGGAGGGTAAATGATTTAAAATCTATTTGACACTAGTTTTATTCACTACTTTAATATATTCATTTATGAATCAAATTTTATTCATTTCTAGTGTTGTATGTATTTGGAGGACAAAATAAATATATTTAATTTCTAGATACTAAGAGGATAATGGTATGTCTTAAAATTCCCGTGTTTACAGCAAGGAAACTCCAATTACTTTAAGGTTGGAGATTGGAGAGAAGTCTTAGAAATACATTGAGGTTAAGTACTTCATAGCATGGGAAATCATGATTTTCCTCAGATAAAGGACAAAGTAGGAATCCTACTAGTATTATAAAAGTATGTCACTCCATAACTCAGTTTATAAGGGCCCACCTGATATCAAGCAGATTATAATTAAATCTCATCTCTTATCTGATGACATTATGCAAGTGACTTAACCAGTCTGAGAAACTTCAACTCTATGTAAAGTGAGGATAATGATAACATTTACTCCATGGCCCAATGTAAGAGCTAAATAAAATTCAGGTATTATTATTGATTTTTACCACTATAATTTTTTATATCTGAGCCCAACAGAAGTCTGAAAAAAAATAGAAGAAATAAATTTACCTCAAAACCTCATCTTTGTTCACGAGGAAACATATGTATAATTATAGTATAAATAGTAGAAACATAGTAAAAACTGTAAGTTTTAAAGACAGATGCACATAAATTTGAATTCTGAATCTTCCACTTACTTGTTAAGTTATCTTGAACATATTATTTAATATGGTTAAACTTTTATTTAGTGGGTAAACTTCTAATAATTTTACAGTTTAAATAAAGTTTACAAGGGAAAATACATACTCTCATTAATACTGGTTTCCTTTTCATGCATAGAAGTTGCAAATGTCTTCTTGAAGGAAGTTTAGGCCAGGGAGCTCAGTAGATATATTTATGAATATATTCATGAAGCCAAAACAACTAAAATATGCAACACTTCCATAAAATATTTGAGATTATTCAGTGGGTAATTTAATAAGAATAGAATACTTTTTATATCATGAACAATTCTGAGAGATAATGTGTGAAAACAGATTTTATCAGTAGCTTTTTATAATACTATAAATTATGTATGTTGAAGCACTTTGTTTTCTAAGTCAGTGTTCTCATGTAGTAGGCACCTTATCTCAATTTCAATCAAGCTAGGCATAGAATACATGCTACATTCCAAGAGGAGTTTTTAAGTACACCTCACTGTGGCTGGCTCTGTGGCACAGAGGGTTAAAGCCTCAGCCTGCAGTGCCAGCAGCCCATGTGGGCTCTTTTTTGGATCCAGGTTCCTGCGAATGCACCGGAGAAAGTAGCAGAGGATGAGCTAAGTCCTTGAGCCCCAGCACTCACATGGGAGACCCAGAAGAAGCTCCAGGCTCCTGACTCCTGGCTCCTAAATTCAGATTGGCTCAGCTCTGGCCATTGCAGCCATTTGGGGAGGAACCAGCAGATAGAAGACATATTTCTCTCTCTGTGTCTCTACCTCTCTCTAATTCTTTCAAATAAATATTTTTTTTTTAAAAAAAACCACACTTCATTTCCCAGTTCCAGTGAGAGAAGAGTTAAAGAGTTAGATTCAGGGTTTAAAGGGATTATATTGGTGGCCAGTATTGTGGGTTAGTGGGCTAAGCACTGTATTTGATGTTTATTCCCTATATTGGAGAAACTTTTCAAGTCCCAGCTGCTCTGCTTCTAATCTAGTTCCGTGCTAATGTACATGGGAAAGTAGCAGACGATGGCCCAAAATTTAAGTCCCTGCCACCCAGGTAACAGATTTTGGTGGAGTTCTTGGTTCCTGGCTTTGGCCTGGCCCAGCCATGGCTCCTATGGCCATTTGGGGAATGAACTGGAAAATGGAAGATTCTTCTCTCTCTCTCTTTCGCTCTCTCTTGCTCTCACTCTCTTTCATTCTATCACTCTGCCTTTCAAATAAATAAATCTTAAAAGATCAGATTTTAAAAGGCTTTGTGGTCTATTTCTTTGAAGAGTTGTATTGTGCATTAATGTGTAAAATGAGGCATTTTCACATTCATCATCTCGTTTTGACTTACAACTGAAATGCCATTTACTTTTTCTATTTTTAGAGAAATGCATTTTGCTCATGTAGGAAAACTGTAATTTAGAAAAGCTGAGACTGCTGTAAGTAACAGAGTTGGGGATATATCCCTAGTACTTTGCATCCCAATTGGCACACTTTATCTATCCCTAGTACTTTCCCATTTGGTACACTTCATTTTTTCAATTAAAGGCTTGTTTGGGAGGGAGGGAGACAGATAGGAAGACATAATGAGAGAGTAAGAGAGCTCCCATCCACTAGTTCATGTTACAAAAGCCAAGTACTTGGTTCAGGTTTTCCATGTGAGTGGCAGGGGCTCGTCTGGCATCTCCTGCAGCCTTCCAGGTGTGACTGAACTGGAAAGTGGAATCAGGAGTGGAGCCTGGGACTCAAACCCAGGCATTTTTTAACCCCTAGGCAAAATGTCTACCCCCTGCTTACTCTTTTTTAAAGAGTTATGTATATATTATTTGAAAATCAGAGTTAGAGAGAGAGAGATCTTCCACCACTAGTTTACTCCCCAGATGGCCACAATGGCCAAGGCTGGGTCAGGCTGAAGCCAGTAGTCTCAAACTCCATCTGGGTCTCCCACATGGGTGGCAGGGGCTCAGACATCTGGAACATTCTCCACTACTTTTCCAGGAACATTAGCAGCGAGCTGGAGTGGAAGTGGAACAGTCAGGACTTTAATTGGTGCCCATATAGGGTGCAGACATGCAGGTGGCAGCTTAATCTATTGTGCCACAACACCCTGCTTACTCTATCCTTAAACTTAAAAGGATATGCATACATTTATGGTATATTTTGTAATAAAGTTATCAGTATCTCATTAAGTTTAAAGATGTTTAGTTTTATTTTATTTCAAGAAGGGAGAGGAAGAGAGAGAGGGAAAGGGAAAGGGAAAGAGGGGGAAAGGGAAAGGGAAAGAGAGAGAGAGAGGAGAGAGAGAGATCTCCATTTATTGGTTTACTCCCCAATGCATACATCTGCCAGGGCTGAGTCAGGCCAAAGCCAGGAGCCTGGTACTCTGTGTGGGTCTCCAACATGGGTGGGAGGGACCCACATATTTGAACTATCATCTGGGCCTGGTGCCGCAGCTCACTAGGCTAATCCTCCACCTTGTGGTGCCGGCACACCAGGTTCTAGTCCCGGTCGGGGCGCCGGATTCTGTCCCAGTTGCCCCTCTTCCAGGCCAGCTCTCTGCTGTGGCCAGGGAGTGCAGTGGAGGATGGCCCAAGTGCTTGGGCCCTGCACCCCATGAGAGACCTGGCTCCTGCCATCAGATCAGCACAGTGTGCCGGCTGCAGTGTGCCGGCCGCGGCGGCCATTGGAGGGTGAACCAATGGCAAAGGAAGACCTTTCTCTCTCTCACTGTCTACTCTGCCTGTCAAAAAAAAAAAATTGAACTATCATCTGCTGCCTCCTAGGATAAGCAGTAGCAGCAAGGGGGACCAGAAGTGGAGTAGCTGGGATTGAACAAGGCACTCCACATGAAATATGGTATTCCAAAGAGTGACTTAACAACTGAAACAAACAATACATGCCTCCTTTATTATGTTTTAATAAAAGATCCCATTATATACATTAAATACTTAGGGGGATCTAGTAAAGCTCATAATTTATGAAAACAATATGTGCTATGATTATATTGAGTTGATTTTCTGTGCAAATTTTTTAATGTCCAATGGATGCAATACATTCTTTTAACTATGTGCTCAAGAATAGTTTTTTTACATTTCATTGTATTCTAATAAAAAGTTGTTCTTTGATTATTAATTTCTTTTTGGCATGACCAATCTTATTTCATTGATATTCCCTAGTTCCTGCCTGAAAACTTCTAAATATTATTTATTTTATTTTAGTTTTAGGTTTATAGCAAAATTGACTATATGCTACAAAGGGTTTCCATGTACTTTTTGCCATCTACATTCCACACAACCAACCCCACAATCCACAACCTACACCATAGTCATAAATTTGGTGCATCTACACTGACTCATCTTTATCAACTAAAGTTCATAGTTTGCATTAGGGTTACCTGGAAAATCCTCAAATATTTGGAGATTAAATAACATCCTTCGAAATAACACATTGGTGGAGAAGAATACTGAACAGAAATTTTAAAGCATTTTGAAATAAATGAAATACAACTTCTCAAAATTAGTGGAACACAGTGAAAGTGGTACCTAGAAATTTATAGCATTGAGTGATTGATTTTATCCTATGCAATTATTGATTTTGATATATATTGGCTGAATTTTTTTGACTTTTTCGTACATTTTTCTTTAGATTTGTATAAATCGTTTATGTGTAGAATCAAGAACACTTAAAAGTCAATCATATACTTGTCGACAACAGTGCCATGGAAATGGAGTAAGTAAGCCTATGTTTCCCTGAATCACATCTCTCTTGAGAGTAATCATTCACTAGTTTTTCAGTGTTTATTGAGTCCCTAGATGTGCCGGGCTCTGTTATCTTATTTACATGTGAGTTGGTCTGAATAACTATATTCAGGAGCCATAATTAGTTTTACAGAACACATTGAATAGAATTGAATTGAATTTTAAAATTATCATGAATGGGTGATGGATTTTGTTTTGTTAAATACCTTTTCTTTATCGACTGGTGTGATAATATGATTCTTCTTTAACCTGTTTGTATGTGGTGAATTAAATTTAACATTCAACCAGTCTTGTATACTTTGGGGTAAATATCACTAGATTGTAATATATAATCATTTGTAATATGTAATATATAATAATATATAATATATAATAATTGAGCATGCTAATACTTTGTTGGGGATATTTTGATCTATATTCATGAAGCATTTGTATTTTACATTTCTTGTAATATTTTTCTCTTGTTTGGGTATTAGTGCAATATTGGCCTGAATAATTAATTAGGGCATATCCCCTCTGCTTCTATCTTCTGGAAGAGATTGTAGAAAACTGAAGTTATTTCATGCTACATTGGTAGAATTTACCAATGAATCCATCTGAATAATTATTTCTTAGATCAATTAATAAGAAAATTGTTGCTTTATGTTATCATTGTCAAATTCTCTTCATTCTTTATTTAAAATTGATTTTCCAGCATATAATTTTCATTTTCACAAAACTTATTTTTTTAACTTTTATTTAATGAATATAAATTTCCAAAGTACAGCTTATGCATTACAATGGATTCCCCCCCATAACGTCCCTCCCACCCGCAACCCTCCCCTCTCACACTCCATCTCATGCCTTCCATTCACATCAAGATTCATTTTCGATTCTCTTTATATACAGAAGATCAGTTTAGCATACATTAAGTAAAGATTTCAACAGTTAGCTCCCACGCAGAAACATAAAGTGAAAAATAATACATGATTTTTTAAATGATGATGAAAGCAGATCAGACCTATTGTCATGTTTAATCCCAGTGAGAGTCAAGTTGGGAATTGATAATTTCTTTTTTTTTTTTTTTACAGAAGATCAGTTTAGTATACATTAAGTAAAGATTTCAACAGTTTGCAACCCCCTAGAAACACAAAGTGAAATATACTGTTTGAGTACTCGTTATAGCATTAAATCTCAATATACAGCACATTAAGGACAGAGATCCTACATGAGGAGTAAGTGCACAGTGACTCCTGTTGTTGACTTGACAAACTGACACTCCTATTTATGCATCAGTAATCTCCCTATGCTCCAGTCATGAGTTTCCAAGGCTATGGAAGCCTTTTGAGTTCTCCGACTCTTATCTTGTTTAGACAAGGTCATAGTCAAAGTGGAGGTTCTCTCCTCCATTCAGAGAAAGGTACCTCCTTCTTTGAAGACCTGTTCTTTCCACTGGGATCTCACTCACAGAGATCTTTCATTTAGGTGGTTTTGTTTGTTTGTTTGTTTGTTTGTTTGTTTTTTGCCAGAGTGTCTTGGCTTTCCATGCCTGAAATACTCTCATGGGCTTTTCAGCCAGATCGGAATGGCTTTAGGGCTGATTCTGAGGCCAGAGTGCTGCTTAGGACATCTGCTGTTCTATGAGTCTGCTGTGTATCTCGCTTCCCATGTTGGATCACTCTCCCCTTTATTTATTCTATCGGTTAGTATTAGCAGGTACTAGACTTGTTTATGTGCTCCCTTTGACTCAGTCCTTTCATTATGATCAATTGTGAACTGAAATTGATCACTGGGACTAGTGAGATGGCATTGGTACATGCCACCTTGATGGGATTGAATTGGAGTCCCTGGTATGTTTCTAACTCTACCATTTGGGGCAAGTCATCTTGAGCATGTCCCAAATTATACATCTCTTCCCTCTCTTATTCCCACTCTTATGTTTAACAGGGATCACATTTCAGTTAAATTTCAACACTTAAGAATAACTGTGTATTAATTACAGAATTAAACCAGTCATATTAAGTAGAACAGACAAAAAAATCTACTAAGAGGGACAACGTATTAAGTTGTCCATTAGCAGTCAGGGCTATGCTGATCAAGTCACCGTTTCTCATAGTGTCCATTTCACTTCAGGAGGTTTCCTTTTTGGTGTTCAGTCAGTTGTCACCGATCAGGGAGAACATATGGTATTTGTCCCTTTGGGACTGGCTTAGTTCACTCAGCATAATGTGTTCCAGATTCCTCCATCTTGTTGCAAATGACCATGTTTCATTGTTTTTGACTGCGGTATAGTATTCTAAAGAGTACTTATCCCATAATTTCTTTATCCAGTTTACCGTTGATGGGCATTTAGGTTGGTTCCAGGTCTTGGCTATTGTGAATTGTGCTGCAATAAACATTAGGGTACAGACCGCTTTTTTGTTTGCCAATTTCATTTCCTTTGGGTAAATTCCAAGGAGTGGGATGGCTGGGTCGAACGGTAGGGTTATTCAGGTTTCTGAGGAATCTCCAGACTGACTTCCATAGTGGCTTGACCAGTTTGCATTCCCACCAGCAGTGGGTTAGTGTCCCTTTTTCCCCACATCCTCGCCAGCATCTGTTGTTGGTAGATTTCTGTATGTGAGCCATTCTCACCGGGGTGAGGTGAAACCTCATTGTGGTTTTGATTTGCATTTCCCTGATTGCTAGTGATCTTGAACATTTTTTCATGTGCCTGTTGGCCATTTGGATTTCCTCTTTTGAAAAATGTCTATTGAGGTCCTTGGCCCATCTCTTAAGTGGGTTGTTGGTTTTGTTTTTGTGGAGTTTCTTGATCTCTTTGTAGATTCTGGTTATTAACCCTTTATCTGTTGCATAGTTTGCAAATATTTTTTCCCATTCTGTCGGTTGTCTCTTCACTCTCCTGACTGTTTCTTTTGCAGTACAGAAACTTCTCAATTTGATGCAATCCCAATAGTTGATTTAGGCTTTGACTGCCTGCGCCTCCAGGGTCTTTTCCAGAAACTGTTTGCCTGTGCCAATATCCTGAAGGGTTTCTCCAATGTTCTCTAATAACTTGATGGTGTCAGGTCATAGATTTAGGTCTTTAATCCACGTTGAGTGGATTTTTGTGTAAGGCGTAAGGTAGGAGTCTTGCTTCATGCTTCTGCACGTGGAAATCCAGTTTCCCAGCACCATTTATTGAATAGACTGTTCTTGCTCCAGGAATTGGTTTTAGATCCTTGGTCAAATATAAGTTGGCTGTAGATGTTTGGGTTGATTTCTGGTGTTTCTATTCTGTTCCATTGGTCTATCCATCTGTTTCTGTACCAGTACCGTGCTGTTTTGATTACAACTTCCCTGTAGTATGTCCTGAAATCTGGTATTGAGATGCCTCCGGCTTTGTTTTTGTTGTACAAGATTGCTTTAGCTATTCGAGGTCTCTTTTGCCTCCATATGAATTTCAGCATCATTTCTCTAGATCTGAGAAGAATATCTTTGGTATCCTGATTGGAATTGCATTGAATCTATAAATTGCTTTTGGGAGAATGGACATTTTGATGATTTTGATTCTTCCAATCCATGAGCATGGAAGATTTTTTTTTCCATTTTTTGGTATCCTCTTCTATTTCTTTCTTTAAGATTTTGTAATTCTCATCGTAGAGATCTTTAACATCCTTGGTTAAGTTTATTCCAAGGTATTTGATTGTTTTTGTAGCTTTTTAAAATATTTCTTTGAAGGCTGTTGATAAATACACTCAGTTTTTGTTGCAGTATTTCTTTTTCACTTTAGTAAAATAATTTCATAGGATTACAAATTTTAGGTTGGTGATTTTTTCTTGTAAACTTCTTTGTGCTCACATGGTTTCCGAAGAGAAATCCAATGTAATTTTATCACTGTACTTCTGTAGATAACATGTTTTACCTAATCTGGCTTCTCTCAAAATTTGCTCTTTATCTTTGATTTTCTGTAGCTTGAAAATTATACGATTAGGTGTAAATTTTGACATTTACCCAGATTGATATTTTTTGAATTTCCAGGTCCTGTGATTTGATATAAGAAATAATTTCAGAAAATTTTCAGTCATTCTTCCTTTAATTACTTCTTCCATTCCATTCTTTACTCTCCTTTTGGCTTTCCCATTACACATGTGTTTAAACTTTTCTAGTTGTCCCAAAGTTCTTTCATATTCCTTCTATTTTTTCAATCTTAACTCTGTTTTTAAGTTTTATAAAATTCTAAAAAAAATCCTCAAGCTTAGAGATCTTTCCTCATGAGCTCATCAAAGGCATTTTTAATCTCTAGAATTTCTTTTTGACGCTTAGAATTTCTATCTTTTGTTACATTATGTATCTATTTTTGCATGCTCTCTACTTTGTCCATTAGAGCTGTTAGCATGTTAATCATAATTTCAAATTGCTTGTCTTAGAATCCCATCTTCCTTGCCATATAGGGGTCAGATTCTGATGCCTTTTTAAAGTGTTTTTAACCTTATAGTATGCTTTGTTAATTTTACTTGATAAAACATGTTGACTTGTTAAAAAAATAATGTGCTGGTAAGATGTATGTCCAATGGTAGATCTCAGTCTTTTTTAAAAAGATTTATTAATTTATTTATTTGAAAGTCAGAGTTACACAGAGAAAAGGAGAGGCAGAGAGAGAGAGAGACAGAGAGAGAGAGGTCTTCCATCCACTGGTTCACTCCCCAAATGGCTACAATGGCAGGAGCTGTGCTGATCAGAAGCCAGGAGCCAGGAGCTTCTTCCCAGTCTCCCATGCGGGTGCAAGGGCCCAAGGACCTGGACCATCTTCTACTAATTTTCCAGGCCACAGCAGAGAGCTGGACCAGAAGTAGAGAAGCCAGGACTCAAACCAGCGTCCATATGAGATGCCATCACTGCAGGTTTACCTGCTATGCCACAGTGCTGGCACCTAGATCTCAGTCTTTTAGTGAGTCTGTTCTTTCTTTCTTTTTAAAAAAGATTTATTTATTTATTTATTTGAAAGGGGTGGGGAGAGAGGGAAAGAGGGAGAGAGAGAGAGAGAGAGAGTCTTCCATCCATTGCTTCATTCCCCAAGTGGCCACATCAGCCAAAGTTGGGCTGATCCTAAGCCAGGAGCCAGGAGCTTCTTCCGGGTCTCCTATGTGGGTGCAGAGGCCCAAGCACCTGGGCCATGTTCTACTGCTTCCCAGGCCAGCCGTAGCAGAGAGCTGGATCAGAAGTGGAGCAGCCAAGACTAGAAGAAGCACCCATATGGAATGCTGGTGCTGCAAGCGATGGCTTAACCTGCTACGACACGGTGCCAGCCCCAGTTGAATTTGTTATTTCTGGACTGTGAATATCACAGTCCTTTTTTCCGTTGGTTCACCCCACTATGGCCGCTGCGGCCGGTGCACTATGCTGATCCGAAGCCAGGAGCCAGGTGCTTCTCCTGGTCTCCCATGTGGGTGCAGGGCCCAAGGACTTGGGCCATCCTCCACTGCACTCCCGGGCCACAGCAGAGAGCTGGACAGGAACAGGGGCAACCGGGACAGAATCCGGCGCCCTGACTGGGACTAGAATCCAGTGTTCTGGCGCCGCAGGCAGAGGATTAGCCTATTGAGCTGTGGCGACAGCCTCAATTTTTTTTAATGTAGGTACTTATTGCTGTAAGCTTTCTTTTTGACACTCCTGTTTCTATAACCCATAAATTTTGATATGTTGTATTTACATTTTATTTTGTTTTTAGGAAATTTTTATTTCTTTTGATTTCTCCTAGACACACTGTTCATTCAGGAGCATGTCATTCAGTATCCATTTGTTAATTTTGTTTTTAACTTTCAGCTTCTTTCCATTGTGGTCTGTAAAAATACATGACATGATTTCAATTTTTAAAAATTTGTTCATGGCTGGCATTGTGGCATAGTGGGTAAAAGTGCCACCTGCAATCCCAGCCTCTCATGTAGGTGCCAGTTAAATCTCCAGCTCCCTGCTAATGTACCTGGGAAAGCAGCAGAGGATGGCCTAAGTGCTTGGCTTCCCTGCACCTATGTGGGTGATCAGGAAGAAGTTTCTGACTCCTGACTCTGGCCTTGCCCAGTCCTGGTTGTTGTGGCCATTTGTGGAGTGAACCAATAAGTAGAAGGTACCTCTCTCTCTTCCTCTCTCTGTGTATCTCTGACTTTCAAAGAAGAATCTTAAAAAAATAAAAATTTTTTGAGATTTGTGTGGCTAGTTCAGGCTAGAGAATGTTTCATGCATTGCTGAAAGAATGCATAATCTGTAGTTGTTGAATGCAGTATTCTGCATATATCTATTAGGCCCATTTGGTCTATAGGGTAGATTAGTTCTGTTGTTCATCTGTTAAATTATTTCTGGTTGATCTGTGCATTGATGAATATGGGGTGTTGAAATCCCCTATTATTTTACTGGAACTTATGTTTCTGTTTAGATCCATTAACATTTGTTTTATTAAACTGAGTATAGCATTAGGTGCATATACATTCAATATATGAAATCTTGATGAATTGATCCCTTACTTGTTACATATTGACCTTTTTTATCTCAAAATAGTTTTTGTTTTAAATTCTATTTTGTCTGATATGAGTATAGCTATTCCTTCTCACATTTTAAAAGGATTTATTTATTTATTTGAAAGCTAGAGTTACAGAGGGGCTGGCGCTGTGGCATAGCAGGTAAAGCCGCACGTTCAGTGGCAGCATCCCATATGGGTGCTGGTTTGGATCCCAGCTGCTCCACTTCTGATCCAACTCTCTACTGTAGCCTGGGAAAGCAGTAGAAGATGGTCCAAGTGCTTAGGCCCCTGCACCCACGTGGGAGACCCGGAAGGTGCTCCTGGCTCCTGGCTTCGGATCAGAGCATCTCTGGCCGTTGCGGCCAACTGGGGAGTGAACCAACAGATGGAAGACTCTCTCTCTCTCTCTCTCTCTCTCTTTCTCTCTCTCTTTCTCTCTCTCTCTCTGTTATTCTGACTTGTTATTCAAGTAAGTAAATAAATCTTTAAAAAAGGTAGAGTTACAGAGAGAGGGAGAGACAGAGACATATCTTCCATCCACTAGTTCACTCTGCCAAATGGCCACAATGGCCACCTCTGGGCTAGGAAAGTGCCAGGAGCCATGAACTTTTTCCATGTCTCCTACATGTGTAGCAAGGGCTCAGTTGCTTGGGCCAACTTCTGCTGCTTTGCTATGCACATTATCAAGGAGCTAGATTGGAACTTGTGCAGGTGGGACAAAAATCAGTGCCCAAGTGGATACTGGCAATGCAGGTGGCAGTTTAAACTGCTGTACCGTAATTATGGTCCTTCCTGCTCACTTTTGATTTCCGTTTGCATGGAATATCTTTTCCCATCCTTTCACTCTGTGTGTATCTATTGGTGAGATGTGTTTCTTCTAAACACATCTTGGGTCTTGTTTTTTAATCCATTCTTTCCGTCTGTATTTTT
This sequence comes from Oryctolagus cuniculus, assembly GCF_051225735.1. Classification (NCBI taxonomy): domain Eukaryota; kingdom Metazoa; phylum Chordata; class Mammalia; order Lagomorpha; family Leporidae; genus Oryctolagus; species Oryctolagus cuniculus. The sequence goes on along the minus strand of NC_142868.1, from coordinate 91,744,406 downwards.
TTACCTGGGGAATTTAGTATATTTACACTCAGGGTTATTATTGATAATTACTCGACCTTCCATTTTCCAAAAATATTTCTATCATTTGTTTTGTTTCTTTTTTTTAACCTGGGGGCTTCTGCCTTCATATTCTTTCATGATCCTGTGTTTTTATTCTCTATTTCTGTATGGATTACATCCTTAAGTATCATTTATAAGGCTGACCAAGTGATGGAAAATTCTCTCAATCAGAGCTTTACAGGGTTAAGCCTTATTGGTTGTCAGATTTTCCCATTCTTTCCTGGCCTGTAAGGTTTCTGTTGAGAAATCTGTTGTCAGTCTTATGGGAGATCCTTTAAAATGATGTGGTTCTTCCTACATGTAAACTTTTGGATATCTTTTTTATGTTCTACTTTGGAAAGTTTGGCTATAATGTGTCATTATGAGGATCTTTTCTGATTATACCTATTTGGGGTTCTGTATAGTTCCTGTATTTGGATATCTATATCTTTTTTCAAATTGGTGAAATGTTCTACTATCATTTCCTTGAATAGGTTTTCCAATCTGTTCTTTTGCCCCTCAGATCTTGACACGCATATATTTGGTCATTTGATGGAATACCATAGAACCCAAACACTGTTTTTTTGTTTTTTTTTTTGTTTTTGTTTTTGTTTTTGTTTTTGCCTGAGATATTTCAAAAAAACCTGTCTTCTAGATCAGGTGTTCTTTCTTCTCTCTCATCAAGTCTGTGGTTAAGGCTTCCCACTATATTTGTATTTGACTTATTGAATATGTAAATTTCTTATTTTCTGTTTGGTTTGTTTTCATTATCTATCTCTGCTGGATTTCTCATCCATGTCATGGACTGACTTCCTAATTTAATTTTACTGTTTACTCATATTCTTGAGTAACATAATGATTCTTTTGAATTCTTTTTCAGACATCTCATGAATTTCCCTTCACAGTCCAATATTGATGAATCATTGTGTTCCTTTTGGAGAGTCATACTGCCTTTTTCTTATTTCTTGTATTTCTTTGTTGATCTTTATACATTTGGACGATCTCTTGTTTCTACACTTCAGGAGGATCATTGTTTTTTTTATGTTTTATCCTGGAGGTTTGCATCTGGGCCTGGGTGAGACACCCAAGGCTTACACTTCAGTTCAGAGGGTATATATACTGCTTGGGGTCAGGGAGCTCTGGCCACTGTTTGTGGGTGGAATGAGTCCAGAATGATACCCAAGATATGTATGGTGAAATACCTATGGCTATAGTCAGTGAGGTAGGGGATGTTTGAGGTGGCCAGTGTATTTACCACCCAGCTTTCTTCTGTGCCAGGGTGAATCAGCTCATTCAGAACTCAGAGTGAGCTCGAGATGCCAATGACTTCACCCACCCAGGCATGTGCACTATCATTCAAACAAAAAACAGTGTTTGGGATCTACAGTATTCCGTCAAATGACCAAATATATGTGTGTCAAGAAGGTCTGAGGGGCAAAAGAACAGCTTAGAAAAGCTATTCAAGGAAATTTTAGTAGAACGTTTCACCAGTTTGAAAAAATGATCGTGCACCAATTCATTCCATTGCATTTTCCAGACTCTACCGTGAGATACATCTCCAGTGTGCAGGAGTTCTGAGTCTCTGCAGTCTGAATAGGCAAATACACAAGAATACAGCAGCAACCTGTAGTTTTTCAAGTGTCAGAATTTGGGAAGAAGTGGGAAAGAAGTTGGTTATCAATCTCAATGGACCATGCCTCCTTATTTCCAAAGCACTAGGGACTATTCTAGCCTCTATGCCCCCACTGTCCTCTACAGCAAAGAGCACTGTGTGCACCTGACCTCTGGAGCTGCTGCTTCCTTGCTGGGTCCAGCTGGACCTGGGACATATTTTGTCTTGCTAGAATGCAATAATATCTCTAGGGCCCCTGGAAAGTAGACAGGCGAGAATGTCTCATGAGTACCTGTCTTCTTAAACTGACATCTCCCTGCTGCAATCCCTGCTCTGAGAAGTTTGAGAGGAAACTTTGTGGGTTCCTCTGAATACTGGAAGCCCTGAGTCTTCGAGGTAGCACTTCATTACTGAGTTGCTTGTCTGTGACAGCAGGACTTATCTCTAGTGGGGGGTCACTCAGGTGAGAGGTCTTTGTAGAGGGGCCCTGTCTAAGCTCTGTTGTTACCCTCTCTATACAACAGAGAATTCCCTAAACCTGGGACCTCAGACACTTCCTTGTTCCTCCTTCTCTCTCTAGGCTGTTATGCCTTTTATGGATGTCACACCATATCACTTCTCTTCTACTGCCACGGATGCTCTTACTCAGGTCCTGACTTTGAGACGTAACTTCCTTCGAGTATCTTGTTAAATTATTAAGGGAAATAAAAAAGTCCTGCTCTTATAGGGCATTTTTTTACCAAAGTTTGTATCCAGTATAAAACTTTAAAAAATAAAAAAGAAAGTTCAAAAGTGAGCAAGGTGACCTTTCACAAGGAGAAATCAGTAATGTTCAGCATAAATAATAAGTAAATTTAATGTAAAGAAGGAGAATGTGATACATAACAGAAGAAAATATCAGTATATAGAAATAAATAAATAGAAGTATTAAAATATTGTAAGCAATTGAAACACTTTTCAAAGCTACTGTATCTTGCAGTTTTATCAATTCTGACAGCCTATCAATGGAGCCTTTAGATTTTTCTATAAATAGAACCATGTCATTTGCAAATATGGATAACTGATTTCCTCCTTTCTGATTTGGATGTCTTCTATTTCCTTTTCTTACCCAACTGCTCTAACATTTCCAGTACTATGTTGTTAGAGATTTTCCCTGTTCAGCACAATGTTGTCTGTGGATCTGTCACATGTAGCCTTTTTATGTTGAAGTACATTTCCTCTATACTTAATTTGTTGAACTTTTTTTGTCATAAAGGAATAAATTAAATATTGTTGGATGCTTTTTCAGCATCTGAAATTATTATATATATTTTTACTATGTTGATATGATATATTCCATATGTGGATTTGTGTATGTGGACAATATTTGAATTTCTGGGAAAAATCCAAGTTAATCATAGTGTATCATCTTTTTTATGTATGGTTGGAATTGATTTGTTAGTATTTTGTTGAAACATTTACATCTGTGTTCATCAGTGATATTAAACTGTAATTTTTCTTTGCTTTTTAGTCATATCCTTAATTGGTATGGAGATGAGAGTAATGCTGGTCTTGTAGCATGTGTCTGGAAAAATTACTTCTAGGTTTTTTTTTTGAATAGTTAAGAAGAATTAGTGTTAGTTCCTTTTAAAGTAAATCAGTAAGTATTTTATATACCAATAAAATACTTGCTGAAAATCAGGAAAGCAATTTCATTCAAAATAGGCACAAAGGAATAAAGTCATTGTAAACTTAACCAAGGAAGTAAATGACCTATACAATGAAAATTGTAAGACACTGATAAGAGAAATTAAAGAAAACAACAAATAAAAAGATGGAAAGAGCTCCTATATTCATGGATTGCAAGAATGAATGTTAAAATTTCCATGTTGTTTAAAGAGATTTAAAAATTCAGTGTAGTCCCTATCAAAATATTAGTTTCTGTCACACAAAAAATCCTGAGTTTCTATAGAACCACAAAATACCTGTAGTAGCCCAAGAAATATTAAACAGTAATAGCAAAGATGAAGTCATTGCAACACGTGGTCTCAAAACACACTAAAAAGCTATAGGGAGAGCCGGCGCCGTGGCTCAATAGGCTAATCCTCCACCTTGCGGCGCCGGCACACCGGGTTCGAGTCCCGGTTGGGGCGCCGGATTCTGTCCCGGTTGCCCCTCTTCCAGGCCAGCTCTCTGCTATGGCCAGGGAGTGCAGTGGAGGATGGCCCAGGTGCTTGGGCCCTGCACCCCATGGGAGACCAGGAAAAGCACCTGGCTCCTGGCTCCTGCCAGGATCAGCGCGGTGCGCCGGCTGCAGCGGCGGCCATTGGAGGGTGAACCAACGGCAAAAAGGAAGACCTTTCTCTCTCTGTCTCTCTCTCTCACTGTCCACTCTGCCTGTCAAAAAAAAAAAAAAAAAAAAAAAGCTATAGGGAACAACATTGTACCAACATAAACTGATATATAAATCTATGGAACAGAATAGAGAACCTAGAAATAATTTCATCTATTTATAGCTGATTTTCAATGCAGTTGTCCAAACCATATGTTGGGGGAAGTAACAGCCTCTTCAGTAAATGGTGCTGGGAAAAATGAATATTAACATGTAGAAGAAAGACTCTAGCCCCCCCCCAGCTCTCACTAAAATACAAAGATCAACTCAACATAGATAAAAGCCATAGTAGAAAGGTGTGAAACAGTGAATATGTTAGAAGAAAACACAGAAAGAACTTCAATAAATTGGTATAGGTAATGATGTTTTGGGATACTAGTCCACAAATACAAGCAACAAAAGCAAAAATAAAATAAAATAAAATAAAAAGTGAACAGAATTTTATCAGCATATTTCTCAGCAAGGGAAAGAAGCAAAAGTGGAAAGAGGAAACCTAGAGAATGTGAGAAAATACTTGGAAACTTTCCACCCAACAAGGGATTAATGTCTGGAATGTCTATGGAACTAAAAGAAATCCACAAAGAATCTCCAAATATTCTAGTCAAAAATAGATAAATGATCTTAATAAACATCTCTCAAGAAGGCATACAAATGGCCAATAAGTATATGAAAGAAATGATCAAAATAACTAATCATCAGCAAACTGCAAAATGAAAAGCGTAATCAAATATCTCATCCTGATCACAGTGACTATTATTTTTTTTCATCTGACAGGTAGGCTTATAGACAGTGAGAGACAGAGACAGAGAGAAAGGCCCTCCTTCCATTGGTTCGCTCCCCAGATGGCCGCTAAGGCCAGCGCTGCACTGATCCGAAGCCAGGAGCCAGGTGCTTCTTTCTGGTCTCCCATGTGGGTGCAGGGGCCAAGCACTTGGGCCATCCTCCACTGTGCTCCTGGGCCACAGCAGAGAGCTGGACTGGAAGAGGAGCAACTGGGACTAGAACTGGCACCCATATGGGATGCCAGAACCGCAGGCGGAGGATTAACCAAGTAAGCCATGACCCAGTGATTATTATTTTAACAAAGTAAAAATCCAAAATGCTGGTGAGGATATGGAGAAAGAGGGACTCTCATGCTTTCTTGGTGGGAGTGTAAATTAATACAGCCAGTATGGAATATGTATGGAGGTATCTCAAAAATGATCCAGCTATCCCAGTGGTATATATACCACTGCTGGGTATATATCTGAAGAAAATAAATGAGTTTATTAAAGAGAATATGCACTCCCATATTAATTGCAATACTAGTCACAATAGCCAAGATAGGAAAGTAAGCAAAGTGTCCATTGGTGGATTAACAGGAAAAGAAAATGTTGTGTATATGTGTATACACAATGTAGTAGCCATCAAAGTATGGATTCTTGTTATTTGCAACAAAGTAGATGAAACTATAGGATATTATAATAAGTGAAATATAGTTGGCACAGAAAGATAATTCCATATGTGCTCACTCATATATGAAAGTTTAAAAGGTTGATTGTGTAGAAGTAGTATATTTGGTAGAAGAGAATATGATAGTGGTTACTAGGAGCTAGAAAAGGTTTGAGAGCAGAGGTAGACATAGTGGTTAGATAACTGGTACAACAATACAGTTATTTAGGAGAAACAAATTCTGATGTTCTCCAGCATAATAGAAAACTCTCCTTGTTTTAAAAGATATATGGATATCTGGACCCAGGAAGTTCAAAGAATCATAACCAGACTCAATCAAAAGACATTCTTCAAGGCATGTTATAGTCAAATTATCAAAAGTTAAGGACAAGGAGACAATCCAGGAGACACAGAAAAGTCTTGAGTTACATATAAACAAAAACCCATGAAAAAAAACAGCGGATTTCTTGGCAGAAATCCTACAGAACAGAAAATTATGGGATTATATATTCATGGTCTTGAAAGAAAAAAAAACCTCCTAAACAAGAATACTATATCCAGCAAAACTATCCTTTACAAGTGAGGGAGAAATAAAGTCATTCCCAGACAAAAACTAAGTGAATTTATCACAACCAGAAGAACCTTACAAAATCCTGAAGTGCTCAACATTAGAAGTAAAAGAATAATAATAGTCATCATGAATACATACTGTAGTACAAAAATACAAAAGATAAAGAGAATTCAACCTTGGCCAGTGCCGCCGCTCAGTAGGCTAATCCTCCGCCTTGAGGCACCAGCACACCGGGTTCTAGTCCCAGTCAGGGCACCGGATTCTGTCCAGGTTGCCCCTCTTCCAGGCCAGCTCTCTACAGTGGCCTGGGAGTGCAGTGGAGGATGGCCCAAGTGCTTGGGCCCTGCACCCCATGAGAGACCAGGATAAGTACCTCGCTCCTGCCATTGGATCAGTGGGGTGCGCCGGCCACAGTGCACTAGCCACGGTGGCCATTGGAGGGTGAACCAACGGCAAAGGAAGACCTTTCTCTCTGTCTCTCTCTCTTACTGTCCACTCTGCCTGTCAAAAAAAAATAGAATTCAACCTTATCATAACGGAAAGTACAAAAACACAAAAAAGATTAAGGAAGAATGAAATGATATATAAAACAATCAGTAACCAATCTAAACAGTGGGCCTATTTAGAATTTGAGTATATTGACTATATTTCATTTTAGCACTAGAGAGTGCCCCAAGCCCAGGTTAGAGGAGATTCTCATAATGTCTCTTCTGCTGGTGAGTAACTTATGTGGATGAGTTTGTAAGGGATCCACAGAAACATCCAAGCCTTGGATGAACTATGGAGAACTATCCAAACTTTCAAGTGTGGAGAACCTGGGGACCATTTTCTCACCACATGGTTCCCATAAACAGACTATGGTGTGTGTAACTTTTGGTGTTGGAAAGATTGACTGGTAAGGGGCAAAGGAATCTTGTGAAATGATGAAAATGTTCCATTTCTTGATAATGGTGTAGATTACATAGTTCTATCTGAAGAACTTACTGAGTTGTATATTTATATCTCTTCTTTTCCCATATGTAACTTTTGGCTCAAAGTAAAAATTAGATAAATATTTAATTATTTAATTATAATTATTGTTTTTATTGTGGTATGGGTAATGAATTATGGAAGCATAATTAGTATACTGTAGACTTGAGCAAATAAGTTAATGTATTGAGAATGAGGCTGACAATGTTTCTTCCTGTTGGAGATAGGAGTTTTACATATGTAAAAAGAAAAGTTTATAAAGTACCCTGTGAAATTATGTTGTAATTTAACATAACCTATTTCTTTAAAATTTTGTTTAAGGAATAAAAACTTCATGCATTTTGTGTATACAAATTTAGGAAAAATAGTTATTTGACCCATCGCACCTCCCTCCCACCCATACTCCCACCCTTCTTCCTTCTCCTTCTCCATTCCCTTTCTTGTTTTTAGAAAGATCTATTTTCAGTTACCTTTATACTCATAATATTAACCCAACACTAAATAGAAGGATAAAAAATAGTATTACAACAATGTAAAAAAAAAACAAAAATAAAAAGCATTGTTCCTCAACAGTCAAGACAAGAACTATTCAAAATCATCACATCATAAAGTGTCAATTTGAATCCTATAGATTACCTTTTAGATACTCTACTAGTTACCACAGATCAGAGAAAGCATATTTAGCACTGGCTTATTTCACTAAATAGTTTCTAGCTGCATTCATTTTGTTGTAAATGACAGGATTTCATTTTTGGCTGCCATATAATATTCCTTATATATATATATATTCCATATATATGTCGTAATTTCTTTATCCAGTCTTCAGTTGATGGGCATCTGGGTTGATTCCATATCTTAGCTATTGTAAGTTGAACTGCAATGAACATGGGGATGCAAATAACTTTCATATTCTGATTTCATTTCCTTTGGATAAATTCCCAGGCGTGGGATGGCTGGGTCATATGGTAGATCTATATTCAGTTTTCTTACGTGTCTCCATACCATTCTCCACAGTGGCTGCACTAGTTTACATTCCAACCATCAGTAGGTTAGGGTAACCTTTTCCCCACATCCTCACCAGCATTTGTTGTTTGTTGATTTCTGTATGAAAGCCATTCTAACAGAGGTGAGGTGAAACCTCAAGGTGGTTTTGATTTGCATTTCCCTGAAGGCTAGTAGTGATCCTGAAAATTTTTTCATGCACTTGTTAGCCCTTTGGATTTCCTGTCTTGAAAAATGTTTGTACAGGTTTTATTCCCATTTCTTAGCTAGATTTTTTTGTTGTTGAATTTCTTGATCGTTTTATAGGTTCTAGAAATTAATCCTTTATAGTTGCACAGTTTGCAAAAATTTTCTCCCATTCTCTCTGTTGGCTCTTCACTTTGCTGAGTGTTTCTTTTGCAGTACAGAAACTTCTCAGTTTGATGTAATTCCATTTGTCAATTTTGACTTTGAATACCTATGCTTTTGGGGTCATTTCCAAGAAGTCTTAGCATGTGCCAGTGTTGTGCATGGTTTCCCTAATGTTCTCTAATAATTGGATGGTATCAGGCCATAGATTTATGTCCTTGATCCATTTTGAGTGAATTTTCATGTAAGGTGTAAGACAGGGGTATTGTTTCATACTTCTGCATGTGAAGATCCAGTTTTCTTAGCACCACTGTTGGAGAGACTCTCTTGGCTCTAGGGATTGATTTCTGCTTCTTTGTCTATCAAAGATTAGTTGCTGTAGATGTGTGGATTGATTTCTGGAGTTTCTGTTCTATTCCATTTGTCTAATGTCTGTTTTTGTACCAATACCAGGCTGTTTTGATTGTAACTACCCTGTAGTATGTCTTGAAATCTGGTATTGTGATGTCTCCAGGTTTGTTTTGTTGTTTAAGACTGATTTTGGTATTTGGGTTCTCTTGTGCTTCCATATGAATTTTAGCATCATTTTTTCTAGATCTGAAAGAATGTTGTTGGTGTTTTGATTGGGATCACATTGAATCTATAAATTGATTTTGGTAGTATGAGCATTTTGACGATATTGATTCTTCCAATCCATGAACATGAAAGATTTTTTCAATCTTTATGTCTTATTTTATTTCTTTCTTTAATGTTTTGTAATTTTCCTCATAGATATCTTTGACATACTTGGTTAAATTTATTCTGAAGTATTTACTTTTTGTAGCTGTCATGAGTGGATTTGATCTTAAAAGTTCTTCTCAGCTATGGCATTGTCTGTGTAAAATAAAGGCTATTGATTTTTGTGTGTTGATTTTGTATTCTGCTACTTTACCAAACTCTTCTATGAGTTCCAGTAGTCTCTCAGTGAAGTTTTTTTGTATCCCCTATATATTGAATCAGGTGATTGGCAAATAGGGATAGTTTGACTTCCTACTTTCCAATTTATATCCTTTTGATTTCTTTTTTCTGCCTAATGGCTCTAGCTAAAACTTCCAGTACTATATTGAATAGCAGTATTGAGAGTGGGCATCCTTGTCTGGTTCTGGGTCTTAGTGGAAATGCCTCCCCATTCAGTAAGTTGTTGGCTGTGGGTTTGTCATAGATTGCCTTGATTATGTTGAAGCATGTTTCTTCTATATCCAGTTTGGTTAAGGTTTTCATTATGAAAGGGTGTTGTATTTTATCAAATTCTTTCTCTGCATCTATTAAGATAATCATATGGTTTTTGTTCTTCCATTTGTTAATGTACATTTATTGATTTGCATATGTTGATGCACCCTGCAAAACAGGGATAAATCCCACTTGGTCTGAGTGGATGATCTTTCTGATGTGTTGTTGGATTTGACTGGCTAGTATTTTGTTGAGGATTTTTGCATCTATGTTCATCAGGGAAATTGGTGTATAGATAGTTCTTTCTCTATTGTTTCTCTTTCTATTTTATGAATTAAGGTAATGCTGGCTTCATAGAAGGAGTTTGGGAGGATATCAAATGTTTTGATTAACTTGAAAAAGAGTTGGATTACTTCTTTAAGTGTCTGGTAGAATTCAGCAGTGAAACCATTGGGACCTGGGCTTTTTTTTTTTTTGTTGCGAGTGTCATTGTTACTGATTCAATCTCTGTCTTGGTTATTGGTCTGTTTAGGTATTCTGTTTCTTCAAGATTCAATTTTAGTAGATTGTATGTGTCCAGGAATCTCCATTTCTTTAGGTTTCCCAATTTGTTTACAAAAAGCTTTTTGTAGTAATTTCTAATGATTCTTTTGATGTCTGTGGTATCAGTTGTTGCATTTCATTTTTCATCTATTATTTTATTGATTTGGGTCTCTTTTTTGTTTGTTAGTTGGGCCAATAGTGTGAATTTTGTTTATTCTTTAAAAAAACAGTTCTTGGTTTCAATGATCTTTTGTATTTTTTGTTTCAATTTTGCTTATTTCTTCTGTAATTTCAATTATTTCTTTCCTCCTACTAATTTGAGGTTTGGTTTGTTGTTTACCTAAGTCCTTGAGATGTATTGATAGCCCTTTTATTTAGTGACTTTTTAATTTCTTGATGTAGGTACCTATCTCTATACACTTCAACCTTAACGCTGCTCTTGCTGTATCCCATAAGTTGTGACTGTCATCTTCATTTGGTTCTAGCACGGTTTTGATTTCTCTTTTGATATCTTCTATGACCCACTGTTCAATCAGGAACATGTTGTTCAGTCTCCATGTGCTTGCATATGTTCTAGAGAATCTTGAGTTGACTTCCAGCTTCAGTCCTTTGTGATCAGAGAAGATACATGGTATGATTTTGATTTTTTAAAATTTGCTGAGGATTGCTTTATCTTCTGGTATATGGTCTATCATAGAGACAGTTCCATGTAACAATGAGAATAGTGTGTATTTTGCAACTGTCCGATGAAAAGGTCTATAGATATCAATTAGGTCCATTTGGTCCACGGTTTCAATTAACTCTATTGTTTCTCTGTTGATGTGCTGAATAGTTGATCTATCCTTTGATGAAAGTGGGGTGTTGAAGTCTCCCATTACTATTGTAGTTTCTCTTTAGATCTGTTAACATTTCTTTTATATAGCCAGGTGTCGTGTAATTGGGTGCAGATGACAATATATCATATCAAAATCTATGGGATACAGCCAAAGCAGTATTAATAGGGAAGTTCTTAGCAATCAGTGCCTACATGAAGAAACTGGAAAGTTACCAAGTAAATGAGCTATCACAAGGACCTAGAACATCAACAATAAACCAAACCTAAAATTATTAGGAAGAATGAAATAATTAGTAATTAGACCAGCTCAGGTTTAAGGCATTTCCAATGCTTTCATGAAAACTCCCACTGCAGTTTCCCTACAACAAGCCCCTGAGAGTGTACTTTGTCTACTTTTTTTTCCCCCTGTAAGTTCGCCTAGCCTAGCGCAGACCTCCCTGTCACTATTCTGCCATCTTCCTCCATGTTGACATGACCTATTTTAAGTTGTTATATTTAATATATATGTAGGTAGACATAATAGTGTATGTATACCTGCATGTGTGACTGTATGGATAGACACAAGGAAACATACATACCCACATGCATATTTTTGTTAAGACTGCCTAGAGTTAATGACATACAAGTAGTAATGAACATATTTAGCTCCTAGATCTTCATATCTTTTTTTGTTAAAAAGTTTGCTTAGTTTTGTTATTTATTTGAAGGTGAGAGAAAGATGTCTCTTCTGCTGTTTCACTCTACAATGCCCACTAAAACTGAGGCTGGAGCGGTTCAAAGTCAGGAACCTAGAACTTCATCCAGGTCTCCATGTGTGAGTCAGTGGCCCTAACATTTGATCCATCACTTGCTGCCTTCTGGGCACACATTAGCAGGAAGTTGGAATTGAGAGCAGATCTGGTATTCTAACCTAGTCACCCTGACATGGGATGCAGGCAGCACATGTAGCCTCTTATGCTGATCCAAAAGCCTGCACCATAGGTCTTAATTTCTAACTATTCTTCATTAAAAGACTCCAAAACTCTTTGGAAATAAGGATGATTCAAGGACTGGAACAAGAAAAGTACTAGATAAGCTGAGATGTTGTTTCACCAGAAAATAAGATAATATTCAAAGAATGTTTGAAGTCAGGCACAGAGAGGCAACTACCATATGGACCCCACTTATATGTGAAATCTGAAACAGCTGATTTCTTTTTTTTTAACTTTTATTTAATAAATATAAATTTCCAAAGTACAGCTTATACATTACAATGGCTTCTCCCCCATAACGTCCCTCCCACCCACAACCCTCCCCTTTCCCACTCCCTCTCCCCTTCCATTCACATCAAGATTCATTTTCGATTCTCTTTATATACAGAAGATCAGTTTAGCATACATTAAGGAAAGATTTCAACAGTTTGCTCCCACACAGAAACATAAAGTGAAAAATACTGTTTCAGTACTAGTTATAGCATTAAATCTCAATGTACAGCACACTAAGGGCAAAGATCCTACATGAGGAGTAAGTGCACAGTGACTCCTGTTGTTGACTTAACAAATTGACACTCTTGTTTATGGCCTCAGTAATCACCCTAGGCTCTTGTCATGAGCTGCCAAGGCTATGGACGCCCCCTGAGTTCACCGACTCTGATCATATTTAGACAAGGCCATGGTCAAAGTGGAAGTTCTCTCCTCCCTTCAGAGAAAGGTACCTCCTTCTTTGATGACCCGTTCTTTCCACTGGGATCTCACTCGCAGAGATCTTTCATTTAGGTTTTTTTTTTTCCCCCCAGAGTGTCTTGGCTTTCCATGCCTGAAATACTCTCATGGGCATTTCAGCCGGATCTGCATGCCTTAAGGGCTGATTCTGAGGCCAGAGTGCTGTTAGGACATTTGCCATTCTATGAGTCTGCTGTGTATCTCACTTCCCATGTTGGATCATTCTCTCCCTTTTTGATTCTATCAGCTAGCATTTGCAGACACTAGTCTTGTTTATGTGATCCCTTTGGTTCTTAGTCCTATCATTACGATCAATTGTGGACAGAATTTGATCACTGGGACTAGTGAGATGGCATTGGTACATGCCACCTTGATGGGATTGAATTCGAATCCCCTGGTATGTTTCTAACTCTACCGTTTGAGGTAAGTCAGCTTGAGCATGTCCCGAATTGCACATCTCTTCCCTCTCTGATTCCCACTCTTATATTTAACAGCGATCACTTTTCAGTTAAGTTTCAGCACTTAAGAAGAATTGTGTATTGATTACAGTATTCAACCAAAAGTATTAAGTAGAACAAACAAACAAAAAAATACTGGGAGGGATAACAGTCAGACCAAAGAAAAGAAGAGGAAACAGCTGATTTCATAAAAGGTGAGGATATATGGGGCCAGCGTTGTGGCATTGTGGCATAGTGGGTAAAACTGTCATTTGTGATGCCAGCATCCCATATGAACCTGGGAAAGCAGCAGGGGATGGCCCAAATGCTTGGGCCCTTGTTTTCACATGGGAGACTTGAAAGAAGCTCATGGCTCTTGGCTTTGCCTGGCCTAGCAGCCATTTGGAGAGTAAATCAGCAAGTGGATGATCTCTCTCTTTTTCTCTCTCTCTCTGTAACTCTGCCTTTCAAATAAATAAGTAAATCTTTATTAAAAAAGAAGTTGAGAGTATAATAGTGGTTACTGGAAAAGTAGAGAGGAATGGGATGGGGAAAAGTTCTTCAACAGATACTATTACATTTAAATAGGAGGAGTAAGTTCTGGTATTCTATGGCACAAAGAGTGATAGTTAACAAGAATGCATTGTGTATTTTAAAGTGGTTAGGAGAGGATTTTGAATACATTCATCATAAAGTAATAATAAAAGTTTAAAGAAATTTATATCTTAACTATTTTGAATTGATCATTAACCAAGGCATATGTGAATCAAAAACACCATATTGTACCTCATGCATATGCTTAAGTATTATGCGTCAATCAAAAATTAGTTAAAATAATGTTGAGAATATCAAAAGGAGATAGAATCCAGCTTGAAAGACTTCCACTAACAAATATGAGGGAATTTGGGCATCATTGTAAATAATAATATTAATGAAATGTGGCTCACTAAACAAAAGAAAAATTTTATTTTAATAAATAGCAATTAACAGGTTGAATAAAAGAAAATGTATGATAGTTATAGCAATGCCCCTTACTTTATTATGATAGCAGTAATTGAATAAATCAATGTGGAGGAGGAAAATATATTCCCAACAGTATAACCAGTATAGAAGGAAAAATGGAATTAAATAATTATTAGTAGGTGCTGAAACGAGGGTGTGAAAGTGTTTTCTATGTTTTCTAAGGCAGAATGAGGGAGATAGAAGATAGAAAGAGAGAGAACAACCATCTTCTTCTTTACTCTGAAAATGCCTGCACCCAAACCCAGGAACCCAATCCAAGTCTCCATATGGAGGCAGGAAGCCAGTTATTTGAGTAATCCTCATGACCTTTAATGATCTGTATTACCAGGATGCTGGAATCAGGAACCTGAGCTGAGAATCAACCCAACATTCCCATGTGGTACATGGGTGTCTGAACTTCTCGTTTCAGTTCTCACTTCTAGCCAAAAATTTTGTGAGTTGGATATTTACATAAGTTCAAAATATTTCCCTAAAATGGTTCATCAATTATGTGTTGCAACTGGAACATTGTAGTGGGAAATCTTGGAAGACAGCATCTTAACAAAGAGTCAAATTAAGGAAACAATGACAATATCTTGGGACAAATTGGCATCATGTGTCTCCTAAAAAGTTTTTTGAAGTTGTACAGGAGTAAAATATGTATGCTCTTACATTGCGATTAAGATCCAATTAAGACCAGGAGTTTGAGAGATTTTATATTATTTTGAGAGATAGCATAACATAGTAGTCAAAAGTAGAGCCTCTGAAACCAGATTCCATGGGTTTAAATTCTGGTTCTGCTACCTATTAGTAGTTTGACTTTTGTCAAGTTAAATACCTATGCCTGATCTTAACTTTTAAGAAGGGACAATAATAGCCTCTACATCACAGGGTTGTTTGTGGATTTAATGAGAAAATTAATATAGTGCTCAGAAAAGAGATTCACAGTAAGTACAACACATGTGTTTACTATTATCAATCTAATTTAGACTGCAGAAAGTATTGGTTTCTAATGTTATGCTGAATGTATCTAATGTCCCTTTGAAATACAAAATGCCTTTTCTTTACACATCATACAAGTATACCTGTTAGAAACTTCCCTGGGATGCCTGCATCTCATATTGGGGTACTTGAATTTGAGTCCTGGCTTTGTTCCCATCTCCAGCTTTCTGCTGATGTGCGCTCTGAGAGGCAGTGGGTGAAGGTCTCAAGTACTCGGGTCCCTACCTCCTACGTGGAAGATCCAGATTGAGTTCCTGTTTCCTGACTTTAGCCTGGCCCATCCCCAGATGTTTTGAGCACTTGGGGAGTGAAACAACATAAAAGAGCACTATCTCTCTCTCTCTCTGTATGATCTATCTACCTTTATCTCCGTTTTTCAAATAAAGTAAATGTTATACATAAATTTAAGAAAAAATGAAACAGAACTCAGTCCTGATTAAGAGTGATTAATATTTAGCAGCTATCTGGATAAGGGTGCAGTTCTCATCTGGTGGTGCTGAAGACTTCAAACTACACCATGGCCTCACTGAACATGGAGAAGAGAAGACCTATTCACAGTTAGCTCTGAGGGATTGTCCAAGTTCTCTCCAGCACATCACTGGAAGGCTCACTGTTTCCTTCAAAACGAACACACACATTATTTGCTGATAGACATTTGAAAGTGTTAAATGTTTGTAATGTAAATATGGTGAACCTCAGTTTACAGATACTTTTATTCCTGTTTCTATTTTAAAAGTGTATTTTGGTCTAAGAAACCAAGTATTTGATTTGTGGATTATTTGCTACATAAACCACGTAAACAAGTTTAAGTCATAAAATTACGCACAATGATCGTCTCATATTTTTCACTTTCTATGAAAAAACACTTTAATCATTTAAATTTCTAAAATTTATCCTAGGTGTGCAATTCCAAAGGGGCATGCCCTTGTGCTCAAGGGTTCCTACCTCCAAATTGCCAACGGCGTGCCAGAGGATTACGTTTATTGCCTGAGGAAAAGGGTAATTATCTACCCCCATAGATAGCCATTGCTTGTCTTCACTAAAACACAAGTTAGATCTTACCATTAACAGAGAGTCTAATATTTGCAATGGAAAGGTATCAGACTTCTGTTAAGGAATGGAAACCAAATATATCTTCAGCTTGCTCTTTTCTAAAATGAAATACTATGATTGAAATTGAATTCTTTAAAATTTCTCTTTACCAGTATCAATCAGTATTACCTATATTCTCTCAGAATATTTTCAATTTTCCTCCCCATCCTTATGATTAATCAAAAATGAACATTTACTCTTGGTCTAGTACTTTTACTGTGTTTCTGTTACACTAGTAGAAAAATAAAATAGATAAGACTTTATTCTGAAGTTTATCATTTAAATGAGAAGAATCTATAAATTACTACTTAAGAGTGGATACAAATTGCTCTAGGATAGTATTTTATTTACCATAGTTTTAGTTTCTTTCATTCATTCCATCATTGAGGTAGCAAATATTTATCAGTCTTAATATATGCCAGCTGCTGATGTAGGCACTGGCGATGTACAGTGAGCAAAGGAAACCCACGGATCTTAGAGAGACTGTAGTTCTGTATACCTGATACTGACAAGTAACAGATTTAGAGTTGGGGCTCAAGTCTCCTTATTTTTATTCCAGTACCCTTTGAGGAGCACTGAAGTGGCTCTGTATGTGAAAATAGAGTCCTAATGTCAAAAGCCAACAACATATTAAGGAAAAATTGTGAAATCCACAAATCCTTTGATATTCTAATCCTTTGAAAATTTGCAATAATGCAAATTTGTGACCTTGCAAATAGACAATACTGCATTATATATCAATGAAGTTTATTGGCCCCTTATTGTGTTATAGTGAAATTTTGCTGTAGCTGTATAATGTTGCATAGTTTGGAGCTTTCTGGTACTTGGCTTCCCATTAATAATTTCAAGTATTATGATTCTAAATTTATTTTTCTATGTTCCTTGAATAACAATTAAGATCTTCATAATTTATGACAACTTGCAAGTAAAATTGTATGCTTTTTTGTTTGGTTTTAATATATTTTTATTTTTTAGGTTTAAATCAGGAAGAAGTATTTTTGAATGCTGAAAAGCATTGGCTTCTAGGTTTCTATGTTGGTTTTCCTATTCTCATTGTAGCCACTGCAATAATTGTGGCATGGAATTAAATTGAAAAAGCGGCCCACCAAGGAAGAGGAATCCCGAAGTAACGAGTAAATTAAATCTGTGTTCTGGGGCTATTTTTCATAGCATTTGAATCTAGTAATGTGTGAAGCAATATCATGAAAAGCAGTAATACACTTTACTGGGATTTTGAGTAATATCAAGGTTTATTCTAATTGTGGGAGTTAGTTGTGAATATCTCCATTTTAAACCTGTAAAAGTTTGAGATTACAATTTAAATAACCCACCAAAGCCATAGCTCTGCTATTTAAGAGATAACGAACACAAATGTATCCAAATCTGTTGTTTTCAAATATTCTAAAGGTTATCAAAGTGTGATCTGTGCCATTTATAGAAGCACTAAGAGTGTAATATGCTGATTTCAGGGCCCTAGAACAGCTGAAATATGTTAGTTTACATAGTCACCTCATATAAGAAATAATTTTAAACATTTTCTTGATAAAATTTTCGGAAGGAAGATTTATAATTTGTCTGTATTTTTTAATTTCTAAAGAAATTATCCAAACACAAAGAGAACATGTGTCAAAAATCCACTAACCCGCCCTCCCCCTGGAAATAAATAATTTTCCTCATTTGTTATGAAATAAACCATGGTAATTATAGCAAAAGTTTCCTTCTGCCTGATTTCTCACCTTCCCTGCACAGAACAATGTTCACATTGAAAGCTTATAAATGTTACATGTTTTTATATGTGGTTGTGGCATGCATCCATTTGCCATATGTAGTATTGTTTTATATATGATTTCAGATATCTATACTTTCATTGTTGATACATTTCAGTTTCTTTTTTTAAAAAGATTTATCTGAGAGACAGAGTCACAAACACAGAGAGAGGAGGAGGAAAAGAGAGAGAGAGAGAGAGAATCTTGGATCCACTGGTTCACTCCCCAAATGGCCACAATGGCTGGAGCTGTGCTGATCTGTATAATGTATAGTAGTATACATTATATGTATAATAGTATAATATATACTATGTATATGTATAATAGTATAATGATCTGAAGCCAGGAGCCAGCATCTTCCATCCTGATCTCCCATGTGGGTACAGGGGCCTAAGGCCTTGGGCCATCTTCCACTGCTTTCCCAGGCTATAGTAATGGAGCTGGATTGGAAGAGGAAAAACCAGGGCACAAACTGGCATCCTTATGGAATACCAGTGCCACAGGTGGAGGCTTAACCTACTATGCCACACACTGGCCCCGGTGCATTTCAACGTTTAATTCTAGTTCATTTAGCTTTTCTTTTTTTCCTGTACATGAGCAGCCATCTCAGAGGTATTACTATTTTATTAATAACTAGATAAATATAATTTTGGTTTGCTGAGATCTGTATATGATCACTTGTTTCTTTATAAAATTTTGCTTTTTTACCTCCTTTTCATTCTCTTTTATTTTGCTCTGTTTAATCTTTCTTGAGTTTAATACTTTCTTTCTAAATTTTGTTCTTACTAATTTCAAATAGAAAGTTTAAAGTTAAACGTTCCTTCTTATCTATCATTTTCTCTATACTGTCTTGTTTTAAAAATATAATTTATGTTCTGTTATTTATTTATATAAAGGGTACATATTTCATGTATGTCATATATACTTTTTTTTTTTTGCAATTAGAACAAGCAGTCTTTGATTAAGTCTTTCCATAGAAAAGCAATCTCCAAGGTATCTTATTAAAAATGTATGTAAGAGGTAGTATAATGTCTATAGTAAACAACTGGAGGACTATATAAATATGTATACACATACTTGGTTTTATGCATAGAATATCTTCAGAAAGGAACACAAGAAACAAATAACATTGATATGTCCAGAAGGGAACTGGATAATCTGGTAATATGGGTAAGGGATTTTTTTTCACAACACAATCTTATGTATTTAAACTTTCAAATGTGGATATATTGCCATTAAAAACAACTAACCTAGGGGTGTTGTTGTGGTGTGACAGGTTAAGCTGCCACCTGCAACACTGGCATGCCATATGGGGAACATTTTAATGTCCCAGCTGCTCTACTTCCCATCCTGCTCCCTGATAATGTGCCTGGGAAAGCAGAAGAAGACAACCCAAGTCCCTGGGTACCTGCAGCCATGCAGGAGACATGCATGAAGTTCCTGGCTCTAGCCCAGCCCAGCCCTGGCCATTGAGGCCATTTGAGGAGTGAGCCGGCAGATGGAAGATCCCTATCTTCATCTATTCCTCTCTCTCTCTCCTTCCCCTTGCAACTCTGCCTTTCAAATAAATAAAATAAATCTAAAAAAAAATCAAATAACTTGAAATGTTAAAATCCTGTCAATGGAATAATATGCTTAGCATATTGCCCTGGATGCTTGCACTGTCTCTATTGGCATGCACTGTATAAATGGTGTGTAAGTTTTCTAGGGCTGCTATAACAAATACCATAGATGAGGTGGCATAAACAACAGAAATTTATTTCCTCACATTCTGGAGGGTAGAATAAGTGTCAGCTACAGGGTTGATTCTTTCTAAAGGCCTGATTCTTTGACTTAAGATGACTGTTTTTTTCCCTTTGTCTTGATATTGGATGTGGGTGTCCCAAGTGGTAGCTTAACTCACTACTCTACAACACCTATCCTACCTTTCTTTTTTATGCAAACTTTACACAAAACTAGAAACATACAATATAGTTCCTTTTTGTCCTACTGCATTCTTGTAACTTGATGTGTTCTAAAATAACAGATTTTCAGGAAAATTAATGAAAAGTCTATGTAAGTCTCCAATGAGTCATTCTGATACTGGAGACAGTAAGAGCAGTGTGCTGGGTTTTGAGTTCTTAGTTATGATGAGTAGATTTACGAGAAAAGGGCTGTTGGGTCACAGGGACCAATGGGGGGTCAAGATTTTAGAACTCATTACTCATTGGTTAGGCTTCTGTTCTTGGTCTCAGGAACATGTCAAAGTCTAAGATGCAGTTGGTACCAAGGACTTCCAAATATATCTTGTCTTCTAGCTAAGAATTATTTTTGCCTTTGTGGTGGCATATTTGTGCTATATAGAACTCTACTGTGAATAAGGACTCTCCATATTAGATTTAAGTACCTAAAAATAGCATAGGATAAGTATGGAAATAACTTACAAATTGTTTAAATAATTTTGGCACTTTTGCTAAGGTGAAGTTTCTTTTATTATATTCAGCCCTCACCCTGACTGTTGATGAACAGCTTAATATGTTATCCCTCTTAGTATTTTTTTTTGTTTGTTCTACTTAATACTTTTGGTTGAATACTGTAATCAATACACAATTCTTCTTAAGTGCTGAAACTTAACTGAAAAGTGATCGCTGTTAAATATAAGAGTGGGAATCAGAGAGGGAAGAGATGTGCAATTCGGGACATGCTCAAGCTGACTTACCTCAAACGGTAGAGTTAGAAACATACCAGGGGATTCGAATTCAATCCCATCGAGGTGGCATGTACCAATGCCATCTCACTAGTCCCAGTGATCAATTTCAGTTCACAATTGATCATAATGATAGGACTAAGAACCAAAGGGATCACATAAACAAGACTAGTGTCTGCAAATACTAGCTGACAGAATCAAAAAGGGAGAGAACGATCCAACATGGGAAGTGAGATACACAGCAGACCCATAGAATGGCAAATGTCCTAACAGCACTCTGGCCTCATAATCAGCCCTTAAGGCATGCGGATCCGGCTGAAATGCCCATGAGAGTATTTCAGGCATGGAAAGCCAAGACACTCTGGGGGGAAAAAAAAAACCTAAATGAAAGATCTCTGCGAGTGAGATCCCAGTGGAAAGAACGGGTCATCAAAGAAGGAGGTACCTTTCTCTGAAGGGAGGAGAGAACTTCCACTTTGACCATGGCCTTGTCTAAATATGATCAGAGTCGGTGAACTCAGGGGGCTTCCATAGCCTTGGCAGCTCATGACAACAGCCTAGGGTGATTACTGAGGCCATAAGAAGAGTGTCAATTTGTTAAGTCAACAACAGGAGTCACTGTGCACTTACTCCTCATGTAGGATCTTTGCCCTTAGTGTGCTGTACATTGAGATTTAATGCTATAACTAGTACTCAAACAGTATTTTTCACTTTATGTTTCTGTGTGGGAGCAAACTGTTGAAATCTTTCCTTAATGTATGCTAAACTGATCTTCTGTATATAAAGAGAATCGAAAATGAATCTTGATGTGAATGGAAGGGGAGAGGGAGTGGGAAAGGGGAGGGTTGTGGGTGGGAGGGACGTTATGGGGGGAAGCCATTGTAATCCATAAGCTGTACTTTGGAATTTTATATTCATTAAATAACAGTTAAAAAAAAGATTATTATAAAGAGAAAAAAATTCTTTTTTTTTTAATTTAATGAATACAAGCTTCATGCATTTCTTTAGTATAATTTTAGGAATATAATGATTCTTTCCACCATGCCGCCCTCCCACCTCCTCCCCCACCTCTCTCCTTCCTCCCTCTCCTATTTACAGTCTTATTTTATACTAAGATCTATTTTCAATTAAATTTATTCACAGAAGATTAAGTCTTCTTCAGTAAAGAGTTCATCAGTTACTATGATAAAAGAAAAGAGTAAAAGAAAAATAAAAATGAAGAAACTGTTTTTCAATAGTTGAGACAGGGCTGTTGAAAGTCATTGCATTTTTGTTAACTTTTTTTTTGAGTAACTTAATTAACTTTAAAGAAGCATCCAAGAGTGATACATCTTTTGTGAGCAGTTAGACATAACTGTAGCTTATGAGACATAAGAATATCCTTCACTTAATACATTAAGAGAAAGTAAGTCTTTTGGAACAAGTTTTGTCATCAATTAAAGAAGCACTTAAGAAAATAAGCAATGGAGTTGGACATTTTTGCATAACTAAAATTTAAGACATAAGTATATCCTTGAATTAATATGCTAAACTGGAATAAATCTTCAAAAACAAGTTTTATTGCTAACTCTCCTAATACAACTCTTTGAGAGCAGAGGCCCTGCATGGGAAGTTAATGCACAGTGACTCCTGTTGTTAATTTAAGAATTAGCACTCTTATGTATAACCTCTGTGATAATTTGGGGCTCTTGACATGAGCTGCCAAGGCTATGGAAGCCTTTTGAATTCACAAACTCCATCAGTATTTAGGCAAGGCAATAAACAAAGTAGAAGTTCTCTCCTTCCCTCAGAGAAAAGTATCTCATTCTTTGATGACCATTTCTTTATACTGGGGTCTCACCCACAGAGGTCCTTCAGGTAGGACGCTTTTTGACACAGTGTCTTGGCTTTCCATGACTGAAATGTTCTCATGGACTTTTCAGCTAGACCAGAATGCCTTTAGAGCTGATTCTGAGGTTAGAGTACTACTTAAAGTGATAGTCATTCTATGAGTCTGCTGTGTGGACTGCTTCCCAGGTTGGAACTCTTGTTCCTTTTTAATTCTATTATTATTCCCAAACACTTAATCCTATTTGTATGATCACTTTAACACTTAATCCTTTCCATATGATCACTTTAACACTTAAAATGCTAATTTTACCACCCAATTTTAGAAGATTTGGGGTCCCATGGCAAATTTTTAAACTGTATCGTTAGAAGTAAGTCTGTAGGAATATATACAGAATTATACAGATTTAAAAACTATACATTTCACAATTACAACTTTAGGAACATGGTGATTCTTCCTACCATGCCCACCCTCCCACCCACATTCCCACTGCCTTCCTCCTCCCTCTAATCCCACTCTTATTTTTATAAGATCTATTTTCAGTTAACTTTATATGTTATATTTATAACATGCTTATATGTTCATATAACATTTATATGTTCATATAACATTTATAACATGTAAATATGTTGTATTTGTGACATATGACTAACTCTATGTTAAGAAAAGAGTTCAACAAATAGTAAGAAAAAATTAAAAACAAACCTGTACCTAAAAAGTCGACATAATGGCTGTTCAGAGTTTTTACTTCTCAAAGTGTCAATTTCACTTCTACAGATTGTCTTTTGGGTGCTCTATTAGTTTTCACGGGTCAGAGAGAACATACAATATTTGTCCTTTTGGGACTGATTTGTTTTGCTAAGTATGATGTTTTCCAGATTCATCCATTTTGTAGCAAATGACCATATTTCATTTTTATTTTGTTTTGTTTTATCTCTGTGTATTATTCCATGGTGTACATATATCATAATTTCTTTATCCAGTCTTCTATTGACAGGCATTTGGGTTGATTCCATGTTTTAGCGATTGTGAATTGAACTACAGTAAACATGGGGTGTAAATATAACTCTTTCATATGCTGACTTCATTTCCCTTGGGTAAATTCCCATGATTGCGATGGCTGGGTCATATGGTAGGTCTATATTCATATTTCTGATGAATCTACATACTGTCTTCCATAGTAGCTTTACCAGTTTACATTCCTACCAGAAGTAGATTAGGGTATCTTTTCCCCACATCCTTGCCAGCATTTGTTGTTTGTTGATTTCTGTATGAAAACCACTATAACTGGGTTGAGGTGAAACCTCGTTGTGGCTTTGATTTGCATTTCCCTGATGGCTGGTGATCCTGAGCATTTTTTCATGTCTGTGGCCATTTTGAAAAATGTCTGTTTAAGCTCTTTGCCTTTTCTTAACTGGGTTGTTAGTTTTGTTGCTGTTGACTTTCATGATATTTTATATATCCTGGTTATTAATCCTTTATCAATTTTATAGTTGGCAAATGTTTTTTCCCAATATGTTGGATGTCTCTTTGTTAATTGTTTCTTTTGCAGTACAGAAGCTTCTCAATTTGATGTGATCCCATTTGTCAATTTTGGCTTTGATTGCCTATGCCTCTGGAGTCCTTTCCAAGAACTCTTTGCTTATGCTAATGTCTTGCAGGGTTTCCCCAGTGTTCTCTAATAATTTGATTGTATCTGGTCATAGATTTAGGTCTGTAATCCATTTTGAGAGGATTTTTGTGTAAGGTGTAAGATAAGAGTTTTTCTTCATATTTCTTCATTGTGGCAATCCAATTTTCCCAGCACCATTTGTTGAAGAGATTGTGCCAGGGATTGATTTTAGCTCTTTTGTCAAAGATAAGTTGGTTGTAGATGCTTGGATTGATTTCTGGGGTTTCTGTTCTGTTACATTGGTTTATTCATCTGTTTTTGTACCCAGTACCAGGCTGGTTTGATTGTAATTGCCCTGCAGTATTTCTTGAAATCTGGTATTTTGATGCCTCCAGGTTTGTTGTATAAAATTGCTTTAGCTATTCGGGATCTGCTGTGTTTCCATATGCATTTCAGTATCATGTTTTCAACATCTGAGAATAATGTGCTTGGTATTTTGATTGGTATTACATTGAATCTTAAATTGATTTTTTTGTAGTATGGAATTTTTCCAGAGACCAGCTCCAGCCAGCCCAGGGGCCCCAAGGTGTGAGAGGTGTCGGCACTCAAAGAAATGAGAGACACTCACAGCAAGGCTGATGGCATGGCTCTGGCCCTCAGGCACCAGACTTCATTTTTATATCATAAGTCACATAATGATTCTTTTTTCTCACAATAACAAGTCTATTGTCCATTTTTTTCTAATAACAATTTATTTTATTTTCAAGGGCATATTCAGAGCATGGGTTACAATCACAGGTGCGAGGCATGTTCAGATCATGGGTTACTATCACCTACAGGTGTGAGATAATGGGCTGCTCACACAAGCCAAAGCCTGGAGAGCTGATAAGCAAAGCAGAAATTGGCTACACAAGCTAGAATAGTACCTTACTAATCTAATCTTTACTAGAAGCCCCAAGTTCAAAGCAGGCCCCTTTTTGAAATGTATCCCTTCTTTGCAGTTCTTTCTGTAACTCTAATTTCTTTGTTGTACTTATTTAAAGGTTCACTTACATCTGTCCTACAGTTTTGACATCCTAACCATTACTCTATTTGTAGCACATATTGAATTAAAGCTTTAATAACATTTGTCTCTATTTTAGTGGGATGTATATCAGGGAACCTCTTGCTTTTTAATTCTTTTCCACAAACAGCTAAACCCTGCATAAAGCATCAACCATTTCTCCTACACTAGCATTCTGCTTGATTAAAATTCTACAAAGCAATGGACAGTTTGGGGATTATGAGACTATGCGTTCTTCCCTAAAATTAGGAATACACAATTATTAGCAGGGCCACCAGGAAGCTCCGGCTTTCTTAAGCAGAGTGTATGCTGTGTCAGCCAGCTAAAGTTGCCTTGGCCTCATCAGAATTTTATTGATATTGATTCTTCCAATCCATAAACATGGAAGACTTTTCCATTTTTTGTAGTTTCTTCTATTTTGTTCTTTAATATTTTGTAATTCTCATCATAGAGATCCTTCACATCCTTATTTAAATTATTTCAAGGTAGTTGATTTTTTTAATAGTTACTGTGAATGGTTTTTTTTATTCTTTTTGTTTTGACAGGCAGAGTTAGACAGTGAGAGAGAGAGACAGACAGAAAGGTCTTCCTTCCGTTGGTATACCCTGCAAACGGCCGCTATGGCTGGTGTGCTTCGCTGATCCGAAGCCAGGAGCCAAGTGCTTCCTCCTGGTCTCCCACATGGGTGCAGGGCCCAAGGACTTGAGCCTTCCTCCACTGCCTTCCTGGGCCACAGCAGAGAGCTGGACTGGAAGAGGAGCAACCGGGACAGAATCCGGCACCCCAACCAGGACTAGAACCCAGGGTGCTGGTGCTGCAGGTGGAGGATTAGCCTAGTGATCTGCGGCACCGGCCTGGGCTTGATCTTAGAAATTCTTTCTCAGCCGTGGCATTGTCTGTGTATAGAAATGGTGTTGATTTTTGTGTGTTGATTTTATATCCTGCTTCTTTACCAGACTCTTGTATGCATTCCAATAGTCTCTTAGTGGAGTCTTTTGGATCCCCTATGTGTAGAATCATATCATCTGCAAGTAAGGATAGTTTGACTTCCTCCTTTCCAATTTGTATCCTTTTGATTTTTTTTTTCTTGCCTAATGCTTCTGGCTGAAACTTCCAGGACTATGTTGAATAGTAACGGTGACAGTGGGCATCATTGTCTGGTTAAGAATCTCAGTGGGAATTCTTGAAACTTTCCCTCTTTCAATAGGATGCTGGCCATGTGTTTGTCATAAATTGCCTTAATTGTGTTAAGGAGTGTTCCTTATACAACCAATTTGCTTAGGGTTTTCATCATGAAAGGATGTTGTATTTTATCAAATGCCTTCTCTACATCTGTTGAGGTAATCATATTGTTTTGTTGTCCAGTCTGTTAATGTGGTGTATCACATTGATTGATTTGCAAGTGTTGAACCATCCCTGCATTCTGGGAATAATTCCCACTTGTCAGGGTGGATCATTTTTCCAATGTGTTGTTAGATTCAATTGGCTAATATTTTGTTGAGGATTTTTGTATCTATGTTCATTAGGGATATTGGTCTATAGTTATCTTTCTCTGTTGCATCTTCTCCAGGTTTGGGTATTAAGGTGATGCAGGCTTTGGAAAAGGAGTGTGGGTAGACTCCTTTTCAATTGTTTAGAATAGATTGAGAAGAATTGAAATTAGTTCTTCTTTAGATTTCTGGTAGAATTCAGCAGTGAAGCCATCTGGTCCTGGAGTTTTCATTGTTGGGAGGATTTTTATTACTGATTCTATCTCTGTCTTGGTTTGTGGTCTATTTAAGTTTTCTGTATCTTCTTGACTTAATTTTGATAGATTGCGTCTTCCTAGGAATCTGTCCGTTTCTTCTAGGTTTCCTAGTTTGTTGGCATACAGCTCTTTGTAATAAATTCTGATGACCTTTTTATTTCTGTGGTATCTGTTGTTACATTTACTTTTTCATCTGTGATTTTATTGATTTGCATCTTTTACTTTCTTTTTTTTTTGGTCAGTCACACCAACAGTGTATCAATTTTATTTATTTTTTCAAAAACTCAGCTTTTCACTAATTCTCTGTATTTTTTGTTTCAATTTTGTTTATTTGTTTTCTAATTTTAATTATTTCATCCTAATTGTTTTGGGCTTGGTTTGTTTTTGATGTTCTAGGTCCTTGAGATGCATCAATAGCTCATTTATTTGGTAACTTTCCAGTTTCTACATGCAGCCACCTATTGCTATGAACTTCCATCTTTACACTACTTTTGCTGTATTCCATAGGTTTTGATATTATCATCTGCATTTATTTCCAGGAATTTTTTGATTTCTCTTTTGATTTCTTCTATGACCCTCTGTTCATTCAGGAGCATGTTGTTCAGTCTCCATTTGCTTATGTATGTTCTAGAGATTCTTGTTGAGTTCTAGTTTCTTACTATTGTGGTCCAAGAAGATGCATGGAATTATTTCAGTTTTTTTGAATTTGCTGAAACTTGTGCTGTGGGCTAGCATGTGGTCTATCCTAGATACTGTTCCATGTACTGATGAGAAGCATGTGTATTCTGCCTTTGTGTGGTGAAAGGTTCTGTAGATATTTGTTAGGTCCATTTGGTCTATAGTGTCCATTAACTCTGTTGCTTCCTGGTTGATTTTCTGTTTCTCCTCCTCCTGTGGGGCTTCCCAGGAGGTTTCCTCTTCTATTTGCTGAGCATTTACTTCCTACCCTATTCCCTGAACATTTTCTTCCCAGCCTCGAGTAGGGTGCTGCTCCCAAATCTGCCATTTTCCCCCTACTCTATATATACAGTTTTAAGAACATGTTGGAACTTTTGAAAATTATTTTTTGTTAACAACAATTGTACATATTTTTGGGCTACACTGCCACATTTCAATACATGTATACCGTATATATTGATAAAATTAGGGTAATCAGCATTTACCTCTCTTTGACATTGCTTTATTACTGGAGCCTTGTAACTCCTTTCTTCTATTTTCTGATAAAATGTGTACTACATTATTGTGAACTAATCATCCACTATGTGGCATAACACTGGGAATTTACTCTTTGTAACATTATGATTTGGTTCCACTGTTTAACTTCCCTATATCCCTTCTACATTTCCCAGCCCCCACTAATTACTACTCTGTTCATGTTGACATCTTGTCAGTTGCTACGAAAAACAGTGTGGATAGTCCTTAGAAAACTAGAGATGGGACATCTCACTCTCATTTTATATTGGTCTGTTTAGATTTTCTTTCTTCATGATTCAGTCTTAGAAGGTGATATCTTCTTAGGAATTTATCAGTTTCTTTCAGTTTGTCAGATATTTTGCATTTAAGTTCTCTACATTCAGCATTCTTCTTGGAGGAAGTACGTATTTTATCTCATATTTTTTTTGACAGCAGAGTTAGACAGTGAGAGAGAGAGAGAAAGAGAGAAAAGTCTTCCTTTTTCCGTTGGTTCACTCCCCAAATGGCCGCTACCGTCGGCACGCTGCGCCAATCTGTAGCCAGGAGCTAGGTGCTTCCTCCTGGTCTCCCATGCGGGTACAGGGCCCAAGCACTTGGGCCATCTTCCACTGCCTTCCCAGGCCACAGCATGCATGGAATGGAAGAGGAGCAACTGGGACAGAATCTGGCACCCCAACTGGGTCTAGAACCGGGTGTGCCGGCGCCTCAGGCAGAGGATTAGCCAAGTGAGCCACGGTGCCGTCCCTTATCTGGTATTATTATGATGCTCTGTTTTTAATTGTCTGACTTACATGTATGAGTTTGTCTTTTTTGCACATTCACTCCTTTTGTAGATGTATTTTCTTATTTTAAAGGCAGAAGAATGACAGGAAGACACACATACACACACAAAGACATACACAGGGGGTGGAGGGGGAGAAAGGTCATCTATCCACTGTTTCACTTCCCCAGTGACTGCAAAAGCCAGGGCTTGGCCAGGCAGGCCTAAGCCAAGATCCAGGAACTCCATCCTTGTTTCCCATAGGAGTGGCAGGGGCCCAAGTACTTGATGTACTTGATCCATCATCACCTTCTACTTCCCAGATGCATTAGCAGGAACCTGGATCAGGAGAAGAGGCAGGACTTGATCCCAGACACTCTAATATGGGATGCCAGCATTGGAAGCAGTAGCTTAATGTGCTGTGCCACAACACTGGCCCCATATAGTCTCTCTTGAATGAAAGGGTATATGGGCATGGAATTTTAGATGGACAATTTCTGTTAGTCCTTTTATGAAATTCTGACATGTAATTTTGTTTCCTGTCAGTCAAATTAATTCATTTTACCTTTATACTTAAACCATATTTTTTCTGTAAAATAGGAAAATCCTTAGTCATATCTCCTCTATTATTGACTCTTTCTCATCCTGTATTTTTTAAAAAAATCTCCTGGATTTCTTTTATTTTAGGACCTCCGTGCTAGTCTCCATGGTGGTGGTGGTCATAGTGGTGGTGGATGTTCTCTTTTTTCTTCTCTTCCTGCTTCTTTATTTTTTTCTGTCCTTCTGAGACTATAATAGAGCTTTAAAATAATTTACATATAGGGAAATTTGTCATTTATGTGTGGACAGTGTGATGAGTTTAGCAAATACATACAAATACTATTCAGATAACAACATATATAATAACAGTTTCATCACCAAGACTATTTCTTCTCACCTTACCTCTAGATCTGTACACTGGCAAATCTGTTTTCTGTGCCTATCAGTTTTTTACCTATTTTAGAACTTTAAAAAATGGAATCATGTGTTATATAGTCTGGCCTCTTTTTCTTAGCATAATGCATGTGAGAGCCATCTGTTACGTGTGTCTATAGTTTGTTAGAGTGGTTACTGCTACTGAGACAATACCATTCTGAATAATGCTGCCTAACTCACTCTGTGCCAATTGTATTTCTCAACTCAGATGGTGGGGACAGAAACTAAAGCTATTTATGTTCTTGTGTGTATACAAAAGATGAGCATTTTACTCATTCTTTATGAATATTTTTACTCTGGCTCAGGTACCCACCAGTCCATATTTGATAGATTTTATGGGGGTCCCCACGGAACCCAGAGGCCCTGTTTGGGCATCTTTCCTCTCTGATTCTGTTCCCTAGGCACTCTGGCTGTGTTTGCTTTCCTGGACTTCCAGTTCCACCAGCTTAACTCAGGTGCCTGGAATTTGCCTGCCTCTCCATGCATGCAGTACATTGTGGAAACTCTCTCCAGGGAGTATGAAATTCAAACATGGGGCTCACCTTGTTTGTTTTTCCATCTCAGGGTTTAGTGTCCTGCACTAATAGTGAATGTCTGACTGATTCTTTCATATTTTCAGGTTTTTTTTTTTTTCAGACGGGAGGGTAGATCTAGTCTGTCACTTCATTTTGGTCATAACTGAAATTGTGCTTTATGGTTTGAGTATATATATATATATATGTACACATATCTACATATATACATGCATATACACATATGTGTATATATATATATATATGCATTCATTCATTCTATTTAAAAGGAAGAGGGGGCAGAGAGAGAGAAAGAAAGAAAGAGTGAATTGATTTAATCCCATCTCACTTCCCAAATGCTCAGCATAGGTAGAGCAGGGGCAGGCTGTCTTAGAGCCAGGAACTTCAACTGGATCTCCCAGATGTTGCAGTAACCCAAGTACTTGAGCCATCTTCTGTTGCCTCCAGGGTGTGCATTAGCAGGACCCTGGATCAGGAGAAAAGGTAGGATTTGATCCCATGCACTCTGAAAATAGGATGCAGGCATCCCAAGTGGTGGTTTAATCCATTGTGCCACTATACCCACCACATGCACTTTCAGATATTATATTTTTAAAAATAAAAGCATTTTATTGACACATGTTTAGAAAGACATATCAATGCAATAGACTATTATATCCAAAATACACTCGAGTATGTACATATAAATTTAATATATGATAAAGGAGACCATTGATGTAAAAAAGCTGATTACTCAATGATATTGACGTAAATAAATTCTAAAAAATAAATTTGAACCATACTTGATAACCCAAGTCAAATTGTATTTCATGCATATCAACTATTTACACATAAGAAATAACACCTGAACTATACCAGCAGAAAGCATAAGTAAACATGTTGTAGTAATAGAATTGGGAAGATCTTCTAATAATGTTATAAAACCCAGAGACCATAAGTAAAAAAGATTGTTGAATTCAATCTCTATATCTTACATTTTGATTTCCTCAAATCACTATTTCATTTCTCCAGTTTATGGATTCTAGCCCTTCAAATATGTCTCCAGAGCTTATAAGTATTGTTGTATTGTCTTTTAAATAAATCATTTTCAGTTCTTGGTGCATGTATTCCTTATTTTTGTGGTGTTATTAATATTTAGTAGTTTATAACTGTATAATCTTTTAATTTCACTATAATTTTCCCACGAAAACAAATATATATATATTTATCACATATATAAAATATTATTTACTTTTGCTTCTCTTAATAATTATACATGATTTTCAAGAATTTGTGGGATTATAAACTGGAATTCTGAAACCACATTTTTAGTGACTTGAGATTCAGTACTCTCAGAGATGCAAGTTTCCATCTACACACACCCATGCTGAATTCCAAGTTCACTGGTCAGAATTTTTATTATTTCTGTGTCATGGGTGATATGGTCACTCTGGCTCCCTGGTTTAGTTAGATTTACAGCTTCTCCACATGTAAGTGCCAAGTATCTCAACTCCTTGTAAGACAGAAATATTAAGTCTGTAGTTCCAAGTGTGTATAACTACCTTAGATAGGTTTGCAAATTTTTAATCCTTAACTCCTATTTACACTGTGATCTTTAAGCTTTATCATTTTTATGGATATTAGATGAAGTATTTCCTTTATCTGCAGTTGTGTACTGTTTTTTTAACACTCTTCTAAATGAAGAATGGAAAGGGAAATTTACTTTGCCAGCTAACTCTATCAGATTGTCAAGAAGTCAGTATAGATTTTTATTTACAAGTTGTTATCATTTATTTAACATGAATAAAAAGCTAAAAATTAAAGTACAAAGGTCAGAATCAGATATGAGAGTCAAATGTATACTTGATGTTTAGAAGTGATACGGGAATAAAGCAATCCTGTGCTTTCTTGATGCTCTTCTCACTGCAGTATTTGAAATTTGTGTGCTTTGTGAGTTTAGTATATAAGCTAATGAAAATGTTATTCATCTGTATTTTTGTTCAGTGACCTTTGGATGTTATTTTATCAGTAACTAGTCTTATAAAAGATAAAATACTGCTAATAAGATATATTGACTTTCAATCACAAACTTGATCAGCTTCCTTAGGATTAACTGGAGACATTATTTTCAATTTCTTTTAGGTCAAGATTAGAAGGTAGCACTCACACATATGCCAGCAAGTAAGTATATTAGAAGGCCATTTTAAGATACATGTTGAAAACTAAGAATAAATTGGTAATCCAGTTGATTTCTAATTTTTTTAAAAAATATTTATTTATTTTGAAATGAAGAGAAGAGAAGAGAGGAGAAGAGAAGAGAAGAGAAGAGAAGAGAAGAGAAGAGAAGAGAAGAGAAGAGAAGAGAAGAGAAGAGAAGAGAAACACTTCTAACTGCTGCTGGTTCACTCTCCAGATGGCCACAACAGCAAGCACTGGGCCATGCTGAAGCCAACAGCCAGGAGATTCATCTGGGTTTCCAATATGGGTGGCACAGGCCCAATCACTTGAGCCGTGTTCCATTGCTTTCTCTTGGCCATTATCAGGGAGCTGGATCGGAAGTGGAACAACCAGGATTTGAACTAGCATCCAAATGAGTTACCTGCATTGACAAGTAGCAGCTTCACCTGCCACACCATAATGCTGGCCCCAATTTCTAAATGTATTTGAATACCCTCAAGTGGTAAAATAATGCAGTGACAAGCAGATTATTAATACATGGTAGTTTAGGGGCCAGTGCCATGGAGCCGTAGGTTAATCCTCTGCCTGCAGTGCTGGCATCCCATGTGGGCACCAGTTCTAGTCCCGGCTGCTCCTCTTCCTATCCAGCTCTGTGGTATGGCCTGGGAAAGCAGTTAGAAGATGGCCCAAGTCCTTGGGCCCCTGCACCCACGTAGGAGACCGGGAAGAAGCTCCTGGCTCCTGGCTTCAGTTCGGCCCAGCTCTGGCTGTTGCAGCCATATGGGGAGTGAACCAGCAGATGGAAGACCTCTCTCTTTCTCTCTCTGCCTCTACATCTTTGTAACTCTGCCTTTCAAATAAATAAATAAAAATCTTTAAAAAATATATGGTAGTTTTTGTTTCTAATAAATTAGCCATTCCTTCATTTAATGTTTATTGGAAGTCCAACCTGAGGAAACAAGGAATAAATTAGCTGCCTCTAACAGATAAGCTAAGTACAATTAGTAAAGAAAAGAATATAAAGTGCCTAGAAATTACTCATCTTGGGTTATGCAAATATAGTACCTGGGTAAGCAAGCAAATACTTGAAATTTGATAGGCTGTGTCAGAAATTATGAATCTAGATATATAAATTGCTATAATTGCTATGGGTTGAGGAGAACTAACTGTTCTATTTTTATCACCAGTAAATTGCATTGTGTCTCCATTAGTATTTCTTTGCTTTTTAACATGTAAAAATTGTTTATTTTTATGGAAAACAGTGAAATATTTAAACATATTTATTCAGTGTAAACTGATCAAAATAGGTAATCAGTATTATTAGCTTTTCATTTCATTACCCTTTTGTTATGTTTGGTGAATACAAGCTTGTTTCCAGCTCTTCAATCCCATATGTAAAGTATATTGTGAACTACAGTCACTCCACTCCACTGTGGAACACTTCATGTCACTTCTTCTAGCTAAAATTTTCTGGTACCTATTATCCACTTCCTTCTACACTCTTTCTAGTCTCTAGTAATCAGTATTATGAGATCATATTTACTTTTTAAAATTTCTACATATGAGAGAGAACTGTATTATTATCTTTCTGTGTCCTGGTAATTTTACTTAGTATAATGACCCCCTAGTTCCATCCAATATGCTGTGAATGGGATTCATTCTTTTTCAAGGGTGAATAATATTACATTGTGTATCCATACCACATTTATTTATTTAGCTATTCATCTGTTGTGGACTTCGACATTGATTCCATTGGCTTGACCATTGTGAATAATGATACAGTGAATGTTGAAGTACAGGTGTCTCTGTGATATGCTAGTTTAATTTCCTTCAGATATAGACCCAGAAGTGGGATACATAAGTCATGAGGTAATTCTGTGTTTAGTTTCTTGAGGACTCTGTATTGTTCTTCACAATGGCTGTTGTACTCTGCATTCCCTCTAAGGGGTGTAAATGTTCCCTTTTCCCTAAATCCTTGCCATTTGTTATTCTTATCTTTGTGATGAAAGCCATTCCAACAGGAGTGAGATGATATTTCATTCTAATTTTTTTAAAGGTTTACTTTATTTATTTGAGAGAGTTACATAGAGAGGTAGAGACACAGAGAGAGGTATTCCATCTGCTGGTTCACTCTCCAGATGGCTGAAACAGCTGGAGCTGCACTGATCCGAAGCCAGGAGCCAGGAGCTTCCTCTGGGTCTCCCACACAGGTGCAGGGGCCCAAGGATTTGGGCCATCTTCCACTGCTATCGCAGGCCACAGCAGAGAGCTAGATCAGAAGAGGAGCAGCTGGGACTAGAACCGGCGCCCATATGGGATGCCGGCTCTTCAGGCCAGGGCTTTCACCTGCTGCACCACAGCACCAGTCCCCTTCATTCTAATTTTTATTTGCATTTCCCTATTGGCTAATATAGTGAAGCTTTTTACACATTAGTTGACCATTTGTATTTTTCTGAGAAAAGTCTATTAAGATCTTTTGCCAATCATTAAACTGATTTTATGCTGAGTTTTTAATATATTTGATTAATAATTTTTCAGATGAATAGTTGGCAACTATTTTCTTTCAGTTGTCCCTTGACTATCTTGATTGTTCTTTTCTTAGTTTGATATAATCCCAGTTTATTTTTGCCTTTGTTGCCTGTACTTTTGGAGTCTTATGCTTAAAGTCCTTGCCTACACCAGTGTTTTGAAGTTTCATCATATGTTTTCATCCTATATATTTCATATGTTTTCATCTTATATTCATAATTTTAGGTTTTAGATTTAGGTTTCTGATGCATTTTGAACTTATCTGGCATGAGAGTTGTATGTGAAGGGATTCAATCTTCTGCTATGGATATTCTGTTTTCCAGAACCATTTAGTAAGAGATTGTGTTTTCTTCTATGTATGTTTTTGGCACTTGTGCTGAGAATTAGTTGGCTGAAGGTAAATGGCCTTACTTGTGAAATCTCTATTATTTTCCATTAGTGTGTGTGTCTTTTGTATCAGCACCATGCTATTTTGTTTACAATTACTCACTAGAGTTTCTTGAATTCCCATATTGCGATGCCTCAAACTTTTTGTTTATGATTTATTTCTTTGGGTAGTCAGGGTCTTTTATGGTTCTGCACTAATTTTAGTATTTTGTATAGTTCTTTAAAAATTATTATTGATATTTTAATGGGTATAACATTGGATCTGTGAATCACATTGGTAGTCATGGACATTTCAAGAATATAAATGCCTCCAATACATAAACATGTGAAACCTTTCCTCTTTTTATCTTTTCAATTTCTTTCATTAATATTTTGTAAAAATGATTGTAGCAGTTTTCACATACTTGATATAAATTTATGCTAAGGTTTTTTTAAGCTATTATGAATGAAACTGGATTTATGATTTATTTTTCAGTGAGTTTGTTACTTGTATATAAAAATGCTGTCGATTTTGCATGTTGATTTTGGATTATGAAGCTTTCCTGAATTCATTTCTTAGATGTAATGGTCTTTGTGTGGCGTCTTTAGGTTTAAATATGTAGAGAATGATGTCATCTGAAAATAGGCACAATTTGAATTCCTCATTTTCAATTTGTATGCCTTTTCTGCCTCTTTCTTTTTGACAAAATCTAGCATTATATTGAACAGGGGAAGTAAGACTATACATTCATGTCTGGTTTCAGATGCCAGAGTAATACTTTGTTTTACACATTTAATGTGGCATTAGCTATCTTTGTGTTATATATGTCCTTTATTATGTGGTGCTATGTTCCCTCTAAACCCAATTTGTTGCCTATTGTTATATAAATTTAGTCTTTTATTCTGTTGATGTCCTGCATTATATTTATTGATTTCCTTTTGTTAGCCATCATTGCATCTCTGGGGGAAATCCCACTTGCTCATGATAAATCATGTTTTTGATGTCTTGTTTGATTTGATTTGCTGGTATTTTGTTAACAGTTTTGAATCTCTGGTTATCAAGGAGATTGGTTTATATATAGTTTTCTTCTTTTGTTGCATACTTGTCTGGATTTGGTGTCAAGGTAATAATACTGGCCTTGAAGAATGTGTCTGTGTTTGCTCCTTTAATTAAAAAAAATATTTTGATTGGAATTGGTGTTACCTCTTACTTCAAAGTTTGGTTGAATACAGCATGAAAGTAATCTGGTCCTTGGCTTTTCTTCATTTGTAGACGTTTTATTATTGATTTGATAACACTACTCATTATTGGTCTGTTTAGGTTTCCTCTGTTTTAATGATTGAAATTTGGTGGGTTAAATATGTCCAGCAATGTATCCATTTCTTTTTTTTAAAGATTTATTTTTTATTTATTTGAAAGAGTTGCAGAGAGCGGTAGAGACAGAG
Organism: Oryctolagus cuniculus; assembly: GCF_051225735.1. Lineage (NCBI taxonomy): Eukaryota > Metazoa > Chordata > Mammalia > Lagomorpha > Leporidae > Oryctolagus > Oryctolagus cuniculus. Next base: position 91,707,581 of record NC_142868.1, on the reverse strand, counting down.
GGAGAGGTCTTCAATCTGCTGGTTCACTCCCCAGATGGCTGCAATGGCCAGAGCTGTGCCAATCTGAAGCCAGGAGCTAGGAGCTTCTTCCACGTCTTGCATGTGGGCACAGGGGCCCAAGGACTTGGGCCATCTTCTACTGCTATCTCAGGTCATATCAGAAAGCTGGATCAGAAGAGGAGCAGCTGGGACTCGAACCAGCATCATATGGGATTTCTGTGGTGTCAGTTGTGATATTTCCTTTTCAGCTGTCATTTTATCTATACATGCTATGCCTTTTCCTTTCTTGGTTAGTTTAGCTAAAGGCTTGTTGATAATATCTATCCTGTCAATAATCCAACTCTTTGTTTCACTGTTCTTCTTTCATTTATTTCTACTTTGATATGTGTTATATATTTTATTATACTAAATTTTAGTTCAGTTTGGTTTTGCTTTTCTAGGATGTGGAGTTGTGACCCAAGATTGTTTAATTGAAATCTTTCTATTTATGTAGATGCCTATTGTTATACAATTCCCTCCTCATACTGCTTTTGCTATATCTTATGAGTTCAATATATTGTGTGTCCATTTCTGTTTAGTTCAAGGACATTTTAATTTCTGAAATGACATTTTGTTTCAAAAGTATCTTTTCCAGGCTTTATGTTTTAATTTTTAAATTTTCTTTTGCTTTTTTATTTCTAGTTTTATTCCACGCTGGTCACAGAAGATACACAATATTATGTCAGGGTTTTTGAATTTGTTGAGTTGTTTTAGGGCCTACAACATGGCCTATCCTAGAGAATATTCTGGTGAAACTAATATACATTATAAAGGTGTTGAATAAAATGTTCTGTGAATGTCTGTTAGGTGCATGTGGTTTTTATCGTTGACTCTTTGTGTAGATGATCTGTCCATTGGAGAACATGGGGTGATGAAATCCCCCACTGTCATTGCATTGGAATTCATCTGTCTATTAATATTTGTTTTATAAAATTGAGTTTTCTGGATTTAGGTGTGCATATATATATATATATATAAAATGTTTAAATGTATACATATATTTGTTGAATCAATCCCTTGATCATTGTGTTGCGAATTTGTCTCTTTTTACAGTTTTTGCCCAAAAGTTTGTTTTATCTGATATAAGTGTAGCTACTGTTGTCTTTTTTATTTCTGTTCGTGTAGAATATCTCAGGTCTCACAGGGTATGTGCTGGTTAGGCTGCAATGTGGGCTGGTAGTTGACCAGCTTGAAACAGATAGGGCCCTCCAGATCCCACCAATAAGTGTGAGTTACTCCAGAGATTGTAACACTAACAGCCACAATACAAAAGCCATGAAATATGTAAGGGACTATCTTTGGTCTCAGTGACACTGAGGCTTGTGCTCAGGCTACCCTGTACCTTTAACAAAGAGATGCAGAAAGGGACTTACTCATGTCTGGTCCTCTGGGTTTGTGTTTCAGGTGCTTTAGGCACTGAGTCCTGAGAAACACAGGAGGAACTTCCTTAGATCATACACAGGCGCTGTGCCTGCAATTACACAGCTTCAGGGTGCTGAAGGGCCTGCTCTTTGCTGTGTGGATTTCTGTGACTCCAAAGGCTTCTGATGGCAGTGGAGATGCCTGCTGCTCCATAAGATGAAATGGAGTTTAGTAGTGGCTGTGCTCCAGTGGCTCAGGTCTAGGGCTTTGTTGAGGGAGGAACAATGTATATGCATTTTTGGAGAGAAGCAGTGTTAGCTTTCTAGAGTAAATTTAAAGACAGTGAGGACTGTAGAATTTTCCTGTAGTTATGGCTGCCAGTCTGTGGCAGTGACTGGATTTGTGGAGCTCTCTGTTTACTTTTTGTCAGTAAGGTGGAGTTCCCCAGACCTAGGAGCCACAGGTAGGAGTTGTGGCATGCTTTGTTCCTCCATGCTGGGTTTCTGAGTCTCTGTTCTGTTTAGAGTCCTGGTTACTTACTGATTGGATTTTCCCTTCAGTCTTCTGGAAGTGCAGTCCCTTCTTTGGTCTGGTTCTTCTTTGTCTCCCATTCTTCATATTCTGTCTCTGAATTTCTCCATGTTTCTTAGTTTGTCTTCCAACTATCATTTTTGTGGTGTTTTCTCTAAACAATTTTAAATTCAGAAAGTCTTTTTTTCAGGGATTTTATTTCTTATTTAATAGATTATGTTCCCTTTTTTAACTTCTATAGAAATGTAAGCTTTTTTTTTTCAAGCTTTCCTATTCTTATATTTTTTTACTTTCATGTTATCTCTTAGAGGCTTTTCCTTTTTAAGTCATTAAGTGGCAATGATTGTCTCTTGAGAATTCTGCATGTCCTATATTGCAGATGATGTCTTGTTGTGGAGCTTATATTTTGTCTTCCAGTTTTCACAAAAATGAGTGTTCATGGGGAGCATGAATTAGTGTTCTGGGTCTGTACTTGGAAAAGACTTATGGTTCCTAATTTACCATGTATTGTATTTCCATATGTATCCCTTAGCTGATTTAAATAGCTATACTATAGCTTGTGAGACATAAGAATATCCTCCATTTAATACACTAAAGTGGAATAAATCTTTAAAAACAAGTTTTACTGTTAACTCTCATAATACAACTCTCTGAGGGCAGAGGTCCTGCATGAGAAGTTAGTGCACAGTGACTCCTGTTGTTGATCAACACACTTATGTATGATGTCAGTGATCACCCAAAGCTCTTGACATGAGCTGCCTAGGATATGGAGGTCTTCTAAGTCCACAAACTCCATCAGTATTTAGACAAGTCATCAGCAAAATGGAAGTTCTCTCCTTCCTTCAGAGAAAAGTACCTGCTTCTTTGATGACCACTTCCTTCATGTAGGATGCTTTTTGCCACAGTGTCTTGGCTTTCCATGCCTGAAATGCTTTCATGGGATTTTCAGCCAGACCAGAATGCCTTAAGGGCTGATTCTGAGGTCAGAGTGCTACTTAAAGTGATAGTCATTATATGAGTCTGCTGTGTGGACTGCTTCCCAGGTTGGAGCCCTTGCTCCCTTTTAAATCTATCTATTATTGTTACCAAACACTTAATCCTATCCATATGATCACTTTAACACTTAAAATGCTATTTTACCACCCAGCTTAAGGGGATTTGGGGGCCCCATGGCAAGTTTTTAAACTGTACCCTTAGAAGTAAGTCCATAGGAATGCATGCAGAACTATACGGTTTTACAGGTACAAACTTCATACATTTCATAATTACAACTTTAGGAACATGGTGATTCTTCCTACCATGCCCACCCTCCCACCCATATTCCCACCACCTTCCTCCTCCCTGTCTTATTCCCAATCTTATTTTTTACTAAGATCTATTTTCAATTAACTTTGTACACATATGATTGTCTCTGTTAAGTAAAGAGTTCAACAGATAGTATGAAAAAAAAACTGTTCCTCTATAGTCTAGACAGGGGCTGTTCAATGTCATTGCTTCTCGAAGTGTCAGTTTTACTTCTACAGATCTTTTTAAAAAAAATTTGTCACAATTTTATTAAATGTGGAATAGGATGGGGAATTAATCTGCTAGCACATTCTTCTTTCTTATCTAGCAGTCAGTGCAGTCACAACCTATAGTTATTTATTTCTTAATGGATTAAACATCAGGTTTCAACAAAGCCTGAAGAAGACTTTCAAATTCACGCAGGTATTCTATGCTGGGAAGTAGCAAATCTGTTTTCCTGCTCTGCTTCCTAGTTGCTTATTTGCATATCCTAATTTAGCAATTAAAATGCTCAAAAAGAGTTATAAAAGAGTTATTACAGATTATAAGATATTGAATATTCATTCTTTATGGTCTTTATTTGTTAATATTATTTTGGAAGCATTAATTTTACTCTCATTTTGATACAGATCAGAAAGCAGCAGCCATGCTGTTACCAGCAAGTAAGTAAATTAGGAGGTATTTCTTAGAATCAGTGTGTGCTAAAAATCAAGATAAATACTAATAATTAAGAATTAATTGCACCATAGGTTTTAAAATTATACATCTAAAAACAACCTAGTTGTTCTTGCCAATCCAGTCATAAGTGAATACTTGTTTAAATGAATCTCTCTTTTCTTTCCTTCAGCTTATTATATAGTGTATTGGGAGCTTAGATTTGGGAAATAATTGGTTATGTGAGTGATGGAATATGGTCATGCATAAGAAGAATTCTTCTGTACTTTTATCCTTGTGTTCACATAGGAAATGTTTACTTCTTTATTTGGTGTCTCTTCAAGTAGAATCTCAATATGTACACTCATGAACAACTGAGTCAATGTCTTTCCCAATCAGTTGAGAAGAATTTTCCCAATAAAAAACATTATAAGGGACTAAGAATTCTATGCATTCCCAAGTCTCTCAGTCTTACAAAGTAGTATTCACTAGATCCCTTTCCATTCCCTAAAAGGTGCATGTCTCTGTCTAATAATCTGAATAAGATTATAATTTCTCAGCCCCAACAGTGATGGGGTTTGTGTCTTTCTGCAGGTGTAAAATATTTTGTATTTTCCCACCTAGGTTCTCTGATTTACAGTCCTTATTTTTCTGTTTAGGGGACTGATGATATTTCTTCTAGGTTTCTCCAGGTTCACTACCATTCCAAAGCACACCAAATCTACAGGGCAAGCTCTCTAAGCAGCACACCTAGATTGTATGGTATCATTTATTCCAGAAATTTCCCCTTTGAGTAAGAATGTTTAAATCTCTTATCCTTGATCTCTTCTCATTGTGATCTTTTCTTTACTCTTAAACTTTGGAATTAGTTTCATCAAACTAATAATATTGATTTTTGTTATCCCTGTCATTATTTTGAGAAAAAGAGTTGTCACACAGTGCTTGAACACAGCATGTCTCAAGGTTCTTTTCCTCACCATGGGCCTGATTAATTAGTATTCTACCATTTCAGAAAAAGACCAGGTTTATCTTCCTCAGCATTGTATAAACAGCATGTAGCATCATATTTGGATTGTGCTGAATCATCAATAAATATTTGTTGAATGAATGGCTACCATTGATCCTCACACACATGGGGTAGACAAACAAAAACACAAAGTTATATGGGTATGCATTCACAAGTGCAGACAAGTAACATACAAACCACATATCTTCGATATTATAATTTCCCTCATTTTTCCTATCTTTTTGTAATATCAGTGATCCTGAAACCTTGTTAACATAACTAAACACTTCTAGAATTCTTATTCAGTTATATCAAATGAGGGATGATAACATCCCCCATAGGAGAATGTTGACTCACTGGCTAGTCTTCTTGGTTAACATGCTGAGGAAAACATTTTTAGGGTAATTATCTAATTTTTAATCATATCACTTGAAACTGACGCTGTGGTTAATTGACATAATATCCACTATAGTTTTCAGATCATATGTTTAGAATACTTGCATGGAAAGTCAGTGGGAAAGGTTGTTGAAGCCAAAAAATGCAGAGATTGGATGAATTTGGGTGATATTAGTACTGTCTTAATACAATTAACCTTTTAAATGTCTAAATTCTATCAACATTTCAAATCATTTCCTAAGTAACAGAAGAATTTTAAATCATTTAATAAAAAAACTTTAAATATTAATTTCCAATACTTCTCTAATTTGGCTTTTAGCTTCCAGGTTTTTATCCACAGGACCCAACCTTTGATTAGTCACCATTATTATTAAGACTGTATATTCAATAATTTTTTATAAGATGTTTATCAACTGCATCACTCACCTGTTCATTCTTGAATATAATTATTTTTAATTCTTGGTTAATTTTCTGAAGTAAAACACTTGATATTTGTTAGTATCTATTTTTTTAACTTTTATTTAATGAATATAAATTTCCACAGTATACCTTATGGATTACAATGGCTTCCCCCCCCCCATAACGTCCCTCCCACCCGCAACCCTCCCCTTTCCCACTCCCTCTCCCCTTCCATTGACATCAAGATTCATTTTCAATTCTCTTTATATACAGAAGATCAGTTTAGCATATATTAAGTAAAGATTTCAACAGTTTGCACCCACATAGAAACACAAAGTTGTGGGGAGCAACCCGGACTGGACTGAGTTACTGGAATTAAGACTTATTCTATGCATCTGCTCTCCCACAATATGGCGCTGGGAGAGAAGAAAACAGCTTCTACGCAGCTGCCTCTTGCCAACTTGAGTGATGACATCCAGGAGCTGATCCTGCTCCTGATTGGAGGAGAGCAGCATACTCGGTGTGTGGGCAGCCAAGTTGGGATTGGCGGAGGAGGACTATAAAGGAGGAGAGAGACGGCATGCACCAGGAACATCTAAGAGGAACACCTGAGGAACATCTGAGCAGCCCCTGAGAGAGCCGGCCGGCGGTGTGCCACTCCCCTGCAGAAGTGGGGAAAGTGGCTAGGGGGAACTGCCCTTCCACGGAGGTGGAAGGGATGGTAGCCAACCCAGGAAGAACCAGCAGCAAACCCGGGAAGGGCCGAGCAGACAAAAGAACAACGCAGGGTCCTGTGTCGTTCCTCCACGAAGAGGGGGAGCGACATAATGGTGCCGTGACTCGGATAGGAAACCCAGGAGGGAAGAAGCAAGAAGAAGTGGGAAAATACCGGAGAGAGAGACTAGTAAAGAGCCTAGGGAAAAGCTGGACAGAAAATGTGCCGGAAGAAGCTATCGGAAGCCTAGGCATAGACTCGGATACGGACTGTGGGAAAGAAGTTAGGATTTAAAGTGAAAGCAAGAAGAAACTTAGACTCAGATATGGACTGCAGGTTGAAAGTGAAAGTGAAACCTATAAGAAACTTAGACTTGGATACGGACTGTGGGGAGAGGCCAGGAGAAATGAGGGAGGAATATTGTTGGAAGAAAACTTAGGGAAACATACCGGGTAGAGAAAAATGTTAGGAAGGATGAAGCCGTGAGTGCAGGCTGAAGCAGAGACGTAAGCTATCTTGGGATTCTTCAGGTCAGCCCGGGGAGCAAAAGGCGAAAATCTGGAACCAGAGGCAGAGACGTGGGCCGCCAGGTTGGAATTCGCCAGGTTAGCCCAGGGAACTTGGACTGAATGCTGGTGGCGGAAATGTGAGCTACGCTGTGTGATTTGCGGAAGCTGCCGCGTGCAGAGAGAGCACGGGGCGTGAATAGATAGGGAACGCGGGGCTGGCGCGAGGCTGTGGTGCAGGCGCGAAGGGCGTGGAGACCGCAGACTGTGCGCGCGAAGCCGAGCCGCGCAGACCTGGGAGCCCGCCGCAGGGCAGGCACCGGGAGGCCGCGCAGATGAGAGAAGCGCGGGCTGAAGCGGCTCAGAGCCAGGAAGCCGCCAAGAAGCAGCCTCGGGGCGGGCGCCGGGAAGCCGCAGGGATAAGAGAAACAGAGGTTTAGAAGTAAAATGAGAGAAATAGGAATGCTGGTAGATAGAAGTAAAATGGGAGAGATAGGAATGCCTGGAGATAGAGAAATGGAGAAAAATAAGGCCTCCCTCAACATGGCAATGAGAGAGCTTGGATTCGGTCTGCCTGATTAGTAAGGTGGTAAGCACCAGCAGGCAGCTCGACCAGAGTATGAGCTGCAGGTCACCGAAGATAGGCACGAATCAACACCAATAAGTCTCCCCACAATACGGCAATGAGAAGGCTTGGATTCGGTTTGCCTGATAGGGCTTGTAAGCACCTGCAGGCAGTTCTAGCAGGGAAGAGCATGCGCTGCAGGGCACCGAACACAGGCACGCATCAGCGCCTAAAAACCTCCTCACAACATGGCGAAGAGAGGACCCGGATTCGGTTTGCCTGATTGATAGGACTTGTAAGCACCTGTGGGCAACTCTAGCAAGCAGAGCAGAGTGTGCGCCGCGGGGCACCGAAGACAGGCGCTTATCAACGCCAAAAAATAAAAAGAAAGGGGGATCTGTGGGGAGCAACCCGGACTGGACTGAGTTACTGGAATTAAGACTTATTCTATGCATCTGCTTTCCCACAATATGGCACTGGGAGAGAAGAAAACAGCTTCTACGCAGCTGCCTCTTGCCAACTTGAGTGATGACATCCAGGAGCTGATCCTGCTCCTGATTGGAGGAGAGCAGCGTACTCGGCATGTGGGCAGCCGAGTTGGGATTGGCGGAGGAGGACTATAAAGGAGGAGAGAGACGGCATGCACCAGGAACTTCTAAGAGGAACACCTGAGGAACATCTGAGCAGCCCCCGAGAGAGCCGGCCGGTGGTGTGCCGCTCCCCTGCAGAAGTGGGGAAAGTGTCTAGGGGGAACCACCCTTCCACGGAGGTGGAAGGGACGGTAGCCAACCCAGGAAGAACCAGCAGCAAATCTGGGAAGGGCCGAGCAGACAAAAGAACAACGCAGGGTCCTGTGTCGTTCCGCCATGAAGAGGGGGAGCGACAAAAGTGAACAATACTGTTTGAGTACTAGTTATAGCATTAAGTCTCAATGTACAGCACATTAAGGACAGAGATCCTACATGAGGAGTAAGTGCACAGGACTCCTGTTGTTGACTTAACAAATTGACACTCTTGTTTATGGCATCAGTAATCACACTAGGCTCTTGTCATGAGTTGCCAAGGCTATGGAAGCCTTTTGAGTTCACCAACTCTGATCATATTTAGGCAAGGTCGTAGTCAGAGTGGAAGTTCTCTCTTCCCTTCAGAGAAAGGTACCTCCTTCTCTGATGACCTAATCTTTCCACTAGGATCTCAATCGTGGAGATCTTTCATTTAGGTCATTTTTTTTTTTTGCCAGAGTGTCTTGGCTTTCCATGCCTGAAATAATCCCAGGGGCTTTTCAGACAGATTCGCATGCCTTAAGGGCTGATTCTGAGGCCAGAGTGCTGTTTAGGACATCTGCCATTCTATGAGTCTGCTGTGTATCTCGCTTCCCATGTTGGATCGTTCTCTCCATTTTTTCTTCTATCAGTTAGTATTTGCAGACACTATTTTTGTTTATGTGATCCCTTTGGTTCTTAGTCCTATCATTACAATCAATTGTGAACAGAATTTGATCACTGGGACTAGTGAGATGGCATTGGTACATGCCACCTTGATGGGATTGAATTGGATTCGCCTGGTATGTTTCTAACTCTACTGTTTGAGGTAAGTCAGCTTGAGCATGTCCCAAATTGCACATCTCTTCCCTCTCTGATTCCCACTCTTATATTTAACAGCGATCACTTTTCAGTCAAGTTTCAACACTTAAGAATAACTGTGTATTGATTACAGTATTCAACAAAAGTATTAAGTAGAATAAACAAAAAAAAATACTAAGAGGGACAACGTATTAAGTTGTTCATTAACAGTCAGGGCAAGGGCTGATCAAGTCACTGTTTCTCATACTGTCCTTTTCTCTTTAACAGGTTTCCTTTTTGCTGCTCGGTTAGTTGTCACCCATCAGGGAGAACATATGCTATTTGTCCCTTTGGGACTGGCTTAGTTCACTCAGCATGATGTGTTCCAGATTCCTCCATCTTGTGGCAAATGACCGCGTTTCATTGTTTTTGACTGCTGTATAGTATTCTATAGAGTACATGTCCCATAACTTCTTTATCCAGTCTAGTGATGATGGGCATTTGGGTTGGTTCCAGGTCTTAGCTATTGTGAATTGAACTGCAATGAACATTAAGGTGCAGACAGCTTTTTTTGTTTGCCAATTTAATTTCCTTTGGGTAAATTCCAAGGAGTGGGATGGCTGGGTTGTATGGTAGAGTTATATTCAGGTTTCTGAGGAATCTCCAGACTGACTTCCATAGTGGCTTGACCAGTTTGCATTCCCACCAATAGTGGGTTAGTGTCACTTTTTCCCCACATCCTCGCCAGCATCTATTTTTGGTAGAATGTGAGCCATTCTAACTGGGGTGAGGTGAAACCTAATTGTGGTTTTGTTTGCATTTCCCTGATTGCTAGTGATATTAAACATTTTTCATGTCTCTGTTGGCCATTTGGATTTCCTCTTTTGAAAAATGTCTATTGAGGTCCTTGGCCCATCTCTTAAGTGGGTTGTTTGTTTTGATGATGTGGAGTTTCTTGATTTCTTTGAAGTTTCTGGTTGTCAACCCTTTATCTGTTGCATAGTTTGCAAATATTTCTTCCCATTCTGTCGGTTGCCTCTTCACTTTCCTGACTGTTTCTTTTGAAGAATAAAAACTTCTCAAATTCATGCAATCTCAAATGTTAATCTTGGCTTTGGCTGCCTGTGCTTCCGGGGTCTTTTCCAGGAAGTCTTTGCCAGTACCTATATCTTGCAGGGTTTTTCCAATGCTCTCTAATAATTTGAACGTGTTCGGTCGTAGAATTAAGTCTTTAATCCATGTTGAGTGAATTTTTGTGTAAGGTGAAAGGTAGGGGTCTTGCTTCATGCTTCGGCACGTGGACTTCTAGTTTTCCCAGCACCATTTATTGAATAGACTGTCCTTACTCCAGGGATTGGTTTTGGATCCATGATCAAATACAAGTTGGCTGTAGTGTTTTGGATTGATTTCTGGTGTTTCTGTTCTGTTCCATTGGTCTATCCATCTGTTTCTGTACCAGTACCATGCTGTTTTCATAACAACTGCCCTGTAGTATGTCCTGAAATCTGGTATTGTGATGCCTCCGGCTTTGTTTTTGTTGTACAAGATTGCTTTAGCTATTCGAAGTCTCCTGTGTCTCCATAATAATTTCAGCATCATTTTTTCCAGATCTGAGAGGAAGGTCTTCAGTATCTTGATTGGTATTGCAATGAATGTATAAATTGCTTTTGGGTGAATGGACAATTTGATGATATTGATTCTTCCAATCGATGAGCATGGAAGATTTTTCCATTTTTTGGTATCCTCTTCCATTTCTTTCTGTAAGGTTTTGTCATTTTCATCGTAGAGATCTTGAACGTCCTTAGTTAAGTTTATTAGAAGGCATTTGATTGTTTTTGTAGCTATTATGAATGGGATTGATCTTAGAAGTTCTTCCACAGCCATGGCATTGTCTGTGTATACAAAGGCTGTTGATTTTTGTGCATTAATTTTATATCCTGCTACTTTGCCAAACTCTTCTATGAGTTCCAATAGTCTCTTAGTAGAGTTTTTTGGGTCCCCTAGATAAAGAATCATATCATCTGCAAAGAGGGATAGTTTGAGTTCTTGCTTCCCAATTTGCATCACCTTAATTTCTTTTTCTTGTCTAATGTCTCCAGCTAAAACTTCCACAACTATATTGAATAGCAGTGGTGAGAGTGGGCATCCCTGTCTGGTACCAGATCTCAGTGGAAATGCTTCCAGGTTTTCCCTATTCAATAGGATGTTGGCCATGGGTTTTTCATAAATTGCTTTGATTGTATTGAGGAATGTTCCTTCCATACCCAGTTTGCTTAGAGTTGTCATTGTGAAAGGGTGTTGAATTTTATCAAATGCCTTCTTGGTGTCTATTGAGATAATCATATGGTTTTTCTCCTGCAGTCTGTTAATGTGGTGTATCACATTGATTGATTTGCGCACATTAAACCATCCCTGCATACCAGGGATAAATCCCACTTGGTCTGGGTGGATGATCTTTCTGATGTGTTGTTGCATTCTATTGGCCAGAATTTTATTGAGGATTTTTGCATCTATGTTCATCAAGGATATTGGTCTGTAATTCTCTTTCAATGCTGCATCTCTTTCCGGCTTAGGAATTAAGGTGATGCTGGCTTCATAGAAAGAATTTGGGAGGATTCCCTCTTCTTCGATTGTTCTGAATAGTTTGAGAAGAATTGGAGTTAGTTCTTCTTTAAATGTCTGGTAGAATTCAGCAGTGAATCCATCTGGTCCTGGGCTTTTCTTTGTTGGGAGTGCCTTTATTACGGTTTCAATTTCTGTTTCAGTTATGGGTCTATTTAGGTTTTCTGTGTTTTCATGGTTCAATTTAGGTAAGTTGCATGTGTCCAGGAATCTATCCATTTCTGATAGGTTTCTCTGTTTGTTGGCATACGGGTCCTTGTAGTAATTTCTGATGATTCTTTTTATTTCTGTGGTGACTGTTGTTACGTTTCCTTTTTCTTCTCTGATTTTATTGATTTGGGTCTTTTCTCTTCTTTTTTTTAGTTAGTTGGGCCAATGGGGTGTCAATTTTGTTTATTTTTTCAAAAATCCAGCTCCTCGTTTGGCTGATTTTTTGTAATGTTTTTTTGGATTCAATCCTGTTGATTTCTTCTCTGATTTTAATTATTTCTCTTCTCCTACTAGATTTGGGTCTGGTTTGCTGTAGGTTTTCTAGATCCTTGAGGTGTATTGAAAGCTCATCTATTTGGTGCCTTTTCAATTTCTTGATGTAGGCACCTATTGATATAAACTTTCCTCTTAACACTGCTTTTGCTGTATCCCATAAGTTTTGGTTTGTTTTTTTGTTAACCTCATTTACTTCCAGGAAATTTTTGATTTCTCTTTTAATTTCTTCTATGATGAGCCGGCGCCATGGCTCAATAGGCTAATCCTCCATATTGCGGCGCCGGCACACCGGGTTCTAGTCCCGGTCGGGGCGCCGGATTCTGTCCCGGTTGCCCCTCTTCCAGGCCAGCTCTCTGCTATGGCCAGGGAGTGCAGTGGAGGATGGCCCAGGTGCTTGGGCCCTGCACCCCATGGGAGACCAGGAAAAGCACCTGTATCCTGGCTCCTGCCATCGGATCAGCGCGGTGCGCCGGCTGCAGCGGCGGCCATTGGAGGGTGAACCAACGGCAAAGGAAGACCTTTCTCTCTGTCTCTCTCTCTCTCACTGTCCACTCTGCCTGTCAAAAATAAAAAAAAAAATTTCTTCTATGACCCATTGCTCATTCAGCACCATGTTGTTCAATCTCCATGTGTTTGCATATGCTCTAGAATTCCTGAGTTGCTAATTTCCAGCTTCATTCCTTTATGGTCTGAGAAGCTGCGTGGTATGATTCTAATTCTTTTGAATTTGCTGAGACTTGCTTTATGGCCTACTATGTGGTCAATCCTAGAGAAGGTTCCATGTACTGCTGAGAATAATGTGAAGTCTTTAGATGTAGGATTGAAAGTTCTATAGATATCTGTTAGATCCATTTGGGCTGTAGTGTCATTTAAATCTACTGTATCCTTGTTGATCTTCTGTCCTGTTGATCTGTCTATTTCTGAGAGTGGAGTATTGAAGTCCCCCAGTACTATTGTATTGGGGTCTAAGTCTCCCTTTAAGTCCCTTAACAAATCTTTTAAGCAGTGCTCTGTAATTAGGTGCATATACATTGATAATTGTTATATCTTCCTGTTGAATTGATCCCTTCATCATGATATAGTGTCCCTCTTTGTCTCTCTTAACAGTTTTTGTGGTAAAGTTTATGTTGTCCGATATTAAGATGGCTACGCCTGCTCTTTTTTCATTTCTGTTGGCATGGTATATCTTTTTCCAGCCTTTCACTTTCAGTCTGTATGCATCTTTGTTGGAAAGATGTGTTTCTTGTAAGCAGCAAATAGATGGGATTTGTTCCTTAACCCAGTCATCCAATCGGTGTCTTTTAACTGGAGAGTTCAGGCCATTAACATTCAATGTGACTATTGATAAGTAGTAACTTTGCCCTGCCATTTGCCAAAGATATTTTCTAATATATGTTTTGAACTTCCTGTGATCTTTTGCTGTGAGTTTTCCTTCGTTTACCTTCTTTCATATTGATGACCATGTTTCTGTGTTTCTGTGTGTAACACATCTTTAAGCACCTTTTGCAGGGTTGGACGAGGGGCGAGAAATTCTTTCAATTTCTGTTTGTTGTGAAAGGTCTTTATTTCACCTTCATTCACAAATGAGAGCTTGGCAGGATATAATATTCTGGGCTGGCAGTTTTTCTCTCTTAGTACCTGGGCTATATCTCGCCATTCCCTCCTAGCTTGTTGGGTTTCTGATGAGAAGTCAGCTGTGAGTCTGATTGGAGATCCTCTGAGCGTAATCTGACGTTTCTCTCTTGCACATTTTAGGATCTTTTCTTTATGTTTCACTGTGGTGAGTTTGATTACAACATGATGTAGTGAGAATCTCTTTTGGTCACGTTTATTAGGGGTTCCATGAGCTTCCTGTACTAGGATGTGTCTGTCCTTCTGAAAACCTGGGAAATTTTCTGCTAGCATCTCACTAAAAAGGTCTTCTAATCCTTTCTCGCTCTGCATGCCTTCAGGAACTCCTAGAACCTGAATGTTGGTTTTTTTAATAGTATCCTGAAGATTTCTGAAAATATTTTTTTAGATTTCTAATTTCCTCTTCTTTTCTTTGGTTTGACTGTATATTTTCCTGTTCTCTGTCTTCTAAGTCCAATATTTTCTCTTCTGCTTCATTCATTCTGTTTTTAAGGCTCTCTAATGTGTTTGTCATTTGATCATTTGAATTCTTCATTTCATTATGATTTCTCATCACTATCACAGTTTCATGTTCTACTAGTTGTTTCATTTCATTTTGATTCCTCCTTAATATTTCATTTTCATGAGAGAGATTTTCTATCTTGTCCAGTAAGGATTTCTGTAGTTCAAGAATTTGTTTTCGTGAACTTCTTAATGTTCTTATCAATTTTTTGAGATCTGCTTCTTGCATTTCTTCTATCTCATCATCTTCATAAACTTGAATTGGGGTGCCTATTTCATTTGGGGGCGTCATAGTTTCTTCCTTGTTCTTGTTACCTTGGTTTTTATGTTTGTTGTTTGTCATATTGGAGATATTCTTTGGTTTCTTCGGTGTGGTGTTTCTTCTCGTTATACTGTGACTCTAGATTAAATGGACTGTCTGCTTTTGATGGATCCTTAGAGGATGTGATGGGTGTGGCCAGAGAGCTCTGTTTGGTTCTTCAGGGTTAAGGGTGTGCCAAAGGTGACTCACCCAGATTGTTCTCTCGCTCGCTTGCTCTCTCTCTCTCTCTCTCTCTCTCTTTTATGACTCAGTTGGAAAGTAATTCCACACAGCTGAGTGGGATTGAGGGTAGTTGATGTATGAAATCTGGCCCCTGTGGGTATTTCTCTGCTTACCCCTGGGACCACAGAAAGAGTTTATGCAGCTCTCAGTGTGGTCTCAAGTTTCTCCACAGTCTCTCACCAGTTTGCCCAGGTTACCATGTTTGTGTACTCGGTGAGTTCTCTCGCCCCCCCCCTCAGATTTTCACAGTCTCTGTTCATTAGCTCCACACTTTCACTAACTAGGTCTTAACTTCCTGTTATTTCTCCCCACCAGAGTCAGGTTTTTCTGCTTGGCTAATGGCAGGCACCTCTCTACATATGTAAAATGGCGCCTGCTCTTTGTCTTGCTGGGCTTTGTAAGGTGAGTGGAGAGAGAGGTTAATGTCCGTGCTGGTTCCCCTTATTTGTTCATTTTTTCTCTTCTCCAGTCAGCATGGTGAACTTTCCCCTGTGGGGCTTCAGGCCTCGTTCCCTGTGGGCTCTTTCTGCCTTTCCCTGCCAAAGTCTCGGGTTACTGAGGTCTTTTTGTCTCATCTCCCCTTCCTGCGCTGGCACGGCTTGGCGGGGGCTCGGCTTCCATGCGGTGGGCGACCTTGCTTTCCCTGTAGGTCCTCCGTGTCACATCCACTAGATCCAGAAGAGTTTCCTCTGCAATTTTTTCCTGAGCCTTTTCCTGAGGCTACAGTAATTCCACTTTTATTAAACTATCTTTTCCCGGACTATCGGTGCGCACCCTCACTATTCCACCATCTTGGCTCACCCCAGTATCTATGTTTTACGAACATTTTCTGTTAAGTGCCTGAACATGACTCTTCTTTTAACATGCATTTTTGAATGGTGGCTTATCTGGTTACAGATTCTTAGTTGAGAGTCATTTTTCTGAAACATTTAAGAAATATTCTGTTGTTATACCCTTTACAGTAATTGATGATATTTCAGTTGTCAACCTGATTATTTTTCCCTATTAATGTGTGAGTTTTATAGATAGCTTGTAGCTTCCTCTTTGCTGTAAATAATTTGCTATTTTTTACTTTAATATTTTTAATGAAGAAAAGCAGAGAGGTAATGAAAAAGGGAGCTGTTCCATCTTCTGGTTCACTCCTCATATGCCCAGAAGAGTCTGGTCTCAGCCAGGCTGAAGTCAGGAACCTGGAATGCAATCCAATGTGGTTGACAGCAACCCAAGTATTTGAAGCATCATCTGCTGCCTGTCAGATTATGCATTATCAGGAATCTGGATTATAAGTGGAAGAGCCTGGACTTGAACAAGGCATATTGACAGGGATTCAGGCATCCCAAGAAAATTCTTAACCATGACACCCCATGCTCACCTCCTCATTTATTTTAAAGTAGGTTGGTTGGAGCCTGTTTCAGGGACAGTGCCAGTGACCATAGCCAGGCAACTGGTAGTGCCTTGTCTCACATTACATTAGTTTTTTGCATATCTTGGTAAGGCTCTTCTATAAAGTGCGATTGATATCCATTTTTCCTGTGGACTAGAACCTCCAACGTGAGTGTAATTTCCAGTTAATCTGGAGGGTCTTAGATACTTATTAGGTTATGAAAGAAAGAAATGCTGCCCCATTGCTACTGTGAATTTGCTAGGTAGTGCCAACTGCAGGATGATTTCCTTGAGGCTGGATTTGACCACTTCACTGGCCTTCTCTATTTGGATGGTGTAGGCATCTGCACAGCCAGAGAATGTGGCCAAAAATACTCGTAAGTATGAGACATTCCCTGAAGCTCAGGGCATTTAGGTGAGAGCAACCTGCCCATCTTCAGTAGAATAAGAACATTTATGTTGAGTTCCCTTTTAGCTGGAGTGGGCGGAGACTTGTAATTGTTCTTTGGATTGCTTTTGGTGGAGATCATGCATTTTTAGATGAATTGCTGAATAGTTTTTCTTTTGTAAATTGGGTCCCATGATACACTTGTGTACACGTTACAACATGGTATGTCAATTATAATGGACACTCTCACAAATGTACTGTAGCATAGTTTGTAATAGCATTTCGGAATGAAGATAACTGCCTGTGCATTGCATTTGCAAACTGAAGAATTTTGATTGGGAGGAAAACTTTGTTTTTTAGCTCTTTCTTAGTCTTATTCTCAACATATTGGTTCATCTATTTTTAGGCAGATCAATCTGGGAGAGAAGGGACCCAGATATAGACTGATAGTCCCTGCTTTTATCTGCTATTTTCTAGTTTGTTCAGCAAGTTGATTTCCCTGAATTGTTTGGGACTCTTTGATGACCTAGATAATGACTTTTAGCCCCTATTAAGTGATTTATGAACAGGTTTAAAGAATTGTAGAATTTCATGAGCATGTTTTAAGTCTTTATTCCCTGAGTGAGGAACTCTCCTTTTAAATTGCTCCTGGATATGCCTTGAGTTGGTTTTTCACCTGATTTCATTCTGTCTGATGGAGAGGTAGTAAAGGCAATAATTTTTTGCTTTTTGTGTTGAGCTCCATTGCATTAGGACTCTGGCCTCAAAGGTCTCCTATAAAGTTATTATCACATCCTGGCATGACATTTAAATTGTCCATGAAACTGATTTTTCCTATGAAGAGTTCCAGGTTTGGCCCTGTCAAGGGCTGCTCTGTGAGACAAGATCAACTGGAGTAGACTAATTCTCCCTTAACCATTCTGTGTGAAGGAAGTTCTGTTCTTTGACAAGTGTTCCTTTAGGCACTATTTGAGAATTCCAAGCCTGTTCTGGGGGAAACTCAAAGTTGACTTTCTTGATGAAAAAGTTACTTGAACATTTAAATTTTCATAAGAGGTAGGCTCACCCTAGGAGAGGATAGGATATTTTGACATAAAAAAACTGTGTTATAAGACACAGTCCCCCAATTTGTATTCTAATGGTTCTAAGAATGCTCAATTTTATATTTTCCCAATATACCCACATGTTAAGAATAGACTGAATGTTCTTGTGAGAGAGTGGGGTTTTTACAGCTGAATAGGATTCTCCATTATCTACTAAGAAGTCAGCAATTTTTCTCCACTCTCAGTTTTACCCAGGGCTCTTATGCAGAAATCCAAATTGTCTGTTCTAAATGTATTTAAACCCCCGGTGCCTCATTTATCATTTGAATACTTTAAAAAATTTATAAGCCTTGAGCATTTTTATTTAAAGAACTTCTGGTCCATCTTTTTTCCCCCAATCAAGTCAGAATTTAATTACACACAGGAGCAACTCACAGTGATCCAAGAAACAAAAACAAAAAAATACTGGCATAGATTCAATCTCAGAAATACTGCCTGGATTTTACACAACCAGAACGCTTTGCAAGCAACCTCTCTTACACCCAATAAAGAGACCTGTGGTATTGTAGGCACATCCAGGCCTACAAACAAATAAGTCTAGAATTTCTTGAGTATGTAGGTCACCAGATAATCATTTCTTACCTGGGACAAAACATTTGATGAATTCTGTTTCTTTTGCCACTTGGATTTCAGAAAAATGTTTTTCCACATTCATTGCTTTCATAAGATTTCTTCTCTGTTTGAAATTGCTAATGTGTAATGAGGGTTGTCATTTGACAAGAAAACTTTTCCTCACTCATTACATATATAAGATTTTGCCCATGTGTGAATTCTCTGATGCTTGATGAGGTCTAGCTTACACTAAAATACTTTTCCACACTCATTACATTCATAACATGTCTCCCCTGTATGAATTTTCTGATGTACAGTGAGGGTTGATTTCCATCCAAATGAATCTCTACACTCAACTGTATTCAAAAGTTTCTGCGATGTGTGAATTCGTTGAGGTCTACTGAGGGCTGACTTGGGTGGGGCAAAAGACTTTTCCACATTAAGTACATTCATAAATTGTTTCAGCTCTGTGAATTCTCTGATGTTTGATGAAGTGCGACTTCCATCAAAAGGCTTTTCCACACTCAATACATTCTTAAGTTTTCTCCCCTATGTGAATTATATGATTTCTAATGAAAGTTAAGTTCCGATATATAGTTTTCTAACATTCATTGTAAGCATGGGGATTTTAACCCATGTGAGTTCTGTGATGCATGATATGGCAGGATTTACAGCTGAAAGATTTCTCATAGTGTTTATTTTAGTTTTTTAATTATTTATTTTTTTAACTTTTATTTAATGAATATAAATTTCCAAAGCACAGCTCATGGATTACAATGGCTCCCCCCCCATAACTTCCCTCCCACCAGCAAACCAACCATCCCCTCTCCCTTTTCCATTCTATTCACATTAAGATTCATTTTCAATTATCTTTATGTACAGAAGATCAATTTAGTATATATTAAGTAAAGATTTCAACAGTTTGCACCCGCACAGAAACATAAAGTGTAAAATATTGTTTGAGTACTAGTTATAGCATTAATTCACATTGAGCAACACATTAAGGACAGAGATCTTAGATGATGAGTAAGTGCACAGTGACTCCTGTTGTTGACTTAACAAATTGACACTCTTGTTTATGGCGTCAGTAATCTCCCTAGGCTCTTGTCATGAGATGCCGAGGCTATGGAAGCCTTTTGAGTTCGCCAATTCTGACCTTATTTAGACAAGGTCATAGTCAAAGTGGAAGTTCTCTCCTCCCTTCAGAGAAAGGTACCTCCTTCTTTGATGGCCCATTCTTCCACTGGGATCTCACTCACAGAGATATTTCATTTAATATTTTTTCCCAGAGTGTCTTGTCTTTCCATGCCTAAAATACTCTCATGGGCTCTTCAGCCAGATCTGAATGCCTTAAGGACTGATTCTGAGGCCAGAGTGCTGTTTAGGACATCTACCATTCTATGAGTCTGCTGTGTATCCCGCTTCCGATGTTGGATCGTTCTCTCCCTTTTTTCTTCTATCAGTTAGTATTAGCAGACAGTAGTCTTGTTTATGTGATCCCTTTGACTCTTAGACCTATCAGTATGATCAATTGTGAACTGAAATTGATCACTGGGACTAGTGAGATGGCATTGGTACATGCCACCTTGATGGGATTGAATTGGAATCCCCTGGTATGTTTCTAACTCTACCATTTGCAGCAAGTCAGCTTGAGCATATCCCAAATTCTACATCTCCTCCCTCTCTCCCTCTCTTATTCCCACTCTTATATTTAACAGAGATCACTTTTCAGTTAAATTTAAACACCTAAGAATAATTGTGTGTTAATTAAAGAGTTCAACCAATAGTATTAAGTAGAACAAAAAATACTAAAGGGATGAATATTAAATTGTACATCAACAGTCAGGACAAGGGCTGATCAAGTCACTGTTTCTCATAGTGTCCATTTCACTTCAACAGGTTTCCTTTTGGTGCTTGGTTATTTGTAACCAATCAGGGAGAACATATATTTGTCCCTTTGGGACTGGCTTAGTTCACTCAGCATGATGTGTTCCAGATTCCTCCATCTTGTTGCAAAATGACCAGATCCTTTTTTTTTTACTGCTGTATAGTGTTCTATAGAGTACATGTCCCATAATTTCTTTATCCAGTCTACTGTTGATGGGCATTTGGGTTGATTCCAGGTCTTAGCTAATGTGAATTGAGCTGCAATAAACATTAAGGTGCAGACAGCTTTTGTGTTTGCCAATTTATTTTCCTTTGGGTAAATTCCAAGGAGTGGGATGGACGGGTTGTAAGGTAGGGTTATATTCAGGTTTCTGAGGAATCTCCAGACTGACTTCCATAGTGGCTTTACCAGTTTGCCTTCCCACCAACAGTGGGTTAGTGTCCCTTTTTCCCCACATCAAAGCTAGTAAGTCTTTTGGCTTTCTTACAAATGGTATCATTATAATTCCCAAACTGCCAGAGGATAGAGTATCTTTGTAGGAAAAATAAACTGATTGAAAACTATGTTACCTCTATTATTTTACATGTCAGAGTCACTTGTAGATTCTGGTCTGCTGTTATCTGGCCTATCACTTTCCTTGTCCCAGTCTTTCATAGATGCTCCCATCATGAAATCATCACGGAGGATCGTTCAACCTGGGCCCTCTTCTGATTTCGCTTCAGTCTGTTTGGCTTTTGAGCTTCTCAGTTGAACTTTTCTCATTTGCAGTTCCATCCATTCCTCTCAGAACACTGATTAAATCTTAGAAACAGTTGATATCAACTTAGCACGCTTTCTAATAGAGCCTCCGGCTTCTTTAACCTTTTCATCAATGTTCTTTTGATGTTTTTGGACAGCATTAAGTAATTGCACCACATCCCGTGTTGCAATTCTCTGAAGATTTCTCTCTCCTTCTTTGTCTTTGACAACATCTGGCTTTACTCTGCACATAATTTCCCACTCTTTCCTCTTATCAATCTGTTTTCTTCTCTCAAGTCTTTCTTGCTTTAACTTTTCTTTTTCCTTTTCCAGTTCTTTATTTTTGACTAAAATGGTGGGTTTACTTTTAGGTGTTTTCTTGTTGAGGATTTTAGCCATGGCATCTGCCCAGCCCATATAAGTTCTAGCACATGATTCTCCAGCATTTTCATTTTCTTTGTCACAGGATTCATCAGCATCCTCATTGTCAGCATCTATTGCTTCATCATCAGAAAAATGACCCTTTTCCAATCCACAGCTTCCTACAGATCCTCTGTCGGAAGCATCTTTCACCTCCTCTTCCAGCTCAGATGCTATGACTTTGGCAATCGTTTCCACCTTCTTCTTTTTCTTTAGCATATTTTTCAGCTTTTTTCCCTGCACTAACACGTTAGTTTGCAATGGCCGCAGCCATTTTTCTCTCACTGGAAGTCATGGCCCATCGTTTTTAAGATGAGGACAGTCTGTTACAATAAATTATTTTAGTTTTGGTCATGATATTTTACCAACACTATGACAATTTACCGAAATATGCCTCAATAGGCTCTCCTTAGGGCTTGAAGGTGCATTCCCCACTATAATTTCTACTTCAGACAGAAAATGGAAGAGAAAGAGAGGTTCAGGTACAGACAAGCCACAAATGACCCAATGGCAATCATATAAAGGGTTTAGTTGCAAACAATCACAAATTCGGCTTGGAAATAGAAATAACCACAAAATATCTGGTTCAGAATTTGGGTACGAGTCCTATTAACTCTTTTCCTCTCTCCAACAGGGCTCCTATGTCAAATAAAATACACATTAGGCTTCCTAAAGGAGTGTCCCAAGTGGAGGATAAAGGAGTTCTCAGTTTTATATACCAAGTCAACTTACTCTGCTCAGAGGAGAAGCAGGGGACCCACAGAATCAGATGTTTCTTCAACAGTGTAGTGCTTGGGGCAGCCAAAACCTTTGTAGGGAGTCCAAGGGAAAGCCCCAGAACAAAAAGTTCTAGCACCTACTAGACATTTCCCAGGGAGGGTCATTTGAAACAAGAATGACACCCTTGAACAGCTTACATTGCCTGGCTCACCAACAATTGTTGCCACGTTCAAGCCCATCTGGCTACCACATGAAAAGTCCTATAACTCAAGGGTGAGGTGTTGTAGCAAAGAAAGTGAGTTTAATTGGAGTACTAGTAAGCTGAGTCATTGACAGGGATGGTGTACTAAAGAAGCCATCTTGACTTTTCCTTTGTAACTAGTCCTTTTTAAGTATGAGTGGCAGGAAAAGGGGAGGAGGGCAAGGTCAAAGGGTGAGGGATCACTGTAAACAACTTGGCACCTGCAGTTGCCTGAGAGGGATATTGAAACTCTCTGTGGTTGGTAACTTGGCTTTAGAGATGTGGGGCTGTTCAAGCTACTCCTGGATATTCTTAACAAAGCAATATGACAGCACAGACACCAGGCCTTTACCCCTCTTAGAATCCCAGCTTTCAAACATGTGTGGGTCCATCCCTCAACTCCTTCCAAGCTAGGATTCTTAGAAGCACATCACTTAGGGCACTCAGCTTTAGCTCCTTCTTTGTTTCTTTGTCTTTGAAATTCTAGCTTTTTCAGTCTTTGAAACTTTAATGGCTAGCAATCTGACTTTTGTGTTAAATTGTATGCTATTCTCTTCAGCTTTTTTTGTATTGTGTGGAATAGAAGGGAGAAGTTATGCAGTCAGTTCAGTCTTCTAGATTTCCCCGAATTAAGCACAAATTTATTTTTGTACAATGTGATAATTTCCATATTAGCAAATAAAGTTAATTTGAACCCTGTAGCCCAAATTTAGGAATTTGGAGTCAAATTTATAATTTGTGCTTAGCAGTGATAATGAAAAAAAGTTTTATCATTATTTTCTTCACCACTGCAGAAGTTTAATTTTGTTTTTTATATTGCACTTGACATTTGAGTAAACAACATTACTTATCTGCATGCTCTGTGTGTTTAAGAATTAATTTTGGTACAAAATGGCCTATTCTCAAAGTAGGCAAGTTTCTTCAGAGTGACTTTCTGATGTTTTTATTTAGATCCACGTCAGAAGATAGTACTCAAGCAGAAACCAGCAGGTAAAGAACTTAGAAAGTATTTCCTATAAATAAATATATTGAAAACTAAGAATGAAAAAGTTGATAATTCACAAATATATGCACAATAATTTTTAAGTATCCACACTTGATAAAGTACTGTTACTAAATCAGCTTGGTATTATTTCCCATTCTAGGAACAGATATCAATTAATTTAATATTTTTTTCTTTGGTTGACTAAATTTTTATCAATCACCTATACTTGTGACTCACACAGAGAAATATAGTAAGAGATAGGTACTTATAATTAGTTTGTATAATGTACAAGATGAACATTTTTCAATAGTTTATGCTAACATTTATAAAAGAAAATTTTGCTTCTTCATTTAGATTGCATTTAGACTAATAAACAAAATATGAACAACTGAGTGAAGGAGTTCCACACTTTGGAAAAGTTTATATAAGAGATAGCATCATAAACACACTAAAATTCAATATTTCCCTAAGACCCTCAACAGCCTACAATTTTGTTAACAAGGATGCTCTGAATTCTCTAAGTTTTAGTTTCTCATTTGTATCAAATGAGAAATGTCTACTCATCTTCTTCATAAAGTTTTCTTTTTTTTATCCTGTATTTTTTCTTGAAGTGACTTCTAGTTACATTAATCCACTGCTATGCAGAATATTTTTTATAGCCACAAGCTATTTTCTAGGCAACGCTATGACATTATATAGTATCTCTCCTGCCTGGTGGAAGACGCTCCATCCTCTAAGAAAGCTGCAGTATTTCTGTATCCATTCTCTCTAACCCCTCTTTTCTTTTTTGAAAGATTTATTTATTTATTTGAAAGACAGAGTTACACAGAGAGAGGAGAGGCAGAGTGAGAGAGAGAGAGAGGTCTTCCATCTGATGGTTCACTCCCCAATTGGCCGCAACGACTGGAGCTGCGCTGATCTGAAGCCAGGAGCCAGGAGCTTCCTCCGGGTCTCCCACATGGGTGCAGGGGCCCAAGCACTTGGGCCATCTTCCACTGCTTTCCCAGGCCATAGCAGAGAGCTGGATCAGAAGAGGAGCAGCCAGGACTAGAACCGGTGCCCATATGAGATGCTGGCACTTCAGGCCAGGGCATTAACCCACTGCGCCACAGCACCGGCCCTCTAACCACACTTTTATAGACATTTCTTACTTTCAACAAACTAAGTATGAGGGAAAAAACCCTTTTTTTTTTGCCTCTTGTCTCTGTCACTGTCGCCAGGGAGTTGTGATGCAGTGTTCCAGTCATACAGGTCTCCCAACGTTGTACTCATCTAGGATCTGAACTTGCTTTAGGGTAATGGACATGCCTCTTTTGTTTCTCAGTTTATAGTGTCATTCTGCAGCATAAATGCTCAATAGACATTTGTTTATTGAATGAGTTATTACTCTTGAATTTCACATAACCATATTAATTAGTGTTAAGTACTCCAATTGTAACAGATTGTCTCTAATCTTAGAATATGGCATTCAAATATCATCATCATCATCTAGAAGACATCAACTATAGGACAATATAAGTATCATTTGGAGAATATAATTTAGACTATTAATTCATTAGTCTAGCTTTGTTTATAGAATACAGAAAAGCATTCTTTTATTTTTCATTTAAATTTAGTAAGCTAAGCAGGTACAATGCTTTACTGTTATGACACCTATTATGTTTTTCTATATTTCTTCCTTTTAAAAAAGATTTATGTATTTATTTGAAAGTCAAAATTACAGAGAGAGAGACAGAGGGAGAGGGAGAGAGAGAGAGATTGATTTTCCATCTGCTTGTACACTCCCCGGCTGGCTGTAAGGGCCAGGGCTAGGTCAGGCTGAAGCAGGAACCAGGAGATTCTTCTGGGTCTCCCATGTAGGTGGAAGGGTCCCAAGCACTTTAACCATCGTTCACTGCTCTCTCCAGGCCATTATCAGGGAGCTGGATCAGAAGTGGAACAGCTTGTAGGTGGTTTTACTGGTCCCATGTTCTTTTTACATCTATTTTTAATATTTTCTGTTGGAAATCCAATGAGGGCTGTTGGTAGTTAACTCCTTTGGCAGACATAACTAAACAAGATTTTTTTTGAAAGACAGACATATATGTAGTAGGACTCAGAAATCTCCATAAATAAATTTCCTTTTTGCTTTTGGGGGGAACTAGCTATATTACAAAGAGTATTTTTGAAGTAGTTGAAAGAGCAACTATAACTTTTGGAGGTACAACATAGCAGAGGTGGGGAGGTCAATATTATGCCACTGTAATTACTGAATTCTTACTAATCTTACTTGTTTTCTCTGCAAATTAATCTTGATTCGTTTGTGCACAATTCATTCTTTTTTTCTCTCCCAGGTTATTTGGGGATTAGAAATAAGGACTCTATAGCTAGAAAATAGAAAAGAGGCCAAATAATTTTAGCTTGATTTTGGTGATAATGCATTTAAAAGTAGAAACTTGACAGATATTTATTTTTTACTACAAAATTGAAGGTATAAAGAGGAAGAAATTGCCATACTAATTAAGCATGACTGTACTTGCATTATATCACCTGTTTTATGTCAATCTAAAAGTGTCATTTCCTTATTCACTTAGATCAGACTCACAGGAAAGCACCCAATCAACAAGTAGTAGTAGGTAAGTGTATTAGGAAATGTGTGTTAAAATGAGTGTGCATTGGAATTTAATGACTAAGTACTGAGTAAGCCAATGAATTGGTGAAATATTACAGAAATAAATAGCCTATGAAAAATTACTAATTTTTAAACTGATGAATATTTAAACCACAGTATTTTAAAATTCAGCTTAATAAAGTTCCCTTAAGGTCATTAGAAACTTGCTGCTGTTGATAGAATGGAACGAAAGAATTAAGCCCAATATGATGTAAAAATCAATAAATTAGCTTATAGAAACAAACTCCTAAGCAGAACCATAGGCACAATGCTTCAGGTCTATGGATTTTTCATAGCCAAAAAATTGTTGATAACTTGAAAACTGAAGTTATTTAGTCTAAAGTATGGAAAAACTAAAATTAATATTTCTTTTAAAAATATGTTAATATTCATGAACATTTCAGCCAAAATTTTTTTTTCTTATTTTATTTTATTTTATTTATTTATTTATTTTTGACAGGCAGAGTGCACAGTGAGAGAGAGAGAGAGAGAAAGGTCTTCCTTTGCCGTTGGTTCACCCTCCAATGGCTGCTGCGGCCGGCACGCTGCAGCTGTTGTACCGCGCCGATTGGATGGCAGGAGCCACGTGCTTCTCCTGGTCTCCCATGAGATGCAGGGCCCAAGCACTTGGGCCATCCTCCACTGCACTCCCGGGCCACAGCAGAGAGCTGGCCTGGAAGAGGAGCAACCGGGACAGAATCTGGCGCCCTGACTGGGACTAGAACCTGGTGTGCCGGCGCCGCAAGGCGGAGGATTAGCCTAGTGAGCCGCGGCGCCGGCCTTTTTCTCATTTTAAATACTTCTGATTAACAATGATAGTTCCCCTGAAATCAAAGAAAATCCTAAAGGCTTCAACACGAACCATTTACTAGGCATTACCACAACTCTGTGTTTTTCTGTGGGAGGAAATTTACTATCTACAACTTGATCATGTTTTTTTCCTCCTCTCCCACAGTAACTAGTAATTCCTTCAAAAGACAATGGAAATGTCAAGGGTTTCAATGAGAAATGAAAATCCTGCCTTTTGTCACCCGATCGCAGCTAAAGGAAACAATAAACCGAGTGTGGACCAACTTGCATGGCGACATGTCTGTTTTTCTTTTCCACTTCCTCCAACTCAGAATTCAATCCCTGGGGTTACACTTTGGCCATTTCAGGACCCTTAACTGAAGGAAGTGTTTCAACTTGAGCTCTTCCTCTTGTCTTCTACATGGCTTTTCTGCCACCTGCCATCCCCTTCTGGTTTATTGCCTAAAGCTCCATAAGTATCAGATGCCTCATGCAGTGTGGTCTCTGTATGATAAACCAAGCTGTTCCTCTCGGATCTTCTCACCAGACTTGGCTTGCCCTGTGAAGGTATGGTAAATCCAGATATTTCTTCCCCTTGCCCTCCCCACGTCCCTAACCTGGGTTTCTGAGGGAAGCTGCAGGGACTGAACTTGCCCAACTGGGACCCACTGCCCCGAGCTTTCCTTTGCCCTTTGTCCACCTGACCAATAGGGCCAGAAGACAGGCAGCTTCCAAAGGACCCACGGGGCTTGGGCTTGGTTCTCAGTGACAAAGGCTAATCCATTATCAGAGTTTGGTGTGAGGAAATGAATTAGAGAAAGTTTTTTCATGTTTCATTTTCTGAAAGAATTTATATAAAATCATTCAGTTCTGTAGTTACATGTTTTTCCAAATTCAGAAATGAATTTCTATGAGACTAAAGATTTTTGGGGGAGGGCAGTTAACTGATAAATTCAGTTTAACAGAGCTTTGAAAATTGTCATTTGTTTTTGTGTTTGTAAAGTTAATTCATTTCATTTAACAGTCAATATTTTGGCATAAAGTTGTTTCAAAATGCATGGATTTTAAAAAATTTTTGCACTGAAATGTACTTATCATTTCTTTTTTCTGTGAACTTTTTGAAATACCCTCATAGTCAAGATAAAGATGATTTAACTCACCTGGACAGGAAGCTGGGAGGTCTGGGTTGTGAGCAGCTGTCCTTTGATGTTATTTGCCTGATTCTTGCAGAGATCTGTATCCACCTTGATAAATTGGGCCTGGATGAGCAAAAAAGCCCTCTTGTCAGGTGTTCAAAAAGTCAACAATACATACTGCATGGTTTTATCAGCCCAGGATATCTCTGGCAAGGAGCTGTAAAAGTTAGAGTCAAATGAGCAGAATCTTCGGCAACTAAATACCACAGTATTTATCTTCAGGTCATTTCGCTTGAACCCATTTTTAGCAGGTGCAGAGTTAATCATTTGTATCCCCTATAACCTAACAAGTCGTAACAGTCCAGCATTTTTGTATGTAAAGAAAGGAATGGAAAGTAAAACGACTTGGGGTATTTCATGCAAAATATGTTCCTGAGAAAGGGAAGGAACTGGGAAATGGGAGAAGGCAGTCTCAGGGGATGCTTCCTGCTGAGACGCTGCATAGTCAGGGAGGTGATTTTCCTTTCCCTCCCCAGTCCCACGGGAACTGACGGTTTTAAGGCAGTGGCCAGTACCAGATGTCCCACAGTAGGAGGATGTCGCTGGCATGGTTTGAGTGAGGTTCTGGACCACTGAGTGAACAAACCACTCTCACGACTGACGGAGGCATGGCTCTCGAGATTGAAGAAGAAAGCCATTATAAGGGGAGTGGGAAGGGGCCAAACCAAGGTAGCCAGAGTGATTTTCAAAACCAGCTGCTCTAAGGGTTAGACATCCATTGTCAAATTCTGTGTGTCTTGTCTGTCAGCTCGTGAGAAGCGTCATGGACAAGACCGCATTGGTTTGCATAAAAACAGCATTCTTCCTTAGAAATAAACAGAGAACTCCTTTTTTTTTGTATATCTTTAGAAAGGTCCTAGTAGTAGGGATGGCTTTGTGGCATAGAGAGTTAAGCTACCACCTACAATGCCGGGTTCCCATATGTGCACCAGTTCAAATCTGGCTCCTCTGCTTCTGATCCAGGTCCCTGCTAATGCTCCTGAGAAATGACTGGATGATAGCTGAAGTACTGGCTCCCCTCCTTCCATGCGGGAGACCTCAATGGAATTCTTGGTTCCTAGTTTTGGCGTGACCCAGCTTGGGCTTTTTCAGCCATGTGGGGATGAACCAGCAGATGGAAGACATCTCTCTCTCTCCCCTACCTCCTTCTCTCTCCCTCTCTCTCCCTCTCTCCCTCTCTCTCCGTAACTCAGCCTTTCAAGTAAATAAATATATATTTCTAAAAAAAGTAAAGAAAATGCCTGGTATTAGGGATTAGCTAGTCCTCTTACCACTGTACACACTCAGGTAGCAAATCACAAGCTGCCTAGGAGGAGTGTTAGTGATATGGGACCTGACCAGGGAGATAGGATTAGATTGGTTAGGTTCATGAGCTGGAGACCACAACCCTCTTGCCCCTACTTGGTCTCAGCTGTTTCCACCCACCTGTCCACCTGTCAACTAGGCCATGTAGCCACTTCCCGATTAGAAATGAGTAAAAGGTGTGGAGCACGCTGGGCCCACCCTGCTCTCTCATATACCTTTTGTGTACTTTCATATATCTTTTCCCTCTTCTCGTGCCTGCTTTCATGTGCCACCTCTAGGTGCACTCCTATCCCTGTGCCCTCTCTTGCTTGCAGTCTCTGGTCCACTCTCTGGAAGAGCCTGGTATGGAACTCCTGGTTTACCTTCTTGGGCCCCTTTCCCTTAATAAAGCTCTCACATTCCTGTGTATTTCTCTCACTTCCCCAAATAAATCCTGAACTTTACCACGTTGCCCATCTTGTTTGTATCTGAATTTAGAATGCTTCTCTAAACTTAAGACAAGAACCCAACAAATGAATTGTGGCTTAAAGTTACCCAATAACATTAGGGTGACAGATGTTCTGCAGGGAATACTTGTGGATAGAGAAAGTGGTAGATTGGTTATTTTGGCTAAACTAGCATTAGCAGATAGACAAGAATGTAAGTGTTGGTGTAGTTAGTTGGGAAGCAGAGGTAAATGTTACTCTCACAAAGAAAGAAAATCTCTTATTTATGTAAGTAACTTGTATTTGGAAAGACATTGTGTCATCCTAGTTTTTGAGGTAGGTTTCCAAAGAGATAAGCTATACTGTGGAGGAGGATGGTCTGCACAGAAGTGGGAGTTGGGCTTAGAAGATTCAGGGACACACACAGCGAATGAGGGAGCCTAGAAACAGGACTGGTTATGTGTATTTGCCATTAGCTGGGGGAGATAAATTATTATTTACCAAGTGAGACTGGTGGTCAGAGGGGTCAATGATCTGGTTTCCAAGAGTGATGCTCTTCTAGTTTTGACTCATAGATTTGGGGTTGGGAGAATGTTATAGGGGGAGGAAGACAGGGAGCAGGCAAAGCCAGATTTCCTGTGAGATGAGAATTTGTGATGTTTAAATGTGGGAAGGTGAAATGGATGTTGTGCCCTAAGTGATGTGTGATGAGAATGTCCTACAGGGGGCCAGGATGGACATGGGGATTGGTCAGGAGAAGCAGCATGATAATCGAATTGGAGCTCAGAAAATGTAGAATAGCCTAACTAGATACAAAGTCACTCAGTATTTTTATGGAGGTGTGGTGAAGGGCTACCAAAGTATATTGGGTCCCAAAGGCAGGGATCTATCTGATTGGAAAGAATATTCAGAAGTCATTGTGGTCTCAGGGGAGGGTGATATAAAATAGTACAGAAATATATGCTCCTACTTCCCAGTCCCCCTGCAAAAGGTATAACAGGACCTGCTTCCCATACAAGTGCCCTCCTGATTCCTCTCTTACTCTCTTGCCCTTACCCCCAGCCCGTCAGGCTTCCCCCACATGAAAATAAGCCTTTCCCTTAACTCTGGTGTTTGGTGTGTTTTGTGGTGGCCTTACAATAATCATAAGGTAATTTACTGAACAATGATAAATTTATGCTCTCTTTCACTTGATGTCTCTCTCTTGACTCCCTCTCTCTCTTACTGTTGCCCTCTCTCCCTGGCCTTCGGGCTTTTCCTAACTGACAATAAAGCTTTCCTCTGAAAAAGAGGAAAAAAGAAAAATGCCTGTTCAAGTCTTTTGTCTATTTCTTTTCTTTTCTTTTTTTTTTTTTTTGACAGGCAGAGTGGACAGTGAGAGAGAGAGACAGAGAGAAAGGTCTTCCTTTGCCGTTGGTTTACCCTCCAATGACTGCCACGGCCGGCACGCTGCGGCCAGCACACCACGCTGATCCGAAGGCAGGAGCCAGGTGCTTCTCCTGGTCTCCCATGAGATGCAGGGCCCAAGCACTTGGGCCATCCTCCACTGTACTCCCGGGCCACAGCAGAGAGCTGGCCTGGAAGAGGAGCAACTGGGACAGAATCTGGCGCCCTGACCAGGACTAGAACCTGGTGTGCCGGCGCTGCAAGGGGGAGGATTAGCCTAGTGAGCCGCGGCACCGGCCTTGTCTATTTCTTAACTGGATTGTTTGTTTTGTTGTTTTTGAGTTTAGTGACCTGTTTATAGATTCTGGATATTAATCCTTTATCAGTTACAAATTTGCAAATATTTTCTCCCATTTTGTTAGTTGTCTCTTCACATAGCTGAGTATTCTTTTTTTCCAGTGCAGTAGCTTCTCAACTTATTTTAATCCCATTTTTCACGTTTGACTTTGGTTGCCTGTGCTTCTGAGATATTTTTTTTCAAGAAGTTTTTGCCCATGCTAATGTCTTGCAGAGTTTTTCCAATATTCTCAAGATATTTGATGGTGCCAATGCATAGGTTCAGTTCCTTGATCCATTTTGAGTGAATTTTTGTGAAAGGTATAGGTAGGAGACTTTTTTAAAAAGATTTTTATTTATTTTATTTGAAAGAGTTACAGACAGTGAGAGGGAGAGACAGAGAGAAAGGTCTTCCTTCCATTGATTCACTCCCCAAATGGCCACAACAGCTGGAGCTGTGCTGATCTGACCAGGAGCCAGGAGCATCTTCCAGGTCTCTGACATGGGTGCAGGGGCCCAAGCACTCAGGCCATCCTCCAATGCTTTCCCAGGCCACAGCAGAGAGCTGGATTGGAAGAGGAGCAGCTGGGACTAGAACCGGCACCCATATGGGATGCTGATGCTGCAGGCGGAGGATTAACCTACTGTGCCACGGCACCGGCCAAGGTTGGAGTCTTATTTCATATTCTTGCACATGAGATCTAGTTTTCCCAGCACCATCTGTTGCAGAGAATGTCCTTAATCTAGGTATTGATTTTAGCCATTTTGTCAAAAATAAGTTGGTTGTATATGCATGGATTGATATCTGGAATTTCTGTTCTGTTCTACTTGTCTACAAATCTGTTTTATTTACTAGTACCAGGCTGTTTTGGTTATAACTGCCTTGTAGTATGTCTTGAGATCTGAGAATGTGATGCCTCTGGCTTCATTGTTGTTGTATAAGATTGCTTTTGCTTTTTAGGTTCTTTTGAATTTTAGCATCCACTTTTTCTAGATCTGAGAAAGAATATCATTGGCATATTGATTGGGATAGCATCAATTCTGTAAATTGTTTTGGGTAGCATGGACATTTTCATGATGCTGATTCTTCCAATCCACAAACATGGAATATTTTTGCATTTTTCTGTCTTCTTCTGTTTCTTTAATGTTTTGTAATTTTTGTAGCAGAGATCCTAGACTTTCTTGGTTAATTTTTTCCGAGTTTTTTTTTAAGCTATTAATGGAATTGATCTTAGAAGTTCTTTCTCAGCCATGAAAATGTCTGTGTATAAAAAGGCTATGGATTTTTTGTGTTAATTTTATGTCCTGTTACTTTACCAAACTCTTTTATGAGTTCCCATAGTCTCTTAGTAGAGTCTTTCGATTCTCCCGTATATAGAATCATGTCATCTGCAAATAGGGGTAGTTTGACTTGCTCCTTTTCCTTTTTTCCCCCTTTTTTGCCTAATGGCTCTGGTTAAAACTTCTGCAACTATATTGAATAGCAGTGGTGATGGTGGGTATCTTTTTGTGGTTCTGTATCTTAGTGGAAATGTTTCAACTTTTCCCCATTCAATAAGATGCTGGCTTTGTGGTTGTCATATATTGCCTTGATTATGTTGAGGTATTGTTCCTTCTATACCCAACTTGCTTATGGTTTTCATCATAAAAGGATGTTGGGATTTTTATCACTTTCTCTGCATCTATTGAGATAATCATAGAGTTTTTGTTCTTCTGTTTGTTAATGTGATATATTTATTGGTTTCTGAATGTTGAAGCGTGCCTGCGTACCAGGAATAAATCCCATGGTGCTGGTTAATGACCTTAGCTAGTATTTTGTTGAGGATTTTTGCATCTACGTTCATTGGGGATATTGGTCTATCATTCTCTTTCTCTTTTGTATCTTTTTTTGGTTTAGGAATTAAGGTGATGTTGACATCATAGAAGGGGTTTGAAAAGATTTTCTACCTTTCAATTGTTTTGAATTTAGTATAGAGATAATTCTTTCTTCCTTAAAATTTAGTAAATACTTTTATTTCTTTTTTTTCACTATTTTGCTTAGCATGGAATACAAGAGGTAACTTATTCTGCCAGCCCACTGTTCTTTCTTATGTAGAAGTCAGTGCAGCTTTGAAGTCACAACCTGTAGTCATTTGTTTCTTAATGGGTAAAACATCAGGTTAGAACATGAAAACCAGAATCAGACAATCAAAATGAAACATATATTCTGTACCAGGAAGTTATCAGGAGAAAGACCAATCTTTTCCTTGCCCTTCCTAGTTGGGAGTTTGGTATTTAACTGGTTCATGGGCTGAGTGTATTGGTAAACAAAAATTTTACTTATTTGCATACTCTAATTTAGCAATAAAAAGTATTTAGTAATAATCACTAGTGTTATGAAAGTTATTGCATGTTATCATTGTCAAATATTTACTTTTATCATCCTTTATTTGTTAATATTGATTTGAAAGCATGATTTCTATTCTCATTTAGATACAGATCAGAAAGCAACAGCCAAGCTGTTACTAGCAAGTCAATAAATTAGGATGTATTTCATACAATCAGTGCTATTTAAAAATCAAGATAATCAATTAAGTTTTATTTGTACCCTTCCATGGTAGAATTCTAAATCTAAAGCAACATGTTAGAATTTGCCAATCTAGTCACTAGTGAGTCATTTTTAAAAATAAATCTCTTTATTCATTCCTTCAGTTTATTTAATGGTGCATTGAGAGATTATGGTTGGGAGCAATGGGTTAAATGATTGATGACATATTTAAGGTGCTGATTTGTAAGCAGAATCTTTCTGTATTTTCATCTTGGAGTAACAGACGTGCAAATTTACTTCTTTGTTTGGAGTCTCTACAAGTAGAAAGACAATTGTGCCCTCATGGATGACTGAGTGAAGGCCTCTTCCTCAGTTGAGGAGAACTGGCTAAAGAAAAAGCTTTATTAGATATTAGGAATTATATGCTTTCTCTAGCTTCTCATTATTATGTAGTGGTACTCACTAGGTCAAATTCCATTCCCTGAATGGTGCATACCTCTGTATAATAATCTAAATAAGTATATAGTTTCCCAACCTACAGAGTTATAGATGTTTCTGCGTAAATATTTTATAGGTTTCTACTCTGGCCATATGACTTGAAGTCCTTATTTATGTGTACAGAGGAGTGGTGATATTCTTTATTGGCTCACAACTATTCCACAACACCCCCAAATTTCCAGGGCAAACTCTCTGGGCAGCACACCAAATTGTATGACTTCATTTATTGCAGATATTCCGTCTTCAATTAAAACGATTACATCTCTTATCCTTCAGTCTCTTCTTACTATGAACCTTTCTTCACACTTTAATATTGGAGTTAGCTTCACAAAACTAACATTTTGATTTTTGTTTATTCTCTCTTGCTATTGTGAGTAAATGGGTTTTCACACAATGCTTGAACACAGAATAGCTCAGTGTTCTTTTCCTCACCCTGGGCATGACTAATAAATATTCTCTCACCCACCTCAGAAAATAAAAGCTCGGCATTGTATCACCAGAAAGTAGCATAATGTTTGTGTTTTGGGAAGGGATATGTAAATATTTGTTGAATGAATGATGAACTTAGATCATCATACACACAGGAGTAGCCAAACAAAATCACAAACACAGAGGTGGATGGATATGCATGCACGTGTGCAGACACACAAGTAACGTACACTCGGGTAAATCTGTGATGTAACTTCCCTCATTTCTTCCTGATTATATTTTCTCTTATCCTGAAACCATGTTATCATTATTAACCTCTCCTAGAATTCTTGTTCAGCTATATTAAATGACAGATGATGGAAAATCTACACCTTAATTGGAATGGTTTAATTTGGAATGTTGACTCATTTGTTAGCCTCTTTTCTTTGTGCACAAGGAAAATATTTTAGTGTAATTATTCATTTATATTCAAACATTTTTAGGATAATTATTCATTTAAATAACTTGAAACTGTTGCTGTGCTTTATTGACCTAACAATCACTACAATTTTCGTATAATTTATCTTCAGAATGATCTTTATTGCATGGAATGTCAGTGAGAAAGGTTACTGAAGCCAATAAATGGAGAGAGATGGGAGTAACCTCAGTGTGGATTATATTAGCACGCCTTCGTATAATTAATTTCGAATGTCTAAATCCTATCTGCAGTTTCAATCTTTTCCTAAACAACAGACAGAAAGATTTAAACAATTTAACATAACACTTAAATCTTAATAATTCATAGAACTGTCATTTGGCTTTTAGCTTCCAGGCTTTTATCTACAGGACTTAAATCTTAATTAGTCATGATTACAATTAACATTTTACGTTCAATGAACATTTATTAAGATTTAAAACATGATTATCTACTGCTTTGCTCAATATTGATTCTTGAATACACTCATTTTTAATTCTAGTTTGACTTTCCTAAAGTAAAACAATTTTTGTTAGTGTCTGTATGTTATAAATATTTTCTGTTAAATGCCTACACATGATTCATTTCTTATATTCTTTTTTAAATTTTTTTTTATTTATTTGACAGATAGAGTTAGACAGTAAGAAAGAGAGACAGAGAGAAAGGTCTTCCTTTCTGGTTCACTCCTCAAATGGCTGCCATGGCTGGCGCTGCGCCGATCTGAAGCCAATAGCCAGGTGCTTCCTCCTGGTCTCCCATGCGGGTGCAGGGCCCAAGCACTTGGGCCATTCTCCACTGCCTTCCTGGGTAACAGCAGAGAGCCGGACTGGAAGAGGAGCAACCGGGACTAGAACCCTGCACCCACATGGGATGCCGGTGCTGCAGGCGGAGGATTAACCAAGAGAGCCAAGGTGCCGGCCCCATTTCTTATATTTTTTTTGAATGCAGGCTTACATAGTTACAGATTACTAGTTTAGATGCTTTTCTGAAACATTTAAAAAGTATTCTATTGTTAAAATGTGCCATTTACAGTAATTGATGAGACTACACCTGTCAAACTGATTAACTTATTTGTCCCTATTAATGTGTCTTTTTCCAGTGTAGCTTATAGCTTCCTCTTTGCCCTAAATATATTATTTTATTGTATGCTTTATAGATTTGCTATTTTAACTCTAATTGAAAGGGAGAGATAGGTCAGAGAGAAAGACACACACACACACACACACACACACAGAGAGAGAGAGAGAGAGAGAGAGAGAGAGAGAGAATGAAAAAGCTTGCCTTGAGTTGACGTAGATATTCACCAGAGGGAAAGCTTGAGTAAGGGCAATGATGTTTGTTTTTGTGTTGAATTCCTTGGTAGTAGGACTCTGACCTCAAGGGCCTCCTAGAAAGTTATTATCCCATCCCTGGCATGACATTTACCATGATTCATGATTCTGCCTCTGTCCGTGAAGAGTTTCAGGTTTGGCTCTGTCAAGGGCTGGTCCATAGATAAGATCAACCTGAATAGGAGTAGTCTAGATCTCCCTTAACATTTTTGGGGAAAGAAGTCCTCTTCTTTGGCAAGCATTCCTGTGAGGACTATCAGAATGTTCCAAGCCTATTCTCAGGAAACATTAATGTTGACTTGTCCTGATGAAAATGTTAGTTGAGCATTTAAATTTGAATTGGAGGTCTCAGCAGAGGAGAGGTTTAGGATATTCTGGCATTTGCCAAAAGATCCTTTCTGCACAGTCCCCAAGTTTGCATTTTAATGGTTCTAAGAATGGTCAATGTTTTATCTACCCAGATAGTCCTATGATTATAATAGACTGAAAGTCCTTAAAATAAGATTAATGTTTAACTTTAAATAGGAGTGTCCAGCCAGGGTCTATTAAGACATCAATCAGTTTGTTTCCCACTGTAATTTTTTACTCAGGGCTTCTATGGGGAAATCCAAATTGGCTGTTCTAAAAAGATCGGAATCGATGGTTCCTCACACATTTATCTTTTAAGTACTTTTTTTTAACCATTTGTGGATATTGAGCCTTTTACCATTTTTTTCTCTTCATACTATTTGTTGAACTCTTTTACTTAGAGTAAGGTCAGCTAATAATCATTAAGTATACTGAAAATAGATCTTTTTACTTTTTTAAAAAATTTGATACATCTTTGCTTTTTATTTAATGTGGGGTAATTCTTTTATCAGTCACTTTATTCCTTGTAGTAACCAAGCTGGTATTCTTTTTATATTGTTTAATTGAATTTTAATTGATTTTTAAACTTTTATTTAATGAATATAAATTTCCAAAGTACAGCTTATAGATTACAATGGCTTCCCCCCCCATAACGTCCCTCCCACCCGCAACCCTCCCCTTTCCCACTCCCTCTCCCCTTCCATTCACATCAAGATTCATTTTCATTTCTCTTTATATACAGAAGATCAGTTTAGCATACATTAAGTAAAGATTTCAACAGTTTGCTCCCACACAGAAACATAAGTGAAAAATACTGTTTGAGTACTAGTTATAGCATTAAATCTCAATGTACAGCACACTAAGGACAGAGATCCTACATGAGGAGTAAGTGCACAGTGACTCCTGTTGTTGACTTAACAAATTGACACTCTTGTTTATGGCCTCAGTAATCACCCTAGGCTCTTGTCATGAGTTGCCAAGGCTATGGACGCCCCCTGAGTTCACTGACTCTGATCATATTTAGACAAGGCCATGGTTAAAGTGGAAGTTCTCTCCTCCCTCAGTGAAATCTACCTCCTTCTTTGATGACCCGTTCTTCCACTGGGATCTCACTCGCGGAGATCTTTCATTTAGGTTTTTTTTTTTTCCCCCCAGAGTGTCTTGGCTTTCCATGCCTGAAATACTCTCATGGGCTTTTCAGCCGGATCCACATGCCTTAAGGGCTGATTCTGAGGCCAGAGTGCTGTTTAGGACATCTGCCATTCTATGGGTCTGCTGTGTATCTCACTTCCCATGTTGGATCGTTCTCTCCCTTTTTTATTCTATCAGCTAGTATTTGCAGACACTAGTCTTGTTTATGTGATCCCTTTGGTTCTTAGTCCTATCATTATGATCAATTATGAACAGAAATTGATCACTTGGACTAGTGAGATGGCATTGGTACATGCCACCTTGATGGGATTGAATTGGAATCCCCTGGTATGTTTGAGGTAAGTCAGCTTGAGCATGTCCCGAATTGCACATCTCTTCCCTCTCTTATTCCCACTCTTATATTTAACAGCGATCACTTGATTTTTACATTTATATGGTGGGAACATAGTTCAAGTGTTTTATATATATAGTTTTATGCACATAATGATGATTTCTATCCTACTCTTTTTCCCTGAGGAAAACTGAGGATCTACCCTCACTCTTTTATTTTTTACAATGGCATAATTTCTTTTTTTATCTTTTATTTAATGAATATAAATTTCCAAAGTACGGCATATGAATTACAATGGCTTCCCCCACATACTGTCCCTCCCACCCACAACGCTCCCCTTTCCCACTCCCTTTCCCCTTCCATTCACATCAAGATTCATTTTCGATTATCTTAATATACAGAAGATCAGCTTAGTATACATTAAGTAAGGATTTCAACAGTTTGCTCCCACACAGAAACATAAAGTGAAAAATAATAGATGATTTTTTTTAAATGATGATGAAATCAGATCAGACCTATTGTCATGTTTAATCCCAGTGAGAGTCAAGTTGGGAATTGATAATTTCTTTTTTTTTTTTTTACAGAAGATCAGTTTAGTATACATTAAGTAAAGATTTCAACAGTTTGCACCCCCATAGAAACACAAAGTGAAATATACTGTTTGAGTGCTCGTTATAGCATTAAATCTCAATGTACAGCACATTAAGGACAGACATGCTACATGAGGAGTTAGTGCACAGTGACTCCTGTTGTTGACTTTACAAATTGACATTCCTTTCTATGGCATCAGTAATCTCCCTATGCTCCAGTCATGAGTTTCCAAGGCTATAGAAGCCCTCTGAGTTCTCCGACTCTTATCTTGTTTAGACAAGGTCATAGTCAAAGTGGAGGTTCTCTCCTCCCTTCAGAGAAAGGTACCTCCTTCTTTGAAGACCTGTTCTTTCCACTGGGATCTCACTCACAGAGATCTTTTGCCAGAGTGTCTTGGCTTTCCATGCCTGAAATACTCTCATGGGCTTTTAGCCAGATCCGAATGCCTTTAGGGCTGATTCTGAGGCCAGAGTGCTATTTAGGACATCTGCCATTCTATGAGTCTGCTGAGTATCTCACTTCCCATGTTGGATCACTCTCCCCTTTTTTTATTCTATCGGTTATTGTTAGCAGGTACTAGACTTGTTTATGTGCTCCCTTTGACTCTTAGTCCTTTCATTATGATCAATTGTGAAATGAAATTGATCACTGGGACTAGTGAGATGGCATTGGTACATGCCACCTTGATGGGATTGAATTGGAATCCCCTGGTATGTTTCTAACTCTACCATTTGGGGCAAGTCAGCTTGAGCATGTCCCAAATTATACATCTCTTCCCTCTCTTATTGCCATTCTTATGTTTAACAGGGATCACTTTTCAGTTAATTTTCAACACTTAAGAATAACTGTGTGATAATTAAAGAATTAAACCAGTCATATTAATTAGAACAGACAAAAAAACTACTAAGAGGGATAATGTATTAAGTTGTTCATTAACAGTCAGGGCTATGCTGATCAAGTCACCGTTTCTCATAGTGTCCATTTCACTTCAGGAGGTTTCCTTTTTGGTGTTCAGTCAGTTGTCACCGATCAGGGAGAACATATGGTATTTGTCCCTTTGGGACTGGCTTACTTCACTCAGCATGATGTGTTCCAGATTCCTCCATTTTGTTGCAAATGACTGGATTTCGTTGTTTCTTACTGCGGTATAGTATTCTAAAGAATACATATCCCATAATTTCTTTATCCAGTCTACCGCTGATGGGCATTTAGGTTGGTTCCAGGTCTTGGCTATTGTGAATTGTGCTGCAATAAACATTAGGGTGCAGAAGGCTTTTTTGTTTGTCAATTTAAACTCCTTTGGGTAAATTCCAAGGAGTGGGATGGCTGGGTCGAATGGTAGGGTTATCTTCAGGTTTCTGAGGAATCTCCAGACTGACTTCCATAGTGGCTTGACCAGTTTGCATTCCCACCAACAGTGGGTTAGTGTCCCTTTTTCCCCACATCCTCGCCAGCATCTGTTGTTGGTAGATTTCTGTATGTGAGCCATTCTCACCGGGGTGAGGTGAAACCTCATTGTGGTTTTGATTTGCCTTTCCCTGATTGCTAGCAACCTTGAACATTTTTTCATGTGCCTGTTGGCCATTTGGATTTCCTCTTTTGAAAAATGTCTATTGAGGTCCTTGGCCCATTTCTTCAGTGGGTTGTTGGTTTTGTTTTTGTGGAGTTTCTTGATCTCTTTGTAGATTCTGGTTATTAACCCTTTATCTGTTGCATAGTTTGCAAATATTTTTTCCCATTCTGTCGGTTGTCTCTTCACTCTCCTGACTGTTTCTTTTGCAGTACAGAAACTTCTCAATTTGATGCAATCCCAATAGTTGATTTTGGCTTTGACTCCCTGTGCCTCCTGGGTCTTTTCCAGAAATTCTTTGCCTGTG
The DNA here is from genome assembly GCF_051225735.1 of Oryctolagus cuniculus. NCBI lineage: Eukaryota > Metazoa > Chordata > Mammalia > Lagomorpha > Leporidae > Oryctolagus > Oryctolagus cuniculus. The sequence goes on along the minus strand of NC_142868.1, from coordinate 91,666,734 downwards.
CCAATATCTTGAAGGGTTTCTCCAATGTTCTCTAATAACTTAATGGTGTTAGGTCGTAGATTTAGGTCTTTAATCCATGTTGAGTGGATTTTTGTGTAAGGTGTATGGTAGGGGTCTTGCTTCATGCTTCTGCACATGGAAATCCAGTTTTCCCAGCACCATTTATTGAATAGACTGTCCTTTCTCCAGGAATTGGTTTTAGATCCTTGGTCAAATATAAGTTGGCTGTAGATGTTTGGGTTGATTTCTGGTGTTTCTATTCTGTTCCATTGGTCTATCCATCTGATTCTGTACCAGTACCATGCTGTTTTGATTACAACTTCCCTGTAGTATGTCCTGAAATCTGGTATTGTGATGCCTCCGGCTTTGTTTTTGTTGTACAAGATTGCTTTAGCTATTCGAGGTCTCTTCTGCCTCCATATGAATTTCAGCATCAGATTTTTCTAGATCTGAGAAGAATGTCTTTGGTATCTTGATTGAGATTACATTGAATCTATAAATTGCTTTTGGGAGAATGGACATTTTGATGATGTTGATTCTTCCAATCCATGAGCATGGAAGATTTTTCCATTTCTTGGTATCTTCTTCTATTTTCTTTAAGATTTTGTAATTCTCATCGTAGAGATCTTTAACGTCCTGGTTAAGTTTATTGCAAGGTATTTGATTGTTTTTTTAGCTATTGTGAATGAGATTGATCTTAGCAGTTCTTTCTCAGCCGTGACATTGCTTGTATATACAATGGCTGTTGATTTTTGTGCATTGATTTTATATCCTGCCACTTTGCCAAACTCCTCTATGAGTTCCAATAGTCTCTTAGTAGAGTTCTTTGGATCCTCTAAGTACAGAATCATATCGTCTGCAAAGAGGGATAGTTTGACTTCTTCCTTCTCGATTTGTATTCCTTTGATTTCTTTTTCTTGTCTGATGGCTCTGGATAAAACTTCCAGAACTATGTTAAATAGCAGTGGTGAGAGTGGGCATCCCTGCCTGGTGCCATATCTCAGTGGAAACGCTTCCAACTTTTCCCCATTCAATAGGATGCTGGCTGTGGGTTTTTTATAAATTGCTTTGATTATATTGAGGAATGTTCCTTCTATACCCAATTTGCTTAGAGTTCTCATCATGAAAGGGTGTTGAATTTTATTGAATGCTTTCTCTGCATCAATTGAGATAATCATATGGTTTTTCTTTTGCAGTCTGTTAATGTGGTGAATCACATTGATTGATTTGCGAATGTTGAACCTTCCCTGCATACCAGGGTTGAATCCCACTTGGTCTGGGTGGATGATCTTTCTGATGTGTTGTTGTACTCTATTGGCCAGAATTTTATTGAGGATTTTTGCATCTATGTTCATCAGGGATATTGGTCTGTAATTTTCTTTCAGTGCTGCATCTTTCTCTGGCTTAGGGATTAAGGTGATGCTGGCTTCATAGAAAGAATTTGGGAGGATTCCCTCTTTTTCGATTGTTCTGAATAGTTTGAGAAGAAATGGGACTAGTTCTTCTTTAAATGTCTGGTAGAATTCAGCAGTGAATCCATCTGGTCCTGGGCTTTTCTTTGTTAGGAGGGCCTTAATTACTGTTTCAATTTCTGTTTCAGTTATGGGTCTATTTAGGTTTTCTATGTCTTCATGGTTCAATTTTGGTAGATTGCATGTGTCCAGGAATCTATCCATTTCTGATAGGTTTTCCTGTTTGCTGGTATACAGGTCCTTGTAGTAATTTCTGATGATTCTTTTTATTTCTGTGGTGTCTGTTGTTACGTTTCCTTTTTCATCTCTGATTTTATTGATTTGGGTCTTTTCTTTTCTTTTTTTAGTTAGTTGGGCCAATGGGGTGTCAATTTTGTTTATTTTTTCAAAAAACCAGCTTCTCGCTTGGCTGATTTTTTGTAGTGTTTTTTTGGATTCAATCCTGTTAATTTCTTCTCTGGTTTTAATTATTTCTCTTCTCCTACTAGATTTGGGTTTGGTTTGCTGCAGTTTTTCTAGGTCCTTGAGATGCGTTGAAAGCTCATTTATTTGGTACCTTTCCAATTTCTTGATATAGGCATCTTTTGCTATAAATTTGCCTCTCAATACTGCTTTTGCTGTATCCCATAAGTTTTGATATGTTGTGTTGTTGTCTCCATTTACTTCCAGAAAGTTTTTGATTTCTCTTTTGATTTCTTGAATGACCCAGTGTTCATTCAGGAGCATGTTGTTCAGTCTCCATGTGTTTGCATACTTTCTGGGGTTTCCTGAGTTGCTAATATCCAGCTTCATCCCACTGTGGTCTGAGAAGCTGCATGGTATGATTCTAATTCTTTTAAATTTGCTGAGACTTGCTTTATGGCCTAGTATGTGATCAATCCTAGAGAAGGTTCCATGCAATGCTGAGAAGAATGTGAAGTCTGTAGATGTAGGGTTGAAAGTTCTGTAGATATCTGTTAGATCCATTAGGGCAATAGTGTCGATTAAATCTGCTGTTTCCTTGTTGATCTTCTGTCTGGATGATCTGTCTATTTCTGAGAGTGGAGTATTGAAGTCCCCCAGTACTATTGTATTGGAATCTAAATCTCCCTTTAAGTCCCTTAACATATCTTTTAAATAGACCGGTGCCCTGTAATTAGGTGCATGTACATTTATAATAGTTACATCTACCTGTTGAATTGAACCCTTAATCATTATATAGTGTCCCTCTTTGTCTCTCTTAACAGTTTTTGTATTAAAGTTTATTTTCTCTGATATTAATATGGCTACACCTGCTATTTCGTTTAGTTTTTGTTGGCATGGAATACCTTTTTCCAACCTTTCACTTTCAGTCTGCATGCCTCTTTGTTAGAGAGATGTGTTTCTTGTAGGCAACAAATAGTTGGGTTGTGTTCTTTGAGCCAGTCAGCCAAACGGTGTCTTTTAACTGAAGAATTCAGACCATTAATGTTCAATGTGACTATTGATACGTAGTGACTTTGCCCTGCCATTTTCCCGGAGATATTTTCTAGTATATGCTTTGAGCTTCCCATGCTCTTTTACTGGTAGGTGTTCTTCCTTTCCCTTCTTTCATATTGATGGCCGTGTTTCTGTGTTTCTGAGTGTAGCACATCTTTAAGTATCTTTTGCAGGGCCGGACGAGTGGCCACAAAGTGTTTCAATTTCTGTTTGCTATGAAAGGTCTTTATTTCACCTTCATTCACAAATGAGAGCTTGGCAGGATATAATATTCTGGGCTGGCAATTTTTCTCTCTTAGCACCTGTGCTATGTCTCGCCATTCCCTCCTGGCTTGTAGTGTTTCTGATGAGAAGTCTGCTGTGAGTCTGATTGGAGATCCTCTGAGAGTAATCTGACGTTTCTCTCTTGCCCATTTTAGGATCTTTTCTTTATGTTTCACTGTGGTAAGTTTAATTACCACGTGTCGTGGTGAGGATCTCTTTTGGTCATGTTTACTGGGGGTTCTATGAGCTTCCTGTACTAGGATGTCTCTGTCCTTCTCCAAACCTGGAAAGTTCTCTGCTAGTATCTCACTAAAAAGGCCTTCTAATCCTTTCTCTCTCTCCATGCCTTCAGGAACTCCTAGAACTCAAATGTTGGTTTTTTTAATAGTATCCTGTAGATTCCCAACAATATTTTTTAGATTTCTAATTTCCTCTTCTTTTCTTTGGTTTGACTGTATGTTTTCCCGTGCTCTATCTTCTAAGTCCGATATTCTCTCTTCTGCTTCACCCATTCTGTTTTTAAGGCTTTCTAATGTGTTTGTCATTTGATCTATTGAGCTCTTCATTTCATTTTGATTTCTCTTGACTATTACACTTTCCTGTTCTACTAGTTTCTGAGTTTCATTTTGATTCTTCCTTAAAATTTCATTTTCACGAGAGAGATTTTCAATCTTGTCCAATAAGGATTTCTTTTTTTTTTTTTTTTTTTGACAGGCAGAGTGGACAGTGAGAGAGACAGAGACAGAGAGAAAGGTCTTCCTTTGCCGTTGGTTCACCCTCCAATGGCTGCCGCGGCCGGCGCACCGCGCTGATCCGGTGGCAGGAGCCAGGAGCCAGGTGCTTTTCCTGGTCTCCCATGGGGTGCAGGGCCCAAGCACCTGGGCCATCCTCCACTGCACTCCCTGGCCACAAAAGAGGGCTGGCCTGGAAGAGGGGCAACCGGGACAGAATCCGGCGCCCCGACCGGGACTAGAACCCGGTGTGCCGGCGCCGCTAGGCGGAGGATTAGCCTAGTGAGCCGCGGCGCCGGCCAAAGTACTAATTTCACTCCTATGGATTATGTTTTAAGAACTGTATTAGGTGCCACAGATCAGAAAGACCATATGGCATTTGTCTTTTTGTGACTAGCTTATTTTACTAACTATAATGGTCTCCAGATGAATACATTTTGTTGCAAATGACAGGAGTTCATTATTTTTACTTCTGTGTTGGAGTAAAATTTCTTATTCCAGGCTTCAGTTGATGGACATCTGGGTTGGTTCCATATCTTAGCTATTGTAAACTGTGATGAAATGAACATGGGGCTACAGATAACACTTTCATATGATTTCATTTCCTTTAGATAAATTCCCAGGAGTGGGATGGTTGGGTCATATGATAGGCCTATATTCAGCTTTCTCAGATAGCTGCATACTGTCTTCCACAGTGGCTGTACCACTTTACATTTCCACCAACAGTGGATATAGGTACTCTTCTCCGCACATCCTCACCAGCATTTTTTGTTTGTTGATCTGTATGTGAGCCATTTTAATGGGGTGGGGAGGAGTGAGGTGAAACCTCACTGTGGTTTTGATTTGCATTTCCTTGAAGGCTAGGGATCCTGAGCATTTTTTCATGTGTCTGTTGTCCACTTGAATTTCCTCTCTTGAAAAATTTCTGTTCAGTTCCTTTGCCCATTTCTTAATTGGATTATTTGTTTTGTTGTTGAATTTCTTGAGCTCTTTATAGATTCTGGAAGTTAATCCTTTTTCAGCTGCACTGTTTGCAAATATTTTCTCCCATTCTGTTGCTTACCTCTTCACTTTGCTGAATGTTTCTTTTGCAGTGCAGAATCTTTTCAATGTGATGTGATTCCACTTGTTTAACTTTGGCTTTGATTGCTTTTGCTTCTAGGGTCTCTTCAAAGAAAGCGTTCCCTATGCCAATGTCTTATAGGATTTTGCCAATGTTCTCAAGTAATTTGATAAAATCACATCATAGATTTAGGTCTCTGATCCATTTTGAATGGGTTTTTATGTAAGATGAGAGGTAGGGATCTTGTTTCATACTTCTGCATGAGGACATTCAGTTTTGCAGGCACAATTTGTTAAAGAAACTGTCTTGGCTTGAGGAGTTGATTTTTGCTGCTTTGTGAAATGTAAGTTGATTGCAGATGCATGGATTATTTCTGGGATTTCTATTCTGCTCCATTGGCCTACAAATCTGCTTTTGTGCCAGTACCAGACTGTTCTCATTATAACTGCCCTATAGTGTGCCTTGAGGTCTGGTATTGTGATACCTCCAGCTTTGTTTTTATTGTTTAAGACTGCTGTAGCTATTTGAGGTCTCTTGTGTTTTCATATGAATTTTAGCATAATTTTTTCTAGGTCTGAGAAGAATGTTGTTGGTATTATTATTGGTATCACGTTGAATCTATAAATTGCTTTTGGTGGTATGGACATTTTGAAGATATTGTTTGTTCTAACCCAGGAACATGGAAGATTTTCCCACATTTTTATGTCTTCTGTTTTTCTTTAATGTTTTGTGAGTTTCATCATAGAGGTATTTGACATCCTTCATTAAATTTATTCCAAGTTATTTAAATATTTTGTAGCTATTGTGAATGGGATTGATCTTAGAAGTTCCTTCTCAGCTATGGCATTGTCCTGTGCATACAAAGGCTACTGATTTTTGTGTGTTGTTTTTATATCCTGCTACTTTACCAAATTCTTATGAGTTCCAATAGTCTCTTCATGGAGTCTTTTGGGTTCCCTATATATAGAATCATGTCATCATCAAATAGGGATAGTTTTAATTCTTTCTTCCTTCCCTATTTGTATCACTTTTATTTCTTTTCATTGCCTGATGGCTCTGGCTAAAAATACCAGGACTCTTTTTTTTTTGACAGGCAGAGTTAGACAGTGAGAGAGAGAGAGAGACAGAGACAGAGAGAAAGGTCTTCCTGGAAGAGGAGCAACCGGAACCAAATCCAGCGCCCTAACCGGGACTAGAACCCAGAGTGCTGGTGCCGCAGGCGGAGGATTAGCCAAGTGAGCCGTGGCACAGGCCCACATTTTGTTTTTCCTTTCATCTGGTGATTGACACCTTGGTTGATTTCAAATTTTGATTATTGTGTATAGTGTTGATATAAACATGGTGGTTCAGGTATCTTTGATACATTGTGTTCAGATATTTGGGTGGGAGAATAAAGGAGATGAGGAGACAGGGTTTAGGTAGCAAGGGAAGCATCATTCTGCCATTCCTTCTCATAGCTTTATTTTATACTCTTTTTTTTGAGGAAGTTGAAAATTTATTTATGTTCCTTATTTTGCTGTAGAGCTGCTGCTTCACTGCATAAAACAGCACCAGCAAATGCAGTATGTTGCAAAATTAAGGTAGTATTGTTCTTTCTCTGGCATCGTACAACTAACAAAAACTGTTGTGTATTCCCAGTTACTTCCAATGGAAAGATCATTACATATTTTGACCCCAATCCAGGGATGAGTATAAGCAAGTTACAGTATTACATAAGGCTTAAGATAACAATGTTATCCTTGAATTACATTATTTGTAAAACTAGTTTTTACCAGATAACTTCATGTATTTTGAATACCAGTGCCTAGAGCTCAGTATAAAAATCACAAAGTATTGTGAAAAAGATGCATATTGAGTTTATCTGCAATCATTACAAAGTTACAGTATATTTTCTTCCAGTAGCAGAGTTGAAAGTAGTATTTCTTCCATCAAGATTGCTAAAAGTTGCTATTTTAAGTCCTGTCCACCACTAATTTAAGAGAAAACTGTGCTGGATTAAGTTATTCCATACTAGTTCATGTAAGGGTTCCACTTTAATTCCTCAGTAGATTTTATGTATTTCTCATAGGCTTCTTCACTCGTTAGTTCTTGTAGTTCTGAAGGATTACTCAGTGTCATCTTGATCAGCCAACCATCTTCATAACAAGATTTCTTGACAAGTCTTGGGTTTTCTGCAAGGGCTTCATTAATTTCAGTTACTTCTGATAGAGGAGAATAGAGTTCACTAGCAGCTTTCACACTTCCCAAGGCAGCAAATTCATCTTGTTTTTTCAATTTTGTCCCAACTTCAGGCAGACTACTATTTTATACTCTTTTTATACATACTTTTCATTAAGCCTCCTTCCTCCTAAGCCTCTATTCTTTCTGAAAAAGAACACATCACAAGGGATTGTCTATGCATAACCTTTCTCTATTCATCTAGTTTTGTTTTGTTTTCCTTTCATGGGCTCATCGTAACCTTCCTATTAATCTTTTCTCTATTCATAGTGGATGTGTCAGCTATATGAAATTTGCTTAACTTATTTATAGGTGCTAGACAAAAAGTCTAAGGTTTTTTTTTTTTTTGACAGGCAGAGTGGACAGTGAGAGAGACAGAGACAGAGAGAAAGGTCTTCCTTTGCCGTTGGTTCACCCTCCAATGGCTGCCGCGGCCGGCGCACCGCGCTGATCCGGTGGCAGGAGCCAGGAGCCAGGTGCTTTTCCTGGTCTCCCATGGGGTGCAGGGCCCAAGCACCTGGGCCATCCTCCACTGCACTCCCTGGCCACAAAAGAGGGCTGGCCTGGAAGAGGGGCAACCGGGACAGAATCCAGTGTCCCAACCGGGACTAGAACCCGGTGTGCCGGCGCCACTAGGCGGAGGATTAGCCTAGTGAGCCGCAGCGCCGGCCAAGTCTAAGGTTTTAAAGGTTAATTGATTTATTTTAAAAGGTTAAAATTGTAAAGATAAAGTTCTAGTGATTATATCTTATTTTTCTAAAGGTAAATCACACCCCCAACAGCCATATTTTTTTATAGGATCTGTTCTATTGCCTAATGTAAGAATTCCTTGTCCCTTTGTTCTACATTTCCAAGCAGGGGCATAACATCCTACGCTTTGTAAGAATGGTAGTGCTTGTACATCAATGCACTTGCTGTAATATTAACTATATACTTACCATTCTTATCATACACTCTTGTGTAAGGCAAGGGCGGGGTCTGTGGGAACAAGCACCTGCATGCTCTTTCTGTTCTATTTTCTTATAAAACTCTTCATTACTCATGTTCCTAATAATAGTTTGCTCTAGACAAAATTTAGGAGATCCCCCTTTTATTTCTCCAGTCACCTCCTGTAACTCACTTTTTTTTTTTACAAGAAACAACAATTTTGCATACATTGATATCCATGATTCCCACACCCAAACCCAATGACTACATCATTATTGAGCCTAATAAAAACAACACAGAAAATGGCTTCAGTTCAGTCTCGGGCTTCCTGCTTTGTGGAGTCCCTCTCCTCCAGCTGTGACTTTGTCATACAGCATGGATGACATTGCCTCAATCACACTGGTTCCATCCCTGGCTGCTCCACTTAATGACCCAGCTCTCTGCTGTGGCCTGGGAAAGCAGTAGAAAATGGCCCAAGTCCTTGATTCTCTGCACCCGCATGGAAGACCCAATGGAAGCTCCAGGCTCCTGGCTTTGGATCTGCCCAGCTCCGGCCGTTGTGGCCAGTTGGGGAGTGAGCCAGCAGATGGAAGACCTCTCTCTCTCTCTGCTTCTCCTTTTCTCTCTGTGTAACTCTGCCTTTCAAATAAATAAATATATCTTTAAAAATGTTTTATAATTTCCATTGTAAAGATATTTGTTCTCCTTGGTTAATTTATTGCAAGCTTTTTTTTTTTTTTGCTATTGTGAATAAGATTGATCTTAGAAGGTCTTTTTCAGCCATGACATTTCTGTGTATTCAAAGGCTATTGGTTTTTGTGTGTTAGTTTTATATCCTGCCACTTTATCAAACCCTTTTATGAGTTTCAATAGTCTCTTAGTGGAGTCTTTTGTTCCCCTAAATATTAGAATCATGTCATCTGCAAATAGGGGTAGTTGACTTTCTCCTTTACAAATTGTGTCCCTTTGATTTCTTTTTTTTTCTTTAATGGCTCTGGCTAAATCTTCCAGGAATATATTGAATAGCAGTGGTGAGAACTGGCATCCTTGTCTGGTTCTAGATCTTAGTGGGAATGCTTCAAATTTTCCCCCTTCAATAGGATGCTGGCTGTGAGTTTGTCATAAATTGCCTTGATTGTATTCAGGAATGTTCCTTCTATACCCAGTTTGGTTAAGGTTTTCATCAGGAAAGGATGTTGCATTTTATCAATTGATTTATCTCTATCTATTGAAATACTCACATGGCTTTTGTTCTTCACTTTGGTAATTTGATGTATCACATTTATTGATTTTCCAATGTTGAATCATCCCTGCATACCAGGGGTAAATCATACTTGGTTAAAAAAAAAAAAACTTTCTGATGCCTTATTGGATTCGCTTTACTAGTACTTTGTTGAGGATTTTTATATCTATGTTCATCAGGAATATCGGTTTGTAGTTCTCTTTCTCTGTAATAATCTTTCTGGTTTAGGAATTAAGGTGATGCTGGCTTCATAGAAGAGTTTGGGAGGATTCCCTCCCTTTCAATTATTTTGAATAGCTTGAGAAGAATTATAATTAGTTCTTCTATAAATGTCTGGTAGAATTCAGCAGTGAAGACATCTGGTTCTGGGCTTTTCTTTGTTGGCAGGATCTTTAATACTGAATCCATCTCTGTCTTGGTTATTGATCTGTTTAGGATTTCTGTGTCTTCATGGCTCAGTTTCTGTCAGGTTGTATGTGTCCAGGATTCTACCCATTTCTTCTGAGATTCCCAGTTTATTCACACACAGCTCTTTGTAGTAGTTCCTGATGATTCTTCTTATTTCTGCGGTATCTGTTGGTACATTTCTTTTTTCATCTCTGATTTTATTGATTTGGGTCTTCTCCTTTTTTTTGGTTAGTTGGGTCAATGATGTATCAGTTTTGTGTATTTTTTAAAAAAAAACAGTTCTTCAATTCACTGATTTTTTTTTTGTTTTGGTTCAATTTTGTTTATTCTCTTATGTTAATCTTTCTCCCTACTAATTTTGGGTTTGATTTATTGTTATAGCTCCTTTTTTCATTTTGCATTGTGTCTTTGTTTGGTTTTGATTTCAAGTATTACTGGCCTTAGAAAATGAGTTTGGCAAAGTTCATACTTTGGAATAACTTGGAAAGTACTGGAGTTTCTCTTACTACACTTTCTGTGATATGTGCACTTTTGATTTTTCAAAAATTTAGTTCTGAAACAATTTTAAAAAGGATTTATTTAGGGGACGGCACTGTGGGTTAATTCTCTGCCTGTGGTGCCAGCATCCCATATGGGTGCTGGTTCTAGTCCTGGCTGCTCCTCTTCCAATATAGCTCTCTTCTATGGCCTGGGAGAGCCGTAGAAAATGGCTCAAGTCCTTGGGCCCCTGCACCCACGTGGGAAGACCAGGAAGAAGCTCCTGGCTCCTGGCTTCAGATTGGCTCAGCTCCAGCCGATTTGGCCATTTGGGGAGTGAACCAATGGAAGGAAGACCTTTCTCTCTGTCTCTCCCTCTCACTGTCTGTAACTCTACCTCTCAAATAAATAAATAAATAAAATCTTTAAAAAAGAAGGATTTATTTATGTGAGAGAGGTGGGGGCGGGCAGAGAGAGAATGAGAATGAATATCTCATAGAGAGTTCCAAGATGGCAGAATAGGGAGGGAGCACACCGATGGTCCGGGAAGGGAAGGTTCAAGGAGGGGTGAGAATTTGTAGTTTCGGGGAAAGGGAAGCTCTTCCGAAATGGGGGAGACAGGGTGGACCTGCGAGGAGGACGCAGATGCCTGAAGCACAGGACACCAGCAGGAGTGTGTACGCACCAGCGCTGAAAGCCAAGGTGAGACAGGGCACTCACCCAGCACTGCTGCAACAGCCGCCACCACCCCTCCCCCAACCCACCCTGGGACAGACACTGAGACACGCACGACTGAGTGGGGGAGGAAATAGAAAACGGAACATAGTGAGTAGCACCTGCGGAAAGAGTGCGCGATTCAGGGGGTCTAATTGAGGGACTAAACAATCCAGGATCCCTTCCCCCAAATTGGAGCTGCAGAGGGTGGGAAGCAGCCATCTTGTTTGTTTACATTTGGGCTTAAAGGAGAACTGCTTCTGCCTCCGCACTAACCTTCAGAGGCAGAGCCCAAAGGTGGAGTGGAGCAACATGACACTCCTTGCACAGGGGCGGGCAGCAAGGGAGGGCAGCTGAAAGCACTGACACAAGTCTACTCAAGTTACCAAAAAATAAAAAATAAAAAATTGAATAGTGCCTGCGGGAAGAGGGCAGAATCCAGAGGGACGAACTGAGGGATCAAAAACACCAGGGTTTTTAGGAGCCGCCCAACCCACAATCAGAGCTGCAGCGGGCAGAGTGCAGCCATCTTGTTTGTTTACATTCGGGCTTAAAGAAGGCTGGCCTCTTCTCCGAAGGAGGAAACAGCAGGGGTGGAGTCCAAAGGTGGTCTGGAGCTACTTGACACTCCTCACGCAGGAGGTGCAGTGAAAAAGAGTGGCTGACCAACAAACCCCAGGCACAGACATGTAAGGGCGAACATAGGAACAAGGAAACCAGCCCCCAAGGGGCGGAGATTGGCACCTCAAAGCCCTGACACCAGCCCACTCAAGTTACAACAAATAAATAAATAAGTAAGTAAAAAATAAACAAACAAACTCTAGAAGGCAGAGCATCCTGCTTACACTGGATATTGGTACAGACTCACAGCAGCCCATAACAGAGGGAAATCAACCTGAAAAACCACCCAGACGGAATGCCAAAAACAAAACAAAAATCCACAATAAGAATATAGAAGAACATATAAACTCGCCAATGGAGCAGGCTAAACCAACCATAACAGAGGCTGAAGAAGAAGAAGGATTTGAAACTGTGCCAGAAAAAGAATTCAGAAAATTAATAATCAGATTACTTAGAAATAATGAGAAACAGTGTCGAGAGCTGAACGAAAAACAAGTCCAAGGATTAGAGATCCTAAAGAAAAGCCAGAATGAAATACTGGAAATGAAAAACTCAATTGACCATATAAAAAACACCGTGGAATCCCTCAGAAATCGAACAGATGAAATAGAATACCGAATATCAGAATTCGAAGACAAACTTCCAGAAATAATACAGTCAGTTCAAACGCAGGAAGAAGAAATTAAAAAATTAAAAAATATGGTCGGAGTCTTACAAGATTCAATCAAACGGTGTAATGTTTGGATGATAGGAGTCCCTGAGGGGGTGGAATGAGAGAATGGATTGGAAGGTGTTTTCAATGAAATAATATCAGAAAATTTCAAACAAAGGCAGCTGGATAACAACAGGCAAATTCAACAGATAGCCAGGACTCCGAACAGGGTAGACCAGAAGAGAAATTCACTGTGACACATTGTGGCGACACTCAGCTCAGTGACACACAAAGAACAAATCCTAAAATGTGCCAGAGAAAAACGACAAATCACATTCAGGGGTAAGTTAATCAGACTCATCCCAGACTTCTCATCACAAACACTACAGGCAAGGAGACAATGGCATGATATATTTCAAGTTTTAAAAGACAAACAATGCCAACCTAGAATACTATACCCTGCAAAGCTATCATTTATGAATGAAGGGGAAATAAAGATCTTCCAAGACAAACAGAAACTGAAAGAATTTGTATCCACGCGTCCAACCCTACAACACTTGCTCAAAGACGTGCTGCACACAGAAATACAAAAACAAGAACTTCACAACAAAAAAAAAATGCGAATGTAGAGTAACCTACAAACAAAGTTCAGAATACATAAACAGCTCGTTTAGGAAACATGAATGGGAAAAGACAGTACTTAACAGTAATCACACTGAATGTGAATGGTCTTAATTCTACTACCAAAAGACATAGACTAGATGATTGGATCAAGAAATAGAATCCATCTATATGCTGCCTTCAGGAGACACACCTTATCAGCAAAGATGCACACAGATTGAAAGTGAAAGGATGGAAAAAGATACTCCAAGCTAACAGAAATCAAAAAAGAGCTGGTGTGGCCATCCTGATATCAGGCAAAATAGACTTTAACATAAAAACTATTAAAAGAGACAGAGAAGGGCACTATATAATGATTAAAGGATCTATCCAATAGGAAGACATTAGTATTATAAATGTATATGCACCTAATTACAGGGCACCTGGCTACCTGAAAGAATTACTAAAGGATTTAAAGGGAGATATAGATTCAAATACAATAGTAACAGGGGACTTCAACACCCCACTCTCACCAATGGACAGATCAACCAGACAGAAATTCAACAAGGAAACAACAGAGTTAATTGATGCTATAGACCAAATAGACCTAATAGATATCTTCAGAACCTTCCACCGCACAGCCACAGAGTTCACGTAATTCTCCCCAGTACATGGAATGTTCTCTAGGATTGACCATATGCTAGGCCATAAAGGGAGCCTCAACAAATTCAAAAAAATTGAAACTATACCATGCAGCTTCTCAGACCATAGCACAGTGAAACTTGAAATCAACAACCCAAGAATCTCTACACCATATGAAAATATATGGAGAATGGACAACATAATCCTAAACGAACAGTGGGTCATCGAAGAAATTAAAAGAGAAATCAAAAGATTTCTAGAAGCAAATGAAAATGATAACACAACCTATCAAAACCTGTGGGACAGAGCAAAAGCAGTGTTAAGAGGAAAGCTTATAGCAATTGGTGCCTACATCAAGAAGCTGGAAAGGAACCAAATAAATGAACTCCCCATGCACCTCAAAGATTTAGAAAAACAGCAGCAAATCAAGCCCAAATCCAGAAGGAGGAAAGAAATACTAAAGATCAGAGAAGAAATAAACAGAATTGAAACAAAAAAAAAATACAAAAGATCAACAAAACCAGGAGCTGGTTCTTTGAAAAAATAAACAAAATCAACACACCATTAGCCCAACTAACCAAAAAAAGGAGAGAGAAGACCCAAATCTGTAAAATCAAAGATAGTAAAGGAAATGTAACAACAGACACAATAGAAATAAAAAAAATCATCAGAAACCACTACAAAGAGATGTATGCTAACAAATTGGGAAACCTGGAATAAATGGATAGATTCCTGGACACATACAACCTTCTTAAACTGAGCCGTGAAGATATAGAAAATCTAAACAGACCCATAACCATGGAAGAGATTGAATCAGTAATAAACGCACTACCGAAAAAGAAGAGCCCAGGACCATCAGATGGCTTCACTGCCGAATTTTACCAGACATTTAGAGAACAACGAACCCCAGTTCTTCTCAAGTTATTCAAAACAATTGGAAGGGAGGGAATCCTCCCAAATTCTTTCTACGAAGCCAATATCACCTTAATTCCTAAGCCCAGAAAAGACACAACAGAGAAAGAAAACTACAGACCTATCTCCCTGATGAACATAGATGTAAAAATACTCAACAAAATTCTGGCAAACCGAATCCAACTGCACATCAGAAAGATCATTTTTCACCCAGACTAAGTGGGATTTATCCCTGGTATGCAGGTATGGTTCAATATTCAAAATTCAATCAATGTAATACATCACATTAATAAATTGAGAAACAAACATCATATGATTATCTCAATAGATGCAGAGAAAGCATTTGACAAAATACAACACCCTTTCATGATGAAAACCCTAAGCAAATTGGGGTTAGAAGGAACATTCCTCAACACAATTAAGGCAGTCTATGATAAACCAATTGCCAGCATCATATTTAATGGGGAAAAGTTGGAGGCATTTCCATTGAAAACTGGCACCAGACAGGGATGCCCACTCTCACCATTGCTATTCAATATAGTCCTAGAAGTGTTATCCAGGGCCATCAGGCAAGAAAAAGAAATTAAAGGGATACAAATGGGAAAGGAGGAAGTTAAACTATCCCTATTTGCAGATGACATGATACTATATATATAGGGGACCCGATAAACTCCTATAAGAGACTATTGGAACTCATAGAAGAGTTTGGTAAAGTAGCAGGATACAAAGTCAATGCTCAGAAATCAACAGCCTTTGTATACACAGACAATGCCAGGGCTGAGGAAGAACTTCTAAGATCAATCCCATTCATGATAGCCACAAAAACGATAAAGTACCTTGGAATAAATTTAACCAAGGATGTCAAAGACCTCTATGATGAAAATTACAAAAACTAAAGAAAGAAATAGAAGACGACACAAAAAAATGGAAAAAACCTGCCATGCTCATTGATTGGAAGAATCAATATCATCAAAATGTCCATTCTCCCAAAAGCAATCTACGAGTTCAATGCAATACCAATCAAAATACCAAAGTCATTCTTCAAAGACCTAGAAAAAACGATGCTGAAATTCATATGGAGAAACAGGAGACCGAGAATAGCTAAAGCAATCCTTTACAATAAAAACAAGGCCAGAGGCATCACAATTCCAGACTTCAAGACATACTACAGGGCAGTTATAATCAAAACAGCCTGGTACTGGTACAAAAAACAGATGGATAGACCCATGGAACAGAATAGAAACACCGGAGATCAATCCAAACATCTATAACCAACTCATATTCAACAAAGGACCTAAAACCAACCCCTGGAACAAGGACAGCCTCTTCAACAAATGGTGCTGGGAAAACTGGATGTCCACATGTCGCAGTATGAAGCAAGACCCCTACCTTACACCTTATACAAAAATCCACTCAACATGGATCAAAGAATTAGAGATGCACCACGACACCATGAAACTAATTGAGAGCATAGGGGAAACCTTTCAAGATATTGGAACAGGCAAAGAATTCCTGGAGAAGACCCCAGAGGCACGGGTAATCAAAGATAAAATAAACAAATGGGATTACCTCAAATTGAAGAGTTTCTTTACAGCAAAGGAAACAGTCAGGAAAGTGAAGATGCAACCAACAGAATGGGAGACGTTATTCGCAAATTACACAACAGATAAAGGATTAACAATTAGAATCTATAAAATGATCAAAAAACACCACAAAATCAAAACAAACAACCCAATGAAAAATGGGCCACGGACCTTAACAGACATTTTTCAAAAGAGGAAATCCAAATGGCCAACAGACACATGAAAAAATGCTCAGGATCCCTAGCCATCAGGGAAATGCAGATCAAAACCACAATGAGGCAAGGATGTGGGGAAAAAGGGACACTAATCCACTGTTGGTGGGAATGCAAACTGGTAAACCACTATGGAATACAGTTTGGAGAGTCCTCAGAAACCTGAATATAGCACTACCACAGGACCCAGCCATCCCACTCCTTGGAATTTACCCAAATGGAATTAAAGGGGAGAAAAAAAGAGCCATTTGCACCTCAATATTTGTTGCAGCTCAATTCACAATAGCTAAGACATGGAATCAACCTAAATGTCCATCAACGGATGACTGGATAAAGAAACTATGGGCTATGTACTCTATGGAACACTACACAGCAGTAAAAAAAAACAATGAAATCTGGGCATTTACAACAAAATGGAGGAAGCTGGAAAACATCATGCTGAGTGAAATAAGCCAGTCCAAAAGGGACAAATATCATATGTTCTCCCTGATTGATGGCAACTAAACGAGCATCTAAAATGATACCCATTGAAGTGAAATGGACACTATGAGAGACAATGACATGATCAGCCCTTGTCTAGACTGTTGAGGAACAACTTACTATTTTATCCCTGTTAGTATTTTTGTTGTTGTTGTTGCTCTGTTTGTTCTACATAAGACCACTGGTTGAACTCTGTAATCAATGCACAATCATTCTTAGGCATTTAAAATTAACAGTAAAGTGATCTCTGTTAAACATAGGAGTGGGAATAAGAGAGGGAGGAGATATATAGGTTGGCACATGCTCACTCGGACTTACCTCCAATGGTGGAACTAGAAATGTGCCAGGGGATTTCAACTCAGTCTTACCAAGGAGGCAGATACCAATGCCAGCTCACTTGGTAAAGTGATAAGTATAAATACACAGCCGATCAAAAAGGGTATGTGTCGATGAGATTTCACAAATACGACCAGTGTAAGCAAATAATGAAGGATAGAATTAAAAGGGAGAGAATGATCCTGCGGGGGAAACAGGACACACAGCAGACTCATAGAATGGCAAATGCCCAAAACAGCACTCCTGCCTCAGAATCAACCCTTGGGACATTCAGATCTGGCTAAAAGGTCCATGAGAGTCTCACAGGCATGGAAAGCCATGACACGGTGGCAAAAAACAATCTAAATGAAAGATCCTGGTGAACAAGACCCCAGCAGAAGGAACAGGCCATCAAGGAGAGAGGCGCCTTTCTCTGATTGGAGGAAGGAACCTCCACTGTGATACAGCCTTGACTAAACAAGTTCAGAGTTGGTGAACTCAAGGGGCTTACATAGCCTAGACAGCTCACAGCAAGAGTCTCGGGTGATTGCTGACGTCATAAATAAGAGTGCCAATTGTTAAATCCACAACGGGAGTCACTGGGTACATGCTCCCCATGTAGGATCTCTGTCCTTAATGTGTTTTACTATGAAACTTAAAAACAACACTACTAGTCGAACAATACCCTATACCTTGTGCGGTTGTGTGAGTGCAGCCTGTTGAAATCCTTGCTTAGTGTATACTAAGTTGATCTTCAGTATATGAAGGTAATTGAAAATGAAACTCGATGAAGGGTGGGATGGGAGAGGGAGTGGGAGAGGGGAGGGCCACGGGAAGGAGGGAGGTTGGGGGGGTAGCCACAACAATACAAAAGTTGCACTTTGTAAATTCACATTTATTAAATAATAACTATATAACCAACAAAAAAAAGAAAAAAAAGAACTTAATACTTTACCCTTTTAGTATTTTTTATGTTCTACTTAAAACTATTGGTTGAACTCTGTAATTAATACACAATTACTCTTAGGTGTTTAATTAATGCTATAACTAGTACTCAAATAGTATTTTACACTTTGTGTTTCTGTGTGGGTGCAAACTGTTGAAATCTTTACTTAATATATGCTAAATTGATCTTCTGTATATGAAGATAATTGAAAATTAATCTTGATCTGAATGGAAGGGGAGAGGGAGTGGGAGAGGGGAGTGTTGTGGGTGGGAGGGAAGTTATGTGGGGGGAAGCTATTGTAATCCATAAGCTGTACTTTGGAAATTTATGTTCATAAAATAAAATAAAATAAAATAAAATAAAATAAAATAAAAAGAATGACTATCTCTCATCTGCTGGTTCACTGTGAAATGGTTGTAGTGTCTGGGGCTAGACCATTTCAAAGCCAGGTGCAAGGAGATTCTTCTAGGTCTCCCACATGGCTGCAGGGTCCCAAACACTTGGGCCATCCTCTGCTGCTTGCCCAGGAGCATTAGTGGGGCTGGATTAGAAGTGGAACAGCCAGGACTCAACTTGGTGCCCATATGTGATGCAGATGTTAGCTTAACTCGCTATGCCAAATTGCTGGCCCTGAAATAAATTTTTTAAAGATTTATTTATTTATTTGAAAGTCAGAGTTACACAGAGAGAAAAGGAGAGGCAGAGAGAGAGAGGTCTTCCATCCACTGATTCACTCCCCAATTGGCCACAACGGCTAGAGCTGTGCTGATCCAAAGCGAGGAGCCAGGAGCTTCTTCTAGGTCTCCCATGCGGGTGCAGGGGCCCAAGGGCTTGGGCCGTCTTCCACTGCTTTCTCAGGCCATAACAGAGAACTTGACAGGAAGAAGAGCAGCCAAGAGTCAAACAGGTGCCCAAAATGGATGCTGGCACTGCAGGTGGAGGTCTCACCCACCATGCCACAGCGCCGGCCCTGAAATAATTTTAATGTAAATTTTCCCCTGAGCTTTTTCACATTTTCTAGTGCTTAGTCATCTCACTTATGAACATTTGTATTCCTGTTTCTTTCTATTATTTTGTAGCTTCTGTAGTGTTACTAAGTGATAATTTTCACCTAATATGTGGTCATATTTTTCTAGTGTGTTCCTTTCTGGTGTAATTTGTAAACTGTTCTATGCATTTTTTTTCTTCTCTTGTATATCTTTGTATGGGTTGCAATTGTAATTAACTTATATGGGTTCCTCTTTTTTTTTTAAATGATATTTATGTTTCTTTGGTGGGACTGGACCAGGATATCTTTTCTAGCTTCACATTTGAAGTCCCTAGTTTTTAAAAAATTATATATCATTAATATGAGTTCTCTGAGTATCCACCTGAACCATTGTATTCCTGTATTCTACTCTAAGCATAATTTCTAACCTTCTGGAAGGAAGATTTTGTTGGGTATTTCTAAGACCTTAGAGTGCTTAGCGTATCCTGAATTTATTTCTAGTGGGCTCCTGCTCAGGGGGCCTTTTTTAATAAATGACTTTTCCTGAAAACTGGGCATGTGGAGACATGTCATAGTTTTATAGGCAATTGTGAATATTGAGGCTTTCCATTCAGGTTTGGCTTCAGTCTTCTGGGACTGCCAGCAATTTCTGTGTACCAGCATTCTTAGGAATCCTAGATCTTCCCTTTTCTTTCTCTCATAGTGTTCATAGGTTTTCTGCTGTGGTTCTACTGATATCTTTGATTTAATTCATCTTTCCCCACAAACCCTACCACCTGCAGCATTATCTTTGGTTTGTGGTGATATCTGGCTGATGATTCTAGATATTAATTTAAAAACATTACAGTTTGCTCTGATTTTAGAAGGAATTTGGTGATTTAAAATGTACTTTGCCATGATCTTGTCTTGCTTATAACTCCATTATAAAGGGGATTTATTTATCCTTTCTTTTTATTCACCTGTATTTGACATTTTTGGTGTGCATTCTGATCCCATGGTACCCTTTTATTGGTGTGGTTCACTTTTCCAATAAACTATATTTCTCCACTTCTAGAACTGTGAGAAATCAATTTTTTTTTGCTTATTTTGGTGCATTGATTCCAAATAAAGGTGGGTTCTTGCTACACTATAGTTCAATTCTGAATTGGATTTTAAAGACAGTGGTTAGAGCAAATCCTCCCAGAGTGAGAAGTTTAAGTAGTATAATTGGTACTCTGCTTTGTATTCAGAAAGACGTAGCCCAAGACTAAAGTATACATGGATGCATAGGATATAGTGAGTAGTTTGACTATTTTCTCAGGTCCTAGCAGGAGCAATATTTGATTAGATTAAGGAGGGCATGCAAATTTCACAATGATAATGGGTATAAATTGTGGACACCTTGTGTTTCTTTCTGATATATACCTGAGTGAGTTAAATAGGAAGAGTCATGAAAGAAACAAGTAGATAGAATGGTGCAGTCATCAAATAAAAGTCAGCCTCTCTCTGGTTTCCCCCATAACTTGTGAATGAAATGATCATGGTGGTAAAGAATGAGGTGATGCACAGTTCTAACAGCGTGGGCTGTTTTTCACTGCTTCTGAATGTCTGACCTATTAGCAATCGAGACTTAATTCCAAGACTCAGATATGGTACCATTACTTGAGAAGATCAATCATCTACTTATTATAATGTTGATTACATTAGACTTTTTCTGTCCCAGAAGGAATGTAGATTTGTGCTTACTTTAATTAAAAATGTGTTCTTTCTGCTTATTTTAAAGGGAAGGAGGGAGACTGAAAGGGAGAGATATTGGTATACTATCTGCTGATTAATTACCTGAACGCCTGCAACAGCATAGGGATGCAGGTGTCCCAAGCAGTGTCTCACACTACATCAAATGCCTACCTCTATTCTTGATACATATTTCTGAATATGGACAACATAACTTAGCCAGCATCACTCTCTGCTCTGGATTGACCAGTACTGCCAACCAAGGTTTCACCAGGGTGTGATTTATGGACAATAGGTCAAATAATAGACATAATTTATGGCAAATAAAGTATAGTGTTGGAAGCATAATCATGGGTTCCATCTTTCCCTATCACATGTGGTGCCATTCAGAAGCAGAAAGCCTAATAGTATAGTGGGTTAGCCTCTTAAAGGTGTAAACTCAAACTGGGAGGTAACAATTGCAAAGATGAGGTATTATACTTCGAATGTAGTTTATAGTAAAAAAAAATGACTATTATCCAAAACTACAAAGTGGAAGTAGAAATTCCTCTACTTTTTATCACTTTGAGTGAACAAATTGGAAGTATTTGATCCCATTACCTAGAATATTTATTTATTTAAAGTTTTGTTTAATTATTTGAGAGGTGGAGTTACAGAGAGGGAGAGGCAGAAGCAGAGAGAGAGAGAGAGAGAGAGAGAGAGAGAGGAGAGAGAGATCTTCCATCTGTTGGTTCACTCCCCAAATGGCCATAACAGCCAGTGCTGGGCCAGGCTGAAGCCAGGATCCAGGAGCTTCATCCCGGTCTCCCATGTGGGTACAGGGTCCCAAGCACTTGGGCCATGTTCTGCTGCTTTCTCAGGTGCATTATCAGGGATCTGGATCAGAAGTGGAGCAGCCAGGATTTGAACTGGTACCCATATGGGATGCTGGCACCACAGGTGGTGGCTTACCCTGCTATGTCCCAGCACCAGTCCCTTTTACCTAGAATCTTATATCTGAGAGTTTGAAGGCTCTGGAATGCAGCGAGAATGTTCTACCAGGGTAAACAGTAAACATCCTAGTAAATAAAGTTATCATTGCCTTACGGGTAATTTTGATGCTTTGTGGCAGTAGAACAACAATAAGGCAGGAAAGAAATTTCCATTTACCACATTAACAAGAGAATTTATTTGCTGTAATCATAATCAGGATGTAGGATTATTGCTGAATTATTGGGGCACAGAGATAAGTATAAGGCACTCAAGTGATTCCTGGCACTTTAGTTGAAATTTACATGTCTAGTTTTAACTATAAATAGGAAAAAACAGACATGGGTAAGGGTCTTAGAAATCTTTGGGTTGAAGCTGTAGATCATCAGATCAAGAAAGCCCTTGGGAACAGAAGAAATAATGGCTGAGGGTGAGGACAATCTAGAATAGATGACAGTAGGGGATGATAAATGTCAGTGAAGGCATCCAGATCTATCTGCCGTGGCAAAGTTGTAGCAGGTATGTCCCCAACCCTAGTCCCTGAACAGAATTCATTTGTAAAATCAGAGTGTTTTGTCTATTCCCTTGCTTTTGGGGATTACTGCTGTAAGAATTAGCGATCTTCTCTGGCAAATTGCCTTCGGCTTATTGAATTAACTCCCTTGGATTTTCCTGGGAGTTACTTGCAGGCTCCATCCTCCAGGATATTCCTTTGGCAAACACTAATTGATAAAGGGGTGAAAAGCTGATCTCCCTTTTCTTCAGCTGGGAAAGGTTCTGAAGCGCATTTATATTCCAGAGCTTCCTTAGGGGATCAGCCCGAGGATAGAACTAATCTGAAGTCAAATCAGCAGATTTATCTTCATCTGTCTCCCCATCTTCCTTCTCTCACTCCTTTATAGGTTTCTCCTGAGAGTGCTCTTCATAATGCACCTGTCTTTATTTCAGTCCCTGCTTCTGGGTACATAAGTTGCTGTTTAAGTTCATTGTTTCAATGAAACAGAAAGATAATGATCAATGTAGCTTTGTGTAAATTCAGATAAATCTCCTTCTTCCAAATTCCCAAATGCTTATTGGTCTACAGGAGTTCTAGACCTTTACTAAAATATGTTTTGAGAAGGTAGGTAATTTTGGGCATAAAGGAGTAGGCAACCAGAAACAATGTCTTCTGAATCTGTGGATGTTATTCCAACACTTGCAAATAATTTTCTGCTAATCATTTTTGAGAAATCCTGGGTGAAATTTTTATAATTAAAATTAGATAATTTTCCTGTTACTAGAAATTAAATTTCAAATTTATTATTGTTCAGTAAATTACCTTATGATTATTGTAAGGCCACCACAAAACACACCAAACACCAGAGTTAAGTGAAGGTTTATTGACAGGTGGGGGAAGCCTGATGGGCCGGGTGTGGGGTGGGGAGAGGGTGAGAGAGTAAGAGAGAGGAATCAGGAGGACACGCGTGTGGGTAGCAGGTCCTGTTACCTGTTAGGGTAACAGGGTATATAGGGAAACAGGAGTAGCAAATCTCATTAGGGTGGAGGTGGAGCTGACACCTGTGGTTGGGCTCTCTGGTCACCTGGTTTGTAGCAATGGTGACAGGAGCCAGAGCCTAATACAGCGCCCAGGGCATAGATGATGCCACAGATAAAATGGCACCATTTTACTAACAATTATAACCAAACCCATCTTTACTCTTTAAGAATCTAGCTAAATTTCTCTATATTGTCTGCAAATAAAAGGCATTTTATGTTAGCTCCCACAGTGAAAATATAGTTAAAAGAAGTACACTAATATCTTAATAAATACTGAGGTTTTGAGAAACTGTTCAACCAGGAACTATACAAGGGAACTATTTGCACACCATTCTACATTACCAGAAGACAATGATTCTCCAACATCTTTGTTCAGTTCTCACATTCAGAGTACACTCACTAAGGAACTGTTTTTTCAATAATGCATATTTTAAAACTAATATATTCTACCACTTCAGTATCCGGGTTTTTAGTATTTCTGCCTTCTACTATTTTCCTTCTTTCCTCAGTTTATCTCTTGCCTGCCTCTCTCTCTGTCTCTCAAATCTTTAAAATTGGGAACAATTTTAGATTTACAGAAAACTTAAAAAGATAATACATAGTGTTCATTTTCCTATAATGTTAGGTGTTATAAAACTATATGGATATATATAAACTAAAAAATTAACAATGATAATTTATAATTAAGTAAATGACTTTATTTGGATTTCACCAGGTTTTACACTGCTATGCAATTTGCTGTTCCTGAATCCAATATAGGAGATTAAAGTGCATACCTTATTCATTTCCTTTGCTCTGTTTATTGAGCTTTCCTTGTTTTTCAAGATCTGGATAGTTTTGAAGAGTTCTGGTGAGGTATTTTGTAGAATGTACCACAATTTGGGTTTGTCTGGTGTTTTCTCATGATTAAACTGAGGTTATGTGTTTTGGTGAAGTTTGCTGTAGAGATAAATTGCTCTTCTTGTTAACATCATATCAGTAGTTTCATGATATCAACTTGACTTATCATAAATGATTTTAACTTTCTTGTTTCATCTTTGACCATTTAGTATACCTTGAAACAATCTTTCTTATTCTTCTTTGATGTATGCAGAATCTTGGTTTCTTTGTATTTTCACATACCCTAGAATGCTTGTATTTTTCTGTGTTCTTTGTGTTCCTTTAGTTTTCATACACTTTAACTGGTTTTTCTTTTCATTGATGATTTTCACATGTTTTCTTTTGCTGGATAGACTCTCATCTCTTAGGTTCACTCACCTACACATATTCCAATCTATTGCCATCCTTGTTCTAACTGGAAAATAGTAATGATAGAGTCAGAGACAATATGAAATTTTAGTTAGCGATCTTCTCTTGAAAAATAAAGGAATTATGCAGTAAATCGTAGGAGAATTTTGAAGAAAATCATAGAATAATTTTCTGCCTGATAAAATAAGTTTCATTGATGTAGAATGCCTTATTACTCTAATGATGCCACCAAAATAGGCATTTGCACATAGTCTCTTCTTTCATAAGTTTACATATTAGTTACATGTAGATTTGTAATTCTATGTAAAGTCTCAGATTGTGATTATTTTGTGAAAATAGTAAGAATTGATCATATAATAAACAAATATTAATGTTTTAAAATATTTTATTGCAGATTTTAAAATCACAAGTAGTCTGAGACATGTTAAGACTTTTAAAGCATTATTTGAAGGGATTAATATAAAATTGTTGATTTGCTTCTTTTTAAAATTTGTTTTCACTTTGAGTTTGTTCTGGTTTCTCTAGGAACATATATCCTATAGTATTCCAATTGATGAGAAACTGTATACTGTGCACCTTAAGCAAAGGTAATGTTTTTATTCTTTGGCTTCAGATTTTATTTTATTTTTTTATGAAGCTGTTTACTCATAACAATAAGGAGCATGAAAAAATGATAAGTATAGTTGTTACCAACAATTTAGTTACCGTAGATGACCAGTCACTCTACTGTGACTTAATTAAAATTTTAGCCTAATGCCTCAAATAGTGTTTTGTGAATGGAGGTTAGGAACATAAAAAATAATACTCACCTCCTGAAGACTCAGCTGTATGACATTAAGTTGGCAGAACCAGCAAGATCTGTATAATGGGGGGGGGCAATATTACAATGAGTAAATCTGTGACTTATTCTATCACTTACAGTTTCATCAATGAAGTGGGATCACCATGAGAATGTAGAATAAGAGCTTTAACATAGTAATTAGATTTTGTGCTGTTATAGGGATGGCTATTAGTTTGTGGGAAATAATACTAGTTTATATGCTACCCTTCAGAAAATAGAGAAAATACTTGAAATAATTTCTGTGAGGTTTAGTTCTTGACAGAAACTTAGTCTTGAAAATCTGACTTGGAAGTAATTTGTGCCATTCAAGAGGAGAAAGTCAGTTAAATTTTGGAAGTGGAAGTCAGTTGCATGGTGTTAGAGGTCATTCATGAGAAAGTGGAAATAGCATGTGTTAAAAAAAAGCGCTGGGCAGAGAAAGAAGAAAGAGGTGGCTTAGATAAATACATTGAGTTTTTAAATCCACATAGATGGCCAGGAACATATTTTTTAAGAGAAAAAAAAAACATGAAGTTTTTTGGTTGCAGGGAAAGTTTTTAAAGAGAAATGAAAAGGGTAAACAAAGTGATTCACTGTGTTAGATGCCAAATAACTCTTACAAATAATGAGTTAAATACTCTTTTAGATTAAAGGCATGGAGAACATAGTAAATGACAACTCCAAACTTTTGAAGAGTTTAAGAGAGTAAATGGGAGGACTCACATTGCAATTGTACATTGTATTAGGACAATTAACAGTGTTAAGAGATAAAACAAAGTTTGAAATATTGATAGGACATGTGTATATAGTGTATAACCTAGATGATAGCCCAATGGCCATTAGGAAACTATTTCAAATAACTTATAAGAGAAATAATGAGAAGCAGAACTATGATGGTGTAGAAGTAGATATTTTTTCTAAGAGATACTAAAGAGGTAGAAAAAAAAAAAAGATTTGTTACCAGATTGGATGTAGTGTTGACAGGAATGTAGCCAAACATAACAGACCTCAATCAGAGGAAACAGGGTATCACTTTTGAATAAAACTGTATATGAATACCTTGGGACATACCACGGTAATGTTCAGTTGGTAGTTGCTTTAATTGATTTTTAAAGATTGTTATGATTTATTTGACAGAATTACAGAGAGAGAAGGAGAGATAGAGAGAGATAGTTAATGATAAAATTCTGAATAAATTTGGAATAGAAGAGATGTACCTAATCCTGATAAAGTCTGGATATTACAAGTCTATAGCTAATATATTTAACAATGAAAGGTTAAAAACTTTCTATCTAGGATTGGGAACAAGACATGGATGCTTGCTTTCACCAATTCTGATCAATATAGTATGGTAAATCCTAGCCATATAAATCAGGCAAGAGAAAGAAATAAAAGGCATCTAAAATGAGAAATAATAAAGGACAATGTTCCTGTTTGCAAATGATATGATCTTATCTGTACATAGCCCCAACGACCCAATTAAAAACTGTTAGAACTAAACTGTTAGAACTAAACTGTTAGAACTGTTAGAACTAAAATAAAGTAAGTTGTCGGATGCAAAATCAGCGTACAAAAAATCAGCAATGTTTCTATACAATAAAAAAAATCTGAAAAAAAGTCAAGAAAATAATCCAATTTACAATATATAAAAATAAAATATGTAGGGATAAAATCTTAAAATTTACTTGAGAGAGATGAATGTATGGAGGAAGGGAAAGAAGGAGGAAGAGAGAGTGAAAGAGAGCCCTACCATCTGATGGCTTATTCCACAAATACCTGCAGTGGCAGAGAGTGAGTCAGGTCAGAGCCAGGAGCCAAGAACTGAATCCAGGTCTCCCACATGGCAGCAGGAAACCAATTGCTTGATGAATCTCTGATGCCTGCATTAATAGGATGTTGAAGTCAGGAGCTGGAGCTGGGTATCAAAGCCAAGTTCCTGATATGGAATACAGGCTTCTTAACTTCTAGCCTAAACCCCCACCCCAATTAGGAATATATTTAACCCAGTAGGTGAAATATGAAAGCCATCAAACATTGATGAAGGAAATTGATGAAGATACAAATAAATTGAAAAGATACATCATGTTCATGGAATGTTTGAATTAATATTTTTAAAATGCTCCTGTTATCCAAAGTGATCCAGAGATTTGATGCAAACTTTATCAGATGTCAAGGACATTTTTCATAGAAAAAGAAAAGAGCCCTGAATGCCCTGAATTCCCAAATTGATCTTGAGCCAAAAAGAACAAAACTGGAGATTTGACATTATTTGAATTCTAAGTATACTTCAGATGTTCAAGATGGCTGAATAGTGAGAAGCCACACTGACTTCAACCACAGAAAGATATCAGAAAAATAAAGACAGGACCGTGTTCCCAGGGGAATAACTTTTTCTTTGAGACAAATTTTCAGTGGGGAATGGATAGAACAGAAAAGAGATTCTATAGAGAAGCAAGGAGAGGACATACATGCAACCACCAGCTGCCTGCCTCCGGTGACTCCTACATATACATGATTAGTGCACAGTTGGGAAGCGCCAACTTCCAGGGAAAGGTGAGAGTAGACTGCCGTGAACCGTGCCACTGGTGGCTTTGACTGTGAGAGAATTTCAGGGTCTCCACTGGCTTTGAGTCTAGCTTGGGGAGCTGGCAGGGGCTGAGCAACTACTTTGCTCCATGGAGGGACGCCATATTGCTTCCTTCCATTTGCTAAGGTGGAGCTCCAGCCTAATCTGTCCTGACTTGGGGAGCAGCAGGTATTTTGTGTTGGGGAAGGATCAGACATTTCATAGGAAATGGCAAGATCTGAGAACAGTTACGCTAAATAGAATGAATCTGCTATGCTTCTAAAAATGATCTAGGTTACAGATGTGGTCTTATGTGCTAAAAAAGAATAATGCATTGTGTTGTGGAGAACAGACATTCTGCATCCTCTACTGTGGGAGTCCTGGGCATAGGCCATGAGGATGAGAGAGGGGCAGGTTGTGGTTGGGTACCTATTCACCTGCCTAGTCTAACTGAGAAACTCAAGAGATCCCTGTGTTGTACCCGAGTGAGTACAAAGGAGCACCACACACTGATAAAATCTGATGGTCCTTTATTGCTGGCGGTGGAGAGTGGGCTCATGCCCTTAAGAACTCTTGACCCCGAAGCCCAAAGCAACAGGGTTTATAAAGGTAAAAACCACAGAACTGGGAGGGGAATACATGGTTACAGGGGTCAAGCTGACTTAAAGCTATGTGAAACTAGTAGACATTATAATCTTAACAATACCAGTTACAATCTTAACAATTCAAATTATAATCTTGACATTAATCCAGGCATTGGCTTAAATCATATGTAGGACATAGACAAGTTACAGTTTTATCATTAACCCAGGTGCAGCCTGTCTACTTCCAAGCTTGAGCAATCATACTGGGGGTTTCTATGCTCTGCTAAGTGTGATGCAAGTTGCCAGGTGTGATGTAGTGGATGGGTATTATCCGAGTGTTTTAGATCATAGTTTCAGACCAGAGTTTCACAGTCGGGGGAAAGGGTGTGCTTTCTAAAGATGGAATCTCAGGTGCTCCAAAATGGAGTCCCTACTGTCAAGGTGTTACTTCACCTGCATGCTGGGTACAGATATTGCAGAGATCTTGGGGGAATGCAGTACATAGTGATTCAGTGCTCTGTATGATGCACATGCCTGGGTCAGTGGGGCAAACAGGAACCATGAGCTCACTGTAGGCTGTGAATCAGCTGGTTCAGCTTAGCATACTAGCCAGCTTCAAAAGCCCCTCCCCCTACTGAGTAACTAGAAGTGTTCCATTACAGAGAACTTGCTTGTTACTTTGGACTTTTTACCTGCCCTGTAAACAGTGGCCAGCTCTCCCTAGCCCCTCTCAGAACATCCTCCCAGAACTCCAGTGTAAGCCTCAGGCACTCCACTGAGCCATAATGGCACATTCCCAACAATAAAGCCTTCAGTCAAAAAAAGAAAAAGAAAGAAATCTATCCTCCAGATGAAATAATAGCAAATGATTCCCTGGGTGCATAAAGATCAACACAGAAACACAAGAAACAAAACCGAGAAAGACAATATGATTCCCCTAAAGGAACACAATAATGCATTCATACAGGACTGTCAGGAAGAGGAGAATGATGTGTACTGACCTTGAATCAATAATAGTCTACCAACAAAGAAAAGCCCAGGACCAGATGTCTTCACTGCTAAATATTACCAGAATTGTAAGGAATAACTAATATTGATTCTTCAACTATTCAAAACAATTGAAATTGAGGGAATCCTTCCAAATTAATTATAAGGCCAGCAGTACCTTGTTTCCCAAATCAGAGAAAGATACAGCAAAAAAGGCAAATATCCCTGATGAACATAGATGCAAACATTCTCAACAGAATACTAGTAAACTGAATCTAAGAGCACACCAGAAAGATCAGCCACCCTGCCCAAGTGGGATTTATCCCAGGGACGCAGGGATGGTTCAAAATCCGCAAATCAATAAAACTGATACATGACATCAACAAAATGATGGATAAAAACCATATCATTATCTCAATAGATATACAGAAAAATTTGTTAAAATACAACATCCCTAGGGCCGGCACTATGGCCTAGCGGGTAAAGCTGCTGCCTGCAGTTGCCAGCATCCCATACAGGTGCTGGTTTGAGTCCGGCTGCTCCACTTCTGATCCAGCTCTCTGCTATGGCCTAGATAAGCAGTGGAAGATGGCCCAAGTCCTTGAGCCCCTGCACCCACATGGGAGACCCCGAAGAAGCTGCTGGCTCCTGACTTTGGATTGGCACAGCTTCAGCTGTTGCAGCCAATTGGGGAGTGAACTAGTGGATGGAAGACCTATCTCTCTCTGCCTTTCCTTCTCTCTCTCTATAACTCTTTCAAATAAATAAATAAATCTTTAAAAATTACAACATCCCTTGTCAATGATTGTGTAAGGAATAGACGCAAGACACTGAGAAGAGAGGGAGTAAATTGGGTGATTTGTGGTATTTTATAGGAAATGGCAAGATGTGAGAACAGTTACACTAAATAGAATGAATCTGCTATGTTTCTAAAAATGCTCTAGGTTACAGATGTGGTCTTATGTGCTAATAAAGAATAATGCATTTGATCTAATTTTTAATTTTTTTTTTTTGATGGAGTGCACAGTGAGAGAGAGAGACAGAGAGAAAGGTCTTCCTTTGCCATTGGTTCACCCTCCAATGGCCGCTGTGGCCGGCGCGCTGGGGCCGGCGCGCTGCGGCCTGCGCACCGCGCTGATCTGAAGGCAGGAGCCAGGTGCTTCTTCTGGTCTCCCATGCGGGTGCAGGGCCCAAGGACTTGGGCCATCCTCCACTGCACTCCCTGGCCACAGCAGAGAGCTGGCCTGGAAGAGGGGCAGCCGGGACAGAATCCGGCACTCTGACCGGGACTAGAACCCGGTGTGCTGGCGCCGCAAGGCAGAGGATTAGCCTGTTGAGCCGCGGCGCCAGCCCATTTGATCTAATTTTAAATGGAATATTGGCATGTAAGAAATTATGTCAAAGAATATGTTTATAATTTCATATTTTGCCCAGCGCTGTGGGTCAGTTGTTTAATCCTCCACCTGCAGCGCCGGCATCCTATATGGGCCCCCGGTTCTAGTCCCAGTTGCTCCTCTTCCAATCCAGCTCTCTGCTGTGGCCTGGAAGGGCAGTGGAGGATGGCCCAAGTGCTTGGGCCTCTGCACCCGCATGGGAGACCAGGAGGAAGCACCTGGTTCCTGGCTTCGTATCGGCATAGCTCCAGCCGCCATGGCCATTTGGGGAGTGAACCAACAGAAGGAAGACCTTTCTCTCTGTATTTCTCTCTCTCATTGTCTATAACTCTACCTGTCAAATAAATAAAAAAATAATTTCATAATTTAACTGTCAACTGTAATTTGACATCTTCCACATCTTCTACTCCCTTTCTGAAGCTCAAGTTCATCTCTAGTATTAACCATAGTCATAATATTTTCTTCAGTTTTTCGTATCCAGTTGACTACAAATGCCTTTGTGTATACCATTCTTGCTCTTATTTTCTAAACTGAATCAGACAGTGGGTCCTGCAGAATTTTCTGGTTTCCATCCCTTCCTCTCCATTCCTGGTGAAACCTAGCTCAGACACTTTCCACTGAACAGCTTTGTGGTTATTCTTCCTGACTTTGTTTATTACCTTTATTTATTACCTTTCAAATGCAGTCTGCATACTGTCCCAAGATAAATCCTCTACAACATTTTTTTAAACTACACTATAAAACTTGCTACCACTTGGAGGGTTTCTTATTTCTATTACATCTAATGCCCCACACATAGTAGTCTCTGGAGCTGAGTGATGTAACACACTTGACTTTGAGTAAGGAAATAAAGGACAAGTTTATCCAGTTGGTACCAACTTGAAAGGAATTGAACAGACATCCAAATTCATCTCAGTAAGCTGGAGTATAAATTATCAATACGAAGCCGGCGCCGCGGCTCACTAGGCTAATCCTCCGCCTTGCGGCGCTGGCACACTGGGTTCTAGTCCCGGTCAGGGCGCCGGATTCTGTCCCGGTTGCCCCTCTTCCAGGCCAGCTCTCTGCTGTGGCCAGGGAGTGCAGTGGAGGATGGCCCAAGTGCTTGGGCCCTGCACCTCATGGGAGACCAGGATAAGTACCTGGCTCCTGCCATTGGATCAGCGCGGTGCACTGGCCGCAGCGCGCCGGCCCCAGCGCGCCGGCCGCGGCGGCCATTGGAGGGTGAACCAATGGCAAAGGAAGACCTTTCTCTCTGTCTCTCTCACTGTCCACTCTGCCTGTCAAAAAAAAAAAAAAAAAAAAAAGAAAAGAAAAGAAAAATTATCAATATGACACAGCTTAGATTCAAATGTAAAGTTTAGAAAAAAGGCATTTTCCCCTTTAACATTCTAAACACTATGCTTCCATTATAAGATTTGAATGCTTTCTGTTTACAGAATTAAAGTAGTATTAGCAAGCAATACCAAAAAGACAAGTACCATATGTTTCCTCTGATCTGTGGTAACTGAGTACCTTAAAGGTAATCTATAGGAGTAAAATTGACACTTTGTGGAGTGATGATTTTGAATAGCCCTTGTCTTGACTGTTGAGGAACAATGAGTTTTGTTTGTTTGTTTTTGTTTTTTCTTCATACTATTTGTTGAGCTCTCTACTTAGTGCAGAGTTAATCTTATGAGTATAAAGTTAACTGAAAATAGATCTTTTTAAAAAGAATGGGGATGGGAGAGGGAAAAGGAAGAAGCATTGGGAGTATGGGCAGGAAGGAGATAGGGTGGAAAGAATCACTGTGTTTCTAAATTTGTATATATGAGATGCATGAAGTTTGTATTCCTTAAATAAAATTTAAAATGAATAAATAAATGTATTAAAAACTTAAAAATAATCTTTAATGTGATATATAATACTACATTTATTTTATGCCACTTCATAATAGATATCTTTCCCAATTTGCTGCATAAGAGGGGATCAATATTTAAGTATTCAAAACTCACTGGAGGATGTGCTGAGCATAGCTTGCTCTTTTTCCCTCTAGTTAGATTGTTTAAAGGCTCAGGTTAAGTTACTTTTACATTTTAAAGTGCATTAACTTCCTAAAATTTCTGCCCTTAAATGCTACACTAATTTAATATTTGTCCTATATCCTTTTAAAATCTAATTTATAGGCCGGCGCCGCGGGTCACTAGCCTAATCCTCCGCCTTGCGGCACCAGCACACCGGGTTCTAGTCCCGGTCAGGGCGCTGGATTCTGTCCCGGTTGCCCCTCTTCCAGGCCAGCTCTCTGCTGTGGCCAGGGAGTGCAGTGGAGGATGGCCCAAGTCCTTGGGCCCTGCACCCGCATGGGAGACCAGGATAAGTACCTGGCTCCTGCCATCGGATCAACGCAGTGCTCAGGCTGCAGCGTGCCGGCTGCGGCGGCCATTGGAGGGTGAACCAATGGCAAAGGAAGGCCTTTCTCTCTGTCTCTCTCACTCACTGTCCACTCTGCCTGTCAAAAAAAATTAATTTAGACAGAAATCTGAATTGACCTTTATTATATTTTCTCTACTTTTAAACTGCAGTCATCTATTAGCAATTTTCAGACTCATGAATGGGAAATTTTTCTATACTAAAATAATATTTTTTTAATTTAGATATTTCAGTGAGAAATATAATAATCTTGTCAATTTCAGGAGGTGTAGCATTAGTCATTTGTGACTTACATCAGGAGGAAAGGTTGGAGCCAGTTTTAGTTAGGTACATGAAAAATGTACCTTCACCTTCACACAACTCAGAAATGGCTAAAGCAATTTGGTTCAAACTCTCAAACAAGTTCACCTTTAATACAAACTAAAGTTTGAAAATCTCATCCAAAATGGAATTGCACCCAGAGAAAATTATGAGTAAGACTTGAAAAGCAGATATAAGTTATAAAATAATTCTTTTTTAAACTTAACATAAGCTATTTTTCTTGTAAAAAGTTTTTTATACTTATTATAAGAGAAATTAGTAACTAGTTTTAAATTTGAAGCTTCTAATAGTTACAAATTTATTTTAAGAAAAATTAGTGGAAAAATTACTTTTAGTTGAATTATTAACATTGGTAATCAAAGTAAAATCGGTACATAATATGTGATACTGTAATTTCTATAGTATTCATTAGCATATTTTGGGATAAGATTATCTGGAGGTCTACACACTACCCAATGTATATATATTTAAGGGGCTATATTTAAGGCATTTATGGATTAATGATTACCTGCAGCCCTTGGACCAACTGACAACCATCTGGGGAGTGAACCACTGGATGGAAAAATTGTCTCTCCCTCTCGCTCTGTAACTCTGACTTTCAAAATAAATAAAAAAATCTTTAAAATAAATATTATAAAAACTCATTTATCTGTACCCTTATGTGCATTTCTTGGTATACATGCTGAATTTTAACAAGATGTCAAAAACCAAAGTATACTACGAAGATACCTCTTTATATGGAAATAAATGAAGCCACAAAAGTGAAAAAAGTAAATCTGTTGAGGTGGGGGTGAATGTTAAAGTGTTAAGGGTTAAGAGTAAAACAACCTATAATTGAATGCCATGAAAACGTTTAAGGATGAAGGGAATGTCTTGAAGTTTCAATGCACATGCTAAAATGAAAATGAGTTTTACACAATACTCTTTCACATCATTATAAAAGTAATACATTTGCATAGTTATAGGATTTACATTGAAAGATGAGAAAACTGTCCATCCTTCATCCAGTTCATATCTATACATTTTAAAATACCACATAATTATTTTCATAAAAAAGTAACATTAAAGCAGTTAAAGTATTTTTGTCCTTGTGTTTCAGACTTATTTTCTTTAAAGAGTCTATTAAATCAGGAAAATTACTTTATTTCAGTAAATGTGTGTTTCTTTGTATAAAATTCAAATATATTTCAAAAGAAGATCCTCCTTTTATTCAAGGGTTCCAAAATATTTTCTTCAAAGGTTTGGAGAGTTAATATTTCAGGCTTTGAAAGCCATATGGCCTGTGTCAAAATGACTTAAGTCTGTACTATGAGGGCAGTTATTGTCAATGTGTAAATGAATGGATATGGCTTTGTCCCAATGAAACTCCTTTTAGAAACATAGAATGGGTCAGAGTTGACCTGAGGTTATCAATTTACTAATTGCTGCTATTTATATGTTTCAGGAAAAATAATGTGTAAAATTCTCTTTCTTACAATTAGATATTTTTTGGCAGATAATTTTATGGTTTATTTGTATAATCAAAAATCTGTGAGTACTCATTCTACAGATATTAAGGTAAGATTTATGTTATGTTTTTATAAACTTTAAAAAAATTTTAAATCATGAATAAATGCTTTTCTAGTATATAAACTCTCAAGATTCACAGGGGGATATATTTAAGGTATTTATGGATTAATGATTAGGTTGGGTGCCAGGTTCTAGTCCCAGTTGCTCCTCTTCCAGTCCAGCACCTTCTGCTGTGGTCTGGGAGGGCAGTGGAGGATGGCCCAAGTGCTTGAGCCCCTGCGCCCACATGGGAGACCAGGAGCAAGTACCTGGCTCCTGGCTTCGGATCGGCGTAGCTCTGGCTGTGGTGGCCATTTGGGGAGTGAACCAATGGAAGGAAGACCTTTCCGTCTCCCTCTCTCACTGTCTGTAACTAACTCTACCTGTGAAATAAACAGATAAAAAAATCTTTAAAACAAAACAAAACAAAATCATAATCCAAAAGAATAGTTAGGGTTGTGGAAAGTGTCCAAAATGTGGCGATTTTTTTCTTCTCAATGCCACTTTGCTCATACTGTTGTAAACCAGGTAGCTTGTGAGAAATATTCAGAAAGTTCAATCAAGTATAGAAGCAGGAAATCACTAGAAAGTTTTGTCAGTTCCTAAGTAACCACTTTCTTTCTTCCCTAGCCTCACTGTTACTATCAAGGATATATTGAAGGATATCCAAATTCCATTGTCACACTCAGCACGTGCTCTGGACTCAGGTTATTTTTTTTCCTATTCTGGATTACAGAAAAGCAGAGTTATATTTGTCTATAGAAAATTTATTGTTTATATTAAGTGTGAACCTGAAGGAGGATTCTTATGCTGAGGTTTTTCAACAGCATCCTCCTCTTAACATGTTTCCACTTTCATTATTTCTTCTCAGTTTCCTCACTGACCAGAGACATTTCTAACTTCCTGAAAGGTTAGATTCACAACTTTCCTTGCACGTTTGCTTGTTTATTTTTCTTAAGTACAGAAATGGCAATTGGAGGGGCTTGACAACCGTAAGAGAAGCTAAATTCAGGATATTTTATCTCAGCAAAGAGTATTTTTGATATATAGTAGTGTTTGGATATATCAGAAAAAACATATAATGTTGTCTTTTTCAAGGAAGCCATTTTCAAAGTGAAGAGGCAGGTTATATAAAAACAAATAGTTATATTGCTCATGTTTTTTCTAGTACCACCATCATGAATTCTCCACAAATTGTTGGGTTTCCTTCTTAGTGCTCTGAGAGTTTTTCTATTCTGTCAGGAAATTATCTACCTTCATTTTATAGCTCAGGAAACGTGTTTAAGTTTTTACAAAAATTTTAATGATATAAAGAGAACAAATTTCATATATTTCATAGGTACAATTCTAAGACGATAACCATATTTGCCTCCCTCCTTCACTCCCTCCCTCAACCCTCCTCTTTCCTTCCTTTATTGTTTTTATTTTTTGCAAAAACATAATTTCAATCCACTCTGTAATCACAGGCTTAATACACCACTAACCATAATATTCAACAGGTAAAAAGTCGAAAGACCACAGTTCCACAGTAGTATGAACAGGAACCTTGGTATTCTATAGTGCTTTTTACTTGGATCTCTGAAATTTGGAGCTGAAATTTGTTTTTTTGGGAGTAGTGATTTGAATTGTTATCCATATTCAGGAAAGGAAAATTATATGAATTGTTTATTCATTGGAATCTTTCTTTTAATCAAGACCATGTATCTAACAAAATTGTCATTTAATAATTATTGCTAAATTTAATTTTTATTAATATGATTTTTCATGCTATATGCATTGTTACTCAAAATTTTAAATTATTGCAAACCAAAGAAATTCATCAAGAATTCCTTTTAATATAGCTTTAGTTAAGTCATTGACTTGGAAAATAGGAATTACTTGATCACTGTAATGTGCATCTGACAATTGACTAAATAATTTGTTGTAATCTAATAATCAATTTGGTAATTTTTGCTGCTTTTATAACTATGAAAAGGTGAAGTGGAAAGTTGGTTTTGTGGATTGGGGAAATATTTTTTCACTTGGAGTCATCTCTAGAAGAGTTTGGGTCAAAATACTGGACTCAGAATATTCTATATATTATTTTTTCTTTTCTATTTTGTCAGAATTTCATAATATTGATTCAATTAAAAGCACACAAAATTTTTTATTTAATTTTACAGAGGAGTACTGCAATTTGAAAATGTTTCTTATGGAATTGAGCCTCTGGAATCTACAGTTCAATTTCAGCATCTTCTATATAAATTAGGAAATAGAAATAAGGAATTTTCAAGTTTCAACAATGATACTAAAATCATAGAAAAACACTCAAAGGACTACATCATTTATATAGGTGAAAAAGTGAGTTGGGTATACCTTATTACTACTTTCAAAGCAGTTATTGGTTGTGTTTATTTAAATTAATAGGCTATTGTATGGCTATAGGAAATGTCGTTTCCTTGTGAACATCTAATCTTTTCTCAACCCAACTATTTCCTTGAATCCAGACATCAACCTTTTCTCCTTGCAACAATCTATCACTTTCTGCTTATGAGCAGCTTTATTTTGGTTCTTATTTTGTTTGTTAACATTATCATTTTCTAAAAATTAAGTAATTTTTAAACAAAAAATTCCAAGTTCTTGCTGTTGTCTCAAAATTACTGGAAGTTATTCAATAGAGCCAATATTTATAGAGCTTGATTCATGACCAAAGAGTCAGCATTAACTAAATTATAAGTATAATTAAAGTATCATAAACAGGGTTGCCTGATATGGCCATGTGTATTGTTCAACATGCTGCCTGCATTACAGCATGTGATAGTCCTCATCAACGCATTGTAAAGGGATAAAACTGAATACCAAGAAATAATGGCATACATTTACATAGATTATACAAGAGTATGTGGCAATATTAGTTGTTCCTAGTACATGTCCTGTCCATCTTCTGTCAATTAAAAAAAAAAACCCTCAGAATTTAGCTGGGCATATGTCTCCTTTATTTCCAGTTGAGGTCTTGAGACAAAGTTACAGCTGTTGATGACATATATAGTTAAAGCTGATGATAACATGTGAGCAGACATACTGTGTTTCTCTGGACTGAATTCTAAAGGGAAAGGTCTTATCCTCCATGCCAGTTCCCTTTCCTGCTGTCTGGAGTGTAGGAAATGCCCTGGTCATTATGGATCAGGATGGTACCACATGGATAGGAAGGTAGAATGCACTTTGCTCTTGAAAAATTTACATAGTGGAACACTCTGAACTTTTAGGTATGAGAGAAGTAAACTCTAATCTTGTTTAATTCATCATTAATTTCTGGCTCTGTTATAGCTACTAATTATATATCCTAGGTAATACAGGACCTAATGGACTATGAAATGTGTATGTAACACCTAAATATTCAGTACTACTACAGATATGTGTATAATTTATAATACATTTTTGTTAAATACTAGCAATTTTGTTTCCCTTGTAAGAGTTTAGGAATGTAAGTACAAGGCTTAGATGACCTGGCATAGTGAACAGTACTGGTGCTCTGCCCAGATGTTCTCAGGTTTCTTTATACTGTATTTTTGTGGGGGTAGGGTGGGATGGTAGAAGACACTGTCTTTGTTTTGTGCTTTTGCTTTTAACAGTTGGCACTTGTGGCACTTTTTTGATTTGTAGTCCTTCAGCTACTGAAACTTCTAGAGATCTGCATTTCCCTATGGTGTTCCTCAACTAGTGCATCAGTGACTCACAGGTCAGAACAACCTGCTCCAGAGTTTATTTCTGGGACTTTGCCTGTGAGCACACTCTCATGTGGCTTCCCTTACTCTTAATCCTTCTTCTACTGGTGTCTGGGAGGGGAACTTCCTTAATGAATAATTTATGCAGGAATTCTGTCCTAGATAGATTGGTCTTTGAAGAGTGACACAGTTCTTTTTAAAGGTTTATATATATATATATATATATCTGCTTTATAACGGAATGCTTTCTCATTTGAGCACCTGTCTTCCAAACTGAATTTGTGTTGTTTTAAAAGTGACACGACCCGCAAAACAAGTTAGGAAGCTCTGGGTGCTCAGGGACATCACTTTATCTGGATGAGTGTTGGAGGAAAGAAAAATGACAGACTGAGAAAAGTAGAAAGTTCCCCTTAGATTTACTTGGTTGATGATTATTATTGTAGCTTCCTCCCTTCCCCTCCCCTCTCCTCCTCACCCCTTCCTTCTCCTCCCCTCCTCTCCTCTCCCCTCCCCTCCCCTCTTCACTTCTCCTCTCTGCTTCTCTTCCCTTCACTCCCCTTCCCTCCCATCCCCTCCAGCCTCTCAGGGATGTTGCTTCTTAATGCACAAAGCTTTGCAGATAAATTACTTCCAAACCAATCTAGGTTGCCTTGTGTAGCTTGGTCCATTGAATAACTGTCAATGGTGAACTGGTGAGAAAAACCAAGAAAGAAAATGGAGAGCAGGACTGAATAAATAAATTCTTATAAAAAAGAATAAATTGAAAAAATGGAACAGAAGTAATGGATATAAAAGGACACTTTCTTAATTTGAGACAAAAATTTTTAAACTTCAGATGTTCTCTGGGACAGAATCAGTAAATGAAGTGATACTAACAGTCAAACAACTTTTGACCTAAGGTCTGGACTTTGAGTTTAAATAGTGTGTTAAAAAAAATCCCAGATTAGTTAGTGTGCTGTACATTGAGATTTAATGCTGTAACTAGTACTCAAACAGTATTTTTCACTTTATGTTTCTGTGTGGGAGCAAACTGTTGAAATCTTTACTTAATGTATGCTAAACTGATCTTCTGTATATAAAGAGTTCTAAAGGAATTTGAAAATTAGCTTTGCTGGGTAATTTTGCTTTTTAACATTCATCAAAAGATAGGTTAAGGGGTAGGATGATTAATGAGTGCTAAGTTACCGCTATGTAGGAGTAAGAAGTTTGGTAGTCTTGCACAATAGGATAACTAGTTAATGTGCTGTACATTTCTATATGAAAAGAAACTAGAAGATAAAGTTTTGGATAGTTTAACCATAAAGAAATTTAAGTGTGTTCGAAATGCCCTTAATGGACAATATGCAATGTATACATGTATGGAAACATCACATGTACCCCAAAAGTAGGCACAATTTTTATATGTTGTTTAGATTCTTTAATTAAAAAGATAGTTATGAAGGCTCTGTTGTGTTATAGATAAAAATATTGTCACCCAGGAGCTTTATTCTGTTGTCATTTAAAAGTGAAAATGTCAGAAATATCTCAAAAATAGATGATTTCAGAAGCTGAATTCTCATTAATTCACTTGAAATCTATTAAATTAAGAATTCCTTAAAAGCAGACATTAAATTAGTTTGTTTTAGTGAAGCATTATTGAGAAAAATAAACATGTTTCAATTTCTAGTCTTTTCCTTCCTCCTTAGTTATAGAGACATATGACCTGCTGACGGTGCTCAGGAAACTTTCTTTCATGAGAAAAAAAAATTGATCAGTAGAATTTTAATTCTTAACCAAATACTAGATATTCAGGCTCCATCCAAAATGGGAAGTAAGAACTGTATCAAATTTTACTAACAGTTTGTGGGATCACCAAGATGATTGAAAAGCATTATTGCCAAAGTGCCATATGCACAGTACCTCAGGTTCTACATATTTTACTTATTTATTTAAAAATATATATTTTCTTAATTAAAATTTTTAATCTCTTCTTTTTACTATGCTTTACTTTTATTTAAAAAATTTTAATATAAAGAGAACATATTTCAGGTTCACTTTTAAGAAGATAACCATACTTGCCTCCCTCCCTCAATCCCCCTTCTTCATTCCTTTCTTCTTTTTTTACTTTTACAAAAACATAATTTCAGTTTACTTTATAATGACAAGATAAATGCCCCACTAACCATAATATTCCACAAGTGAAAAATAAAAAGACCACTGTTCCACAGAAGTATAGACATAGGCTAAAAATTATAATAAACCATAGGATATCCATTTTATTTTTATATTTTTTTGTATTCTGTATAAATTACCACATATCAGAGAAAACATACAATATTTGTCTTTTGGGGATTGGCTTATTTCACTTTTTTAATTTTTTTATTTATTTATTTTTTTGACAGGCAGAGTGGACAGTGAGATAGAGAGAGAGAGACAGAGAGAAAGGTCTTCCTTTTTGCTGTTGGTTCACCCTCCAATGGCCGCCGCGGCCGATGCGCTGCAGCCGGCGCGCTGCAGCTGGTGCATCGTGCTGATCCGAAGGCAGGAGCCAGGTGCTTCTTCTGGTCTCCTATGGGGTGCAGGACTCTAGCACTTGGGCCATCCTCCACTGCACTCCCGGGCCATAGCAGAGAGCTGGCCTGGAAAAGGGGCAACCGGGACAGAATCCGGCACCCCGACTGGGACTAGAACCCGGTGTGCCGGCGCCGCAAGGCGGAGGATTAGCCTATTGAGCCATGGCGCTGGCCCTTATTTCACTATTATGCTTAGTAAAGTAAATATATATATATATATATATATATATACATATATATATGTTGTGTGTGTGTGTGTGACTTTTAAATACCAATACTTTTAATATGTATGTCTATAATTGGGAAATAGGCAATTGAACCAACTTTCATGCTAAAGACACACAAAACTATGTTAAAAATCTTAAAATCCTCAAGTATATTTTAATATGTGAGAAATTTCTGGGAGAATACCTGGGGAAAGTGTGATAACAGAGAGGTAAGCACATGCTTCTATAGCTGCCTTCAACCTAATGTTATTTT
This sequence comes from Oryctolagus cuniculus, assembly GCF_051225735.1. Classification (NCBI taxonomy): domain Eukaryota; kingdom Metazoa; phylum Chordata; class Mammalia; order Lagomorpha; family Leporidae; genus Oryctolagus; species Oryctolagus cuniculus. Next base: position 91,624,981 of record NC_142868.1, on the reverse strand, counting down.
ATTTAATCCTGATAAACAGTTGTTTATTTGAACTTCATCTTTGGTGGCCTTATGAGAGAATGAAAATTAAAAGCCCCAGAGGAGGTAGTTTGATAAACTGCTTCTCACTCTGAGCTAGCTGTGGAAATAAATTTGAAATTAGGATGGTGGGAGTTCACCCACCACAATATTAGAGAAATTCACCAACTTTTCTCCTAAGGTGGTGATACTAAATTTGTGGTTTTTTTTTTTTTTTTTTTTTTTACCCTTGAGGAAATGGAGGTGAATGGGTCATTTATTTCTTATATTGTCAACTGGCCAAATGTGTACAAGCAGGGGTTCTGAGAGGAAGAGTAGCAGTATAGAAAGTGATGCAACTTACAAATTGGCACAAGAGCACTGCCTCTGAGTATTTATTGACTCCATTTACAAAGCCCAGTCCAGACTGAGAGCAAGGAGAAACAGACTCTACTGTCAGTGAGATAGACTGCAGAGGACATGGATATAGGAAGGAGTTAAAAAAATAGTAACCATTTTTTCATTTTTATCACCTAAATAATTTATAAAGTAGTTTAATCAATTTTTGTGTGCCAATGAAATAGATGCTAGATGTTTTGTTCTGTGTTCACAAATTGGGAGCTGCAGATATACTGATGATCTGTTATGACTTTATAACCAGCATTCTTACTACTGCTAGAGTCCATTGCTATAAAACTTAAGGGATATACATTGATATTAATTAGTTATAAAAATAGTCATGTAAATGCTATGGTAATAGCTTTGATAAAGTGTTCAGAATTCATAAATGATGAAATATTTCAAGTTTTATATGCTGCTTTTTTCTAGCCAATACTGCCTGTTCCAGATGTATTTCCTCTTTATCTAGAAATGTACATTGTGGTGGACAAAGCTTTGGTATGTGTTTTGCTTTTTCTTTGATTTTAAATATTTGGTAAAAATATACAATTATCCATACATTAAGAGCAACTAAAAATTATGATCTTTTGAATGGGTTGTCATAGGAAAAACATTGTAAAACTGTTAAACTGTTAGCTGAAAAACCAGATAGAGTTACACTAATGCTGTCAACAGTCCTGCAGAATGAAGTGGTTTTTTTCTGGCCTTTCACATTTTTAGGACTTCTTCAGATATGATTCCAACTGCTTTTAATGGCACTATGTGGACAAAATGTAAATTTTTAAGCTTTTTAGTCCTATTATGGGGAAGTCATGAAGAGCAAGCTGTCCGTGTTCTAAGAAATGTTTTGCTGTGTAAAATATTTATTAGAACAAAAGTGATGATAGTACAACTATATATGAGGACAACTTACAATAACGTGTCTAGTGTCTAGCTTTTTAGCAGTGTTTTTTGTTTGTTTGTTTGTTTTTTTTTGTGGTATACCTGTGATAGTTCGTTGTTTACCTGACCTGGAAACCTCTAGATCTTTGATTCCCATAAACAATTGAGGGCCTCTGAAATATTCATTGTCTTTGAGATGATAACTTTGCTTTTTTTTTTTTTTGACAGGCAGAGTGGACAGTGAGAGAGAGAGACAGAGAGAAAGGTCTTCCTTTTGCTGTTGTTGGTTCACCCTCCAATGGCTGCCGCGGCCGTAGCGCATCGCGATGATCCGAAGCCAAGGGCCAGGTGCTTCTCCTGGTCTCCCATGCGGGTGCAGGGCCCAAGCACTTGGGCCATCCTCCACTGCACTCCCTGGCCATAGCAGAGAGCTGGCCTGGAAGAGGGGCAACCGGGACAGAATCCGGCGCCCCGACCGGGACTAGAACCCGGTGTGCTGGCACTGCAGGCAGAGGATTAGCCTATTGAGCCGCGGCGCCGGCCGATAACTTAGCTTGTAATCAAAGAGGTTGTGCTTTATTTCTCCTAATAGTTAAAAGATTTCAGATAATGGGGATAAAATATATTTTCCAGGGTTTATCCTGATTATAAGCATTTGATTGTCATACCTGGGGAACATCACAGATAATATCAAAAGGGCTCCTTATCAATTACATTCCAAAGGTTGTAAAGCTTGTCAGGAATCCAGAGTTAAAGTCAGAGATAATAGGAATTTAAAGATGGTTTCTTAAATACTTGGTTCATTACAGGAAAAAAATGACAGAGGGGCCATTTAAGAGACAGTGGAGATAATGAGATATTTAAGAGATAGTTGAGATATGATTACATCTAAAGGGGCTGGTTTGGATTATGAAAATGATTTTGTTTCAGGACTTTGTTATAACTGTTTGAGAGTTGTTTTAAATGATTCTTGTATAATACTTGTATAATACTGTATAATACTTGTATAATACTGGTTAAGCATACTTTCTCTCTATTCTTATGTTTATTTACATAGTAATAAGGCAAACATTGTCCCAGCTATGAATTCTCTGTTACTAGATATTGCCATTTAAAGGGCAAGAATATAAATATGTTCTTAAGTGACTTAATAAAAATGATTCTGCAATTTTATCCTTGTCAGTTCAGTGCCACAGTTGAGGAAAGCATATAGTGCTATAAAAATGTAGTTTAGCAATGGAGATATGAATAGAAACACACAATTGTAGCTTGAGCAACTGTAAGAGCCCACAAGTGGCTATTTTAAAATTCAGGGTTGTCTTGTTATTCAGGTATGATGAGGCCATGAGAGCAGTAAATGTTGCTATTGAGAAGAATGTTGCTATTGCTATTTGGGACTCATATTCTCAAGAGGAGGGAGCAGTGTACATCATACAGGTGGCCACATGGGAAAGGACTGGTGTTAGGAGACAGAGAGAAAGCCAGAGGGGAATGTGGACAGGAGACTTTATTGTGATTTCCTTTGCAGGGTTGGGTAGGCAGGTGTGGGAGGATTGGCTAGTTTGAATAATTCAGCTGAGCCCTGGGATGAAGGGGCTGTTCATTGTTGTCTAGTACCTGCCTCTGGGGTGAGCAGTGCAAGGTAATAGTGGCCCTCAGTGTAAAACCTTAGAGAGGAGGTGATTGGATCAAGGCTTTGGATTAATTGGCTTGTATTTGAAAGGGACACTTGAAGGTAAGCCATTTACTATCTCTTGGAATTTGCTATCTCTAAGAAGTGTGACCAGTAAAGCCCCAAGATGTCAAAGCATAGGAAATACAAAAACTAAGAGCAATGGTCAGTATTGTGGGTTACATGATGAATACAGGAAATGAGTAATGGGTGTAGTTTGGGACCAGGGATGACTGCAAAACTTTGCTTTGCAAGTGTGAGCGAAGGTTCTTTTCAGGAAACTGCAAGTTCAGCTTGTTTAATATACATGGTTAATAGAGGGACACAGACATAGATGAAGAATTAATATGATATTTGGGTTTATCCTAAAGGCAATGGAGAGCCATTGAAATTTTTAAAACAGGGGTATGGCACACTTATGGTTTAATTTTAAAATAATCATTTTGGTAATTGTATAGTGGCTGGATTGCTGGTAAGAAAATGGGAGAAGTGAGCATGTAAGATATTATTCTAGTAATCAAGGTGAAAACCTCAAATAAATTATTTTTTTAGCACTAGAAATAAAGGAACAACTTTAAAAGTTACTGATGAGATTAAAGTTGAGGGACCTATAATTTTATTTGATTAATCATTTACTTAACAAATTTACTGAATAACATCTAGATACCATTTGCTTTTCTAGTTATTAGGGAAATGGCAGTGCACAAAATAGAAAAACCACCTCTGTTTTCATGGAGCATGTATTAAAATAAGCGTGAGATGTAGGAGAGGATAAGACTATTCACTGAAGTAGCAAAAAATTTAAGTAGGACCATTTTCTTAGGGAGGATAATGAGTTTAGTTTTGAATTATTTAAAGATCATATAGGACATTTAAGGCATAGTATAGTAGCAAGTTGATCTATAGACGTGGTATTTGTCATTGTTACAATATGGAGTTTATTCATATTTCAGTAGTTATATATGTACTAATTTGTGCAAGCATATGTGCATGTGTGTAGGGGAGACAGGATTATGTTTCAGTATCACAAAGGTAGTCTTGTGTAACCACCACCACAATCGGAATACTCAATAGTGCCATCACCACAAGTCTCTCTTACGTTGTCCCTGTAAGTCACAGCCATTCTGCCCCCTCCCACCTTGTCTTCTTAACCTTGGCAACCACTAAGCTGTTCTCTCTTGTAATTTCACCAATATTTCCTAAATATTCATAAGTATAGTGTTTGGTATCATTTTAGGATTTGTTTTACACTCAATATAATTTCTTGAGGATTTTTCAAGTTCTTCTAGATGTCAACAAACATTCTGTTTTATTGCTCAATAGTATCCTATGGTATGAATGCACTAGTTTATTTAACTGTTTAACCACTGGAGGACATATGAGTTGTTTCCAATTTTGGACTATTATGAATAAAGCTGTTATGGACGTTCATAGACACAGGTTTTTGGGTGAGCGTAAGTTTTCATTTCTTTGGGATAAATGCTCAGGAGTGCAATTTCTGGATCATAGAGTAAATTGATTTGTTTTGAAAGAAGTTGCCAAACTAATTTTCAGAGTAGCCATACTAGTTTATGCTCCCAACAGCAATGTATGAGTGATCCAGTTTAATGTCTTATTTTGAATTGTTAAACCCAAAAGCAGCCTCAAACCTCTGACAGCAGATGGAGAGAAAATCTCAAAAATGGCCTGGCGCCATGGCTCACTTGGTTAATCCTCTGCCTGCGGTGCTGGCATCCCATATGGGCGCTGGGTTCTAGTCCCGGTTGCTTCTCTTCCAGGCCAGCTCTCTGCTGTGGCCCTGGAGCGCAGTGGAGGATGGCCCAAGTGCTTGGGACCCTGCACCTGCGTGGGAGACCGGGAAGAAGTGCCTGGCTCCTGGCTTCGTATCATTGCAGCGCTGGCCATAGCAGGCATTTGGGGGGTGAACCAATGGAAGGAAGACCTTTCTCTCACTCTCTGTAACTCTGTCAAATAAATAAATAAAAGATCTTTAAAAAAAAAGAAAATCTCAAAAATGTCATGTAACAAATTGTATTAAAATATGAAATTGATTCTGTTTTTCAGGATGAATACCTGGGCTCTGATAGCACAACAGTAACAAATAAAATCATTGAAGTTTTTGGCCTTGTAAATTCAGTAAGTATTTCCCTTTTCATATCAGACGTATTTTAGTTTAAAATTATAAATTGTACTAACTTGACGTAGTGTTTCTGAATAACAAAATTATGCATATATAATGATTTTACAAAAATATCAAAATAATTTCTTGATTATTAAAAATAAAAAATTAACTGCACATATTTGTTTTTCTGTTCTTAGATGTTTACCCAATTTAAAGTCACTGTTGTGCTGTCATCATTAGAATTGTGGTCAGATGAAAATAAAATTTCTACCATTGGTGAGGCAGATGAATTATTGCACATATTTTTAAAGTGGAAACATTTTTATCTTACCTTAAGGCCTCATGATGTTGCATGTAAGCATAATGTTTCAGTACTCCTCAAAGGGAAAAACAGATCTGTGGCAATGAGATAATTACATAGTTTGAAACAGAAAACTGTTATTCATTTATGACTGTGTTTTGATTATTCATTATGTGCTTTATTTTGGCTGCCTGATGACTTTCTAGATGTCAGGCAATATGGAAAGGAACTCACATTTATTTCTATGCTTATCAACTTTGTACACGGAGATTGAGATTTCCAGAGGTTAAGCTTTCTCAGAACTTTCAGACCTAGAGATGTATCTGTGGTTTGAACTCACAGTTTGTTAATTCCAGAGCCCCTACTCTAAACTTGTACACAGAAACGGGATTTACTTGACATCATTTGTATTTTTATTATGCGTTTTGATAAAAAACTTGCTAATGTGAGTTGTAAGTAGTTTGTTCTAGTGAATTTTCTGCATTATTTAAAAATGTTTTATAATGTTATAGCTATATATTTATAATTTTATTCATACTATGCTTTTGCAACAATCAAATTTCTTTCAATAGATCTCTGTATATATCTATAGGTAAACGTAGATATTTATATAGAAATATATATGTATGCATATATATATATATATGCTGTTTCTCTGTTGGTATGTCCTTATTTCCTTTTGCATGTATAAGTTAATCTTTCACATCTCTTCCACTAATAAATGTTTTACTTTTTTCATTTTTTCTAGTCTGATGGATATAAAGCAATGTCACTGTCATCTTCACTTGCTATTTTCTGATGAATTGAGCATCTTTTCTTATGCTTCACAGATCATTTGGCTCTGTCCTTCTGTAACTGTCTTTTCATATCTGTGTTAATTTTATTTACTTGGAAAAGAAGAAGGAAGGGAGGAAGGAAGGGAGGGAAATAGAGCAAGAGAGAGCGGGCTGTCTTCCAGCCATTAATTGGCTCCCCAAATGCCTGAAGCAGCTGGGGCTGGGCCAGGCCAAAGCCAGGAACCAAGAACTTCATCCACGTTTCCCACTTGGGTGGCAGTGATGCAAAAAATTGGGCTATTATCTGCTTTTTTCCCAGGCGCAGTAGCCTGAAACTGTACCAGAAGCTGTGTAACTTGGATTTGAACCAAAACTCCAATATGGGATGTGGTCTTTGGGGTGGTGGCTTAACCTGCTACACCCACATGCCCATCTCTCTTAATTTTCTAAAAGATTTTATTTATTTATTTGAGAAGTAGACAGTGAGAAGGAGAGACAGAGAGAAAGGTCTTCCTTCCTTTGGTTCACTCCCCAAATGGCCGCAATGGCTGGAGCTGAGCCGATTTGAATCCAGGAGTCAGTAGCCTCCTCCAGGTCTCCCATGCAGGTGCAGGGGTTCAAGGACTTGGGCCATCTTCCACTGCTTTCCCAGGCCATAGCAGAGAGCTGGATCAGAAGTGGAGCAGCCGGGACTAGAACTGGTGCCCATATAGTATGCCGGCATTTCAAGTGGAGGATTAACCTACTGTGCCTTGGCGCCGGCCCCTCATTAATTTTTATATAGTATAAAAAAGAGGTAAAATTTTATTTTCTGACATACGGATAGTCAGTTTTGCCTGGAATTTAACTAGCTGTTTTGTCACAAATTTGTCAGTCCTCATAACCCTCCCCCCTTTTTTTTTAAGATTTTATTTATTTATTTGAGAGGTAGAGTTACAGATAGAGAAGGAGAGACAGAAGAGTCTTCCATATGCTGGTTCACTCCCCAGTTGGCCACAATGGCCAGGAGCTGGATCAATACAAATCCAGGAGCCAGAATCTTCTTCTGGGTCTCCCATGCTGGTGCAAGGCCCAAGCACTTGATTCATCTTCTACTGCTTTTCTAGGCCATAAGCAGAGAGCTGGATCAGAAGAGGAGCAGCTTGGACATGAACTGCAGGTGGAGGTTTAGTCTACTATGCCACAGCACTGGCTTTCATAAGCAGCCTCTTTTTACAGACATTAATATAATTCCATAAACCTGTTTGGGGAGAATGGACATATTTACATTGTTGAGTCTTGCAATCTATAAGCATGTGTGTTTATTATATTGAACATTCTAATTATTGATAGTGATACTTCCTTCTGTTATCCAAAGCCTTATTCAGCTCACTCAGAAAATCTTTACGGTTTTATGCAGAGGTCTTGCATGTTATTTTGATATTTATTTCTAGGCCTTTAATATTTAATGCTAATTTCAATAGAATATTTATGTTCTAATCATATTTTAAAGATACAGAAATATAATTAAATTTGAAGTACTGAATTTCTTTTGTAAATTAGTAATTTTATTTTTTAGAATACTTTTAGTTTTACAGAAAAAAGTAAAAAGTACAGTGTTTCTATATATCACTTTTCCCTGAGCTTCTAAACCCTGCCATTTTTTTCCTAAGGATTTATTTTATTTATTTGAAAGGCAGAGCAGTGGAGAAAGAGGGAGAGACAGAAAGAGAGAGGAATCTTCCATCTGATGGTTTACTCCCCAAATGGCCACAGTGGCCAGGGCTGGGCCAAATCAAAGTCAGGAGCCAGCAGCTTCTTCTGGGTCTCCCATCTGGGAGCAGGGGAACAAGCACTTGGGCCATCTTCTACTGCTTTCCCAGGCCATGGCAGAGAGCTGGATCAGAAGTAGAGCAGCTGGGACTAGAACTGGCGCCCATATGGGATACCTGTACTTCAGGCTAGGGCTTTAACCCTCTGCGCCACAGCGCTCTCCCCAGTTACTGCCATTTTTAATATCGGGTTGATGTGGTAATTTTGTTAAAATTGTTAGACCAATGTTGACACATTAATATTAACTAAAAATTCACAGTTTATACTAGTGTTTACTTTTTGTGTTGTAAAAATTCATTCTTAAAAATCCTAATAATGGGGCCGGCGCTGTGGCTCACTAGTCTAATCCTCCACCTGCAGCACCAGCACCCTGGGTTCTAGTCCCGGTTGCTCCTCTTCCAGTCCAGCTCTCTGCTGTGGCCCGGGGGAGGCAGTAGAGAATAGCCCAAGTGCTTGGGTCCCTGCACCTGCATGGGAGACTGGGAGGAAGCACCTGGTTCCTGGCTTCAGATCAGTGCAGCGCTGGCCATAGTGGCCATTAGGGGAGTGAACCAATGGAAGGAAGACCTTTCTCTCTGTCTCTCTCTCACTGTCTATAACTCTCTCTGTCTCTCTCTCACTGTCTCACTGCCTGGCAAAAAAACAAACAAACAAACAAACAAAAAAATCTAATAATGTATCTGTTGAGATTTTCTAATTTTGGAATACACAAACATACCTGAAAATTATGGTAGTTTTATTTCTTTTAATTCCATACTTATGCCACTAATTGCTCTATTGTATTGGCTAAGAGTACTTAAACTCTGATGAATACAAGTTTTGATAGCTGATGTTTCTATGTAATTCACAATTGGAAAGGAATTTTTTTTTTATTTTAAGATAAAGTATGGGGCAGCACTGTGGCTCAGTGGGTTAAAGCCCTGGCCTGAAGCACTGGCATTCCATATGGACGCCAGTTCTAGTTCTGGCTTCTCCTCTTCCGATCCCACTCTCTGCTATAACCTGGGAAAGCAGTAGAAGATGGCCCAAGTCCTTGGGCCCCTGCACCCACATGGGAGACCTGGAAGAAGCTCCAGGCTCCTGGCTTCAGATTGATGCAGCTCCAGCCTTGGCAACTGTCTGGGGAGTGAACCAGCAGATGGAAGACCTCTCTCTTTGTCTCTACCTCTCTCTGTAACTCTATCTTTCAAATAAATAAAATATCTTTAAAAAGATTAAGTGTGTAGTTTGTGGTAGAGTTTCTATAAAAGCTGTGTATCAGTCCAGGAGGTTTCTATTTTTTTTGTTTCATTAAGTTTTTTTTTTTAATTCTTGTATAAATGTTATCAAATGATTTTTCTTCATCTGCTGAAAAAATTCTAGTTTCTACTAGTGCTGCTTGACTTATGGCCTATTTTATTGATATTAGCAAATTACTTTGAAAGTAACAAATTACTTTGGTTTTTAATTGCTTTTTGGAATAAATACCACTGAACTGCATTGTTCTACCTTTTATATGTTGTCAGATTGTCTTATTCTGTCTATCTTTCCCTCTTGGTTTCTCTGCCTTTCAAATAAATACAGTAAATAGTTTTAAAAAATCATTTGTTGGTTGTTTCCATATCTTGAAAATTTTGAATAATTCTTCAATGAACATAGGAATGTAAAACATTTGCTTGACATCCTTACTTGAATCTTGTATGTATACATACCTGGTGGTGTTATTTTATTTTATTTTATTTTATTTAACTTTTATTTAATGAATATAAATTTCCAAAATATAGCTTATGGATTACAATGGCTTCCCCTCCCCATAACTTCCCTCCCACCCGCAACCCTCCCCTCTGCCGCACCCTCTCCCATTCATTCACATCAAGATTCATTTTCAAATATCTTTATATACAGATCAATTTAGCATATATTAAAAAAGCTTTCAACAGTTTGCACCCACATAGAAACACAAAGTGAACAATACTGTTTGAGTACTAGATATAGCATTAAATCTCAATGTACAACACATTAAGGACAAAGATCCTACATGAGGAGTAAGTGCACAGTGACTCCTGTTGTTGACTTAACAAACTGACACTCTTGTTTATGGCATCAGTAATCACCCTAGGCTCTTGTCATGAGTTGCCAAGGCTATGGAGGCCTTTTGAGTTCGCCGACTCTGATCATATTTAGACAAGTTCATAGTCAAAGTGAAAGTTCTCTCCTCCCTTTAGAGAATAGTATCTCCTTCTTTGATGACCTGTTCTTTCCACTGGGATCTCACTCGTGGAGATCTCTCATTTAGGTCATTTTTTTTTTTTGCCAGAGTGTCTTGGCTTTCCATGCCTGAAATACTCTCATGGGCTTTTCATCTGGATCTGAATGACTTAAGGGCTGATTCTGAGGCCAGAGTTCTGTTTAGGACATCTGCTATTCTATGAGTCTACTGTGTATCCCGCTTCCCATGTTGGATCATTCTCTCCCTTTTTTATTCTATCAGTGTTTGCAGACACTAGTCTTGTTTGTGTGATCCCTTTGACTCTTAGACCTATCATTATGGTCAATTGTGAACTGAAATTGATCACTTTGATTAGTGAGATGGCATTGGTACATGCCACCTTGATGTTATTGAATTGGAATCCACTGGCACGTTTCTAACTCTACCATTTGGGGCAAGTCCAATTGAACGTGTCTCAAACTGTACATCTCTTCCCTCTCTTATTCCCACTTTTATATTTAACAGGGATCACTTTGCAGTTAAGTTTGAACACTTAAGAATAATTGTGTATTAATTACAGAGTTCAACCAATAGTATTAAGTAGAACAAAAAAATACTAAAAGGGATAAAGTATTAAGTTGTTCATCAACAGTCAGGGCAAGGGCTGATGAAGTCACTGTTTCTCATAGTGTCTGGTGTTATTGGTAGATCATATGGTAATTCTGTTTTTAATTTTTTGAGAAACCTCCATGTTTTCCAAAATGACTGCACAATTTATGATACCACCATGAACAGCATTCAAAGCTTTCATTTTCTGTACATCCTTTTTAACCTTTATTATCTTTCATCTTTTGATAGTAGCTGCTCTGATAGATTTGAGGTGATATGTTATTCTGATTTTAATTTGTGCTTCTCTGATGATTTGTAATGTTGAGCATTTCATCATGTAACTTTTGGCTATTTGAGTATTTTTCTTTGTGAAATATCTTTTCATGCCCTTCCCCATGTCTTAAAAAAATATTTTCTTTCTCATTGTTAAGAAGTTTGAGTTCCTTGTATATTTTGGCATTAGTCGCTTATCTGATGTATGATTTGCTAACATTTCCTTCAATATGTGTGTTACCTTTTCATTCTGTTATTTATTTCTTTTACTGTACAGAAGCTTTGTGGTTTGATGAAACCCTGTTTGTGTATTTGTGCTTTCATTGCCTCTGCTTTGATGGTCCTATCCTAGAAATCTCTAAATAAAACAATGTCATGGAATTTTCTCCCTGCTATTTTCTTCTCCTAATTTTAGAGTTTCAGGTCTGTTAAATCATCAATCTATTTTTAGTTGATTTTTACCTAAAGTGTGAGATTGTCGCGTCCCTCGACCAGCAAGGAAGACACGACCCGAACTCTTCTTCAAACAGTTTATTCAGGAACCTTGAACAAACTTCTTCTTCCGCCTCCTTTCCCCTCCCTCTTATAGCCATCAGCACACCAATCAAAAGCAGCCAAGTGGCAAGGATTGATTGGTACAGCAATGTGGAAGCCAGAAGGGAGCTCAGCCATCTCCTTATTAGGAGTTGTTTGTTTCTTGCCAGTCTTTCCGGGAGAAAGGAGCCGGCGCCATCTTTAGGGCGCGGTGCAATGGCTCCCCACATTTCCCCCTTTTTGTTTTAGAACCAGGCATCTAAGGATTACAGGAGAAGGTAGGGGTCTGTCCCCCACTGCCAGGCATCCACCTGGAACAGCATCCTTTTTGCGGGGGTGGGATCTGGGATGCCAACCCACATGCAGACAGACTTGCCTTCCAGAGAACGTAATGGCTCGTTCTCTCTGCAGTGCTTTGCCTCGCACCCTGCACCCATGCCTAGCATTCAAGGAAGGCCAGCCATGCTTGCGCGACTGTCCAGCCTTGAGGGCATAAAAGGCTTGAGCTATCATGGCCTATTCCCGCCGATGAGCTGTCCTCATCCTGCACAAATACCACAGGCAAAATAACACAAGTAACAGCAACCCCGTCAAAGCTCCAAGTCCCGCCCACTCCTTCAGGCTGGAGACGGCTGTGTGGATCCAGGATGACAATCCAGATGCAAAGGAGACATCCACACGCGTGGAGTTGATGGTGTCCACGGCAAGGCGCAGTTGCTTCAAGGTGTAGTCAAATTCCGCGGACCAATTCTGCAAGAGCATCTGAGACAACTGTTTAGAGTAGTTTGCTGCCTGAGTCATGTTATCATACTGAACAGAGGTCACACACAACCCTGAAAATTTCCACTCACATTTATCTGGGGAGAAAATGTAAAGTATCCTTTCTTTGCCCAAATGTTATTGCGCCCTTGATATCCCGCCCACGGCAAGATACCATCCCCATGATTGCCATAGCAACGAGGGGCCCATCGTGGCTGAGAAGGAATGGTAGACCCCTGGTCCTTCTTCTCCATGGCAGGCCACCATCCTGAAGCGCTATTTTCATAAGTAATATTATTACTAATCAAAAAACATAAACTGCCTTCTAAGGTGTAATTTCCTGCAGGTGCATATTGAGAATCTGTATCCATGGGCAAGTAAGGGACTCCCAAGGTAAGATTGGTGGCAAAAAAGCGAGGGAACACTTGAGCGTTATACATCACCGGCATCGGCTTTGGGAATACTGATAGAATCCCCCATCTCTGCTCCGCCAGTGTCCGTTGCCTTTGAGGCAGGAGTATCAGAAGCAACGGCAGGATTCTCCTCGTGGCAGACCGCCTGACCGCTCGCTCCGGAACCCGCACCGGGTCATGTTGATCCTGTGGAAAAACACAAACAGCACCTTGTGCCCATGCCAGCACGGGATCAGGGCCACGCCCCTGGCCCGTCAAGAGATCTTTCCATTTTACCAACCCTCTACTTGGGTTTCCTTGTTACTGATGCTGTCCGCGGCTGAGTGCCCATGCACATCCAAATTTAAAAAATTAATTGTAAATCATGAATAGCTGACACATTGTGGGGCTGTTAGCCATGCCCTGCGGAAGCACAACCCATTCATACCTCTGGTCAGGCTGCTCATGATTGCACACCAGCAAGGTAAAGGCAAACCTTTCACAATCCTTTGTATGTAGGGGTATGGAGAAGAAACAGTCTTTAATATCTATTATTATTATGGGCCATCCCTGTGGAAGTGTAGATAGAAGAGGCAGCCCATGTTGCACAGGCCCCATGACCTGCATCTGCATATTAATAGCTCTCAAGTCATGTAGCAACCGCCACTTCCCTGATTTCTTTTTTATTACAAAAATAGGAGTATTCCAAGGCGATACAGAGGGTCTAATGTGTCCTAAATTCAATTGTTCTTGAACCAATTGCTGTGCTGTGACCAATTTGTCTGAGGACAGAGGCCACTGAGGAACCCACACTGGGTCCTCATGCTTCCAAGTAATGGGAATACCTTCCTCAGCGGCCCCTATGAAAAACCCAGCCCTTGGCGAGGAGGCCTCTGCACTACTTCAGTGGGCTCATTTCTTCCTTGTAAGAATTTTCCTATTCCATAATTCGGATGGTGTCCCATATCCTTCATCAATTTTTGAGAAACACGGGAGTATTCATTACTTAATTTATAGTTCATGTCTTTCAAAAGGTCTCAGCCCCATAAAGAGATAGGTAAATCCAAAACATAAGGTTGCACCATGCCTGAATGTCCCTCTGCATCCTCCCAGCGCAGCATTACTGCGCTCATCTCAGGAGTTTCTGAATATCCCAGTCCCCGAAGGGATTGTGAGGATGCCTGCTTAGGCCACTTTGGAGGCCAATCCTTGGAGGCGATGAGACTATGGTCTGCACCTGTGTCTAGTAGGCCAAGAATGTCCTTTCCATTTATTTTTATCTTCAAGGTTGGTCTCTGGTCTAGTTCTAAAGACAAGAAGGTACAATCTACACCTGTGGATCCAAAGCCTTCACTTCCTCATTGCTTCTTTGATGCACTGAACTGCAAATGCTTGCTAGGAAGGATTACAAGTTGTGCAATCCTATCTCCTGGATTAATAGCTGTTATACCTCTAGGGAACTCAACCATGATTTTCACCATGCCAGTATAATCCGAATCTATGACTCCTGGATGAATTATGAGACCTTTCAAGGTAGAGGATGAACGTCCCAACAACAATCCCACTGTCCCTTCCTCTAGGGGTCCCTGAAAGTCTGACTCAATGGCTTGCACTCCCATTTTTGGTGTCAGTATGAGTCTGGCGGTGGCACAGAGGTCCAGGCCTGCGGAGCCTGCAGTGGCTCTCTGTGGTCTCTGGGATGTCTGAAGCTGGGCCACTGACTTTGCCTCCCCTGCTGCTGGTCCCGATGGGGGCCCTGATGCTGACTCTCGAATGCCCCATATATTTGCAGGCCCTGGGGACGAGGGCCCCGCTGCCCGTTTTTTGGATGTGCCCCACCATTGCCAGAAGCAAGGACGTTGCCGTCAATGTCCTTTACCGAGCGGCATTCGTTGGCCCAGTGCTTTCCCTTCCTGCATTTTGGACAAATTCCTGGTCCTTCCTGTCTTTATTCTTTGCCTCTTCCCCTTTGTGGACATTGCCGCTTCATATGTCCCATTTTTCCACAGCTGAAACATGCTCCAGTGTTCCCTGATCCCCTATTGCCCTTTGTGATTTGAAGGACTGCTGCAGCGAGGCCAGCATTGGATAGCGGCCCTCCTATTTCCCTGCATTGTTTTATCCATACCTGAAGCCCTTTGCTCTTCCATGGTGTTATAGCGGCTCTGCATTCCTTAGTGCACTGCTCAAAAACCAACTGTTCTATCAGCGGCATGGTGCGATCTGGATCTCCAAAAATCCTACCAACAGCTTCCGCCATGCGCGCTACAAAGTCTGAAAACAGCTCGGTGGGTCCCTGTGTAATCTTTGTCAAATTCCCACCTACCTCTCCTCTGTTGGGTATAGACTTCCAAGCCTTGATGGCTATCTTGTTAACTTGTTCATACACTTCATGTGGGTAACCTGTCTGCTGGTTAGCGAATCTCCCTATGCCTAGCAGCATATCTCTGTCCCAATGCGGATTCCCTGCCGCTGCATTTTCGGCCGCTTATTCATTGGCAAAGTCAATCAGGAAAGCTCTGAAGTCTAAGTATTGTCCTGGTGACAGTGCAGCACAAGCCAACCCGCTCCAGTCATTTGGAGTCATGCAGTATCTTTGAAGATTTTCTACTTGAGCCAGCGTGAAAGAGCCGCTGATGCCATAGGCTCTTACTGACTCCGCTACTGATTTGATTATCTTTATGTCGAGGGGTTCCTCGTACCTCTGCCCTTGCGGATCTTGGAAGACAGGATAGGCATTTAACAACTCTGCACCAACCTGTTTCCAGACTCCTGGACAGAAAGTCCGCCCTCTTCCTTGCATGGATAGAGGCTCATACTGAGGAGGAGAGGCTTCAGGCTTCTCCCCTAAGTTCCCCTGGAAAGTATCATGCTTAAGTTCCTTTTTTCCTTTTAGTTGCAACTTCCTCATTTGCCAATTTAATTCCCGTACTTGCTTTATATCAGACTCTTTGTTATCGCCACACTCTTCAGACTCACTGCTGCTTTCTGAGCTACTTTCTGCACTAGTACTACTTACTAAGGAGGGGCTGTGCAACTCAGAAAGATCGGGGTACAGTTTTTTCCTAGTTCTTTTCTGACTCTCCTTCGAAGTTTTCCCTTTTTCACTGGCAGCTCTCTCGGAGCGCTCTTCCTGAAGCTCCTCCAAGGCAGCTTGACCGCTCAGAATAGCTTCACTACACTGCTCATCCTCGAGGCATGCTCGCACTAACTTCCATATTGGTCTCACTCCCCCTTCAAGATTACCCTGTTCAAATGCAAAATCCAAATCCCTGCCTAGTTTTTCCCATGAAGGGATAGTAAGGCTTCCCAAAACCCCATACCAGGGTGCAATGGTATCGCAGTTACGTAAAAACCTATGCAATGTGCTAGGCTTAAGTTTCAAACCGTTTTCTCGAAGCAGCGCATTCAGCGCCAGAAAAATTTGATGGGACTGTGAATTACCGATCATCAAAAATTGCGCTCTTTCCCTGGCCACAGGTCAGAGCTCCTTCTGCTTTTGTCGCAGAACTTCCTCTGCTTTAATCGCAGAACTACCCTCCCACTATTATTGCAGGATTGCCCGCTCTTATCGCGGATCCCCACCTTATTTTCCTGGGGGACTTGCCAGTGCTGCCCTGACTGCAGGAAGTTCTGAGTTCACGTTCGAGATGGTCCCCGTACGGGCCACCAGTTGTCACGTCCCTCAACCAGCAAGGAAGACATGACCCGAACTCTTCTTCAAGCAGTTTATTCAGGAACCTTGAACAAACTTCTTCTTCCACCTCCTTTCCTCTCCCCTCCCTCTTATAGCCATCAGCACACCAATCAAAAGCAGCCAAGTGGCAAGGATTGATTGGTACAGCAATGCGGAAGCCAGAAGGGAGCTCAGCCATCTCCTTATTAGGAGTTGTTTGTTTCTTGCCAGTCTTTCCGGGAGAAAGGAGCCGGCGCCATCTTTAGGGTGTGGTGCAATGGCTCCCCACATGAGATGAGGGTCCATTTTCACTATAATGTATGTCAATACTTGGATTTCACAATACCACTTGTTGAAGAGATTATCCTTTCCCAGGCCATATCTGAGAGCTGGATCAGAAGTAGAGCTTCCAGGACTTGAACTGGCAGCCATATCGGATGCTGACTTTGCAGGTGGGTACTTTACCTGGTATGCCACAGTGCCGGCCCCAGCTGAGAAAACTTGATCTTCACATGCAGATGTATGAAGCAAGACTCCTACCTCACATCTTACACAAAAATCCACTCACCATGCATCAAAGACCTAAATCTACAAGCTGATACCATCATATTATTAAGGAACATTGGGAAAACCCTACAAGTCAATGGCATAATAGGCAAAGACTTTTGGAATAGACCCCAGAAGCACATGCAATCAAAGCCAAAATTAACAAATGGGATTACATCAAATTGGGAAGCTTCTGCAATACAGAAGAAACATTCTGCATAGTGAAGAGGCAACTGACAGAATGGGAGAAAATATTTGCAGACTATGCAGCTGATAAGGTCCGATATCTAGAAGGTGTAAGGAGCTCAAGAAACTCAATAACTATAAAACAAACTAGTTAAGAAATGGGCAAAGGCCTTGAACAGGCTTTTTTTTTTCAAAAGAAGATAATTCAGATGGCCAACAGACATATGAAAAAATGCTCAGGGTTACTAGCTATCAGGGAAATGCAAATCAAAGGCACAATGAGGTGTCACTTCAGCCCAGTTATAATGGCTCTCCTACAGAAATCAACAAACAACAAGTGCTGGTGAGGATGTGTTTGAAAAATGTATCCTAATCCACTGTTGGTGAGAATGTAAACTGGTGCTGCCACTATGGTAGACAGTGTGGATATACCTCAGAAATCTGAATATAGACCTACCATATGACCCAGCCACCCAATTCCTGGGAATTTACCCAAAAGAAATGAAATCAGCATAGGAAAGAGCGATCTGTACCTCTATGTTTATGGCAGCTCAGTTTACAATAGCTAAGGTGTGGAATCAATGCAGATACCGTCAACTGAAGAGGAGATAAAGAAATTATGGGGTATGTACACCATGGAATGCTACACAGTGGTAAAAAAAAAAAATCATGTCATTTGTAATGAAATGGATACAACTGGAAACCATTATACTTAGAGAAATAAAGCAAGTCCCAAAAAGACAAATACCATATGTTTTTCCTTACCTGTGGTAGTTAATAGAGTACCTAAGAGGTAATCTATAGAAGTGAAATTGACACTTTGAGATGTGATGGCTTTGAATAGCCATTGTCTCCACTGTTGAGAAACAGTTTTTTTTTCATACTATTTGTTGAACACTTTATTTGGTGTAGGGATAATCATATGTGTATAAAGTTAATTGAAAATAAATCTTAGTAAAAAATAAGAATTGGAATAGGAGAGGGCAGAGGAAGTAGGGTGGGAGTGTATGTGGGAATGTATGGGTAGTGTTGGGAGAATCACTGTGTTTCTAAATTTGTATGTATGAAATGCATGAAGTTTGTATACCTTAAAAGTAAAAAATACAGTTTTACCTTTTTAAAAACACAAAAAAGAAAAACATTGTAAACAGGTAAGTTTATTTTGGTACAAAATTTTTGAAATATATGTAAACAATGAGGTCTTCAAAAAGTTCATGAAAGATGTATTATGGAAAAACTGCATGCATTCCAAGATTGTTTTTGTACCAAAATAAACTTATCTTTCAATTTTATTTTTTCATGAGATTCTTGAGATACACTTGTATATAAGATCATATTGTCAGCTAAGAGAGACTCACGTCTCCCTTTCCTTTTTTGATGCCTTTTGTTTCTTTTTCTTACCTAGCTGCTCTGGCTATGACATCCAGTATTATTTTGGAAAGAGTGATGAGAGTGGACATCCTTGTGTTGTTCCTGATGTTAGAGGAGAAGACTTCAAGTTAAATGTTGAGTATGATTTTAGCTCTAAGATTGTGAAATACGGCATTAATTGTGTTGAGGAATATTTGTTGAGAGTTTTTTTTTTTTTTTTAACATGGAAGGATGTTGAATTTTGTCACAGTTTTTCTGCATCTGTTGAGATGATCATAAGTTTTCTGTCTATTCTGTTAATATAATAAATTAAATTTATTGATTTACAGATGTTGAACCAATTTTGCAACCTAGGGATACGTTACGCTTGGTTATGGTGAATAATCCTTTTATTGTGCGGTGAAAGAAGTTGCTAGTTGTTTGTTGAGGATTTTTTGCACCATTGTTATTATTGGTACTTGTTTATAGGTTTGCTTATGTGAAGTGTCTTTGGTTGTGGTGTGAGGGTGGCCTTGTAAAATGAGGTTGAAAATATTCTTGCCTCAAAAAACAAACAAACAAACAAAAACTAAATGAAAGATCTCTGTGAGTGAGATCCCAGTGGAAAGAACAGGTCTTCAAAGAAGGAGGTACCTTTCTCTGAAGGGAGGAGAGAACCTACACTTTGACTACGACCTTGTCTAAACAAGATAAGAGTCGGAGAACTCAGGGGCTTCCATAGCCTTGAAAACTCATGACTGGTGCATAGGGAGATTACTGATGCCATAAACAAGAGTGTCAATTTGTAAAGTCAACAACAGGAGTCACTGTGCACTTACTCCTCATGTAGGATCTCTGTCCTTAATGTGCTGTGCATTGAGGCTTAATGCTATAACGAGTACTCAAACAGTATATTTCACTTTGTGTTTCTATGGGGGTGCAAACTGTTGAAATCTTTACTTAATGCATACTAAACTGATATTCTGTAAAAAAAAAAAAAGAAGAAATTATCATTTCCCAACTTGACTCTCGCTGGGATTAAACATGACAATAGGTCTGATCTGACTTCATCATCATTTAAAAAAATCATCTATTATTTTTCACTTTATGTTTCTGTGTGGGAGCAAACTGTTGAAATCCTTACTTAATGTATGGAAGGGGAGAGGGAGTGGGAAAGGGGAGGGTTGCAGGTGGGAGGGACGTTATGGGGGGGGAAGCCATTGTGATCCATAAGCCGTACTTTGGAAATTTATATTCATTAAATAAAAGTTAAAAAAAGAAAAGAAATATTAATGCGGTGTTAAGGCTCCAACTTCAGAAATAAAAAAGTTAAGACATAAAAAAAAAGAAAAAGAAAATATTCTTGCCTCTTAATTTTTTGGGGGGGAGAGGAAATTTGAGATGAGGAAGTATTTTTTTCTTTAAATATTTGTGGAATGTCAGCTGTGAAACCATCTGATCATGAGTTTTATAGGAAAGTTTTAATTACTGATTCAATTTTCTTACTTGCTGTTGGTCTGTTCAGTCTTCTAATTTCATTATGACTCAATTTTGGTAGGCTATATGTTTCTAGAAATTTCTCTTGGGTTGGACAAATTATTGGTTTATAATTGTTCACAGTAGTCTTTTATGAGCCTTTGTGTATGTGTGTAATATTTGTTACAATTTTTTTAAATTTTCTGATTTGGAGTCTTTCCTCATTTTTCTTAGTTTAAGGGTTTGTCAGTTTTACTTAGCTTTTCAAAAAAAGTCAGTTCTTAGTGTTGATCATCTGTACTTTTTTTGGTCTCTTTCATTTTTTCTGCTCTGGTATTTTTCCTCCCTTCTTCTAACTTTGGACTCATTTTTATTTAAGAATTATTTTATTTATTAAAAAGACAGAGTTACAGAGAGAGGTAGAGCCAGAGAGAGAGAGGTCTTCCATTCTGCTTGTTCACTCTCCAAATGACCGCAATGGCCAGAGCTGAACTGATCTGAAGCCAGGAGCCAGGAGCCAGGAGTTTCTTCCAGGTCTCCCACACAGGTGCAGGGATCCAAGAACTTAGGCCATCTTCTACTGCTTTCCCAAGCCATAGCAGAGAGCTGAATTGGAAGAGGAGCAGCCAGAACTCAAACCCCGGGCCGGCACTGCAGGCTGGGGCTTTAACCCACTGTGCCACATCACCGGCCCTCATTTTGTTTTATTTTCTAGTTTCATGAGGTGTAGCATTATGTTTTATATGTAAAATCTTTATTCTATTTTTAAACATTTGTCAGGGCTTTATACATTTTTTGATGAACATATAATCATATATATGGGTAATAGTGTGGTATTTCAAGAAATTTATACACTACAATAGTCAAATCTTGGTAATAAGAATTTCCATCTTTTCTGAGTAATTAAGAGCATTTTTATTTTTTATACTTCAATTTTATTTATTTATGTATTTTTAAATTTTATTTAAGTTATACAAATTTCATATACACAGATTTAGGAACATAGTGATACTTTCCACCTTACCCTCCCTCCCTCCCATGCTCCTACCCTTCTTCCTCTGCTCTCTCCTATTCTGATTCTTATTTTTTAGAAAGATCTATTTTCAGTTAACTTTATAGTCATGAGATTAACTGTATACTAAGTAAAAAGTTCAACAAATAGTGTGAAGAAAAAAAAAGCATTGTTCCTCAACAGTAGAGACAAGGGCTGTTCTAGATTATTGCTTCTCAAACTGTCAATTTCACTCCAATGCCTTACATTTTAGGTGCTCTATTAGTTTTCACAGATCAGGGAGAACATGTTATCTACCTTTTTGGGACTGACTTATTTCAATAAGTATAATGGTTTCCAGTTGCATCCATTTTGTTGCAAACTACAGGATTTCATTTTTTTCTTTACTGCTATATAGTATCCCATAGTATATATCTACCATAATTTCTTTATCCAGTCTTTAGTTGATGGATACTTCGATTGATTCCATATCTTAGCTATTGTGAATTGAGCTGCAGTAAATGAGGGTACAGATCACCATTTGATATGCTGTTTTTTTTTTTCATTTGAGTAAATTCCCAGGAGTGGGAATGCAGGATCCATATGGCAGCTCTACATTCAGATTTCTAAGGTATGTCCATATTGCCTTCGCAGAGGCTGTACCAGTTTACGTTCCCGCAAACAGTGGATTAGGGTACCTTTCCCCCACATCTTCATAAGTATTTGTGGTTTGTTGATTTCTGTCTGAGCATCTTTCTTTATGTCTGGGACCTTCAAGTTCCTCTTCTGTAGTTCTTCATAAAATATATAAAAATGTTGTAAACTATAGTAATTCCACTCTTCATAGAATGCTAGGAAATATTCCTTAGAGTTTTCTTATTGTATCCATTATCTAGCCTCTCTTTATCTGTGTTTTGGTATAATTATTCAACCTCTCTTACTCTTTTTTTTTACCTTTTATTTAATGAATATAAATTTCTAAAGTACGGCTTATGGATTACAATGGCTTCCCCCCCATAACGTCCCTCACACCCGCAACCCTCCCCTTTCCAACCCCCTCTCCCCTTC
This sequence comes from Oryctolagus cuniculus, assembly GCF_051225735.1. Taxonomy (NCBI): domain Eukaryota; kingdom Metazoa; phylum Chordata; class Mammalia; order Lagomorpha; family Leporidae; genus Oryctolagus; species Oryctolagus cuniculus. The sequence goes on along the minus strand of NC_142868.1, from coordinate 91,602,972 downwards.
CATTCACATCAAGATTCATTTTCAATTCTCTTTATATACAGAAGATCAGTTTAGCATACATTAAGTAAAGATTTCAACAGTTTGCTCCCACATGATTTTTTTAAATGATGATGAAATCAGATCAGACCTATTGTCATGTTTAATCCCAGTGAGAGTCAAGTGGGGAATTGATAATTTCTTTTTTTTTTTTACAGAAGATCAGTTTAGTATATATTAAGTAAAGATTTCAACATTTTGCACCCCCATAGAAACACAAAGTGAAATATACTGTTTGAGTGCTCGTTATAGCATTGTACAGCACATTAAGGACAGACATCCTGCATAAGGAGTAAGTGCACAGTGACTCCTGTTTTTGACTTTACAAATTGACACTCCTGTTTATGGCATCAGTAATCTTATGCTCCAGTCATGAGTCTCCAAGGCTATGGAAGCCTTTTGAGTTCTCCGACTATTATCTTGTTTAGAAAAGGTCATAGTCAAAGTGGAGGATCTCTCCTCCCTTCAGAGAAAGGTACCTCCTTCTTTGAAGACCTGTTCTTTCCACTGGGATCTCACTCACAGAGATCTTTCATTTAGGGTTGTGTTTTTGTGTTTTTTTTTTTTTTGCCAGAGTGTCTTGGCTTTCCATGCCTGAAATACTCTCATGGGCTTTTCAGCCAGATCTGAATGCCTTTAGGGCTGATTCTGAGGCCAGAGTGCTGTTTAGGACATCTGCCATTCTATGAGTCTGCTGAGTATCTCGCTTCCCATGTTGGATCCCTCTCCCCTTTATTTATTCTATCGGTTAGTATTAGCAGGTACTAGATTTGTTTATGTGCTCCCTTTGACTCTTAGTCCTTTCATTATGATCAATTGTGAATTGAAATTGATCACTTGGACTAGTGAGATGGCATTGGTACATGCCACCTTGATGGGATTGAATTGGAATCCCCTGGTATGTTTCTAACTCTACCATTTCGGGCAAGTCAGCTTGAGCATGTCCCAAATTGTACATCTCTTCCCTCTCTTATTCCCACTCTTATGTTTAACAGGGATCACATTTCAGTTAAATTTTAACACTTAAGAATAACTGTGTATTAATTACAGAATTAAACCAGTCATATTAAGTAAACAGACAAAAAAACTACTAAGAGGGATAATGTATTAAGTTGTTCATTAACAGTCAGGGCTATGCTGATCAAGTCACCATTTCTCATAGTGTCCATTTCACTTCAACAGGTTTCCTTTTTGGTGTTCAGTCAGTTGTCACTGATCAGGGAGAACATATAGTATTTGTCCCTTTGGGACTGGCTTATTTCACTCAGCATGATATGTTCCAGATTCCTCCATTTTGTTGCAAATGACTGGATTTCGTTGTTTCTTACTGCGGTATAGTATTCTAAAGAGTACATATCCCATAATTTCTTCATCCTGTCTACCGCTGATGGGCATTTAGGTTGGTTCCAGGTCTTGGCTATTGTGAATTGTGCTGCAGTAAACATTAGGGTGCAGACGGGTTTTTTGTTTGCCAATTTAAATTCCTTTGGGTAAATCCCAAGGAGTGGGATGGCTGGGTCGAGCGGTAGGGTTATCTTCAGGTTTCTGAGGAATCTCCAGACTGACTTCCATAGAGGCTTGACCAGTTTGCATTCCCACCAACAGTGGGTTAGTGTCCCTTTTTCCCCACATCCTCGCCAGCATCTGTTGTTGGTAGATTTCTGTATGTGAGCCATTCTAACCGGGGTGAGGTGAAACCTCATTGTGCTTTTGATTTGCATTTCCCTGATTGCTAGTGATCTTGAACATTTTTTCATGTGCCTGTTGGCCATTTGGATTTCCTCTTTTGAAAAATGTCTATTGAGGTCCTTGGCCCATCTCTTAAGTGGGTTGTTTCTTTTGATGATGTGGAGTTTCTTGATCTCTTTGTAGATTCTGGTTATTAACCCTTTATCTGTTGCATAGTTTGCAAATATTTTTTCCCATTTTGTCGGTTGTCTCTTCACTCTCCTGACTGTTTCTTTTGCAGTACAGAAACTTCTCAATTTGATGCAATCCCAATAGTTGATTTTGGCTTTGACTGCCTGTGCCTCCCGGGTCTTTTCCAGAAACTCTTTGACTGTGCCAATATCTTGAAGGGTTTCGCCAAAGTTCTCTAATGACTTGATGGTGTCAGGTCGTAGATTTAGGTCTTTAATCCATATTGAGTGGATTTTTGTGTAAGGTGTAAGGTAGGGGTCTTGCTTCATGCTTCTGCATGTGGAAATCCAGTTTTCCCAGCACCATTTATTGAATAAACTGTCCTAACTCCAGGAATTGGTTTTGGATTCTTGATCAAATATAAGTTGGCTGTAGATGTTTGGGTTGATTTCTGGTGTTTCTATTCTGTTCCATTGGTCTATCCATCTGTTTCTGTACCAGTACCATGCTGTTTTGATTACAACTGCCCTGTAGTATGTCCTGAAATCTGGTATTGAGATGCCTCTGGCTTTGTTTTTGTTGTACAGGATTGCTTTAGCTATTCGAGTTCTCTTTTGCCTCCATGTGAATTTCAGCATCATTTTTTCTAGATCTGAGAAGAATGTCTTTGGTATCCTGATTGGTATTGCATTGAATCTATAAATTGCTTTTGGGAGAATGGAGATTTTGATGATGTTGATTCTTCCAATCCATGAGCATGGAAGATTTTTTCCATTTTTTGGTATCCTCTTCTATTTCTTTCTTTAAGATTTTGTAATTCTCATCGTAGAGATCGTTAACGTCCTTGGTTAAGTTTATTCCAAGGTATTTGATTGTTTTTGTAGCTATTGTGAATGGGATTGATCTTAGCAGTTCTTTATCAGCCGTGGCATTGCTTGTGTATACAAAGGCTGTTGATTTTTGTGCATTGATTTTATATCCTGCCACTTTGCCAAACTCTTCTATGAGTTACAATAGTCTCTTAGTAGAGTTCTTTGCATCCTCTAAGTAAAGAAAAATATCATCTGCAAAGAGGGATAGTTTGACATCTTCCTTCTCAATTTGTATCCCTTTAATTTCTTTTTCTTGCCTAATAGCTCTGGCTAGAACTTTCACTTTCAGTCTGCATGCATCTTTGTTAGAGAGATGTGTTTCTTGTAGGCAACAAATATTTGGGTTGTGTTCCTTGAGCCAATCAGCCTTTCGGTGTCTTTTAACTGAAGAGTTAAGACCATTAATGTTTAATGTGACTATTGATATGTAGTGACTTTGCCCTGCCATTTTCCCGGAGATATTTTCTAGTATATGCTTTGAGCTTCCCATGCTCTTTTACTGGTGGTTTTTCTTCCTTTCCCTTCTTTCATATTGATGGCTGTGTTTCTGTGTTTCTGAGTGTAGCACATCTTTAAGTATCTTTTGCAGGGCCGGACGAGTGGCCACAAAGTCTTTCAATTTCTGTTTGCTATGAAAGGTCTTTATTTCACCTTCATTCACAAATGAGAGCTTAGTAGGATATAATATTCTGGGCTGGCAATTTTTCTCTCTTAGCACCTGTGCTATGTCTCACCATTCCCTCCTAGCCTGTAGTGTTTCTGATGAGAAGTCAGCTGTGAGTCTGATTGGAGATCCTCTGAGAGTAATCTGACGTTTCTCTCTTGCACATTTTAGGATCTTTTCTTTATGTTTCACTGTGGTGAGTTTAATTACAACGTGTCGTGGTGAGGATCTCTTTTGGTCATGTTTACTGGGGGTTCTATGAGCTTCCTGTACTAGGATGTCTCTGTCCTTCTCCAGACCCGGAAAGTTCTCTGCTAGTATCTCACTAAAAAGGCCTTCTAATCCTTTCTCTCTCTCCATGCCTTCAGGAACTCCTAGAACCCGAATGTTGGTTTTTTTTAATAGTATCCTGTAGATTCCCAACAATATTTTTTTAGATTTCTAATTTCCTCTTCTTTTCTTTGGTTTGACTGTATCCTTTCCTGTTCTCTGCCTTCTAAGTCCGATATTCTCTCTTCTGCTTCACCCATTCTGTTTTTATGGCTCTCTAATGTGTTTGTCATTTGATCTATTGAGCTCTTCATTTCATTTTGATTTCTCTTCACTATCACACTTTCCTGCTCTACTAGTTTCTGCGTTTCATTTTGATTCTTCCTTAAAATTTCATTTTCACGAGAGAGATTTTAAATCCTGTCCAATAAAGATTTCTGTAGTTCAAGGATTTGCTTTTGAAAACTTCTAAATGTTCTTATCATAAATTTTTTGAAATCTGTATCTTGCATTTCTTCTATCTCATCATCTTCATAATCTTGTCTTGGGGTGTTTTGTTTATTTGGGTCATCATAGTGTCATCGTTGATCTTGTTCCCTCGATTTCTGTGTTTGTTGCTTGGCATAGTTAATTCTTCTTTCGTCACTGTGCATTGTTTTTTTTATTTATTTCGCTTTATACTATGTCTGTGTTAAGTGAACTGCCTGCTGTTGGAGGAGCCTTGGAGGCTTGAGATGGGTGAGGCCTGAGAGCTCTGTCTGGTTCTTCCGGGTTACGGGTGTGCAAAGGTGACACCCTCAGGTTATGCGTGGTAAATCTCTCTCTATTTATTTATTTATTTTATTTATTCAGGGGGTAAGTAATACCACACGGCACGGCTGTGCAGAATTGATGGTATTTAGCTTCTGATCTCTGGCTTCTACCCAAATAGTCTGTGCAGGCTCTGTTTCTCCTCTGGACTCCCACTGGGTTGCCTCGGCTACTGAATTGTAGTGACTCAGTTCCTTAGCTCTCCCCTGTTGTTATGTAAATCCAGAGAGGGAGCCTGCTCTTTGTCTCTTGCAAGCCTTGAAAACTCTTGCAAACTCTTGCAAACCTTGCAACCTTTGCAAGGTTGGCAGATAGAGAAACCCCCCCACCTTTTTTCCTTCTCTCCTGTAGTCAGTCTGGTGAACTTTCCCGCTACCCTCTAGATTCTGACCGCCGTTTCCCCGCCAATGTCTCGGGTTACTGAGCTCACCTCCCCTTCCAGCGCCGATGTGTGGACTTGGAGCCCTGGGCATCCCAACTCTCCCCGCTGGTGTCTGTGTGACATCCACTCCCCTTCCTGCAGTGGCGCGCAGACCCTGCGGCTCCCACGGCTCGGCTTCCGCACGGTGGGCGACCTTGTTCTCCCAGTAGGTCCTCCGATTCACAGCCACTAGATCCAGAAGAGTTTCCTCTGCAATTTTTTCGTGATCCTTTCTCTGAGGCTACCATAACTCCACTTTTATTAAACTAAATTTTCCCAGACTATCGGTGCGTCCCCTCACTATTCCGCCATCTTGGCTCCACCACCGCAACCTGTCTTACTCTTATCAACCTTTACTAATCATTTTACATTCAGAGTACAATTTATTTTTAGCTTCCACATTTGAAGGTGGATAAGCCGTATTTGTTGTTATGTGCCTGGATTATTTCACTTACTCTAATGTTTTTCAGATAGTCTAGGCTACATGTTAACTCTGCTGTTTCTTTTCGATTTTCTGTGTGGATGATCTGTTATTCAAAGTGGAGTGTTGGAGCCCCTTACTCTTTTTTTTATTTTATTTGACAGGCAGAGTTATAGACAATGAGAGAGAGAGATAGAGAGAAAGGTCTTCCTTCTGTTGGTTCACACCCCAAATGGCTGTTATGGCTGGCGTTTCACTGATCCGAAGCCAGGAGCCAAGTGCTTCCTCCTGGTCTCCCATGCGGGTGCAGGGGCCCAAGCACTTGTGCCATCCTCCATTTCCCGCCCCCCCCCCCCGGGCCATAGCAGAGAGACCCTTCCAGTCTTTTTAATGTTTGCTTTTATATATAATTATGTGGTCCAGTTTTGGGTACATAAATGCTTATAATTATTATTTCCTCTTGCTGAATTGAACCTTTTATCATTTTTTTAAAAACCTCCAATTTATTGCTTTATAGTTTGGAGATCAGAAGTTCAAAATGGACCTTGCTAGGCTCATCTCAGTATGTTAAGAGTAAAGCATTCCTCCTAGAGTTCTAAATAGAAAGAGTTCTTCAGGCTCATTTTAGCCACTTTCCCCCTCTCAAAGCTGCCTTTCAGAGGGATGAAGCTGCCTTTGAGAGGGATGGAGAGAGAGAGAGAGAGAGAGAGAGATTGATCTTCACTTTCCAAAGCCAGGACTGGCCTAAGTTGAAGACAGAAGCCTGGAACTTAATCTGGATCTCCCACATGATTGGCGGGTACCCAAGTACTAAAGCCATAAGCTGCATTTTCAGGGTGCACAGTAGGAGGAAACTGGATTGAAAGTGCAGCTAGGTCTTCAGCCAAGCACTCTGAAGAGGGATGTGGGCATTTCAAGCAGTGTCTTAACCACAGCATCAAATGCATACCCTTTCAGATCTCTATCAGATGATATGAATCTGGCTTCCTGTTGGATTATGTGTGTGTGTAATATCATTTTCATCTCTTTGCTATTAGTATATAAGTTTTAGCATTGAAGTGAGTTTCTTGTAAGCACTATGTAGTTGGACATTATTTTTTTGAGATAAATTTTAAAAATTTACCTAATGGTCAAAGGTTTAATGGCTCTACTAAATGAGGAGTTCAATAAATAAAAAAGTAAAAGTGCCATAGTCCAGCAGGGAAAATAGGCAAGGTCTACAAACAATAATAAAATTAAAAAGATGTTCAACTTTACTCATATAAATTTAAACATTTTGATACCTTATTTTTTCATGTTAATGTAATATTAACACAAAGAGAACAGATTCAGTGTAGTTCATAGATAGAATTCTAAGGTTCTAATGATACTGCCTTTCATCCTCCTACCCCTCCACTCCCCCCCTGTCCATTTTCTTTCCTTCCTTCCATTTGTTTTTGAGATAACATTTTAGTTAACATTACATAAAGGGCTAATTGCTGCACTAAATAAAGAGATCAACAAATACAAAGACCTAAATTTAGTGGAAATATAAGGCCAGGGCTGTAAACAATGGAAAGATGATAATTTCACATTCATACAGTAAATTCAAAAATAATCACATCATTAAAACTATAGTAGCATAAGTTTTGTAGCCACTGGTTTGACAAAGATATAAAACAAAGTTTGACAAGAATATATTTGCAGCAATATTGACACACAGGCATTTCTTTTTGTTAATTTTTTCCTTTTTAATTTTAGCTCCCACATGTAAGACAGAGCATGTGGTATTTGTCTTTCTGTGCCCATCTTATCTCACTCCAAATGATGTCTTCTGGTTGCATCCATTTTGATGCAAATGGTAGAATTTAATTTCTTTTTCATGTCTGAATAGTATTCCATTGTGTGTGTGTGTGTGATAATTTCCTTATCCATTCATCTGATGATGGACACCTTGGATGAGTCCATATTTTGGCTATTGTGAACAGTGTGTCTATACACATGGTGGTACAGGAATCTCTGATAAGACATGTTCCTGTCTTTTAAGTCTATACCCACTAATGGGAGTGCTGGATCATATGGCAAGTCTATTTCTAGTTTTTAAAGACATCTCCATACTATTTTCCACAGTAGCTGCCCTAATATACATTCCCACCTGTAGTGTAAAAGTGTTCCTCTTTTTCCACATCCTTGCCAGTATTTGTGGCTCTCTGTCTTTTAAATTTTATTCATCTGACAGGGGTTAAGTGATATCTCATTGTGGTTTTAATTTGCATGGCCCTGATGGCTAATGATTTTGAGCATTTTTTCATATCTTTGTTGCCCATTTTTTTTCTTCTTTTAAGAACTGTCTATTAAGGTCATTTGTCCATTTCTTAACTGGATTTGTTTGTTTTTGAGTTTTTTTGTGTTGCTGATATATTCTGGCTATTAATATTTGGTAATAAGGAGTTCACAAATATTTTTCCCATTCTGTTGGCTGTTTTCCCTCTGTTGATTATTTCATTTTCTATGTAGAAGCTTCTGAATTTGATATAATCCCATTTGTTTAGTTTTGCCTTTTTGGCCTATGCTTTGGGGGTCTAACCCAAGAAGCCATTATGCACACCAGTATCATGGAGTGTTCTACTACATTTTTTTCCAGAAACTTCATAGTTTTTGGTCTTAAATTTGGGTTTTTGATCCATCTTGAGTTGATTTTTATGTTGTGACAGGTTTGGATCTAATTTTATTTTACATATATACATCCAGTTTTGCCAGCACAATTTATTGACAGGATTAGCCTTACTCTAGTGTATGGCCTGGGAAATTTTGTCACAAATCAGTTAGCTCTGTGTACAGGGATTAATTTCTGGGCTCTCTATTCTGCTTCATTGATCCCATGTGTCAGCTTTTATGCCAACACCATACTGTTTTACTTACTCTAGCTTTGTGGTGTGCTTTGAACTCAGGTGTTGTGATGCCTACAGGCTGATTTTTTATTTTTTTTATTTTTTTTTATTTTTATTTTTTTTGCTTAGGATCGTTTTGGCTATTCTGGGTCTTCTGTGATTCCATATGAGTTTTAGGATTAGTTTTACTTAATCCGTATTGAATATCACTGGTATTTTGATAGGGATTGCTTTGAATTTGAAGATTGCTGTAGATAATATAGATATTTTAATGATGTTGATTCTTCTAGTGCATGAGCAATGGATATCTTTCCCTTTTATTATGTCTTTGTTGATTTCTTTCATTAATGTTTTATAATTTTTATTGTAGAGATTTTCTTCATTTAAATATATTACTAAATATTTGATTATTTTTGTAGCTATTTTGAATGGGATTTCTTTCTTAATTTCCCTTTCTGTGAGGTCATCATTAGCCTATAAAAAGCTAATGGTTTTTCTGTATTTGTGTAACATGCAAATTTACTGAATTAGTTTATTAGTTATAACTAATTACCTTTCATTGGAGTGTTTAGATTTTTTCCATATACTACATCCTATCATCTGCAAAAATGGATATGCCCTTATTTCTTTATCCTCCCTAATTGCTCTTACTAATACTTCCAGTACTGTATTGAATAACAGATGTGAAAGTTGGTATCCTTGTTTGTTCCAGATCTGAAAGGCTTTTCTCCATTCTGTACGGTATTAGCGGTTGGTTTGTCATAAGTAGCCTTTGTAATTTTGAGGTATATTCCTTCTGTGCCTAATTTATACAGTGTTTATTTTTTTATCATGTAGCGTGCTAAATCTTAACAAATGCTTTCTCCATATCTGTTGAAATGACTGCATGGTTTTTGGTCTTTATTCTGTTGATGTGGTTGATGACATTTGTTGATTTGTGAATGTTGAACCACCTTTGCATCTCTGGGACAAATCCCACTTGGTCATCATGTATGATATTTTTGATGTGGTTTTGGAGTTGATTTGCTAGTAGTTTGTTCAGAATATTTGTGTCTGTGTTCAACAAGGGTGTAAGTCTATATTTTCATGTTTTGTCTTTGTTCAGTTTTGGCATCAGAATGAAGATGGCTTCATAAAATGTTTGACAGAGTTCTATCCAGTTCAATATTTTCAAATAATTTGAACAGTAATGGAGGTAGTTCCTCTTTAAATGTTTTGTAGAATTCAATAGTAAAGCTATTAGGGCCTGAGATTTTCCTCGATGGAAAACTTTTAATTATTGCTTCAATCTTACTGCTTATTATGGGTCTGTTTAGATTGTATATATCTTCTTTATTTAATCTTGATAAATTTTATGTCTTCTGGAATTTATCCATTTCTTTGTTATTTTCTAATATATTACTACATAATTTTCCATAGTAGATTCTTATAATCCTTTGTATTTCAGTGATGTTGGTAATGTATCCCTTTTCATCTCTAATTTTGTTTATTTGTGTTTTTTTTTTTCCTTTTTTTCTTTGTTAGTCTGGCTAATGGTTTGTCTGTTTTGTGTATCTTCTCAATAAGCTTTTGGTTTGTTTATCTTTTGTATTTTTTAGTTTCAATTTCATTTATTTCTTCCCTATTCTTTATTATTTCTGTCCTTCTGTTATTTTTGGATTTGTTTTGTTTTTGTTTTGCTGTCTTTGAGATGCATCATTATATTACTTTTTTGATACATTTCTCTGTTTCATGTAAGCATTTAATGCTGTAAACATCTTTCTTAATATTGTTTTTGCTGTAACGACAGATATTGATATGTTGTATTTTCATTTTCATCTATTCAGCTGGCGCACCATGCTGATCCAAAGGCAGGAGCCAGGTGCTTCTCCTGGTCTCCCATGCAGGTGCAGGGCCCAAGCACTTGGGCCATCCTCCACAGCACTCCTGGGCCACAGTAGAGAGCTGGCCTGGAAGAGGGGCTACTGGGACACAATCCAGCGCCCCAACCAGGACTAGAACCCAGTGTGCCAGCGCCGCAGGCAGAGGATTAGCCTATTGAGCTGCGGCGCTGGCCATGACTGTTGCTTTTGCAGTACAGAAACTTCTCAATTTGATGCAATCCCAATAGTTGATTTTGGCTTTGACTGCCTGTGCCTCCCGGGTCTTTTTCAAGAAGTCATTGCCAGTACCTATATCGTGCAGGATTTCTCCAATGTTCTCTAATAATTTGATGGTGTCGGGTCGAGATTTAAGTCTTTAATCCATGTTGAGTGGATTTTTGTTTAAGGTGTAAGGTAGGCTCTTGCTTCATACTTCTGCACATGGGAATCCAATTTTCCCAGCACCATTTATTGAATAGACTGTCCTTACTCCAGGAATTGGTTTTGGATCCTTGATCAAATATAAGTTGGCTGTAGATGTTTGGGTTGATTTCTGGTGTTTCAATTCTGTTCCATTGGTCTATCCATCTGTTTCTGTACCAGTACCATACTGTTTTCATAACAACTGCTCTGTAGTATGTCCTGAAATTTGAAATTGTGATGCCTCTGGCTTTGTTTTTGTTGTACAAAATTGCTTTAGCTATTCGAGGTCTCCTGTGCCTCCATATGAATTTCAGCATCAATTTTTCCAGAACTGAGAAGAATGTCTTTGGTGTTTCGATTGGTATCGCATTGAATCTATAAATTGCTTTTGGGAGAATGGAGATTTTGAAAATGTTGAATCTTCCAATCCATGAGCATAGAAGATTTTTCCATTTTTTGGTAACCTCTTCTATTTTCTTTAAGATTTTGTAATTCTCATCATAGAGATCTTTAACGTCCTCGGTTAAGTTTACTCCAAGGTATTGTTTTTGTGGCTATTGTGAATGGGATTGATATTAGAAGTTCTTTCTTAGCCGTGGCATTGCCTGTGTATACAAAGGCTGTTGATCTTTGTGCATTGATTTTATATCCTGCTACTTTGCCAAACTCTTCTATGACTTCCAATAGTCTCTTAGTTCTTTGGATGCCCTAAATAAAGAATCATATCATCTGCAAAGAGGGATAGTTTGAGTTCTTCCTTTGCAGTTTGTATCCATTTAATATCTTTTGCTTGACTAATGGCTCTGGCTAAAACTTCTAGAACTATATTGAATAGCAGTGGTGAGAGTGGGCATCCCTGTCTGGTACCAGATCTCAGTGGAAATGCTTCCAACTTTTCCCCATTCAATAGGATGCTGGCCGTGGGTTTTTCATAAATTGCTTTGATTGTATTGAGGAATGTTCCTTCCATACCCAGTTTGCTTAGAGTTTTCATCATGAAAGGGTGTTGTATTTTATCGAATGCCTTCTCTGCATCTATTGAGATAATCATGTGGTTTTTCTTTTGCAGTCTGTTAATGTTGTGTATCACATTGATTGTTTTACGAATGTTGAACCATCCCTGCATACCAGGGATAAATCCCACTTGGTCTGGGTGGATGATCTTTCTGATGTGTTGTTGCATTCTATTGGCCAGAATTTTATTGAGGATTTTTGCATCTATGTTCATCAGGGATATTTGTCTGTAATTCTCTTTCAATGCTGCATCATTTTCCGGCTTAGGGATTAAGGTGATGCTGGCTTCATAGAAAGAATTTGGGAGGACTCCCTCTTTTTCGATTGTTCTGAATAGTTTGAGAAGAATTGGAGTTAGTTCTTCTTTAAATGTCTGGTAGAATTCAGCAGTGAATCCATCTGGTCCTGGACTTTTCTTTGTTGGGAGGGCCTGTATTACTGTTTCAATTTCTGTCTCAGTTATGGGTCTGTTCAGGTTTTCGATGTCTTCCTGGTTCAATTTAGGTAGGTTGCATGTGTCCAGGAATCTATCCATTTCTGATAGGTTTCCCTGTTTGTTGGCATACAAGTCCTTGTAGTAATTTCTGATGATTCTTTTTATTTCTGTGGTGTCTGTTGCTACATTCCCTTTTTCATCTCTGATTTTATTGATTTGGGTCTTTTCTTTTTTTAGTGAATTGGGCCAATGGGGTGTCAATTTTGTTTATTTTTTCAAAAATGCAGCTCTTTGGCTGATTTTTGTAATTTTTTTGGATTCAATCCTGTTGATTTCTTCTCTGATTTTAATTATTTCTCTTCTCCTACTAGATTTGGGTCTGGTTTGCTGCAGTTTTTCTAGATCCTTGAGATGAATTGAAAGCTCATTTATTTGGTGCCTTTCCAATTTATTGATGTAGGCACCTATTGCTATAAACTTGCCTCTCAGTACTGCTTTTGCTGTATGCCATAAGTTTTGGTATGTTGTGTTGTTATCCTCATTTACTTCCAGAAAGTTTTCAATTTCTCTTTTGATTTCTTCGATGACCCAGTGTTCATTCAGGAACATGCTGTTCAGTGACCATGTGTTTGCATATGCTCTAGGGATTCCTGAGTTGCTAATTTCCAATTTCATTCCCCTAAGGTCTGAGAAGCTGCATCGTATGATTCTAATTCTTTTGAATTTGCTGAGACTTGCTTTATGGCCTAGTATGTGGTCAGTCCTAGAGTAGGTTCCATGTACTGCTGAGAAGAATGTAAATTCTTTAAGTGTAGGATGAAAAGTTCTGTATACATCTGTTAGATCCATTTGGGCTATAGTGTCATCTAAATCTGCTTTTTTCTTGTTGATCTTATGTCCATTTTATCTGTCTATTTCTGAGAGTGGAGTATGGAAGTCCCGCAGCACTATTGTATTTGAGTCTAAGCCTCCCTTTAAGTCCCTTAACAAATTTTTAAATGAAGCAGTGCCCTTTAATTAGGTGCATATACATTGATAATTGTTATATCTTCCTGTTGAATTGATCCCTTAATCATTATATAGTGCCCCTCTTTGTTTCTCTTAACAGTTTTTGTGTTAAAGTTTATTTTATCTGATATTAAGACAGCTTCTCCTGCTCTTTTTTCATTTCTGTTGGCATGGTATATCTTTTTCCAGCCTTTCACTTTCAGTCTATGCATCTTTGTTGGAAAGATGTGATTCTTGTAAGCAGCAAATAGATGGGTTTTGTTCCTTAACCCAATTAGCCAATATGTGTCTTTTTTTTTTTTGACAGGCAGAGTGGACAGTGAGAGAGAGACAGAGAAAGGTCTTCCTTTGCTGTTGGTTCACCTTCCAATGGCTGCCGTGGCTGGCGCGCTGCGGCCGGCACACCGCGCTGATCCGAAGGCAGTAGCCAGGTGCTTCTCCTGGTCTCCCATGGGGTCCAGGGCTCAAGCACTTGGGCCATCCTCCACTGCGCTCCTGGGCCATAGCAGAGAGCTGGCCTGGAAGAGGGGCAACTGGGACAGAATCCGGCGCCCCTACCGGGACTAGAACCTGGTGTGCTGGCACCACTAGGTGGAGAATTAGTCTGTTGAGCCGCGGCGCTGGCCTGCCTATATGTGTCTTTTAACTGGGCAAATGAGGCCATTAACATTCAATGTGACTATTGATAAGTAGTATCTTTGCCCTGCCATTTGCCAAAGATATTTTCTAATATATGCTTTGAACTTCCTGTGATCTTTTGCTGTGAGTTTTCCTACCTTTACCTTCTTTCATATTGATGACCGTGTTTCTGTGTGTAACACATCTTTATGCATCTTTTGCAGGGCTGGATGCGTGGTGACAAATTCTCAATTTCTGTTTGCTATGAAAGGTTTTATTTCACCTTCATCCACAAATGAGAGTTTTGCAGGATATAATATTCTGGTCTGGTGTTTTTCTCTCTTAGTACCTGGGCTATGTCTCACCATTCCCTTCTAGCCTGTAGGGTTTCTGATGAGAAGTCTGCTGTGAGTCTGATTGGAGATCCTCTGAGAGTAATCTGACATTTCTCTCTTGCACATTTTAGGATCTTTTCTTTATGTTTTACTGTGGTGAGTTTGATTACAACGTGTCATGGTGAGGATCTCTTTTGGTCATGTTTACTAGGGGCTCTATGAGCTCCCTGTACTAGTATGTTCTGTCCTTCTCCAAACCCGGTAGGATTTCTGCTAGTATCTCACTAAAAAGACCTTCTAATCCTTTCTCTCTCTCCATGCCTTCAGGAACTCCGAGAACCCAAATGTTGAGTTTTTTTTAATAGTATCCTGTAGATTCTTAACATATTTTTAAGATTTCTAATTTCCTCTTCTTTTCTTTGGTTTGACTGTATGCTTTCCTGTGCTCTGTCTTCTAAGTCCAATATTCCCTCTTCAGCTTCACTGACTCTGTTTTTAAGGCTCTCTAATGTGTTTTTCATTAGATCTATTGAGTTCTTCATTTTATTTTGATTACTCTTCACTATCACACTTTCCTGTTCTACTAGTTTCTGCATTTCATTTTGATTCCTCAAGATTTAATTTTCACCAGAGAGATTTTCTATCCTGTCCAGTAAGGATTTATGTAGCTCAATCATTTATTTTTGAAAACTTCTAAATGTTCTTATAAATGTTTTGAAATCTGTATCTTGCATTTCTTCCATCCCATCATCTTAATAATCTTGGTTTGGGGTGTCTTGTTCATTTGGGTGCATCATAGTGTCTTCCTTGTTCTTGTTTCCTCGGTTTCTGCATTTGTTGCTTGGCATTGTGGAGATATTCTTTGGATTCTTCTTCCCTCGCTGTGGTTTTTTTTTCTTATTATACTATGGATTAAGTGGACTGTCTGCTTTTGATGGAGCCTTAGATGCTTGAGATGGTTGTGGCCAGAGAGCTCTGTTTGGTTCCTCAGGGTTAAAGATGTGCCAAAGGTGACACTCCCAGGTTAGGCATGGTAAATCTCTCCCTTTTCTTTCTTTCTTTCTTTCTTTCTTTCTTTCTTTCTTTCTTTCTTTCTTTCTTTGATTCAGAATGGAAGTAATTCCACACAGCTGAGCAGAATTGAAGGTAGTCAGCTTCCGATCTCTGGCTCCTGTGGCTATAACATTTGCCTGCTCTTTTTCAAGGTCCACACAGGGAATCTGTTCTGCCTTCAGTGTGGGCTCAAATTCTCCTGCAGTCTCTCACTGGGTTGCCAAGGTTACTGAATTATAGCGTCTTTGGAGAGTACTCACGTGAACTCCATGAGTTCTCTCACCCACCGTTTCTTTTTTCACAGTCTCAGTTCATTAGCTCCACACATTCACTAGGTCCTAATCTCCTGTTATTTCAGCCCCCCAGAGTTAGGTTTTTCTGTTTGGTTGTGGGCGGGCACAGCCCTGAGATCGTGCAGCTTTTACATATAACCAAAATGGCACCTGCTCTTTGTCTTGCTCACTTTTGAGAGGTGAGCAGAGAGAGAGAAACTCGTGTTCATACTGGTTCCTTTTTTTTTCCCCTCTCTCCTCTAGTTAGCCTGGTGAACTTTCCCCCACAGCCTCAAGACTCGTTCCCTCTTGGCTCCTCCTTCTGCTTTCCTGCCGGTGTCTCGGGCTATTGAGGTTCGGCTCACCTCGCGTTCCAGCGCTCGTGTGTAGATTCTGCCGCTGGTGTCCCGAGCCATGGGCTCCCACGCCTTCCACGCAGGTCCACCGTGAATCACTATTTCTGGAAGAGCCTCTGCTGTTTCTTTCTCAACTCTTCCTTGAACCTGCAGTATCTCCACGTTCATTAAACTGTCTCTTCCTGGACTATCAGTGTGCTCCCTTCCTATTCTGCCATCTTGCTGGAACCCCTGTTTTATAATTCTTAAAAAAAAATTTAGAGGGCTAGCGCCATGGCTCACTTGGTTAATCCTCCACCTGTGGCAGTGGCATCCCATATGGGCACCAGGTTCTAGCCCGGTTGCTCCTTTTCCAGTCCAGCTCTCTGCTGTGGCCCCAGAAGGCAGTGGAGAATGGCCCAAGTGCTTGGGCTCCTGCAGCCGCATGGGAGACCAGGAAGAAGCACCTGGCTCCTGGCTTCGGATTGGCATAGCTCCAGCCATGGCAGCCATTTAGAGGGTGAACCAACTGGAGGAAGACATTTCTCTCTCTCTCTCTCACTGTCTAACTCTACCTGTCAAAAAAAAATAGAAGAAATGAGGAAGGGGGAGGGATGGATGGAGGGATGGAGGGAAGGAGGGAGAGAGAAAGAGAGAAAGAGAGAGGGAGCACATTTCTGTCTGCTAGTTTACTGCCAGAATATCTGTAACAGCCTGAGATGGTATGAGCCAAAGTTGGGACCATGAACTCAATCTGTGTCCCCTGTAGATTTCAGGAATCAAATTTCATGAGCCTGAAAAACTGCTGTATTCCAATAGCAAGAAGTTGGAGTCAGCTGGAGTCATAGCTGGATATTGAACCCAGTACTCAGATGTGGGACTTGTATATCTGAATTAACATCTCAAGCAGTAGGCCAAATACTAGCCCCATTGTTTTCTAATTATTTGTAGTTGCTTTCTTTTTTCCTCTCGTATCATTCCTTTATGATTGAATAATTTTCTCTAGTAGTGTGTATTGATTCTTCATTACTTTTTCTTAAAGATTTATTTTATTTATTTGAACGACATTGTTACAGAGAGACGTAGAGACAGAGAGAGAGGTCTTCCATTTGCTGGTTTGCTCCCCAGATGGCCACAACGGCGGGAGCTGCAGCAATCTGAAACCAGGAGCCAAGAGCTTCTTCCGGGTCTCCCACGTGGGTGCAGAGGCTCAAGGACCTGGTCCATCTTCTTCTGCTTTCTCAGGCCATAGCAGAAGAGCTGGATCATAAGAGGAGCAGCTGGGACCAGAACCGGTGCCCATATATTTGATGCTGGCACTTTAGGCCAGGGCTCTAACCTGCTGTGCCACAGCACCGGTCCTGATTCCTTATTACTTTTGGTGTGAGTATTTACCTATTTTTTGCTTTTTTATTGCCACAAGGTTTAGGAAAAACATTTTTGATTATAATAAGCTATTTTGAAATGATAACAATGTAATATTCATCTTTTTTAAAAAAAGATTTATTTATGTTATTCAAAAGGCAGAATTACAAAGATGCAGAGGCAGAGAGAGACAGAGACAAAGAGAGAGAGAGAGAGTCAGTTTTTTATCTGCTGGACCACTCCCCACATGGCCGCCAAAGCCGGAGCTGCACCTGTCTGAACCCAGGAGCCAGAAACATCTTCTGGGTCTCTGATGCTGGTGCAGGGGCTCAAGGACTTTGGACATCTTCTACTGCTTTCCCAGGACATAGCAGATAGCTGGATCAGAAGAGGAGCAGCCGGAACTACAACCAGTGCCCATATGGGGTGCCAGCACTGCAGGTGGTGGCTTTACCCCCTATGCCACAGCACCGGCCCCATAATATTCATCTTACAGATAGGAAAAGAACAAAACCAAAAATTAAAATACTATTAAAAGGCATACATTTGTACTTCATTCCTCATCAAATTTCAATTTTTGATGTCTCATTTTTCATCTTTTTACATTTCTTAACATATTAATTTAATTATTTAACATTTTTAACCTTTATGTGAATTTGTAAATAGTACAGGTACCATTTTTGCAATAATAGAACATTTTGAATTTGTCTGCATAGTTAACAGTGAGTTTTATACCTTACAATGTTTTTTTCTTTCTTTCAATCTGAGGAACACCCTTTAGCATTCTTGTTGGACAGATGTAGTTTTGATAAATTGATAAATTCGGTTTTTGTTTTCTGTGTATATCCTTTTCTCTTCTTCATTTATAAAGGGTAGCTTTGCTGGATCCAGTATTCTTGTTTGTCAGTTGTTCCCCTTCAGTACTCATCTTGCTCCCTCTTGACCTGTAAGGTTTCTACCAAGAAGTCTATTATACTGCAAAGGGGAATGTATACGTGATACTGTTTTTATTTTTTCTGCACTTTCAGAGACATCTCTTTGTCTTTAACCTTTGAGAGCTTGATTATAAAATATATCTTGGAGTAAACATGTCCGAGTTGAATCTGGTGACTTTTAACTTTCCTGTGCCTATATATTTGTATGCTTTTCTAGGTTTGGGAAGTTGGTTGTTATTATCTATTTGTGTAAGGTTTATAATCCTTTGACACATTCAAGTCCTTTTTGAACCCATATAACCAAATATTTGTTTAACTGTCCCAAAGTTCCCATGAATTATTAATTATTCTTCATTCTTTTTTTCCCTCCTCCAACTATATCTTTTATTTTACTTTATTTTTTAAAAGATTTATTTATTTATGTGAAAGTCAGAGTTACACAGAGAGAAGAGAGGCAGAGAGAGAAGTCTTTCATCTGCTGGTTCACTCCCCAGTTGACCTCACCAGCCGGAGCTGCACTGATCCAAAGCCAGGGGCCAGGAGCTTCTTCTGGGTCTTCTACATGGGTGCAGGGACCCAAGGACTTGGGCCATCTTCTACTGCTTTCCCAGGCCATAGCAGAGAGCTGGATTGGAAGTGGAGCAGCCGGGACCTGAGCCGGTGCCCATATGGGATGCCAGCATTCCAGGCCAGGGCGTCAACCTGCTATGCCACAATGCCGGCCCCCCAACTGTATATTTTAAAATATTCTGTCTTTGACTGGAATTAGTACTTCTTTGGTAGACAGACATTGAGATAGCCATATGTATTTTAAAAAATCAGGTAAATAAACCATCAATAAACAAATAAAGTGCTGCTGAGTATAAAATGATGGAGGTAAATGAACTGTGTGAACTGTGTGAACTCAGAATAGCTGTTTCAAGGATTATCAGTAAGTTTTACAAAAATATAGAGGGATAATTCAGAAATGTATCAGTGAAATTTTATAGATTTGTATATAATAAAAACCCAAAAAATTAGAGTTGAAAAGTATAATTCATTAAATGAAAAATGCAATAAAGATTGTCAGTAGGAGAATTAATTAAACAAACAAACAAAACCTCTGAACTTGAAGACAGGTTATTTGAAAGTACAGCATCAGAAGATAAAAAAAGAAAAAAAGTGAATGAGAAGGAATGATGAAATTTTACAGGATTTATGAGGCAGCATGTAAAGAGAAAATATGTGACTCATTTCACTTTACGGGAATTGAAGTAGATTATAGAGGTTAAAGCCTCATTTACAGAAGTAATAGAAAATTTTATAAATCTGGAGAAAGGTTAAAAGTACAGATTAAATTAAAATAAGGTCTTCCAGGACACATTATAAACAAACTGTCAATAAAAAGACACCCTGGCCGGTGCTGCGGCTCACTAGGCTAATCCTCCGCCTGTGGTGCTGGCACCCCGGCTTCTAGTCCCGGTCGGGGCGCTGGATTCTGTCCCGGTTGCTCCTCTTCCAGTCCAGCTCTCTGCTGTGGCCCGGGAGTGCAGTAGAGAATGGCCCAGGTCTTTGGGCCCTATACCTGCATGGGAGACCAGGAAGAAGCACCTGACTCCTGGCTTTGGATCAGTGTAGTGCACCAGCCACAATGCCATAGCGGCTACTTGGGGAGTGACCCAATGGAAAAAAGACCTTTCTCTCTGTGTCTCTCTCACTGCCTAATTCTGTCCGGAAAAAAAAAAAAGAGAGAGGAATCCTAAAAGACATCATAAAAAGGATCCTGAAAGGAGCAAGAGAAGGATATAAATATTAAATAAGGTAATTCCAAGTGTCCTGGCAGGTGACTTCTAACAGAAATCCTTCAGGCAAGTAAGTAATAGGATGATATGTTCAAGGTAGGAAAGGAAGAAAAAAACCTGCCATCCAAGAATATTGTACCTAGCATGGTTGTACTTCAGAAACGAAGGAGTGATAAAGATTTACCAGCAAAACTAATGCTGAGGGAATTCACTGAAACCAGATCTGCCTTTCAAGAGATGCTGGGGATAGGTCCTTAAACGAAAGAAAAGGACACTACTATGTTAAAGGAAGCATTCCATGGAGGAGCTCTACAATTTTTTCAGTGGTTTATAGGACATTCTCATGCACAGATTGCATATTAGACCATTGAACAAGTTTTAACAGATTCAAGGAAAGTCATAAGAAGTAGTTTTATGACCACAATGGGAAAAATCTAGTAATCAATGACAGAAAGAACTTTGAAAACTTTACAAATACATTAATATGAAACAACATGCTCCTAAAAAACCAGTGGATAAATGAAGCAATCCAAAGAATGGAAACAGTATTCTAAAACCTAAGAGATATAGAAAAAGCATTTTAAAGTTTATTTTTATTTATTTGAAAGGAAAAGTGAAACACACAGCTACTCCCCACCGCGAGAGAGAGAGAGAGAGAGAGAGAGAGAGAGAGAGAGAGAATCTTCTACCCTTCTACCCACTGATTGACTCCCTAAATGCCCACAACAGCTAGGGAGCTAGGGTTTGTTTAGCCAGGCCAAATACAGGAGACAGGAACTCAGTCCAGGCCTCGCAGGTGAGAGGCAACAACCTGAGTATTTGAGTCCTCATCTGATGCCTCCTGGAGTGCATTAGCAGGAATTGAGATTGGAAGTGGAGGTGGCACGCCATCCTGAGAAGTCTCAATATGACACGTGAATATTCCAAGCTACGGCTTTGCCTTCCCCCAGCAAAAGCATTTTGAAGAGTTAGGTTTGTAGCATTAAACACCCACATTAAACAGGAAGAAAGATCTAAAATAAGAAATCTAAAATTGCTTCTCACAAAACTAGAAAATAAGAACAAATTATACCCAAAATTTATTAGAGGGAAGGAAATCATAAACATCAAAACATAAGTAGATGAAGTAGAGACCAGAAAACACAATACAACATGTCTACAAAACAAAGACTAGGTTTTTTGTTTTAAATCTCAGCAGAGAAACAAAATTTATTTGCACGTAAATTGAAAGTACATAAGAAGGAATGCCTGGGGATATTCAGGAGAGAGCTACATTCAGTGAGTTTCAATTCCATCCCAGTATATATGGAGGCACTAGTGGTGGTATGTGGGGTGGGATTTGATTGACTTGATTGACACCCATTTCATTGCCCTTTATTGGAAATCTTGGAAGTGTCTTGGAGTAGGGGAGTAAGCCATGTTAATTTTATTATGTTGATATTATAATGAGCTGAAGGGAACACAACTGAAAGCCATGTTGTATATTTTTGGCCCACCCTGGTTTTAAGCAGCAGTTTTGTGAAAGCTGTGGTTTTCAGCTACACAGAATAGTGGAGTGGATTTTGGGTGCTGCAGGTGGAGCTATAGTGCAGGTAGGACTTGAGAAGCGATTAGTAGCCTGCTAGTTAGGTTTTTGAATAAACAACATCACCAGATATTCAGAGAAAAAGAGGGAAATATCCAACAGATAAAATCAGAAATGCAAAATGAGATGTTGTATCTGTTATATAGAAGAACAAAGAACTATGAGGCTTTATGTGTCATGTAATTTTATAATAAACTAGATAACTTAAAAGAAATGTGTAAATTCCCAGACATAATCAACCTACCAAGATTGAATTGTGGACAAGCAGATCATAGGAACAGATGAATAAGGACTAAGGAGACTGAATGAGTAATTTAACAAAAACTTAAATTTTTAAATTTTAAATTAATTAAATTTGAAATTAATTTAAAATAAAAATATCAAACAAAATTTCAGGACATCATTCTCCAATTTAGAGTATGAATACCAATTCTGAAACTATTCAAAAATATTGAAGAGGAGGGAATGCTTTTAAGCTCATTCGGTGAGGCTATCATTACCCTATTACCCAGCCAGTGTAGAACACACATAAAATAGAAAATTACATGCCAATATCCTGAAGGGTATAGATTCAAGATTTCACAACAAAATACTATAAACTGAATGTAGCAACTCATTAAAAGCATCATCCACCATGGTCTAATGGGATTCATCCTATGAATGTGAGGAGAGCTCACCATGTGTAAATCAAACATGATTTATTATACTAACACAAAGACAAACCATGTACTACTTTCAGT
The DNA here is from genome assembly GCF_051225735.1 of Oryctolagus cuniculus. Lineage (NCBI taxonomy): Eukaryota > Metazoa > Chordata > Mammalia > Lagomorpha > Leporidae > Oryctolagus > Oryctolagus cuniculus. The sequence goes on along the minus strand of NC_142868.1, from coordinate 91,580,986 downwards.
GTTGTATAAGAAGCATTTGAAAAAGTTCAACATACCATCATGATAAAAACACTGTAAATTAGGTACAGAGTATGCATCAACACAATTAAGGTCATCTATGAAAAACCAGCTAATATTGTGAATGGGAAAAAGTTTCAGAGTTTTCCTCCAAGATCAGGAGGAACAAGACAAGGAAGCTCACTTTTTCCACTTCAGTTCATCAGGTGACTGAAAGTCCCAGCCAGAGCAATTAGATGAGAGAAATAAATCAAACATATACTGATAGAAAAGGTGTTGAATTGATCCAGTTTGCAGACAACCTGATCTGATAGTAGAAAACCCCAAATATTCTACCAAAAGACTATTAGAAAATATATTCTGTAAAGTTTCAGGATAGTCAACTTATAAATTAGGGCAGAATTTCTATACACTAGTAGTAAACTACTTAAAAAAGAAATTAATGAGGGGGCTGGTGCTGTGGCGCAGTGGGTCAATGCCCTGGCCTGAAGCGCCAGCATCCCATGTAGGCGCTGGTTCGAGACCTGGCTGCTCCACATCCCATCCTGCTCTCTGCTGTGGCCTGGGAAAGCAGTGGAGGATGGCCCAGATCCTTGGGCCCCTCTGCCCGCATAGGAGACCCGGAGGAAGCTCCTGGCTCCTGGCTTTGGATTGGCACAGCTCTGGCCATTGTGGCCTAATGGGGAGTGAACCATCGGATGGAGGGCCTCTCTCTCTCTACCTCTCCTCTTTCTGTGTAACTCTAACTTTCGAATAAATAAATAAATCTTTTTTAAAAGAGAAATTAATGAAACAATTTCACTTATAATAGCTACAAAATTAAAATACTTTGCAACAAATTTAACAAACATTGTGAAAGATCTCAACATAAAAACTGCAAAGCATTGATGAAAGAACTTGAAGAAGGCACAAATAAATGGGAAGATGTTCTATGTTGACGAATTCCAAGAATTAATATTGTGAATGTTCATACTGTCAAGCTATATACAGATTCAGTGTAATCCATATCAAAGTGTTGATGATATTATTCACAGAACTAACAGAAGTTGTCTTGACCAAAAAAAAAAAAAAAACACAAAGAGAAGGCATCACATTACCTGATTTCAAAATATTCTGCAAAGCTATTTAACTTTTTAAAGTTTATGGAAAATGCATATTATGAAAAAAACCTTATCTTTCAGTTTCATTATCCATGAACTATTTAAAGTATTCTCATATACCTCATATATCTAGAATCATATAGTACTAGAATATAAACAGATACATATATCATGAATAGAAGAGAGTCCTGAAGTAAATCCATGCATCTACTGGCAACTGATTCCAACCAAGCTGCCAAAAATAGGCATCAATAGTTTGTGTTTATTGAAGCACTGAATGTTGCAAAGATGGATGTCCACACGCAGAAGAGTGATAATAGACCCTTTTACCATGTTAAAAATCAACTCAAAATAGATTAATGACTTAAGTGTAAAACTCAAACCTATCAAAGTAGTGTGTGAGAACCTAAGGGAGACATTCAGTGATATCGCTGGGGTTTAGAAGTTTCTTTGGAGAAAATCTCCAAAACACAGAAAATAAAAGCAAAACTGGACAAATTAGATTATGTCAAACTAGGGAACTTATGAATTATAAAGGAAACAATCAGCAGTGAATAGAAAACCTATAGAATGTGAGAGAGTATTTGCAAACTATTCGTATGGTGGGATTATCTTTCAGAATACAATGAATTCAGAAGAATAGCAAAAAATAAACACAAACAAAAACTCTAATTTAAAAAGGGAGAATGATCTGAATAGACATTTTTTAAAGATTTATTTATTTATTTGAAAGGCAGAATTACAGAGAGGCAGAACGAGAGAGAGAGAGAGAGAGAGAGAGAGAGAGAGAGAGAGACAGGTCTTCCATCCACTGGTTCACTCCCCAAATGGCCGCAGTGGCCAGAGCTCGGCTGATCTGAAGCCAGGAGCCAGGAGTTTCTTCTGGGTTTCCCACATGTGTGCAGGGGCCCAAGGACTTGTACTACTGCTTTCCCAGGCCATAGCAGGGAGCTGGATCAGAAGTGGAGCAGCGGGGACTTCAACCGGCTCCCATATGGGATGCTGGCACTGCAAGTGGCAGCTTTACCTGCTAAGCTACAGTGCTGGCCCCTGAATAGGCATTTATTAAAATATAAAAACAATAGATACATGAAAAAAGGCTCAATGTCACTAATCATACACAAATTCAGAATAATAGTTCAATGGCAATTATTGGGTCTGGCATTTTTGGCTAGAAGTTTAGCCATCACTTGTAATGGCACATCCCATGTTGGAGTTCAGTTCAAGTCCCAGCTACTCCACTTCTGACCCAGTTTCCTTGCTAATACTCTTGGGAAGAAAGTAGAAGATCTCATTTTCTGCTCTTTAAAGTAAATAAATCTTTATAAAAGAATGGCTTTTATAAAAAAGACAAACTATAACAAGTGTTTACAAGGATTTTGAGAAAGCATAACCCTTGATATATTACTGATAGTGATGAAAAACTATTAGGGGAAAAAGTATGAAGGCTCCATAGAAAAACTAAAAATAGAACTACTGGTTCAGGTGTTTAGATTAGTGGTTAAGACTTCTGTATCCCACATCTGAGTTCCAGGGTTTGAGTCCCACTTATGGACTGTGATTCGAGCTTATATAATATTGACCTTTAGAGAAAGTATTGATGGATATTCTTGTGGGCATTTAATATATTGAGTTTTAATTCATGTTCTTGTCTCCTGCAGAGATATAAATAGTAAGCATTTCATATGAAAATAGGATCTGAGTTTATTTGGAAGTTAGGGAATAAATGTACAATACCCACAAAGAGAAATATGCAACTTGAGTGGGCCAAAGCATTACCTATAAACTAGAGAGAAAAGAAAAACCAAAAATGGAACCTATAATTGAGGCACTCTATCCATGCTATGAAGCTAAAGAGTGCACCTGAGAACGGTATGTCCTAGAGTGTCCTGTGGTGGATTGAGAGAAAAAAGGAGCAATACCTGTAAGTGAGGTCCATGGTGAAAAAAGAGCCAGTGAGAGTGGTATTGCTAAGTGAGGTCTGCTGTGGGAAAAGAGAAAATGAGAGTGGTACTTCTAATTAAGGTTGATGGCTGACAGAGCTCTCTCCCACTTCCCACCTCTTTTTATCAGGAAGGGTCTGTCACTCCAACTGGATGAGCAGACAGTGTGTGGACTTGTCATGTGCCCTGGTCCCAGATGCAACAGGTGCATCCTGGGAAGGTGGATGTACCAAATCGACAGTTAAAGAGACAGCATTACATTGCAGGGGTACATGAATTCCAGATTACCTAAACTAAATTCCTGTCTACTTATCCTATATCACTACCTCCCTCTTGGGAGACCTGGTTAAAGTTTTGGCCCTGGTCCAGCCTCAGCTCTTGCAATCACCGAATAAAGAGAATGAATAAATGGATGGGATCCCTCTCTCTCTCTCTTTTTCTCTCTATTTCCCATTCTCCTTCCCCATGTCTCTGCTTCTCAAAATTTCACCATTTTAACTGCTGTGTATTCATCCAAAGGAAAAGATATCAATATGTAGAGCAGACACTGTCACTCTCGTATATATTTCAACACTATTCACAATTAATTGTAGGGAGTCACTCTTAGTGTCTGTCCATGACCAAATGAGTAAAGGTTTGTAACACACTATTGGTTATTATTGATCCATACATGTTGGAAATTCTATTTAATTTTAGTTTCTACATGTGCAGTGTATCTTTTCCATTCTTTCACTTTTAGTCTATGTGTGTCTTTATTGGTGAGGTATGTTTGTTGTAAGTAGAAATTATTGTTTTTATATCAAATTATTGTTTTTGAAAATCCAGAGTTATAGGAAGAGAGGTATATACACACAGAGAGAAGTCCTCCATCTTCTGGTCACTCCCCAAGAGGAATGAAGTGGCCAGTGCTGTGCTAGGCCAAAGCCAGGTGCCAAGAGCCCATCTGTATCTCTCATGTGGGTAGTAGGGTCCCAAACACTTGGGCCATCTTCTGCTCTCTCCCAGGGAGCTGGATAAGAAGAGAAGTTGTGACAAGAACCAGCACCCATATAGGATGCCAGCATCACACGCTGTCCCTTTATCCACTAATGCTGGCCCATGTTTATTATTTTTAAAAAGATTTATTAATTTATTTGAAAGGCAGAGTTACAGAGAGAGGGGGAGAGACAGAGAGAGGGGATTCTTCCATCGGCTCTTTCACTTCCCAAATGGCTGCAATGGCCAGGCTGAGCCAGGCTGAAGACAGGACACAGGAGGTTCTTTCAGGTACTCTCATGTGAGTGACAGGGATTCATGCACTTGGACCATCTGCTTCTGCTTTGCCAGGCACATTGGTAGGGTGCTGGATTGAAAGTGGAGCATCTGGGACATAAATTGATGCCCATATGTGATGCAGACATTGCAGGTGGAGGCTTAATCTGCAACTCAATGCTGGTCCTTAATGAAAACAATGATGATGATGACCAGGACGATGATGACAAGTTTAATTTTCAGGTGTTTTGGAAAGATGCTTTATTCAAAAATTAGTTAATAGGTTTTGAGGTAAAATATCAATTTCTATGTTTTTGTTAAATTTTGCAGTGCTCATCATGTAACAAATTCTATATGTAAACTGTATAATATGGACTTGTTAATTACATAAAGGGAACATGTATTTCATATATGCACTTTTTTTAATTTTTTTTTAACTTTTATTTAATGAATATGAATTTCCAAAGTATAGCTTATGGATTACAATGGCTTCACCCATATAACGTCCCTCCCACCCACAACGCTCCCATCTCCCACTCCCTCTCCCCTTCCATTCACATCAAGATACATTTTCGATTCTCTTTATATACAGAAGATCAGTTTAGCATACATTAAGTAAAGATTTCAACAGTTTGCTCCCACACAGAAACATAAAGTGAAAAATAATAGATGATTTTTTAAATGATGATGAAATCAGATCAGACCTATTGTCATGTTTAATCCCAGTGAGAGTCAGGTTGGGAATTGATAATTTCTTTTTTTTTTAACAGAAGATCAGTTTAGTATACACTAAGTAAAGATTTCAACAGATTGCACCCCCATAGAAACACAAACTGAAACATACTGTTTGAGTACTCATTATAGCATTAAGCCTCAATGTACAGCACATTAAGGACAGACATGCTACATGAGGAGTTAGTGCACAGTGACTCCTGTTGTTGACTTTACAAATTGACGCTCCTGTTTATGGCATCAGTAATCTCCCTATGCACCAGTCATGTGTTTCCAAGGCCATGGAAGCCCCTTGAGTTCTCTAACTCTTATCTTGTTTAGACAAGGTCATATTCAAAGTGGAGGTTCTCTCCTCCCTTCAGAGAAAGGTACCTCCTTCTTTGAAGACCTGTTCTTTCCACTGGGATCTCACTCACAGAGATCTTTCATTTAGGTGTGTTTTTTTGTTTTGTTTTGTTTTGTTTTTGTTTTTGTTTTTGCCAGAGTGTCTTGGCTTTCCATGCCTGAAATACTTTCATGGGCTTTTCAGCCAGATCCGAATGCCTTTAGGGCTGATTCTGAGGCCAGAGTGCTGCTTAGGACATCTGCAATTCTATGAGTCTGCTGAGTATCTTGCTTCCCATGTTGGATCACTCTCCCCTTTATTTATTCTATCGGTTAGTATTAGCAGGTACTAGACTTGTTTATGTGCTCCCTTTGACTCTTAGTCCTTTCATTATGATCAATTGTGAACTGAAATTGATCACTTGGACTAGTGAGATGGCATTGGTACATGCCACCTTGATGGGATCGAATTGGAATCCCCTGGTATGTTTCTAACTCTACCATTTCGGGCAAGTCAGCTTCAGCATGTCCCAAATTGTACATCTCTTCCCTCTCTTATTCCCACTCTTATGTTTAACAGGGATCACATTTTAGTTAAATTTCAACACTTAAGAATAACTGTGTATTAATTACAGAATTAAACCAGTCATATTAAGTAGAACAGACAAAAAAAAACTACTAAGAGGGATAATGTATTAAGTTGTTCATTAACAGTCAGGGCTATGCTAATCAAGTCACGGTTTCTCACAGTGTCCATTTCACTTCAACAGGTTTCCTATTTGGTGTTCAGTCAGTTGTCACCAATCAGGGAGAACATATGCTATTTGTCCCTTTGGGACGGGCTTATTTCACTCAGCATGATGTGTTCCAGATTCCTCCATTTTGTCGCAAATGACTGGATTTCGTTGTTTGTTACTGCGGTATAGTATTCTAAAGAGTACATATCCCATAATTTCTTTATCCAGTCTACCGCTGATGGGCATTTAGGTTGGTTCCAGGTCTTGGCTATTGTGAATTGTGCTGCAATAAACATTAGGGTGCAGACTGCTTTTTTGCTTGCCAATTTAAATTCCTTTGGGTAAATTCCAAGGAGTGGGATGGCTGGGTTGAACGGTAGGGTATCTTTAGGTTTCTGAGGAATCTCCAGACTGACTTCCATAGTGGCTTGACCAGTTTGCATTCCCACCAACAGTGGGTTAGTGTCCCTTTTTCCGCACATCCTCGCCAGCATCTGTTGTTGGTAGATTTCTGTATGTGAGCCATTCTAACAGGGGTGAGGTGGAACCTCATTGTGGTTTTGATTTGCATTTCCCTGATTGCTAGTGATCTTGAACATTTTTTCATGTGCCTGTTGGCCATTTGGATTTCCTCTTTTGAAAAATGTCTATTTTAATGTGCTTGGCCCATCTCTTAAGTGGGTTGTTGGTTTTGTTTTTGTGGAGTTTCTTGATCTCTTTGTAGATTCTGGTTATTAATCCTTTATCTGTTGCATAGTTTGCAAATATTTTTTTTCCATTCTGTCGGTTGTCTCTTCACTCTCCTGACTGTTTCTTTTGCAGTACAGAAACTTCTCAATTTGATGCAATCCCAATAGTTGATTTTGGCTTTGACTGCCTGTGCCTCCCGGGTCTTTTCCAGAAATTCTTTGCCTGTGCCAATATCTTGAAGGGTTTCTTCAATGTTCTCTAATAACTTGATGGTGTCAGTTCGTAGATTTGGGTCTTTAATCCATGTTGAGTGGATTTTTGTGTAAGGTGTAAGGTAGGGGTCTTGCTTCATGCTTCTGCACGTGGAAATCCAGTTTTCCCAGCACCATTTATTGAATAGACTGTCCTTGCTCCAGGAATTGGTTTTAGATCCTTGATCAAATATAAGTTGGCTGTAGATGTTTGGGTTGATTTCTGGTGTTTCAATTCTGTTCCATTGGTCTATCCATCTGATTCTGTACCAGTACCATGCTGTTTTGATCATAACTGTCCTGTAGTATGTCCTGAAATCTGGTATTGAGATGCCTCCGGATTTGTTTTAGTTGTACAAGATTGCTTTAGCTAATCGAGGTCTCCTGTGTCGCCATATAAATTTCAGCACCATTTTTTCAGATCTGAGAAGAAGGTCTTCGGTATCTTGATTGGTATTGCATTGAATCTATAAATTGCTTTTGAGAGAATGGACATTTTGATGATATTGATTCTTCCAATCCATGAGTATGGAAGATTTTTCCATTTCTTGGTATCCTCTTCTCTTTCTTTCTTTAAGGTTTTGTAATTTTCATCGTAGAGATCTTGAACGTCCTTGGTTAAGTTTATTCCAAGGTATTTGATTGTTTTTGTAGCTATTGTGAATGGGATTGATCTTTGAAGTTCTTCCTCAGCCATGGCATTGTCTGTGTATACAAAGGCTGTTGATTTTTGTGCATTGATTTTATATCCTGCTACTTTGCCAAAATCTTCTATGAGTTCCAATAGTCTCTTAGTAGAGTTCTTTGGGTCCCTTAAATAAAGAGTCATATCATCTACAAAGAGGGATAGTTTGAGTTCTTCGTTTCCAGTTTGTATCCCTTTAATTTCTTTTTCTTGCCTAATAGCTCTGGCTAGAACTTCCAGAACTATATTGAATAGCAGTGGTGAGAGTGGGCATCCCTGTCGGGTACCAGATCTCAGTGGAAGTGCTTCCAACTTTTCCCCATTCAATATGATGCTGGCTGTGGGTTTTTCATAAATTGCTTTGATTGTATTGAGGAATGTTCCTTCCAAACCCAGTTTGCATAGAGTTTTCATCATGAAAGGATGTTGTATTTTATCTAATGCTTTCTCGGCGTCTATTGAGATAATCATATGCTTTTTCTTCTGCAGTCTGTTAATGTGGTGAATCACATTGATTGATTTGCGAATGTTGAACCATCCCTGCATACCAGGGATGAATCCCACTTGGTCTGGGTGGATGATCTTTCTGATGTGTTGTTGCATTCTATTGGCCAGAATTTTATTGAGGATTTTTGCATCTATGTTCATCAGGGATATTGGTCTGTAATTCTCTTTCAAAGCTGCATCTTTTTCCGGTTTAGGGATTAAGGTGATGCTGGCTTCATAGAAAGAATTTGGGAGGATTCCCTCTTTTTCGATTGTTCTGAATAGTTTGAGAAGAATTGGAGTTAGTTCTTCTTTAAATGTCTGGTAGAATTCAGCAGTGAATCCATCTAGTCTTGGGCTTTTCTTTGTTGGGAGGGCCTGTATTACTGTTTCAATTTCTGTTTCAGTTATGGGTCTGTTTAGGTTTTCTATGTCTTCCTGGTTCAATTTAGGTAGGTTGCATGTGTCCAGGAATGTATCCATTTCTGATAGTTTTCCCTGTTTGCTGGCACACAAGTCCTTGTAGTAATTTCTGATGATTCTTTTTATTTCTGTGGTGTCTGTTGTTACGTTTCCTTTTTCATCTCTGATTTTATTGATTTGGGTCTTTTCTCTTCTTTTTTTAGTGAATTGGGCCAATGGGGTGTCAATTTTGCTTATTTTTTCAAAAAACCAGCTCCTCGTTTGGCTGATTTTTTGTAATGTTTTTTTTGGATTCAATCCTGTTGATTTCTTCTCTGATTTTAATTATTTCTCTTCTCCTACTAGATTTGGGTCTGGTTTGCTGTAGGTTTTCTAGATCCTTGAGGTGAATTGAAAGCTCATCTATTTGGTGCCTTTCCAATTTATTGATGTAGGCACCTATTGATATAAACTTCCCTCTTAACACTGCTTTTGCTGCGTCCCATAAGTTTTGGTATGTTGTGCTGTTATCCTCATTTACTTCCAGAAAATTTTTGATTTCTCTTTTAATTTCTTCTATGACCGATTGTTCATTCAGGAGCATGTTGTTCAATCTCCATGTGTTTGTGTATGCTCTAGGGATTCCTGAGTTGCTAATTTCCAACTTCATTCCTTTATGGTCTGAGAAGCTGCATGGTATGATTCTAATTCTTTTGATTTTGCTGAGACTTGCTTTATGGCCTAGTATGTGGTCAATCCTAGAGAAGGTTCCATGTACTGCTGAGAAGAATGTAAAATCTTTAGCTGTAGGATTGAAAGTTCTGTATATATCTGTTAGATCCATTTGGGCTATAGTGTCGTTTATATCTACTGTCTCCTTGTTGATCTTCTGTCCTGTTGATCTGTCTATTTCTGAGAGTGGAGTATTGAAGTCCCCCTGTACTATTGTATTGGGGTCTAAGTCTCCCTTTAAGTCCCTTAACAAATCTTTTAGATAAACCGGTGCCCTGTAGTTAGGTGCATATACATTGATAATCGTTATATCTTCTTGTTGTATTGATCCCTTAATCATTATATAGTGTCCCTCTTTGTCTCTCTTAACAGTTTTTGTGGTAAAGTTTATGTTGTCTGATATTAAGATGGCTATGCCCACTCTTTTTTCATTTCTGTTGACATGGTATATCTTTTTCCAGCCTTTCACTTTCAGTCTGTATGGATCTTTGTTGGAAAGATGTGTTTCTTGTAAGCAGCAAATAGATGGGTTTTGTTCCTTAACCCAATCAGCCAATCGGTGTCTTTTAACTGGACAGTTCAGGCCATTCACGTTCAATGTGACTAATGATAAGTGGTAACTTTGCCCTGCCATTTGCCAAAGATAAGTTCTAATATATGCTTTGAATTCCCTGTGATCTTTTGCTGTGAGTTCTCCTTCCTTTACCTTCTTTCATACTGATGACCGTGTTTCTGTGTTTCTGTGTGTAACACATCTTTAAGCATCTTTTGCAGGGCTGGGTGAGTGGCAACAAATTCTTTCAATTTCTGTTTGCTATGAAAAGTCTTTATGTCACCTTCATTCACAAATGATAGCTTTGCAGGATATAATATTCTGGGCTGGCAGTTTTTCTCTCTTAGTACCTGGGCTATATCTCGCCATTCCCTCCTAGCTTGTAGGGTTTCTGATGAGAAGTCAGCTGTGAGTCTGATTGGAGATCCTCTGAGAGTAATCTGACGTTTCTCTCTTGCACATTTTAGGATCTTTTCTTTATGTTTCACTGTGGAGAGTTTAACTACAACGTGTCGTGGTGAGGATCTCTTTTGGTCTTGTTTATTAGGGGTTCTGTGAGCTTCCTGTACTAGGATTTCTCTGTCCTTCTCCAAGCCTGGGAAATTTTCTGCTAATATCTCACTAAAAAGGCCTTCTAATCCTTTCTCCCTCTCCATGCCTTCAGGAACTCCTAGAACCCGAATGTTGGGTTTTTTAATAGTATCCTGAAGATTCCTGACAATATTTTTTAGATTTCTAATTTCCTCTTCTTTTCTTTGCTCTGACTGTATCCTTTCCTGTTCTCTGTCTTCTAAGTCCGAAATTCTCTCTTCTGCTTCACCCATTCTGTTTGTAAGGCTCTCTATTGTGTTTTTCATTTGATCTATTGAATTCTTCACTTCATTATGATTTCTCGTCACTATCACAGTTTCCTGTTGTACTAGTTGTTTCGTTTCATTTTGATTCCTCCTTAATATTTCATTTTCACGAGAGAGATTTTCTATCTTGTCCATTAAGGATTTCTGTGGTTCAAGAATTTGTTTTTGAGAACTTCTTAATGTTCTTATCAATTTTTTGAGATCTGCTTCTTGCATTTCTTCTATCTCATCATCTTCATAATCTTGAATTGGGGAGTCTATTTCATTTGGGGGCTTCATGGTGACTTCCTTGTTTCTATTATCTCGGTTTTTGTGTTTCTTATTTGGCATATTGGAGATATTTGGTTTCTTCACTGTGGTGCTTTTTCTTGTTATACTATGACTCTAGATTAAGTGGACTATCTGTTTTTGATGGAGCCTTAGCGGCTTGAGATGGGTGTGGCCTGAGAGCTCTGTTTGGTGTGCCAAAGGTGACACTCCCAGGTTAGGCGTGGTAGATCTCTCTCTCTCTCTTTCTTTCTTTCTTTTTTTGATTCAAAAGGGAAGTAATTCTGCACAGCTGAAGGAAGTCGGAGGTAGTTAGCAGGCAAATGATATACCCACAGGAGCCAGAGATCAGAAGCTCTTTCCCAAGGACCACACAGGGAATCTGTTCTGCCCTCAGAGTGGGCTCAAATTCTCCTTCAGTCTCCCACTGGGTTGCCAAAGTTACGGAATTGTAGCATCTCTGGAGAGTACTCACGTGAATTCCGTGAGTTCTCTCCCCCACCGTCTCTTTTTTCACAGTCTCAGTTCAGTAGCACCACAAATTTACTGGGTCCTAATCTCCTGTTAATTCGCCCCGCCCAGAGTCAGGTTTTTCTGCTAGGCTCAGGGCCGGTGCAGACCTGAGGTCGCTCTGCTTATGACGTTGTCCAAGATGGCGCCTGCTCTTTGTCTTGCTCACCCTTGAGAGGTGAGCAGAGAGAGAGAAACCCGTGTCCGTACCAGTCACCTTTTTTTTGCTCTCTCTCTCTCTCTTCCAGTTAGCCTGGTGAACTTTTCCCCCCGGGGGTCGTTCCCTCTAGTCTCCTCTCTCCGCTTGCCTGCTGGTGTCTCGGGCTATTGAGGTTTGGCTCACCTTGCGTTCCAGCGCTGGTGTGTTGAGTCTGCCACTGGTGTCCCGAACTGTAGGTTCCCACACTCTCCACACAAGTCCACTGTGAATCATGTGTTCCGGAAGAGTTTCTTCTGCTGTTTCCTCCCCTACTCTTCCTTGAACCTGCAGTATCTCCACTTTTATTAAACTGTCTCTCCCCGGACTATCAGTGTGCTCCCTTCCTATTCCGCCATCTTCTATCTTTGTGTCTCATATATGTACTTTTAAGAGCATAATAATACTACTCATTGTAGACTCATTCCTTCTCTCTTCTTTTTACTTTATTTTTCTATTAATTTTTATAATTACATATTTCAATTTTCTATTTAATCACAAGCTTAATTCTCTACTAAATAAATAATTCAATAAGGGCTATAAACAACAATCTAGTCTCAGAATTTCCATTTTGCTCCTATACTTTACATCTTTTTGTACTTTGATATTTGTCTTTTTGAGATTGGCGTATTTAACTGAGCATAATGATCTCCAGTTGAATCAGTTTTGTTGCCTATTTTGTTGTTGATTTTCTTCAGCTCCTTATATATCCTAGACATTAATCCTTTATCAGATATAAAATTTGCAAATATTTTCTTCCATTCTATGGTGGTTACTCCTTTGTGTGTTTCCTTTGATGTAATCCCATTTCTCTAGTTTTGTCTTTATTACTTGTGCTTTTGGGGTCTTATCCAAGAAGTCTTTTCCTTTGCCAATATCTTGCAAACTTTCTCTTATGTTTTCCTCTAGTAATTTGATGGCTTTATGTCTTAGATTTAGATTCCTTATCCATTGTGAGTTGATTTTTTATATGGTATAAGGTAAGGGTCTTATTTCCTACTACTGAATGCATAGATACAGTTTTACCAACACCATTTGTTGAATAGACTGTCCTTTCCCCAGGGAGTGATTTTATTTTATTTTTATTTATTTATTTATTTTCTTTAACTTTTATTTAATGAATATAAATTTCGAAAGTACAGCTTATGGATTACAATGGCTTCCCCCCCATAATGTCCCTCCAACCCGCAACCCTTCCCTTATCCACTCCCTCTCCCCTTCCATTCACATCAAGATTCATTTTCGATTCTCTTTATATACAGAAGACCAGTTTAGCATATATTAAGTAAAGATTTCAACAGTTTGCTCCCACACATAAACATAAAGTGAAAAATACTGTTTGAGTACTAGTTATAGCATTAAATATCAATGTACAGCACACTAAGGGAGTGATTTTAGCTCATTTGTTTAAATTCGTTGGTTGCAGATGCGTGCATTAATTTCTGTTATGCAGTCTGTTCTATTGGTCGACATGTCTATTGTGCCAGTACCAAGCTGCTTTGATTATAACTTCCCTGTACTATGTCTTGAAATAACGTATTGTGGTGCCTCAAACTTCATTTTTATTGTTTATCATTGCTTTGGATATTCAGGGTCTCTTGTGATTCCATATGAATTTAGCGTCATTTTTTTTTCATTTTCGATTCTCTTAATATACAGAAGATCAGCTTACTATACATTAAGTAAAGATTTCAAGTTTGCTCCCACACAGAAACATAAAGTGAAAACTAATAGATGATTTTTTAAATGATGATGAAATCAGATCAGACCTATTGTCATGTTTAATCCCAGTGAGAGTCAAGTGGGGAATTGATAATTTCTTTTTTTTTTACAGAAGATCAGTTTAGTATACATTAAGTAAAGATTTCAACAGTTTGCACCCCCATAGAAACACAAACTGAAACATACTGTTTGAGTGCTCGTTGTAGCATTAAATCTCAATGTACAGCACATTAAGGACAGACATGCTACATGAGGAGTTAGTGCACAGTGACTCCTGTTGTTGACTTTACAAATTGACACTCCTGTTTATGGCATCAGTAATCTCCCTATGCTCCAGTCATGAGTTTCCAAGGCTATGGAAGCCCCTTGAGTTCTCTAACTCTTATCTTGTTTAGACAAGGTCATATTCAAAGTGGAGGATCTCTCCTCCCTTCAGAGAAAGATACCTCCTTCTTTGAAGACCTGTTCTTTCCACTGGGATCTCACTCACAGAGATCTTTCATTTAGGTCATTTTGTTTTTTTTTTGCCAGAGTGTCTTGGCTTTCCATGCCTGAAATACTCTTATGGGCTTTTCAGCCAGATCCGAATGCCTTTAGGGCTGATTCTGAGGCCAGAGTGCTATTTAGGACATCCGCCATTCTATGAGTCTGCTGAGTATCTCGCTTCCCATGTTGGATCCCTCTCCCCTTTATTTATTCTATCGGTTAGTATTAGCAGGTACTAGACTTGTTTATGTGCTCCCTTTGACTCTTAGTCCTTTCATTATGATCAATTGTGAACTGAAATTGATCACTTGGACTAGTGAGATGGCATTGGTACATGCCACCTTGATGGGATCGAATTGGAATCCCCTGGTATGTTTCTAACTCTACCATTTCGGGCAAGTCAGCTTCAGCATGTCCCAAATTGTACATCTCTTCCCTCTCTTATTCCCACTCTTATGTTTAACAGGGATCACATTTCAGTTAAATTTCAACACTTAAGAATAACTGTGTATTAATTACAGAATTAAACCAGTCATATTAAGTAGAACAGACAAAAAAAAACTACTAAGAGGGATAATGTATTAAGTTGTTCATTAACAGTCAGGGCTATGCTGATCAAGTCATCGTTTCTCATAGTGTCCATTTCACTTCAACAGGTTTCCTATTTGGTGTTCAGTCAGTTGTCACCAATCAGGGAGAACATATGCTATTTGTCCCTTTGGGACGGGCTTATTTCACTCAGCATGATGTGTTCCAGATTCCTCCATTTTGTCGCAAATGACTGGATTTCGTTGTTTGTTACTGCGGTATAGTATTCTAAAGAGTACATATCCCATAATTTCTTTATCCAGTCTACCGCTGATGGGCATTTAGGTTGGTTCCAGGTCTTGGCTATTGTGATTTATGCTGCAGTAAACATTACGGTGCAGACGGCTTTTTTGTTTGCCAATTTAAATTCCTTTGGGTAAATCCCAAGGAGTGGGATGGCTGGGTCGAAAGATAGGGTTATATTCAGGTTTCTGATAAATCTCCAGACTGACTTCCATAGAGGCTTGACCAGTTTGCATTCCCACCAACAGTGGGTTAGTGTCCCTTTTTCCGCACATCCTCGCCAGCATCTGTTGTTGGTAGATTTCTGTATGTGAGCCATTCTAACAGGGGTGAGGTGGAACCTCATTGTGCTTTTGATTTGCATTTCCCTGATTGCTAGTGATCTTGAACATTTTTTCATGTGCCTGTTGGCCATTTGGATTTCCTCTTTTGAAAAATGTCTATTGAGGTCCTTGGCCCATCTCTTAAGTGGGTTGTTGGTTTTGTTTTTGTGGAGTTTCTTGATCTCTTTGTAGATTCTGGTTATTAATCCTTTATCTGTTGCATAGTTTGCAAATATTTTTTTTCCATTCTGTCGTTTGTCTCTTCACTCTCCTGACTGTTTCTTTTGCAGTACAGAAACTTCCCAATTTGATGCAATCCCAATAGTTGATTTTGGCTTTGACTGCCTGTGCCTCCCGGGTCTTTTCCAGAAATTCTTTGCCTGTGCCAATATCTTGAAGGGTTTCTTCAATGTTCTCTAAACACTTGATGGTGTCAGGTCGTAGATTTAGGTCTTTAATCCATGTTGAGTGGATTTTTGTGTAAGGTGTAAGGTAGGGGTCTTGCTTCATGCTTCTGCACGTGGATATCCAGTTTTCCCAGCACCATTTATTGAATAGACTGTCCTTGCTCCAGGAATTAGTTTTAGATCCTTGGTCAAATGTTAGTTGGCTATAGATGTTTGGGTTGATTTCTGGTGTTTCAATTCTGTTCCATTGGTCTATCCATCATTCTGTACCAGTACCATGCTGTTTTGATCACAACTGCCCTATAGTATGTCCTGAAATCTGGTCTTGTGATGCCTCCGGCTTTGTTTTTGTTGTACAAGATTGCTTTAGCTATTCGAGGTCTCTTGTGCCTCCATATGAATTTCAGCATCATTTTTTCTAGATCTGAGAAGAATGTCTTTGGTATCTTGATTGGTATTGCATTAAATCTATAAATTGATTTTGGGAGAATGGAGATTTTGATGATGTTGATTCTTCCAATCCATGAGCATGGAAGATTTTTCCATTTCTTGGTATCCTCTTCTCTTTCTTTCTTTAAGGTTTTGTAATTTTCATCGTAGAGATCTTGAACGTCCTTGGTTAAGTTTATTCCAAGGTATTTGATTGTTTTTGTAGCTATTGTGAATGGGATTGATCTTTGAAGTTCTTCCTCAGCCATGGCATTGTCTGTGTATACAAAGGCTGTTGATTTTTGTGCATTGATTTTATATCCTGCCACTTTGCCAAAATCTTCTATGAGTTTCAATAGTCTTTTAGTAGAGTTCTTTGCATCCTCTAAGTACAGAACCATATTATCTGCAAAGAGGGATAGTTTGACTTCTTCCTTCTCATTTTGTATTACTTTAATTTCTTTTTCTTGTCTGATGGCTCTGGCTAAAACTTCTAGAACTATGTTAAATAGCAGTGGTGAGAGTGGGCATCCCTGCCTGAAATGCTTCCAACTTTTCCCCATTCAATAGGATGCTGGCTGTGGGCTTTTCATAAATTGCTTTGATTATATTGAGGAATGTTCCTTCTATACCCAATTTGCTTAGAGTTTTCATCATGAAAGGGTGTTGTATTTTATCAAATGCTTTCTCTGCATCTATTGAGATAATCATATGGTTTTTCTTTTGCAGTCTGTTAATGTGGTGAATCACATTGATTGTTTTACAAATGTTGAACCATACCTGCATACCAGGGATAAATCCCACTTGGTCTGGGTGGATGATTTTCCTGATGTGTTGTTGTATTCTTGTGAGAATTTTATTGAGGATTTTTGTGTCTATGTTCATGAGGGATATTGGTCTATAATTTTCTTTCAGTGCTGCATCTTTCTCTGGCTTAGGGATTAATGTGATGCTGGCTTCATAGAAAGAATTTGGGAGGATTCCCTCTTTTTCGATTGTTCTGAATAGTTTGAGAAGAATTGGAGTTAGTTCTTCTTTAAATGTCTGGTAGAATTCAGCAGTGAATCCATCTGGTCCTGGACTTCTCTTTGTTGGGAGGGCCTTTATTACGGTTTCAATTTCTGTCTCAGTTATGGGTCTATTTAGGTTTTCTATGTCTTCCTGGTTCAATTTAGGTAGGTTGCATGTGTCCAGGAATGTATCCATTTCTGATAGGTTTCCCTGTTTGCTGGCACACAAGTCCTTGTAGTAATTTCTGATGATTCTTTTTATTTCTGTGGTGTCTGTTGTTACGTTTCCTTTTTCATCTCTGATTTTATTGATTTGGGTCTTTTCTCTTCTTTTTTTAGTGAATTGGGCCAATGGGGTGTCAATTTTGCTTATTTTTTCAAAAAACCAGCTCCTCGTTTGGCTGATTTTTTGTAATGTTTTTTTGGATTCAATCCTGTTGATTTCTTCTCTGATTTTAATTATTTCTCTTCTCCTACTAGATTTGGGTCTGGTTTGCTGTAGGTTTTCTAGATCCTTGAGGTGAATTGAAAGCTCATCTATTTGGTGCCTTTCCAATTTATTGATGTAGGCACCTATTGATATAAACTTCCCTCTTAACACTGCTTTTGCTGCGTCCCATAAGTTTTGGTATGTTGTGCTGTTATCCTCATTTACTTCCAGAAAATTTTTGATTTCTCTTTTAATTTCTTCTATGACCGATTGTTCATTCAGGAGCATGTTGTTCAATCTCCATGTGTTTGTGTATGCTCTAGGGATTCCTGAGTTGCTAATTTCCAACTTCATTCCTTTATGGTCTGAGAAGCTGCATGGTATGATTCTAATTCTTTTGATTTTGCTGAGACTTGCTTTATGGCCTAGTATGTGGTCAATCCTAGAGAAGGTTCCATGTACTGCTGAGAAGAATGTAAAATCTTTAGCTGTAGGATTGAAAGTTCTGTATATATCTGTTAGATCCATTTGGGCTATAGTGTCGTTTATATCTGCTGTTTCCTTGTTGATCTTCTGTCCTGTTGATCTGTCTATTTCTGAGAGTGGAGTATTGAAGTCCCCCTGTACTATTGTATTGG
Source organism: Oryctolagus cuniculus (assembly GCF_051225735.1). Lineage (NCBI taxonomy): Eukaryota > Metazoa > Chordata > Mammalia > Lagomorpha > Leporidae > Oryctolagus > Oryctolagus cuniculus. The sequence continues at coordinate 91,562,997 of NC_142868.1, read as the reverse complement.
GGTCTAAGTCTCCCTTTAAGTCCCTTAACAAATCTTTTAGATAAACCGGTGCCCTGTAGTTAGGTGCATATACATTGATAATCGTTATATCTTCTTGTTGTATTGATCCCTTAATCATTATATAGTGTCCCTCTTTGTCTCTCTTAACAGTTTTTGTGGTAAAGTTTATGTTGTCTGATATTAAGATGGCTATGCCCGCTCTTTTTTCATTTCTGTTGACATGGTATATCTTTTTCCAGCCTTTCACTTTCAGTCTGTATGGATCTTTGTTGGAAAGATGTGTTTCTTGTAAGCAGCAAATAGATGGGTTTTGTTCCTTAACCCAATCAGCCAATCGGTGTCTTTTAACTGGACAGTTCAGGCCATTCACGTTCAATGTGACTAATGATAAGTGGTAACTTTGCCCTGCCATTTGCCAAAGATAAGTTCTAATATATGCTTTGAATTCCCTGTGATCTTTTGCTGTGAGTTCTCCTTCCTTTACCTTCTTTCATACTGATGACCGTGTTTCTGTGTTTCTGTGTGTAACACATCTTTAAGCATCTTTTGCAGGGCTGGGTGAGTGGCAACAAATTCTTTCAATTTCTGTTTGCTATGAAAAGTCTTTATGTCACCTTCATTCACAAATGATAGCTTTGCAGGATATAATATTCTGGGCTGGCAGTTTTTCTCTCTTAGTACCTGGGCTATATCTCGCCATTCCCTCCTAGCTTGTAGGGTTTCTGATGAGAAGTCAGCTGTGAGTCTGATTGGAGATCCTCTGAGAGTAATCTGACGTTTCTCTCTTGCACATTTTAGGATCTTTTCTTTATGTTTCACTGTGGTGAGTTTAATTACCACGTGTCGTGGTGAGGATCTCTTTTGGTCTTGTTTATTAGGGGTTCTGTGAGCTTCCTGTACTAGGATTTCTCTGTCCTTCTCCAAACCTGGAAAGTTCTCTGCTAGTATCTCACTAAAAAGGCCTTCCAATCCTTTCTCTCTCTCCATGCCTTCAGGAACTCCTAGAACCCGAATGTTGGGTTTTTTAATAGTATCCTGTAGATTCCCAACAATATTTTTTAGATTTCTAATTTCCTCTTCTTTTCTCTGGTTTGACTGTATGTTTTCCTGTGCTCTATCTTCTAAGTCCGATATTCTCTCTTCTGCTTCACCCATTCTGTTTTTAAGGCTCTCTAATGTGTTTGTCATTTGATCTATTGAGCTCTTCATTTCATTTTGATTTCTCTTCACTATAACACTTTCCTGTTCTACTAGTTTCTGAGTTTCATTTTGACTCTTCCTTAAAATTTCGTTTTCACGAGAGTGATTTTCAATCCTGTCCAATAAGGATTTCTGTAGTTCAAGGATTTGCTTTTGAAAACTTCTAAATGTACTTATCATAAATTTTTTGAAATCCGTATCTTGCATTTCTTCTATCTCATCATCTTCATAATCTTCTCTTGGGGTGTTTTGTTTATTTGGAGGCATCATAATGTCATCGTTTATCTTGTTCCCTCGATTTCTGTGTTTATTGCTTGGCATGGTTAATTCTGTTTCCCTCAGTGTGAGGTGTTTTTTTTATTATTATTATTATACTATGTCCATGTTAAGTGGACTGCCTGCTGTTGGAGGAGCCTTGGAGGCTTGAGATGGGTGTGGCCTGAGAGCTCTGCTTGGTTCTTCATGTTAACAGGTGTGCAAAGGTGACAGCCTCAGGTTATGCATGGTAAATCTCTCTTTATTTATTTATTTATTTATTTATTCATTTATTTTATTTTATTTTATTTTATTTTATTTTATTTTATTTTATTTTTTTTTCAGGAGGTAAGTAATACTGCAAGGCTAAGCAGAATGGATGGTATTTAGCTTCCGCTGGCTTCTACCCGAAGAGTCTGTGCAGGCTTGGTTTCTCCTGCGGACTCCCACTGGGTTGCCTAGGCTACTGAATTGTAGCCTTAACTCTCCCCTTTTATTATGTATATCCCAGCTCTTTGTCTCTTGCTGGCCTTTGCAAGGTTGGCAGAGAGTGGAACTTGTCTGTACCAGTATGCCCCCACCTTTTTATTTATTTATTTATTTATTTTCCTTCTCCCCTGTAGTCAGTCTGTTGGACTTTCCCGCTTCAAAACCCGCGTCCCTCTAAAATTCTGTCCGTCATTTCCCCGCCAATGTCTCCAGTTACTGAGCTCACCTCCGCTTCCGGCGCCGATGTGTGGACTCGGAGCCCTGGGCATCCCTCCTCTCCCCGCTGGTGTCTTTGTCACATAGACTCCCCTTCCTGCACTGGCGCTCAGACTCTGCGGCTCCCGTGGTTCGGCTTCCACGTGGTGGGTGACCCTGCTTTCCCAGTAGGTCCTTTGAGTCACAGCAAATAGCTCCGGAAGAGTTTCCTCTGCAATTTTTTCCTGATCCTTTTTCTGAGGCTACCATAACTCCGCTTTTATTAAACTAAATTTTCCCGGACTATCGGTGTGTGCCCTCACTATTCTGCCATCTTGGCTCCGCCCCCTGTGGTACTTCTTGATGGTTCTTCTAATTTCTGTGGTGTCCTTTATATAACAGCTTCTTTTTCATTTATTAATTTTGGCTTTCTCCCTTTATGTTACTTGCACAAATGGTGGGTCAGTTTTTTTTTTTTTTTTCCAAAAAGCAATTCTTCATTGGTTGCTTCTTTTTGGTTGTTTTCAATTTTATTTATTTATTTTTTGTTTCTTTCCTCCTACTAATTTTTTTTATCTTTTATTTAATGAATATAAATTTCCAAAGTACGACTCATGTGTTACAATGGCTTCCCCCCCATACCGTCCCTCCCACCCACAACCCTCCCCTTTCCCACTCCCTCTCCCCTTCCATTCACATCAAGATTCATTTTCGATTATCTTAATATACAGAAGATCAGCTTAGTATACCTTAAGTAAGTATTTCAACAGTTTGCTCCCACACAGAAACATAAAGTGAAAAATAATAGATGATTTTTTTAAATGATGATGAAATCAGATCAGACCTATTGTCATGTTTAATCCCAGTGAGAGTCAAGTTGGGAATTGATAATTTTTTCTTTCTTTTTTTTTTTTTTTACAGAAGATCAGTTTAGTGTACATTAAGTAAAGATTTCAGTCGTTTGCACCCCCATAGAAACACAAAGTGAAATATACTGTTTGAGTGCTCGTTATAGCATTAAGCCTCAGTGTACAGCACGTTAAGGACAGAGATCCTACATGAGGAGTAAGTGCACAGTGACTCCTGTTGTTGACTTTACCAATTGACACTCCTGTTTATGGCATCAGTAATCTCCCTATGCACCAGTCATGAGTTTCCAAGGCTATGGAAGCCCCTTGAGTTCTCCGACTCTTATCTTGTTTAGACACGGTCATAGTCAAAGTGGAGGTTCTCTCCTCCCTTCAGAGAAAGGCACCTCCCTCTTTGAAGACCTGTTCTTTCCACTGGGATCTCACTCACAGAGATCTTTTTGCCAGAGTGTCTTGGCTTTCCATGCCTGAAATACTCTCATGGGCTTTTCAGCCAGATCCGAGTGCCTTTAGGGCTGATTCTGAGGCCAGAGTGCTATTTAGGACATCCGCCATTCTATGAGTCTGCTGAGTATCTCACTTCCCATGTTGGATCACTCTCCCCTTTATTTTTTCTATCGGTTGGTGTTAGCAGATACTAGACTTGTTTATGTGGTCCCTTTGACTCTTAGTCCTTTCATTATGATCAATTGTGAACTGAAATTGATCACTTGGAGTAGTGAGATGGCATTGGCACATGCCACCTTGATGGGATTGAATTGGAATCCCCTGGTATGTTTCCAACTCTACCAATTGGGGCAAGTCAGCCCGAGCATGCCCCAAATTATACATCTCTTCCCTCTCTTATTCCCACTCTTATGTTTAACAGGGATCACATTTCAGTTAAATTTCAACACTTAAGAATAACTGTGTGATAATTACAGAATTAAACCAGTCATATTAAGTAGAACAGACAAAAAAAAAAATACTATGAGGGATAATGTATTAAGTTGTCCATTAGCAGTCAGGGCTATACTGATCAAGTCACCATTTCTCATAGTGTCCATTTCACTTCAGGAGGTTTCCTTTTTGGTGTTCAGTCAGTTGTCACTGATCAGGGAGAACATATGGTATTTGTCCCTTTGGGACTGGCTTACTTCACTCAGCATGACATGTTCCAGCTTCCTCCATTTTGTTGCAAATGACTGGATTTCGTTGTTTCTTACTGCGGTATAGTATTCTAAAGAATACATATCCCATAATTTCTTTATCCAGTCTACCGTTGATGGGCATTTAGGTTGGTTCCAGGTCTTGGCTATTGTGAATTGTGCTGCAATAAACATTAGGGTGCACACCGCTTTTTTGTTTATCAATTTAAACTCCTTTGGGTAAATTCCAAGGAGTGGGATGGCTGGGTCGAATGGTAGGGTTATCTTCAGGTTTCTGAGGAATCTCCAGACTGACTTCCATAGTGGCTTGACCAGTTTGCATTCCCACCAGCAGTGGGTTAGTGTCCCTTTTCCCCCACATCCTCGCCAGCATCTGTTGTTGGTAGATTTCTGTATGTGAGCCATTCTCACCGGGGTGAGGTGAAACCTCATTGTGGTTTTGATTTGCATTTCCCTGATTGCTAGTGATCTTTAACATTTTTTCATGTGCCTGTTGGCCATTTGGATGCCCTCTTTTGAAAAATGTCTATTGAGGTCCTTGGCCCATCTCTTAAGTGGGTTGTTGGTTTTGTTTTTGTGGAGTTTCTTGATCTCTTTGTAGATTCTGGTTATTAACCCTTTATCTGTTGCATAGTTTGCAAATATTTTTTCCCATTCTGTCGGTTGTCTCTTCACTCTCCTGACTGTTTCTTTTGCAGTACAGAAACTTCTCAATTTGATGCAATCCCAATAGTTGATTTTGGCTTTGACTGTCTGTGCCTCCCGGGTCTTTTCCAGAAATTCTTTGCCTATGCCAAAATCTTGAAGGGTTTCTCCAATGTTCTCTAATAACTTAATGGTGTCAGGACGTAGATTTTGGTCTTTAATCCACGTTGAGTGGATTTTTGTGTAAGGTGTAAGGTAGGGGTCTTGCTTCATGCTTCTGCACGTGGAAATCCAGTTTCCCAGCACCATTTATTGAATAGACTGTCCTTGCTCCAGGAATTAGTTTTAGATCCTTGATCAAATATAAGTTGGCTGTAGATGTTTGGGTTGATTTCTGGTGTTTCAATTCTGTTCCATTGGTCTATCCATCATTCTGTACCAGTACCATGCTGTTTTGATTACAACTGCCCTGTAGTATGTCCTGAAGTCTGGTATTGTGATGCCTCCGGCTTTGTTTTTGTTGTACAAGATTGCTTTAGCTATTCGAGGTCTCTTGTGCCTCCATATGAATTTCAGCATCATTTTTTCTAGATCTGAGAAGAATGTCTTTGGTATCTTGATTGGGATTGCATTGAATCTATAAATTGCTTTTGGGAGAATGGACATTTTGATGATGTTGATTCTTCCAATCCATGAGCATGGAAGATTTTTCCATTTCTTGGTATCCTCTTCTATTTCTTTCTTTAAGGTTTTGTAATTTTCATCGTAGAGATCTTGAACGTCCTTGGTTAAGTTTATTCCAAGGTATTTGATTGTTTTTGTAGCTATTGTGAATGGGATTGATCTTAGCAGCTCTTTCTCAGTCATGGCATTGCTTGTGTATACAAAGGCTGTTGATTTTTGTGCATTGATTTTATATCCTGACACTTTGCCAAACTCCTCTATGAGTTCCAATAGTCTCTTAGTAGAGTTCTTTGGATCCTCTAAGTACAGAATCATATCGTCTGCAAAGAGGGATAATTTGACTTCTTCCTTCTTGATTTGTATTCCTTTGATTTCTTTTTCTTGTCTGATGGCTCTGGCTAAAACTTCCAGAACTATGTTAAATAGCAGTGGTGAGAGTGGGCATCCCTGCCTGGTGCCAGATTTCAGTGGAAATGCTTCCAACTTTTCCCCATTCAATAGGATGCTGGCTGTGGGTTTTTTATAAATTGCTTTGATTATATTGAGGAATGTTCCTTCTATACCCAATTTGCTTAGAGTTTTCATCATGAAAGGGTGTTGAATTTTATCAAATGCTTTCTCTGCATCAATTGAGATAATCATATGGTTTTTCTTCTGCAGTCTGTTAATGTGGTGAATCACATTGATTGATTTGCGAATGTTGAACCATCCCTGCATACCAGGGATGAATCCCACTTGGTCTGGGTGGATGATTTTCCTGATGTGTTGTTGTATTCTATTGGCCAGAATTTTATTGAGGATTTTTGCGTCTATGTTCATCAGGGATATTGGTCTGTAATTTTCTTTCAGTGCTGCATCTTTCTCTGGCTTAGGGATTAAGGTGATGCTGGCTTCATAGAAAGAATTTGGGAGGATTCCCTCTTTTTCGATTGTTCTGAATAGTTTGAGAAGAAATGGGATTAGTTCTACTTTAAATGTCTGGTAGAATTCAGCAGTGAATCCATCTAGTCTTGGGCTTTTCTTTGTTGGGAGGGCCTTTATTACTGTTTCAATTTCTGTTTCAGTTATGGGTCTATTTAGGTTTTCGGTGTCTTCATGGTTCAATTTTGGTAGATTGCATGTGTCCAGGAATCTATCCATTTCTGATAGGTTTTCCTGTTTGCTGGCATACAAGTCCTTGTAGTAATTTCTGATGATTCTTTTTATTTCTGTGGTGTCTGTTGTTACGTTTCCTTTTTCATCTCTGATTTTATTGATTTGGGTCTTTTCTCTTCTTTTTTTAGTTAGTTGGGCCAATGGGGTGTCAATTTTGTTTATTTTTTCAAAAAACCAGCTTCTCGCTTGGCTGATTTTTTGTAATGTTTTTTTGGATTCAATCCTGTTAATTTCTTCTCTGGTTTTAATTATTTCTCTTCTCCTACTAGATTTGGGTTTGGTTTGCTGCAGTTTTTCTAGGTCCTTGAGGTGCGCTGAAAGCTCATTTATTTGGTACCTTTCCAATTTCTTGATATAGGCACCTATTGCTATAAATTTGCCTCTCAATACTGCTTTTGCTGTATCCCATAAGTTTTGATATGTTGTGTTGTTGTCTTCATTTACTTCCAGAAAGTTTTTGATTTCTCTTTTGATTTCTTGAATGACCGATTGATCATTCAGGAGCATGTTGTTCAGTCTCCATGTGTTTGCATACTTTCTGGGGTTTCCTGAGTTGCTAATTTCCAGCTTCATTCCGCTGTGGTCTGAGAAGCTGCATGGTATGATTCTAATTCTTTTAAATTTGCTGAGACTTGCTTTATGGCCTAGTATGTGGTCAATCCTAGAGAAGGTTCCATGCGCTGCTGAGAAGAATGTGAAGTCTGTAGATGTAGGGTTGAAAGTTCTGTAGATATCTGTTAGATCCATTTGGGCAATAGTGTCAATTAAATCTGCTGTTTCCTTGTTGATCTTCTGTCCGGATGATCTGTCTATTTCTGAGAGTGGAGTATTGAAGTCCCCCAGTACTATTGTATTGGAATCTAAATCTCCCTTTAAGTCCCTTAACATATCTTTTAAATAGACCGGTGCCCTGTAATTAGGTGCATATACATTTATAATAGTTACATCTTCCTGTTGAATTGAACCCTTAATCATTATATAGTGTCCCTCTTTGTCTCTCTTAACAGTTTTTGTATTAAAGTTTATTTTGTCTGATATTAATATGGCTACACCTGCTTTTTTTTTTGGTTTCTGTTGGCATGGAATATCTTTTTCCAACCTTTCACTTTCAGTCTGCATGCCTCTTTGTTAGAGAGATGTGTTTCTTGTAGGCAACAAATAGTTGGGTTGTGTTCTGTGAGCCAGTCAGCTAAACGGTGTCTTTTAACTGAAGAATTCAGACCATTAATGTTCAATGTGACTATTGATACGTAGTGACTTTGCCCTGCCATTTTCCCGGAAATATTTTCTAGTATATGCTTTGAGCTTCCCATGCTCTTTTACTGGTAGGTGTTCTTCCTTTCCCTTCTTTCATATTGATGGCCGTGTTTCTGTGTTTCTGAGTGTAGCACATCTTTAAGTATCTTTTGCAGGGCCAGACGAGTGTCCACAAAGTCTTTCAATTTCTGTTTACTATGAAAGGTCTTTATTTCACCTTCATTCACAAATGAGAGCTTAGCAGGATATAATATTCTGGGCTGGCAATTTTTCTCTCTTATCACCTGTGCTATGTCTCGCCATTCCCTCCTAGCTTGTAGGGTTTCTGATGAGAAGTCAGCTGTGAGTCTGATTGGAGATCCTCTGAGAGTAATCTGACGTTTCTCTCTTGCACATTTTAGGATCTTTTCTTTATGTTTCACTGTGGTAAGTTTAATTACCATGTGTCATGGTGAGGACCTCTTTTGGTCATGTTTATTGGGGGTTCTATGAGCTTCCTGTACTAGGATATCTCTGTCCTTCTCCAAACCTGGAAAGTTCTCTGCTAGTATCTCACTAAAAAGGCCTTCCAATCCTTTCTCTCTCTCCATGCCTTCAGGAACTCCTAGAACTCGAATGTTGGTTTTTTTAATAGTATCCTGTAGATTCCCAACAATATTTTTTAGATTTCTAATTTCCTCTTCTTTTCTTTGGTTTGACTGTATGTTTTCCTGTGCTCTGCCTTCTAAGTCCGATATTCTCTCTTCTGCTTCACCCATTCTGTTTTTAAGGCTCTCTAATGTGTTTGTCATTTGATCTATTGAGCTCTTCATTTCATTTTGATTTCTCTTCACTATAACACTTTCCTGTTCTACTAGTTTCTGAGTTTCATTTTGACTCTTCCTTAAAATTTCGTTTTCACGAGAGAGATTTTCAATCTTGTCCATTAAGGATTTCTGTAGTTCAAGGATTTGCTTTTGAAAACTTCTAAATGTTCTTATCATAAATTTTTTTTATTCCGTATCTTGCATTTCTTCTATCTCATCATCTTCATACTCTTGGCTTGGGGTGTTTTGCTTATTTGGAGGCATCATAGTGTCATCGTTGATCTTGCTCCCTCTATTTCTGTGTTTGTTACTCGGCATAGTTAATTCTTCTTGCGTCACTGTGCGTTTTTTTTTTCTTTCTTTTTTTTTTTTATACTGTGTCCGTGTTAAGTGGACTGCCTGCTGTTGGAGGAGCCTTGTTGGCTTGAGATGGGTGCGGCCTGAGAGCTCTGCCTGGTTCTCCCAGGTTAAGGGTGTGCAAAGGTGACACCCTCAGGTTATGCGTGGTAAATCTCTCTCTTTTTATTTATTTATTTATTTTATTTATTCAGGGGGTAAGTAACACCGCACGGCATGGCTGTGCAGAATTGATGGTATTTAGCTTCCAGTCTTTGGCTCCTCTGGACTCCCACTGGGTTGCCTAGGCTACTGAATTGTAGTGACTCAGTTCCTTAGCTCTCCCCCATTGATATGTAAATCCAGAGAGCAGGCCTGCTCTTTGTCTCTTGGGAATTCTTCTAGCCTTGCAGCCTTGTAACCTTTGCAAGGTTAGGGAGAAGAGAAACCCGGAAGCTTTTTTTTTTTTCCTTCTTTCCGGTAGTCAGTTTGCTGCACTTTCCGGCCCCCCTATAGATTCTGACCCCCGTTTCCCCACCAATGTCTCGGGTTATTGAGCTCACCTCCCCTTCCAGCGCCGATGTGTGGACTCGGAGCCCTGAGCGTCCCAAGTCTCCCCGCTGTTGTATGTGTGGCATGCACTCCCCTTGGAGCACTGTGGCTTCTGCGGCTCGGTCCCACGACTTGGCTTCCGCGCGGTTGGCGACCTTGTTCTCCCAGTAGGTCCTCCGATTCACGATTCCCGTGCAATTTTTTCCTGGTTCTTTTTTCTGCGGCTACCGTAACTCCCCTTTTATTAAACTAAATTTTCCCGGACTATCGGTGCGCGCCCTCACTATTCCGCCATCTTGGCTCTGCCTCCTCCTACTACTAATTTTGAGTTTGGTCAGTTCTTGTTTTTCTAAATCCTTAATTTACATTTTAGATAAATTATTTGATGCTTTTCCTATTTCTCAATATAGGCACTAATTGTTATAACCTTTCTTCTTAACACTACTTTCGCTATATCCTGTAAGTTTTGATACACTGTGTTGTCATTCATTTCTAGGAATTTTTAAATTTCCCTTTTGAGTTTTCCTGTGTTCCACTGTTCATTCAAGAGCATTTTGTTTGGTCTCCATGTGTTTAAATATTATTTTAGACTTTCTTAAGTTGTTAATTTCCAGCTTGATCCTATTGTGATAAAAATGGTATATGATATAATTTCAGTTTTTTTAAAAGTTGTTGAGATTTGCTTTATGGCCTAGCATATAGTCTATTGTAGAAGAAGTTCCATGCACTGATGAAAAAAATGTGTATCCTGCAGCTGTTGGATAAAATGTTATGTAGGTATCAATTAAATCCATTTCGTTAATAGTCTAGATTAGTTCTACTGTTTCTTTGTTGATTTGTTGTCTACCTGATCTGTGATGGATGTGGGTGTTGAAGTACCCCATTATTATTATATCATAGCCTATGTTTCCCTATAGATTCACTGATATTGATTTTTTTCAATAGCCAGATGTTAGCACTGGGTGCATATTAATTTATAGTAGCTTCATCTTACTGTTGAGTTAATCATTGCATGATGACCTTGTTTATATCTTGTAATAGTTTTTGTTTTAATATATATTTTGTCTGATATTAGGATGGCTACTCCTGCTCATTTTTGCTATCCACTGGCATGGGATGTCTTATTCCATCCTTTCACTTTAATCTTTGTGTGTCTTTATTGCCTAGACATTTTTCATCTAGATAGATGGGTCTTGTTTTTTAATGCATTCAATCCATGTATTTCTTTTAACTGGAGAATTCAGATAATTTACTTTCAAGGTTAATATCTTTTAATTATTATTTAATAAATATAAATTTCCAAAGTACAGCTTTTGGATTACAGTGGCTTTTTTCCCCCATAACCTCACTCACACCCGCAAGCATCCCATCTCGCACTCCCTCAACCATCCCATTCTTTTCATTTTCAATTATCTTTATATACAGAAGATCAATTTAGTATATACTAAGTAAAGATTTCAACAGTTTGCACCCACACAGAAACACAAAGTGTAAAGTACTGTTTGAGTACTAGTTATACCATTAATTCACATAATACAATACATTAAGGCCAGAGATTCTACACGGGGTGTAAGTGCACAGTGACTCCTGTTGTTGACTTAACAATTTGACACTCTTATTTATGGCATCAGTAATCATCAGAGGCTCTTGTCATGAGATGCCAAGGCTATGGAAGGCTTTTGAGTTTGCCAACTCTGATCTTATTTAGACAAGGTCATAGTCAAAGTGGAAGTTCTCTCCTCCCTTCAGAGAAAGGTACCTCCTTCTTTGATGGCCCGTTCTTTCCACTGGGATCGCATTCACAGAGGACTTTCATTTAAGTCTTTTTTTTGTTTTTTTTTTTGCCAGAGTGTCTTGGCTTTACATGCCTAAAATACTCTCATGGGCTCTTCAGCCAGATCCAGATGCCTTAAGGGCTGATTCTGAGGCCAGAATTGTGTTTAGGACATCCGCCATTCTATGAGTTTACTGTGTATCCTGCTCCCCATGTTGGATCATTCTCTCCTTTTTAATACTATAATTTAATATTAGGAAACACTAGTCTTGTTTATGTGATCCCTTTGACTCTTAATCCTATCATTATGATCAATTGTGAATTGAAATTGATCACTTTGACTAGTGAGATGGCATTGGTACATGCCACCTTGATGATATTGCATTGGAATTCCCTGGCACATTTCTAACTCTGCCATTAGGGGTAAGTCTGATTTAGCATATGCCGTGCTGTACATTTCCTCCCTGTCTTATTCCCACTCTTATATTTAACAGGGATCACTTTTCAGCTAAATTTAAACACCTAAGGATAATTATGTGTTAAAGACTTCAACCAATGATATTAAGTAGAACAAAAAAAAATACTAAAAGGGATGAAATAGTAAGTTGTTCCTTGACAGTCAGGACAAGGGCTGATCAAGTCACTATTTCTCATAGTGTCCCTTTCACTTCAACAGATTTCTTTTTTGGTGCTCGGTTAGTTGTCACCGATAAGGGAGAACATATGACATTTGTCCCTTTGGGACTGGCTTAATTCACTCAGCATGATGTGTTCCAGATTCCTCCATCTTGTTGCAAATGACCGGGTTTCGTTGTTTCTTCCTGCAGTATAGTATTCTATAGAGTACATATCCCATAATTTCTTTATCCAGTCTACTGTTGATGGGCATTTGGGTTGATTCCAGGTCTTAGCTCTTGTGAATTGAGCTGCAAGAAACATTGAGGTGCAGACAGCTTTTTTATTTGCCAATTTCATTTCCTTTGGGTAAATTCCAAGGAGTGGGATGGCTGGGTCGAACGGCAGGGTTATATAGAGGCTTCTGAGGAATCTCCCGACTGACTTTCATAGTGGCTTGACCAGTTTGCATTCCCACCAGCAGTGGGTTAGTGTCCCTTTTCCCCCACATCCTCGCCAGCATCTGTTGTTGGTAGATTTCTGTATGTGACCCATTCTAACTGGAGTGAGGTGAAACCGCGTTGTGGTTTTGATTTGCATTTCCCTGATTGCTAGTGACCTTGAACATTTTTTCATGTGCCTGTTGGCCATTTGGATTTCCTCTTTTGAAAAATGTCTATTGAGGTCCTTGGCCCATCTCTTAAGTGGGTTGTTGGTTTTGTTTTTGTGGAGTTTCTTGATCTCTTTGTAGATTCTGCTTTTTAATCCTTTATCTGTTGCATAGTTTGCAAATATTTTTTTCCCATTCTTTCGGTTGCCTCTTCACTCTCCTGACTGTTTCTTTTACAGTACAGAAACTTCTTAATTTGATGCAATCCCAAATGTTAATTTTGGCTTTGACTGCCTGCGCCTCCAGGGTCTTTTCCAGGAAGTCTTTGCCAGTACCTATATCTTGTAGGGTCTCTCCAATGTTCTCTAATAATTTGATGGTGTCGGGTCAAAATTTAAGTCTTTAATCCATGTTGAGTGGATTTTTCTGTAAGGTGTAAGGTAGGGGTCTTGTTTCATGCTTCTGCACATGGAAATCCAATTTTCCCAGCACCATTTATTGAATAGACTGTCCTTGCTCCAGGAATTGGTTTTGGATCCTTGATCAAATGTTAGTTGGCTATAGATGTTTGGGTTGATTTCTGGTGTTTCAATTCTGTTCCATTGGTCTATCTATCTGTTTCTGTACCAGTACCATGCTCTTTTGATCATAACTGTCCTGTAGTATGTCCTGAAATCTGGTCTTGTGATGCCTCTGGGGTTGTTTTTGTTGTACAAGATTGCGTTAGCTATTCGAGGTCTCCTGTGTCGCCATATAAATTTCAGCACCATTTTTTCCAGATCTGAGAAGAAGGTCTTCGGTATCTTGATTGGTATTGCATTGAATCTATAAATTGCTTTTGGGAGAATGGAGATTTTGATGATGTTGATTCTTCCAATCCATGAGCATGGAAGATTTTTCCATTTCTTGGTATCCTCTTCTCTTTCTTTCTTTAAGGTTTTGTAATTTTCATCGTAGAGATCTTTAACGTCCTTGGTTAAGTTTATTCCAAGGTATTTGATTGTTTTTGTAGCTATTGTGAATGGGATTGTTCTTAGCAGTTCTTTCTCAGCCATGGCATTGCCTGTGTATACAAAGGCTGTCTATTTTTGTGCATTGATTTTATATCCTGCTACTTTGCCAAACTCTTCTATGAGTTCCAATTGTGTCTTAGTAGAGTTCTTTGCATGCCCTAAATAAAGAATATCATCTGCAAAGAGGGATAGTTTGACTTCTTCCTTCCCAGTTTGTATCCATTTAATATCTTTTTCTTGCCTAATAGCTCTGGCTAAAACTTCTAGAACTATATTGAATAGCAGTGGTGAGAGTGGGCATCCCTGTCTGGTACCAGATCTCAGTGGAAATGCTTCCAACTTTTCCCCATTCAATAGGATGCTGGCCGTGGGTTTTTCATAAATTGCTTTGATTGTATTGAGGAATGTTCCTTCCATACCCAGTTTTCTCAGAGTTTTCATCATGAAAGGGTGTTGTATTTTATCGAATGCTTTCTCTGCATCTATTGAGATAATCATATGGATCAAATGGTTTTTCTTCTGCAGTCTGTTAATGTGGTGAATCACATTGATTGATTTGCGAATGTTGAACCATCCCTGCATACCAGGGATAAATCCCACTTGGTCTGGGTGGATGATCTTTCTGATGTGTTGTTGCATTCTATTGGCCAGAATTTTATTGAGGATTTTTGCATCTATGTTCATCAGGGATATTGGTCTGTAATTCTCTTTCAATGCTGCATCTTTTTCCGGCTTAGGGATTAAGGTGATGCTGGCTTCATAGAAAGAATTTGGGAGGATTCCCTCTTTTTCGATTGTTCTGAATAGTTTGAGAAGAATTGGAGTTAGTTCTTCTTTAAATGTCTGGTAGAATTCAGCAGTGAATCCATCTAGTCTTGGGCTTTTCTTTGTTGGAGGGCCTGTATTACTGTTTCAATTTCTGTCTCAGTTATGGGTCTGTTTAGGTTTTCTATGTCTTCCTGGTTCAATTTAGGTAGGTTGCATGTGTCCAGGAATCTATCCATTTCTGATAGCTTTCCCTGTTTGCTGCAATACAAGTCCTTGTAGTAATTTCTGATGATTCTGTGGTGTCTGTTGTTACATTCCCTTTTTCACCTCTGATTTTATTGATTTGGGTCTTTTCTCTTCTTTCTCTTGTGTAACTTTCTTTATTTTTTCAGAAATCCAGCTCTTTGGCTGATTTTTTGTAATTTTTTTGGATTCAATCCTGTTGATTTCTTCTCTGATTTTAATTATTTCTCTCTCCTAGTAGATTTGGGTCTGTTTGCTGTAGATTTTCTAGATCCTTGAGATGAATTGAAAGCTCATTTATTTGGTGCCTTCCAATTTATTGATGTAGGCACCTATTGCTATAAACTTTCCTCTTAACACTGCTTTTGTTGTATGCCATAAGTTTTGGTATGTTGTGTTGTTATCCTCATTTACTTCCAGAAAGTTTTTGATTTCTCTTTTGATTTCTTCGATGACCCAATGTTCATTCAGGAGCATGTTGTTCAATCTCCATATGTTTGCATATGCTCTAGGGATTCCTGAGTTGCTAATTTCCAATTTCATTCCCCTAAGGTCTGAGAAGCTGCATCGTATGATTCTAATTCTTTTGAATTTGCTGAGACTTGCTTTATGGCCTAGTATGTGGTCAGTCCTAGAGTAGGTTCCATGTACTGCTGAGAAGAATGTAAATTCTTTAAGTGTAGGATGAAAAGTTCTGTAGATATCTGTTAGATCCATTTGGGCTATAGTGTCATTTAAATCTGCTATTTCTTTGTTGATCTTCTGTCCGTTTGATCTGTCTATTTCTGAGAGTTTTTTGTTTGTTCTACTTAATAGTATTGGTTGAATTCTCTAATTAACACACAGTTATTCTTTTTTTTCAACATTTTTTGTATTTAATGAATATAATTTTCCAAAGTACAGCTTATGGATTACAGTGGCTTCTCCCCCATAACTTCCCTCCCACCCGCAACCTTCCCCTTTCTCGCTCGTTCTCCCCTTTCATTTACATTGAGATTTATTTTCATTTCTCTTATATACAGAAGATCAGTTTAGTATATATTATGTAAAGATTTCAACAGTTTGCACCCACATAGAAACACAAAGTGAAAAATACTGTTTGAGTACTTGTTATAGCATTAAATCATAATGTACAGCACATTAAGGACCGAGATACTACACGAGGAGTAAGTGCACAGTGACTCCTGTTGTTGACTTAAGAAATTGACACACTTGTTTATGGCATCAGTGATCTCTGTAGGCTCCAGTCATGAGTTTCCAAGGTATGGAAGCCTTTCGAGTTCACCGACTCTTATCACATTTAGACAAGGTCATAGTCAAAGTGGAAGTTCTCTCCTCCCTTCAGAGAAAGCTACCTCCTTCTTTGATGACCTGTTCTTCCACTGGGATCTCACTCACAGAGATCTGTCATTTAGGTGTGTGGGTTTTTTTTTTTTTTTTTTTTTGCCAGAGTATCTTGGCTTTCCATGCCTGAAATACTCTCATGGGCTTTACAGCGGATCCAAATGCCCTAAGGGCTAATTCTGAGGCCAGAGTGCTGTATAGGACATCTGGCATTCCATGAATCTGCTGAATACACACTTATTCTTAAGTGTTGAAACTTAACTGAAAAGTGATCCCTTTTAAATATAAGAGTGGGAATAAGAGAGGGAAGAGATGTACATTTTGGGACATGCTCAATCGGACTTGCCCCAAACGGTAGAGTTAGAAACATACCAGGGGATTCCAATTCAATCCCATCAAGGTGGCATGTACCAATGCCATCTCACTAGTCCAAGTGATCAATTTCAGTTCACAATTGATCACAATAATAGGATTAAGAGTCAAGGGATCACATACACAAGACTTGTGTCTGAATAATACTAACAGATAGAATAAAAAAGGGAGAGAATGAACCAACACAGAAAGCGGGATGCACAGCAGACTCATAGAATGGCGGAAGTCCTAAACAGCACTCTGGCCTCAGAATCAGCCCTTAAGGCATTTGGATCCAGCTGAAAAGCCCATGAGAGTATTTCAGGCATGGAAAGCCAGGACACTCTGTCAAAAAAAAATGACCTAAATGAAGGATCTCCACGAGTGAGATCCCAGTGGAAAGAACAGGTCATCAAAGAAGGAGGTACCTTTCTGTGAAGGGAGGAGAAAACCTCCACTTTGACTATGACCTTGTCTAAATATGATTGGAGCAGTGAACTCCAAAGGCTTCCATAGCCTTGGCAACTCATGACAAGAGCCTCGGATGATTACTGATGCCATAAACAAGAGTGTCTCATTTTGTTAAGTCAACAACAGGAGTCACTGTGCACTTACTCCTCATGTATGATCTCTGTCCTTAATGTGCTGTACATTATGATTTAATGCTATAACTAGTACTGAAACAGTATTTTTCACTTTGTGTTTCTGTGTGGGTGCAAACTGTTGAATCTTTACTCAATATATACTAAACTGATCTTCTGTATATAGAGATATTTGAAAATGAATCTTGATGTGAATGGAAGGGGAGAGGGAGTGGGAAAGGAGAGGATTGTGGGTGGGAGGGAAGTTATGTGGGGGAAGCCATTGTAATCCATATGCTGTGCTTTGGAAATTTATGTTATTAAATAATTGTTAAAAAAAGAAAATAAAATAATTATAAACAATTACTATCTCTTTTTTCCAGGATCTTACAATCTGTTGTGAGTAATTCCTATAATGGGCACAATGAAGTTTTCAAACTTAATGTGCATTATCTATATTTGTTTACAAAACAGATTAAGTAAAATATTGAGAACAAGATCAAGGTAGATGGGAGGGATATATAGAAAGGCCAGCTTAAAGGCTAAATAGCAATACAAAAGGAGTTGGACAGTTTGAGTAGACAGAGAAATATTGTGGAAACATAAAGCTAAGTTCTTTTCAAAGAGGATGGAATTCACAATTAGAACTCATGCTGAATCTTCGCAGGAAGGAAGGATATATATGAATGATTGAAGATATAAAACATAGGTCTTGACAGCTAATTTAATATGAAGTGGGCACATTAAGGAGTAGCAGTGTGAACTAAAAAATTACTATTAATGTGATAACCAGTATTATACACACTTTAGGGGAAATCTTAGGAGTTAGATAGAAATTTGTTAAAATATCTGTTGTAAGAACTACTTTGGCTAAAGGAAGATTGTAAACAATACTTCTATACTGTAGTTTATTCTCAATATTGAGTGTTAGGAATAAATACTTGGAAAAAAGTGACAGAAGAGTTTCATTTAAACAATATCAGAGAAGCAGAACAGAGGCAGCACTGAGGATGTAGAATAACCATGAAGTTACATATCAAATTAAGGATTGAGTACCAAACTTATTTACAGACATTCTGGCATATGTTTTTGAGGGAGAGCCCTAAAGATGATAGTATATGGATGAAGTATCTATACATCATACTTGAGAGAATAGCTCTTGATTCAGGCTACCCAAGTTTGAGTTCTTCAGTAGCTCTCATTAATTATGCTGCCTTAAGATAATTACTTATACTTCCCATTTGATTTTGTTTTTCTTTAATGTGGATAAAAGATTAATTTCACTGGTGTGCTTTGATGATTAAAGGGATAACTCATGTAAATTTTGAAAATTGTATTATTATTATTATGTGAGAGTATCACTAGGGCCACATTTAAAATTGGAATGACACTATTTAGTTGTGAGACAATGAAGACATTCACATGAAAATCTGTTGAGTTTTTCTATGTAGGAATGACACATTTTGACCCATAAATTAAAACTTTTTGTTTTCATTCAATAAGATGTTTTTTTGATTAAGGGTTTTGGTAACCTTAACCAAATGTGATGAGTGCCGAAAGTCATCAAAATCTTTGATTTGTATTTAGAAAATTCAAAACATTTCAACCAATTTTTTTTTACTAATATCTTCAAACTTTGAAAGAAGGGCATATTGTACCTCGACTTACTTCAGAACAGGATTTTATGAACTACAGATTTAATTTAGCACAAATTATGAGATTTAAATTGATCATTACAATGAATGTATTTATTTAGTTATAGGGATTATCCAGATTATGTGGGTGCAGTGTTTCCTGGAAAGATATGTGCTCCTCATTATTCTGCAGGAATTGCAGTGGTATGTAATCACTTAATCTTTTTTAATTTTGTTTTAAAAAATTTACACATTTAAAATTTGTCATCAAAATACTGTATATTTTATACAGTTTACATTTGTGTTTATATTTAGAAATTGTATTTGTTGTTTTCCATTACTGGTAAAATTTTGGAGTGTGTAGGAGGAAATTATTTTATAGAAATATTAGATGCAATTAACTGTAATTTTAAGTTAAAGTGGAAATAAAAATACCATAAACAAATACACATACATTCCTGCATACGTAGAACAGTACATCATGGAAAGTTATCTGTTAAGAAAATTTTTATAACACCAGATTTTTTCTTTCAAGCAAAATTGGGAAAATATTCTTACAGACAAAATAGCTTCCAGTTGAAAGGTGATGTGGCTCTATGAGCCATTCTCCATATATACTAATGCTTTTAAAAACAAGTTTAAATAGTATATGTTTTAAATTGCAAAGTAATTGATGTTAATTATGTCAGATTTGTTAAGTGCATAAAGGAACAGATAAGAAATTATTGTAATCTGACGTACTGTTGCCTCAGTGGAAAACATCACTGGTAACATTTTGTGAGTATATCGAAAAGTTTGTTGAAAGGTGTAATTAAAGGACTTTTTTTGGTGAAAACGATATGAGATCTGTGCATAATTATTTTCATAATTTGTTTTCCATGAACCTTTTGAAGACCTCTTTTGTGAATAATTTCACATTATTTTTGCCCCAAAATAATCTTATCCTTTAATTTCATTTCCACTAACTTTTTGAAATATTTCATATCTTCTACTTTGTGTGCTTTTATCTGTTATTGAGGTTCACTCTCTCCTTATATGAATTATTTTTCTACAAAATGGGATTTTGCAGCACATAGTTTTCTCTTTCTTTCTTTCTTTCTTTCTTTCTTTCTTTCTTTCTTTCTTTCTTTTTTTTTTTTTTTTGAAAGGGTTTATTGGGGAAACCCAGCAGGCTGGAGGGAAGGGGCAAAGAGGGAGAAGGAGAGTAAGAGAGAAAGAGGAGAGAGGAGAGGAGAGAGGGGAGTGAGAGAGGAGAGAGGGCTAGAGAGAGTGAGCAGGAGAGAATAGAGAAGCCAAGAGAGCCACGTGTTCAGGAACAGGTCCTTTTAAAACTTTGCTGGAGGGCGGGCAGGGAAGCAGGAGCAGCGAATCCCATTAGGATGGGGGTGGAGCTTGACACCAGTGGTTGGGCCATGTGGCCACCTGGCTTCCAGCAATGGCAGCAGGGGCTAGGGCATAGGATGTAAATCAGGGTGTAGATCATGCCATAGATAAAACTGCGCCAGTTTCCTAACATTCCCCCCTTTTGTTTTTTATAAAGCAGGAGTTGTATGGGATTACATTAGTCCCAAAAGTCCTGGAGAGGTAGAGGGACGATGATCTGTCTTTAGAGCTACTTCCTGCTGACATGGGGTGATGAGGTACTTTTCTCTGGCATGGGGTGATGTCTCAAGCCGCTGTCTCCTTGGTGCCGAGTATGTCCCTGTAGCAGCATTTGGTTGACTGCCTGGTTGCTGAAGGCCTTCGTTTGTTCCATTATAACCTCCTGTAAACACTTAAATAGACACTGTAGTATAAAAGTCAGGGTGAGAATAGCAACCAATGATCCTAAGAGTAGCATTAACCAAGTAATAATGAGAGGATTTCATGGAGGAGAGGAAATGAGGGGGGGGGTGTCTCTGGACCCTTGTGAGGACAGTTTGATGGATGTGGCTTAAAGCTGATTCCAGCCAAGACTGGGAGAAAAGGCCACTTAAATTTTGTAGGTAGTGGGGTTTGTCTGTAGAGAAATTCTGAACAACCATACAACATTAAGTGGGGGAGAGGACCATCAGTACACACAGGTTGGAAGTAGAGCCATTTGTGGAGGCGAGGCTATGGTTACAAAGGAATGAGGCTCAAGTGGGTTAGATACAGAGGACAGAGTTGTTATTAGAGAACCTAAGAAAGGTGCTATCTAAGCTACAAATAAGTTTTCTGATTGAGAGGCCAATAGAAACTGACAGAAGGGGCTTGATAATAATCAGGTGGGCTTTAAAGCCTTGTAAATTATGAGGCCCAGACTTATCTTTCTCTTCATAGGCTACATCCTAAGGGAGGTGTGAACCTCCTTGGGGAAGCACCCTGTTGACTTCCATTACCTAGGTGGCCTGGGAGGAGAGCTGGCTAGGTAAAGGCAGGTGGCATCTCTAACAGGAAATTTACAGTTCTGCCTGCAATGTTACTGACCCTACTTGGCCATTTTCTCAGCTGTGGTGGTCACTTTAGAAGCTGGGCTGAGTGAAGGGCTTTTCAGCTTGGAGCCAGTAAGAACTGTGGCTCTGACCTGGTCATCCTTCGATTCCAGGGCAGGTCCATTTCCAGGAATCCAACTCTTGGCTGGCAGAGCTACCAGGGCTCATCACCAGCTGACTTCTGCTGAAACCAGGCTTACAGCACATAGTTTTCTAGTACTTAAATTTTTATTATAAAATTAACATATGCACATACTAAATTTTTAAACTATAGATATGTAAAGTAAGAAATGATAGTAAAGTTCTTTCCTTTTTCTGTTTGTGTAGTCTTGCTTAAGAATTTACATTTAAGTTCTTCCATTGATTTAATTTAGTTATTTAAAATATATGCTCTTATTCAACCCCTATTTTGACTTATAAAACTATCAATAGTACTGGTAATACTATCTATGTTTACTGTTATGTTATTATATATTTATTATTTTAAATTTTGAAATCCATGCAGTTTTGTCATAATCCACATTTTTTGTGATCCTTTTTTGTAACTCTTAACAAATTCTGTTTATAAAAGATTTACCTACTCATTTATTTGAAAGCGTTACAGAGAGAGGGAAAGACAGAGTTAGTCTCCATTTACTGAGTCAGTCTCCGGATGGTTGCCATGGCCAGAGTGGGGCCAAGCCAAAGCCAGAAGTCTGTAACTCCATCTGTCTCCCCCATGAGTGGCAGGGTTCCACTATTTCAGCCATCTTCTGTTGCATTCCCAGTTGCATTAAGCAGGGAACTGGATGGGAAGAGAACAGTCAGGACTCAAACAGGTGCTAGTATGGGATGGCAGCATCACAGGTGGTGACTTATCCTGCTGTGCCACAGTGCTGGCCACTTCATAAACTTTTTGAGACCTATTGCATGCATAGATTTGTAGGTATAACCTATTGCATGCATAGGTTTTTGTAGGTATAACATAGTTGTACATGTCTTATATTTATTTTCAAATTTTTTAAAATTTATAATTTTTTCTATAGGACTTTTGTACTTTGTCTATGGGTTAATGTAATTACAATAGTATTCTTTATATAAGTTACTGGGAGATGAAAGAGGAAAAGGAGATAAATAAAAAATATTGGTATAAGCCCCACTTCCAGCTCTGGTTATAGTCTTAACTGCTTCATTTGTCCACCCACATTCTTTGCTCCTCATTCTTGCATCTTATATTGGTGCAGTTATTTGCTTATTGATCTTTCCTTCGTTCCTGCAGCATATGAGTCCTTGGTACTCTTGTGTTTGTTGGGGTGCCATGGTTTTCTATTGACCAACATATTATCCTTATCTCCACTCTGTCACAACTAATTTTCTTCCTTTTTTTAAGTATTTATTTATTTATTTGAAAGTCAGAGTTACACAAAGAAAGAAGGAAATGCAGAGAGAGAGAGACAGAGAGAGAGAGAGAGAGAGAGAGAGAGAGAGGTCTTCCATCTGCTGGTTCACTCCCCAGCTGGCCCCAATGGCCAAAGCAGCGCCAATCTGAAGCCAGGAGCCAAAAATTCTTCCCGGTCACCCACGCAGGTGCAGGGGCCCAAAGACTTGGGCCATCTTCTACTGCTTTCCCAGGCCACAGCAGGGAGCTGGATCAGAAGTGGAGCAGCCAGGACTCAAATTGGTGTCCTTATGGGAATCTGGCATTGCATATGGTAGCTTTACCAGCTACGCCACAGCACTGGCCCCAACTAATTTCCTTCTAGCTCAATATCTTATCCTGTGCCATGACCCCAATCTCTGCCTATCTGTCCTTTAGCATTAAGAGCCTAAAAATGGCCTTAGGAACCTGTGACATTCTAATTTAATTGCACTATAAATATATTCCGTGTGAAAGCATTCTTGCCATATTCCTTTTTTTTAAACTTTTATTTAATAAATATAAATTTCCAAAGTACAGCTTTTGGATTACAGTGGCTTTTTCCCCCATAAGTACCCTCCCACCTGCAACCCTCCCATCTCCCGCTCCCTCTCCCATTCCATGCACATCAAATTTCATTATCAATTATCTTTATACATAGAAGATCAATTTAGTATATACTAAGGAAAGATTTCAACAGTTTGCACCCACACAGAAACACAAAGTGTAAAGTACTGTTTGAGTACTAGTTATACCATTAAGTCACATAGTACAATACATTAAGGCCAGAGATCCTACATGGGGAGTAAGTGCACAGTGACTCCTGTTGTTGACTTAACACACTGACACTCTTGTTTATGGTTGCAGTAATCACCCTAGGCTCTTGTCATGAGTTCCCAAGGCTATGGAAGCTTTTTGAGTTTGCCAACTCTGATCTTAATTAGACAAGGCCATAGTCAAAGTGGAAGTTCTCTCCTCCCTTCAGAGAAAGGTACCTCCTTCTTTGATGGCCCGTTCTTTCCACTGGGATCTTACTCACAGAGATCTTTCATTTAGGTGTTTTTTTTTTCCCAGAGTGTCTTGGCTTTACATGCCTAAAATACTTTCATGTGTTCTTTAGCTAGATCCAGATGCCTTAAGGGCTGATTCTGAGGCCAGAGGACATCTGCCATTCTATGAGTCTGCTGTGTATCCTGCTTCCCATGTTGGATCATTCTCTCCTTTTTAATACTTTCATTTAGTATTAGGAGACACTAGTCTTGTTTATGTGATCCCTTTGACTCTTAGACTTATCATTATGATCATTTGTGAACTGAAACTGATCACTTGGACAAGTGAGATGGCATTGGTACATGCCACCTTGATGGGATTGAATTGGAATCCCCTGGCACGTTTCTAACTCTACCGTTTGGGGCAAGTCCGATTGAGCATGTCCCATATTGTACATCTCTTCCCTGTCTTATTCCCACTCTTATATTTAACAGGGATCACTTTTCAGTTAAATTTAAACACATAAGAATAATTACCTGTTAATTAAAGAGTTCAACAATTGTATTAAGTAGATCAAAAAATACTAAAAGGGATAAAGTATTAAGTTGTTCCTTGACAGTCAGGACAAGGGCTGATCAAGTCACTGTTTCTCGTAGTGTCCATTTCACTTCAACAGGTTTCCTTTTTGGTGCTAGGTTACTTGTCACTGATCAGGGAGAACATATGATATTTGTTCCTCTGGGACTGGCTCATTTCACTCAGCATGATGTTTTCCAGATTCCTCCATTTTGTTGCAAATGACCGGATTTCATTGTTTTTTTGCTGTTGTGTAATATTCTATAGAGTACATATCCTATAATTTCTTTATCCAGGCTTCTGTTGATGGGCATTAAGGTCCAGGTCTTACCTCTTGTGAATTGAGCTTCAATAACCTTTAAGGTGCAGACAGCTTTTTTATTTGCCAATTTAATTTCCTTTGGGTAAATTCCAAGGAGTGGGATGACTGGGTTGTATGGTAGTGTTATATTCAAGTTTCTGATGAATCTTCAAAATGACTTCCATAGTGGCTTTACCAGTTTTCATTCCCACCAACAGTGGGTTAGTGTCCCCTTTTCCCCACCTCTTCGCCAGCATCTGTTGTTGGTAGATTTCTGTATGTGAGCCATTCTAACCGGGGTGAGGTGAAACCTCATTGTGGTTTTGATTTGCATTTCCCTGATTGCTAGTGATCTTTAACATTTTTTCATGTGCCTGTTGGCCATTTGGATTTCCTCTTTTGAAAAATGTCTATTGAGGTCCTTGGCCCATCTCTTAAGTGGGTTGTTGGTTTTGATGTTGTGGAGTTTCTTGATCTCTTTGTAGATTCTGGTTATTAATCCTTTATCAGTTGCATAGTTTGCAAATATTTTTTCCCATTCTTTCGGTTACTTCTTCACTCTCCTTACTGATTCTTTTGCCGTACTTAAACTTCTCAATTTGATGAAATCCTGATTGTGAATTCTGGCTTTGACTGCCTGTGCTTCTGGAGTCTTTTCCAAGAAGTCTCTGCCTGTGCCTATATCTTGCAGGGTTTCTCCAATGTTCTCCATAATTTGATGGTGTCAGGTCATAGATTTAGATCTTTAATCCATGATGAGTGTATTTTTGTATAAGGTGTAAGGTAGGGGTCTTGCTACTATTTTGTTGAGGATTTTTGCACCTATGTTCATCAGGGATATTAGTCTGTCTTTTTTGTTGTTTCTTTTTCTGGTTTTGGAATGAAGGTGATGCTGGCCTCATAGAAGGAGTTTGGGAGGATTTCCTCCCTTTTAATTGTGTAGAATAGCTTGAGAAGAATTAGAATTTGTTCTCTGAAAGTCTGGTAGAATTCAGTAGTGAAGCTGATCCTGGACTTTTCTTTTTTGGAAGGGTCTTCATTTCTGACAAATCTCTGTGTTGGTTATTGGTCTTTTGAGGTCTTCTTTGCCTTTGTGATTCAGTTTTAGTAGATTGTGTATGTCTAAGAATCTATCCATTTCTTCTAGATTTTCTGTTTTGTTGGCATATAGCAATTGTAGCAATTCCTGATGATTAATTTTATTTCTGTGGTATCTGTAATTACATCTCCTTTCCATCTCTGATCTTATTAGTTTGAATCTTCTGTTATTTAGTTGGGCCAGTGGTATATTAATTTTGGTTTTTTTTTTTGAAAAACCATCTCTTCATTTCACTGATCTTTTATACTTTTTTGTTTCAATTTTGTTTATTCTCTTATTTTAATTATTTCTTTTCTCCTACTAATTTTATTTTTGGGAATATACTTTTTCTGCTTTCTCCTGTCATTTTCCTGTCATCCAAAGCAGTAAGTCTTCACCCTATTCAACCATCTTGAAATCTATATCTGCAAATTGCTTCTTTATAAATGTTTTTAATGAATTGAAAAGCAACATAGTATAAATGTTTTTGTTGTATTAAAAAGGATCCAAATTTTTTAAAGAATGAATTTTTAGATACAATTCTGCAATGAAAAGGAAACTATATTTTGATATAAGAATGTTTGTCAAACAGATTTTAAAAATTTTAAAATCAGAAAGTGTTTAAATTATTTCTAATTTTCTTTTTTTTAAAATTTGACAGGCAGAGTTAGACAGAGAGAGAGAGGCAGAGAGAAAGGTCTTCCTTCTGTTGGCTCACCCCCGAAATGGCCACTATGGCCAGCATGCTGCACCAATCTGAAGCCAGGAGCCAGGTGCTTCTCCTGGTCTCCCATGTGGGTGCAGGGCCCAAGCACTTGGGCCATCCTCCACTGCACTCCCGGGCCACAGCAGAGAGCTGGACTGGAAGAGGAGCAGCCGTGATTAGAACCCGGTTCTCATATCGGATGCCGGCGCTGCAGGATTAACCAAGTGAGCCACAATGCCGGCCAAAATTATTTCTAATTTTCAAGAAAAAAAATCAAACTGTTACATCCCAGTAATAAAGTGTGTTCCTGTATGCACATCCTGCATACTCTGAAAATGTTAACATTTCTAAAGTTTGTGAGACAATAGATTTAAATAGTTAGTGAATGTTTTTCCCATTAATTATACTATCAAACACATTTATCGTTTTATCTGACTATGCATTGACATGTTTTCTCCCTGAAAAATGGATTTATATCAACACTGCAACTAATAATAAAAATGTATGGATATTTAACTACCTGAGTGACCTCAATCATACATAAAACATGATTTATTGAATAAAATCCAAAACATTAGAATGACATATCATGTGTAGATTTACAATTATATGTTAAATTAGGATAAAACTAAAAGAGCACATCACATAGATGGCCATTTCAGATTATCAGTTTCAATATTTTCTATCATAAACACCAAAATCTTGATCACTAATAAGAAATTTCTTGAAATATAAAAATGTAACAGATAATTAAAATATTTACTTTATAATACAAACTGTCTATACAGTTCACCATTTCTAAACAGTCTATCTGATTGGGAACTGTAGCACTTTCTTTTAACTAAAACCCTGAGTTGGAAGTTTATTAAAGCAATAAAAGTACAACCACGATCATCCTGTTGAGATGATCATATTTTTGCCCTTCCTTCTGTTGATGTAATATGTACATTGATTGGCTAATGTTGAGATGTTGAGCCATCCTTTCATCCCTGGGATAAATCCCACTTGATTTTTTTTGATGTATCAATTTTCTAGCACTTTGTTGAGCGTTTTTTTTTTTTTTTTTTTTTATGTTCACTAGGGAGACTGGTCTAAAGTTTTTCTGTTTTGTTTTTTGTTTTTTGTTTTTTGTTTTTTTTTTTTTTGGTCATGTCTTTGGTATCAGAGTAATGTTGGCCTTAAAGAAAGAATTTGAAAGAATTCCCTTCCTTTCTGCCGGCACCACGGCTTAATAGGCTAATCCTCCGCCTGCGGCACTGGCACCAGAGGTTCTAGTCCTGGTCAGGGCACCAGATTCTGTCCTGGTTGCTCGTCTTCCAGTCCAGCTCTCTGCTGTGGCCCGGGAGTGCAGTGGAGAATGGCCCAAGTGCTTGGGCCCTACACCCACATGGGAGACCAGGAGAAGCACCTGGCTCCGGGCTTCTTATCAGCGCAGTGTATTGGCCATTGGGGGCGGTGAACCAATGGAAAAAGGAAAACCTTTCTCTCTGTGTCTCTCTTTCACTTTCCACTCTGCCTGTCAAAAAAAAAAAAAAAGAATTCCCTTCCTTTCAATTTTTAATGGGATAGTTGAGAATAATTGGTGTTATTCTTTCTTAAAAGCTTGGTAGAATTCAGACATGAATCAATATGATCCTGAGATACTCTTTGTTGGGAATTTTTTTAAATTACTGATTCATTCTTATAACTTGTTATTGATGTATTCAGGTTTAAAAATATCTTCTTAGTTCAATTCTGGTAAATTTTTGGAACCTAAATATTTATCCATTTATTCTAGGTTTCCTAGTTTTGTGGATTGTAGTGGATCATAGTAGTTAATAATGATCATTTGTATTTCTATGGTATCAGGTATAAAAACATCTGTTGTTCATTGCTGATTTTATTTATTTGAAGCTTCTCTGTTTTCTTTGATTAGCTAAAGGTTTATATCATGGAAGATAAAACAAGTATATATATATATATATTCTCATAAGATAATTTGGTAAAGTTACAGGCTATATAATTAATACTCAGAAATCAATAGCTTTTTTATATACAGACAGTGTCATGGTTGAAAAAGTATTTGTAGGATCACTCTCTTTCACAATAGCTACAAAAATTTTAAAACCTTGGAAGACATTTAACCACGGAAGTGAAAGATCTCTATGATGGAAATTACAAAACATTTAAGAAAGAAATAGAAGAAAACACAAAAAATGGAAGATGTTTTCCATTATCATGGATTGGAAGAATTAATATCATCGAGCATCCATACTACTGAAAGAAATTTTCAGATTCAATGACATTTTTCTCAGACCTAGAAATAATGTTGCTAAAATTCAAATGGAAACACAGGAAACGCCTATAGCTAAAGCAATCTTAAACAACGAAAACAAAGCCAGAGGCATCACAATACCAGAATGAAGACATACTACAGGGCAGTTATAATAAAACAGCTTGGTACTGGCACAGAAAAAGACATGTAGATCAGTGGAACAAAATAGTAATTCCCAAAATCAATCCACACATCTACAACCAAGTAATATTTGACAAAGGAACTAAAATCCATCCTTGGAGAAAGAATAGTCTCTTCAACAAATAGTGCAAGGAAAATTGGATCTACTTTTGCCGAAGTATGAAACAAGACCCCTAACTTCCACCTTCTACAGAAATAAACTCAAAATGGATCAAAGATCTAAATGTACAACCTGATTCCATCAAATAACTAGAGGAATATATTAGGGATTTCTGCAAGACATTTGCATAGGCAGAGACCTCAGAAGCACAGGCAAGCAAAACCCAAGTAGACATGAGGGATTATGTAAAGCTGAGCAGGTTCTGTTCTGCAAAGGAAACACTCAGCAAAAGGATGAGGCAACCACATCAGAAAGAGAGGCAATATTTGCAAACTCTGCAACTGATGAAGGATTAATAATCAGAATCTGTTAAGAGCTCGACAAACTCAACAACAACAAAACAGTCCAGTTAAGAAATGGGGTATAGATATCAATAGGCCTTTTTCAAAGGCTGAAATACAAATAGCCAGATAACAAATAAAAAAATGCTCAGAATCACTAGCCATCAGGGAAAAGGAAATCAAAACACAATGAGGTTTCACCTCAACCCAATTAGATTGGATCTCACACAGAAATCAACAAATAATAAATTCTGGTGAAGATGTGGTAAAAAGTACTCTATCCACTCTTGGTGGGAATGCACTCTGGTGCAGCCATTGTGGAAGACAGTATGGACATACCTCAGAAAGCTGAAAATAGATCTGCTGTATGACCCAACAATCCCACTTTTTGGGAATTTATCTGAAGGAAGAGAAATGAGTATATGAGAGTTATTTGTACCCCCACGTTTATTGCAGCTCAATTCACAATAGATAAGATATAGAATCAACATAGATATTCATCAGTTGATGACTGGATATAGAAATTGTGATTATATATATATGTATATTAATTATGGAATACTACTCAGCCATAAGAAAATGAAATCTTCTGTTGTGTAATAAAATTGATGCAACTGGAAATCATTATGCTTAGTGAAATAAGCCAGTCGCAAAAAGAAAATACCATATATTTTCCTTGATCTATCTGTTAACAGAGTATCAAAAAATGTAATGTAAGAGTGAAATTTACATTTTGAGATTTGTTGATTGTTTATAGCTCTTGTATCTACCTTTAAGGAACAGTGTTTTCTTTCTTCTTA
Organism: Oryctolagus cuniculus; assembly: GCF_051225735.1. NCBI lineage: Eukaryota > Metazoa > Chordata > Mammalia > Lagomorpha > Leporidae > Oryctolagus > Oryctolagus cuniculus. The sequence continues at coordinate 91,533,277 of NC_142868.1, read as the reverse complement.
GTATTTGTTGAATTTTTTACTTCATGTAGGGTTAATTATGAGTATAAAATACACTGAGAGTAGATCATTGTAAAAATTAACTGATGGAATGGGAAAGGGTGGAAGAGGGAGGGTGGGTAGTACTACTGTGCTCCTAAATCTGTTTTATGTGAAATACATGAAATTTGTTCACTTTAAAAATTTTTTAGAAAGATAATAAAATTGGGTGAATAGAAGACTATGATCCATACAGCCAAAAGTCTATGTAGATTTTCCTCATCATATAAAGCCTATTTTATATAGTTATGGTCACGTCCTTACATTTGCTAGCATTCATCTGTTAAATTATAACAAAACTTGGCATTATCTAAATATGTTATAAACATATTTAGATAAAATTATAAGCAATTATGTTTATAATTTAGTAGAAATTTTTTAGAAGAGCTTCAGCTTCTTAAGTGTGCATAAGAGTATTTGTTAAATATTTGTTTAAAAAGCAGTAATGTTCAGAATTAGAGCATTTTTTTGCCACCAGTTAATGAATTCTCCTTCATCTGAATCTTCTTTGCTGTTGTTATAGTATCCCAAGGAGATGACTTTGGAGGCGTTTTCAGTTGTTGTCTCCCAGATGCTGGCACTCAGTCTGGGGATATCATATGATGATCCAAAGAAATGTCACTGCTCAGAAACCATCTGTATAATGAATCCACAAGCTATGTACGTTTCTTTAAAGGACTTATTTTTGGTCATTTTAATTTTGTTTGAAATATTTGAAGTGCAAACATTTCATATTTATCTATAGCATAAACTAATTATAAATAGAACATGTTAACTACAAAACATAAATGTGTAAGTTAAAGTGGTAAGTGCATGATAGATGTGTACCATTAAAGACAATTCAGGAAAACAAATTGAATCTGCAGTCTATATTAGCATAGATATTTTCCTTAATATACACATTTGGTGATTGCACTAAGGATGTTTAGAAATATTTCAGTAACATATGATCTTTATTATCTTTATTTAAATAGAAATTTTGTGGTTTTTTTTAGAATAATTTAATGTTCGGTAAAATATTAAAACCATCCAAAGGACAGAATGTCTAATTGAAGACCAATATCAAATATAAAGTATTTATATGGCTTTGGAGAAACTAGACCTTGTTTAAAAAAATTTTTCAATAGGAATGATCATTCCTATTCTCTTATTTAGAAGATGATATAAGAATAAAATAAAATATGAAAATTATATAGTTCTCTATATATGTGATGGATTAGCTATAGTGATTTATAAATTTACCAATGTCTTCAATCAACATAAGGCATTAGACAAGAACAACAGCCGTTAGAATTCTATGGTTTTACTGTTACTGAATTTGGCCTATGACAGATATTACCTATTCATTGCTAAAAAACTATTAAAAGGCAAAATTGAAAAGGCATTAATTTTTTGAAAACAAGATCTTTTCATAATAATAACTAAACACCACTGAATGTGTTAATTCTCATATTCTATAAATATAACAAACATATACATACTTATACATGTATATGCAGACATACTTGTAGACCTAATGCAGACATTATTGAAATTTGCTCCTCAGAGTTATTATATACACATATATCCATGTATAGATGTGTAAAAATACATACTGTCCATATAGATGCATAACTTGAGAGAATATACATTCACACACATACATGCACACACATGAGGAGACTTACAATTTTCGTAGAAAAAGAAATTACATGATAAGTTTATTTTGGTGCAACATTTAAATTCATGCATATGATAATTTTTTTAGAAAGTTAATGATCAATATATTAACCAACCACTATGCATGGATTTCAAAATGTTTTGTACCAAAATAAGCTTATATTTAAATTCTGTTTTCATGAAATTTTTGAAGGAACTCTCAAAATATATGAGTTAGTACTCTGTATAGTGATATTCTCCACAATTTGAAAATACTGTTTTGAACCCATTGTTTCTTTGGTAACTATTCTCAAATATGCTATGAAAAGATGTTTTGTTTATTTTACCCAGAGTCTAGTATTATTGTTACTAAGGTTAATATTTACGTTAACTTACCATATGCCAGAAACCATTCCAAACACTGTATATTTAAACACTCGTCTGATTGCCACAACATCCCTACAGCACAGACCCTATTATGTCCAGTCTTACAGATGAGATTGAGTTATACATAATTTATAAATAAATAATAAGCGATAATTAATAGTATTTCCATGATTAGAGAGTTAGTTTGTGGTAGAACTGAGTGTTTAATCTATTAATAAATCCTTAGATTTACATTGTACTTTATGATATTTAAGGTCCTTTAATAAATAATCTTACAATTTTCTTGTGATTTGTATAGGACAACATTATATTAATTTTTATGAAAATATAACTATCATATGCTCCTTTTCATCTCCACAGTATATCTCATACATTACTATTTAAGTGAATTCTCAAGCAAATCATGTAAGTTAGGCAATTCTTATTTCTACTGAATGTGTTAAGAAGTCCCTGTAATACAGACAGCTTAAGTGACCTTACATTGTATACATAGTTGGCTACTGGTCAACTAGCTGATGTAAGTAATGTTACTTTTGTATTACAAGTACCTGAGTTTGAAGTCGAACAAGCACCTCTCACCACTCTGTATTTCCCTCAGCTCCCCATCTGTATGTTCACCTCCCTTAATTACCACATTCTACTCTCTACTCCCAGGACTTCTTTAGATTTGATATCTAAATGAGATCATGTAGTATTTTTCTTTCTGTGCATGGCTTATTTCACTTAATATTTTTTAGGTTCATCTGTGTTGTTGCAAATGAGAGGATTTGAATAGTCTTGTGTACAGCAGAAGTTTCTTGATATTCATAGGTTATTAATTCCAGGACTCAAATCTCCATCCCTAGTGCTCTAATACCAGTATTTAGAGGTAGTCACATGCCTTATATAACATGATATAGAATGGGGTTGAGAAATCAAATTCTCAAACTGTGAAATTATAAATTCTCCAAAATCTGAGTTTTTGATAGCTGACATGACACTGCAAGTGGTAAATTACATATTTGATTTCATGCAGCAAAATTCACGTTCACTGGAAACAGTCCATAAAATTACCTTAAAGGGTATGCGTATGATATGTATATGAAACAAATTAAGTTGACATATTCAAGGTATCTCTTTATGTATATTCAAATATCCTAACATCGAAAAAGAATTCTGAAACACTTCTGGTCCTGGTTTTTGGATTAAGAATGCTTTACTTACCCACATCCTCTTGTATACTCTATGTCATATCTAAATTAGTTACAATACCTAACACAATACAAATGTTATGTAAATAGTTTTAACTGTATTTTAAGGTAATAATTGCAAGAAATAATTACAGTACAGATGCACTTTTTAAAATATTTTCTGTCTGTGGTTGGTTAAATCCATGGTTGTGGAATATGCAAATATGGAGGGCCAATGGTATTTATTGCATTTTTCTTTCCTCATTTATCTATTGGTGAACACATAGGTTTATTCTATATCTTGAAAATTGTAAATTTGTGCAGCATGACAATAGTTAATAATATTCTACTGATACGTGAAAGTTGCTAACAGAGAAAATTTTAAAGGTTCTTGATACAAAATGTGGTGAAGTGATGCTGCATTAATCATTGTGATTTAATCATTTAGGAGATCAAAATTATACATAATTAAAAATATTAACTATGCAACATTTATATACAAATGTTATTTACATATATTAAATTCAAAATAAGGGCTGGCGCCGTGGTTCACTTGGTTAATCCTCTGCCTGTGGCACCGGCATCCCATATGGGTGCTGGGTTCTAGTCCCGGTTGCTCCTTTTTCTGTCCAGCTCTCTGCTGTGGTCTGGGATGGCCCAAGTGCTTGGGCCCTGCACCCGCATGGGAGACCAGGAAGAAGCACCTGGCTCCTGGCTTCAGATTGGCACAGCGGCAGCCATAGCGGCCATTTGGGGAGTGAACCAACGAAAGGAAGACCTCTCTCTCTGTCTCTCTCTCACTGTCTATAACTCTACCTGTCAAATAAATAAAAGAAAATTAAAAAAAATTTTTAAAAATTCAAAATCATTATCTCAATACTCATTCTGCCAATTTACGAATTGACTTTTGAGGTTTGTTGTAAGGGTTCAATAATCATATATAAAATATAATAGGTGCTGAATTTGTGTCAGTTTTCTCCTTATAGATTTCTGCTACATATCAAAACTTACACTGTCAGTGAAAATATTTTATGCACTTATCTTTATTAATAGTAATGGGTATAATTATATAAATATTAAGTTCTTCTGAGATCTTTGAGGAAGTTTAGAGCTAAACTCAATATAATTTGTCTAATAAAAGCTTATTGCCTATTAAGTATTAATTTTTATTTGGAGCACTGTATATTAAAGTCCTTTTCCTGTATTTAAATTAGGTAATTTGGGTTTTTACTATTGAGTTGTATTTTACTTTTAAAAAATAAAGACATGTATTCCATTAAATCAAATCATATTACTGCCTCAAGAATGAATTTGGCCTCTAAGCACTTGCTATTAACATTTCTTATCACTTGTTAAATTTCAGCATTTTGAAATTAATGTATGTAATATGGAATTATATTTTCAGAAGTACAATGCCAATGACATTTTATTAATTAATCTTTAGGACATCCAGTGGTGCAAAGACTTTTAGCAATTGCAGTTTGAGTGACTTTGAAAGTTTCATTTCAAATCAGCATGCCAGCTGTCTTCAGAATAAACCACAAATGCAGAGTCAAAGGAGAGCAGTCTGTGGCAATGGCAGAGTAGAGACCGGTGAAGTCTGTGACTGTGGTTCTGAGGAAGTAAGTCTTATAATTAGGAAAATTCATTAATAAATTTTTATTAGTTCATCTCTTTCATAAATGTACGGCACATGTTTGAAATGTACTTCCAAAATTATTAATGGTAGGACAATAAGAAAGTCTAGAAAAAGGTTTTATATTCTAGATTAAATGTGTAAGAATCAATTTCTTCTAAATCTTAGGACATTTATATGTATTTATTAAAGATTATTGTGTCAGCAGCCCATCACATTCCCATTAAGGAATTTCTTCATTGAGGATTCAGTAGCATGTTGAAGGAATCTGTGGTAATATTGCAATCTGAACATTAGGTGATTTTATCATTTACTTGCTGGGGAATCCCTGATACTACAATTAAATGCCAAAAGTCTAGGGTTTAATTCTTAATAGATAATTCAGTACTTGCAGCAGTGTAGCCAATATGGTTGATTTACTTGATTAAAATTGATAGAAAGTATATTGTTTGTCACATGCATGGAACTGGATGACTTGTATTCACATCACATTGCTTTAATTGTGGTCTTTAGCCATTGGCAGGATGAAGCCTCCCTATTCTTACAATAATTTAAAATGTAGCTATTTAATTTGTCAGCTTTTGAGAATAGTTTTAAATTAACAAAACAAAAATTGTGAAGAGATCTCATATGCTCCACACTCAGATTCCCCTATTGTCAACATATTAGTGCGATCTTTCTGTCACAATTATTGAATCACACACAATGTCCCGTTTTCAAAATGTCAAGCCCCCTCTATCCCTCTGCCCCTCCTTGACTCTAGTAATCAACATTCAGCGTTCAGATTCACATGTGGGGGAGAACATATAATATTTGTCTTTTTTGCATCTGATTTATTTCACTTAACCTGACGTTCTCCAGTTCCATCCATTTTGCTACAAAAGATAGGATTTCATTTGTTTTAAAGACTGACTAGTATTCCATTGTGTGTATGTGTTTGTGTGTACATTTTCTTTATTTGTTCACCTGATAATGAACACCTTAGTTGATTCCATATCTTAGGTATAGTGAGCAATTTTGCAGTGCGTACACAGTGGAGCAGGTATCTCCTTGATACAATGATTTCATGTGTTTTGGATATATACCCAGATGTGCAGTTGCTGGGTCATTTGGCAATCTATTTCCAGTTTTTAGAGAAATCTCTGTAGTGTTTTCTGTTGAGATCTTCTTGTGATCAATGTGGCTCCCAGCTGGTAAGAATCAGGCTTTTTCCTCCATGCTTGAAAGAATTCAAGGTGGAACAATAAATCTATACAGGAATGCATGATTTATTCAAAGGTAAAGGGTAGTGTACACTCAAGACTTAAGTGATGGTAAGCTCAAGTTGTGGGGGGGAGAGGGAGAAGAGAGAGAGAGAGAGAGAGAGAGAGAGAGAGAAAATGAATAAAAAGCCAAACTACAAACAGTGGACCCATGAACAATATTTGGGCCATCCTTTCATACTACTGGGAGGCAGTATGATTGTGTCTGGAGTAGGGCCTAATTGAATATTCAAAAGTGGGTGGAATTTGGGGTGGGGCTTGACTACTGTCCATTTCCATGCCCTTTTTTGGAAACATTGGTAATGTCATGGTGTCAGGTGCATAATGGTAGTGGGAATGCCCACCATTTTAATTTGATAGTAATAGTAACATTTTAATAACTTAAAGTCATCATGGGAACACATCTTTCAGCTATATTGGATATTTATAGCTGACATTAATTCTGTATTTGCAACATTGTAGGGCATAGGGTTTCCACTGCATAGAAAAGGAGGGAGGACTTGGTGCTTCACAGTTTGGGTGATAAACATAAAGAGAGTTATGTAGTGCACAGAACAGGGATTTGGATGATGCAGTTAGAGCTGCCATATGGGACTGGCAGAAGTGTCATATGTGGGCTAGTTCTGGCTGCTGCACGGGCTGTCTAGAACTTTCCTGTGCTAGGTCAGCTGTGGTTGGTGTTACATAGGGGATGTGCCACCAGGTGGTAATCCAATTGGTAATACTGCCTACCTGCTCCTATCATTTTTCCTATCAGACAGTTTTGCCCCGTAATCTTAATGGGAGTTTCAGGGAAGAAGGTCTCCCTTCTGTAACTTCTTCCTGCTGTATCAGGACATCCTTCCTTCCGAGCCAGGGACTGAAAATCCTCTGCTGACTGACCTAAAGATGTTTGTGGAGGTCAAGGTCTGCCACCAGTCATTGGCATTGGCTGGAATCCATGCATGACCAATGTTTTGGCATGGGACTGTTGAATTCTAAAAGAAATAAATTTGACAATTATGAAGAACACAGTTTGACAAAGAACGTGGCTAAGAATCATGTCAGAGAAGGAAGAATGCTTACTCCCAGATGGGCTTCTATTACTAAAATCATAAAACCACTTGGCTTGTTTAGAAAGCCTTTTGTATCTCTTGCTCAGAGCCCACTCATAGCAGGTTTCATTAGTCACTGCACATATCCTCCCTTGTCCTACAGTAGATATTCTACATTGTCCATGACCACATCAGTTTGGGAATCCACAGAATCATGTAGTTGTCATAGGGCCTGGATATTGGTTTCTGCTAAGTTACCCAAAGCAACAGCTGAGTTCCTTAAAGAAACTTTCTGGGATGTAGTAAGATTTCCTCCTCTTATGGTGGAAGAGCTTACCAGTGTCTTTTTTTTGCCAATAGCAATTTCTCAAGAAAACAGGAGATGGAGGAAAAGCATGCCAGCTGCCAAGTGCACTAGCCTTAATGTGTCTGTCTAGGGAAGAATTTATGGAAAACAATATAAGTAAACATTTTACTTATATTGTAGCTTTTTGAAGATAAACTGGAGTAGGCCCAAAAGAGTAGACAGAATTATCCTTTGGGTAGTGCCTGTGAAGATTCAAGTGGTAGAGGTTTAAATCTTGATAGATGAATCCAAGTAGAAATTTCCTGAGGATTCGGTGTTGTGGCATAATGGGAAAAGTCACCATCTGTGATACTCGCATCCCATATGGGCTCTGGTTCATGTCCTGGCTGCTCCACTCTGATTCAGCTCCCTGCTATTGGCCTAGGAAAGGCAGAAGAGGATGGCCCAAAGCTTTGAGCTCCTGCCACTCAAGTGAGAGACCTGGATGAAGCTCCTGGATTCTGGTTTAGGCCTGATCCAGCACTGTCGTTGTAACTATTTGGGGAGTGAAACACTGTATGGAATGGAAGATATTTCTCTCTCCTCCCCCCCTCTCTGTGTGTGTGTGTGTTTATCTGTCTCTGCAACTCTGTCTTTCAAACAAATAAATATTTTTAAAAGAAAGGAATTCCTGATTTTTATCTGAAGCAGTAGTTCTAGAAAGCACATGCTAGAGTCCCTTCTACTTGGTCAATAACTGATTAGAGAAATATCTATCTCTTGAAGTTTTTAACGGATTTGATCTCATGAGGTGACTGGCGATTCATGATTTTTTTGAATCTGGCACAAGAAGAATCTTGTTGTGATATTGTGTCTGAGCCTTTTGTATCTGGTATCAATTGATGTTCTTTAATTGATCTTGAGTGTGGGAATCAAAGAAAATGTCAGAGATGAGGAAGGGCCTTTGATTTAACATTGCAAAAGTTCTAAGTTAGCCTTGGTGCCATCCTCATCCTAAGGAGGGCAATAGGCAATAATTTTATTGAGAGTCCTCTTAAGACTATTGTCGGCCATTTCAACCTTACTTACTATCAACCAACTATCTCCTAATAGTTACTTTGGGGACAAAGTAGGGACCATTATCACTTTGGAATGAGATCTTGGGAACACCAAATATGACATTATTTCTTTTAGCGTGATTTTGAAAACTAATTTTTCTGTTTGGGTTATAAAAGTCTCTATCTGTGGCTGGTGTTGTGGTATAGTTGGTAAAGCCACTGGTTGTGATGCTGGCATCACGTATGGGTGCCTATTCATATCTAGGTTTTACTTCTGATCTAGCTCCCTGCAAATGGCTTGAGAAAAGCAACAAAAGATGGTCCAAGTATTTGGGCTTCTGCTACCCATAAGGGAGACCTGGAAAAAACTTCTGGCTCCTGGCTTTGGTCAGAGGATGACAGAATCTGTTTGCCATCGATAGGCAGATGTTAACTCCATGTGGACCAAACGCTTCATTTGTAAGGGTGACAAAATATGCAATGGGCCACTCATCCTGAAGTGGCAAAAAGGTTTGAGGTTTACAAGACATAGGGACAGGAAGTTAGTCAAAGTAGAATATCCATGTGCAGATGGTGAGAATAAAACAAAAGGAGACCTTGTAGGCACTGAACAGCTTGGGGCATGTCCCAGCCACCCTTTTTTTTCAAAATATTAATTTATTTATTTGAAGGTCAGAATTACAAAGAGGTAAAGACAGAGAGATCTATCCTCTGGTTTAGTCTCAAAATGGCCACAATGGCCAGGATGGTCCAGGCCAAAGCCAGGAGCCAGGAGCTTCATCTGAGTCTTCCACGTAGGTGTAGGGGCCCAAGCACTTGGGCCATCTTCCACTGCTTTCCCAGGTGCATCAGCAGGGTGCTGGATTAGAAGAAGAAAGCTGGGACTCAAAACAGCACTCATATGTGATTCCAAAGCTGTAGAGGGAGGCTTAATTGAGAATGCCACAGCACTGCCCTCCACTTACCTCCGAAGTCTCTCTTTTAAAGCAGCTTCACAAAGACTCAAAATTATCCAATATGCATATGGTGTTAGCTCTTTACTTTTCTACCTTCAATAGTTGCCGGAGGGAGCAGATACAGTTGGGCTAAAAGGAATTAGTCCATCATGGGTCAGAATGGTAGGAGAAAAAGGGAGAAAGAAATCAAGACCCTCAAACACAAGAGAGGTGATAGGTGAAACTCACCAATTGATGTCTCAAAGGACTCCTGCTCCAAACTCTTGGCCGGTGTACCATTTATGTTGTCTTCAACAGGGCCCTGGCTGTATTCTTTCTAGCCTCTTCCCTTCACAAATGAATCAATTCAAGGTGGAGCATAAGGGTGTACAGAAAGTAGGGTTTATTCAAAGGCAAAAGGAAAGTGATCACTGAAGAAATAATTTCAAGCAAGATGAGAGAGAGGGAGTTCAAGAGAGAGAAAGAGAGAGAGAGAGAGAGAGAGAGAGAGAGAGAGAGAGAAAGGTAAAGAAATGAACAAAAGGCCAATACAAAAAGAGACCTCTCAACCAGGTTCAGATCATTCTTTTATACTATTGGGAGACACAGAGGATGATGTCCTTAGTGGACTTAATTGAATACTCAAAATGAAGTGGTGTATGAGGGGCAATGATGAATATCATGTTTCCACTCCATATTTTTTGGAAATATTGGAAGCATTCCAGGTAGACAATAGGAGGGCCTCAGTGGTTGCTCTACTATAGTAGCATTATTATGATGCAGAAGTGCTTGAGTGGAGACATTCTGCAACTGTACTGGGTATTTCCAGTTGACAGCAGACATTGGTTCTACATTTTAAACATTGTGGAATTTGTGGTTTTTGTTACATGGAAGATATGGGGCTTGGTTGTGCATGAGAAGTGGCTTTGGGTTGTGCACAAAAGAGGATTTGGATTGTACAGATTGGGCTGTCATGTAGGCCAGGCTGGACTGTCACCTGAGGGCCAGCCATAGCTGCTGCTGGACTAATTACTTTTCGCCCAGCTTGTCCTATCTCTCCCTTGGAGAGCCAGATCTGTCATGTGGTGGTTTGGCCAGGTTGCTGTCACATGGTGGGTCATGCTGCTGGACTGTGCTGCCTTGTAAGATTCTATGGGCTGTCATGCAGCCATTGGTTCACCTGAAGCTGTCACAGGGTGTGTGGTTCACAGTTGCTGTCACACTGCAGGCTGCACATTCCCACAGGTTGACTGGGGCTGTGAAACTTAAGCACCCCCTACTAACACTACCAAATTGTATTGCCAACAACAGTATATGAGTACCCCTTTCTCCACATTCTTACCAATATTTTATACTTTCTATCTTTTTGTTAATAGCCTTTCTAACAAGGATGAGGTGATATTTCATTGTGGTTTTTATTTGCATTTCTTTGATGGCTAGTGATATTGGGCATTTTATTCATATTTTAGCTGCTCTTTGTATTTCTTCTTTTGAGAACTGTCCATGCAGGTTCTTTTCTCATTTTTAACCTGAATTGTTTGATTTGTTTCTTGTTGTTGAGTATTTTGAGTTCTATTTCTTTCTTTTTTTACTTTATAAAATTTATATAAAGGGAACAAACTTCATGGATTTCAAATACATACTTTTAAGAGAACAATGATGCTTCCCACCACGGCCTCCCTTCCTCAGTTCAACCCTACGTCCTTCTTCGTTTCTTTTTATTTTAATTTTCACAGTTATATTTTCAGTTTTCTTTATAATCACAAGCTTAACCCTCCACTAAATAAAGAATTCAGCAAATAGTAAGTAGAGAAACCACTGTTATTCAAGACTATAGACAAGAGCTATAAACAATAATTAAATCTGAAGATGTCATATATATTACTCGTTTTGTACTCTATTTTAGTTACCATAAATCAGGGAAAACATAATATTTGTTTTTTTGGGAACTGGCTTCTTTCACTAAGCATAATGGTCTCCAGTTGTATTCATTTTGTTGTGAAAGACAGGATTTCATTTTTTTATGGTTGAGTAGCATTCCATTATGTTTATATACCCCAATTGCTTTATCTAGTCATCAGTTGATGGGTACCTAGGTTTATTCCATATCTTAGCTAGAGTGAATTGAGCTGCAGTATATATGAGGGTACAGGTAACTCTTTTTTAAAGATTTATTTTATTTATTTGAAAAACAGAGTTACAGAGAGAGGTCTAGAGACAGAGAGAGAGGTCTTCCATCTGATGGTTCACTCCCAGATGGGCACAGCGGCCAGAGCTGCGCTGATCCAAACCCAGGAGCCAGGAGCCAGGAGCTTCTTCCAGGTCTCCTACTGCTATCCCAGGCCATAGCAGAGAGCTGGATCAGAAGAGGAGCAGCCGGGACTAGAACCAGTGCACATATGAGATGCTGGCACTTCAGGTCAGGGCCTTAACCCTCTGCGCCACAGCACTGGCCCCTAGGTAACTCTTTAATATACTCATTTCCTTTGGGTAAATTCCCAAGAATGGACTGGCTGGGTCATATGGTAGATCTACTTACAGATTTCTGAGGACTCCTCTCCACACTATCTTCCTTAAAGGTTGTTCTAGTTTACCTTCCCACCAACAGTATATTAGGGTTCTTTTTCCCCCACATTCTCTATGAGATTTGTTATTTTTGATGGTATTCATTCTAACTAGTGGGAAGTGAAACCTCATTTTGGTTTTTATTCATATTTCCCTGATGGCTAGTGATCCTGAAAATTTTTTCATGTGTTTGGCCATTTGTGTTTCAGCCTTTGAAACATGCCTGTTACTAACCTTAGCCTATTTCTTAACTGCATTGTTTATTTTGTTGTTGAATTTCTTGAGGTCCTTATATATTATGGATATTAATTCCTTCATCAGATATAAAATTTACAATTTTTTTCTCCCATTGTGTCAGTTGCCTTTTCACTTTGTTGAGTGTTCTCTTTGCGGTGCCAAAACTGCTTAGCTTGATGTAATCCCGTTTGTCTATTTTTGTGTTTATTGCCTGTGTTTCTGGGGTCTTATCCAAGAAAATTTTGTCTATACCAATGTCTTGCAATGTTTCTCCCTAGTAATTTGATGTTTTCAAGTCTTAGATTTCTGATCTGTTGTGTTGATTTTTTATAGGGTATAAGGTTTCATACTTCTGAAATTTTCCCAACACAATTTTTTGAACAAATTCCGCTTTTTTCAGGGAGCGATATGAGATCATTTGAAAAGTTTGGTTGGTTCTAGATGCGTGGATTAATTTCTGGAGTCTCTATGATATTCCGTTGGTCTACATGCCTGATTTTTGTGCCAGTACCAAGCTGTTTTGATTATAACTGCACTGTAGTATGTCTTGAAATCTGGTATTGTGATTCCTCCTTGTTTTCTTTGAATAAGATTGGTTTAACTATTCATGGTCTTTTGTGTTTTCATATGAAATTTAGCATCGTTTTTTATAGATCTGGGAAGAATTTCATTGGTATTTTGATTGGGATTGCTTTGAATCTGTGAACTGCTTTTGTGGACATTTTGATGATATTGACTTTCAATCCTTGAATGTGGAGGGTTTTCCCATTTTTTAGTGTCTTCTATTTCTTTCCTTAACATTTTCTGTTTTTCATCATAAGATCTTTGATATCCTTGGTTAAATTCATGTTGCTGTCTCCCCGCCACTGCAGCCAGTGCTGCTGAGAAGATTCGGTGTCCTCTCTCAGCCAGTTGCTGTGCACATGCTTAAAGGCTTCCACAACTGCCACCCAAACCCAATATGGTGCCCTCATATTTCATCCATGCAGCAGGTGCTGTTGTGGGGATATCGGAGTGAGATATACTTGTCCCTTTTACTTTCAGTGGGTCTGTGGATAACCACTAGTAACTGCTAGCCCCTGTTACTGTAGTGAGGTCTCATACATACTCTCCCTCCAGCTATATCACCACGGTTACTGCAGTCTGGTCACACCTCCATCTCCAAGCTGCTGCCTGCTCTGGCTCTCAGCTACTGCTGTTGTGTGTTGTGTCCGTGTTCTTGCTGCACAACCACACTTTCCACACTGGTCCATGGCATTCCTCTTTCTTTTGTAGAATTTCTATGGCGATTTTCTCTCTAATTCTCCCCTGAGAGTGCACTTCCTATACTTTTTTTTTTTTTTACTTTTTTATCTATAGCCAGCACAGTAAGTCATTCCCTGATCCATCTCCTTGGACTCTCTGGGAGGACAAAATTTTTAATGTAAATCTCCAACATTACAATATCATATTTGCTAACTCAGCTGTGATTTCATGCAAATAGAGTGCATTATATGGGAAAAGATTTTTGACAATTCAGAAATATCCAAAAGCACTTTCTAGAAGACATAAGGATTCCCAGATCATGTACACCACTGGTTCCCAATTTTATACAATAATCAGTTCCGTATGTAGTGCCACTAATTCAAACATTCTATCATGAATTCCAGTGAACTAAGATGCCAAAGACATGTTCAGTACCTTCTGTGGCTTAGACATGGTTTGTCTTCCAAAGGTTCAAGAGCTAGAAGCTTGGTCCCAAGAGTAACGGTAGGCCGGTGCCTCGGCTCAATAAGCTAACCCTCCGCCTTGCGGCGCCGGCACACCAGGTTCTAGTCCCGGTAGGGGCACCGGATTCTGTCCCGCTTGCCCCTCTTCCAGGCCAGCTCTCTGCTATGGCCAGGGAGTGCGGTGGAGGATAGCCCAAGTGCTTGGGCCCTGCACCCCATGGGAGACCAGGAGAAGCACCTGGCTTCTGCCATCAGATCAGCGTGGTGCGCAGGCCACAGTTTACTGGCCGTGGCGGCCATTGGAGGGTGAACCAACGGCAAAGGAAGACCTTTCTCTCTCTGTCTCTTTCTCTCTCTCCCTGTCCACTCTGCCTGTCAAAAAAAAAGCAATGGTATTTGTAGATGGTAGGACCTTTAAGAGGTGTCTTTGTCATGACTCTCCTCCTGAAGGGATATACTGGTCCTATAGACTATTTTAAGTCTCAAAAGAGAGAATTATTTTCCTCCAGGGAAGGTTATTATACAAGAGCAAGCATGTTTTTCCCAGTGTCTTGCTTTCTCCCTCCTTACTTGATGTCTTACATGGACTCCTACTGTATCATGCCATTTGACATGTTATTATGCAGTTGAGACCTCATGCCAAATGCCAAAGCTGTGATGCTTGGGCCTTTCCAGTTATAAGAATCATTAGCCATACAAACCTCTTTTCTTTGTGAAGTACCCAGCCTCCATTGTGTTTTTAAAACAACACAAAACAGACGAAGACACTACCTCAATGTACTGTGCAGTAACCATCTTTTATGGGTTTTTCAGATTATCATAAATGTCATTTTCCATGCTTATTAAACTTTAAGTTACATTCTACTACCTGGTATTCATGAAGGATCTATCACCTGTTATATAGCCGGTTTCTTCATCTAACACCATTCTAGCTCCCACTAAATGAGTTGAAACATCCTTATGCCTCATACAAGAATTACATTTAAATTTTTATTGTGTTATATGATGTATAAGTATCATGACTCACTGAATACTCTGAGCTTTTATTTTGTTAGATGATTAATTGATTATAACGGATTTCTTCTCACACAACTCTTCATAATCCAGAAAATCATTTATTTAGCATATTTCTATAGTCTGGAAAATATCTACACATAGAGCCAAACTTCAGGACACTTCCATAAATGTTATTAATCCAAAATTGTTTTGATAGATCACATTATCTTAAAGTTGAAGAAGGATGGAGTGGGCGCATGGTCCAGTGGTTAAGTCACCTCCTGGAATGCCTGCATCCCAATGGGAGTGCCTGGATCAAGTCCTGGTTACTCTGCTTCTGATCCATGTTCCCACTAATGTACACCATGGAAGGTGGCAGGTGTTGGTGCAAGTAGTAAGGTCCTTGCCACCAAAGTAGGATACCTGGATTAAGGTCTGGGCTCCTGGATTTTGCCTGACCTGGATATGGCTATTGCAGGCATCTTTTGTGTGGGGGAGACCAGTAGATGAGAGGCTCTCTCTCTCTAACTGTCATGATCACTCTGTCTCACTCCCTCTCCCATTTCCTTTCTGTCTCCCTCTCCCTCTATCTCTCACACTCCATAATTCAACTATATTGAAAACAAATTTTAAAACTTTTCATTGAAAAAAAGACAATACCAGGTTGGTGTTGCAATTGTTGTTTGTAAATCAGTATGGAACAAAATCCTTTTTAGAGTCTCAAGGAACTCAATTAGCCAAACTTGTGGCTCTCTCTGGAGAAAGGTATCTTAGCCCTGGCACTGCTGACATAGTGCTTTGAAGTAGAGGATATCCTGTGTACTGTTAGGATGTTCAGAAGCATCTGTAGCCATTACCTACTACAAACCAGTATCAACTCCACTCCAGCTGTGAGAACCAAAATGCCTCCAGGTATTTCGTGTATTGAGCAGAGGACATGGATACTGTTAAACATCCTACAATACACAGGACGGTTTCTTACCCTGATATCAGAAATTAATAACTGGCCTAATATATTATTGTTCAAGTTAAGACACTCTTATATACCTGCTGAGTAAGCAGTTAGATTCATTTAGGTGATACACAACTGAATTTGATGATAAATACCTCTAGTAGAATATGTGACTTTACAATTAATGAGACTTTCCAACTTTTAGAGGGTAAATATCACAACAAACCAAATGACTGAAGCCAGTAAAATTACTTTATGTTAAACCAACAATAGAAAATTTCTTTGTTTTCAGGAATGTAAGAGCCAGACTTTACCAAAACAAAAGGAACTTAGATGTGGTATATTTCCACTGTTGTAATTTTTTTTTAAATTACCTAAAGTCAAGGTGCTTGAAATCCCCTCAGTATGTCTTGACAGGAATCCAGAAATTTGGTAGCATACCACAATTTGTTAGGTCTATGGCATAAGATCTTTATTGCCTATGTCTTCTAAATCCTATTTTAGTTTGATCTTGCAAAATACCTCCTTGAGAATTATATCAAATCCTACTCAAAGGCCATTCTAGTTTAAAGACACTAGATGATCTATTCAAATAATTGGAGTTGATTTAGATTGAAATACAGAATCATTGAGGGAAACATTTTGACACCCTTCTTTTATTCCCAAGGTCCTTGGCAGGCTTGCAAAGGAGAATGCTTTCCAGAAAATAAGTGCAAAAAACTGATTGATAGATGCAGACTTTTCACAGCTTACATTCATTGATTCCTGATCAATAGGATTGTAGAGACATTATTTTGAAATAAAGATACTTTGGATGTCATACTTGGCTCCTCAAAGAGTATTACATTATCTGAGGTGAACACTGTTGCCCCTACATCCTGTAGTTCTCACAAAGTGCTTTTAAATATCACAAAACCAAGTGCTGATACTAAAAAAGCAATAAATACATTTGTTGAATAACCCAGTTATTGACAACCATATCTCGCTCTGAATGTTTCTTGTCAGTAATGAGTCCTGGCTTTACTTGTAGGGACATTAGGCCATTAATTTGCACTACTTTTTAATTCTCCTAATTTTACTGATCATGTGTACCTCTCAGTTCAGATACTATTCTATAGCTTCAGTCTATAATTGCAGCTAATGACTCTGATGGAAAAGGAGAGAAAAGGTATAATAGCAACCACCAAAAATTCAGTCTCTCTTCTTCCTTCAATACCTGGCAGTTACACAATCTAGATATATATATAGGGCTCTCCTATGACCTGTTTAAAAAGAGCATAATGGGAGGACTAGTAAAGAAAATTTTCAGATGTGTACAGGAGGATGGATGTGTATTGCAATGAACCGACATGCCTATTTACTGAAAACTATCAAATCAGACCTGACTTGTGAGCCAAAGCCCTTGTTCACCAGCAAGCACTTTGAAGTCTAATCCCTACCAGCCCTCTTTCACTCTAATAAAAATTCTTATTTCCCTTCAATCTGAATTAGACTTCACTGCTACAAATTCTATACAGTATTATGAACAGTTTGATTTCCCTTTTAGATGTCTTCCTTTTGTGAACACAGGTTCCACATATATTCAGAGATTTTTTTGTTTCTCAAAATCAGGAAAAATGCTAACTTCTTGTAACACTGATACATACACTAGGCAATACTTTGGTCAACTAACAAATCAAGTTAAATAATAGACCTTGAAATAATCAGAATTTAGAAACTAAGAAAAAATTATGGTCATTACTGCCTCCAATTAATGTTTTACACTGTCTTGTTATACTCTTGCAAAATCCATCATGACAGAGGATATCACTAGAATCACAGTGCTGTCATGGAGTACAAAGGTGTCAGGCACACAGGTTAGGAGCCACTCAATGCAAAATACAGAGAAATCACATTGTTCATCATATATGTTCCCACATTTTACACCAGTTGGTTTTATCTTGGAGGGAGAAGGTATATGAGAAAAGATTATATATCGATGATACTTCAGTTTTCTTTCTCTTTATTCTCTAAGTTGGCACAAAATTTTTCCCCTAAATTGTTAAGAGCAGTAAGATAATTGGATCATCTTAATAACTGCTTAAGCCGGGAGGAGGCAAGATGGTGGAATAGGAAGGGAGCACACTGATAGTCCGGGGAGAGACAGTTTAATAAAAGTGGAGATACTGCAGGTTCAAGGAAGAGTAGGGGAGGAAACAGCAGAAGAAACTCTTCCGGAACACATGATTCACAGTGGACCTGTGTGGAGAGTGTGGGAGCCTACAGTTCGGGACACCAGCGGCAGACTCAACACACCAGCGCTGGAACGCGAGGTGAGCCGAACCTCAATAGCCCAAGACACTGGCAGGCAAGCGGAGAGAGGAGACTAGAGGGAACGACCCCCGGGGGGGGGGGAAGTTCACCAGGCTAACTGGAAGAGAGAGAGAGAGAAAAAAAAAGGTGACTGGTACGGACACATCTTTCTCTCTCTGCTCACCTCTCAAGGGCGAGCAAGAAAAAGAGCAGGTATCATCGTGGATACGTCATAAGCAGAGCGACCTCAGGTCTGCACCAGCCCTGAGCCTAGCAGAAAAACCTGACTCTGGGCGGGGCGAATTAACAGGAGATTAGGACCTAGTAAATTTGTGGTGCTACTGAACTGAGACTGTGAAAAAAGAGACGGTGGGGGAGAGAACTCATGGAATTCACGTGAGTACTCTCCAGAGACTCTACAATTCCGTAACTTTGGCAACCCAGTGGGAGACTGAAGGAGAATTTGAGCCCACTCTGAGGGCAGAACAGATTCCCTGTGTGGTCCTTGGGAAAGAGCTTCTGATCTCTGGCTCCTGTGGGTATATCATTTGCCTGCTAATTACCTCCAACTTTGTTCAGCTGTGCGGAATCACTTCCCTTTTGAATCAAAAAAAGAAAGAGAGAGAGAGATCTACCACGCCTAACCTGGGAGTGTCACCTTTGGCACACCAAACAGAGCTCTCAGGCCACACCCATCTCAAGCCGCTAAGGCTCTATCAAAAACAGACAGTCCACTTAATCTAGAGTCATAGTATAACAAGAAAAAGCACCACAGTGAAGAAACCAAATATCTCCAGTATGCCAAATAAGAAATGCAAAAACCGAGGTAATAAAAACAAGGAAGTCACTATGACGCCCCCAAATGAAATAGGCACCCCAATTCAAGATTATGAAGATGATGAGATAGAAGAAATGCAAGAAGCAGATCTCAAAAAATTCATAAGAACATTAAGAAGTTCTCAAAAACAAATTCTTGAACTACAGAAATCCTTAATGGACAAGATAGAAAATCTCTCTCGTGAAAATGAAATATTAAGGAGGAATCAAAATGAAACGAAACAACTAGTACAACAGGAAACTGTGATAGTGACGAGAAATCATAATGAAGTGAAGAATTCAATAGATCAAATGAAAAACACAATAGAGAGCCTTACAAACAGAATGGGTGAAGCAGAAGAGAGAATATCAGATTTAGAAGACAGAGAACAGGAAAGGATACAGTCAGAGCAAAGAAAAGAAGAGGAAATTAGAAATCTAAAACATATTGTCAGGAATCTACAGGATACTATTAAAAAACCCAACATTCGGGTTCTAGGAGTTCCTGAAGGCATGGAGAGGGAGAAAGGATTGGAAGGCCTTTTTAGTGAGATATTAGCAGAAAATTTCCCAGGCTTGGAGAAGGACAGAGAAATCTTAGTACAGGAAGCTCACAGAACCCCTAATAAACAAGACCAAAAGAGATCCTCACCACGACACGTGGTAATTAAACTCTCCACAGTGAAACATAAAGAAAAGATCCTAAAATGTGCAAGAGAGAAACGTCAGATTACTCTCAGAGGATCTCCAATCAGACTCACAGCTGACTTCTCATCAGAAACCCTACAAGCTAGGAGGGAATGGCGAGATATAGCCCAGGTACTAAGAGAGAAAAACTGCCAGCCCAGAATATTATATCCTGCAAAGCTATCATTTGTGAATGAAGGTGACATAAAGACTTTTCATAGCAAACAGAAATTGAAAGAATTTCTCGCCACTCGTCCAGCCCTGCAAAAGATGCTTAAAGATGTGTTACACACAGAAACACAGAAACACGGTCATCAGTATGAAAGAAGGTAAAGGAAGGAAACCTCACAGCAAAAGATCACAGGGAATTCAAAGCATATATTAGAACTTATCTTTGGCAAATGGCAGGGCAAAGTTACCACTTATCATTAGTCACATTGAACGTGAATGGCCTGAACTGTCCAGTTAAAAGACACCGATTGGCTGATTGGGTTAAGGAACAAAACCCATCTATTTGCTGCTTACAAGAAACACATCTTTCCAACAAAGATCCATACAGACTGAAAGTGAAAGGCTGGAAAAAGATATACCATGTCAACAGAAATGAAAAAAGAGCGGGCGTAGCCATCTTAATATCAGACAACATAAACTTTACCACAAAAACTGTTAAGAGAGACAAAGAGGGACACTATATAATGATTAAGGGATCAATACAACAAGAAGATATAACGATTATCAATGTATATGCACCTAACTACAGGGCACCGGTTTATCTAAAAGATTTGTTAACGGACTTAAAGGGAGATTTAGACCCCAATACAATAGTACAGGGGGACTTCAATACTCCACTCTCAGAAATAGACAGAACAACAGGACAGAAGATCAACAAGGATACAGTAGATTTAAACGACACTATAGCCCAAATGGATCTAACAGATATATACAGAACTTTCAATCCTACAGCTAAAGATTTTACATTCTTATCAGCATTGCATGGAACCTTCTCTAGGATTGACCACATACTAGGCCATAAAGCAAGTCTCAGCAAATTCAAAAGAATTAGAATCATACCATGCAGCTTCTCAGACCTTAGGGGAATGAAGTTGGAAATTAGCAACTCAGGAATCCCTAGAGCATATGCAAACACATGGAGATTGAACAACATGCTCCTGAATGAACACTGGGTCATTCAAGAAATCAAAAGAGAAATCAAAAATTTTCTGGAAGTAAATGAGGATAACAGCACAACATACCAAAACTTATGGGACGCAGCAAAAGCAGTGTTAAGAGGGAAGTTTATATCAATAGGTGCCTACATCAATAAATTGGAAAGGCACCAAATAGATGAGCTTTCAATTCACCACAAGGATCTAGAAAACCTACAGCAAACCAGACCCAAATCTAGTAGGAGAAGAGAAATAATTAAAATCAGAGAAGAAATCAACAGGATTGAATCCAAAAAAAAAAAAAAATTCCAGAAAATCAGCCAAACGAGGAGCTGGTTTTTTGAAAAAATAAACAAAATTGACACCCCATTGGCCCAACTAACTAAAAAAAGAAGAGAAAAGACCCAAATCAATAAAATCAGAGATGAAAAAGGAAACGTAACAACAGACACTACAGAAATAAAAAGAATTCACTGCTGAATTCTACCAGACCTTTAAAGAAGAACTGACTCCAATTCTTCTCAAACTATTCAGAACAATCAAAAAAGAGGGAGTCCTCCCAAATTCTTTCTATGAAGCCAGCATCACCTTAATTCCTAAGCCGGAAAAAGATGCAGCATTGAAAGAGAATTACAGACCAATATCCCTGATGAACATAGATGCAAAAATCCTCAATAAAATTCTGACCAATAGAATGCAACAACACATCAGAAAGATCATCCAACCAGACCAAGTGGGATTTATCCCTGGTATGCAGGGATGGTTTAATGTGCGCAAAACAATCAATGTGATACACCACATTAACAGACTGCAGAAGAAAAACCCTATGATTATCTCAATAGACGCCGAGAAAGCATTTGATAAAATACAACACCCGTTCATGATGAAAACTCTAAGCAAACTAGGTTTGGAAGGAACATTCCTCAATACAATCAAAGCAATCTATGAAAAAACCACAGCCAACATCCTATTGAATGGGGAAAAGCTTGAAACATTTCCACTGAGATCTGGTACCAGGCAGGGATGCCCACTCTCACCACTGCTATTCAATATAATTCTGGAAGTTCTAGCCAGAGCTATTAGGCAAGAAAAAGAAATTAAAGGGATACAAATTAGGAAGGAAGAACTCAAACTATCCCTCTTTGTAGATGATATGACTCTTTATTTAGGGGACCCAAAGAACTCTACTAAGAGACTATTGGAACTCATAGAAGAGTTTGGCAAAGTAGCAGGGTATAAAATCACTGCACAAAAATCGACAGCCTTTGAATACACAGACAATGCCATGGCTGAGGAAGAACTTCTAAGATGAATCCCATTCACAATAGCCACAAAAACAATCAAATACCTTGGAATAAACTTAACCAAGGACGTTCAAGATCTCTACGATGAAAATTACAAAACCTTAAAGAAAGAAATAGAAGAGGATACCAAGAAATGGAAAAATCTTCCATGCTCATGGATTGGAAGAATCAACATCATCAAAATGTCCATTCTCCCAAAAGCAATTTATAGATTCAATGCAATCCCAATCAAGATACCAAAGACATTCTTCTCAGATGTGGATAAAATGGTGCTGAAATTCATATGGAGTCACAGGAGACCTTGAATAGCTAAAGCAATCTTGTACAACAAAAACAAAGCTGAAGGCATCACAAGACCAGATCTCAGGACATACTACAGGGCAGTTGTTATCAAAACAGCATGGTACTGGTACAGAAACAGATGGATAGACCAATGGAACAGAATTGAAACACCAGAAATCAACCCAAACATCTACAGCCAACTTATATTTGATCAAGGATCTAAAAGCAATTCCTGGAGCAAGGACTGTCTATTCAATAAATAGTGCTGGGAAAATTGGATTTCCACGTGCAGAATCATGAAGCAAGACCCCCACATTACCTTACACAAAAATCCACTCAACATGGATTAAAGACTTAAATCTATGACCTGATACCATCAAATTATTAGAGAGCATTGGAAAAACCCTGCAAGATATAGGTAGTGGCAATGACTTCTTGGAAAACATCCCAGAAGCACAGGCAGTCAAAGCCAAAATTAACATTTGGGATTGCATCAAATTTAGAAGTTTCTGTACTGCAAAAGAAACAGTCAGGAAAGTGAAGAGGCAAACGACAGAATGGAAAAATATATTTGCAAACTATGCAACAGATAAAGGATTGATAACCAGAATCTACAAAGAGATCAAGAAACTCCACATCATCAAAACAAACAACCCACTTAAGAGATGGGCCAAGGACCTCAATAGACATTTTTCAAAAGAGGAAATCCAAATGGCCAACAGACACATGGAAAAATGTTCAAGATCACTAGCAATCAGGGAAATGCAAATCAAAACCACAATGAGGTTCCACCTCACCCCGGTTAGAATGGCTCACATTCAGAAATCTACAAACAACAGATGCTGGAGAGGATGTGGGGAAAAAGGGACACTAACCCACTGTTTGTGGGAATGCAATCTGGTAAAGCCACTATGGAAGTCAGTCTGGAGATTCCTCAGAAACCTGAATATAACCCTACCGTTCGACCCAGCCATCCCACTCCTTGCAATTTACCCAAAGGAGTTTAAATTGACAAACAAAAAAGCGGTCTGCACCCTAATGTTTACTGCAGCACAATTCACAATAGCTAAGACCTGGAACCAATCCAAATGCCCAACAACAGTAGACTGGATAAAGAAATTATGGGACATGTACTCTATAGAATACTATACAGCAGTCAAAAACAACGAAACCCAGTCATTTGCAACAAGATGGAGGAATTTGGAAAACATCATGCTGAGTGAATTAAGCCAGTTCCAAAGGGACAAATATCATATGTTCTCCCTTATTGGCGACAACTAACTGAGCACCAAAGGGGAAACTTGAAGTGAAATGGACACTATGAGAAACATTGACTTGATCAGCTCTTGTCCTGACGGTTGATGTACAATGTAATACTTTATCCATTTTAGTATTTTTTTTGTTCTAGTAACATTGGTTGAACTCTGTAATTAACACACAGCTATTCTTAGGTGTTTAAATTTTAATTGAAAAGTGATCCTTGTTAGGAATTTGAAAACATTATGTTGAGTGAAATAAGCCAATCCCAAAGGGACAAATACCACTTGTTCTCCTTGATAGGTGACAACTAACTGAGCACCAAAAAGGAAACTGTTAAAGTGAAATGAACACTATGAGAAATGGTGACTTGATCAGCCCTCACCCTGACTGTTGATGAGAAGCTTAATATGTTATCCCTCTTAGTATTTTTGTTTGTTTGTTCTACTTAATACTTTTGGTTAAATACTGTAATCAATACACAATTCTTCTTAAGTGCTGAAACTTAACTGAAAAGTGATCGCTGTTAAATTAAGAGTGTGAATAAGAGAGGGAAGTGATGTGCAATTCGGGACATGCTCAAGCTGACTTACCTCAAACTGCAGAGTTAGAAAAATATCAGGGGATTCCAATTCAATCCCATCGAGGTGGCATGTACCAATGCCACCTCACTAGTCCCAGTGATCAATTTCTGTTCACAATTGATTGTAATGATAGGACTAAGAACCAAAGGGATCACATAAACAAGACTAGTGTCTGCAAATACTAGCTGATAGAATCAAAAAGGGAGAGAATGATCCAACATGGGAAGTGAGATACACAGCAGACCCATAGAGTGGCGGATGTCCTAAACAGCACTCTGGCCTCAGAATCAGCCTTAAAGTCATTCGGATCTGGCTGAAAAGCCCATGAGAGTATTTCAGGCATGGAAAGCCAAGACACTCTGGCAAAAAAAAAAAGCAAACAAACAAACAAACAAACAACCCAAAATACCTAAATGAAAGATCTCTGTGAGTGAGATCCCAGTGGAAAGAACAGGTCTTCAAAGAAGGAGGTACCTTTCTCTGAAGGGAGGAAAGAACTTCCACTTTGACTATGACCTTATCTAAATAAGATAAGAGTCGGAGAACTCAGAGGGCTTCCATAGCCTTGGAAACTCATGATTGGAGCATAGGGAGATTACTGATGCCATAAACAGGAGTGTCAATTTGGAAAGTCTACAACAGGAGTCACTGTGCACTTACTCCTCATGTAGGATCTCTGTCCTTAATGTGCTGTACATTGAGATTTAATGCTATAACGAGTACTCAAACAGTATATTTCACTTTGTGTTTCTATGGGGGTGCAAACTGTTGAAATCTTTACTTAATGTATACTAAACTGATCTTCTGTATATAAAGAAAATTGAAAATGAATCTTGATAAGAATGGAATCGGAGAGAGCGGGGAAGGGGAGAGAGAGCGGGAAAGGGGAGGGTTGCGGGTGGGAGGGAAGTCATTGGCGGGGGAGGGAAGCCAATGCAATCCATAAGCTGTACTTTGGAAATCTATATTGATTAAATAAAAGTTAAAGAAAAAGAAAAAAATAATAACTGCTTAAGCCTAACAGATGTAGGTGATTAAATTTCTTATACACTGAAAAAATGGGTCATGATCAGTAAAGAAGCTAGAAATTCAAAGGTAAGCACACTGATATAAAAGAAATAAATTGGATAGAAATTGGAGCTGAGAGGAAATAATATAAAATGTTACTTCTAACCCATTATGGCTGTGTTCATACCATAAGCTTATGATTTCTCTATACATCAATCTTAATGTAAAAAACAGCAACAATCTCCAAAATGCTGAGTCAACATCATAAACCTTCTTATTCAGATAAGTTTAAAAGAAGATATGAAAATCATTTTATTTTTATATAAGGTGAACAAATTTCATATATATATATATATATATATATATATATCTTTAGGAGCATAGTGATAGCATCCCACTCTAGTCTCCCTCCTGCTCAACTCTCAACCTTCCTACTCCTCCTTTCTTACTCTGTATTTTAATGTTTACAATGATACACTTGTAATGTATTTTATAATCATAAACTTAACTCACCACTAAGGAAAGAATTCAATATACAGTAAGAATAATTAAAAAAACTTTTTCCTCAACAGTAGAAATGAGGGCTGGAAATAACAAATCTCAAAAGGTCAATTTTGCTTAGCTACATTACATTTTTGTACTCTATTGGTTATCACAGATAAGGGGAAATATCATATTTGTCTTTTTGGGACTAGCTTATTTCACTAAGTAGAATGCTTTCCAGTTGCATCCATTTTGTTGCAAAACACAGACTTGTACTATATTTACCACTTAGTAGTATTTCATAGTGTACATATACAACATTTTCTTTATCTAGTCATTGGTTGATGGGCATCTAGGTTGCTTTCATATCTCAGCTATTGTGAATTGAGCTGCAATAAACATGGGGGTACAAATAACTCTTCCACATACTGATTTCATTTCATTTGGATAATTTCCCAGGAGTGGGATGACTGGGTCTATTATCAGATTTCTGAGGAATCTCCATACTGTCTTCCTTAATGCTAGTTGACATCCCACCAACTGTGAATTAAGGTATGTTTTCCTCCAAATCCTAACCAGCATTTATTGTTTTTTGATTTCTGTTTGAGAGCCATTCTAACTGGGGTGAGGGAAAACATCATTGTGGTTTTTATTTGTTTTTCTCTCATAGCTAGTGATCCTGAGCATTTTTTTCATGTGTCTGTTGACCATTTGAATTTAATCCTTTGAAAAAAAATACCTGTTCAAGTCCTTGGCCCATTTTTAACTGGATGGTTTGTTTTATTGATCTTAAATTTCTTCAGTTCTTTATAGATTCTGGATATTATTCCTTTATCAGTTGTGTAGTTTGCAAATATTTTCTCTCATTCTCAAATGTTTCTCCAACTTTGCTATTTCTTTTGCAGCGCAGAAGTTTCTCAGCTTAATGTATTCCCCGTTGTCTATTTTGACTTTGATTGCCTGTGCTTCTGGTGTCTTTCCAAGAAGTTTTGCCTATGCCAATGTCTTGCAGAGTTTCTGCAATGTTCTTCTGTGTTAATTTGCTGGATCAGCTTGTAGATTTAGATCCTTGATCCGTTTAGGCTTATTTATGTATAATGTGTAGGATAGGAGTCTTGTTTTATACTGCTACACAAGAAGATCCAATTTTCCCTTAGCACCATTTTTTTCTAGATCTCAGAAAAGACATTCTTGGTATTTTGATTGGAATCACATTTAATCTGTAAATTGCTTTCATGGACATTTTAATGATATTGATTCTTCCAACCCATGAACATGGAAGATTTTTCCATTTTTTTTTTGTGTCTCATATTTCTTTCTTTGATGTTTTATAATTTTATTATAGAGAATCCTGACATCCTTGGTTAAATTTATTCCAAAACATTTATATTTTTGTAGCTATTTTGAATGGGGTTTGAACTTGCACGTTCTTTCTTGCATGGCAATGTCTGTGTTTATGAAGGCTATTAATTTTTGTGTGGTAGTTCCAATTGTCTCTTATTGGAGTTGTTTCCCTAATAGAAAATCATGTCATCTGCAGATATGGATAGTTTGACGTCCTCCTTCCCAATAGGCATCACTTTGAATTATTTTCTTGCCTAATGACTCTGACTAGAGCTTCCATAACTGTATTGAATAGCAATGGTAAGAGTTAGCATCCTTGTCTGGTTCTGGATCTTAATGAGAGTTCTTTCAAATTTTTCCCATTCAATAAGATGCTAGCTATCAGTTTCTCATAAATTGCTTTGCCTATGTTGAGGAATATTCTTTATATACCCAATTTGCTTAAGGTTTCCATTATGAAAGGGTATTATATTTTGTGAAATGTTTTCTCTGCATCTATTCAGATAACCATATGGTTTTTTTCTTCAATTTGTTAATGTGATATATCACATTTGTAGATTTGCGAATGTTGAACCATCCCTGCATACCAGGGATAAATCCCACTTGGTCTGGGTGAATGATCTTCCTTATGTGTTGTTGGTTTCATGTAGCTACTATTTTGTTGAGGATTTTTGCATCTTTGTTCATCAGGGATATTAGTCTAAGTTCTCTTTCTTTGTTATCTTTTCCTGATTAAATAGTTAAAGTGATGCTGGCTTCAAGACTTTTGGGAGGATCCCCTCCCTTTCAGTGGTTTGGAATAGCTTCAGAAGAATTAGAATTCTGTCTTCTTTAAATGTCTGGTATAATTCAGAAATGAAGCCATCTGGTCCTCAGCTTTTTGTTGTTGTTATTGGGAGGGCCTTTATTACTGATCCAACCTCTGTCTTCATTACTGGTCTGTTTAGGTGTTCCGTCTTCAAAACTCAATTTTGGGATTTTATGTGTCTAATAATCTATCCATTTCTTCTATAGTTTCCAATTTGTTGGCATGCAGCTATTTGTAGTAATCTCTGATGATTCTTTTTACTTCTGTGATACCTGTTGTTATATTTCCTTTTTCATCTCTAATTCTACTGATATGGGGTCTTCATTGCCAATGGTATATCAATTTTGTTTATTTTTTTAAAAACTATTTCAATGATTTTTTGCATGTTTTTTTCCTTTGGTTTCAAGTTTATTTCTTCCCTAATTTTAATTCTTTCTTTCCTCCCAGAAATTTGAGATTTGGTTTGTTTTTGTTTTTCTAGGTCCTTGACATGTGCTAATAGCTCATTTATTGTTGCCTTTCCAATGTCTTGAAGTAGGCACCAATTACTGTAAACTTCTCTCTGAAAACTGCCTTTACTATATGCCTTAAGTTTTTATATGTTTCACTCTCATCTTCATTAACTTCCAGAAATTTTTTCGTTTCCCTTTTGATTTCTTAAATTACCCACTCTTTATTCAGGAGCATGTTTTTCACTGTCTATGTGCTTCTACATATTCTAGAGATTCCTGAGTTGCTATATGTCTAGCTTAGTTCCATTGTGGTCAGAAAAGATGCGTGGTATGTTTTTAATTTTTTTTTAATTTGCTGAGATTTGTTTTATGGCTTAGCATGTGGTCTGTCCTAGAGAAAGTTCTATGCACTGATGAAAAGAATGTGTATTCTGCAACTGTGGCATGAAAGCTTCTGTAGTTATCAAGTCTATTTTGTCTATCATGTAGATTAGCTCTGCTATCTCTTTGTTGATTTTATGTCTTGTTGATCTGTCCATTTATGAAAGTGTGGTATGAACATTCCAACGTGGAGCACCAAGCAGATTCTATCAGGCAGGAAGCTGACTCTGGGAAAGCTGAAGCTCTCTCTGTGGACTGGAATGCTTGTGGGGCTGAGAATAGATCATATGCTCCTGTGTATGTTGAAGCCCTGTGTGCTATGACTGGTGGAATTCTGTGAATGTGCCATAGGGAGTTACTTGTGGCTGAGTGTTTGAGCAATCACTGTGTCTGGCTTGAGAGGCTCACAGTTTGATGAGTGTATGAGATGAGTCATTGCACAGGGTTCCACAATTATACACAGATCCTTTGCATTATTTAGAACCTGCTTGGGTGAGGGGTGAAGACACTAACGGCTCAGCATGGGCAATTGGTTCACTTTGGCAGAGAGGGTGTGAGGCTGTGATCATGCTGCCCAAAATGATCATACCCTCCCTCATCTAACCGCAACCCTGATGAAGATATAGCAGAACTACCATGCCATGAACGTTGGTGTCACTTTGGACTCTTGCCTCATACTTGAGCACTGCCTGGAGCACTGCCTGGAGCTCACTCAGCCCACACCTTCCTTGTGAAGCAGCAGAAACTCTGCTAAGCCACAGAAGCATATTTCACAGACAAAATCCTCAGAGGAGAAAACCAACAAGAGTTTCTACAAATGCCTAAAAATAAATGTAGAAATTAAGAAGCATGAACAAGAAAGACAGTATGAATTCCCCAAAAGAACATAAAAACACTTGAATATTGGAATGAAAAGATGAAGAGAGGGATGAAATGCCTGAAAAGGAATTCAAAAGAATGATAAAATTATTCAAAAATGCAGAGAAGAAAATTAACAAATAAAAGAAATCCATATATGACATGGATGAGAAATTCTGCTTGGAGAAAGCGACAATGAAGAGAAACCAAACTGAAATATTAGATATGAAAATTCAATATATCAAATTAAAATACAGTGGAAAGCCTTAACAACAGACTTGGGGAGGCAGAAGAAAGAATATCCAAGATAGAAGTCAAGTCCTTGCAAATAGAAAAAAAAAAGAAAATTAAAAAGCTGAACATAGTTTTCAAGATTTACAGAAATTATCAAACAAACAAATATACATGTATTGGGAGTTCCTGATGGTGAGAAAGAGGGATAGTGGCTGGCGCTGTGGTGTAGTGGGGAAAGCCATCATCTGCAGTGCCGGCGTCCCATATGGGCACCAGTTGGAATCCTAGCTGCTCCATTACCGATGCAGCTCTCTGCTATGGCCTGGGAAAACAGTGGAAGATGGCCCAACTCCTTGGGCCCCTGCACCCACGTGGGAGACCCCAAGGAAGCTCCTGGCTATTGGCTTTGGATCGGTGCAGCTCCGGCCCTTGCCATCAGTTGGGGAGTGAACCAGTGGATGGAAGACCTCTCTCTCTCTCTGTCTCTCCTCTCTTTCTGACTTTCAAATAAATAAATAAATCTTTAAAAAAGAGGGAGAGAATTAGAACACTTATTCAGTGAAAGAACAGCAGAAAGCTATGCTAATTTGGCAGTTATAGTCAAAACAGTCTGATAGTGGTAGAAAAATAGACATGTAGACCAATGGAACAGAATAGAAAGTCCAGAAATTCATCCATGCATCTACATTACATTTTGTCAACTAATGTTTGACAAAAGAGCTAAAATCATTCCCTGGAGAAAGGATATTATTTCAACAAATTGTGATGGGAAAACTGGATCTCCTTCTTCTGAAGTATGAATCAGGACTCCTACCTTACACTTTACCCAAATATCCATTCAAAATGAATCACAGACCTACAACCCAATAGCATCAAATTACCAGAGAACATTGGGGAAACCCAGTAAGACACTGGCGTAAGCAAAGACTTCTTGGAAAAGATCCCAGAAGCACCGGCAATAAAAGTCAAAATTGACAAATGGGATTATATCAAGCTTAGAGGCTTCTGCACTGCCAAAGAAACGGTCAGCAAAGTGAAGAGGCAATTGACAGAATGGGAAAAGATATTTGCAAACTATGCAACTGATAAAGGATTAATATCCAGAATCTATAAAGAGCTGAAGATACTCAACAACAACAAAACAAGCAATCTAGTTAAGAAATGGGCAAAGGACTTGAATAGGCATTTTTCAAAAGAGGAAATTTAAATGGCCAACAGACACATGAAAAATTACTCAGGACCACTAGCCATCAGGGCAATGCAAATCAAAAGCATAATAAGGTTTCACCTCACCCCTATTAGAATGGCTTTCATACAAAAATCAACAAACAAAAAATGCTGGTGAGGATGTAGGGGAAAAGGTACCCTAATCCACTGTTGATGGGAATGTAAACTGGTAAAGCCACTATGGAAGACAGTATGGAGATACCTTGGAAATCTGAAGATAGAGCTACCACATGATCCAGCCATCTCACTCCTGGGAATTTACCCAAATGAAATCAGTTCCAGCTCTGCTATGGCCTGGGAAGCAATAAAAGATTGCCTGAGTTGTTGGGCCCCTGCACCCACGTGGGAGACCCGGAGGAAGCCTCTGGCTCCTGGCTTCAGATTGGCACAGCTCTTGGCTATTGCAGCCAACTGGGGAGTGAACCAGGGGAGGAAAGACCTTTCTCTCTCTCTCTCTCTCTCTCTCTCTCTCTGTCTCCTTCTCTTTCTGTGTAACTCCTGACTTTCAATAATTAAATAAATCTCTTAAAAAAAGAAATCAGCATGTGAAAGTGTTATTGTACCCCCGTGTTTACTGCAGCTCAATTCACAATCGCTAATATGTGGAAGCAACCCAGATGTGCATCAACTGAAGAGATGAAGACTGGATAAAGAAAGTATAGTATATGTAGACTATGGAATATTACATTTACTTCTCTTCTTTAATGAGAATTGCCTATTGTCCAGTTTCTGGAAAATTATTTTATGAATTTTTTCAGTTTTCTGGAAGGAAAAGCCTTATATTAGTGTTTTCTAAGTGGTGAGAGATGCTGAAATCTAGAAATATTAGCAACATTTACTTCACTCTCCTACTAAAGTTTATATTATTGTAATATATATTTTTACTTGTACATTCTATTCATTCATAGCAATGTGGACCTGATAGTTGTTGTGATCCTCGCACTTGTCAACTGAGACGGGGGTATCAGTGTTTTCAAGGAGGCTGCTGCAGACAATGCCACGTAAGATTCACATTTATTAACATTTTCTGATTATGTAAAAAGTCATGTACTTTAGAATATTCATAATTAAGCTGTAAGTCAAAATAAATGGATTTTAAAAGGAACAGATAATAAATTTAGATCCAGATTTCTGATTTGTGAACTTTTGTTGGGTTTGGGGGCTTCTTTTGAATACCAGTATTTTCACTAGCTTAATGTTGATTTAAAAGTCTTCATTTACACATGTTATAGAACTCTTTAGTATTGAACATCTTAGTTCATTCTACCCCGTATATACGTTTTATAAATAAAATTTTACTGATTATGATAAATATCTGTAAATACATTGTTGAAAGAACTGAAGTTTTCATATAAGGAGTGAAACTCAATACAAACGATGTTTTCCAAATAGTAAATAATTTAAGCTATAAACTTTATCATTGACTGAAGAAGCACAATTTAGTTTATATGGTGAACAATTTGACCTCTGGTCCCTGTTTTCCTTTTCAGACTTCATTATATTTGTAACAAGTTCCTCATATGGGTTTTGTTTGTCCTTTACTGACACTTTTATTTTCTTCCTTATCACATTATTACATTATTGCTTCTCTAGTATCTTTTGTGTCAACTTGAATTTATTTACATGAAGTATGAGATAGATGCCCATTCAAAATTATTAATATAAATGTCCAGAATTCTTTATGAAGAGTTACTTAACTGGAAGATGCCCAGGAGAAAGGTTGCCATTTGGTTTCTTCTTGAAAAACAGCTATAGTTGGACTTTATTATCCCTCATTTTGCCTCTGTTTTGTGTGTGTGTGTGTGTCTTAAATTTTCATATAATTTGTAAGTATTCCATACTTACAAAACTATGGTTTTAATTGGCCTATTTTATTGAGAAACTGACTAGATTACAATATTTTCACCCAAATTTAATAATTTTCCATGGCTAAAAGCAATCATTCCCCTCTTAAAATGAAACTACAAGTAAAACTTTGCCTTCGATGTCACATTTGTGTTATAATTTTTCTTATTCATATGTCTTATGATTTTATTTGATAACTTTCAATTAACTTCTAAATTATTAAAATAATGACATACAAAATCAGGATGAATATAATGGAATAAATAGGACAAAATATAGAAAATTGACATAACTTTGAAATAAGTATGGATAAACACAACAACCTTATGTAATACTTTATTTTTATATTTTAATTTCCATTAGTTTTGGGATAACAGTCATTTATGCAGGCCCAGTGCACATCCTGAATGTGATCTCCCTGAGTATTGTAATGGAAGCTCAGGAGACTGTCCGCCTGACCTAACTATACATAATGGACACTTATGCAAAAATGACAAATTTATTTGTTATAATGGAGAGTGTCATGATCTTGATGCACGATGTGAGTCCGTATTTGGAAAAGGTAATATCTTTTGTTATTATATGAACAATTGAGCCTCATTGATAGACAAAATTTTATGTTTTTAGATATGACTTGATGTTTTGATATACTTATACATTATGAAACTATACCACAGTTAAAATAATTAAAATATTCATCATCTCACATACTTACCATTTTCTTTTCTTTTTTTTAATCATATGACAGCTTTATTTCTAGCTTTTCTTATTTTTCTTTTCTTTTTTTTAACTTTTATTTAATGAATATAAATTTACAAAGTACGGCTTATGGATTACAATGGCTTCCCCCCCAATAACGTCCCTCCCACCCGCAACCCTCCCCTTTCTCACTCCCTCTCCCCTTCCATTCACATCAAGATTCATTTTCGATTCTCTTTATATACAGAAGATCAGTTTAGCATACAGTAAGTAAAGATTTCAACAGTTTGCTCCCACACAGAAACATAAAGTGAAAAATAGCCGGCGCCGCGGCTCACTAGGCTAATCCTCCGCCTAGCGGCGCCGGCACACCGGGTTCTAGTCCCGGTCGGGGCGCCGGATTCTGTCCCGGTTGCCCCTCTTCCAGGCCAGCCCTCTGCTGTGGCCAGGGAGTGCAGTGGAGGATGGCCCAGGTGCTTGGGCCCTGCACCCCATGGGAGACCAGGATAAGCACCTGGCTCCTGGCTCCTGCCATCGGATCAGCGCGGTGCGCCGGCCGCAGCGCGCCGGCCGCGGCGGCCATTGGAGGGTGAACCAACGGCAAAGGAAGACCTTTCTCTCTGTCTCTCTCTCTCACTGTCCACTCTGCCTGTCAAAAAAAAAAAAAAAAAGTGAAAAATAATAGATGATTTTTTTTAAATGATGATGAAATCAGATCAGACCTATTGTCATGTTTAATCCCAGTGAGAGTCAAGTTGGGAATTGATAATTTCTTTTTTTTTTACAGAAGATCAGTTTAGTATGCATTTATGCATTAAGTAAAGATTTCAACAGTTTGCACCCCCATAGAAACACAAAGTGAAATATACTGTTTGAGTACTCGTTATAGCATTAAATCTCAATGTACAGCACATTAAGGACAGAGATCCTAGATGAGGAGTAAGTGCACAGTGACTCCTGTTGTTGACTTTACCAATTGACACTCCTGTTTATGGCATCAGTAATCTCCCTATGCTCCAGTCATGAGTTTCCAAGGCTATGGAATCCCCTTGAGTTCTCCGACTCTTATCTTGTTTAGACACGGTCGTAGTCAAAGTGGAGGTTCTCTCCTCCCTTCAGAGAAAGGTACCTCCTTCTTTGAAGACCTGTTCTTTCCACTGGGATCTCACTCACAGAGATCTTTTTGCCAGAGTGTCTTGGCTTTCCATGCCTGAAATACTCTCATGGGCTTTTCAGCCAGATAGGAATGACTTTAGGGCTGATTCTGAGGCCAGAGTGCTGCTTAGGACATCTGCAATTCTATGAGTCTGCTGAGTATCTCGCTATCCATGTTGGATCACTCTCCCCTTTATTTATTCTATTGGTTAGTGTTAGCAGGTACTAGACTTGTTTATGTGCTCCCTTTGACTCTTAGTCCTTTCATTATGATCAATTGTGAACTGAAATTGATCACTTGGACTAGTGAGATGGCATTGGTACATGCCACCTTGATGGGATTAAATTGGAATCCACTGGTATGTTTCTAACTCTACCATTTGGGGCAAGTCAGCCTGAGCATGTCCCAAATTATACATCTCTTCCCTCTCTTATTCCCACTCTTATGTTTAACAGGGATCACATTTCAGTTAAATTTCAACACTTAAGAATAACTGTGTATTAATTACAGAATTAAACCAGTCATATTAAGTAGAACAGACAAAAAAAACTACTAAGAGGGATAATGTATTAAGTTGTTCATTAACAGTCAGGGCTATGCTGATCAAGTCACCGTTTCTCATAGTGTCCATTTCACTTCAACAGGTTTCCTTTTTGGTGTTCAGTCAGTTGTCACCGATCAGGGAGAACATATGGTATTTGTCCCTTTGGGACTGGCTTACTTCACTTAGCATGATGTGTTCCAGATTCCTCCATTTTGTTGCAAATGACTGGATTTCCTTTTTGCTTACTGTAGTATAGTATTCTAAAGAATACATATCCCATAATTTCTTTATCCAGTCTACCGTTGATGGGCATTTAGGTTGGTTCCAGGTCTTAGCTATTGTGAATTGTGCTGCGATAAATATTAGGGTGCAGACCGCATTTTTGTTTACCAATTTAAACTCCTTTGGGTAAATCCCAAGGAGTGGGATGGCTGGGTCGAAAGGTAGGGTTATCTTCAGGTTTCTGAGGAATCTCCAGACTGACTTCCATGGTGGCTTGACCAGTTTGCATTCCCACCAGCAGTGGGTTAGTGTCCCTTTTTCCCCACATCCTCGCCAGCATCTGTTGTTGGTAGATTTCTGAATGTGAGCCATTCTAACCGGGGTGAGGTGAAACCTCATTGTGGTTTTGATTTGCATTTCCCTGATTGCTAGTGACCTTGAACATTTTTTCATGTGCCTGTTGGCCATTTGGATTTCCTCTTTTGAAAAATGTCTATTGAGGTCCTTGGCCCATCTCTTAAGTGGGTTGTTGGTTTTGTTTTTGTGGAGTTTCTTGATCTCTTTGTAGATTCTGGTTATCAACCCTTTATCAGTTGCATAGTTTGGAAATATTTTTTCCCATTCTGTCGGTTGTCTCTTCACTCTCCTGACTGTTTCTTTTGCAATACAGAAACTTCTCAATTTGATGCAATCCCAATAGTTGATTTTGGCTTTGACTGCCTGTGCCTCCCGCGTCTTTTCCAGAAACTCTTTGCCTGTGCCAATATCTTGAAGGGTTTCTCCAATGTTCTCTAGTAACTTGATGGTGTCAGGACGCAGATTTAGGTCTTTAATCCATGTTGAGTGGATTTTTGTGTAAGGTGTAAGGTAGGGGTCTTGCTTCATGCTTCTGCACGTGGAAATCCAGTTTTCCCAGCACCATTTATTGAATAGACTGTCCTTGCTCCAGAAATTGGTTTTAGATCCTTGGTCAAATATAAGTTGGCTGTAGATGTTTGGGTTGATTTCTGGTGTTTCAGTTCTGTTCCATTGGTCTATCCATCTGTTTCTGTACCAGTACCATGCTGTTTTGATTACAACTGCCCTGTAGTATGTCCTGAAATCTGGTATTGAGATGCCTCCGGCTTTGTTTTTGTTGTTCAGGATTGCTTTAGCTATTCGAGGTCTCTTGTGCCTCCATATGAATTTCAGCATCATTTTTTCTAGATCTGAGAAGAATGTCTTTGGTATCTTGATTGGTATTGCATTGAATCTATAAATTGCTTTTGGGAGAATGGACATTTTGATGATGTTGATTCTTCCAATCCATGAGCATGGAAGATTTTTCCATTTTTTGGTATCCTCTTCTATTTCTTTCTTTAAGATTTTGTAATTCTCATCGTAGAGACCTTTAACGTCCTTGGTTAAATTTATTCCAAGGTATTTGATCGTTTTTGTAGCTATTGTGAATGGGATTGATCTTAGCAGTTCTTTCTCAGTCATGGCATTGCTTGTGTATAAAAAGGCTGTTGATTTTTGTGCAGTGATTTTATATCCTGCCACTTTGCCAAACTTCTCTATGAGTTCCAATAGTCTCTTAGTAGAGTTCTTTGGGTCCCCTAAATAAAGAATCATATCATCTACAAAGAGGGATAGTTTGACTTCTTCCTTCTCAATTTGTATTCCTTTGATGAATTTTTCTTGTCTGATGGCTCTGGCTAAAACTTCCAGAACTATGTTAAATAGCAGTGGTGAGAGTGGGCATCCCTGCCTGGTGCCAGATTCCAACTTTTCCCCATTCAATAGGATGCTGGCTGTGGGTTTTTTATAAATTGCTTTGATTATATTGTGGTATGTTCCTTCAATACCCAATTTGCTTAGAGTTTTCATCATGAAAGGGTGTTGAATTTTATCGAATGCTTTCTCTGCATCAATTGAGATAATCATATTGTTTTTCTTTTGCAGTCTGTTAATGTGGTGAATCACATTGATTGATTTGCGAATGTTGAACCAACCCTGCATACCAGGGATGAATCCCACTTGGTCTGGGTGGATGATTTTCCTGATGTGTTGTTGTACTCTATTGGCCGAATTTTATTGAGGATTTTTGCGTCTATGTTCATCAGGGATATTGATCTGTAATTTTCTTTCAGTGTTGCATCTTTCTCTGGCTTAGGGATTAAGGTGATGCTGGCTTCATAGAAAGAATTTGGGAGGATTCCCTCTTTTTTGATTGTTCTGAATAGTTTGAGAAGAATTGGAGTCAGTTCTTCTTTAAATGTCTGGTAGAATTCAGCAGTGAATCCATCTGGTCCTGGGCTTTTCTTTATTGGGAGGGTCTTTATTACTGTTTCAATTTCTGTTTCAGTTATGGGTCTCTTTAGGTTTTCTATGTCTTCATGGTTCAATTTAGGTAGATTGTATGTGTCCAGGAATCTATCCATTTCTGATAGGTTTTCCTGTTTGCTGGCATACAGGTCCTTGTAGTAATTTCTGATGATTCTTTTTATTTCTGTGGTGTCTGTTGTTACGTTTCCTTTTTCATCTCTGATTTTATTGATTTGGGTCTTTTCTCTTCTTTTTTTAGTGAATTGGGCCAATGGGGTGTCAATTTTGTTTATTTTTTCAAAAAACCAGCTTCTCGCTTGGCTGATTTTTTGTAGTTTTTTTTTTTTTTTTTGGATTCAATCCTGTTAATTTCTTCTCTGGTTTTAATTATTTCTCTTCTCCTACTAGATTTGGGTTTGGTTTGCTGCAGTTTTTCTAGGTCCTTGAGATGCGCTGAAAGCTCATTTATTTGGTACCTTTCCAATTTCTTGATATAGGCACCTTTTGCTATAAATTTGCCTCTCAATACTGCTTTTGCTGTATCCCATAAGTTTTGATATGTTGTGTTGTTGTCTTCATTTACTTCCAGAAAGTTTTTGATTTCTCTTTTGATTTCTTGAATGACCCAGTGTTCATTCAGGAGCATGTTGTTCAGTCTCCATGTGTTTGCATAATTTCTGGGGTTTTCTGAGTTGCTAATATCCATCTTCATTCCGCTGTGGTCTGAGAAGCTGCATGGTACGATTCTAATTCCTTTAAATTTGCTGAGACTTGCTTTATGGCCTAGTATGTGATCAAATCTAGAGAAGTTTCCATGCACTGCTGAGAAGAATGTGAAGTCTGTAGATGTAGGATTGAAAGTTCTGTAGATATCTGTTAGATCCATTTGGACAATAGTGTCAATTAAATCTGCTGTTTCCTTGTTGATCTTCTGTCCAGATGATCTGTCTATTTCTGAGAGTGGAGTATTGAAGTCCCCCAGTACTATTGTATTGGAATCTAAATCTCCCTTTATGTCCCTTAACATATCTTTTAAATAAAAGACCGGTGCCCTGTAATTAGGTGCATATACATTTATAATAGTTACATCTTCCTGTTGAATTGAACTCTTAATCATTATATAGTGTCCCTCTTTGTCTCTTCTAACAGTTTTTGTATTAAAGTTTATTTTGTCTGATATTAATATGGCTACACCTGCTTTTTTTTGGTTTCTGTTGGCATGGAATATCTTTTTCCAACCTTTCACTTTCAGTCTGCATGCCTCTTTGTTAGAGAGATGTGTTTCTTGTAGGCAACAAATAGTTGGATTGTGTTCTTTGAGCCAGTCAGCCAAACGGTGTCTTTTAACTGAAGAATTCAGACCATTAATGTTCAATGTGACTATTGATACATAGTGACTTTGCCCTGCCATTTTCCCGGAAATATTTTCTAGTATATGCTTTGAGCTTCCCATGCTCTTTTACTGGTAGGTGTTCTTCCTTTACCTTCTTTCATATTGATGGCCGTGTTTTTGTGTTTCTGAGTATAGCACATCTTTAAGTATCTTTTGCAGGGCCGGACGAGTGGCCACAAAGTCTTTCAATTTCTGTTTGCTATGAAAGGTCTTTATTTCACCTTCATTCACAAATGAGAGCTTAGTAGGATATAATATTCTGGGCTGGCAATTTTTCTCTCTTAGCATCTGTGCTATGTCTCGCCATTCCCTCCTAGCCTGTAGTGTTTCTGATGAGAAATCTGCTGTGAGTCTGACTGGAGATCCTCTGAGAGTACTCTGACGTTTCTCTCTTGCACATTCTAGGATCTTTTCTTTATGTTTCACTGTGGAGAGTTTAATTACCACGTGTCCTGGTGAGGATCTCTTTTGGTCATGTTTATTGGGGGTTCTATGAGCTTCCTGTACTAGGTTGTCTCTGTGCTTCTCCAAACCCGGAAAGTTCTCTGCTAGTATCTCACTAAAAAGGCCTTCTAATCCTTTCTCTCTCTCCATGCCTTCAGGAACTCCTAGAACTCGAATGTTGGTTTTTTTTTTTTTTAATAGTATCCTGTAGATTCCCAACAATATTTTTTAGATATCTAATTTCCTCTTCTTTTCTTTGGTTTGACTGTATGTTTTCCTGTGCTCTATCTTCTAAGTCCGATATTCTCTCTTCTGCTTCACCCATTCTGTTTTTAAGGCTCTCTAATGTGTTTGTCATTTGATCTATTGAGCTCTTCATTTCATTTTGATTTCTCTTCACTATCACACTTTCCTGTTCTACTAGTTTCTGAGTTTCATTTTGATTCTTCCTTAAAATTTCATTTTCACGAGAGAGATTTTCAATCCTGTCCAATAAGCATTTCTGTAGTTCAAGGTTTTGCTTTTGAAAACTTCTAAATGTTCTTATCATAAATGTTTTGAAATCTGTATCTTGCATTTCTTCTATCTCATCATCTTCATAATCTTGTCTTGGGGTGTTTTGTTTATTTGGAGGCATCATAGTGTCATCGTTGATTCCGTTCCCTCGATTTCTGTGTTTGTTGCTTGGCATAGTTAATTCTTCTTTCGTCACTGTGTGTTGTTGTTTTTTTATTTATTTCATTTTATACTATGTCTGTGTTAAGTGGACTGCCTGCTGTTGGAGGAGCCTTGGAGGCTTGAGATGGGTGTGGCCTGAGAGCTCTGCTTGGTTCTTCCTGGTTAAGGGTGTGCAAAGGTGACACCCTCAGGTTATGCGTGGTAAATCTCTCTCTATTTATTTATTTATTTATTTATTTATTTTATTTTATTTATTCAGGGGGTAAGTAACACCACACGGCACGGCTGTGCAGAATTGATGGTATTTAGCTTCCAGTCTCTGCCTTCTACCCAAAGGGTCTGTTTAGGCTCCTCTGGACTCCCACTGGGTTGCCTAGGCTTCTGAATTGTAGTGACTCAGTTCCTTAGCTCTCCTCTGTTGATATGTAAATCCAGAGAGGGTGCCTGCTCTTTGTCTCTTTCGAATTCTTCAAGCCTTGCAGGCTTGCAACCTTTGCAAGGTTAGGGGAAAGAGAAACCCCCCAAGCTTTTTTTTTTTTTCTTTCTGGTAGTGAGTTTGCTGCACTTTCCGGTCCCCCTCTAGATTCTGACCCCTGTTTCCCCGCCAATGTCTCAGGTTATTGAGCTCACCTCCCCTTCCAGCGTCGATGTGTGGACTCAGAGCCCTGGACATCGCAACTCTCCCCGTTGTTGTCTGTGTGACATGCACTCCCCTTCCCGCACTGGCGCGCAGACCCTGCGGCTTCCGCGGCACCCGCGGCTCCCGCGGCTGGGCTTCCGCGCGGAGGGCGACCTTGTTCTCCCAGTAAGTCCTCCGATTCACAGCCACTCGATCCAGAAGAGTTTCCTCTGCAATATTTTCCTGGTTCTTTTTTCTGAGGCTACCGTAACTCCCCTTTTATTAAACTAAATTTTCCCGGACTATCGGTGCGCGCCCTCACTATTCCGCCATCTTGGCTCCGCCCCTGACTGGTCATTTAAAAACTAACTATATCAAAATTTATATTTAAAAGTGTCTTCATAACAATAATCATGAAAATCATGTGTATACTTTGATAGAAATAAAATCCATTGAAGATATCATTTCAAATAAATCTTTCTATATTCACATTTAAAACAAAGCCAAAAAGTTATATATATTTCAGTGTAAAATTCTTTTGAAATCCATGTATAGTTTTTTAAATGAATTTATACCAAGATATTGACCATCAAGGAAAACTAATAAGCTTTACAAACTATCATCAAGTTGGGGGCCGGCACGGTGGCTCAGTTGGTTAATTCTCTGCCTACAGCGTCGGCATCCCTTATGGGCACCTGGTTCTAGTCCTGGTTGCTCCTCTTCCAGTCCAGCTCTCTGCTGTGGCCTGGGAGGGCAGTGGAGGATAGCCCAAGTGCTTGGGCCCTGCACCCCATGGGAGACCAGGAGGAAGCACCTGGCTCCTGGCTTCGGATTGGCACAGCGCTGGCCATGGCGGTCATTTGGGGAGTGAACCAACGGAAGGAAGACCTTTCTCTCTGTCTCTCTCACTGTCTATAACTCTACCTGTCAAATAAATAAAATCAAGTAGAATTTTTAATAGTTCTGTTAAATTGAATCTGTCATTTTAACCCCTTCCCAAATCATTAGTTCCAGAGAAAATCATTACTGAACTTTGGCAAAACAAATAATTAAAGACCTAAATGATTTTACACATTTTTTTCCTTAGAAAATGGAACATGAAAAAACTTTTCCTAATTCATTTCTTCGCACCAAATTCTGAACATGGGTTAGCTTTCTTCACTGAGAGTCAAGCTCAAACCCTTTTGGTCTTTTGGAAGCTGCCTGTCTTCTGGCCCTGTTGGTCACCTGGATAAAGGGCAAGGGAAAGCTAGCTGGTAGAGGTTCCCAGTCAGGCAAGTACAGTCCCTAAGGCAAAACAGAGCCTCTCACAGAAGTCCAGGTTAGGCTATGGGGAGCACAGAAGGTTAAACACCTGGATTTCCTAGATCTTCATGGGGTCAGCTGTGTCTGGTGAGAAGATCCTGGAGGAACAGCATGGTCTAACCAGCCAGAGACCATACTGAGTGAGGACAGAGGATACACATGGAGCCCTGGGAAGTAAATGAGAAGGAGATGGCAGGTGCTGAAAAGTCAAGGAGAGGACAATGGGAAGAGCTCAAGGATTCTAATAGGACTAGAGATGCCCTAGTTGGAATGCCCTCTTCAATTAAGGATCCTGCAATGTCAGAGGTATAGCCCAAGTGGTTGAATTCTGCGTTGTTGTAAGTGGGAAAGAAAAGCAGACTTAGGAAAGGAAAGAAATGAAAAAAAAGAAAAGAAAAGAAAAGAAAAACAGACATGCTGGCATGCAAGCTCGTCCACACTCAGTTTATTAATTCCTTCAGCTGTGACCAGGGTAGGGAAGGTAGAATTCTCATTTCTCTGTGAGATCCCTGATGTCATCCATTGTCTTCTGGAGGAATTACTAGTCACTGTGGAGGAAAAAACAAAACACGGTCAAGGCACTGATACTAAATTCCCTTCCACTGCAAACCATACAGTTGAGATACTGTCTAGTGAATAGTTCATGTTGAAGTATTATGATTTTCTGTGATTTCAGGGGAACTGTCATCCTTAATCAGAAGTACTTACAATGAGAAAACATTTTTTTACTGAAATACCTATGAATAACAACATATTTGTTTTTTTAAATTTAATATATTGATTTAATTTTTTATACCTTAGACATAATATTTTAGGTTTTCAGGTTATAAAAAGTTTTTTGGCCATTGAAGAATAATACAGGAATGAAGGACTGTGCCTACAGCACCTAATGAGTAAAGCAGCCCTAGTTATAAATGTATTCTATATGCTAATTTATTGATCTTACATCTTATTAGGTTCAATTCTTTTTTAAAAGATTTATTTATTTGAAAGTCAAAGTTAAACACAGAGAGAAGGAGAGGCAGAGAGAGAGAAAGAGAGGTCTTCCATCCACTAGTTCACTCCCCCATTGGTCGCAACAGCCAGAGATGCACCAATTCAAAGCCAGGAGCCAGGAGCTTCTTCCAGGTCTCCCATGCAGGTGCAGAGGCCAAAGGATTTGGATCAGCCTGTACTGCTTTACCCAGGCCATAGCAGAGAGCTGGATCAGAAGTGGAGCAGCTGGGACTTGAACCAGCACACATATGGGATGCCGGCACTCCAGGC
This sequence comes from Oryctolagus cuniculus, assembly GCF_051225735.1. Classification (NCBI taxonomy): domain Eukaryota; kingdom Metazoa; phylum Chordata; class Mammalia; order Lagomorpha; family Leporidae; genus Oryctolagus; species Oryctolagus cuniculus. The sequence goes on along the minus strand of NC_142868.1, from coordinate 91,489,716 downwards.
AGTGGCTTTTACCTGCTACACCATAGCACCAGCCCCTAGGTTCAATTCTTTAACTCCAATATTTTTTTACATTTTTTAATGTAAAGAGAACAGGTTCCATGCATTGCATAGATACAATTCTAAGAATATAGCCAAACTTCTCTCTCTCCCTCCACATCTCTCGAAATACCCCCAGGATTAAGTTTCCAATAAACTTAAGAGAAGTTTACTAAATGGAATTAAAATACTAAATGATTTAAATATTAGCAGTTTAGATTAATAAAGATTCATAGATTATTGGTGCAATACTCCACCAATTCTTCAACTCAATCAATACTTAGAAATTAAATGCAGCCTAAGAATTTCATTTCAAATTCAAATAGATACTTATTTTTAACATTCCTAATGTATTTACTTACTACTACTACTAACTTGGGTGCTTTCCTGTGTTTCTGATGTAAATAAATAACACTTTTAGATTGATATAATAGAGCCTCTCAATGTTATATTTACTTAGTAGGGCAACTTCCTCTTTCCCTTCAAGTTTGTAGTAAAAAATAAATATCTGCCAAATTTCTGTTTTCATACTCATTATTCCCAATAGTCAAAATAAAATTTTTGGGCCTCTTTTCTATTTGCTACCTATAGATTATTTCTAATCTTTAAATAATCTAGAAGAGAAAAATGAATTGAAAAATTAATCGAGATTAATTCACAGAGAAGTTAATATAAAAGATTAGTTAGCAATAATTCAGTGATGAAAATGGCATAATTTTGATCTTAACACCTCTGCTAAGGTTGTAACTCCTAAACTTAGAGTTGTTTTTTCAACTACTACAAGTAACATTCTCTTTTTAATATAGCTAGTGTTCCCCAAAAGCCTTGGAGATTCAAATATGTAATTAGGAGTCCTCCTATGTAGATTTCTGCTTTTTAAAAAATCATGTTTAATTGTGTCTGCCCAAGGAGTTGTCTACCAACATCTCTCACTTGCTTTCCAACAGGAAAAACTTTTAAAAGTATACATAAATGGTTAGTGAAATAAGCCAGTCTGAAAAAGACAAATATCATATGTTTTCTCTGATTTCTTACAGTGAATATATAATACAAAAATGTATGGGAATGAAATGGACATCTTTTGATTTGATTGTTGATTTTGGCTCTTGTTTATTATTTAAATGCTCCTAGGTGAGTGAAATGCTGGGAGAACTGAAGTACTGAAACCGTGCACCACAACTGCCATGGTGATAGTGACAGAGACCAGAGGCAAAGGGAAAAACAGCTTTTCTCACATACTTAGTTTGTAGAAAGCAATCAATATCTGTCACTCCCCCTCTTCGCAGAGGAACGACACAGGACCCTGCGCTGTTCTTTTGTCTGCTCGGCCCTTCCCGGGTTTGCTGCTGGTTCTTCCCAGGTTGGCTGCCAATCCTTCCACCTCCGTGGAAGGGCGGCTCCCCCTGCCACTTTCCCCACTTCCGCGGGGGAGCGGCACACTGCCGGCCGGCTCTCTTGGGGGCTGCTCAGATGTTATCCGGATGTTCCCTTTAGATGTTCCTGGTGCATGTTGTCTCTCTCCTCCTTTATAGTCCTCTTCCACCAATCCCAACTCTGCTACCCACACGCCGAGCACGCTGCTCTCCTCCAATCAGGAGCAGGATCAGCTCCTGCAGGTCATCACTCAAGTTGGCGAGAGGCAGTTGCGTAGAAGTTGTTTACTCCCTTCTCAGCGCCATATTGTGGGAGAGCAGATGCATAGAATAAGTTTTAATTCCAGTAACTTAGTCTAGTCCGAGTTGCTCCCCACAAATATCTACTAAAGGGTGGCTATGTCAGGGAATATTCAAGAACAACAGAGAGAATTGATGTAAAAATAATGTAGATTTCAGAGGGATGCAGTGACTCAAGGAGAGACACCACATAATGCTGCAGTGTAGCCTGGAAACAGCCTGTGGCCATAAGAGCTATTCTGGAACAGCAGTGGATTGAAGTAACTTTAAGAAAAAAATACTCGGGGCCGGCGCTGTGACACAGCAGGTTAACAAACTGGCCTGAAGCGCTTGCATCCCATATGGGCACCGGTTATTGTCCCAGCTGCTCCTCTTCTGATCCCAATCTCTGCCATGGCCTGGGATAGCAGTAGAAGATGGTCCAAGTGCTTGGGCCACTGCACCAATGTGGGAGAACCGAAGGAAGCTCCTGGCTCCGGGCTTTGGATCGCCACAGCTCCAGCCGTTGCAGCCATCTGGGGAGTGAACCAGTGGATGGAAGACCACTTTCTCTGTCTCTGTCTCTCTAACTCTGTCTTTCAAATAAATAAATAAATCTTAAAAAGAAAGAAAGAAATACTAGACAATACAAGAAAATGAAAACTTTACAAGGGAAATTAGTAGACCTGTAAATATTTGATAACTTCAGAAAGATCACAAAGTCAATAACTCCAGAACATGGGAAACTAAAACTTTAAGAGAAATCAGAGCACCCGTATTAGCACAATTGTGAACAGTTGAGGACATGTAGGCTGTGTTTTAGTGTGCTTATGATACTCTCTCTTCTATAAACTTCTCCAAAGTGCGGAACTCATTCACTCACTTGTTCATATTTAGTTTGTACGTCTAAATGCAATCCAAACAAAGAAGTGCTATATTTTTTATGGATGTTAATGTAAATTATGTTAAAATGTTCAGCTTATAAGCCGGCGCCGTGGCTCAATAGGCTAATCCTCCACCTTGCGGCGCCGGCACACCGGGTTCTAGTCCCGGTTGGGGCGCCGGATTCTGTCCCGGTTGCCCCTCTTCCAGGCCAGCTCTCTGCTATGGCCAGGGAGTGCAGTGGAGGATGGCCCAGGTGCTTGGGCCCTGCACCCCATGGGAGACCAGGAAAAGCACCTGGCTCCTGGCTCCTGCCAGGATCAGCACGGTGCGCCGGCTGCAGCGGCGGCCATTGGAGGGTGAACCAACGGCAAAAGGAAGACCTTTCTCTCTCTGTCTCTCTCTCTCACTGTCCACTCTGCCTGTAAAAAAAAAAAAAAAAAATGTTCAGCTTATGAGTTAGCTTCACAAACTAATTATAAATACCTGCCTTTCCCTAAAGTAACCTGAGTCAGTCACACGTGTAGGCAATTGGTAGAAATTTAGTCAAAAATGAAGAAACTGGGAGCTCCTAGGCAAAGCAGGAGAGAAAGCTGACTGTCCTAAGAGATGAGGTTCTAATAACCCCAACTTGGAAGGCGTGGAGGACATGTGGCTGCATTTGTTTGGAAGCTGTAACTGAAATGGGGGAAAAGGCTTGGTAAGTGCTTCGCTACCTTCAGCTTTGATCAGAAGATTTCTGCCCAGCTCTACACATGGACATGTCAGCCACCTGCAGAAATCTGCTTGCATCTGGGAGTACCTGCAAATAGCTCTTACCCAGAGTGCCCATCCCCCTGGGACCTAAGGAGGGAATGCAAAGAAACGATTGCCTTCTTAATGGTATGTAGGAGCAGCTTGAACATACCCACATTTCCAAAGTCAACTAACCAATCACAGATGCAACCACAATGCTTCTGGTGCAATTGTTCGTGTCAGGTATCTATAGTGATTCCCCAACTTTTGAACTTGACCCCTTTTGTGCTGCTCATACTTAAAATGGACTAGTTACAATGCAACAGGAAAGATGGGTCTTATAGGACACCAGTCCGGTAAATGTCTCAGCTTACTAGTACTCCAATTAAACTCACTTTTGTTGCTACAACACTTCACCCTTGAGTTATCAGGTTTTTCATGTGGTAGGCAGATGATTGTGAACTTGGTGACAATTTTTGTTCCACCAAACAAGAACAAGCTGTGTAAGGGGAGCCAACACATGTTCAGAGGACCCTCAATGGGAAACATCTATCAGATGTCAAAACTCTTTGTTCTGAGACTTTCCCCTGGGCTCTCCACAGAGGTGTCCAGTGCCTCAAGCACTATACTGTGGAAGCAAAGGAATGTCTGATTCTGTGGGTCCTCTGTTCTGCCTTGGAGCAGGGCAAGTTGACTTGGTATGTACAACTGAGTACCACCTTCTCCTCTGTTTTGGGAAACTCCTTTAGGAAGATTAATGTGTATTTGATTTGATCTTGGATTCCTGTTAGAGAGAGGAAAATAATTTATAGGACTTGTACCCAAATTTCTTTTATGGTTGTCTTCATTTCAATAGCCAAATCCTTTTGTGATTGTTTGCAACTAAACCCTTTGTATGGTTACTTTTGTCTTGGTTCTGGTTTGTCTATAGTTGAATCTCTCTTGCTCTTTCATTTTCTGTCGCAAGCAGAAAACAGGATGTGAAATAAGCCCTACACCCTTAAAAAGAGCGTGCTGTGGTATATTTCAGATAAATGATAATAGTACTGCTACAAAACTATGAACAAAATGAAATAATTTATCATAACACAGATCACCCTCAACATATTTTTAAATAAAAAAATTATGGTCCATAAATAGTTACTTAAATTATTATAGTGTCCTACGATTAGAGTTTCTTTGTGAAAGAAAAAAAATGATGAAATGTCCAATGTCTAGGCATTTATGCTTTGTACTAGCATAAAAGAGGCAGCTAAAAAGGGAAAGCACCTACTGACATCCCCACCAACTCTACGCTTCACTCTCCTTACCTTTGTGCTGTGGCTGAGGTAATCCCAAATTACTGTTGCAAAAAAAACCATGACTCCAGGTACAGATCACACTGGAAATGGGCAATATGGTTGCTAGTCATGCCCTCACAATGATCTGTAGCCTATAATATTATCATTATAATAAAATTACTACCCTTTCTCCATCATTTACAGAATGCCATAATACATCTAGATTTCCCAGAATCACTGGAAAATGGGCAGTCACCAAATTTCTAGAAACCTCTACCCTTTCCTGGAAAACTCCACCCCAGGTACCAACACTAAGGAATATCCTACACTACTTCAAGATTTATATTAAAAAGTTAGTTCCAAAATCTCAATGTATACAGCTCACTTTAGTGTACCAAGACTCTCTTCTCAACTGTGCACTTGTGCCTTGCTAAAATTAAATCTTCCACCAACCTTTACTTCAACTCATCCTCAAATAATCTTTCTTATATCAGACACAAGAACCCAGGCAATAAATCTGCCACTTGCCCTTGCATTACTCACCCTGGAAGCTCCATGCTAAGTGCTCTGCCTAATTCCCCAGCTGCTATTCTATGGCAACGTCACTTGCATCTCACAGATAACCTCGCTTGTGGTCCACACTGGCTGCTCTACTTTTACATAGTAGGACCCAAACTCTCCCCTTATGGGGAAATGTACTGAGCCTCCACCTAGCATGATGCTGTGATCAGAAGCCTAATCTGGTCTCTCAAATTGAGAAACAACAAGACACTCAATTCAGGACAGGTGCCTCTTTCAGAGCAGGGAAATATATGCTGTGCCAGTATATATAGTAAGAGACGTTTATCAAGAGAACCCCTCTTTGTATGATGGAGCTCTTTTTTTCCCACCTCTCTTCACAGGTGGAACAATAAACATACTCTCATGAATATGTTGCTCACTGGAGATGAAGGAAGATGATATTGATAAAGCTAAGGGAGAGGCTCACTATCTTTACTTAGTGGATACTCATATTTTCCAGAAACAAATTCCACCACCCCTATAGAGGAATGTTGCATTTATAGGAGATATATTCAGGAATAATAATGGGGATGCATAAGAAAAAAATTTTAAATAAGACAAAAAACAAAAGCCTCAGAAAGATCCACCAGAATTTGCATATCAGGTTTTCCAGTTATGAACTGAGGCCTATTCTGAGGCCCCTGAAAAATATTCGGACAAATATGACTTTGACTGGGCAAAGTGCTCCAGAAATAAAACATTTTAAAGGTTGGATGAACCTTTTAAAATATGTCCTTCACAAGTTATACTATTTTGATATAACCCAGGCTCCAAAAGGCAAATGTATATTTTGTCCTGATTTGAGGTAACTAAGATACAGAGTATGAAAGAATATAATGCATATGATTGAAACTGATACTTTGGGATCTGATCATTCTTTATACCCCTTATCTATACTCTAGAGGAACAGTGGTTTTTTTACTTACTACTTGTATAATTCTTTAGTGGAGTGTTAACTTGTGATTATAAAGTAAACTGAAATCATGCCAATGTAAAAATTACAATGACTGAGACTGAGGGAGGGAGGGAGAGAAGGATGGGGAAGTATCCTCATGCTCATAAACATGACAATAGGTCTGATCTGATTTCATCATCATTTAAAAAATCATCTATTATTTTTCACTTTATGTTTCTGTGTGGGAGCAAACTGTTGAAATCTTTACTTAATGTATGCTAAACTGATCTTCTGTATATAAAGAGAATCGAAAATGAATCTTGATGTGAATGGAAGGGGAGAGGGAGTGGGAAAGGGGAGGGTTGTGGGTGGGAGGGACGTTATGGGGGGGAAGCCATTGTAATCCATAAGCTGTACTTTGGAAATTTATATTCATTAAATAAAAGTTAAAAAAAAAAAACAAAGTTGATAGAAAAAAAAGATACATATATAAAATGTTTGAAATATGCTTCCATAATACGAATTTAAAAACCAATTAAAACTCAATTAATAAAATTATATATAAAAAAGAATGCCGGTTTTGTTACTATAAGGAATAAGGACATTTACAAAAGGTTTGTTCCAAGTTAAAAAAAAAAATAAAGCAAAAAATGGCTCAAATTTCTTTTTTAAAGTAAAAAGGCTCAGTACCCACAATGGTTTAAAAAAGCTCTTAAATGAGAAACTAGTGAAGCACCAGAGGTCCCCATATTTTTAGAAAAGCCAATTTGGATTTTCCTATAGGAGCCCTGGGTAAAAAAATGGGACTGGGAAACAAACTGTTTGACTTCTTAGTATACACTGGAGTCTCTTATTTAATGATAAACACTAAACTTGCTCAGAAGATCTTTCAGTCTAATCAAATCCTGGGCCTATCTGGGAAAATACAAAATTGAACATTCTTAGAACCATTAAAATGCAAATTAGGATTGTGCCCTACAACACAGCCTTTTGTATATTCGAGAATACCCTATATCTCTCTCCTAGGCTGAGACCTCTGATTCAAATTTATATATTCAAGTAACTTTTTTTTGACAGGCAGAGTGGATAGTGAGAGAGAGAGACAGAGAGAAAGCTCTTCCTTTGCCATTGGTTCACCCTCCAATGGCCACTGCAGCCGGCGCACCACGCTGATCCAAAGCCAGGAGCCAGGTACTTATCCTGGTCTTCCATGGGGTGCAGGGCCCAAGTACTTGGGCCATCCTCCATTGCACTCCCTGGCCACAGCAGAGAGCTGGCCTGGAAGATGGGCAACCGGGACAGAATCCGGCGCACTGACCAGGACTAGAACCCGGTGTGCTGGCGCCGCAAGGCGGAGGATTAGCCTAGTGAGCCGTGGCGCCGGCTTCAAGTAACTTTTTCATCAAGAGAAGTCAACATTGACACTCAGAACAGGCTTGGAACATTCTGCTGGCCCTCATAGAAATACTTATCAAAGAAGAGAACTTCTTTCCCCAGAAATCTTAGGGGAGATCTAGACAACTCAGGTTGATCTTATTTCATGGACCAGATCTTGACTGAGGCAAGCCTGAAACTCTCCATAGAGATTGGCAGAATCATGGATCATGGTAAATGTCATGCCAGAGATGTGACAGTAACTTTCAAGGAGGCCCTTGAGGTCAGAGTCCTACTACCATGGAATTCAACACAAAAACAAACATTATTGCCCTTACTCAAGCTCTCCCTCTGGCATAAGAGAAACTGGTGAAAGTGTCATCTCAAGGCATGTTTTTGCAGTTTTACATGACCAGAGATAATTTAAAAGGAGAGAATTCGTCACTCAGGGAATAAGAACATAAAACATAACCATGAAATTCTACAACACTTAGAACCTGTTCATAAACCTCTAATGGGAGCAAAAATGCATTATCTGGCCGGTGCCGCAGCTCACTAGGCTAATCTTCCGCCTTGCGGCGCCGGCACACTGGGTTCTAGTCCCGGTCGGGGCGCCGGATTCTGTCCCGATTGCCCCTCTTCCAGGTCAGCTCTCTGCTGTGGCCAGGGAGTGCAGTGGAGGATGGCCCAAGTACTCGGGCCCTGCACCCCATGGGAGACCAGGATAAGTACCTGGCTCATACATTGGATCAGTGCGGTGCGCCAGCCGCAGCACACCGGCCGCGGCGGCCATTGGAGTGTGAACCAATGGCAAAGGAAGACCTTTCTCTCTGTCTCTCTCTCTCACTATCCACTCTGCCTGTCAAAAAAAAATGCATTATCTAGTTCATCCAAAAAGTCCTACATAATCAAGGGAAATCAACTTTCTGACCAATCTGCAAAGAGGGCAGACAAAAGTAGAGACTATCAGGCTGTTTCTAGGGTCCTTTCTCCTGCAAACTAATCAGTTTAGGAACGGATCAAATAACACCTTGAATAAGACAGAGAAAGAGCCAGTAACAGGGTTTTGCTTCCAACCAAAATTCCTCAGGTTTGAAATGCAATGCATAAGGAATTACCTTGATTCTAGAAATGCTGTGCTAAACTATGCTATAGCACATTAGTGAAAATATTCATTATAGGTAAGATGTCCCTTTGCAATGTGTCCAAAATTGAATCATTGTACACAAATTACAAAAGAAAAGCTATGCAGCAGATCATCTAAGGTTATATGACCTGTACCAAAAATCATCCACAGAAAAATGCCAAGCCATCTACCAGCCCAGCTAAAAGGGAGCTCAACATAAGGGTTGCTACTCTACTGAAGATGGGCAGGTTCATCTCACCCAAATGCCCTGAGCTGCAGGGAACGTCTCATACTTACAAGTGTTTCTGGGGATGTTCTCTGGATGGGTAGAGGTCTACCCCACCCAAATAGAAAATGCTTGTGAAGTGGCCAAAATATTTCTCAAGGAAATCATCTTGTAATTAGTGCTACCTAACACATATTCACAGTTATGATGGGGCAGCATTTGTTTCTTTTATAACCTAATGACTATCGAAACCTCTCCATATTAATTGGAAATTATACTTCCATTGGAGGCCCTAGTCCACAGGAAAAATGATACCAATCATATCGTATGTAAAGTCTTATCAAGATGTATGTGAAGAAACTAATTTAAGTTGGGACACGGCACTTCCAGTTGCCTGGCTGTGGATACAGGTGATCTTCCTGAAGTAGGCTTCAATTAAAACACTGCTTGGGATCTGCATCCCATTTCAGGTGCCTTGTTCAAGTCCTAACTCCAACACTTATGATCCAGTTTCCCTCTCATGCACACTCTGTGAGGCAGCAAATGATGTTTCAAGTAAATAGTTCTCTACCATGACATATTTGGAAGACTTTGACTGAATTCCAGATTCCTGGCTTCAGACTGGCCCAGCCCTGGCTGTTGTCGGCATTTGGGAAGTGAACCAGAGGGTGAAACATTGATTCTCCCCATTTCTCTTGGTGTGCTGCATAGAGGTGGCCTCCTAGATTTGGATATGATCTGGAATGGTAGTAAACCAGGAAAGAATATCACCTGTCCCCTGTACACAAAAATAAGGACTTTAAGTAAAACATCCAGGATAGAAACCTACAAAATATTTCATTTCTGGAGAAACACCTATAACCTACTACTGTTGAGGTTGGGAAATTATATACTTAATTAGATTATTATACAGAGATAGGCAGTTTTCATTGAATAGAATTTGACCTAATGAACACGACTATGTAATAATGAGAGGCTAGGGAAGTTCATAACTCCTAAACCCTTATAATGCTTTTTCTTCAGAAAATTCTTCTTAACTGACCAGGACATGCATTGATTCACTCAGTGGTCCATGAGGGCAAAATTTGTGTTTTTACTTGGAGAGAATCCAAATAAAGAAGAAAACACCCAATTCTGGTACAGGAAGAAAGTAAAGAGAGATTTTGCTTTTCAATCAGTACCTTAAATATGTCACCAATTATTTATTCCATTGCTCCCAATTATAATCTACCAATGCACCACTAAATAAACTGAAGAAATAAATATAAATATTTCTTTTTAAAAAGGACTCATTAGTGATTAGATTGGCAAATTGTAACATTTTTTTTTGACAGGCAGAGTGGACAGTGAGAGAGAGATGCAGAGAGAAAGGTCTTCCTTTGCCATTGGTTCACACTCCAATGGCCACCATGCCCAGCACGGTGTGACCAGCACACCGCGTTGATCCGAAGCCAGGAGCCAGGTGCTTCTCCTGGTCTCCCATGGGGTGCAGGGCCCAAGCACTTGGGCCATCCTCCATTGCACTCCCTGGCCACAGCAGAGAGCTGGCCTGGAAGATGGGCAACCGGGACAGAATCCGGCGCCCCGACCGACCGGGACTAGAACCCGGTGTGCTGGCGCCGCAAGGCGGAGGATTAGCCTAGTGAGCCACAGCGCCGGCTGTAACATTGTTTTTAATTTTAGATTTCTACCAAGGGGGTGCAAATAAAACTTAATTGATTACCTTGTTTTTTAATACACACTGCTTGTATGAAATACTTCTTATTACTTACTTGATAGTAATTGCTTGGCTGCTGCTTTCTGATCTGTATCTAAATGAGAATATAAATAATGCTTTCAAATCAACATTAGCAAATAAAGGGTCATACAGAATGAATATTTTACAATCTTATAACCTGCAATAACTCTTTGCTAACAGTAATGACTATTACTGAATATATATTATTGCTAAATTTGGGTATGCAAATCAGTGAAATTATTGTTTACCAACATACCAAGTCCATAAAGCAGATAAATACCAAACTTCCAACTAGGAAGAGCAAGGATAAGATTGGTTTTTCTCCTTACCACTTCCCAGTACAGAATACATGCTTGCTTTTGAATGTCAGATTCTGGTTTTCATGTTCCAACCTAATGTTTTATCCATTAAGAATCAAATGACTACAGGTTGTGACTTCAGAGCTTCACTGACTTCTACATAAGAAAGAAAAATTGGCTAGCAGATGAAATTCCCTCTTGTATTCCCAGCCAAGCAAAACAGCAAAAAACCAATAAAAACAGCCACTAAAATTCTAAAGAAAAAAGTTATTTCATACAATAGTTTTAAAAAGTAGAAGCTGAAACTGTACAAAGGAATTAAGAACTGAAGGGGTATGAATCTAGGATACATGAAACAATTGAACACATCAGTTTATCAGGAGTTGTGACCTAGAAATCTGGATATGACCTCGTCCTCTAAACCCTGAGACATGAAATGTCACATCACCAATGTAATAGGGGTATAAATTCTGTTATCCCTAGATAGCGTGAGGCAACAAGGAAACTGTTGCACAGGTGTAGGTGGAATAGGAACACTGAGAAATATCAGAATATAGAGAATTTAAATTAGTTCAGGGATATAGATAGAAACAGTACATGGAGAAACAGCAACTATAATCCTGTACCCAAGTATATATTCAGGACACCAATTCATGCTTTCCACGAATACTAGATCTCCAATTGTTATTTAATTGGAAGAGAAACAATGAGACATCATTAGCAATGCAAGATATGTAGAATGCTCATGAGACAATCATTGCTAATTAGGGTTGTCTTAGAAACAAAACACTTCAAAGAGATGATGCCAAACAACAGAGCAAATTAAAGAAGTATAGGAACAGGAAAAGTTGACAAAAGGCTGCTTAGGTTTCTATAGAGGTTAAAATGGCACAGAAGCCATTAAATAAGAAATAAATGACCCAAAAAAAGGCTTTGAACTTTCAATGTTAGGTGAAATCACCAGAATACTAGTTAAACAAACAAAAAGATTTATGAAAGACAAACCAAGACACAGATAATTTCAGAGATATGATACAGAGAATGGGGGAGAAAGAAGAATCAGAACAAGGAAAGAAGGACTGCATTTCCAGAAGATTGGTAGAAAATTCAAGCAGGAAGCAACAGAAACCCTAAACAGCACAGAGACTAAGAAAGCCAATTGGGAAAAGAAAGCTACTCTGGCTCCCTGGTCTGGGGAACTCCACCTCACTGAGAAGAGGTAAGCAGAAAGTTCTGCAACCCCATTACCGCCACAGTCTGGCAGCCAGAAATACAAGACAATTCCATAGTCCTCACGGACTCTAAATCTCAGAAAGCTGACACTGCATGTCTCTGAAAAAGTAAACCACATTTCCTCTGCCTAACAAAGCCCCAGCCCAGAGCCACTAGAGTACAGCTGATACTAAACTCTATTCTCTCTAAGGGACCAGCAGGCATCAGAAGCCCCCAGAGCCACAGAAACTTGCACTGCAAAGAGCAGACCCTTCATCATCCTGAGGCTGTGGGAATGCAGGGCACAGCCCTTGTGCATGATCTAGTGATGTTCCCCTCTTTACTAATTGGGGCTCAGCACCAGAAGCAACTAAAACAGAAACTCACAGTATCAGACCTGGGGAAGTCCCTTTCTGCAGCTCTTTGAACGGGGTACTGTATAGCCAGGGAATGAGTTCCAGTGTCACCCTTGTATACCATATTGCAAAAGCAGTATGCAGAGTTGTATAAGAAGTGCAGAAAAAAGGAAGAAAGGAAGAAAGGAAGAAAGGAAGGAAGAAAGGAAGGAAGGAAGGAAAGAAGGAAGGGGAGGGGACGAGAGGGGAGAGAAAGAGAGAGAGAAACAAATAAGAAAGAAAAAGAGAGAGAAATTAGAAAGAAAGAAAGAAAGAAAGAAAGAAAGAAAGAAAGAAAGAAAGAAAGAAAGAAAGAAAGAAAGGAAGGAAGGAAGGAAGGAAGGAAGGAAGGAAGGAAGGAAGGAAGGAAGGAAGGAAGGAAGGAAGGGGGAGGGGAGGGGAGGGAAAGAGAGAGAGAAACAAATAAGAAAGAAAAAGAGAGAGAGAAAGAAAGAAAGGAAGGAAGGAAGGAAGGAAGGAAGGAAGGAAGGAAGGAAGGAAGGAAGGAAGGAATAAATAACTCCAATTTTTCTCAATATTTCAAAACAATTGAAATGGAGGGCATACTCCCAAACTCCTTCTTTGAGACCAGCATCACCTCAATTCCTAAACCAGAAATTGTACAACATAGAAGGAGAACAATGTATAAATATACCTGATGAAAATACATGCATTAACAAACTAAAGAACAAAAATCATATGATCATCCCAATAGATTCAGAAAAAGGTTTGATGAAATACATCTTTTCATGATGAAAACCTTAGGCAAACTGGGTATAGAAGTTAACATTCTTCAACATAATCAAGGCAATTTACAACAAACCCACAGCAAGCATCTTACTGAATGGGGAAGTGTTGAAAACATTCTCACTAAGATCTAGAACCAGACAACAATGTCACTCTCATTATTGCTATTAAATATAGTTTTGGATGTTCATGGCTATTAGGAAGAAAAAGAAATCAAAGGGATACAAATTGGAAAGGAGGAAGTCATGCAGTCCCTATTTGCAGATAACATGATGCTATACATAAGGGCACCACAAGACTCCACTAAGAGACTACTGGAACTCATTAAAGAGTTTGGTAAAGTGACAGGATATAAAATGAACACAGAAAAATCAATAGTCTTTGAATATCCAGAAAATGCCATGGCAGAGAAGGAATTTCTAAGATCAATCCTATTCACAATAGCTGCAGTAAATATTAAATACCTTGGCATAAATATAAGCAAGGATGTCAAAGATCTCTACGATGAAAATTATAAAACATTATAAAAAGAAATAGAGGATGCAAAAACTAAAAATTAATTAAAAAATCTTTCATGTTCATGGATTGAAAGAATCAATATCATCAGAATGTCCATACTACCAAGCAATTTACATATTTAATGTGATGGCAATAAAACTACCAATGACAGGGGCCAGCACTGTGGTGCAGTAGGATAAGGCTCCACCTGTGGTGCCAGCATCCCATAATGGCATCCATTCATGTCCCAGCTGCTCATCTTTTGATTCAGCTCTCTGTATATGCCCTGGGAAAGTAGGAGATGATGGCCCAGATGCTTGGGACACTGCACCCAAGTGTGAGACCTGGAAAAAGCTCCTTGGTTCTGGCTTTGGATCTGCCAGGCTCCAGCCATTGTGGCCATTTGGGGAGTGCACCAACCAAATGGAAGACCTCTCTCTTTGTTGCTCCCTCTCTATACTCTGCTTCTCAAATAAATAAATAAATCTTTAAAAATATGAAAGATACTCTACTCAGATCTAAAAAAATGCTAAAAATTTGTATGAAAACATAGGAGACCCCGGATAGCAAAAGCAATCCTACACAACAAAAATGAATCGAGGCATCACAATTACCAGATTTCAAGACATATTGTAGGCCAGTTATAATCAAAACTGCCTGGTACTGGCAAAAAATAGATTTGTGGACCAATGGAACAGAATAGAGCCTCCAGAAATCAATCCATATAGCTGCAACCACATATTCTTGAGAAAGGAACTAAAATCAATCCATGGAGCAAGGACAGTCTCTTCAACAAATGGTGCTGGGGAAATTGGATCTCCACATGCAAAAATATGAAACAAGATTCCTACCTTAAACCTTACACAAAAATCCACTCAAATTGGTTCAACAAACTAAATCTACAACCTGATACCATCAGATTACAAAGAACCCTGGGGACACTCTGCAAGACAATAGCATAGGCATAGACTACTTGGGAAATATCCTGGAAGCACAGGCATTCCAAGTCAACATTGACAGATGGGATTATATCAAGCTGAGAAGCTTCTACACTGCAAAAGAAACATTCAGCAAAGTGAAGTGGAACTGACAGAGTAGCAGAAAATATTTGCAATCTGCGCAACTAATAAAGGATTAATATTCAGAATCTATAAAGAATGCAAGAAACTCAACAACAATAAACCATCCAGTAAATAATTGGACAAAGGACTTGAACATGTATTTTTCAAGAAGAAATACAAATGAAAACTATAGTGAGGTTTCATCTCACCCCAGTTAGAATAGCTCTCATACAGAAATCAACAAACAACTACTGGTAAGGTTATGAGATAAAAAGTACTCTAATACACTGTAAGTGGGAATGTAAACTGGTGCAGCCACTGTGGAAGACAGTATGGAGATATCTCAGAGATCTGAATATAGACCAATGATGTGATTCATCTGATTCCCACTCCTGGTATTTTACCCAAATGAAAATAAATCATCATATGACTGAGTGATCTATGTCCTCATGTTTATTACATCTCAATCCACAAGAGCTAATATATATATATATATATAAATAAAATCAATGAAGATGTCCATCAATTGAAGGCTAGATAAAGAAATTATGGTATACATACACTATGGAATATTACACAATGATAAAAAATGAAATCCTTCTTTTGCAATAAAATTGATGCAAATGGAAAACATTATAGCTATTAAAATGAATCAGCCCCCAAAAGAAAAATATGACATGTTCTCTGGTCTATCATAACTAGTAGAGAACCTAAAAGGTAATCTGTAGGAATGAAATTGACATGTAGCAATTTGATTATTTTTAACAGAACTTTTCTCAACTGTTGAGGAAAAGTGTTTTTTTCTTCTATTTGTGGAACACTTTACTTAGCGTAGGGTTAATATTATGAGTATAAAGTTAATTGAAAATAGGTCTTTGTAAAAACTAAGAATGGGAGTAAGAGAGGGATGAGGAAGATTGGTGTGAGCAAGGGCAGGAGGGAGGGTAGGATGGAAAGTGTCACTTTTTGAATATGTATAAGGGAAATACATGTAATTGGTAGACATTAAATACATTTTTAAAAATAAAAATATAAATACGCATCTCATTTGAAAATGCTTTTTAAAATCATGATATTGAATCAGTAAAATACATACATGCTGATGGAAAATTTCCCAACTCTACTTTTTACAAAAGTTGTATTGAAGGGCTAAAATTGCTTTGAAGTGTCTCTTTCAGAAGTAGTAATAAAATGTTTGAAAATATAATCTTCCTCTTTACTAAGACTACAAAAATAATCACAAGGAGGCACTTGTGAAACACATACTCCTTCTCTGGGAAAAATAACCATCTCCCTGATATCCCATGAAAATATGTCTTCTCTTTAGCTGAGGGAAGGGTTTGATCTCTCCTTTCCTATGAGTGCCACCAATGTTGAAATGAGGCTGTTACTCTAAATCAGAGTTGCAAGAATATAATAAGCAATCTTTGAAAAAGAATATTTCCTGCCATTTTCACCAAATTGAATGGAACTAGGGGTAAATATATGAAGTGAAATTAGCAAGACACAGAAAGATAAGACCACATGCTCTCATTCATACGTATAAATTTTTAAAAATAAATTAATCTCACAATATTGATGATTAGAGACTGGAAAGAATGTAACAACTTGTATGGAACTTGGGGTAATTATGTTAAGTGAAATTAGCAAGAAACAGAGGGCCGATGCCATGGCTCAGTTGTTTAATCCTCTGCGCTGGCATCCCATATGGGCTCTGGGTTCTAGTCCCGGTTGCTCCTCTTCCATTTCAGCTCTCTGCTGTGGCCCGGGAAGGCAGTGGAGGATGGCCCAAGTGCTTGGGACCCTGCACCCGCATGGGAGACCAGGAAGAAGCACCTGGCTCCTGGCTTTGGATCGGTGCTGCGCCAGCCATGGCAGCCATTTGGGAAGTGAATCAACAGAAGGAAGACCTTTCTCTTTCTCTCTCTCTCTCTCCCCCACTGTTTGTAACTCTACCTGTCAAATAAAAAAAATTAGCAAGAAACAGAAAGATATGGCCACATGTTCTCACTCTCACATAGAAATTTTTAAAAGTATGTTGATCTCACAGTATTGATGATTGGAAACTGGGAAGAATGTAGAAGGGTGTTGGATACTAGGTACCAAGACTACCGTATGGAAGCCATAATTTTTAGTATTCCACAGTGCAGTGGAGTGACTGTAGTTCACAATTATATATTACATAATGAGTTTGGAAGCATCATTTATAAGGAAATGGAAAGGAAATGGAAAGTTGATTGTATTAATCAGTATTTTGTTCACATTACACTGAGTACATATGTTTAAATATAGAAACACATTTCATAAAAATGCACCACTTTTAAATGTTAATAAAGAAATATTAATGGGGGAACAATGCAATTTACCATTCTTTTTTGAACAGAACAGTTAGTTTCAATCCATAATTATTAGAGTGATTTACACATCAAGAGTCATGATTTCTGTCACTATCTATCAAATTTCAGTTATTTGCTTGCTTACCCAGGCACTAAAATTGCATAACCCAAGCTGAGTAACTTCTAGGCACTTTATTTTTTTCTTTACTAATTGTACATAATTTATCTCTTATTAGAGTCAGCTATTTTTTCTTCAGATTAGAATTCCATTAAATATTTATTAATGATGAAAGAGCTAATTTGTTAGATTATGTATATTAATAGTCTGGTTTGGGGTGCTTTACCCACTTGAGGTAACTGAAAATATTTAGAAATTAATTGTGAGGGTCAACATTGTACCATAGCAGGTCAAGCCACTGCCTGCAACACCAGCATCCCGTATGAGTGCCAGTTCACATACCAGCCACTCAACTTCTAATCAAGCTTCCCGCTAATGCACCTGGGAAATCAGCATGGGCCCCTGTCAGCCACGTGGGAGACCTTGATGAAGCTCCTGGCTCTTGGCTTCAGCCTAATGCAGCCCCTATCTTTGTGGCTATTTGAGGAATGAATCAGCAAATGTCAGATTCCCTCTCTCTCTTTCTCTCTCTCTCTCTGGAACTCTGCTCTTCAAATAAAAAACCCCAAATCTTAAAAAAATTTAAAGTATGAATTACCAATGGATTCTTAATTTTTTACATGTACAGTAAAAAGATTTTTTAATTTACTTACTGACTGGAGTGTGTCTGAGTGTTACCTTCTGATCTTGATCTACAAAAACAATTGAAAATAATAATGTCTATAGTTAATACTAAGGAAGCTAATCAACATACTCAGTGAAAGTCAGGATATCTTATACACAATATTTTGTCTTATAAGGCATGTTACTGATAAATAAAATAACATCCAGAGGTCAGTGAACAAAGATACAAATGAATAAAATTTTCAGTAGCTCATATACTTCAGTCAAAGTATGTGAATTTCAAATACTGAAGTGAGGGGAGCATCAAGAAAGCAGAGGATTGCATCATTTCCTTATCAATTCTAAACACCAAATGTACATTTGATCCTGATGTCTAATTCTGACCTTTGTACTTCAACTCTAATTTTTTATTCATATTACAGGAATTATTACAATTTGTAAGTTAAAATCTATACTAACTTGTATATAATCTAATAGAGTGAGCTGGCAAAGTAAGTTTCCCTTTCATTCCTTGCACAGAGGAGTAACACAGTGCACTACTTCAAATAAAGGAAAGACTTCATCTAATACCAATAAAAATGATAAGACTAAGCTCAAATGGTAAATGGTACCTAAAGATGAGTGACTTGCAGAAATATCTGAAGCAGTGATATACATTTGGGACTAGGGAATTAACATTTCTGTCTCACAATGGGTTGGGATCCTTGGTATTTGCATGTGGAAAGACCAAGTGCTGTAAATAAACTCTTTAATTAACCTGGACCCAGGAAGAACCATATCACCCATGAAACAGGAATAATGAAAATTTCGACCAGTAGACTTCTAATGCAGCATGGGTATACTTAGATAAAGTTGCATCTCAGAGTAGTGTTATCTCAAGTCACTAAAAACCAAGATCTCAGAACCCAAGTTTATAACACCATGTATATATACTTTATATATTTTTATTTAGGAGAAGCAAAACTAAATATATTATAGATATATATGTCACAGTACATGCAGAATTTTCATGGGAAAACTCATAGGGAAGACAATAGAGTATACACTTACAAACTACTAAGTATTCATGTCAACACAAGAACAAAACTAATTTATTTTAAAACTACTTTAATGTAACAATATTTATAAGCACTATAGAGTTTTTCAGGAACAGAATCCATAATTTCTGAACAGGAACTTATAGAACAACTTGGGAGATAAAATAGGGATCTGAGTAAATCAAAATGTAAGATAGAGAGAATGAATTCATTAATCTTTTTTTACATATGTTCTCTGGATTTTGTTAGAATCATAGAAGACCTTGATAACTCTATGACTAGTATATATTTTCTTATAATGTCTTCTGAGGTAGAATTTATTTTTTATGTATAAGTAGTTGGTACACCTGAAATGCAATTTGATTTAGGTTATGTTGTGGCTTATCTTCAGATATTAGTATTTACTTATTTCTTTTTTTAAGATTTATTTATTTATTTGAAAGTCAGAGTTACACAGAGAGAGAAGGAGAGGCAGAGAGAGAGAAAGATCTTCCATCCGCTGGTTCACTCCCCAATTGGCTGCAATGGCCGCAAATGTGCTGATCTGAAGCCAGGAGCCAGGAGCATCTTCCAGGTCTCCCATGCGCGTGCAGGGTCCCAAGGGCTTGGGCCATCTTCTACTGCTATCCCAGGCCACAGCAGGCAGCTGGATTGGAAGTGGAGCAGCCAGGTCTCGAACTGGCACACATATGGGATGCCAGCACTTCAGGCCAGGGCGTTAACCCACTATGCCACAGCGCCGGCCCCAGTATTTACTTAATTCAACATCATTACTGAATATTTATCTGCAACATTAATATGAGCTGTCTCCATTATCAAATATTACATTTATATGTAAATATATATACAGGTATATATCTTTTTCTATTCTGTGGCACTGATATGTCTTTCTTTTCATGTATCAATAAAATATGCTTTCATTTTAAAAAATAATATATGAAAGTGAATGCTATAGATTCCTGCTATTGTGTACCCTGTGAGGCTGCAGATAATGGTTCAAGTACATTAGCTTTGCAAAAGAGTTTGGCCATTTCATTAGATGTTAAGCAGACATGTATCATATTATTCAGACATTCTACTCCAAGATTTGAAACAAAAGGGAGAAAACAATATTCACAAATAGACTTTGTTCCTGAAAGTTCATAGTGGCTCTGTTTGTAACAACTAAAATTTAGAAATAGCTTTCAACAGATGAATGGTTTAAAAATATATAGAATATTAATCGAACTGAATAATTCTAAGGAAGACAAAGCAATAAACCACTGGTCTACACAAGAACATGGATAGATCGTAAAATAAGTATAGTGAATGGAAGTCAGTTTGCAGATTGCTCAGAAACCTGAATATAACCCTACCATACAACCCAGCCATCCTACTCCTTGGAATTTACCCAAAGGAAATTAAATTGGCAAATAAAAGAGCCGTCTGCACCTCAGTGTTTATTGCAGCTCAATTCACAATTGCTAAGACCTGGAATCAAGCTAAATGCCTGTCAACAGAAGACTGGATAAAGATATTATGGGATATGTATCCATAAAATACTATATAGCAGTAAAAAAAAAAAGAGAAATCCAGTCATTTGAAAAAAATGGAGGAATCTGGAAAACATCATGCTGAGTGAAATAAGCCAGTCCCAAAGGGACAAATATCACATGTTCTCCCAGATCAGTGACAACTAGCTCAGCACATAAAAGGAAACCTGTTGAAGTGAAATGGACACTATGAGAAACAATGACTTGATCAGCCTTTCTCCTGACTGTTGAGGGACAACTTGCTATTTTATTCCTTTTAGTATTTTTTTGTTCTAGTTAATACCATTGATTGAACTCTTTAATTAACACACAATTACTCTTAGTCATTTAACTTTAACTGAAAAGTGATCCCTGTTAAAATATAAGAGTGGTAATAAGAAAGGGAAGAGATGTACAGTTCGGCACATGCTCAATCAGACTTGCCCCAAATGGTAGAGTTAGAAACGTGCCAGGGGATTCCAATTCAATCCTATAAAGGTGGCATGTACCTATGCCACCTTACTTGTTAAAGTGATCAGCTTAAGTTCATAATTGATCAAAAGGATAGGATTAGGTGTCAAAAGGATTACATAAATAAGAACAGTGTCTGCAAATAATAATTGATAGAATTAAAAAGGAGAGAATGATCCTACATGGGAAGCAGGATATGCAGCAGACTCATAGAATGGCTGATGTCCTATACAGCACTCTGGCCTCAAAATCAGCCCTTAAGTCATTCGGATCTGGCTGAAAAGCCCATGAGTATTTTGCAGGCATGGAAAGCCAAGACACTCTGGCAAAAAAAAAATGACCTAAATTTAAGATCTCTGTGAGTGAGATCCCAGCAGGAAGAATTTGTCAGCAAAGAAGGCTGGGATAGGAGGAGAGAACTTCCACTTTGACTATGGCCTTGTCTAAATAAGATCAGAGTTTGTGAACTCAAGAGGCTTCCATAGCCTTAGCAGCTCATGACAAGAGCCTCACGTGATTACTAATGTCATAAATAAGAGTGTCAATTGTTAAATCAACAACGGGAGTCATTGCGCACCTGGCTCCTCATGTAGGACCTCTGTCCTAAATGTGTTGTACAATGCAAATTAATGGTAAAACTACTACTAAAACAGTACTCTATACTTTGTGTGTTTTTGTGGGTACAGTCTGTTGAAATATTTTCTTAGTATATACTAAGTTGATCTTCCGTATATAAAGATAATTTAAAATGAATAGTGATAAAGAATGGGATGGAAGAGGGAGTGGGAGATGGGATAGTTGCAGGTAGGAGGGAGGTTATGGGGGAAAAGCCGCTATAATTCAAAAGTTGTACTTTGGAAATTTATATTTATTAAATAAAGTTTAAAAATTAGTGAGTGAAATAAATCAGACAAAAATAAAAGAATAAATATTATGTCACATTTATATTAAATGGAATAGAAAATGGAATGTAAAACGTGATGATTGTGGGGAGCAACTCGGACTAGACTGTTACTGGAATTAAGACTTATTCTATGCATCTGCTCTCCCACAATATGGCGCTGAGAAGGGAGTAACAGCTTCTACACAGCTGCCTCCAGTTCAACCAATAAACTGTAGGACCTGCTCCTGATTGGAGGAGAGCAGCGTACTCGGCGTGTGGGTAGCAGAGTTGGGATTGGTGGAAGAGGACTATAAAGGAGGAGAGAGACAACATGCACCAGGAACATCTAAAGGGAACATCTATCTGAAGGAACACCTGTGCAGCCCCCGAGAGAGCCGGCCGGCGGTGTGCCGCTCCCCCGCGGAAGTGGGGAAAGTGGCAGGGGGAACCGCCCTTCCACGGAGGTGGAAGGGACGGTAGCCAACCCGGGAAGAACCAGCAGCAAACCCGGGGAGGGCCGAGCAGACCAAAGAACAGCGCAGGGTCCTGTGTCGTTCTTCCACGAAGAGGGGGAGCGACATAATGGTGCCGTGACTCGGATATGAAGCCTATGCAGGGTTTAGTGTCATTCCTCCATGAAGACGGGGAGCGACATAATGGTGCCGTGACTCGGATAGGAAACCTAGGCAGGGTTTAGTGTCGCTCCTCCACGAAGAGGGGGAGCGACATAATGGTGCCGTGACTCGGATATGAAGCCTAGGCAGGGTTTAGTGTCGTTCCTCCACAAAGACGGGGAGTGACATAATGGTGCTGTGACTCGGATAGGAAACCTAGGAGGGAAGAAACGGGAAGAAGTGGGAAAATACCGGAGAGAGAAAGACTAGCAAAGAGCCTAGGGAAAAGCCGGACGGAAAGGGTGCTGGAAGAAGCTATTGAAAGCCTAGGCATAGACTCGGATACGGACTGTGGGAAAGAAGTTAGGATTTAAAGTGAAAGCAAGAAGAAACTTAGATACGGACTGCAGGTTGAAAGTGAAAGTGAAACCTAGAAGAAACTTAGACGTGGATACGGACTGTGGGGAGAAGCCAGGAGAAGTGAGAGGGGAATATTGTTGGAAGAAAAGTTAGGAAACATACCGGGTAGAGAAAAATGTTAGGGAGGATGAAGCCGCGGGGGCAGGCCGAGGCGGAGACGTAAGCTATCTTGGAATTCTTCAAGTCAGCCCGGGGAGCAAAAGGCGAAAATCTGGAACCAGAGACAGAGACGTGGGCCACCAGGTTGGAATTCGCCAGGTTAGCCCGGGGAACTTGGACTGAATGCCAGTGGCGGAAACGTGACCTGGGCTGTGTGACTCGCGGAAGCCGCCGCACGCAGAGAGAGCGTGCGGGGCACAAGTGGGGAGAGCGCACGGGGCGCGGATAGATAGGGAACGTGGGGCTAGAGCGAAGGCCGTGGTGCGGGCGCGAAGGCCGTGGAGACCGCGGAGCGCGCGAAGCCGAGCCGCGCAGAGCCGGGAACCCGCTGCAGGGCAGGCGCCGGGAAGCCGCGGAGATAAGAGAAACAGAAGTTTAGAAGTAAAATGAGAGAAATAGGAATGCTGGTAGATAGAAGTAAAATAGGAGAAATAGGAATGCCCGGAGATAGAGAAATAGAGAAAAATAAGGCCTCCCCACAACACGGCAATGAGAGAGCTTGGATTCAGTCTGCCTGATTAGTAAGACGATGAGCACCTGTGGGCAGCTAGCAGTTTGTGCGCCGCAGGTCACCGAAGACAGGCACGAATTAACATCAATAAGTCTCCCCACAATACGGCAATGAGAAGGCTTGGATTCGGTTTGCCTGATAGGGCTTGTAAGCACCTGTAGGCAGTTCTAGCAGAGCAGAGCATGCGCTGCAGGGCACCGAACTCAGGCACGCATCGGCGCCTAAAAACCTCCTCACAACATGGCAAAGAGAGGACCCGGATTCGGTTTGCCTGATTGATAGGGCTTATAAGCACCTGTGGGCAACTCTAGCAAGCAGAGCAGAGTGTGTGCCGCAGGGCACCGAAGACAGGCACGTATCAACGCCAAAAATAAAAAGAAAGGGGGATCTGTGGGGAGCAACTCAGACTAGACTGTTACTGGAATTAAGACTTATTCTATGCATCTGCTCTCCCACAATATGGCGCTGAGAAGGGAGTAACAGCTTCTACACAGCTGCCTCCAGTTCAACCAATAAACTGTAGGACCTGCTGCTGATTGGAGGAGAGCAGCGTACTCGGCGTGTGGGTAGCAGAGTTGGGATTGGTGGAAGAGGATTATAAAGGAGGAGAGAGACAACATGCACCAGGAACATCTAAAGGGAACATCTATCTGAAGGAACACCTGTGCAGCCCCCGAGAGAGCCGGCCGGCGGTGTGCCGCTCCCCCGCGGAAGTGGGGAAAGTGGCAGGGGGAACCGCCCTTCCACAGAGGTGGAAGGGACGGTAGCCAACCCGGGAAGAACCAGCAGCATACCCGGGGAGGGCCAAGCAGACAAAAGAACAACGCAGGGTCCTGTGTAGTTCCTCCATGAAGACGGGGAGCGACAATGATAGAAAGCAGATGACCAGTATCCTAGGGACGAGCCAGGATTTGGGGGAGAAGGGCTGACGAGGGAGATTTTAAAAGGAAAAAAGGAAAAATTTTTAAAAATATATTTATTTATTAGAGAGATAGATTTATTCACAGAGAGAAACAGACAGACAGACAGACAGAGACAGAGTTAAAGGTCTTCTATTCACTAGTTCACTCCCCAAATTACAGTAATGGCCAGAGCTAGGTTGGTCCAAAGCCAAGAGCCATGAACTTCTTCCACATCTCCTATGCAGGTGCAGGGGCCCAAGCAATTGGGCCATCTGCTACTGCTTTCTCAGGCCATTAGCAGAAAGCTTAATCAGAAAAATAGCAGTCAGGACACAAACTGACACTCATATGAGATGCCGGTGTCACAGTCAGAGGCTTAGCCAACTACATCATAGTGCCAGCCCCAAGGAAATTCTGGAATGTGACAGATGCCTCCATAATCTTGATTGCATTGGTTTCTAGGGTGTTATTTGTCTAATTATCAAAACATCACAATTCATACACTGAAAATACAGATAATTGTCCATTATACAATAAAATTATATACTAAAATTATTCTACAATAATACTATACATTACAAAAAGCACACTATAGATATATACACCAGGGATGGCTCTCAGATGTATTATGTTAGAAGCAAGGTACATAATATATGATTCCATTTATTTTTAAACTTCTAAAATAGGAAAAACTGGTAGGCACGGAAAACAGATCTCCAGTTACAAGATATGGAACTGGGATTAGAGTAACTTTTTCTGGTGATAAAGTAATTATATTTTTTGTGCTAGTAGTATTCATATGTATTTGTTACACTTGTCAAATTTACACACTCAAAATGACAAATTTCACTATAATTAAATTGTACAAAAGTACTATTCTAGTCCCAAAAGGAAGGAATAAAAAGAAAGAAAATAAGAAGAATATCAGGAAAATGAAAATATTCACCACCACTATGACCATGGGGATCCTAATATATAGGAAATCCAAGAGTTAAAAAAATCACAGAACGAGTATCAAAAACTTAATTGAAGAGCTATGACTGAGGATTTTCCTATTTTATTTCCTACTTTTGAGAAAAAATACAGTTTAAGCACACAGGTACAAATTAATTAATTTGACTATTATCCTATCAATAGCAAATATCAGAATTCAACAGTATTTCATTAAAAAAGTAATTATTGTCCAGCTAAAACTCTATCCTTTAAGAGTGACCATACCGCACTAGTTGTGGCACAGTCGATTAAACTTGTTTGCAACACCAGCATCCATGTAGGGCTGCCTGCGATCCAGTCATACTTCTACTTCCCATTCTGGTTCCTGCTAATGCTCCTGGTGAGCAGCAGGTGATGGTTCAATAACTTGGGCCCCTGCCCTCCATGTGGGGTTCCTAGCTCCTGCCTGAGACCTGACCCAGCTCTGACAGCTACAATCATTGGGGGAGTAAATCAACAAACAGATGATTCTTTCTCCCTCTCTCTCTCTTCCTCTCCCCCCAACAAATGTGTGTGCCTCCCTCTCTATCTATAAAAAAGAACTGATATGTAATAAAGTCAATTTCAGGCATATGAATCAGATAACTAAAAACAAACCATCATAGTAATACCTGATAAAATATGTACTTCCTCCAAGAAGAAAACTGAACATTCAAGAAGAAAATTAAGTGATTATATGCAAAATTTGTATAAACCAGAAGAAACTGGTAAATTCATAAGATACTGATAAATTCATAAGATACTACATACTAAAACTGAATCATCAGGAAATAAAAATATGAACAAATCAATAAAAATTAGATTAAGCTTTCAACCAAATATCTCCGAAGATTTGGAAGTTCTATTTCTAGTTTTTTTAAAGGAATAATCCAAATGTTTTTCATAGTGGGAGGAAAAAAAACCTCTATAATAACACAGTAGTAACTACTAGCGACTGAGAGGGGTGCAGAAGGTGGTGGGAGGTGGGACAGTGGAACAAAATCAGAATTCCTTAGAAGGAATGAATTCCTAATGTTATGCCACTAAATGAGGTGACTGTAGTTCACAATAATCTAATATATTTTAATCAGAAAATAGAAGAAAGGAGCTACAATGCCCCAATAATAAAGAATTGTTAAAGAGGGGAAATGTTTACTACTCCAATTTTATCAGTATATATATATATATATATATGCATACATATTGTAACATGCATCAGTGTACATTACGTGCATATATATTGTAACATGTATCAGTAACAGTTATTGAAACGTTGCAATGTATCCCAAAAATGTTCCATTATTGCTAATAAAAACACTTTTTAATTTTTACAACAAAGAAAAGTACAGAACAACATATTATAACAAGTTTTAAAGAATTAAAACCAATAGTTCTCAAATATTCCCATAGGTTGGTGGGTGAGGGACACTTATTAACTCATTTTATAAGGCGAGAATCACCCTTAAGCCAAAACTAGATGAGGATCCCACCAGAAAGTCACTGCCTAACATATCTGATGAAAACAGATGGAAAAATCATCAACAAAATTTGAATAAATGAAATTCAACAAAACATTAAAGGGACCATACATGATGAACAAGTAGGATTTATTCCTAGAATTCAGATAGTTCATAGTGTACAAATTAATCAATGTGATACATCACCTTAGCAGAGTGAAGGATAGAATTCATGATTGGGGTGGGCATTTGGTGCAGCAGGTAAGCTGACTACAGGGACATGAATGTGCCATGTTGGAATCCATGGGTTCCATGCGTGGCTCTGATCTCCATTCTACAATACACGAATGTGCACCCTGGGAGGTATCAGGTGATAGCTCATGTAGTTAAGGCCCTGACACCCGCAGGGGGAGACTAATACTGACTTCCCATATCCTGACTCTGGTCTAGCCCAGCTCTAATTTTATGAGCATGTGGAAAGTGACCATCTGGCTGGAGATCAATCTCCCTTTCTCTCCCCATCCCTTTCTACCTACTTTTTGAATACAGTAAGTAAATGAATATAATTTTTGAAATCATGTGATCATCCAAATAGATGAAGGAAAAGTATTTGAGAAAAGTCAACATGCTTTCATGATGAAATTTTCAATATTAGGTATAGAAGGAATGTACCTTATATGATAAAGGTGATATGTGACATGCACACAGCTACATCACAAAAAAGTAAAATGCTTTCAGTTTCTCCACTAAGATAAAGACAAGGAGGCCCATTATCCTCAATTCAACATAGTACTAGAAGTTCTAGCTAAAGGCAAGAAAAAATAACTCAAGGAATATAAATTACAAAAAAGTGAAATTATCTTTTGATAGATAATATCATATATAAAATAACTTTCAAAACTCCACAAACTATAAAACCAAAAAAAAACCCAAATGCATTAGTTTCAGTATACAAAATGAATGTAAAAAATCACTTGCATTTACATCTATTAACAGAAAATTATCTGATAAAGACTTTTAAGAAAGCAATGTTATTTACAATTACCTCAGTAAGAATAAAATACCTAGGAATAAGTTTAACCAAGGAGGTGAAAAATCTACACACTGAGAACTCTGAAAAGAAATAAGGACAGTAAGGTACAAATAAGATATCCCACAGTCACTGGAATCCCTATCAAAATCTCAGTAATAGTTTTCATAGATATAGAAAAAGCAACACTAAAATTTGTATAGAACTCTGAATCACTAATAGAATCTTGAGAAATAAGAACAAACAAGGAAGAATCACAATTTTGGTTTCAAGTTATTTTTCAAAATACATGCAACTGGGGCTGGCTCTGTGGCATAATAGGTAAGTCTTCTCTTGCAGCAGTGGCATCCCATATGGGTGCCAGTTCATGTTCTGGCTGCTCTTTTTTTCAATCCAGCTCCCTGACAATGGCCTAGGAAGGCAGTGGGAGATGGCCTAAAAACTTTGGTCCTTACATGCATGTGAGAGACCTAGAAGAAGCTCCTGGCACCAGGTTTTGAATTGCCCCAGCTCCAGCCATTGTGACTATTTGGGGAATGAACCAGCAGATGGAAGACCTTTCTCTCTGTCTCTCCCTCTCTCTGTCTGTAATTCTACCTCTCAAATGAATAAATAAATATTTAAAAAAAAGAAACTACATTTCAAGGGTTTAACTTGAATGTTTGTGAACTATGTATCATACATATAATGAAGCAATATCTTGGAACTCTTCCATCACAGCTGGTATATGGATAGAGATTGTATTGAATATAATAGTGCATTCATTCTGGAAAAATAAATATCTTTACATTATTAAACCTTCCAAAGCAACAACATTGAAAATCTCTCCAGGCCTCCATTACCATAACCTTTCATATAGTTATAATATTTATTTCCATATTTAGAGCTTCTGCAATCCTTGGTAAATTAATTCTTAGAATTTGATTTCTGTCACAAGTATAATATTCTAGATGGATACAACTGCTGATTTTTTTAACAGATAGAGTTAGACAGTGAGAGAGAGAGACAGAGAGAAAGGTCTTCCTTCCGTTGGTTCACCCCCCAAATGGCCGCTACAGCCAGAGCTACACCAATTTGAAGCCAGGAGCCAGGTGCTTCTTCCCGGTCTCCCATGTGCATGCAGGGGCCTTAGCACTTCGGCCATCCTCCACTGCCCTCCTGGGTCACAGCAGAGAGCTGGAATGGAATAAGAGCAATTGGGACTAGAACTCAGCGCCCATATGGGATGCTGGTGCCACAGGTGGAGGATTAACCACGTGAGCCTCGGCGCCGGCCCCACAACTGGTTTTGACAAGTATAACTAATTTTCAAAAATTCTATTCTTTCTACCATTTTGATAGTTTTGTTTATCGATCTTACCAGTTTCTTAACTGAAGAGAGCAAATGATGTCAGGACAAAGAGACCAGACATTAAAAAACTATCATATACCACCTTGGTTTTCTGACTCTTCTACACCCAGTGTCTCTGGACAAGGGCTCAACTATAAATCCTTAGGAAATAAATAGGGGCCAGCTCTGCGGAATACTGGGTAAAGCTGCTGCCTTTAGCACCAGCATCCTACATGGGCGATGGTTCAAGTCCCTGCTGCTCCACTTCCAATGCAACTCCCTGCTAATGCATGTGGGAAAGCAGCAGAAGACAGTCCAAGTCCTTGGGCCACTGAAACCCATGTGGGAGACAGAGAAGAAGCTCCTAGATCCTGGCTTCAAATCAGCTCAGCTCTAGCCAATGTGGCCATTTGGGGTGCGAACTGGCAGATGGAAGACCTCTCTGTCTCTCCCTGAGAATAAGGATATAAGAAAAAGATGCACCAGATAAATCCAGTTTTAAAAGAGAAATTTGGTACAGCTACCCAAAACAGTGAAAATATTATTGAAGAAAAAAGAAAATACATGAGGAAAATATAGCTAAAATCAACATTATACACTTAGTAATTGCCTTAAAATATGTTTTTGAACATGAAAAAATGTTTCAGTAGTCAAAGTTAAATTCATGGGGCCAGCGCTGCAGCTCACTAAGCTAATCCTCCGCCTGCGGCATCGGTACTCCGGGTTCTAGTCCCGGTTGGGGCGGCAGTTCTGTCCCGTTGCTCCTCTTCCAGTCCAGCTCTCTGCTGTGGCCCAGGAAGGCAGTGGAGGATGGCCCAGGTGCTTGGGTCCTGCACCCGCATGGGAGACCAGGGGGAAGCTCTGGGCCCCTGGCTTCGGATTGGCGCAGCGCGCTGGCCGTAGCGGCCATTTGGGGAGTGAACCAACGGAAGGAAGACCTTTCTCTCTGTCTCTCTCTCTCATTGTCTAACTCTGCCTTCCAAAAAAAAAAAAAAATCATGGGTTGAAAGTGTTAGTTCACCACTCATGGAAAATAAATTGTCAAATACACAATTAAAAATTAGAAAGTATAAAGATATTTTGAAACAACACAATTTAAAACTATTATAAAAATACTGGGACAGAGGTTAGCATTGTGGTACAAAGGATTAAGTTACCACCTGTGATATCCTGATTCCTAGTAAACACCAGTCCAGGTATTGGCTGTTCCAATCCTGATGCAGCTTACTGCTGATGTATCTGGGAAAGCAGCAGAAGACGTCCCAAGTGCTTGGGTCCCCGCCACCCACATGGGAGATCCAGATGGAGTTCCAGGCTCCTGGATTTGTCCTGCCGGAGCTCCAGCCATTGCAGCCTTCTTGTGAGTGAGTCAATAGATGGAAGATAGCGCTCTCGCTCGCTCTCTCTCTCTCTCTCTCTTTCTTTCCCTGTCTCTCCATAACTCTGCCTTTCAAATATATAAATGTTTAAAAAGTTGAAAAATAAAAACATTGGAGCATACATATGAAGCATACACCTACAAACATTTACATTTCTAGTTCCGACATTGAATAATCTAAATCACACAGACAGGTCTCTCATCAATAAAATCAGAAAATGATCTAAAATAATGAAAACAAGTCATACAATTGGGCAATACTGAAAACATTTTTTCATGATTTAAATGAGAAATAATACTGGAATTTCCTTTCTTATTTTTTATGTATTTGAAAGGCAGAGAGATACAGGTAGAACTTCCCTACACTGGTTCACTCCTCAAATGACCTGCAACAGCTCGGGCTGGGCATTTTCAAATCCAGGAGCCCAGAACTCAATCTGGATTTCTCACATGGGTGGCAGGAACCATATTATTCAGCACTTAGCTGTGGCCTTCTAGGGTGCACATCAGTAGTAAGCTAGAATGAGAAGGGGAGACAGGACTCCAACTCGGCAACTTTGACAAAGGATGAGGGTATCCCAAAGTGACAGTTTTACTGTTGTAACAAACACCCATGTCAGAATATTATAATTCATTACTGAACACTAATTATACTTTTTGAGCTGGAGATTATAGAGAAAATAACATCCAAAAATGAAGTTTCAGCTTTATAGTTTATATTAGAAAGCAGAGCAACGGAAATAATGAAAAAGAGGTAAAAATCAAAACTCAATATAAAAAACAAAGGTATATAGAAACATCAACAAAACCCAAAACCTCAAATTATTAATAAAATATAAATATCTCTGAGATGGCTTTTCATGGAAAAGAAAAAAAAAAGAGATACCACATAAACTAGAATTAAAAATTGGAATGCATCTACAAAGTAAAGGTATTTGAAATTACATCTAAAACAATACTAGAAATGTAAAATGGATGCAGTCACATATTGTAAAAATAGGTAACAAACACAACTCTCAGTGTGATACTGTTCTCTGCAGCAGGAAAGGTGAGGAGTCATACAGAAGGAAATTTTGGCCTATAAAACAATGGTTTATTTCCTAACCAATGAGAAAAAGATCTCCTGATTACAAGATGTCTGAATAGGGACAAGCTATGCTGAATCTGACCAGGAGGAGGTAGTGGAAGAAAAGCAGAGAAAGTGTACTACCAGAGGAGAGTTGGAAAAAAGTTTGTAGTAGAAATTCTACACAAAGAAAAGTAATGTGGTGGAGCAGTGTGGAAAGTGTGTACTTGTGGCAGTGAGCGGGGATGCCACACGTGTCTCCCACAGCTGGGGGCTGGAGGTGACACTAGCTTCTGAGAGCGAGGTGGGGGCAGACTACAGCAGCCCACACCACTGGAGATATTGCAAGAGGGAAACCTTTGTTGACCACACTGACTTTGAGTCTGTCCTGAAGTACTAGCAGAAGGCAAGTTACTCACCTAATCTAGCTAAGGAAAAGTGTATTTCTTTCTCCCCATCTCCCAGTATGGGAGCTGGCAACCTATGCCATCTTGATACTATTAGAGGCTACAGAAACTCCCATATGCACAATCAGGAGATTTTACCAGAGGGAAAAATCTGCATTTCCCAATGAATTTGATTCTGGCTGGGAGGGTTGACAGGGGGCTAGGTACCCATCCTCTCAACATACTACAGGCTCTGGGCTTAAACTGTGTGAAGCACCCACAAGCAGCTGGCTCTGGAAATGACTATGCTTTTTCCATCGACCAGGCAAGCTTGTGGGGCAAAGAGGGAATCCTCTGGATCCTGTAACTGTGGGAGCCTTATACACTGTGACTGTGGGAATCCAGTGAGAGCATGAAAGGTTGTGGGGTTTAGCTGAATCTCTGACCAATCACTGGATCAGGTGTCAGAGACTTTGAGCTCCCTTTCTCCCTGTGGTGGGTCATTGTAGAGGGTTCTAGGCTCATACTGAGGACTGCAGAGATTCTTTGTGTGTTTGCTGCACCAGCATGGGTGAGGATTGTACCCATTGTGCGCTAACACTTGGAAAAGAAGAAGTGAGGTTCTGATTATGCCAATATGAGTGATCATACACTCCCCAGAGCTGTCATTGGAGGAGTTATATGACACTCAAATTGGGTGTCACCCTAGATTCACATTCCACACTTGAGTACTCACCAGAGCTCCTTGGCTCCACCAAGGACACAACTCTGGGTATTCAGTGAAGGACAATACTACTTAGAATATCACTAAGACACAAAGGTATAATACAAAGATATAACCATTAGTGGAGACAACCATGTGTTTCCACAAATGCCTATTGATAAACACAGAAGTATAAGAAACAAGAACAAGGAAGCAACAATATTCCCCAAAGGAATAAACACTGCAATATTAGAAAAAGAAGACAAAGAAATTGATGAAACGCCTGAAAAGGAATTCAAATGAACAATCATAAGATTACTCAGAAGCGAAGAGTGGCAAATTCATGAGTTAAAGAAATTCAGTGGGCCAAGATGGCAATATAGCAACAGGACGTTCCGAGTCACATAGGGCAACATAGAGAGTTAGTAAGGCTACAGATCCGTGAGAATTTCACACAGAGAAGCCCAGGAGTCCAACAGGGACTGAGCAGGTCCACCACGAGGGAGCAAAAAGTGGTGGAGGCACAGAAGAGGTGCAGCAGAGAACTCCCAGGATGAATGAGGTGAGATGCGTGGTTGAGAGTCCATGGAGCTGTGGAGAGCAGTGGGAATTGGAGCCTAGTGAACTGTTTGAAGTTCCAAATGGGAAGAATAGGGGAACAAATGGAGAGGTCGGGCATGCCCCTGTCCATCTATGTCTTCTCCCTACCCCCAGCTGGACCTGCAGCCACCTGGGAAAAGCCATATTGTTTGTTTACATCTTTGAATGTAAGCAGAAGGCTACCACATTTACCTGCCATGCATACATCCATCAATTGTGGGGGCCACTTCACTGCACCCTCCACCCAGGAATGAGGATCACTACATTTCAGAGTAATTTCCACCACCTCCATGCAAGCTGTACAACAAGAAGTCTTGAATATCAAAATGCTGAGCTTGTTTCACACACCAGTGAGAAGTGAGGCCGGCCCCAACAGGTGGGGTTTAGTGCACCAAAGCTCTCTATCACTCTTGAGAAGTGAGCAGGACTTCCGGAGACAGGGCTGTGCACTTACACTTGCAACACACAGACAGATAGAAGCTCATAGCAGAGGGAAATCGCACCACTAGCACCGAGACACATATTAAAGAGAAAAGCAACCAGAAATGCAAAAAATAACCAAAAGAAAAACCCTAATAAGAATAAGGAAGACAGTATGAGCCCCTCAAAGGGACACTACAATTCTTCTTCAACAATAGAAGCTGAAGAAGAAGAGATCAAGGATATGTCAGAAACAGAATTCAGAAAATTAAGCTTCAGATTACTTAGAAGCAATCAGAAACAAATTCATGATCTAAATGAAAAGTGTTCCCAAGAAATTGAGATATTAAAGGGAAGTCAGAATGAAGTACTAGAAATGAAGGATTCAATAGATCAAATAAAAAAATGCAGTGGAAAGCCTGAACAATAGAATAAGTGAGACAGAAGAAAGAATATTAGAACCAGAAGACAAATTTCTGGAAATAATACAGTCAAACAAAACATGAGAAGAAATTAATAAATTTGGAGATAACGTTTGGAGAGCCACGAGACTCTATCAAATGACCCAACATACGGATCCTAGGAATTCCAGAAGGCATGGAAAGAAAGAAAGGAGTAGAAGGCCTTCTTAATGAAATAATAACAGAGAATTTCCCCAATCTGGAGAAAGAAAGAGACATCCAGGACAGAGGAAGTACACAGAACTCCCAGTAGACACGACCAGAAAAGATCTTCACCTGGGCACATTATAGCCAAGCTCTCCTCAGTAATATATAAAGAAAAGATCTTAAAATGTGTATAAGAGAAACAATAAATTACATTCAGAGAAAACCCAATTAGACTCACTCAGGACTTTACATCACAAACCCCACAGGCAAGGAGAGAATAGCAGGACATACTCCAAGTTCCTAACAGGAAAAAAAAATGTCAACCCAGAATAGTGTACACTGCAAAACTCTCATTTATGAATAAAGGAGAAATAAGGATCTTAACAACAAACAGAAATTGAAAGAATTTATAACTACTCTCCAGCCTACAAAAGATGCTCACGGATGTGCTACACACAGAAACAGGAACATCACTACAAAAGGAAATGAACACAGACATTTACTCTGCAAAAGAACAAATAAAATCCAAAATACATAAACAGAACTATTCATGGAAACTTGGCAGGGCAAACTCGGTACTTAACAATAATCACACTGAACATGAATGGTCTAAACTCCACAGTTAAAAGAAACAGACTGGCTGAATGGATTAAAAAAGAAAACCCATCTATTTACTGCCTACAAGAAACACATATTACCAACAAAGATGCACTCAGACTGAAAGTGAAAGGCTGGAAAAAGGTAATCCATGCTAACAGAAACCAAAAAAAAGAGCTGGTGTTGCCATCTTAATATCAGACAAAATAGACTTTAACACAAAAACTATTAAAAGAGACAAAGAAGGAAACTATATAGTGATTGAAGGATCTATTCAACAGGAATATGTGACTATTATAAATGTATATGTACTACTTACAGAGCACTTGGCTATTAAAAATAAATGTTAAGGGATTTAAAGGGAGATATAGACTCAAATACAATAGTAATGGGGGTACTTTAATACACCATTTTCAGCAATGGATAGATCAATGAGACAGAAAATCAACAAGGAAACTGTAAGTGCTGGCACTGTGGTATAGCAGGTAAAGCCACCGCCTGCAGTGCCGGCATCCCATATGGGCGCCAGTTCTAGTCCCAGCTGCTCCATTTCCTATCCAGCTCTCCTCTATGGCCTGGAAAAGCAATGGAAGATGGTGCAAGACCTTGGGCCCATGCACCCATGTGGGAGACCTGGAGGAGGATCCTGGCTCCTGGCTTCAGATCGGCTCAGCTCAGGCCTTTGTGGCCAACTGGGGAGTGAACCAGTGGATGGAAGACCTCTCTCTCTCTCTCTCTCTCTCTCTCTGCCTCTCCTTCTCTTTCTATGTAACTCTCACTTTCAAGTAAAATAAAAATAATCTTTTAAAAAAAAAACAAAAAACAAGGAAACTTTAATCTACACTATAGAGCAAACAGACCTAGCAGCTTAACTACAGAGCCTTCCACCCTACAGCCACAGAGTACATTACAGTACATGGAACTTTTCTCTAGGATTGACAACTCTCACAAAATTAAACACTGATAGTATTCAAAATCTCAGGAAAATATATTGTTGCTGTTCATGATATTGTCTCACACATTACTAGAGTCAAATGCTGCTAAATATAACCCCAGAACCCAAATTCAACTTACTCGTTACTTATCGATTCCTCTTCCTTGACAGAACGTTTTTTCAACCTAGCCCATGCTGCGATTATTGCAGTGGCTATGAATAGAATAGGCAAACCAATATACAAAACTAAAAACCAATGTTTTTCAGCCTTCCTAGAAGATTTGCCTTTCTTTAAATCTAAAAAGAAACAAAATCAAATTACAAAATAAAGTATTCAACTTTACTTTCAAGTTGGAATAAATTACAATATTCCTGTTATTTGAAGAACATAGTAAAATAAATCTAGAATAACAACATTTGAAACTATTTCTACAATTTTTTCATTTTAAAAACATGGAAGTCACGCCCCAGAAAATTCCGAAGTATACTATATTATACAACTGATACAGCAAATTCTCAGTGTAGCACAATAAGTGGCCAAGAAACCTGAATAATACAATGTTATCCAAATGTGCATAGTTATAGGTTTTCAAAGGATTAGATTACCAAAGCATTTCCAACAGACTGTCAATACTCTGTTTTTTCCCCTTAAAATAATGTTGGCAGACCTACATGCTCATTAGGATTAATGTATTTACTTTACTTACTATACATCCCCAGTGCCTAGACTATCAGCTGGCATATATTAAGAGTTTGATAAATATCTGCTAAATCAATAATAGAATGAAAGAAAGAAAATAAACCTATGTTAAACAGACAGAACACTATGCTAGTGTCCTTTGAGTCATCTATTAAGCAGTAACTTATAGACTTTTTAAGTTTAATTTATAAAATCTTTGAAGTAAAATAATTCCATAATTTTTCTACTGGTATAACAGGAACACAGTAAAACTACTAGACACATAGTAAAAGTTTTTCTAGGGTGAATCGTAAAGATGGAGGGGAAAGTTGAAAACATTCTGAATAAGAATGTCAGTAATATCATTAAAGAGAAATTTTAAAATAAGGCTGCTTCAATCATTGTATTTTAATATTAGAAAAGAGTAAGTCTAAGAAGATGTGCTTTGTTTACATTCCTTGAAAGAAGTATAATTACCTGTTCACTTCAAATATTAGTCTCTTAGTTGTAAAACTGGGGTGAAGGAAGTCAGAATTACATTAAATGGCTATCTAAAGAGGTAGATATTTACCAATTTTCCCAGGCAATGATCCTCGCCTTTGCAGTTGGCAATTTGCTCCATAGTAGGTTGAGTAACAATGGCATACCCCGAAGTTTGTGCACTTCTAGGATAATTTTTAAAAATCTAAATTACTAAAATGTTTTTTCATAGAAAGTGAAACTATCATATGGTCAACATGCTTAGTTTTGTGTTTTCAACTAATGTGATTTCATTTTTGTAATTTATTTATCAAATAATATTCAAATTAAATACTTGGTATCCTACACAAAAATGCATTTCTATGATTTCCCTGATCTGTGGTAACTAATAGAGTACCTCAAATGTAATGTATTTGAGTGAAATTCACATTTGAGTTTTGATGATTATTTACAGCCTGTATCTCTACTGTTGATGAACAGTATTTTTTCTTCATACTATTTGTTGAGCTATTTACTTAGTGTAGGGTTAAACTTAAGAGTATAAAGTATACTGAAAATAGATCTTTGTAAAAATGAAGAGTGGGAGCAGGAGAGGGAGGAGGATGAATGTTGAGCATGAGTGGGAGAGAGGGTAAGGTGGGAGTACCACTATGTTCCTAAATCTGTATACATGAAATACATGGAATTTGTAAAAAATAAAATTTAAAATAAAACAAACAAAAAGAAATAGGAATAAAATTATCTATAAAATGAAGTTCACAATATTCACATTAAGGAAGTTTAAAACCTTCAAATGTCTACCACTAAATTTAATGTGCATTTACATTTTGAATGAAACTGTGTGACCCTTCCAGTGAGGTGCTTGAGAGATCTTGTATCAGCTCTCAGAGCTAATTGTGAATAGCTCTTCTCTTCTCCATGTTCAGTGAGTCCATGTTGGCACTTTGACATATTCTGCCCACACAAAAAACTGTATCATTCCCCAGGCTGGTGGTGAAATACTAATCACCCTTAACCAAGATTGAAAAATTATGTATACAGATATTTTATTTGAAATAAATATAGAGAGAAATAGAGTTGATAAATATATGGATATATACAGAGATATAGTGATCTAGAGAGATAGAGACAGAGATAGAAAAAGAGATGATAGTTCTCTCATCTGCTGTTTCACTCCTCAGATTCTCACAACAGGTGGGACTGGGCCAGGCTAAATCTAGGAACCAGGAACTCAGTCTGGATCTCCCATGTAGATGGTGGGGACCCAACTATTTGAGACCTTCACCTGCTGCCTACCAGGATGCACATCAGCAGAAGCAAGAAACAATAACAGAGACAGTCTTGAAATCTAGGCCCCATATTCTGAAATGCAGAAATCCCAGGAAAATTCTGAATTGCTACACCCTAATTGATGTGTAAAGTAAAGAAATTTTGTATTTCAAAGGGACAAGAAATACTTAGATCCCGCATAACATTAGGAACCAATAGTTTCTGGGGATCCAAAATTAAATTAATAGGTTTCCTTTTTGGTGCTGTTAGTTGTCACCTATCAAGGAGAACAAGTGGTATTTGTCCCTTTGGGATTGGCTTATTTCACTCAACATGTTTTCCAAATTTCTAACAGGGATCACTTTTCAGTTAAAATTTAAACACCTAAGAATAATTGTGTGTTAATTACAGAGTTCGACCAATGGTACTAGAACAAAAACAAAATACTAAAATGGATGAAGTATTACATTGTACATCAACCGTCAGGACAAGAGCTGATCAAGTCACTGTTTCTCATAGTGTCCATTTAACTTCAACAAGTGAACAGGAAACCTGTTAAAGTGAAATGAACACTATGAGAAACGGTGACTTGATCAGCCCTCACCCTGACTGTTGATGAACAGCTTAATATGTTATCCCTCTTAGTATTTTTTTGTTTGTTCTACTTAATACTTTTGGTTGAATACTGTAACCAATACACAATTCTTCTTAAGTGCTGAAACTTAACTGAAAAGTGATCGCTGTTAAATATAAGAGTGGGAATAAGAGAGGGAAGAGATGTGCAATTCGGGACATGCTCAAGCTGACTTACCTCAAACAGTAGAGTTAGAAACATACCAGGGGATTCGAATTCAATCCCATCGAGGTGGCATGTACCAATGCCATCTCACTAGTCCCAGTGATCAATTTCTGTTCACAATTGATCATAATGATAGGACTAAGAACCAAAGGGATCACATAAACAAGAATAGTGTCTGCAAATACTAGCTGATAGAATCAAAAAGGGAGAGAATGATCCAACATGGGAAGTGAGATACACAGCAGACACATAGAATGGCAAATATCCTAACAGCACTCTGGCCTCATAATCAGCCCTTAAGGCAATCGGATCTGGCTGAAAAGCCCATGAGAGTGTTTCAGGCATGGAAAGCCAAGACACTCTGGGGGAAAAAAAAAACCTAAATGAAAGATCTCCATGAGTGAGATCCCAGTGGAAAGAATGGGTCATCAAAGAAGGAGGTACCTTTCTCTGAAGGGAGGAGAGAACTTCCACTTTGACCATGGCCTTGTCTAAAAATTATCAGAGTCAGTGAACTCAGGGGGCTTCCATAGCCTTGGCAGCTCATGACAAGAGCCTAGGGTGATTACTGAGGCCATAAACAACAGTGTCAATTTGTAAAGTCAACAACAGGAGTCACTGTGCACTTACTCCTCATGTAGGATCTCTGTCCTTAGTGTGCTGTACATTGAGATTTAATGCTATAACTAGTACTCAAACAGTATTTTACACTTTATGTTTCTGTGTGAGAGCAAACTGTTGAAATCTTTACTTAATGTATGCTAAACTGATCTTCTGTATATAAAGAGAATCAAAAATGAATCTTGATGTGAATGGAAGGGGAGAGGGAGTGGGAAAGGGGAGGGTTGCGGGTTGGAGGGACTTTATGGGGGGAAGCCATTGTAATCCATATTCTGTACTTTGGAAATTTATATTCATTAAATAAAAGTTAAAAAAAGAAAAAAAATTAAATTAATAAATAGTAAATAGGTGTGAATTAATCAATAGTAAATAGGTGTGAATTAATCAATAGTAAATGGGTGTGAATTAATCAATAGTAAGTATGTGTACTGCAGTGACTGTGAGCCTATTCTGAGTACTTTGTATTGATTTACTCATTAAACCTTCCCAATAGTCCTGTGATGTAAAGGCTATTATTGTCTGCTCTTTAAAAATGAAGAAACTAAGGCATATGTATTTGACTCGCCAGAAGTACTAGTCAGTGATAGAACCAGAATTTAAACCCATGGAATCTGGTTTCACAGGCTATGCTCTTGACTACGTTGGGCTCTCTTTCAAAATAAAATAAAGCATCTCTCAACTT
This sequence comes from Oryctolagus cuniculus, assembly GCF_051225735.1. NCBI lineage: Eukaryota > Metazoa > Chordata > Mammalia > Lagomorpha > Leporidae > Oryctolagus > Oryctolagus cuniculus. Next base: position 91,449,403 of record NC_142868.1, on the reverse strand, counting down.
CTTGGTCTTAGCTGGATCTTAGTCTCAATGTAATATCATGAATATTGTATCCCTGAACTACATTAAAAACTTCTCAGGAGACACATGATGTCAATTTGTCACAAAATACTGTCACTGTTACTTTGAATTTTTTGCAAGATACTATTTTCCCAAGATTTCCTACTATAAAGTTTTAGTAGTCAGTTGCAATTAATATGCCATTTTAGGGAGATATTTTCAAATTATATAAATATCTCACAAAATAGTTGCCCAGAAGTAGGCACTGCACCTAGCAGTTAAGATACCGAGGTTCAAAACTGGAATACTGGTTTCACTGCCAGCATGGATTCCTAATTGCAACTTACTTCTAATGCAGATCAGTAAAGGCAGTGAAGATTATTCAAGTAATTGGGTTCCTGTCACCATGTGGGGACTTGGACTGTGATACTGGATTGGGTTGCAGTCACTTGTGGAGTAAACAAAAGGATAGGTGGGCTCTCTGTTACTTCCTTTCTCTTTTTCTGCCTAATTTCGTCTTTAAAAAACTTTTATACACTAGTTAGAATCCACTGATAACTCCTTCAATACTGATTATAACATTAGGCAATAGTTTCCCTCATCCAAAAAAAAAATCTTTATTGGTATATTAATGAAGTAAGTTATGTTGTTATAAATATTCAATATTTTCATTTACCCAAATTATTATTTACTATTTATTAAAATAAAAGGTATTACTTTGATCAATGTGCCACAACTCATTATTATCATAATTTATATAGATGAATTAATTCCCTCCTATTTGGTTGGTAGAAGCCCTGTCAAACTGAATTTTATCTTTATGATACCAGCAACATTATTTTAAATTAATTTTTATATAACATTTATACATATGTATGAGGTACAATGTGATGTTTTGATTCATGTATACACTGACTAAGGTTCAATTCAGGAGATTAGAATATAAATCTCCTTAATCTTTTATTATTAATTTATGATGAATACATTAAAAGTCCTCTTCTAACCACTTTAAAAAAACAATGCTTAATGCATTACTGTTAACTATCACCCTACTGTCCCACAGAAGACCAGAACTTACTTCCTTCTAAATATAACTCAGTTATCTGTTGACCACCTTCTCTCCATCCTGTTCCCAGTAACAAGTATTATACTCTGCATTTCTGTGAGATCACCTATTTCAGATTTCACATATAAGTGGGGCCACGTGGTAGTTGCCTCTCTGTGCCTGAATTCCAACATTCTTTGAACATTATCTTACTTTCTGGTGAAACAAGATCATAGCTAATATGGTATTTTTCATGCCCCAGTCCTTGAATCAGCCTTATCTCCAAGGAGCCTTGAGTTCTTTTAGAGAATAGCAGTTAGAAATAGCAGTTAGGGCGTGGTATTTTGGCAAAGAAGTTAAGCTGCTGCAGGGCATGCCAGCATCACATATCAGCATGACTAGGGTAGAGTCCCGGCTCTGCTCTTCTTCCCAACTTCCTGCTAATGTGTGTCCCTGAAGACAGCAAGTGATGGGTCAAGTACTTGTGTCCTTGCTGCAAACATGGAGATAAAGATTGAGCTTGAGTTCCTGGCTTTGAGCAGACTCATCCTCAGTTGTCGTGGGAATCTGGAGAGTAAACCAGCAGATGAGATTGCTTGCTCTCTTGCTGTTTCTCTCTTCCTTTTTAAACAAATATTAACAAAAATAGGCAATTTATTTGTTTTAAAAAAAGGAAACGAAAGTCCAGGGGCTAAATTTTCTCATTACTACTTACATGTCATTAACTCTAGGAAGTCTGAAAAATTAAATCTTGAGAAACTATGCATCTCGGGCCTCAGAATCAGCCTTTAAGGCATTGGGATCTGGCTAAAAAGCCCATGAGAGTTTCTCAGGCGTGGAAAGCCAAGAAACTCTGGCAAAAAAAAAAAAAAAACTAAATGAAAGATCTCTGTGAGTGAGATCCCAGTGGAAAGAACAGGCCGTCAAAGAAGGAGGTACCTTTCTCTGAAGGGAGGAGAGAACTTCCACTTTGACTATGACCTTGTCTAAATAAGATCGGAGTTGGCGAACTCAAAAGGCTTCCATAGCCTTGGCAACTCATGACAAGAGCCTAGGGTGATTACTGACACCATAAACAAGAGTGTCAATTGTGAAGTAAACAACAGGAGTCACTGTGCACTTACTCCCTATGTAGGATCTCTGTCCTTAATGTGTTGTACTATGTGAATTAACGGTATAACTAGTATTCAAACAGTACTTTATACTTTGTGTTTCTGTGTGGGTGCAAACTGTTGAAATCTTTACTTAATGTATGCTAAACTGATCTTCTGTATATAAAGATAATTGAAAATGAATCTTGATGAAGAATGGGATGGGAGAGGGAGTGGGAGTGGGAGATGGGATGGTTTCAAGTGGGAGGGAGGTTACAGGGGGAAAAGCTGGGATAATCCAAAAGTTGTGCTTTTGAAATTTATATTTATTAAAAAAAAGTTTAAAAAAAGGAGAAACCTATGCATGTGGGCATGTGTGTATTCTTCTGTGTCTATCCCTAAATTTATACACAAATATATACATATGTATATTTATTTCTATATATCAAACATAAAAATGAGAAAAGTTGTCAAAATCCAACATAATATCACAGGATAATTTCTAAACTTCTAATTTTCCATGTTTAAAACTACTACCTCAAAGAGTAAGAAATATTGTCTCCATGATGCTTAGCACATTAAATTATTTGCTCAAGTTTATAATACACTAATTAAAATTCCTTAATTGTTTATCATACCACAGCAACATAAAACTTAATAATTATAGTTCAATAATTAATTCTTGGTCTATTTTTCACTTTGAGCTAAAAGGTATGTATGGAAAACAAACAAGCAGATTATAGAGATACAACTCAATGAGTTCTACAAATAAAACTATGTATCCTATACCATTATCATGAAACAGAACAGTTCCATAGCTTCACGAAATTCCTTTGCTATTTCCAAATAATCTTCCCTGCATCAAATACTGCACCAGCCAGGCTGTTTAATGGCACTATGTTGTGGGAATCATGGTCCCAGGTTGTCCAGACTTGAAAGCTTAGGTGTTCTGTGGATCATTATGATACTCATCCATATGATACTCATCATATAAATTCCATAAAGTAACCAGCAAAGAGACATCATGAGACTTATCTCTAACCTGGGCTTGGAGCACATTGTAGTGTTGAAATGAAATACATCACTCAATGCACAGATCCATGTTGGTTGCTAATGGATTGTTTTCTATATTCTGTTTCATTCTGCCATTCTTATTACTTATTTTCATGTTTTGGTGGCTTTTTGTTATGATAAGGTAGGATTCTATTCTCTTTCTCTTTTGCATACCTACTCTGTTAATAAATTCCATACTGTAGTATGTATTCATAATGGCTGTTGTTATCCTGTACTTTCAATGTTGAGATCCAGGATTTTGTAGAGCTCCTCTGGTTGTCATGAATTCCCTTAGCTTTTGAATGCTGGGAAAGATTTTATATCTCCCTCACTTTCTAAAGGAGAGTTTTGCTGGATATATTATTCATTAGTTTTGTTTTTTCTTTCAAGACCTCAGATAAACGATCCCGTAATTTTTTGATTGTAGCATTTCTGCTGAGAAGTCTGTTGTTAGCTTCACAGGCTTTTGTTTATGTGTAACTTGACAACTTTTCTCTGTCTCTATGATTCTCTTCTTGTCTTTAAATTTTGACAATGTGATTATAATATGCCTTGCAGAATGTCTTTTTCTTGGGGTAAATCTGGTTAGGAACCTTTTGAGCTTCTTGTATCTGGATATCTATATATCATTCAGGAGGTGGGAAGTTCTCTGCTATGCTGTAGAACACCAGAACTTATTCCTCCTATATAACTGCATGTTTGTATCAGTAATTTAACCATTCTATCTACCTCTTCTCTCAAACCTTTTCCAGCCTGTAGTAATCACCATTATACTCTCTTCTACAAATTATACTACTTAAACAAAATTAGCCTTTTAAATTTTCAGAAAAGAATTAGAACATGTAGTACTATCTTTCTGTCTCTACAATATTTCACATGATATAAAATCCTCTCTTTTCATCAATTTTGTTGCAAATAACAGGGCTAAATGTTTTGATGAATGTTCCATTGTATATACACATATACACAATGTTTTCTTTGTCCATTAATCTACCAATGGACATGTTCTTAATTTCATCCTAAGCTATTATAGTGTTGTAATAAACATGGGAGTGTATATGTCCCTTTAATAAACTGATTTGTTTTCTTTTATATATACCCAGCAATGAGATAGCTGAATCACATGGTATTTTTTTAAAGAAACTATATTTTTTTAGCTTTACAAAACCATATATATTCCATAATGATTATATTAATTTACATTTCCACTCAGAGAGTATAAGAGTTCCTCTTACTCCACATCCTCATCAATATTTGGTATTTTTACTTTATAAATAATAGCCTTTCTGACCAGGATGAATTAATTGTTTAAGCTTTTGATTATCTGATATTATCTGCTATAAGTGCTCTTGAACATCTCTTTCATATACTTATCGGCCATTTGTATGTCTTCTCCTAAGAGACATTTATTGAGATCCTTTGCCTATTTTTAGCTAGATTATTTGGTGGTTCTTTGCTTTTTTTTCTTTTACTTCTATATATATTCTGGACACTAATACCTTACTGGGTGAAGGATTTTCAAATACTTTCTCTAATTCTGGGGGTGGTATCTTCCCTCTTTTGATTGTTTGCTTTGATTTGATAGAAAGTTATAGTTTTTGCTTCTGAAATCTTAACCAAAATTCATCGCCTGAACCAACTGAATGAAATGTTTTCTGGATTTTTTCTCGTAGATTCAAGGTTTCATACCTGATGAAAATTTCGAGTTGATTTCTTGCATTTTAGTGAGAACTGGGTGGAGGCATCTAGATTCATTCTACGTATCAATATTCATTTTCCCACCAACATCCATTGAGGAGGTTATTCCTTATCCAATAAATGTTTTTGATATCTGCATTTGAAATCCATTATAGATGAGTAGAAAAATATAGACAAAAAATTTTAAACACCCAAAAGCAGTATTCCATATTTATTGGATATCATCAAATAACCTAATATATGTCTTAGAAGGTCCTGAAGGAATGGAAACAGATTGGCTTAGCAAACTTTTTTTTAAGATTTATTTACTTGAGAGAGTTACACAGAGAGAGAAGGAGAGCCAGAGAGAGAGAGAGAGAGAGAGGTCTTCCATCCACTGTTTCATTCCCCAGTTGGCCGCAATGGCTGGAGCTGTGCCGATCTGAAACCAGGAGCCTGGAGCTTCTTCCAGGTCTCCCACGTGAGTGCAGAGACCCAAGGAGTTGGGCTGTCTTCTATTGTTTCCCAGGCCATAGCAGAGAGCTGGATTGGAAGACAAGCAGTCGGGACTCGAACTGGCACCCATATGGGATGCCGGCACTCCAGGCGGCGGCTTTACCCACTACACCACAGTCCTGGCCCTGTAGAAAGCTTATTAGGTGAAATAACAGCAGAAACTTTCCCTAATCTGGAGAAAGACATGCACATCCAAGCACAGGAAGCAATTAGAGCCCCAAATAGATATAATCAGAGAAGGCATTCACCACAACATATTACATTCCAACTTTCAAAAGTAAAACATAAACAAAATATTCTAAAATGTGCAAGAAGAAAATGTCAGATTACTTTTAAATGATCTCCAATTAGATAGGCAGCAGATATCTCAGCAAAAACACTATAGGCTGAGAAAGAGACATAGTCCAATTTCTTAAAGAAAACAAAATTGTCAACCCAGAATATTATTCTCATTAAAGTATAAACACATTTATAAATATAGGTAAATATCTTCAAAGACAAACAAAAATTGAAATAATTTGTCATCATGCGGCCAGTATTATAAATGATACTTCAGAATATACTGCAAACAGAAACAGAGAAAGTTGACCAACATCATGAAAGATTATGTGTGTGTGTGTGCATGTCCTCCTTTGCTCTCTCCTCCTGATTTTTAAAAAACTTTTAATATAAATGGCAGATTTTATGCATTTCATAGATAAAATTCTAAGAAGATAATCACACATCTTTCCCAACCTCTTCCCTCCCTCAATTCCCACTTGTTCTTTCTTCTTTTTTTTTCTTTAACTTTTGAAAAAAAAAGACATAATTTCCATTTACTTTACAATCACAGTTTTAATGGACCACTATTAATAATATTTAACAAGTAAAAAGTAGAAAGAGCACTGTTCCACAGGATAAAAACGAGGGACAAAAATAGTGATTACATAATAAGATATCCATTTCATTCTTATATTTTTATATTAACTACCACATATCAGAAAAAACAAATATTTGTCTTTTGGGGTTGGGCTTCTTTCACTAAGTATAATGGTTTCCAATGGAATCCATTTTGTTGCAAAAGACAGGAATTCATTCTTGTTTATGATTGAGTAGCATTCCATACTAAATATATATATATATATATATATATATATATATATTTATATATATATACACACACACATCACGTTTTCTTTATCCAGTCTTCAGTTGAGGGACATCAGGGTTGATTCCATGTCTTACCTATTGTGAATAGAGCTTCTATAAACATGGGGGATACAGATAGTCTTTCATGTGCTGATTTCATTTCATTTGAGTAAATTCCCAAGAGGATGTGGCTGGTAGATTTATTTTCATATTTTTGAGGAATCTCCATACTGTCTTCCATAATGACTGTTCTATTTTACATTCCAACCAATGATGTATTAGGGGTATTATTTTTCTCAGCATCCTCACCAGCATTGATTGATTGATTGATTGATTGATTTTTTGGATGATAGCCATTCAAACTGGAATAAGGCAAAACCTCATTAGGTGTTTATTTGCATTTCCTTGATTGCTAGTGATCCTAAGCCTCTTTCCATTCGTCTGTTAGCCATTTGTGTTTCATCATTTAAAAAGTGCCCATTTATGTCCTTTCCCCATTTCTTAACTGGATCATTAGTTTGCTGTTGCCGAGTTTCTTGAGCACTTTATATATCCTGGATATTAATCCTTTATCATTTGCATAGTGTACAAACATTTTCAACTATATATCCTGGATATTAATCCTTTATCATTTGCATAGTGTACAAACATTTTCAACTTGTCTGTATCTCTTTCACTCTTGCTTTGCCTTTCAAACATTAAATCAAAATTTTTTAAAAATAAAGATGGATGGATATATAAGCTACATATTTTTAGGGCATATTCTGTATTTCTACATATTCTGTAGAGTGTACATTGCATAATGTATTTGTCAAAATCCATAGAATGAGTAACATCAAGAGTGAACCCAATGTAAACTACTGACTTTGCATGCTGCTTTTATGTGTTAGTGGAGGTCATCATCTCTGACAAATGCAACACTCTAGTGTGTGATATTGAAATTGTGAGACACTGGGCAGATAAAGAGTAATAAGTTAAACAGGAAATCTGTAATTTCCCCCAAGTTTTAGAGCCTAAATCTAAATGTATTATAGCTGCTGAGTTTATTAATTCAGTTCAGCTCTACATTTAAGCCGAATACTGCAGGGCCTAGCACAAGTAGGCACCCAATAAACACTGATAAACTGATGAATGGTTAGAGGCCAAGAGAGATGTGATTCAGGGAAACGTGCTTACTTACTCCATTCCCACTGCACAATACATCCGTACAATTTTTTGATGTAAATTTAACTCCTTTTGATTCTACACACCTTCTATTTATACAAATCTAAAGAAAAACATATCAAAAAGTTTCTTATTTAGAGTTCAGACAACATAACATTAAAATTCATAACATAAAATCATAATCATTCAATGCTATAAATTTCCCTTCTACGCACCAAATTTGCTGTACTCTACAAATTTGGAGAAGTCTTATTTTCATTTAGTTCAAAATAGAATTTCTGTGACAGTTTTTTCAATCAGAATTATTTAAAAGCATTTTATTTAATCTCCAAGTATTTCAGGACATTGCAGGTAACACTAATATAAACTATTCATGTTGGTTGATAATGATGAGTCAACATAATCACACCAATTGTAAAAACAGTATTACCCGGATGTTGGTTGTGGACAGTGGGGTAGGTTGTGTGCAATATAGATGGCATGGGACATTTGGAAACTTGCTGTATCATACACTCAACTGTGCTATAAAACTAAAACTAAACTAAAATACGTAATTATTTGAAAAGATGAGGATAGAACATGCTGAATATTAATGAAAGTAGATTGGCTATTGTGGGGAGCAACTCGGACTAGACTGTTACTGGAATTAAGACTTATTCTATGCATCTGCTCTCCCACAATATGGCGCTGAGAAGGGAGTAACAGCTTCTACACAGCTGCCTCCAGTTCAACCAATAAACTGTAGGACCTGCTCCTGATTGGAGGAGAGCAGCATACTCGGAGTGTGGGTAGCAGAGTTGGGATTGGTGGAAGAGGATTATAAAGGAGGAGAGAGACAACATGCACCAGGAACACCTGAGGAACACCTGTGCAGCCCCCGAGAGAGCCGGCCGGTGGTGTGCCACTCCCCCGCGGAAGTGGGGAAAGTGGCAGGGGGAGCCGCCCTTCCACAGAGGTGGAAGGGTCGGTAGCCAACCCGGGAAGAACCAGCAGCAAACCCGGGGAGGGCCGAGCAGACAAAAGAACAGCGCAGGGTCCTGTGTCGTTCCTCCACGAAGAGGGGGAGCGACATAATGGTGCCGTGACTCAGATAGGGAACCTAGGCAGGGTTTAGTGTCATTCCTCCAGGAAGAGGGGGAGCGACAGCTATCATGGAAAAAAAACATAAACAAAGAACCACTCTTAATTATAATACCTTGGAATCTAACAAAACTATTCTTCAGCAGAGAATTAAAAGAATGTCTTGCATTCATTGTATGCAAAAAATTTTGCATAGAAAGAAAATCAATATAATATATCATGGCACATGTTTCCATAAATTATGAGCTATTAATAGAATCCCCTAAGTATTTAATATAGATAATAGAATTTTTGTTAAAATATAATAGAGAGGACGAGTATTTGGTTCAAATGTTAAGTTACTATTTCACGTTCCAGATACTTCACTTCTGATTCAGCTTGTTCCTATTGCTCTAGGAGGCAGCAGACATTTCAATTTCTTGGGTCACTCTCACCCATGTGGAAGAGCCAGACTAGTTCAGCAATCCAGCTTTGGTGTGGCTGCAGATTTCTCTCTTTCTCTCTCTCTCTCTCTCTCTCTCTCTCTCTCTCCCCCTCACCTTCCTTATCTCTGTCTTCCTCCCCCAGACTTTGAAATGAAAATAATAAAAATTATTAAATCTAATGATATTATTTTATTATGAAATGTTAAAAATGCAGACATGGTGCTTTTAAGTTTAAAGATAGAGTAAGTAGGTGTAGGCATTTAATCTAGTGATTAAATATATCTGGGATTGAGTCCCAGCTCCACTCTTGATCCTGAATTCCTCCTAATTTGCACTGTAGTAGACCACAAATGATGCCTCAAGTGATAGGGCATGCTTTCACTTTAAGTGGCAGTGATTCTAAGTTTCCTGGCTTTGTGGAGTGAACCAGTGAATGAGGGTTCTCTCTCACTGTCTCAGTATGCCATGCTTGTCTGTCTCTCTTTCTCTGTCAAAAAAAAGTTTTAATTTCAAAAATAAAGTGTATTTGTAGACTACTAAGGATATATTCCTAACTCCATTAATACCAGCAATCTCGAATTCCATAGACTGCAGTTTTCTCACATGAGTAAAAGAATACTTTTTTTTCTAAAAAATGTTATTTTTAAAAAGTAAATAACATTTGTTGTTTCTAAGTTAAAATGAGATAATGAACAAGAGAGTGCCTCCTTACAAACATTAAACAGAGGACAACTGTGTTCAAAGAAATGGAATCACAAAAGCTTTATAAACCAAATCTAACCTTTTTTAAAATGACTTACTTTATGTACTTGAAAGGCAGATTTACAGAAAGGATATGGGTAGACTAGGCCAAAGCCAGGAGTATGGCCCACCCACATGATTAACAAGCCCCCAGATTTTGGGCCACCACCCATTGCTTTCCCAGGCACGTAGCAGGCAGCTAGATTAGAAACAGAGCAGCAGGAACTGGAACAATTGCTCCACCTTGGCCTGCCAGCATCTCAAGTAGTGCTTAACCCACTGCAGTACAATGCTGCCTCCAATTTAATCCTTTTGAACCCTCAATTTAACCTTTTTAAACACTTCTCACTGAAAATTGGCAGTGGTGTGCATTTAACAACCATTTCTGTATCCCTGGCACAGTTGAAATTGAGATAAGAGCCCTACTATATAAGAATGCTGACTTACAAAAACAAAATTGTCAAGAATATTTTATTGTATTTAATTTATAATGTCACAAAAAGCTGAGAAAATTTCTTTTCACACAATAGCTCACAGAATATTCCATGCTATAAAAATGATGCTATTCTTATTAAATTACCAACTGAGAAGACGGCAGAATAGGGAGGGAGTGCACCGACAGTCTGGGAAAAGATATTTAATAAAACTGGAGATACTGTAGTCTCAGGGAAGAGTTAGGGAAAAAAACTGCAGAGGAAACTCTTCCAGAACTAGTGGGACAGAGTGGACCAAAGTGGAGGGCATGGGCGCCCACAGCTCAGGACCCCAGCCGCCAAGTCTATGCACCAGCACTGGAAAGGGAGGTGAGGTAAAACCACAGTAGCCCGAGACACTGGAGGAATAGTGTCAGGAAAAGCCTAGAGGGAACAAGGCTTGAAGCCCCATGGGGGAAAGTTCACCAGCCTAACTAGAGAGAGAGAGAAAAAAAAAAGGATGATATGGACACGGTTCTCTCTCTCTGCACACCTTAAAAACGCGGGGAAAACAATACAGCAGGTCCCATTTTGGACATACGTAACAGCTGCGCCATCCCAGAGCTGTGCCCCGCCTTCAGCCAAGCAGGAAAACCTGACTCTGGTGGGGAGCAATAAAAGGAGGTTAAGACCTAGTGAATATGTGGAGCTTATGAACTGGGACTGTGAAAAGAAAAATGAGGGTGTGTGGGAGAACTCACGGTGAGCCTGAGACATGAGTGAATACTCTCAGTGGGAGACACCACAAACTCAGTAACCTTGGCTACCCAGTGGGAGACATTGCAGGGGAATCTGTCTTACACTGAGGACTGCACAGAGCCTTTGCGTGGTCCTTGAGACAGAACAGACGAATATTATACCCACAGGGGCTAGCACTCAGGCACTGACTGCCATCAAGGAGAAGAGCTCAGCTAAGTGGAATTACTTCCCTTCTGAATAAAATAAGAGAGAGAGAGAAATATTTACCATGCCAAACCAGGGTGTGTCACCTTTGGCACACCCTTAACCCTGAAGAACTGAACAGAGATCTCTGGCCACACCCAACACAAGCCCTTAAAGAGTCACCAAAAGCAGACAGTCCACTTAATTTAGAGTCACAGTATAATGAGAAAAGCCACCACAGAGAGGAAAAAAAAGAAGAAACCTAAGAATATCTCCACAATGCCAAACAATAAATGCAGAAATCGAGGAAACAAGAACAAGGAAGACATTATGATGTCCTCAGATGAACATGACACCTCAATACAGATTATGAAGATGATGAAATAGAAGAAATGCAAAATATGGATTTCAAAAAATTTATGATAAGAACATTTAGAAGTTTTCAGAAACAAATTCATGAACAACAGAAATCCAAACTGGACAGGACAGAAAATATCTCTGGTGAAAATGAAATCTTAAGGAGGAATCAAAATGAAATGAGGAATCTAGTACAATATGAAATTGTGATATTGAAGAGAAACCAAAATTAAATGAAGAATTTAATGGAACAAATGACAAATGAATTTGAGAGCCGTAAAAACAGAATCACTGTGATAGAAGAGAGAATATCAGACTTAGAAGACAGAGCACAGGAAAGTACACAGTCAAACCAAAGAAAAGAAGAGGAAATTAGAAATCTAAAAAAATATTTTCAGAAATCTTCAGGATACTATTAAAAAACCCAACATTCGGGTTCTAGGAGTTCCTGAAGGCATGGAGAGAGAGAAAGGAATAAAATTCCTTTTTAGTGAGATACTAGCAGAAATCTTCCCGGGTTTGGAGAAGGACAGAGACATCCAAGTACAGGAAGCACATAGGACCCTGAATAAACATAACCAAAAGAGATCCTCACCATGACACATTGTAATCAAACTCACCACAGTGAAACAAAAAGAAAAAGATTCTAAAATGTGCCAGAGAGAAACGTCAGATTACTCTCAGAGGATCTCCAATTAGACTTACCGCAGACTTCTCATCAGAAACCCTACAGGCTAGGAGGGAATGGCGAGATATAGCCCAAGTACTAAGAGAAAAAAACTGCCAGCCCAGAATATTATATCCTGCAAAGCTCTCATTTGTGAATGAAGGTGAAATAAAAAACTTGCATAGCAAACAGAAATTGAAAGAATTTGTTACCACTCGTCCAGCCCTGCAAAAGATGCTTAAAGATGTGTTACATACAGAAATACAGAAATACGGCCATCAATACAAAAGAAGGTAAAGGAAGAAAACCTCCCAGTAAAAGATCACAGGAAGTTCAAAGTGTATATTAGAAATATCTTTGGGGCCAGTGCCGTGGCTCAATAGGCTAATCCTCTGCCTTGTGGTGCCGGCACACCGGGTTCTAGTCCCGATCGGGGCACCGGATTCTGTCCCGGTTGCCCCTCTTCCAGTCCAGCTCTCTGCTGTGGCCAGGGAGTGCAGTGGAGAATGGCCCAAGTGCTTGGGCCCTGCACCCCATGGGAGACCAGGAGAAGCACCTGGCTCCTGCCTTCAGTTCAGTGCGGTTCGCTGGCCGCAGTGTGCCGGCCGTGGCGGCCATTGGAGGGTGAACCAACGGCAAAGGAAGACCTTTCTCTCTGTCTCTTTCACTGTCCACTCTGCCTGTCAAAAAAAAAAAAAAGAAAAGAAAAGAAAGAAAAAGAAAAAGAAATATCTTTGGGATACGGCAGAGCCAAGATGGTGGAATAGTGACAGCGCGCACCGATAGTCCGGGAAAAGATAGTTTAATAAAAGTGGAGTTACTGTAGCCTCAGAAAAAGGATCAGGAAAAAGTTGCAGAGGAAACTCTTCCAGATCTAGTGGATGTGACACGGAGGACCTACGGGGAGAGCAAGGTCGCCCACTGCACGGAAGCCGAGCCGCGGGAGCCCCCGGAGCCGCAGGAACCATGGGAGCCACGGGAGCTGCGCCACAGAGTGTGTGTGCCTAAGCTGGAAGGAGAGGTGAGACAAAGACCTCAGTAACCCGAGACATTGGCGGAGAAAGGCAGAAAGAGCCTGCAGAGAACGAGGCCTGAAACCCCACTGGGGAAATTTCACCAGGCTGACTGGAGAAGAGAAAAAATGAACAAATAAGGGGAACCAGCATGGACATTAGCCTCTCTCTCCACTCACCTTACAAAACCGAGCAAGACAAAGGGCAGGCACCATTTTACATATGTAAAGTGGTGCGTGCCATTTTGCGTATGTAAAGCGGGTGCCCCTCATTAGCCAAGCAGAAAAATCTGACTCTGGTGGAGAGAAATGACAGGAGGTTAACACCTAATGAAAGTGTGGAGCTAACCAACTGAGACTGTGAAAAACTGAGGGGGGGCAAGAGAACTCAATGAGTACACAAACTCAGTAACCTGGACAACCTGACGAGAGAAGGCAGAGAAATTTGAGACCACACTGAGGGCTGCATAAACTCTTTGTGTGGCCCCAGTGATAAGCAGACGAATACCCACAGGGGCCAGATTTCATACATCAACTACTCTCAATTCCACTCAGCTGTGTGGAATTACATCCCAACTGAGTCAAAAAAAGAGAGAGAGAGAGAGAGAGAGAGAGAGAGATTGAGCGAGAGAACAATCTGGGTGAATCACCTTTGGCACACCTTTAACCCTGAAGAACCAAACAGAGCTCTCTGGCCACATCCATCACAGCCTCTAAGGATCCATCAAAAGCAGACAGTCCACTTAATCTAGAGTCACAGTATAATGAGAAAAAACACCTCCGAAGAAACCAAAGAATATATCCAATATGACAAACAACAAATGCAAAAACCGAGGTAACAAGAACAAGGAAGACACTATGACGCCCCCAAATGAAATAGACACCCCAATTAAAGTTTATGAAGATGATGAGATAGAAGAAATGCAAGAAGCAGATCTCAAAAAATTGATAAGAACATTAAGAAGTTCACAAAAACAAATTCTCAAACTACAGAAATCCTTAATGGACAAGATAGAAAATCTCTCTCATGAAAATGAAATATTAAGGAGGAATCAAAATGAAATGAAACAACTAGTAGAACATGAAACTGTGATAGTGACGAGAAATCACAATGAAATGAAGAATTCAACAGATCAAATGACAAACACATTAGAGAGCCTTAAAAACAGAATGAGTGAAGCAGAAGAAAGAATATCAGACTTAGAAGACAGAGCACAGGAAAGTACACAGTGAAACCAAAGAAAAGAAGAGGAAATTAGAAATCTAAAACATATTGTCGGGAATCTTCAGGATACTATTAAAAAACCCAACATTCAGGTTCTAGGAGTTCCTGAAGGCATGGAGAGGGAGAAAGGATTAGAAGGACTTTTTAGTCTCTCTCTCACTGTCCACTCTGTCTGTCAAAAAAAAAAAAAAAGGAAGTCTTAGACTCCAATACAATAGTACTGGGGGACTTCAATACTCCAATCTCAGAAATAGACAGATCAACCAGACAGAAGATCAACAAGGAGACAGTAGATTTAAACTACACTATAGCCCAAATGCAGTGGATTTAAACGACACTAGAGCCCAAATGGATCTAACAGATATCTACAGAACTTTTCATCCTACGCTTAACATTCTTCTCAGGAGTACATGGAACCTACTCTAGGATTGACCACATACTAGGCCATAAAGCAAGTCTCAGCAAATTCAAAAGAATTGGAATACTACCATGCAGCTTCTCAGAAAGCAGTGGAATGAAGCTGGAAATTAGCAACTCAGGAATCCCCACAGCATATGCAAACACATGGAGACTGAATAACATGCTCCTGAATGAACACTGGGTCATCAAAGAAATCAAAAAAAGAAATCAAAAACTTTCTGGAAGTAAATGAGGATAACAACACAACATATTAAAACTTATGAGATACAGCAAAAGCAGTGTAAAGAGGAAAGTTTATAGCATTGGGTGCCTACATCAAGAAATTGGAAAGGCACCAAATAAATGAGCTTTCAATGCTTCTCAAGAATCTAGAAAAAATGCAGCAAATGAGACCCAAAATTAGTAGCAGAAGAGAAATAATTAAAATTAGAGAAGAAATCAACAGAAATGAATCCCAAATAACATTACAAAAGATCAGCCAAACAAAGAGCTGTTTTTCGGAAAAATAGACAAAATTGACACCCATTGGCCCAACTAACTAAAAATGAAGAGAAAATACCCAGATCAATAAAATCAGATATGAAAAAGGGAATGTAAAAAAAGACACCACAGAAATACAGAGTCATCAGAAATTACTGCAAGGACTTATGAGACAGAAGACAGGGAAAGCTATCAGAAATGGATAGATTCATGGACACATGCACCCTACCTAAATTGAACCAGGAAGACATAGAAAACCTAAACAGACCCATAACTGAGACAGAAATTGAAACAGTAATACATGCCCTCACAGCAAAAAAAAAAAAAAAAAAAAAAAAAAAGCCCAGGACCAGATGGATTCACTGCTGAATTCTACCAGATTTAAAGAAGAACTAACTCCAATTCTTCTCAAACTATTCAAAACAGTCGAAAAGGAGGGAATCCTCCCCAATTCATTCTATGAAGCCAGCATCACTTTAATACCTAAGCCTGAAAAAGATGTAACTTTGAAAGAAAATTATAGACCAATATCCCTGATGAACATAGACACAAAAATCCTCAATAAAATTCTGGCCAATAGAATGCAACAACACATCAGAAAGATCATCCATGCAGACCAAGTGGGATTTTTTTCCTGGTATGCAGGAATGCTTTAATGTGCGCAAAACAATCAATGTGATACACCACATTAACAGACTGCAGAAGAAAAACCATATGATTATCTCAATAGATGCAGAGAAAGCATTTGATAAAATAGAAGGAACATTCCTCAATAAAATCAAAGCAATTGATGAAAAACCCACGGCCAGCATCATATTGACTGGGGAAAAGTTGGAAGCATTTCCACTGAGATCTGGTACCATACAGGGATGCCCATTTTCACCACTGTTGTTCAATATAGTTCTGGAAGTCTTAGGCAAGAAAGAGAAAGTGATACAAATTGGGAAGGAAGAAGTCAAACTATCCCTCTTTGCAGAAGATATGATTCTTTATTTAGGGGATCCAAAGAATTCTAAGAGACTATTGGAACTCATAGAAGAGTTTGGCAAATAGCAGGACATAAAATCAATGCACAAATATCAACAGCCTTTGTATACACAGGCAATGCCATGGCTGAGAAAGAACTGCTAAGAACAATCCCATTCACAATAGCTACAAAAACAATCAAATACCTTGGAATAAACTTAACCAAGGACGTTCAAGATCTCTACGGTGAAAATTACAAAACCTTAAAGAAAGAAATAGAAGAGGATACCAAGAACTGGAAAAATATTCCATGCTCATTGATTGGATGAATCAATATCATCAAAATATCCATGCTCACAAAAGCAATTTATAGAATCAATGCAATACCAATCAAAATACCAAAGACATTCTTCTCAGATCTAGAAAAAATGATGCTGAAATCCATATGGAAGCAAAGAGGACTGAATAGCTAAAGCAATCCTGTACAACAAAAACAAAGCTGGAGGCATCACAAGATCAGATTTCAGGACATACTATAGGACAGTTATAATCCAAACAGCATGGTACTGGTACAGAAACAGATGGGTAGGCCAATGGAACAGAATTGAAACACCAGAAATCAATCCAAACACCTACAGCCAACTTATATTTGATCAAGTATCTAAAACCAATTCCTGGAGGAAGGACAGTCTATTCAACAAATGGTGCTGGGAAAACTGGATTTCCACATGCAGAAGCATGAAGCAAGACCATTACCTTACACCTTACACAAAAATCCACTCAACATGGAACAAAGATCTAAATGGACGACATGACACCATCAAATATTGGAGAACATTGGAAAACCCTGCAAGATATAGGCACATTCAGAGACTTCTTGGAAAAGACCCTAGAGGCACAGGCAATCAAAGCCAAAATTAACAATTGGGATTGCATCAAATTGAGAAGTTTCTGTACTGCAAAAGAAACAGCCAGGAAAATGAAGAGGCAATCAATAGAATGGGAAAAAATATTTGCAAACTATGCAACCGATAGAGGATTAATAACAAGAATCTACAAAGAGATCAAGAAACTCCACAACAACTAAACAAACAACCCACTTAAGAGATGGGCCAAGGACCTCAATAGACATTTTTCAAAAGAGGAAATCAAAATGGCCAACAGACACATGAAAAAATGTTCAGGATCACTGGTAATCAGGGAAATGCAAATACAAATCTCAATGAGGTTTCACCTCACCCCGGTGAGAATGGCTCACATACAGATATCTACCAACAACCAATGCTGGCGAGGATGTGTGTGAAAAGGGACACTAACCCACTGTTTGTGGGAATGCAATCTGGTAAAGCCACTATGGAAGTCAGTCTGGAGATTCCTCAGAAGCTGAATAAACCCTACCAAACAACCCAGCCATCCCACTCCTTGGATTTTACCCAAAGGAAATTAAATTGGCAAATAAAAGATCTGTCTCCACCTGAATGTTCACTGCAGCTCAATTCACAATAGCTAAGACCTGGAATCAACCTAAATGCCCATCAACAGTAGACTGGAAAAAGAAATTATGGGTTATGTACTCTATAGAACACTATACAGCAGTAAAAAAAAATGAAATCCGTTCATTTGCAACAAAATGGCGGAATCTGGAAAACATCATGTTCAGTGAATTATGCTAGAGCCAAAGGGAAAAATATCATATGTTCTCCGTATTCAGTGACAACTACCTGAGCACCAAAAAGGAAAACTTTTCAAGTGAAATGGACACTATGAGAAACAATGCCTTAATCAGCCCTTGTGCTGTCACCCCTTTTAGTATTTTTTTTTTGTTCTACTTAATACTATTGGTTGTACTCTGTAATTAACACACAATTATGCTTAGGTTTTAAATTTAACTGAAAAGTGATTCCTGTTAATTATAAGAGTTGGAATAAGAGAGGGAGGAGATGTACAGTTCGGCACATGCTCATTCGGACTTGCCCCAAATGGCAGAGTTAGAAACGTGCCAGGGGATTCCAATACAATCCCATCAAGGTTGCATGTACAAATGCCATTTCAGTAGTCAAATGATCAGTTTCAGTTTATAGTTTGTCATAATGATAGTATTAAGTGTCAAAGAGATCACATAAACAAGACTAGTGTCTGTTAACACTAACTGATAGAATTAAAAAGAAGAGAATGATCTAACATTGGAAGCGGGATACACAGCAGACTCATAGAATGGCAGATGTCGTAAACAGCACTCCGGCCTCAGAATCAGCCCTTAAGCCATTTGGATCTGGCTGAAGAGCCCATGAGAGCATTTCAGGCATGGAAAGCCAAGACACTGTGGCAAAAAAAACAAAAAAAAAACAAAAACAAACAAACACAACAAACACCTAAATGAAAGATCTCTGTGAGTGAGATCCCAGTGGAAAGAACGGGCCATCAAAGAAGGAAGTACCTTTCTCTGAAGGGAGGAGAGAACTTCCACTTTGACTATGACCTTGTCTAAGTAAGTTTGGAGTTGGCACACTCAAAAGGCTTCCATAGCCTTGGTAACTCATGAGAAGAACTTCAGGAGATTACTGACATCATAAACAAGTGTGTCAATTGTTAAATCAACATAGAAGTCACTGTGTAGTTACTCCTCATGTAGGATCTCTGTCCTTAATGTGCTGTACATTGTGAATTAATGCTATAACTAGTACTCAAACAGTACTTTACACTTTGTGTTTCTGTGTGGGTGCAAACTGTTGAAATATTTACTTAGTATATACTAAATTGATCTTCTGTATATGAAGATAATTGAAAATGAATCTTGATGTGAAAGGGATGGGAGAGGGAGTAGGAGATAGGAGGTTTTTGGGTGGGAGGGAGGTTACGGGGGGCAAAACCAGTGTAATCCATAAGCTGTACTTTGGAAATTTTTATTTATTAAATAAAAGTTTAAAAAGTTGGGAAAAAAAGAAAAGACAAGAAAAAAATAAATTATCAACTGAATAATCTCAGTCTGTTGGCAATTTTGCATTTTTTAGTTGTTTTGGCTTCATAACATAAACATCTACTGAGCTCTCCAGCCTAAACTTCCTTCAAGAAGGGATGTATTTCTCCTAGGCATAAAAAAATGAAACCAGCATCAACTAGATTACATGCTTTCCTTCTAGTAAACTGTGTTTAAACTGTAAAACCACTAGAAGTTTATCCAGCAACATATGCATATGTATAAATTGAGATACTAAAGCTTAACTATATGACATAATATGTTGAAGATAATCTATCAAGTGGCAGATTCAGAATTCAAACCTATGTGCATCTGTCATTAAAACTTAATGTTTGGGGCTGGCATTGTGGCACAGCTGGTTTATCCTCCACCTGTGATGCAAACATCCTATTTGTTCAAGATGCTCCTGAGCAATTTTTGATCCAGCTCCCTGCTAATGCTCCTGGGAAAGCAGCAGAAGATGGCCCAAATCCTTGGGCCCCGACATCCACATGGGTGACCTGCAAGAAGCTTCAGTTTCCTGGCTTTGACCTGGTTCCACCCCAGCCATTGCAGCCATTTAGAGAGTGAACCAGATGATGGAAGTGTTCTCTCTCTCTCTCTCTCTCTCTCTCTCTCCTTCCTTTCTCTGCAACTCTGCTTTTCAAATAAAGTTGAATTTTTTAAAAAAAGAAGACAAAAAAGTTAAATTGAGGCATTCTATGGCAGAATCACTAGAAATGCTGATAGTATTTTTAAAATCTTAAAGTTTATATAATAGTTATACTATTCATATTATAGCTATGTATTTTATATTATATTTCCTCATGAATAAATAGGTTTTTTAGGTGAATTCATACCCTCTGGTTTTTCACTGATTTCAGATACAAAAATTATACTGATAACAAACAATAATAAAACTAATTATATTTAGCCATTTCTATGAGCTATTATTGCTATAATTGCTATTATTACCTCCTATTTACATAGTGTTGAAATATGACAATCTGGTTAATGTCAACCAATAAGAAGTGAGAGTTGATTCTAAGCTGCCTAATAGAAGGCAGCTCTTAAAAACTGAGCTCCAAAGAGATGAACTTGTATAAGACAATAGGATTCCCACTCTATTCTCTGAGAAAAATTATGACATTCCATGCCATGAAGTACTTAACCTCAATATATTGCCATGATCTCATCTCTCCCCACTACATTCCTGAAATACTTGGAGTTTTCTTGCCCTTAACACTGAAATTTTGAAAGACATTTCGATTATACTCTTACTATCTGGAGATTCATTAAATATATTCACTTTATGTACCAAGTATGCTACCAGATGCTACCAGAAGTGAAATAAAATTTGATACATACATTTATATGTTTATTAAATCAGTGATTATAATGCCATATCTTTTTTTTTTTTTGACAGGCAGAGTGGACAGAGAGAGAGAGAGAGAGAGACTGAGAGAAAGGTCTTCCTTTTTCCGTTGGTTCACCCCCCAATGGCCGCTGCGGCCGGCACAGCACGCTGATCCGAAGCCAGGATCCAGGTGCTTCTCCTGGTCTCCCATGCGGGTGCAGATCCCAAGCACTTGGGCCATCCTCCACTGCCTTCCCGGGCCACAGCAGAGATCTGGACTGGAAGAGGGGCAACCGGGACAGAATCTGGCGCCCTGACCAGGACTAGAACCCGGTGTGCTGGCACCGCAGGCAGAGGATTAGCCTATTGAGCCTATAATGCTATATCTTAAAAGTAGATTTTAAAGCATTTACCTTCTCTGTACCACAGGCAGAGCCGTTTCGGACATCCATTGGATCTGCATCTGACTCATTCAATCTGTAGTCTAAAGTCACACATAATTTACTTCTTACAAGAGCATAAATTATACCAGGGCCTGTTCTGTTGTAAGGAGTTGTACTTGGATAGGTACAAATTAATCGCCCACATAGGAGATCTCTGCAAACAACAACAAAAAATACAGGTAAATATATTATGCACTAAGCACTATTAGAAATGATTTGGACTTTCTTTCATTGCTTAAGATAGAAAACACCCTCCACTTGTGTCAGTACACTATGGGATAAATGGAATGTTTTAACACTAGCATTTAAAGTAAAAGGCAAATATATATGAATCCATTTAAGCATCCTACTTTCAGTTATACTAATAGGGCTTTTATTTTTATTTTTTATAGGTTTACATTTTAGTTCTAAATTCAACAGTTTTAACATTTTGTCATATTTACTCCATATTATATGCATACACATATGTACTATTTATTGAAAGCAGAGACAATATCAGAAGTGACAAATTCATGATAATGTTCAAAACATGGGGAAAAGAAGGGTATATTGCCATATACACAGTAAGACTCACTGAAGAAATATTTATAAACATAAACCAAAGGATATTACACCCACACCAATTTTATGCTCTCCACATATTAACACATTTGTACAGGAAAGTTGCCACTGATTTGGGCAGGCATTGAGCGAGTGAGCAGAGAGGAGCCTGGAGACTGCCAGGAGAATCTGTGCCACATCTCCACACCAGAAAAAACCTACACCTTTCTGTGCCCATCCAACCTTGCTGCAGGCTCTGCAAATGCATTCTCCATCATGCACCTGAGCCTCACTAAACCATCATGTAAGAGATACAAGATGACCACATGTATGCTGTAGCCCACTTAGAGACACCATGACACCTTCAAGATTCCCAATAAAGGGAGACAGAGCGGTGAGCAAAATGACGCCCAATACAAACTCAGCCTCATTTGAATATTCAATTAGACCACTGCCCTCCTAGCCTATAAAAGGATGACCTCAACTTTGGAGGGAGCAGCAGTTCTTGCTCTTGAATAGAAGCTGTCCACATGTATAACTGACTGTGTACTATCTTTTTCTTTTCTTTTCTTCTTCTTCTTTTTTTTTGGACAGGCAGAGTGGACAGTAGAGAGACAGAGAGAGAAAGGTCTTCCTTTGCCGCTGGTTCACCCTCCAATGGCTGGCGCGCTGCGGCCGGTGCACCGTGCTGATCCGAAGCCAGGAGCCAGGTGCTTCTCCTGGTCTCCCATGGGGTGCAGGGCCCAAGCACTTGGGCCATCCTCCACTGCACTCCCTGGCCACAGCAGAGAGCTGGCCTGGAAGAGGGGCAACCGGGACAGAATCCGGCGCACTGACCAGGACTAGAACCCGGTGTGCTGGCGCCGCAAGGCAGAGGATTAGCCTAGTGAGCTGCGGCGCCGGCTGTGTGTACTATCTTTTTAAATTAATTCTGCTTCCTTTCACACATTTATCATTCAATTTTCATTCTTTACACTTGAAGGAAGAGCCTGGAATAAGACCAGCTTGAGGCCCCAACACAATTAGTATTTTAGGGATTGTCAACAGTGAGTATTATCAACTTCCACTTTTCATTGGTGATAAAAGCCTAGTGATTATGCACTAATTAATAATTTAAAATGAAATGACATTGTATAGATGTCAGGGCTGAGGCCAGAACTGTGGCATAGTAGGATGAGCCTCCATCTGCCATGCTGGCATCCCATAAGAGCACCCGTTCTAGTCTCAGTTGCTCTTCTTCGGATGCAGCTCTCTGCTTATGGCCTGCTAAAGCAGTGGAAGATGGTTCAACGGCTTGGGTCCCTATCCACATGGGAGGCCCAGGGGAAGCACCTGGTTTCTGACTTTGGATTGGCTTGTGTCCAGCCATTGCAGCCATTTGAGATGTGAGCTAGCAGGTGGAGGACCATTCTTTCTGCCTCTCCCTTTCTCTGTTACTCTGTCTCTCAAATAAATAAAATCTTTGAAAGAAATATGTCAGGTCCAGAAATTTTGATTTGAGATTCACTTTTCATTCAAAGGTGATTCTTCAAAACCAACAGAATGAATGGCATGCTTAACAGAGGGAAAGAAACGTGAAAAAAGAAAAAAAAATACAGGAAATAAGAAAAGTATTAGAACAGACAAGCTGAATGAATTAAAACACAAAGCCCCAGCATATACTGCCTAAAAGAAACACAACTTACCAACTAAGATACACACAGACTGAAAGTGAAAGGATGGGAAAAGATATTCCATTCAAATTGAAATGTCAAATGAGCAGGACTAGACAGTCTATTTTAAGACAAAATAGAATTTAAGACAAAAACTATTCAAAGAGACAAAGAATGGCTTTATGTAATGATTAAGAGATCAAGTGAACAGGAAGATATGATGATAGTAAATGTATGTGCACCCAGTGCTAAGGCATCTGGCAATTTCAAACAAATCTTAGTGGATCTAAACAGAGATATATGCTCCAAATCAATGATAACAGAGATTTCAACACCCACTTTCATCAATGGACAGATCAATTAAACAAAAATTAACAAAGAAACGACAGAGCTAATCTACATTATTGAACAAAAGTATCCAATTGAAATCTTCAAAGCATTTCATCCTACATTTGCAGAATATACATTCCTTACATCAGTGCAAGGAAATTTATCTAGAATAGAGACATAGAGAGAGATCTTCCATCTGCTAGTTCATTGCCCAAATGCCCACAATGGCTAGAGCTGGGCTGATCCAAAGCCAGGAGCCAGAAGCTTCTTCCAGGTCCTCTGCCTGGATGCAGGGGCTCAAGTACTTGTGCAATCCTCCACTTCTTTCCCAGGTGCATTAGCAAGGACCCGGATCAGAAGTGGAGCAGTTCCCATATGTGTTGTCGATGCTATAGGTGGTAGCTTTACCCACTACGACATAAAATTGTTCCCCTTGTTAAACTTCTTATTCAGTGCAATTTTAAGCCTTTTTACTATAATGTGAATTTAAAAGGTTACCTCAAAAATATAGAGAGAGAAAAGAAAGTTAGAAAAAAGAAGGATGTGAAGAGGAAGGGAGAGGGGAAGGTAATATCATTATATTCTTAGACTAGTTCTACAAATTATATTGAATCAGTTAAATATTAATCAAAATAACAATTAAAATGAAATTAAAAGGTATTATTGGAACTCAAAAAAGTTTGGCAAAGTTACAGAATACAAAATTAACAAAGAAAAATCAATAGCATTTTATACACAATGCCATGTCAGAGAAAGAACTTCTAGAACAATATAATTCACAGTAGCTACAAAAATTCAAATATCTTGGAATAAATTTAACCAAGGATGTGAAAGATTACTACAATGAAAATTACAAAATACTAATGAGAGAAACATCCATACTCTCCAAGCAATGAACAGAGTCAATGAAATTCCGCTAAAAAATGCCAAGAAAATTCTTCAAATCTTGAAGAAAAAAACTCACAAGGAAATACAGGCTAAAGCAATCTTAAACAATAAAAGTGAGGCTAGAGGAATTGCAATAACATATTTCAAAACATATTATAGGGCAGTTATAATCATAACATCTAGGTGTGGAATATGTTAGAAACCCTAGAAATTAATCCACACATCTTCAACCAGCTAATCTTTGGTAAATTAGTTTAAATCTCTTCCTGGAGAAAAGACAGTCTCTTCAACAAATGGTGTTGGGAATACTGCATGGATCTCTGCATGCAGTATTAAAAAAAGAAAACCCTTCCTGACTTGTTATACAAAAATCAACTCACAGTGGATCCATGATCTAAATCTAAGCCCTGAAACCATCAAATTACTAGATGAAAACACAGGGGAAACATTACAAGACATTGGCATAGACAGAAGTTTCTTGGGTAAGACCCCAGAAGCAAGGCAATAAAGGCAAAATAACAAAGACTACCTTAAACTAAGTTTTTACACAGCAAAGGACACACTCAACAAACTGAACAACACATCTGACAAATACTACCCAAAATACATAAGGCGTTCAAGAAACTCAATAACAACAACAACAACAACAAAACAATCCCATTAAGAAATTGACAGAGGACATAACCTGGAATTTTTCAAATGACAAAATACAAACAGCCAACAGCACACACAAAAAATGCTTAGTGTCATTAGCCATCAGGGCAATGCAAATAAAAATCACAATAAAATCTCCCCTTATTTGTGAGTAGGTGGATAAAAAAAATCCTAATATATTTTTGGTGGGAATGCAAACTATTACAACCCTGGTGGAAAACAGTATGGAGATTCCTCAGAAATACGAAATAGAACTACCATATGAACAGCATCCCACTCTTGGGAATATACCCAAATGACATGAAATCATCATGTGAAAGAGAAATCACTAGTTCTAGGTTTCTAGCAGCTCAATTCACAATAGCTAAGACATGGTATCAACCCAGATGTCCATCAACTGAAGGCTAGATAAAGCAAATGTAGAATATAATTAAGACAGAATACTACTCAGCCGTAAAAAAGAATGAAATCTTTTCTCCAACACAGTGGATGTCAATGGAAACTATGTGCTTAGTGAAATAAAGCAGACCGCAAAAGACATGTGTGAAATAAAGCAGACCCCAAAAGACATGTGTGTTCATGTGTGTTCTCTGGTTTGTGACAGCTAATACATAGAGCACAAACAGCCTAATGCATGAATGAAATTCACATCTTTTGAGTAATTAATACAGCTTTTGTCTGTACTCTAACAGAATAATTTTCCTTCTACTTTTTACTAGAAGAATTCACTATACAGTAGAGGATTAAGCCTGTGATTATAAAGTAAATTGAAATTATATTATCAAAAAAAGTAACAGGAAAAAAGTTAAAGAGGCATTGAGGCTTGGGGAAAGCAACAACAGTAGAAAGTATCAACATGTGCTTAAAATTGTATATGTGAAATACATGAAGTCTCTTCTTTATACCAATGTCTAAAATAAAAATAACAAGAAAAGAAGACAGCATTAGATCTTAGAAACACAAACCAAACCAAAACATAAAAGACACAAAGTACACAGACAACAGTGGAATGACACATATTGTGTTTTCACTAATGATTTTTAATAAAAATAGATTAAAATCAACCAATCTGGTTAACAATAGTGAAGTAACCTTCATAGTAAATACTCCAAAGAAGAAATACAAATGGTCAACAAATATCTGATAAAATGCTCAATTTAACTATCCATAAAGGGAATGTAAATGAAAACCAAAATGAAATTATTAGCTCATACCTGTCAGAATGACTACTATCCAAAATACAGAGAGGAACAAATGCTGGCAAGGATGTGGAGAAAAGGGGAACACATGCATTATGGATGTTAATTTGGGAATTTAAATTAGTGCAACAACCATGGAAAACAGTATGGAGATTTATTTAAAAACTGGAAATATATTTGCCATATGATTCAGCAATTACACTACTGGGTATATATACAAGCCATGATATTATTGTATCAAAGAGATACCTACTCCACCATGCTAAATGCAGTGCTATTTACAATGGCCAAGATATGGAACCACCAAAGGTGTCAATCATCAGATGAACGGATGAAAAAAAAGGTGACATTTATACAAAGTGGAATATTATTCATTCATGAAAAATAACAAAACTGCCATTTGTAACTAGAGGACATTATGTTGAATGAAATGAGCAAGACAGAGAAAGACAAATACCACATGTGTCTCTCACAAGTAAGAGTTAAAACTAATTTCAATTTGAACACAAAATGTTGATTTCTAGACTCTGAAGGAATGAAGTTTAGAAGGATTCTGAGAAAAATAAAGAAATCTTCTATGGTTCACTAACTGTAATAAATACAGGGGAGAGTGGTTGTGAGATATGTGGGAATTCTTTATAATACTTCACAATTTCTATTTTGTAAATTTAAAACTATTCTGAAATAAAGTGTTAAAAAATAAAAGGAAAAGAAAAAGTGTTAACATTTTTATAACATACCTCCGTGCACAGGTCCTATATTTGCCTTCATGTTTACCACAGTTCCCATACCTATCCATTTGAGATTGTATTTCTTCATAGCATTCAAATGGAGCAATTTGTGAACCTGTCAAAATTGAAAATATACTTGTATTTAAACATATATCTGTTTTTTATTTTCATCAATTTACTCATATGCAATATGTTATCTTTGAAAGTCACTTGTTAACAGTAATAGTATATTTTTATGGTCTATACTGTGACATTTCAGTGCATGTATATAATACTCATCAAGTCAGGGAAATCACCATTTTCCCTTCTCTACATTATTTTCTGATTGGAGTTCCTTCTATTTGCTCATAAAAGATAGAATAGGATATTGTGAACCACAGTCACTTCACTATGCTGTGTAACACAAGAAACTTATTCCTTCAATGTAATTATGATTTGGGATATGTTTCTTTTGACTCTTTCTCCATTATATAACTAGATTTCCCTAGGAAGTTTATAAGGAAAGATAAAGAAATAAAGTGAAAGGCAATGTTCATGGTTATTGCTCTTTATTCTTCACTTTCACAGTCATTTACATCTTAAAAATAATACAGGAGAGGAGAGAGTAATATAGACTAAGCGAAGGCTCTGGACAAGATCGGGAAGAAAAAGAATAGAAAAACTAGATTTATTCTAGATTCTGAGTGAGAACCTGTAAAAGACATGTCTCTAATAAAATCAATACAAAATTTTTTTCAATGAGATATTACTTCTTTGTACCTTCAAGTAGTCTCAACTCAAGGGACCAATATTTTGCTATTTTACTTTCAACATTACGTTTGCTATTTTTATTTCTGTGTTTAAAAAATTAAAAGCAACGCCCTGGTGGCTTAAAAATAATACCTACTTATTATGTCACAAATTCTGTGGACTGGAAGGCCAGCACTAATGGCTTCTTTCCTCTGGGTTTTACTAGGAGGAAATCAAGGTATTGGCTGGAGATGCCATTTCATAAAAAATTATAATCTTCTTCAGGGCTCAATGGTTATTTATAGAATAAAGTTTTGGCTGATTTCAGATTTGAAGCTTTTATTTTCTTGCCAGATGTCTTCCAGGGCTTGTTCTTGGCTTTTAAAAATTCCCTTCAGGATCTGGTCACATGACTCTCTCAAATCATGGCAGCTTACTTCTTCCAAGCCAGTACCTTTCTAACATTTCTGACCTCTGGACAGCTCACAGGCTTAAAGAGATGGAGATGCTAACTAACTTGACTTGAAGTTCTTGTCAAATACATGTGTCGGATTATAACAACATGCTCCATAAATATGTATAATTAAAATAAGATGATTAAAATAGCACTCGTATGATTAGTATATGCACACTCAGGATGACATTCCTTCTGATTAACTCCAGGTTTACTGACTATGGCCCTTAATCATATCTTCAAGATTGAACCATGAAGACATAGAAACCAACAATGAAACTATGAACAAATGAAAAACAAGTAATGTGATCAAATAAGCAAGAAAAGGATTCCTGGTAAAGAAAAGTTCAGGACTGGATGGCTTCTCTGCTGAATTTAAAAAAAAAAAAACTTTATAAGCAAGACCTAATTCCAAGTCATTTCAATCTGTTCTTTTTTTTAATGAAATAGAACTCTTCTCATCTCCTTCTATAAAGCCAGCATTATCTTGATTCCAAAATCATACAAAGATAGAGCAACAAAAGAAAAGGCCAATTCCCAACATGGACACATAAAAAATTCTCAAAAATACAAGCAAATCCAATCCAACAACACATAAAAATGATTATTCAACATGACTTCCAAGGAAGAAGAGCACACTAGTCTTACAGTCAAGGCTACTCTAAAGCAGTATTAATACATCTTAAGTATAATCTTTGAAACAGTGAAGATGATACACCTGTTACAATGCCTGCCTAAAAACAAAAGCTGAAAACTCTTCAGGAAAATGATGGATTCAACCAATATAATATGCAGCATTCAAGCAATAAGACAAGAAAATCTGAATGTTAGGCAAAAATTTTGTCATTATAAATAATCCCAAAATTATTGTTATAATTTAATCTACAAAGAAAAGGTATATTTAATAAACATATTTCAAGATTTAAAAGAAAACAAGAAAATAACAAATTAAAATTATAAAAATAGACCATGAAACATACAGATTAAACAATTGTGAACTGTGGAACCCACAATATGAACTAATATCCAACAAATTAAAATTTCACAGAATATACATAATGAAGAAAATAGTGCCCATGGAGACATAGCAATAGCAACTTCCAATTACACAAAGGCTATAAAAATAAATAATGCACTCAGTGACTTGTCAATAAGAAGGGTCATCTGTAATGAGGACAATGTTTATCAATGACTTCAATAACATCCTTGGGGTCACTCTTTTCAAAGAAAGCAGACTGACCATATTAATTCTTGTACCTGGTGGGCATGTAGGACATTTCTGTATTTGGTCTGAAAACACTTTCCAGAAGTAGGATGAATTCTCTGGCTCTTGGTGTAAAGCTGTTTCTCTCAAAAGCAACTACAATCGGGGCCATCGCTGTGGTGCAGAAGGTTAAAGCCCTGGCCTAAAGTGCCAACATCCCATATGGATGCTGGTTCTAGTCCCGGCTGCTTCTCTTCTGATCCAGCTTCCTGCTATGGCCTGGGAAAGCAATAGAAGATGGCCCAAGTACTTAGGCTCCTGCACCCAATGTGAGAGACCCAGAAGAAGCTCCTGGCTCCTGGCTTTAGATCGGCGAAGCCCTGGCCATTGCAGCCAGTTGCGGGAGTGAACCAGGGGATGGAAGACAAGTCTTTGCACAGGCAAAGACTTCTTGGAAAAGACCCTAGAGGCACAGGCAATCAAAGCCAAAATTAACAATTGGGATTGCATCAAATTGAGAGGTTTCTGTACTGCAAAAGAAACAGCCAGGAAAGTGAAGAGGCAATCAATAGAATGGGAAAAAATATTTGCAAACTATGCAACCGATAGAGGATTAATAACAAGAATCTACAAAGAGATCAAGAAACTCCACAACAACTAAACAAACAACCCACTTAAGAGATGGGCCAAGGACCTCAATAGACATTTTTCAAAAGAGGACATCCAAATGGCCAACAGGCACATGAAAAAATGTTCAGGATCACTGGCAATCAGGGAAATGAAAATCAAAACCACAATGAGGTTTCACTTCACTCCTGTTAGAATGGCTCACATACAGAAATCTACCAACAACAGATACTGGCAAGGATTTGGCAAAAAAAAGCGACACTAACCCACTGTTTGTGGGAATGCAATCTGGTAAAGCCACTATGAAAATCAGTTTGGAGATTTCTCAGAAGCCTGAAAATAACCCTGCCATACAACCCAGCCATCCCACTCCTTGGAATTTACCCAAAGGAAATTAAATTGGCAAATAAAAGATCTGCCTCCACCTGAATGTTCACTGCAGCTCAATTCACAATAGCTAAGACCTGGAATCAGCCTAAATGCCCATCAACAGAAGACTGGATAAAGAAATTCTGGGACATGTACTCTATAGAATACTATACAGCAGTAAACAATGAAATCTGTTCAATTACAATTAAATAGAGGAATCTGGAAAACATCATGCTGAGTGAAATGAGCTAGTCTCAAAGGGACAAATATAATATTTTCTCCCTGAACGGTGACAACTAACTGAGCACCTAAAAGGAAACCTGTTGAAGTGAAATGGACACCATGAGAAACAGTGACTTGATCAGCCCTTGTCCTAACTGTAAAGGAACAACTTAATACTTTATTTTTTTAGTATTTTTTGTTCTGCTTAATACCATTGGTTGAACTCTTTAATTAATACACAATTATTCTTAGGCATTTAAATTTAACTGAAAGTGATTCCTGTTAAATATAAGAGTGGGAATAAGAGAGGGAGGAGATGTGCAGTTTGGCACATGCTCAATTGGACTTGCCCCAAATGGTAGAGTAGAAATGTGCCACGGGATTCCAATTCATTCTCTTCAAGGTGGCAGGTACCAATGCCATCTCAGTAGTCAAATGATCAGTTTCAGTTCATAATTGATCATAATGATAGGTCTAAGAGTCAAAGCGATCACATAAACAAGACTAGTGTCTGCTAACACTAACTAATAGAATTAAAATGGAGAAAACAATCCAACACATTCATACGACCTAATGAACTTCACAGATTCAATGCAATCTCAATCATAACAACAAGGATATTCTTCTCAGAGCTGGAAAAAAAATCCTAATAGTCATGTGGAAACTAAAAAGACACCAAATCGGCCAGTGCCGTGGCTCACTAGGCTAGTCCTCCACGTGCAGCCCCAGACACCAGGTCCAGTCCCGGTCGGGGCGCCGGATTCTGTCCCAGTTGCTCCTCTTCCAGTCCAGCTCTCTGCTGTGGCCTGGGAATGCAGTGGAGGATGGCCCAAGTCCTTGGGCCCTGCACCCGCATGGGAGACCAGGAGAAGCACCTGGCTCCAGGCCTCGGATCAGCGTGGTGCACCGGCCACAGCGCACTGGCCACAATGGCCATTGGAGGGTGAACCAACGGAAAAAGGAAGACCTTTTTCTCTGTTTGTCTCTCTCACTGTCCACTCTGCCTGTCAAAAAAAAAAAAAATAGACACCAAATAGCCAAAATTAATTAAACAATAAATACAAAGCCAGAGCCAGCACAATAACAGATTTAAACACATATTACAGATCTGTTATAATCAAAATAACCTCATATTGGCACAAAAACAGACATGGGAAACAGCAGAATAGATTAGAAACCCAGAAGTTAATCCATACATCTACAACAAGCTAATCATTGATAGTGAGCTAACACCACTCTTTGGAGAAAGTAAAGTCTCTGCAACAAATGGTGCTGGGAAAATTGGGTCTTTACATCCAGAAATATGAAATTAAATCCTTAACTCACATCCTATACAAAAATTAACCCACAATGGATCATGGCTCTAATCCTAAGACTTAAAACCATCAAGTTATGAGAGGAAAACATAGGGATACAATGCAAGACAGTGGTATAGGCAAAATGTATTGGATAAGACCCCAGAATCACAGGCAATAAAAGGAAACATAGACTAATCTTGTGCATTGCATCAAGAAGTCTCTGCACAGCAAAGGAACAGTCAAGAAACTGAAGAGGCAATTGACAGAATGACAGTAAATATTTGCAAATTATGTATCCAATATCTTTATTAGAATCCAGAATTTATAAGGACTTGAAGAAACTCAACAACAAAACCATCCTGTAAAGAAATGAGCAATGGCCATTTATCTTTTAACATCATATTTTTAGCAATAGACATATTTATGGGGTGCAGTGCACATTGATAGGTAGGATGTAAACTTGCTATTTTTCTCCAGACGTTTCTTAGATTTTTTTTTTTTCTTTTCTTTTTCTCTTGTTGTATTTCTTTGTGGTTTGATGATTTTCTGTAGTGTAATTCTTTTCTCTCTGTTTTTGTAGTTCTGGTTACCATGGAGCTTACAGAAAATGTCTCAGATATTACAAATTAACTGGAAATTATAGCAACATAGCTGCCAGCACCATGGCTCACTAGGCTAATCCTCCCCCTGCGGCGCCGGCACCCGGGTCCTAGTCCCGGTTGGGGTGCCGGATTCTGTTCCGGTTGTTCCTCTTCCAGTCCAACTCTCTGCTGTGGCCTGGGAGGGCAGTGGAGGATGGCCCAGGTCCTTGGGCCCTGCACCCGCATGGGAGGCCAGGAGGAAGCACCTGGCTCCTGGCTTCAGATCGGTACAGCACGCTGGCCTTAGCAGCCATTTTGGGGGGTGAACCAATGGAAAAAGGAAGACCTTTCTCTCTGTCTCTCTCTCCCTGTCACTGTCTCACTCTGCCTTTCAAAAAATAAAAACAAAAAAATAAAAAAACATAGCTTTGTTTATATATAAAAACACATATTTCCCCCTCCTCACATTTTAATGTCTTAAATTTCATATTTTTATTTCTGTAACTATTTATATTACTGTACTTACAATACTAATTACTATAATACCTTTACTTTTATCTTTCATCTTAGAGAAAAGTAACGTTCAAATCACAATTTCAGTATTTGATATTCTGAATTATATTATGTACTTATTTTTCCAGTGAGTTTTTTGCCTATTACTAGAGCCCATTTGCTTCCATTTGAATAAATCCCATCAGAATCTCTTGTAGGACAGACATTTTGGTGAGACTTTGTCTTAGAAGGTTTTATCTTTATCTCTGAAGGACAGTTTTTTTCAAATCCAGTATTCTTCATTAGCATTTTTTCTTTCAGCACTATCAGAATATCATCCCACTCTAGTCACCTGCAAAGTTTCTTTCAAGGGTATACTGATAGCCCCATTTGTATTCCTTTGTATGAATTTTCATACAAAGGCTATTTCCAAAATTAATTCTCATTGAATTTTGACAGCTTGAGTGTAATATATTTTGGGGTAGTCTTATTTGGATTGAACCTACCTAAATACAAAGCTTCCAGTCCCTCGGTTTTTATAATGTTTTATCTATTTATAAAAGTTTTCACCTATTATTTCCTTAAACAATCTTCTGTTCCTTTACTTTTCTCTTCTTTCTTAACTCTTATAGTGTTAGCACTCCTGGTACAGTATCAATTTTTCTTGGTTCCTTCATTCCATTTCATTCTTCTCTTTTTTTTCTCCTCTATATCTTCAAGTTCAAAGATCTTTCTTTTACTTTACGAATTCTGTTGTTAATTTTCTCATTGCATTTTTCATTTCATTAATTGTACCCTTAAGCTTAACTATTTATGTGTGATTCTTTTTTATAATTTTCATCTCTTTTAAACTTTTTGTTTTGTTTATTTTCTGCCTGATTTCATTCATGTTTACTTTTTCTTTTGTAGTTCAGTGAGGATCCTTAGAATGATTATTGTTGAATCCTTGTCAGGCATTTGCCTGCAGCACCAGCATCCCATATGGGTGCCGGTTCTAGTCCCGGTCCTCTTCCAGTCCAGCTGTCTGCTATGACCTGGGAAAGCAGTGGAGCATGTCCCAGGTGCTTGGGCCCCTGCACCTGCATGGGAGACCAGGAAGAAGCACCTGGCTCCTGGCTTCGGATTGGTGCAGCTCCAGCTGTTGTGGCCATTTGGGGAGTGAACCAACGGAAGGAAGACCTTTCTCTCTGTCTCTCTCACTGTCTGTAACTCTACCTGTCAAATAAATAAATAAAATCTTTAAAAATAAAAGTACGCAGTTCTTCCACGATTTATAGATTGCTTATAGTGGGGGAAAAACCTTCACCGAGGTGCAAATTCAAGGTTGTCTGCTGAGTTGTGTGGGTTGGTTCTGTCTCTAATGACAGTATACCAGTATAGTCTCTTTGAAGTTCTATAACCTGAGTTCAACATTAGAAAAGACTCCTGGGTCATCAGTAGCTAAACCTATTGTATCTAAAACAGGGTTGTTTTGAGGGCAATGGATTCTGGGGTACTCACGCTTACTTTTTCTCCCATTGGGAAAGTAATACTCCATGGAGATTTTTCTTGGAACTAGGTCAAGCCCTGGAGTGATTTCACTGATGTGTTCACTGATGTGTATTGCACACAGTCAGTTGGCCACTCAGCCAGGGTCTGAAGCACCAGCACATGTGGAGCAACCAACACTCTAAGGTCCTAAAGAGTGGTGGCACTGGTACAGTAGAAAATGGTGTCCCATTTGCACAATGGTAATGATGTGTAAGAGCTGAGTATTAGTGTAATAGTCAGAGGGTGGAAGTCTGAATTTCAGGTATGAATAGGGAAGTGGCAGTTTTTCTGAGTACGTATACAAACAAGATATATAAGAAACCAGATTATAGAGTGTAAAACCAGAGAAACTCTAGGAATTAGAAGTGTCTGTGATTGTGGCTCAAATGATCAAGATGTGGACACTCAGACTGGCTGTATAACTGGTATCTGTAGTCCAAAAATGTCAGAGTCCAGGACAGTCCTTAGCTATAGTAGCTCTAGTGTTTCATAGGTATACATTTAGGCCACAGAGAATCTGCAACACTAACAAGCATGGAGTAGTCGCAGAAATGGGATCTGGAAAGTGAGTGTGGGTGGAACAGTCATGGCTCTGGGATAAAGAGCCACACAGGGTTGAGAATAGTGGCAGCTCTAACTTCATGGCAAGGCCACAGTGTGACTCTTGTCACACTTGTAGGGACAAATGTGGAGTATGGCTGTCTCCTTCAGCTGTTGGTTATTTCTGTGGAAAATGCCATTGTTCTCTGTAGATCTGACTACTGGAGATCACAGTGACATCTGTTGAGTAGATGACGTTATAGCACTTTTCCTGAAACTATATTCCTAGCCATCTCCAGAAATCTTATATATTGCTCTACTTGGCAATTCTATCTGCAGAGTTTTCCCCTTTATTGTTGCAATGGAGGCTCTTAAATGGGTCTTGGAGGCCTCCCAAGGCTATTGTCCTTTGTAGATAAATGTGTGTGTGTGGGTGTGGGTGTGTAAGGATTAAAGATGTCATATCCTACAAAGCTTCTCCACAGAAAAGATAACAAATAAAATGAAAGGCATATATATATATATATACATATATATATATATATATATGAAAACATCATCAGTCATTGATTTGATAAGGGGTTAATTTCATAATTTCATGTATATGTATACAAGTGTGTGTGTGTGTATATATATATATATATATAAGACCTCACACTACTCATAGCAAAAACATATAAAAACCATATTTTTAAATGAGGAGAGGACTGAAAAATTTCTTCAAGTAAGATATAAAAATCACAAAAAGGAATATGAGACAATACCCAACATCAATACTCATCAGGAAAATGCAAAACAAAACCATAATGAGATATCACTTCACAACTGTTATAATTACTATTATCAAAATGACAAAAGGTTGTTAAGTGTGAGTAAGAATATGGAAAAGATGAACCTGTGTACATTGCTATGTTGGTAAGAATAAAACCCATGCTACCATGGAAAATAATATGAAACATCCTGAAATAAAATTAAAATACAACTACATCATACATTCAGAAGAAATGAAGTCAGTAAGTAAAAAAATATGTACACCACCATACTTACTGTTTTATTATTCACAATATCCAGGGTTTAGAAACAATCTAAATTTCTGTCAATGGATGAATGGACAAAAGCATGATATATATGTATACATACATACATATGTATACATATATATAGATATAGAGATATAGATACACACACATACAAACACACAATAGCACACACAAACAACTCAGACATGAAATAATACCCAGCCTCAGAAGAAAAGAAACATGGTCATCATTATGAAAGAAGGTGAAGGCAGAAAATCTCCCAATAAAAGGAAATGCAAAGTAAATGATAGGAATAGTTACGGAAAAATGGCAGGGTCAAGTCATTACTTATCAATAGTCACCTTGAATGTAAATAGCCTCAACTCTCCAGTTAAAAAGATACAGACTAGCTAAATGGATTAAAAAAACAAAGCACAGGAGTTGTGGCACAATGGGTTAAAGCCCTGGCGTGAAGCACCACAATCCCATATGGGCGCCAGTTTGAGTCCCAGCTGCTCCACTTCCAATCCAGCTCTCTTTCGTGACCTGGGAAAGCAGAGAATGGCCCAAGTCCTTGGGCCCCTGCAGCCATGTGGAAGACCCGGAGGAAGCTCCTGGCTCCTGATCAGTGCAGTTCCGGCCGTTGTGACCAATTGGGGAGTGAACCAACAGAAGGAAGACCTTTCTCTCTGACTCTCCCGCTCACGTTCTGTAACTCTACCTTTCAAATAAATAAATAAAATCTTTCAAAAAGAAAAACATCTCTTTGCTGCCTACAAGAAACACATCTCACCAACAAGGATACATACACAGACTGAAAGTGAAAGGATAGAAAAAGATATTCCATGTTAACAGAAACCAAAAATCAGCTGGTGTAGCAATCCTAATGTCAAAGTAGACTTTAACACAAAAATTGTTAAAAGAGACAAAGAAGGACACTATGTAATGATTAATAGATCAATTCAACAGGAAGATGTGACTATAATAAACATATGTGCACCTAATTACAGGAAAACAGTGATTTAAAAGAAGTATTAATGGATCTAAAGGGAAACATAGACTACAATACAATAGTAATTGGGGACTTCAATACCCCACTTGCAGCAATGGACAAATCAACCAGACAGAAAATCAGCAAGGAAACAACAGAGTTAATCAACACTGTGGACTAAATGTGTCTAATGGATATTTACAGAGCTTTCATCCTACAGTTGTAGAATACACATTCTTCTCATTAGCGCATGGAACTTTCTCTCAACAAACCACAGGCTAGGCCATCTAGCAAGTCTCAGCAAATTCAAAAAATTCTAAATCGTACCATGCATCCTCTCTGACTACAATGGAATGAAGCTGGAAATCAACAACTCAAGAATCTCTAGAACACATGTAAAGACATGGAGACTGAACAACATGCTCCTGAATGAACAGTGGGTGATTGAAATAATCAGAAGAAAAATCAAAAAATTTTCTCAAAATGAATGAAGATTGACAATACAACCTATCAAAATGTATGGGATAAAGCAAAAGCAGTGTTAAGAGGAAAGCTTATAGCTATTGGTGGCTACATCAAGAGCTGGAAAGGTACCAAGTACATGGGCTATCAATGTATATTAAAGATCTATAAAAACAACAGCAATCCTACCCCAAAACTAGTAGGAGAAAAAAATAATAAAAATTAGAGAAGAAACAAAATTGAAACAAAAATAATACAAAAGATAAAGAAAATGAAGACTGGTTTTTTGAAACAAAATTGACACACCACTGACCTAACTAAACAAAAAAAGACGGGGAAGACCCAAATCAATAAAATTAGAGGTGAAAAAGTAAATGTGACCACAGATACCACATAAATAAAAAGAATCATCAGAAATTACTACAAAGAGCTGTATGCCAAACAATCAGGAATCCTAGAAGAAAAGGATAGATTCCTGGAAACATACAGCCTAGTTAAATTGAGCCATAAAGACACAGAAAACCTAAACTGACCAATTACCAAGCTAGAAGTTGAATCAGTGATAAATACCATCCCAGCAAAGAAAAGTCCAGGACTCAATGGTTTCACTGCTGAATTCTACCAGAAATTTAAAGAATAACTAACTTCACTTCTTCCAATCTATTCAAAAAAATTGAAAGGGAGGGAATCCCCCCAAACGCTTTCTGTGAAGCCTGTACCAACTTAATTCCAAACAACAGAGAAAGAGGACTACAGACGAATTTCCCTGAGGAACATAGATGCAAAAAACCTCTGCAAAATACTAGCCAATCAAATCCAGCAACACAACAGAATGATCATTCACTGGACCAAGAGGGATTTATCCCTTGTATGCAGAGATGGTTCAGCATTCACAAATCAATAAATGTGATACATCAGATTAACAAATTGAAGAACAAAAACAATATGATTATCTCAATAGAGGCAGAGAAAGCATTTGATAAAATATAACTCCTTTAAATGATGAAAACTCTAAGCAAATAGGCTATAGAAGGAACATTCCTCAACACAATTCATGAGAAACTCATGGCCAGTATCCTGTTGAATACAGAAAGATTGGAAGCATTCCCACAAAGATCTGGAACTCACAGAAGAGTTTGGTAAAGTGGCAGGATATAAAATCAACACACAAAAATCAACAGCCTTTGTATACACAGACAATGCCATGGCTGAGAAAGAACTTCTAAGAGCCAACCCATTCGCAATAGCTACAAAAAAGTCAAATACATTGGAATAAATTTGTCCAAGGATGTCAAAGATCTTTATGGTGAGATTTATAAAACATTAAAGAAAGAAATAGAAGAAAACAAACAAAAATCTTCCATGTTCATGGATTAGAATAGTCAATATCATCAAAATGTCCATACTACCGAAAAAAACTTACAGATTCAATGCAATACCAATCAAAATACCAAGGACATTCTTCTCAGATATAGAAAAAATGATGCTGAAAATTTGTATGCAAAAATAGGAGACCCGAAATAGCTATAGCAATCTTATGCAAGAAAAGCAAAGCCAGAGGTACCGCAATACTAGATTTCAAGACATACCCCCAACCAAAATAGCCTAGTAGTGCTACAAAACAGATGGATAGGCCAATAGAACAGAACAGAAACTCCAGAAGACAATCCACACATCTACAACTAACTAATCTTTGACAAAGGTGCTAAAATCAATACCTGGAGCAAAGACAGTTTCTTCAACAAATGGTGCTGGGAAAACTGGATCTCCACATACAGAAGTATGAAGCAAAATCCTTACCTTACACCTTATACAAAAATCCAATGAAAATGGATCAAAGACCTGAAGCTATGAACTGATACCATCAAAGAAGCCATTGTAATCCATAAGCTGCACTTTGGAAATTTATATTGATTACATAAAAGTTAAAAAAAAGGCATTTACCTAACACCTATGTCATGCAAAGCCAAAAAAAGAGAGAGAGAGAGAGAGAGAACATTGGGGAAATCCTGCAAGACATTGGCATAGGCACAGGCTTCTTGGAAAAGGGCCCAGAGGCACAGGCAATCAAATCCAAAATTGACAACGGGGAATACATTAAGCTGAGAAACTTCTGCACTGCAAAAGAAAAAGTCAGCAAAGAGGGAAAAATATTTGAGAATGGAGAAATTATTTGCAAACTATACAACTAATAAAGGATTGATAACCAGAATTTATAAAGAGCTCAAGAAATTCAACAACAACAAAACAAACAACCCAGTTAAGAACTGGACAAAGGGATTAAACAGGCATTTCTCAAAAGAAGAAATCTAAAAGGCCAATAGACACATGAAAAAATGTTCAGGATCACTAGACGTTAGGGAAATGAAAATCAAAACTACAATGAGGTTTCACTTCACCCTCATTAGAATGGGCTTCATACAGAAATCAACAAACAATAAAAGATGGCAAGGATGTGGCAGAAAGGTACCCTAAACCATTATTGGCTGGGAATGTAAACTGGTACAGCTATTTTGGAAGATAGTATGGAGATACCTCAGAAATCTGAATATATACATACCATATGACCCAGGCATCCCACTCCCAAGGGAAATGAAAACAACATATGACAGTGTTATCTGTACCTCCATGTTTATTGCAGCTCAATTCACAATAGATAATATAAGGAATCAACCCAAATGTCTGTCAACTTAAGACTGGATAAAGGCCAGTGCCGTGGCTCAATAGGCTAATCCTCCACCTAGCGGCACACCGGGTTCTAGTCCCGGTCGGGGCACCGGATTCTGTCCCGGTTGCCCCTCTTCCAGGCCAGCTCTCTGCTGTGGCCCGGGAAGGCAGTGGAGTATGGTCCAAGTGCTTGGGCCCTGCACCCCATGGGAGACCAGGAGAAGTACCTGGCTCCTGCCTTCGGATCAGCGCGGTGCACCAGCCACAGTGCACCAGCCATGGCGGCCATTGGAGGGTGAACCAATGGCAAAAGGAAGACCTTTCTCTCTGTCTCTCTCTCTCTCACTATCCACTCTGCCTGTCCAAAAAAAAAAAAAAAAGACTGGATAAAGAAATTACTGGATATATACACCATGGAATACTATAGTTTTTTTAAAAAAGTGAAATCCTGTCATTTGCAACAAACTGAATGAAACTGGAAAACATCATCCTTAGTGAAATAAGGCATCCAAAAGGACAAATACCTTAAGTTCTGCCTGGACTGTGATAACTAATAGAGCACCCAAAGGTAATCTATAGAAGTGACATTGACACTTTGAAATGCAATGCCTTTGAACAGCCCTTGTCTCAACTATTGAGGAACAGTTTCTTTTTTCATACTATTTCTTGAACTCTTTATGTAGTATACAGTTAATCACATCTACATAAAGTTATTTGAAAACACATCTTAGTAAAAAATAATGGAAATAGGAGAGTGAGTAGAAAGAGAAGTGAGAGTGTGGGTAGTAGGGTAGGCATGGTGGAAAGAATAGTTTTATTTATGAAATGTATTGTTTCTCTTTATTAAATAAAAAATTTTTGTGGAAAAAAGAGAAGGAAGTACAGATACTAGTGATTATCGTGCTTTTTTTGGTTAAAATAGGCAAGACTGTGTACTGGGGAAGTGCAAAGACTGCAGTTAGACTGCCTTGGATTGAATCTCATCTCTGACTATAAATAGTTGTATTACCCTGAGTTGGTTACTCAGTTTCTTTAATACACATATATTTAATGGGAAGAATAATAGTACCTAACCCATAGAGATGTGAATACTCAACAAGTTGCTATATATGATACAAGGAATAATGTCAAATAAAGTTCTCAATGTCAAAAAAGAACATGTTGCTGTTTGTGACAACATGGGTGAAGTTGGAGGACATTATCTTAAGGAAAACGATCCAGCTGGATATAGAAGGAAATTAAAATTCTTCGATGTTGAATCTAAAATTGCCAACTCATAGAAACAGAAAATTGAAAGGTGCTTTCCAGAGTCTAGAGCAATGTGCAAATTGGGATGTTGGTCAATCTGTACAATCTGTCAGTTCAAAAATGAATAAATTGACATTAAAATACATCAGTGTGACTACAGTACATGATATATACTATATTGAAAATATGAAATTTCCTAAGAAATCTAAAATAGTAAACCAAAATTTTAAAACAAAAATGGTAACTATGTGAGATGATGAGTATTTTAATTAGCTTAATTGTGGTGACTATTTTGCAACATACACGTATACCAAAACATCAAGTTATACATCTAAAAACATAAAATTTTTATTTTTCAGAGAGAGCCAACTTTTTAGATTAAAAAAATGTATTACTTGGGCCAAACAAGTTACGACAACGTTCATTAAGATCTGGGCAGTCTCCTTCAAAACACATAGATGTGCCTTTTCTGCATGGATGTCCATTCATTATGATCCTGTCCTCGGGACATTGTGCTGATCTTCCAGTACAATAGTCAAAGAAATCACATTCATGATGTTTAGGATTCCTGCACACAATATCATGGCCCTTAAACTAATGACAAATAAAATATAAAAAGGAATTATTCATATATTGTTGTGTTTGTCAATATTTATTTTAAAGTTATGTCAGTAATTTGCACCCTGCACCTTTTATTCAGTAACACCTAGCAATATCTTTTTGTACATCAATATTTTAATAATTTAAAAATGAAAAGTTTTAAAGTTTTTATTTAGTTTTATAAAAGGGACAGATTTGTGTACATCATATATGCAGTTTTAAGAGCATGATACTTCCCAACCTCCCTCCCTAACTCCCATGCTCTCTATTTCCTTCCCTACTTTGATTTTTGCAATGGCATGCTTTCAATTTACTTTATAATCAAAAGCTTATAAATGTTATCAACTAAAATCAGAAGATAAAAGAACCAGAAACAGTATATCACAAGTATGACATCAAAGTCAAAATTTTATTTGTTTTTTCAGTGTAAGGGAATAAAGATCAAATACAGCTTTGAAAATTATTCCTTTTGGGTAAAAATAGTGTAATCTAGTCAATTTACAAATAAAATAACCCTATCTAACTAGGAAAGGATAGAATACCTCAAAATTTTGTGACAAATGTGAGAGACAAATAATAGAAAGAGCAAAGGGAAAAATAAGTTCAATTATAGACATTTTTGAAGAAGAAAGAACCTACTGGCAATCCTCCTAGATGTCTTCCAGTTAAATAACTCCTTTTAAATAGAATTAATAAAATTTATATAAAGAATTTTAAAGAGAACATATCTCATATTTATTAAATCATTTCTAATTTATATGAAACATTACAGAAGTAAGAATGCAATCGTATAATAAGAAAAAAAAAAAAACAAAAAGTTGTGTTAGTCAAGGACAGTCAGTCATATAGAACCCAAGATAGGTAGTTCAAAAGAGGTTTTCTCATAAGATGCATCTGTTATGAATACAATGAGGGGGCTGAAAAGGCAAACAGGGAACAGAAGTCAAGCTGTTCACCATACAAACGCCACTGAAATCCTTCAGTTAAAACAATCTTTAAATAAAAAGTCCATAGCTTAAATTTTTGCTACAGATACTATTTCTAAAATACTGTACCTAGTAATTTTCACTCCGTATATTTTTAGAAATTTTCTACATCTCTCAAAATCATATTTATAGATATTTATCATAATCAATAACTGTTTTACTTATAAAATATTTTTATTTATAAAATTGTAATACATGGAGGAATGAACAACTCTCCCTTTAAGTGAAGACCTTCAGTAATAAGGAGTTCTATAATATTAATAAATCAAGACTTTAAAAAAAGCTACTGAAAATACTGATATTAGAAAGAGGCCCTGGCTGGCGACGCAGCTCACTAGGCTCATCCTCCACGTGCGGCACCAGCACAAAGGGTTCTAGTCCCGGATGGGGCGCCGGTTCTGTCCTGGTTGCTTCTCTTCCAGTCCAGCTCTCTGCTGTGGCCCGGGAAGACAGTGGAGGATGGCCCAAGTGCTTGGGCCCTGCACCTGCATGGGAGACCAGGAGAAGCACCTGGCTCCTGGCTTCAGACTGGTGCAGTGCGCCATCCATAGCGGCCATTTGGGGGGCGAACTAACAGAAGAAAGACCTTTCTCTCTGTCTCTCTATCACTGTCTAACTCTGCCTGTCAAAAGAAAGAAAGAAAGAGGCCCTAAAAACCAACAAAAGTTCACAAAATCAGAAATCTGGTCCTATATTTATTAAGTATAATTTATTTAAAAATCACTTATTTTGACTGATAGCTTAATTATAAGTTTTCTAAAGTATCCCACAAATAATTAACACACACACAGAAAATGTTCATATCTATAAATCTTACACGGCATTCTGAGCAACAGGGTCCTTCAAAGCAATCTAGTCCTTCCTTCAGCCTACAAGTTCGATGATCACAACATTTTTGAGGCCCACATTGCTGTTAAGTAGTACAATGTACAAGTGAAAATACATCATTACAATAACACAAACTTTAATATGGACTATATTTGTTGGGCATAACTTTTGAATTTGGGGAAAGATGAATATTGCTATCATTGATATATTTAGCATCTCTCTATATTTAAAATATTAATGTAAGTCATTTATATCAAGTCATATGAAGTAACTGATACCCTACTTACCTTCTTATCCTACTAGAGAATTGAGGAAGATATATGAAATAATCATTTTCCAGAAGGTAGACAATAGGCAATTGTCTTTAGAGAACAAAAACAAATGTAATAAACCCTAAGTTACCAGCCTACCACCCGCAGGAATTTTCTGAAGGAGAATGTGATAATTTCATTGACTTAAAAAGACAAAAATGGCTCTTTGATGGATTACTGTTGAACAGTGAGCTACTAAAAGAAAGAAGTTCAGAATTCTGCATACTAGTCATCACTTCATGGGTTTAACGATATCCTAGACCTTGAAGAGAAACTTAGGTAAACCTGAAGAAACAGTGACTAAAGTCTATTTCAACAGAAGTAAAGGCAGATAATATGCCAAAAAAGAGGTTCCATGAACTGTGGGACAGTATAAAGCA
This sequence comes from Oryctolagus cuniculus, assembly GCF_051225735.1. Taxonomy (NCBI): domain Eukaryota; kingdom Metazoa; phylum Chordata; class Mammalia; order Lagomorpha; family Leporidae; genus Oryctolagus; species Oryctolagus cuniculus. Next base: position 91,404,716 of record NC_142868.1, on the reverse strand, counting down.
GTCTAATTTGTGTACAATTAGAGTTTCAAAAACTGGGGCAAAAGCTGGGTATTGTAGAAGGTTGGAGGCAAAAAAGTATCAGAAGCAATTGTTGCTAAAACTTTTCTAAATTTGGAAATAGTAAAGATTGAATATTTTTTAAAAGATAACAAATATTGGTGAGGATGTAGTAAAAAGGGAGACAGTTGGCCGGCCCGTGGCTCAGTAGGCTAATCCTCTGCCTGTGGCACCGGCACACCAGGTTCCAGTCCCGGTTGGGGAGCCGGATTCTGTCCCGGTTGCCCCTCTTCCAGGCCAGCTCTCTGCTGTGGCCCAGGAGTGCAGTGGAGGATGGCCCAAGTGCTTGGGTCCTGCACCCCGTGGGAGACCAGGAGAAGCACCTGGCTCCTGCCTTTGGATCAGCGCGCCGGCCGCAGCGGCCATTGTAAGGTGAACCAATGGCAAAAGGAAGACCTTTCTCTCTCTGTCTCTCTCTCTCTCGCTGTCCACTCTGCCTGTCAAAAGTAAAAATAAAAAAAAAATTTAAAAGAAGGGAGACAGTTGTGCACTGTTAGTGGGAATGTAAATTAATAACAGCCTTTTTGGAGACTAATATGAAATTTCCACAAAAATGAAAAATATATTATCATATGACCCAGCTATCCCACTTCGGGACATAAATCCAAAGGAGTTAGTATGTTAAAGAGATATCTTCCCTCTTGTGTAATGATCATTGCAGCCTTATCATAATAGCTTATATGGAAGCAAGCAAGGTATCCATCAGCAAATAAGTAGATAAAAATTGATATATATATATATATATAAACATACACATACAGACACATACACATATGCAGTGAGATAGTATTCAGGTTTTAAAAAGGGGATAATCCTGTCATTTTCAACAACATAGACAAATCTAGAGGATATTATACTACATGAAATAATCTAGGCATATAAAATGAATACTACATGATCACACTTATATGTGGAATCTATTAAAGTCAAACACATGGAAGTAGAGACTAAAATGGAGATTACCAGAGGCTGAGAAAAGGCAGTAAATGGAGCAAGGAGAGGTGTTGATTAAAGAGTATAAAGCTTCAGCTAGGACAAATAACCTTTAGTGATCTCTAACACAGGATGGTAATGAATGTAATGAAGAGATAAGTTTATTTAGGTGCAAAATTTTTTGAAATCCATGTATAGCATTTTCAGAACACACATCCATGTTCTTTTCTCTTTTGAAAAATATTAATAATTATTGATATTTACTGTGATATTTCAAACAAGTACACAATGTGCAATTGATCAAATCATTATAATACATTATTTCCATTCTTTGACATTACTTTATCATTGGAAGCATGGGACTCTTCTACACTATTCATAAAATATATAATAAGTTATTATGAACTACAGTCACCCAACTATGCTTTCTGAATACCCACTGGTAATTATATTAGAGGCTGGGAGGGAAAGGAGAGGATAGAGTTTGAATAAGGGTATCAAACGAGAGTCAGTGCCTGCACCGTGGCTCACTAGGCTTATCCTCCATGTGTGGCACCAACACCCCATGTTCTAGTCCCGGTAGGGGCACTGGATTCTGTCCCGGTTGCTCCTCTTCCAGTCCAGCTCTCTGCTGTGGCCCGGGAAGGCAGTGGAAGATGGCCCAGGTCATTGGGCCCTTCACCCACATGGGAGACCAGGAAGCACCTGGCTTCTGGCTTCAGATTGGTGCAGCGCACCGGCTGCAATGCACTGGCTGTAGTGGCCACTTGGGGGTGAACCAATGGAACAAGGAAGAGCTTTCTCTCTCTCTCTCTGTCACTAACTCTGCCTATCAAAAAAAAAAAAAACCATGAGAGTTAAATGAGGGGGATAATTCCCTAGTCTTGCATGCACCTTTGAAATAACTTCATATACTTCAAATTGATTATGCAATAGATTTTGCCGATGCTTTAACCACAGAAATGATGGGTGTGAGGTGATGAATTAGTTAGCTTGTTTAGTAACTCCATAATGTACAAACACAAAACATCACAGGGTGACAGCATCAAATTTTGGTGAGGATACAAAGGGACTAAAAGTTCATTATGTTGGGGCCGGTGCTGTGGTGCAGCAGGTTAACGCACTGGCTTGAAGTGCTGGCATACCATATGGGCTCTGGTTCAAGATCCGGCTGCTCCACTTCCTATCCAGCTCTCTGCTATGGCCTGGGAAAGCAGTGTAGGATGGCCCAAGTCCTTGGGCCACATGGGAGACCCGGAAGAAGCTCCTGGCTCCTAGCTTCGGATCGGCACAGCTCTGGTGGTTTTGGCCAACTGGGGAGTGAACCAGCAGATGGAAGAACTCTTTCTCTCTCTGCCTCTGCTCTCTGTGTAACTCTTTCAAATAATAAATAAATCTCTTTTTAAAAAAAGTTCAATATGTTAACTATAAAGTGTAAAATTACATAATCACTTTGAAAACTGCTTTGGTAACCTCCACTAACATGTTTACCTCAATAATCTATTATTTTTTAACTTTTATTTAGTAAATATAAATTTCCAAAGTACAGTTTATGGATTACAATGGCTTCCCCCCCATAAATTCCCTTCCACCCACAACCCTACCATCTCCCACTCCCTCTCCCATTCCATTCACATAAAAAATTCATTCATTGTATATCTTTATATACAAAAGATCAATTTAGTATATATACGGTAAAGATTTCATCAGTTTGCACCTACACAGAAACATAAAGTGTAAAATACTGTTTGAGTAGTAGTTGTACTAGTTATAACATTAATTCACATTGAAAAACACAGTATGGACAGAGATCCTACATGAGGAGTAAGTGCACAGTGACTCCTGTTGTTGACTTAACAAGTTGACACCTTGTATATGGCGTCAGTAATCACCCTAGGCTCTTGTCACGAGTTGCCAAGCCTATGGAAGCCTTTTGAGTTCACTGACATCGATCATATTTAGGCAAGGTCATAGTGAAAGTGGAAATTCTCTATTCCCTTCAGAGAAAGGTACCTCCTTCTTTGATGGCCCGTTCTTTCTACTGGGATCTCACAGGCAGAGATCTTCCATTTAGATCCTCCTTTTTTTTTTTTTTCACCTGAGTGTCTTGGCTTTCCATGCCTAAAATACTCTCATGGGATCCTTAGGCATATTCAAATGCCTTAAGGGCTGATTCTGAGGCCAGAGTGCTGTTTAGGACATCTGCCATTCTATGGGTCTGCTGTGTATCTCACTTCCCATGTTGGATCATTCTCTCCCTTTTTTATTCTATCAGCTAGTATTTGCAGACACTATTCTTGTTTATGTGATCCCTTTGGTTCTTAGTCCTATCAGTATGAACTGAAATTGTTCACTTGTACTAGTGAAATGGCATTGGTACATGCCAGCTTGATTGGATTGTATTGGAATTCCCTGGCATATTTCTAACTCCACCATTTGTGGTAAGTCAGCTTGAGCATGTCTCAAATTCTACATCTCCTCCCTCTTATTCCAATTCTTATATTTAACAGAGATCACTTTTCAGTTAAATTTAAACACCTAAGAATAATTGTGCGTTAATTAAAGAGTTCAACCAATAGTATTAAGTAGGACAAAAAAATACTAAAAGCATTAAATTCTACATCAACAGTCGGGACAAGGGCTAATCAAGTCACTGTTTCCTGTGTTATCCATTTCACTTCAACAGGTTTCCTTTTTGGTGCTCAGTTAGTTGTCACTGATCAGGGAGAACATATGCTATTTGTCCCTTTGGGACTGGCTTAATTCACTCAGCATGATGTTTTCCAGATTCCTCCATTTTGTTGCAAATGACCGGATTTCATTGTTTTTGACTGCTGTATAGTATTCTATAGAGTACATGTCCCATAATTTCTTTATCCAGTCTACTGTTGATGGGCATTTGGGTTGGTTCCAGGTCTTAGCTATTGTGAATTGAGCTGCAATAAACATTAAGGTGCAGACAGCTTGTTTGTTTGCCAATTTAACTTCCTTTGGGTAAATTCCAAGGAGTGGGATGGCTGGGTTTTATGATGCAGTTATATTCAGGTTTCTGAGGAATCTCCAGACTGACTTCCATAGTGGCTTAACCAGTTTGCAATCCCACCAACAGTGGGTTAGTGTCCCTTTTCCCCACATCCTATCCAGCATCTGTTGTTGGTAGATTTCTGCATGTGAGCCATTCTCACCAGGGTGAGGTGAAACCTCATTGTGGTTTGTATTTGCATTTCCCTGATTGCTAGTGATCTTGAACATTTTTTCATGTGCCTGTTGGCCACTTGTATTTCCTCTTTTGAAAAATGTCCACTGAGGTCCTTGGCACATCCTTAAGTGGGTTGTTTGATTTGTTGTTTTGGAGTTTCTTGATCTCTTTGTAGAGTCTGGTTATTAACCCTTTATCTGTTGCATAGTTTGCAAATATTTTTTCCCATTCTGTCAGTTGCCTCTTCACTTTCCTGTCTGTTTCTGTCACAGTACAGAAACTTCTCAATTTGATGCAATCCCAAATGTTAATTTCGGATTTGACTGCCAGTGCTTCTGGGGTGTTTTCCAAGAAGTCTTTGCCTGTGCCAATATCTTGCAGGGTTTCTCCGATGTTCTCTATTAAGTTGATGGTTTCGGGTTATAGATTTAGATCTTTAATCCATCTTGAGTGGATTTTTGTGTAAGGTGAAAGGTTGGGGTCTTGCTTCATGCTTCTGCATGTGGAAATCCAATTTTCCCAGCACTATTTATTGAATAGACTGTCCTTACTCCAGGGATTGGTTTTGGCTGTAGGAATTTGGATTGATTTCTGGTGTTTCTATTCTATTACATTGGTCTATCCATCTGTTTCTGTACCAGTACCATGCTGTTTTGATTACAACTGCCCTGTAGTATGTCCTGAAATCTGGTATTGTGATGCCTCTGGCTTCGTGTTTGTTGTACAAGATTGCTTTAGTTATTCAAGGTCTTCTTTGTCTCCATATGAATTTCAGCATCATTTTTTCCAGATCTGAGAAGAAGGTCTTCGGTATCTTGATTGGTATTGCATTGAATCTATAAATTGCTTTTGGGAGAATGGATATTTTGATGATATTAAATCATCCAATCCATGATCATGGAAGATTTTTCCATTTTTTGGTACCCTCTTCTATTTCTTTCTTTAAGATTCTGTAATTCTCATCAGAGAGATCTTTAACATCCTTGGTTAAGTTTATTCCAAGGTATTTGATTGTTTTTGTAGCTATTGTGAATGGGATTGATCTTAGAAGTTCTTCCTCAGCCATGGCATTGCCAGTGTATACAAAGGCTGTGGATATTTATGCTCTGATTTTACATTCTGCTATTTTGCCAAACTCTTCTATGAGTTCCAATAGTCTCTTAGTAGAGTTCTTTGGATCCCCTAAATAGAGAAACATATCATCTGCAAAGAGGGATAGTTTGACTTCTTCCTTCACAATTTGTATCCCTTTAATTTCTTTTTCTTGCCTAATTGCTCTAAAACTTCCGGAAGTATATTGAATAGCAGTGGGCATCCCTGTTTGGTACCAGATCTCAGTGGAAATGCTTACAACTATTCCCCATTCAATAGGATGCTGGCCATGGGTTTTTCATAAATTGCTTTGATTATATTCAGGAATGTTCCTTCTATACCGAATTTGCTTAGAGTTTTCATCATAAAAGGGTTTTATTTTACCAAATGCTTTCTCTACATCTACTGAGATAATCATATGGTTTTTCTTCTGCAGTCTGTTAATGTGGTGTATCACACTGATTGATTCGTGAACACTGAAGCACCCCTGCATACCAGGGATAAATCCCATTAGGTCTGGGTTGATGATCTTTCTGATGTGTTTTTGCATACTATTACCGAGGATTTTTTGAGGACTTTTGCATCTATGTTCATCAGGGATTCTGGTCAGCAATTCTCTCTTTTTTTTTTAAACTTTTATTTAATGAATATAAATTTCCAAAGTACAGCTTATGCATTACAATGGCTTCCCCACCTATAACTTTCCTCCCACCCGCAACCCTCCCCTTTCCCACTCCCTCTCCCCTTCCATTCACATCAAGATTCATTTTCGATTCTCTCTATATACAGAAGATCAGTTTAGCATACATTAAGTAAAGATTTCAACAGTTTGCACCTACACAGAAACATAAAGTGAAAAATACTGTTTGAGTACTAGTTATAGCATTAAATCTCAATGTACAGCACACTAAGGACAAAGATCCTACATGAGGAGTAAGTGCACAGTGACTCCTGTTGTTGACTTTACAAATTGACACTCTTGTTTATGGCATCAGTAATCACCCTAGGCTCTTGTCATGAGCTGCCAAGGCTATGGAAGCCCCCTGAGTTCACTGACTCTGATCATATTTAGACAAGGCCATGGTCAAAGTAGAAGTTCTCTCCTCCCTTCAGAGAAAGGTACCTCCTTCTTTGATGACCCGTTCTTTCCACTGGGATCTCACTCGCGGAGATCTTTCATTTAGGTTTTTTTTCCCCCCAGAGTGTCTTGGCTTTCCATGCCTGAAACACTCTCATGGGCATTTCAACCAGATCCGCATGCCTTAAGGGCTGATTATGAGGCCAGAGTGCTGTTAGGACATTTGCCATTCTATGGGTCTGCTGTGTATCTCACTTCCCATGTTGGATCATTCTCTCCCTTTTTGATTCTATCAGCTAGTATTTGCAGACACTATTCTTGTTTATGTGATCCCTTTGGTCCTTAGTCCTATCATTATGATCAATTGTGAACAGAAATTGATCACTGGGACTAGTGAGATGGCATTGGTACATACCACCTTGATTGGATTGATTGGAATCCCCTGGTATGTTTCTAACCCTACCGTTTGAGGTAAGTCAGCTTGAGCATGTCCCGAATTGCACATGTCTTCCCTCTCTTATTCCCACTCTTATATTTAACAGCAATCACTTTTCAGTTAAGTTTCAGCACTTAAGAAGAATTGTGTATTGATTACAGTATTCAACCAAAAGTATTAAGTAGAACAAACAAAAAAATACTAAGAGGGATAACATAATAAGATGCTCATCAACAGTCAGGGTGAGGGCTGATCAAGTCACCGTTTCTCCTACTATTCATATCACTTTAACAGGTTTCCTTTTTGGTGCTCAGTTGTCACCTATCAAGGAGAACAAGTGGTATTTGTCCCTTTGGGATTGGCTTATTACACTCAGCATAATGTTTTCCAAATTCCTAACAGGGATCACTTTTTAGTTAAAATTTAAACACCTAAGAATAATTGTGTGTTAATTACAGAGTTCAACCAATGGTACTAGAACAAAAAAAAATACTAAAATGGATAAAGTATTACATTGTACATCAACCGTCAGACAAGAGCTGATCAACTCACTGTTTCTCATAGTGTCCATTTCATTTCAACAAGTTTCCCTCTTGGTGCTCAGTTAGTAGTCGCCAATCAGGGAGAACATATGATATATGTCCCTTTGGGAATGGCTCAATTCAATCAGCATGATGTTTTCCAGATTCCTCCATCTTGTTGCAAATGACTGGGTTTTGTTTTTTTTGACTGCTGTATAGTATTCTATCGAGTACATGTCCCATAATTTCTTTATCCAGTCTACTGTTGATGGGCATTTGGGTTGGTTCCAGGTCTTAGCTATTGTGAATTGAGCTGCAATAAACATTAAGGTGCAGACAGCTTGTTTGTTTGCCAATTTAATTTCCTTTGGGTAAATTCCAAGGAGTGGGATGGCTAGGTTGAACGGTAGGGTTATCTTCAGGTTTCTGAGGAATCTCCAGACTGACTTCCATAGTGGCTTAACAGTTTGCATTCCCACCAACAGAGGGTTAGTGTCCCTTTTTCCCCACATCCTCGCCAGCATCTGTTGTTGGTAGATTTCTGTATGTGAGCCATTCTAACCGGGGTGAGGTGAAACCTCATTGTGCTTTTGATTTGCATTTCCCTGATTGCTAGTGACCTTGAACATTTTTTCATGTGCCTGTTGGCCAATGGGATTTCCTCTTTTGAAAAATGTCTATTGAGGTCCTTGGCCCATCTCTTAAGTGGGTTGTTTGTTTTCATTTTGTGGAGTTTCTTGATTTCTTTGTAGATTCTGGTTATTAACCCTTTATCTGTTGCATAGTTTGCAAATATTTTTCCCATTCTGTCGGTTTTCTCTTAACTGTCCTGTTTCTTTTGCAGTACAGAAACTTCTCACCTTGATGCAATCCCAATAGTTGATTTTGGCTTTGACTGCCTGTGCTTCTGGGGTGTTTTCCAAGAAGTCATTGCCAGTACCTATATCTTGCAGGGTTTTTCCAATGCTCTCTAATAATTTGATGGTGTCAGGTCGTAGATTTAAGTTTTTAATCCATGTTGATTGAATTTTTGTGTAAGGTGAAAGGTAGGCGTCTTTCTTCATGATTCTGCACGTGGAAATCCAGTTTTCCCAGCACCATTTATTGAATAGACTGTCCTTACTCCAGGGATTGGTTTTGGATCCTTGATCAAATATGAGTTGGCTGTAGCTGTTTGGATTGATTTCTGGTGTTTCAATTCTGTTCCATTGGTCTATCCATCTGTTTCTGTACCAGTACCATGCTGTTTTGATTACAACTGCCCTGTAGTATGTCCTGAAATCTGGTATTGTGATGCCTCCAGCTTTGTTTTTGTTGTACAAGATTGCTTTAGCTATTCAAGGTCACCTGTGACTCCATATGAATTTCAGCATCATTTTTTCCAGATCTGAGAAGAAGGTCTTCGGTATCTTGATTGGTATTGCATTGAATCTATAAATTGCTTTTGGGAGAATGGATATTTTGATGATATTGATTCTTCCAATCCATGAGCATGGAAGATTTTTCCATTTCTTGGTATCCTCTTCTATTTCTTTCTTTAAGATTCTGTAATTCTCATCGTAGAGACCTTTAACATCCTTGGTTAAGTTTATTCCAAGGTATTTGATTGTTTTTGTAGCTATTGTGAATGGGATTGATCTTAGAAGTTCTTCCTCAGCCATGGCATTGCCTGTGTATACAAAGGCTGTTGATTTTTGTGCATTGAAATATTTGACAGGCAGACTGGACAGTGAGAAAGAGAGACAGAGAAAAGGTTTTCCTTTGCCGTTGGTTCACCCTCCAATGGCCGCCGCGGCCGGCGTGCTGCGGCCGGCGTGCTGCGCCAATCCAATGGCAGAAGCCAAGTGCTTCTCCTGGTCTCCCATGGGGTACAGGGCCCAAGTACTTGGGCCATCCTCAACTGCACTGCTGGGCACAGCAGAGAGCTGGCCTGGAAGAGGGGCAACCAGGACAGAATCTGGCACCCCAACCGGGGCTAGAACCCGGTGTGCCGCACCGCAATGTGGAGGACTAGCCTAGTGTGCCACGGCGCAGGCTAGCAATTCTGTTTCAATGCTGCATCTTTTTCTGGCTTAGGAATTAAGTTGATGCTGGCTTTATAGAAAGAATTTGGGAGGATTCCCTCTTTTTCGATTGTTCTGAATAGGTTGAAGATAATTGGAGTTAGTTCTTTAAATGTCTGGTAGAATTAAGCAGTGAATCCATACGGTCCTGGGCTTTTCTTTTTTGGTAGGGCCTTTATTACAGTTTCAGTTTCTTTCTCAGTTATGGGTCTGTTTAGGTTTTCGATGTCTTCCTGGTTCAATTTCGGTAGGTTGCATGTGTCCATGAATCTATCCATTTCTGATAGATTCCCTGTTTGCTGGCATACAAGTTTTGTAGTAATTTCTGATGATTCTTTTTATTTCTGTGGTGTCTATTGTTATGTTTCCTTTTTCATCTCTCATTTTATTGATTTGGGTCTTTTCCTTTTTTAGTTAGTTGGGCCAATGGGTGTCGATTTTATTTATTTTTTCAAAACACCAGCTCCTTGTTTGGCTGATTTTTTGTAATGTTTTTGGGATTCAATCCTATTGATTTCTTCTCTGATTTTAATTATTTCTCTTCTCCTATACATTTGGGTCTGGTTTGCTGCAGATTTTCTAGATCTTTGAGATGCAGTGAAAGCTCATTTATTTGATGCCTTACCAATTTCTTGATGTAGGCACCTATTGCTTAAACTTTCCTCTTAACACTGCTTTTGCTCTATCCCATTAGTTTTGATACGTTGTGCTGTTATCCTCATTTACTTCCAGAAATTTTTTGATTTCTCTTTTGATTTCTTTGATGACCCAGTGTTCATTCAGGAGCATGTTGTTCAGTCTCCATGTGTTTGCATATGCTCTAGGGATTCCAGAGTTGCTAATTTCCAGCTTCATTCCACTGTGTCTGAGAAGCTGCATGGTATGATTCTAATTCTTTTGAATTTGCTGAGATTTGCTTTATGGCCTAATATGTGGTCAATCCTAGAATAAGTTCCAGGTACTGCTGAGAAGAATATAAATTCTTTAAGTGTAGTATGAAAAGTTCTGTATGTATCTGTTAGATCCATTTGTGCTATAAAAATAAATCTACTGTGTCCTTGTTGATCTTCTGTCTGGTTTATCTGTCTATTTCTGAGAGTGGAGTATTGAAGTCCCCCAGCACTATTGTATTGGAGTCTAAGTCTCCCTTCAAGTCCCTTAACATCTATTTTAAATAAATCGGTGCCCTCTAATTAAGTGCATATACATTGATAATCATTCTATCTTCCTGTTGAATTCATCCCTTAATCATTTTATAGTGCCCTGATTTGTCTCTCTTAACATTTTTTGTGTTAAAATTTATTTTGTCTGATGTTAAGATGGCTATGCCAGCTCTTTTTCATTTCCGTTGGCATGATATATCTTTTTTCCAGCCTTTCACTTTCAGTTTGCATGCATCTTTTTTGGAAAATGTGTTTCTTGTAAGCAGTAAATAGATGGGTTTTGTTCCTTATCCCATCCAGCCAATCTCTGTCTTTTAATTGGAGAGTTGTGGCTATTAACGTTCAATGTGACTATTGATATGTAGTAACTTTGCCCTGCCAATTTCACAAAGATATTTTCTAATATATATTTTGAACTTCCTGTGATCTTTTGCTGAGAGGTTTCCTTCATTTACCTTCTTTCATATTGATGACTGTGTTTCTGTGTTTCTGTGTGTAACACATCTTTAAGCATCTTTTGCAGGGCTGGACGAGTGGTGACAAATTCTTTAAATTTCTGTTTGCTATGCAAGGTCTTTATTTAGCCTTCATTTACAAATGAGAGCTTTGCAGGATATAATATTCTGGGCTGGCAGTTTTTCTCTCTTAGTACCTGGGCTATGTCTCACCATTCCCTCCTAGCCTGTGGGGTTTCTTATGAGAAGTCTGCGGTGAGTCTAATTGGAGATCCTCTGAGAGTAATCTGACGTTTCTCTCTGGCACATTTTAGAATCTTTTTCTTTTTGTTTCACTGTGGTGAGTTTGATTACAATGTGTCATGGTGAGGATCTCTTTTGGTCATGTTTACTAGGCGTTCTATGAGCTTCCTGTACTAGGTTGTCTCCGTCCTTCTCCAAACCCGGGAAGTTTTCTGCTAGTATCTCACTAAAAAGGAATTTTATTCCTTTCTCTCTCTCCATGCCTTCAGGAACTCCTAGAACCCGAATGTTGGTTTTTTAATAGTATCCTGTAGATTCCCAACAATATTTTTTTAGATTTCTAATTTCCTCTTCTTTTCTTTGGTTTGACTGTATACTTTCCTGTGCTCTGTCTTCTAAGTCCAATATTCTCTCTTCTGCTTCACTGACTCTGTTTTTAAGGCTCTCTAATGTGTTTGTCATTTGATCTATTGAGTTCTTCATTTCATTTTGATTTCTCTTCATTATCACACTTTCCTGTTCTACTAGTTTCTGCATTTCATTTTGATTCCTCCTTAAGATTTCCTTTTCATGACAGATATTTTCTATCCTGTCCAGTAAGAATTTCTGTAGTTCAAGAATTTGTTTCTGAAAACTTCTAAATGTTCTTATCATAAATTTTTTGAAATCAGTATCTTGCATTTCTTCTATCTCATCATCTTCATAATCTTGGCTTGGGGTGTCTTGTTCATTTGGGGACGTCATAATGTCTTCCTTGTTCTTGTTTCCTGTTGTTGTTTGGCATTATGGAGATATTCTTTGGATTCTTCTTCCCTCGCTGTGGTGGTTTTTCTTGTTATACTATGACTGTATTAAGTGGACTGTCTGCTTTTTTTGGAGCCTTAGAAGCTTGAGAATGGTGTGGCCAGAGAGCTCTGTTTGGTTCTTCAGGGTTAAGAGTGTGCCAAAGGTGACACCCCCAGGTTAGGCGTGGTAAATCTTTCTCTCTCTCTCTCTCTCTCTCTCTCTCTCTCTCTCTCTCTCTCTCTTTGATTCAGAAGGGAAGTAATTTCACACAGCTGAGTGGAATTGAAGGTAGTCCATTTCTGATCTCTGGCTCCATGGGTATAACATTTGTCTACTCTTTCCCAAGGACCACACAAGGAATCTGTTCTGCCCGCAGTGTGGGCTCAAATTCCCCTGTAGTCTCCCACTGGGTTGCCAAGGTTACCAAATTGTAGTGTCTCAGGAGAGTACTCAAGTGAACTCCGTGAGTTCTCTTACCCACCGTCTCTTTTTTCACAGTCTCAGTTCATTAGCTCCACACATTCACTAGGTACTAACCTCCTGTTATTTCACCCCCCAGAATCAGGTTTTTCTGCTTGGCTGATGGTGGGTGCTGCTTTACATATGTCCAAAATGGCGCCTGCTCTGTTTCAAATACATAGCAATTTGAATAATAAGGGGTATACTGAATGCAAAAAAAGAAAGGAATTCTCCCATTAACACGGCAAGAGATTATAGTTACCGTTAGGTAGTTGTGGAAGCTCTGAAAGTGGCTGTTTTCCATTGCAAAGGACACCGAAATGGATCAGCCATATCATAAAAGGAAATAAACTGGAAGATTAGATAGTAATGGAGGCTGCCACTCAGAAAGCCATAGAAATGACTGTAAAACCTCTACCTTTAGAGGCAGCTTGAAATCCCTACTGTACCATGACAGAAATAGAAGGGGCCCAGCACTGAGGTTAAACTAAAGATTTAGCAATAGGTGGTGAACTTTAAATCATAAGGTCATGCTACCAATAGCCTCTTAATGGGAAATTTCAAAGAAATGCATGACTAAGTATCAGGAAAATGCCCCTAATGCATATAGTCTCTTATGGCTTTGGAGGGAAAAGACTATGTACTGTTATAAGGGGGGGGAGGGTTACTTCATCCTGGACCTCTGTCTACAAAATAACCCTGCTGGCCACACCAAACCACCTCTCCTACTCATGTCTGTGCAGAGGAGAGGAACCTACCCTGGTTAAGACTGGCAGATAGACTTTACTAGCATAAAACTAGAAAATTGTCACAGACATTGACTAGTCTTCATTGATACTTGCATCTGATGGAAAGAGGCTTTTCCAACCTAAATAGGAACAGCACACAATGTTCAAAATCCTACTAAAGGAAATAACCCTATATTTGGTCTTGCTCCAAACTGATAACAGCCTCTCCTTTGTCTCTAAAGTAACACAGAAGATTCAGGAATCAATTCCCACCACCTTGCCTCTGTGGACTCCAATATTTAGGCAATGTTAAAATGGCCAGCGATAATCTTACACTAGTTATTGCCTATTGCCTTCCTTAGGACTAGGATGGCACCAAGGCTACCTTAGACCTTTTGCAATGTTAAATCAGAGGCCCTTCCTCAACAATGACATCCTTTTTTATTCAGATACTCAAGATCATACAAAGTATGTTATCAACTTTGGCCAAGTACAGGTATAGAAGGCTATGACACAATATGGCAAAAAGGATTCCTATCATGCCAGATCCCAAAATTCATGAGCAATCACTCTCCCAGGAGATCCAGTCCTAATAAAATCTTAATAAGAGGGGACCTTCTTATCAATGATAGCCTAATTGGAAGGGACCCTACCTTCTGCTTACCACTCCTACTGCACTTAAAATTTAGAAAATAAAACCCCTAACTCGACCACTTGAGTCTTAACAGGCATATCTATAGTGTATTTCTTCCTATTCTTTTGAAGCAACTGAGAACCTTAAGTTTATCTTCAAAAAGTAAAAATGTAAGTAAAATTTCTCTTATTGTGCATTTCTTAAAGAGACACATATTAAGACTCCCATCATGGCAACTCTCAGCTGACACACTGCTCCTACTTTTCTTATTCATCCTGGGAAACTGCTATTGACAGAAAAAAAGTCGCTGGTAAGATTTTCTACCCTAAAACATGGGAATCTTGGTATATATTTCATGAAGTTGCTTTAAGGAATCTGTCTGCTCCCTTGGAAAACTCAGCAGAAACCACTGGTAGGGCCCAAGAGCAACTATATTATTTTTAGAATTCCCTAACTGAAGTGTTACGGACAAACAACTACCCCTAGAATACCTACTGGTAGGACAAGGCAGGATAGGTCCAGTGAATAACCAAACCTGCTACATTTACATTAATAACAGTGGGCTCATGGAAAGAGATATCAAAAGGACTTCTAAACAAGCCAGTAGGTTCTATGATTTTGGCAAAAGAAGTCCACCAACTCACAACATATGGGAATCAGCTTTATGCATATCCCCTTCTCTGACATGATTGCTACATTCTTTGTTTTTTTACCCAACTGCCATCTTCTTCTTCATTGTCAAGTTTGTCTCTTCCATAATTCAACAATTACATGCCAAAACAATGGTCACACAGGGATTCCAGGCATTGCCAACAACTGACTGCAGACTTCTACCTTCTCAAACATTTTTAGATCAGTCAGCCAGGGATATTCTGTCCCTGGAAGAATGCCCTGATACTGCATTAAGATGTTACAGAAGACAAACCTTCGTCCCTGAAACTCCTACTAAGAATAAAGGATTACAACTCCTGATGGGAAAAATGATATGGGCAGATAGGTAGTTTTAGCAAAAGGACTACGATCTGCCATATAACAAGCATAGCTGACCTACCACAGGACAGCACTAGAAAGCCCATGCAGCAGCCACAGCTGACCCACATGCAACAACCCTACCCAGCCTACCAGATAGCCCTATCCATATCACCCAATTCCTTGTTCTGGTAGGTACCAAACTTCTTTATGTGTACAGCCCAAACCCACCTCTGTGTTCCACCAACCCCCCCACATACACACACCTTTTCTATGCAGTAGAAATTTCACATTCTACAGTGTTGCAAACGAGAAGCAGTGTCAGCTGAAAATATCAAATACGACTGCAGGATGTGTCCATATGATGACCTTTAGGTCCTAATAATTAATTATTATAAGAAAATTACCATGAGGAAATCTCCCAGTCCCATTAAACACCTGATGCCATGACATTTCTAGTGTTTCTATAAAAGGGTATGGAACCTGGTGGTCTTCAAGTCCTCCCCAAAATTCCACCCACATTTAAATATTCAACTAAGTTTCACCCCAGACACCACCCCTACCATCTGCCAATAGTATAAAATATGATCTGAACCTTATTGATGAGTCCATTTTTGTTGTTTTTCTTTTTGTTCATTTTCTCTGTCTGTTAACCTTCTTTTCTCTTATTACTTGAGCATGTACTACCTCTTTACCTTTCAATAAATCCTGCTTTACTGTATACTTTTATGCCTCAACCTTGAATTCATTCATGCACAGAGAGAAGAGCCTGGAAGTTCCACAGCCAGGGGTCCCACTGACCATAACATGGACATTGTGGAAAACAGTGCAGCTATTTCTTTAAAAACTGGAAATGGAACTGCTATGTGACTAGCAACCCAACTACTAGGTATACATCCAAAATACATAAAATCATTGTATTAAAGATACCATCTGCTGCACTGTGTTTGATAGCACTGCTTACATTAGCTAAGATATGAATAAACCAATGTGTCAATCCTCAGATGAGTGGATAAAGAAATGCAATATCACACATACACATTTATACAATGAAATACTGGTCAGACATTAAAACTAATAACATCCTGTGTTTTGCAGCAAAATGGATGGGAGGACATCATTTTAAGTGAAATAAGTCAGATGCAGAAAAGCAAATACCATATGTTCTCTTTCATACATGAGGGCTGAATAGAAAAAAATCAATCTAAACACAGAATGATAATGAATTGAGGCAGAGAAGGGTAGGAAGCAAAGAGGGAGTTTGGAGTTTTTAAAAATAGGGGAATCATGGTGTAGCTCATTAACTGTGACAAATACATTACACTTATATGTTAAGGGGAATTTGGGTGTGGAGCAGGTAAGACTCCTTCCCAAATTTTGTTTCATTAATTTAAAACTATTGAGAAATCAAAAGCTTAAAAATAAAGTTACATTTCAAATTGCTTTAAAAAATAGGGAGGACATGTTCTACCAAGTGGTTAAACATAATTAAAACAATGTGATGTGAATCATTCATGTAGCTCTATACAGGTGATAAAACTTAATGTGATTTCTATCCATTTTAATCAAGTAAATCAGGCACACTGACAGTATGGCTGTAAATACTTAAATACCTGTAAGAATTGCACCCTGGACACTTTGCATTTTGTTGTATTATCAGGGCTTCCCCAGCAAGCTAATGATAAAATCACTGTATGTTTATATTACAATACTAATACAGACACCCTTATCGTACTACTGAATCCACTAGGAAATAATGCCCTAAAAGGCATGTGAAAGGCTGCTAAAACACCAATTTTAATAAACACATATAAAGTCCAAACATTAAGCAGAGATTGGAAAGATCTTATCCTTACACATTTAATCTGGGATGCAAAAGCTGTTTCCAGATACCCTTATTGTCCCATCATCAATAATTTTGGTAATATGTTTAATATTTAAAGATAATAATAGCCGGCGCCGCGGCTCACTAGGCTAATCCTCCGCCTAGCGGCGCCGGCACACCGGGTTCTAGTCCCGGTCGGGGCGCCGGATTCTGTCCTGGTTGCCCCTCTTCCAGGCCAGCTCTCTGCTGTGGCCAGGGAGTGCAGTGGAGGATGGCCCAGGTGCTTGGGCCCTGCACCCCATGGGAGACCAGGAAAAAGCACCTGGCTCCTGGCTCCTGCCATCGGATCAGCGCGGTGCGCCGGCCACAGCGCGCCGGCCGCGGCGGCCATTGGAGGGTGAACCAACGGCAAAGGAAGACCTTTCTCTCTCTCTCTCTCTCTCTCTCTCTCTCTCACTGTCCACTCTGCCTGTCAAAAAAAAAAAAAAGATAATAATAGATACAATTTATTTGTAAACTCTTTCAAATTAAAAATTTAAAACAATTTTAAGCTGAACAAATGTCCTATATTTCACATATACAGTTTTAGGGGTAGTATTTTTTAAATGTATGCAAAACATTTATGAAAGAGATGAACTAAAATAATATATTAATGAGTTTTATTAATTTAGTAATTATAAGACTTACTTCCTGTGTACCACAATCACAGTCTTCACCGGTCTCTACTATGCGATTTCCACACACTGCTCTCTTCTGTCTTTGCATTTGTGGTTTATTCTGAAGACAGCTGGCATCCTGATTTGAAATGAAACTTTCAAAGTCACTCAAACTGCAACTGCTAAAAGTCTTTGCACCACTGGATGTCCTAAAGATTAATCCATAAAATGACACTGTCATTATACTTCTGAAAAGATAATTCCAGATTACATACATTAATTTCAAAATGTTAAAATTTAATAAGCAATAAGAAATGTTAATACTAGGTGCTTAGGCACCAAATTCAGTCCTGAGGAGATCATATGATTTCAATCACTGGAATGTATATCTTGCCTTTTCCAAAAAAAAATTAAATACAACTCAATAGGACAAACCCAAATAAACTAATTTAAAAATAGGCAAAGGACTTCAATAGACATAGCTCCGAATAATTAACACTCAACTGATGATAAATTTTTTTAAACAAATCATTCTGTGCTTATCCTTGAACTTACTCAAAGATCTCAGAAAATCTGTATATTTTATATAATCGTACCTGTAAACTATTTTAGATAACTTCAGAGAACATTTTCACTGGCTGAGTCAGGTTTTTTTTTTTTAATTTTTATTTATTTATTTATTTGAAAAGCGGAGTTAGAGAGGCAGGGGCAGAGGCAGAGAGAGAGAGAGAAATCATCCATCCACAGGTTCACTCCCCAAATGGCCACAGTGACTGGAACTGCACCGATCCGAAGCCAGGAACCAGGCGCTTCCTCCTGGTCTTCCATGTGGGTGCAGGGAGAACCCGGAGCACCGGCGCCGCAGGCGGAGGACCAACCCAGTGAGCCGTGGAGCCGGCTGCCTTGTAGCTTAATAACTGGGGATTGTGATGCACCCAGCTTTAGTTTTATTGTTTGGAATTGCTTTACCAATCCTAATCTCTTATGATTTTATATGAATTCCATGGTCTTTTTTTCCAGAACTGAGAACAACATCTTTGGAATTTCAATTGGGATCATATTGAATCTGTAAACTGATTACTATGCAATATAGTTCTGCAAGTTTTAGTCAGGGCCATTAGACAAGAAAAAGTAATCAAAGGATACATATGGCAAAGGAGGAAGTCAAATTATCCCTATTTGCAGGTGAGATGATCTAACATACAGGGGAACCCGAAAATTCTACTAAGACGTTATTGGAACTCATGAGAGAGTTTGGCAAAGTGGCAAGATGCAAAATCAACACTCAAAAATCTACAGCATTCACATACATAAACAATAGCATGTCTCGGAAGAAAACTTTCAAGATTTTTCTTATTCACAATAGCTACAAAATATGTAACTATCCTGGGAAAAATGTATCCAAGCAAAAAATCTCTACTGTGAAAACTGGAAAACATTAAAGAAAGAGATAGAAGTAGACAAAAATGGTCTTAGCTATTGTGAATTGAGCTGCAATAAACATTAATGTGCAGACTTCTTTTTTGTTTGCCAATTTAATTTCCTTTGGGTAAATTCCAAGGAGTGGGATGGCTGGGTTGAATGGTAGGGTTATATTCAGGTTTCTGAGGAATCTCCAGACTGACTTCCATAGTGGCTTAACCAGTTTGCATTCCCACCAACAGTGGGTTAGTGTCCCTTTTTCCCCACATCCTCGCCAGCATCTGTTGTTGGTAGATTTCTGAATGCGAGCCATTCTAACTGGGGTGAGGTGAAACCTCATTGTGGTTTGTATTTGCATTTCCCTGATTGCTAGTGATCTTGAACATTTTTTCATGTGCCTGCTGGCCACTTGTATTTCCTCTTTTGAAAAATGTCCATTGAGGTCCTTGGCCCATCTCTTAAGTGGGTTGTTTGTTTTCATTTTGTGGAGTTTCTTGATTTCTTTGTAGATTCTGGTTATCAACACTTTATCAGTTGCATAGTTTGCAAATATATTTTCCCATTCTGTCGGTTGCCTCTTCACTTTCCTGACTGTTTCTTTTGCAGTACAGAAACTTCTCAATTTGATGCAATCCCAAATGTTAATTTTGGCTTTGACTGCCTGTGCTTCTGGGGTGTTTTCCAAGAAGTCATTGCCGGTACCTATATCTTGCAGGGTTTTTCCAATGCTCGCTAATAATTTGATGGTGTCAGGTCATAGATTTAAGTCACAATAGCCAAGACCTGGAACCAACTCAAATGCCCAACAACAGTAGACTGGATAAAGAAATTTTGGGACATGTACTCTATAGAATACTATACAGCAGTCAAAAACAACGAAACCCAGTCATTTGCAACAAGATGGAGGAATTTGGAAAACATCATGCTGAGTGAATTAAGCCAGTCCCAAAGGGACAAATATATGTTCTTCCTGATTGGCGACAACTAACTGAGCATCAAACGGGAAACTTGTTGAAGTGAAATGGACACTATGAGAAACAGTGATTTGATCAGCTCTTGTCCTGACGGTTGATGTACAATGTAATACTTTATCCATTTTAGTATTTTTTTTTGTTCTAGTACCATTGGTTGAACTCTGTAACCAACACAATTATTCTTAGGTGTTTAAATTTTAACTGAAAAGTGATCCCTGTTAGGAATTTGGAAAACATTATGCTGAGTGAAATAAGCCAATCCCAAAGGGACAAATACCACTTGTTCTCCTTGATAGGTGACAACTAACTGAGCACCAAAAAGGAAACCTGTTAAAGTGAAATGAACAGTAGGAGAAACGGTGACTTGATCAGCCCTCACCCTGACTGTTGATGAGAAGCTTAATATGTAATCCCTCTTAGTATTTTTTTGTTTGTTCTACTTAATACTTTTGGTTGAATACTGTAATCAATACACAATTCTTCTTAAGTGCTGAAACTTAACTGAAAAGTGATCGCTGTTAAATGTAAGAGTGGGAATAAGAGAGGGAAGAGATGTACAATTTGGGACATGCTCAAGCTGACTTACCTCAAACGGTAGAGTTAGAAACATACCAGGGATTCCAATTCAATCCCATCGAGGTGGCATGTACCAATGCCATCTCACTAGTCCCAGTGATCAATTTCTGTTCACAATTAATCGTAATGATAGGACTAAGGACCAAAGGGATCACATAAACAAGAATAGTGTCTGCAAATACTAGCTGATAGAATCAAAAAGGGAGAGAAGGATCCAACATGGGAAGTGAGATACACAGCAGACCCATAGAATGGCAAATGTCCTAACAGCACTCTGGCCTCATAATCAGCCCTTAAGGCATGCGGATCCGGCTGAAAAGCCCATGAGAGTATTTCAGGCATGGAAAGCCAAGACACTCTGGGGGGAAAAAAAAAACCTAAATGAAAGATCTCCACGAGTGAGATCCCAGTGGAAAGAATGGGTCATCAAAGAAGGAGGTACCTTTCTCTGAAGGGAGGAGAGAACTTCCACTTTGACCATGGCCTTGTCTAAATATGATCAGAGTCAGTGAACTCAGGGGGCTTCCATAGCCTTGGCAGCTCATGACAAGAGCCTAGGGTGATTACTGATGCCATAAACAAGAGTGTCAATTTGTAAAGTCAACAACAGGAGTCACTGTGCACTTACTCCTCATGTAGGATCTTTGTCCTTAGTGTGCTGTACATTGAGATTTAATGCTATAACTAGTACTCAAACAGTATTTTTTACTTTATGTTTCTATGTGAGAGCAAACTGTTGAAATCTTTCCTTAATGTATGCTAAACTGATCTTCTGTATATAGAGAGAATCAAAAATGAATCTTGATGTGAATGGAAGGGGAGAGGGAGTGGGAAAGGGGAGGGTTGAGGGTTGGAGGGACGTTATGGGGGAGAAGCCATTGTAATCCATAAGCTGTACTTAGGAAATTTATATTCATTAAATAAAAGTTAAAAAAAAAAGAAGAAAAAAAAAGTAGACACAAAATTGAAAAAATCTTCCGTGTTCATGGATTGGAAGAATTAACATCATTAAATTTAGCCCATACTACCCAATCAAAAGCAACTTACAGACTCGGTGCAATCCCAATCACAATAGTAATTTTTTATATTTTTGAGATTATTATAAAGAGTCATAATTTTCATAACTATTTGAGGGTTTTTTCAAAAAGTTCATTAAAATGGGTTTACCAAAAAGTTTATTTTGTTTGAAATATATGCATGTCTTTTTCTTTATGTACACTTCTCATGAACTTTCTGAAGAATTCTCATATGCATGAATTTAAATTTTGCACAAAAAGTAAATTTACCTTGTAATTTCATGTTCCACAAAATTTTTACATACACTTGTGTTTGTGTGTACAAGTGTGTATATGAGTGTGTACTTTTCCATTTATGTATCTATATGGAAAGTATATATTCATTATATAACCATCTATGGGTATGTGTGTCTGATCATTCTTATTAATGCAAATTTTGATGTAATTATATGTGTACATATTCATACGTATGTTTGAATTTGTTTTATTTTTAGAACATGAGCGTGAACACATTCAGTGGTGTTTACATGTTACTATGAAAAGATCCTGCTTTAAGAATTAATGCATTATTCTCACTTTCAGCTTTTAACAGTTCTTCAGTAATGAATAGGTAATAACTATCAAAGGACATATTTAATAAGAGAAAAAAACAAAGAATACTAACGGAACCTGTGGTAGCTCTTGTGTGATAACTTACATTGAGTGAGGACATTGGTAAGTTTACAAATCACACACATATAGAACTATACAGTTTCTTATTTTTTCTTTTTATTCTTACATAACCTTCAGAAGAGTATAGAAACTATTATTTCCAATGAAAAATAAGTAATCTAAGCAAAGTAAGTAATTTGTCCAAAGCCACACAGATACTATATATCTGACACTGGTCTGCAACTAGAGTTTCTCTTCTTTGAGGGTTTTCAGGTTTTTCCACAACATTAAACTACTCTAAAGCAACAGAAAAAAATTGTCTGAATTAAAGATAACTTGTGGTGCTGGCACTGTGGTATAGCCGGTAAAGCTGCCACCTGCAGTGCCAGCATCCCATATGGGTGCCGGTTCAAGTCCCAGCTGCTCCACTTCCAATCCAGCTCTCTGCTATGGCCTGGGAAAGCAGTAGAGGATGGCCCAAGTTATTAGGCTTCTGCACCCACATGGGAGACCCGGAAGAGGCTCCTGGCTCCTGGCTTTGAATCAGCACAGTTCTAGCCATTGCAGCCATCTGGGGAGCGAACTAGTGGATGAAAGAACTCTCTCTCTCTGTCTCTCCTTCCCTCTCTGTATAACTCTGACTTTCAAATAAATAAATAAATCTTTACAAAAGATAACTTATTATGCCCTCCTGACATATTTTTAAATATCTTTATTTAGTGCTTTCACCAACTATACATCGTAAGGAAAATGCCCATGAAACATATACTGAACATTTGATTTGATCTCCTTGAGTGTCTTTAGTGGTACACTTTGCTCCATACACTTAACATTGTAACTTACGTGTCTAGGTTTTCTCATTAATTGTTCCATTTACAGTTAGCTTATGCTACAAGTGAATACTGAGTTTTTTTCACTGCAAATATCTAAAACAAAATAAACATGACAAATAAATAAATACTTTAAAAACTTACTAAAAGTATGTACTAAAAAACTTACGTAGCTCTTGGATTCATTATACAGATGGCTTCTGAGCAGTGACATTTCTTTGGATCATCATATGATATCCCCAGACTGAGTGCCAGCATCTGGGAGACAACAACTGAAAACGCCTCCAAAGTCATCTCCTTGGGATACTATAACAACAGCAAAGAAGATTCGGATGAAGGCAATTCACTAAGTTGTAGTAAAAATATTTTTTCTAATTCTGAACATTTTTGCTTTTTAAGAAACATTTAAGATGGAGATAAATGCTCCTTGGATGCTTAAGATGCTGATGCTCCCCTTACAAAATTTCACTAAGATATAAGCATATTGAGATTAAACCATGTTTTGTCATAATTTCAAAAAAGAACATCTAGCAAATTTAAGGAAGCTGCCATAACTACAAAAGAGCATTATTTGATTAAGAAAAATTTCAATAGCCTTTTGGTTATATGGACTATAGTTTTCAATTTACCAAATTTATTACAATAACTCTGAAATTCATTTAGAATAATTCATGTACTCTCCTCCCAGCTGATTAAGCAGCTACATAATAGAATAATCAAGTTTAAGTGCATTGTTGCTTCCTACTGGGACCCTCATTTTTGCAATGCCTTGTATTAGGAGAAGCCAGGGAGAACAGACCATAGGCATCCTTCACGGATTACATTTCTCATGGGTGCACAAGTAACTTCCTTTTCAAGGAGAAAATCAGCCAACACAGATTAAGGTGGAGGCCAAATTCTCAGGAACATATTTGCCATGTTACAAGTAATCAGTAACAAAGATTTGAGGGTCAATTGTCTTCTTATGACAGCCCTAACACACACATATACACAAACACACATACACAACGAAAAACAGGGTGAGAAAGCTGTTAGTGAGCAAGTGAAAATGCAAACAGGTAATCAGAATGTCTCTACAGCAGCACTGAAGTAACTCATCTTCTGTTGTTGTGGATTGACTTAGCTGAAGACCTTGCCTGATCAAAAAAATTTAGTAGGAAAAGCAACAGAATCTAAAACTTGGGATGGGAACAATTGAAGGAACATGAACAAACCTATGTGTAATTGTCCTTGGCAGGGGAGGAAGCTCTGAGTAATGTAAGAATTTCTGTGTTAAAAGTAACTAATTTTGTTTTTCTGTTCAAAGATCCAATTCTTTACTTCATGGATTCTTTGTTTTATTGCATTAGATTCTATTTTGTCTGTTTCTACTCTATATTTATTATTTCTTTCCTTTTATTAACTTTGAGTTTGATTTGTTTTTGTTTCTCTACTCGTTCAGATGCATTGTTAGGTTATTTATTTACTACATACTTAGTGCTGCTTTTACTGTACTCGGTAAGGTTTGGTATTTTGTGTTTGCATTTTCATTAGCTTCAAGGATTTTTAGATCTTTCCTTTTAGTTTCTTCAAAAGATCCCTTTTCTATTCATGATGATATTGTACAGTTTTCATGTATTTATATAACTTCCAAATTTTCTTTCACTGTTTTCTGTTAGTTTTAAAAGATTTATTTATCCATTTATTTGAAAGCAGAGTTACAGATAGAGGGAGAGACAGCGGGAGAGAGGGATCTTCCATCCACTGATAAATCCTACAAATGGCAACAAGAGCTAAAGTTCAGCCATGCTGAAGCCAGAAGTTAGTAACTCTATTCTGGTCACGTGGGTGGCAGAGGTCCAAGTGCTTGGGTGTCTTCTGCTGCCTTCTCAGCCAAATTGGCTGCGGGCTAGATCAGACTAGAGCAGCTGGATTTGGAACCAGTGATCATACAGTATTCTGGCACTACCAAGTAGCAGTATAACCCCTTGTGTCACAATACCAACTCTTCTTCTGTTGTTCACTTGCAGCTTAATTCCATTGAGGTCAAGATTAATACATGATATAATTTCCATTTCTTAACATGTAAAGACTTGTTTTGTGGCTTAATGTGTGCTCTGTCCCAGAGAATGTTCCATAAGATAAAGCTTTACCAAAATAAGAAAAAAAGAGAGGCTTCAAATGAGTAAAAGCAGAGATTTAAAAAAGGATTTTTTTACAACTGATACTATAGAAATATGAAGGAGCTTTGTTGGATATTATAAGTAACTCTATGCCACAAAACTAGAAAAAAATGCATAAAACCAAATTATCAAAATTGAAT
The DNA here is from genome assembly GCF_051225735.1 of Oryctolagus cuniculus. Classification (NCBI taxonomy): domain Eukaryota; kingdom Metazoa; phylum Chordata; class Mammalia; order Lagomorpha; family Leporidae; genus Oryctolagus; species Oryctolagus cuniculus. The sequence continues at coordinate 91,379,648 of NC_142868.1, read as the reverse complement.
CAAGAGGACATTTAAGAAACCTGAGTAGATCAATAACAAGTAAGCAGACTGAAATTGTGCTAAGAAATCTCTCACAAAGAGGTTAGGATTAGATAGATTAATGACTGAATTCTACTAAGTTTTTAAGAAATAACTAGCATCAATTATTCTCAAACTATGCCATTAAAAATTGAAAAGAGAGAATTCCTCCAAATTGATTCTTTGAGGCCAACATTACTCTGATATCAAATCAAAGACATGACAAGAAAACCTACTATAGATCAGTATCCATGGTGAATTAAGTAGAAAAACTCTCAATAAAATAAAATACTAGAAAATTGAATCTAACCACATATCAAAAAGATCATATATCATGATCACGGGGATGCAAGGTTGGCTCAACATATGCAAATCAATATGCTTACTATCTCCCATCAACAGAAAGGATAAAATCATATGATCTTTTCAATAGATGGAGGAAAACATTCAATAACATTTAAGATTCATTTATGATTAAAAAAGAAAACTATATATAAGAGGTATACAGCTCAATATAGTAAAGTCTACACATGGGGAAAAAATCAACATTTTAAGGAATGCAGAAAAATGAAAACATTTCCTGGAAGATCTGGCACCAGACCAATATTCTACTCTGTTAGGAGCAGAGATTAAATAGCCTTACCATAATATTAACAAGAAATAAGCAAGAGCTACACTGATCGCAAGAGCTCTGCATGGACTTCACAAGAATGATGCATGGCCTGCACTGCCCCTCCTTGGGACTTCTTCGGCTCTACCCTAACTGCCAAGAGTGTATACAGACCATAGATTGAAGAGGCCTGGTGACTCTCTGAGAGTGGCAGAGTAGAAGCTCTGGCATGACCCACTACCTGAGAACTCTCTGCTGTAAGAGAGTTCTCCCAGCCAGCCCTGAACTAGCTGGGCCCTGAGGCTCTGCTCACATAGGGAGTCCAGACTCTGTCTGTTTGAAACAGACTCCATTTTCCACAGGCTGAGAGCCTATTTGCCCTTGGAGACCTGCCCTTCCCAGGTCAGAGGCCCCATCCCTGTGTGCTCTGTGCAAATCTGCCTTCAATGACTAAGAAATATTGTGAGGAGCACCAGAGGTACTCTGGGAACTCTGGGTGGTTGGTTTACCCAGTGTGTTGTACTATGCAAATCAAAATATGTGACTTCCTTACTGCATAATAAAAGCCTTATTAATGCACTTACTATGTTCATGACACACTCTCACCGCTCTTAGTCAATATATTTTGGAAAGTTTTAGCTAGTGCCCCTTGATAAGTGAATCAAGTGAAATGTATATAGATTAGAAAGAACAGAGTGAAATTATCCCTGTATTATAGAAGATATAATTCTATATATAAAGAGAGAAACTTAAAGAATACACCAAGAGACTATCGGTACTTACAAGTGAACTCAGTAAAGTCACAGAATATAAAAATCAACGCGCAATAAATAACACTGCTACATACCAAAATGCAGTCACTGAGAAATAGTAAAGCAATCTGATTCAGAGTTGCTAAAAAATACCTTAGAATAACTCTATCCAAGAATGTAAAAGGTGTTTACCATGAAAATTAAAGAACACTTACACAAAATGAAGATAAAAAGTTAAATGAACTCCTATGATCATGGATTAGAAGAATTAATATTATTAAGATGTCCATGTTACTCAAAATAATTTCCACATTCAATACAAAACAATGGGTGACTCACTATAAAGTCTATTTTCTAATCCAAACATCATAAATTTACAGATTCACAGAAACAGGTCTGGAAAGAACCAAAAATCTATGCAAGCAGGTGTCTTAGATTCCCATGGTATTAATGTTTCCTTAGTTGTCCAACTCAGTTACTCATAATGACAGTGAATAAACTTTAATTGTTTGAAGAGTAGGGTAAAATTGAGCCTGGTTTGGTTGATTAAGCAAGTTATGTTAGCAGCAGTAGAAGTGGGCATCTAAACCTAATTCAAAAACAAAGTAGGCATATTCCTATAGTACTTCTTGTAATTCATGGTGCTCAAAAAAAGAGATGGCCTAAAGTATGACTGATTCATGGGTTCCTAATAATGGGTTGAATCAGAATTTTGAAATGAATCATAAAATTGAAAACAAGACTTGTTGATGAGAAGGAAACCTAAGGGAAACATGAAAATGGAGTTCTGTGAATGAAGACAGACTGGAAAAAAAACCCTCAAATTCCAAAAACATTTCAACTATAGAGAAGATGCTTGAAAATCAGGCTGACAGAATTTGTTCACTGGATGTCAGCTACACTTGTCTTTTCCAGCCACTTCAGAGATTTCTCAGAAGTCCATTGTACAAGTAAGCCATAGCTGCACAGATATGAGGATTTGCATGAACTCAATATCTTCAACTGATGAAAGCTTATTTGACTTACTGTACACCCTACTCTCCATCAGTAGAGGCTAATGATGAGCCCTCATTTTAGCACTATGCTATATTGATTGGATTAGTCAACCAATAGAAAATAGGTGTATTGCACTGAACAACACACCCATCAAAGGAGCAATGATTTGTCCTCATATACACCAGATATGAAATTGTTTGCTTGTTCATGCTACTTATCCCTTCAACACATTCCTGTACTTACAGAATATATTCTATATCACCATAGTGTATCACTTATGATCAGGATGATATTCTATGGCACAGTACTTACAGAATATTCTAAGATTTACTTATCATATGGTGCATAACCCAGATGCTTCTGGCACACAGAATGGTATAACAGCTGCCTAAAGAGAATTGTGGCACCACCTATGAGACAGCAACTTGAAGAGTGGAAAAGATGACATTAATTATTTTTTTCTTTTCTTTTCTTTTTTTTTTTTTTTTGATAGGCAGAGTTAGACTGTGAGAGAGAAAGACAGAGAGAAAGGTCTTCCTTCCATTGGTTCACCCCCAAAATGGCCGGTACAGCCGGCATGCTGTGCCAATCCGAAGCCAGGAGCGAGGTGCTTCCTCCTGGTCTCCCATGCAGGTGCAGGGCCCAGGCACTTGGGCCATCCTCTACTGCCTTCCTGGGCCACAGCAGAGAGCTGGACTGGAAGAGAAGCAACCAGGACAGAACCGGTGCCCCAACCGGGATGAGAACCTGGAGTACCGGCGCCACAGGTGGAGGATAAGCCTAGTGAGCCGTGGTGCTGGCCGGCATTAATTATTTTTAATATATCCTGAAGCAGCAACCAAAACTTGGCACCATCTCCCCAACAGATATTAGGCTTTAAGTCTGAGAATACAACAGGTAGTGACTCAATAACCAACTGAAAGAAATTTCATTTTCTGTTTCGTTGATCTTGAGTTCAGAGCAACTGAGTAGTTGTATCTATGTAAATAATGCTTTCACAAGGAACATCATTATAGTCCCATTACATGTCACAGTTTCCCATAGCCATTGTTACGCTCTTAATGAGCAGACAAGCTGGGATGGATGAGGGTCACTGCATGGGATAACATATTGAGTTGCTAGGAAATTTGTTGCTACAGAGTAGGTTCAAAGAAAAAATGCTGGCCAATACAAACTCATGGCAACCCAACAAAGACAAGACTACCAAAGAGTCATATCCTGCATGAATGAGGTAAGGAACAACAAGCAAATAACTTCACCAAGCTTAGGTGCATAGAATGAGGAGTATACAATATGGGTGCTCAAAAGAGGCAGTTAAGTTGTTCACAACCACAGATGAATGCAGGGATTATACCAGTTATATTTTATATTACTTCCTTTTCCTTTCATCCCCTAGTATCTTATAAAATAATACTGTGTATTTATATTAACCCATAGACAAAGTACAAAAGTCCTATAGAATAATAAATTTAATCAAATTTGATGACGAATATAAGACATGTACAACTATGATACACCTACAGATATTTCAAAGATACAACCAAAGTTCAAATAAAGTATAATTAAAATATAATTTTATTTTGGTGCAAAAACTTTTGAAATCCATATATAAAAGTTCATGAAAAGTGGCCAGCACTGAAGCTACTTCACCGGCAAAGACCACAGAAAATGGGCCAAGTACTTGGAAACATGCCACCCATATACAAGGCTCAGATCAAGGTCCAGGATCCTGGCTTGGGCCTGGCCGAGGCCTGGAAGTGGCAACCATTTGGAGAGTGAATCAGCAAATGGAGGATACCTTTTCTGTCTCTCCCTCTCTCTGTAACATTGATTTTAAAATAAATAAGTAAATAAAACTTTTTTTTTTTTTTGACAGGCAGAGTGGACCGTGAAAGAGACAGAGAGAAAGGTCTTCCTTTGCCATTGGTTCACCCTCCAATGGCCGCCAGGGCCGGCGTGCTGCGGCCGGTGCACTGCGCTGATCCAAAAGCAGGAGCCAGGTGCTTCTCCTGGTCTCCCATGGGGTGCAGGGCCCAAGCATTTGGGCCATCCTCCACTGCACTCCCTGGCCACAGCAGAGGGCTGGCCCGGAAGAGGGGCAACCGGGACAGAATCCAGCACCCCGACGAGGACTAGAACCCGGTGTGCCGGCACCGCAAGGTGGAGGATTAGCCTAGTGAGCCACGGGGCCAGCCTAAAAAAAGCTTTTTTAAAAAGAATTTATTTAGGCCGGCGCCGCGGCTCAGTAGGCTAATCCTCCGCCTTGCGGCGCCGGCACACCGGGTTCTAATCCCGGTCGGGGCGCCGGATTCTGTCCTGGTTGCCCCTCTTCCAGGCCAGCTCCCTGCTGTGGCCAGGGAGTGTAGTGGAGGATGGCTCAAGTCCCTGGGCCCTGCACCCCATGGGAGACCAGGATAAGTACCTGGCTCCTGCCATTGGATCGGCGCGGTGCGCTGGTTGCAGCGCGCCTGCCGTGGTGGCCATTGGAGGGTGAACCAACGGCAAAAGGAAGACCTTTCTCTCTGTCTCTCTCTCTCACTGTCCACTCCTGCCTGTCAAAAAAATTTAAAAAAAGAATTTATTTAAAGTTATGAAGAAGTTGCATTAAAAATATGTAACATTATGGACTTAAAACTGTATATATTACGATACATGAAAGTTGTTCCCTTCTTATAAATAAAAAAAGCAAAAAAAAAAAAAAGACAAAAGGAAGTACAGTGCAAGAAAATAAAAATCTGAACAAATATTAAGGGAAAAAACCATAGTCCAGCAGGAAAATAGGAATAAGCTCTATACAATAATCAAAAGAAAAAAATAAATTTATAATTTAATTATAATTTCCCAAGTTTTCTGAAATAGTGTACACACCAAAAGGGGAAAAAAAGTAACACAGTGAAGGCATCTGCACTGTGCCTTTTCCCAAAGACTACATTTAAATGTTTCATCCTGTGCACATAGAACATATCCTGTATCCTAAACTTATTCCATCTCCCAAAACACTGCTTTGCAGACTCCAGACAAAAAGCGGTGAAACATTTTACAAGTCCCAGTTACTGTTTAACATGGATATTGTCATTGGCAGACATGGAAGCTCTTGAACCCAATTATTATTAAAGATTTGTTTATTTATTTGAAAGTCAGAGTTACCCAGAGAGAGGAGAGGCAGAGAGAGAGAGAGGGCTTCCATATGCTGGTTCACTCCCCAGGTGGTTGCAAAGGCCACAGCTGGGCCGATCCAAAGCCAGGAGCCAGGAGCCTCCTCTGCGTCTTTCCACACGGGTGCAGGGGCCCAGGGACTCGGGCCATCTTCTACTGTCTTCCCAGGCATAGCAGAGAGCTGGGCTGGGAGTGGAACAGCTGGGGCTCAAACCGGCACCCATATAAGATGACGGCACTGCAGGTGGCAGCTTTATCCACTGTGCCACAGGGCCAGCCCAAAACCCAAATTTAAACATGACAAAGAAGTCATAACATTGGATAGGAGTGCACACTACAGTTTTTTTTTTTTTATTCCATCTGCAAACATTGAATCAAAGTTGAGGGAAGCAAGTTTTACTGATTTGTCCATAGAACACTTCCCACCATAAAAAATAAAATATGTTATTTTAAAAAAGAAAAAAAAAACATATGCATGGATTTCAAAATAGAAAATAATACATATACAGGGCAGGCGCTGTGGCATAGCAAGTAAAGCTGCATCCCATACGGGCACCAATTTAAGTCCTGGCTGCTCCACTTCTGATCCAGCTCTCTGCTATGGCCTGGGAAAGCAGAAGATGCTCCAAGTCCTTGGGACCCTGCATCCACATGGGGGACCCAGAGGTATTTCCTGGCTCCTGGTTTCAGATCTACCTAGCTCGATCCATTGAAGTCATTTAGGGAGGAAGCCAGTAGATAGAAGACCTCTCTTTCTCTCTCTCTCTCTCTCTCTCTCTCTCTCTCTCTCTCTCAGTCTCTGCCTCTCTGTAACTTTACCTTTAAAATAATAAATAAATCTTTAAAAATAATAAAGAGAAAAAGAAAATAATACACATGCAATAATGTAACAATTACACATAGGTAATATTACCGGTATGGTTGAAAATTTATAAATCAAAATAGGGGTTGAAAAAAGTGCATATGTATTTTTACATAAATAAATTAAATACAGAGAACTTTAAATGTATATACTTAAATCTTAAATAGGACTACCTGAAAGGGATAAAGGAAGAGCTTGACAATCAGTTCTTGCTTTGTATGTCTATCACATAAAATTATAGCATGCCCATGCATTAATTTTGTAATAAAAAGTTAAGTATTAGAAATAAGAAATGTGTTGCAAAATCTCATTTTGCAGAAACATGAATTTATTTAAAGACAGCATCACAGTAATAGATTTTTAAAAAGACACAAAGTGGAAGATATGAAGTACTTCAAAAAGTTAGTGGAAATGGAATTAAAGATAAGTTTATTTTATTGGAAGAAAATTAAAAAGCTATGCAAAAGATTTCTGTAAAAATTTCATGGAAAACATACAACAAAAAAACCTTATGGGGCCAGCACTGTGTCATAGAAGTTGAGGCCATCGCCTGCAGTGCCGGCATCCCATGTGGGCACTGATTCAATTCCTCGCTGCTCTACTTCCAATCCAGCTCTCTGCTGTGCCCTGGGAAAGCAGTGGAAGTTGGCTCAGGTCCTTGGCCCCTGCACCCATATGGGAGACTCGGAAAATGCTCCCAGCTCTTGGCTTTGGATCAGCCCAGCTGTGGCAGTTGCAGCCACCTGGGGAGTGAACCAGCAGATGGAAGACCTCTCTCTCTCTCTCTCTCTCTCTCTCTCTCTCTCTGCCTCTCTGTAATTCTGTGTTTCAAATAAATGAATAAATCTTTAAAAAACAAACAAACAAAAAACCTTGGCAAAGATTTGAAATGTTTTTCACCAAAAATTCCTCTCTTAATTCCACCTTCCCATAAAATTTTGATGTGCACACATATATCATTCAAAATTTTAGTAGTGATTATCCCCACTGCGGTGGTAGTATGCTAGATTACATGAACTTTCTTATCTGCTTCAATATGCACTTAACACATTTCATATAACTACTGTAAATTACTTTGTAATTTAAAACATGTGCTAGTTAAATTTGTTTTATTAGCATTTGCAGGATGGAAGAATGGCTCATACAGTTACATTACCTTTCAATTATTTTATTTTAAGACATTTATAAGAAATATAAACATTTGATATACACATAAAAGTTTTTATATACTATATTTCAGATGTTGGAAACTCCTTAAAAGATGTTTATTGCAGTTTTTTGTTTACTTAGATTCATTTTGAAGCTATTGTATCTGTAAGAGTATTTCCCCAATTTTTTGTCTGTAAGTAAAAATCTGGAGCTACAGAAATTTCCATGTGCTATTCCACATAGTCAAGAATATATGTGTATTTATTTTATTAGTGTATTTTTATTCCCACTTTAAATTCCAATTACAGTTATTAATAAAAATTAAGTGATTACATACCACTGCCACTCCTGCAGAATAATGAGGAGCACATATCTTTCCAGAAAACACTGCACCCACATAATCTGGATAATCCCTGTAACTAAATAAATAAATAAAATTAATCACTGTAATGAACAATTTAAATTTGAAAATTTCTGATGAACTAAATATGTAGTTCATAAAACCCTAATCGGATGTAAGTTGAAGTACAATCATTCCACATGCCCTTCCAAAGTATGATGATATTATTTAAAAATTGCTTTAAATATATTTTATTTTCTAAGACATGCAAGAAATACAAGATTTTGATGTCTTTACTGCATTCATCACATTTGGTTATGGTTACCAAAGCCTTTGATCCAAAAAATTTTATTGAATAACAACAAAATATTTTTATTTATGAACCAAAAATTGTGACTCCCACACAGAACAACTAAACAGTTTTTCATAGGAGTAATTTAATGTATCACAACTAAATAGTATCATTTCATGTCTGAGTATGAATCTAAGCTCCCTCTCATATGATACTGTTCCCAAAACTTTACATGAATTAGTCCATTTAATTGTCATAGCAACCAGTGATATTGATATTTTTATTCCCATTAAAGAAATAAAACATCAGATGGGCAGGATATGTAAATCTCTCAAGGCAGAACAATTAAGGAGATGTACTGAAGGACTTGCACTTGAGCATTCTGAATACAGATCCATACTCTCAAGCTTGTACAAAGCATAAATGATATACACATGTGCACACACACACACAAACACACACACAGACATCTTTGGAACCCTCCACCCAAACATTCCAGAAAATATGTAAAGAATTTGCTCATGAATTCTTCAAAAAGGTTACAGAATAATTAACTCCAATATTTTTCAAACCATTCTAAAACACTGAATAGGATGGAACTCTCCCAAAATCTTTATAAGGCTCACATCACTCTGATACCAAAATGGAACAGAGACACAAAGCAAAAACAAAACTACAGATTTATAAACTTGATAGGCAGATACAAAGATTCTCGACAAAATATTAACAAACCAACTCTAAAACCACATCAAAAAGATCATTTTTAATGAACAAGTGGAATTTGTCCTGTTCAACACTCAGAATTCAATAAAAAACACAAATCACATTAACAGAATGAAAAGCAAAAACCATAGATCACTGCAATATATACAGAGAAAGAGTTTCCTAAGATTTAACATCCCTTGATGATAAAAACCTGCAACAAGTTAGGTATAGAAGGAACATACCTCAAAATTATACAGGCTATATATAACAAGACAAAATCCAAATAATTGAATGGGGTGAAGTTGTAAACATTTCCCGTGAGATATGGAACAAAACAAGATAAGCACTTTTGCCACTTACTCAATATGAGACAGAACATGAATTTGTATATTGAAAAACCTATATATATACATATATATGTGTGTGTATATATATATATATATACACCACAAAAACCTGTTAAAAATTGTAAGCAAATTCAATACAGTTGCAGGTTACAAAACAAATATACAAAATTGCAGCATTGTGTATGCTGTTAACTCACTGAAAGAGAAAATAAGAAATCCCATTCAAAGTAGCCAACAACAGAAATAAAATATTTAAGAATAACTTTAACAAAAGAAGTGAAAGATCTCTACAGTGAAAATTACAAAGCTTTGAAGAAGGCCGGCGCCGAGGCTCAATAGGCTAATCCTCCACCTTACGGCACCGGTCCTGGTCGGGGCACCGAATTCTGTCCCAGTTGCCCCTCTTGTAGGCCAGCTCTCTGCTGTGGCCCGGGAGTGCAGTGGAGGATGGCCCAAGTGCTTGGGCCCTGCACCCCATGGGAGACCAGGAGAAGCACCTGGCTCCTGCCTTCAGATCAGCGCAGTGCACCGGCCACAGCGCACCAGCCGCGGCGGCCATTGGAGGGTGAACCAACGGCAAAAGGAAGACCTTTCTCTCTGTCTCTCTCTCTCACTGTCCACTCTGCCTGTCAAAAAAAAAAAAAAAAAAGCTTTGAAGAAACAAACTGACAAAGATACAAAAAAATGGAGGGACATTTCTCATGAATTGAAAGAAATAATATCATCAAAATTTCTATATATTACTTAAGAATATTTTGATGATATTAATTCTTCTAATTCACAAACCAAAGTGTTTTTTTTTCATTTTTGTATGTCTTTTTCTATTTCTTTCCTTAATGTTTTGTAATTTTCATTGTACACATCTTTCATATCATTGGTTAAATTTATCCCAAGCTATTTAATTTTTTGTAGCTATAGTGAAGGATACTGATCTTACAATTTCTTTCTCAGCTATGGCAGTATTTTGTATACAAATGCTATTGTTTTTTGTGCACTGATTTTATAATCTGCAATACTGTCAAACTGTCTTATGATTTCCAATTGTCTCCTAGCGGAGTCTTTTGGTTCCCCTATGTATAAGATCATGTCATATACAAACAGGCATAATTTGACTTCCTCCTTTCCAAAGTAATCTATAGGTTCAATGCAATCGCTATCAAAATAACATTGATATGCTTTATATAATGAGAAAAGAAATCCTAAATTTTATATGCAACCACCAAAGATCAGAATAGCCAAATCAGTCCTGAACAAAAAACAATCAAACTGGAGGCATTACAATTCCTGCCTTCAAAGTATTCTACAAAGCTCTAGTGATAAAACAGCCTTGTACATACATAATAACCAACATATGAATCAATGGACAGATTAGAAGGTCCAGAAATTAATCCATGAACATATACCCAACTGATTTTTGACAATAGTATTCAGGAAATACATTAAAGTAAGGACAAACTTCAATAAACTGTTCTGGAAAAACTGGATATACATTTAGAAGAATGAAAGTAGACCACTACCATTCATCATATATAAAAATCAACTTGATATAGAACAAAGACCTAAATTTAAGACCTGAAGACTATGGCTGCTGGAAGCAAATTGAGGGAACCTGTCCAAGGCACTGGAGACAAAGGATTAATACCTAGAATATATCAGAGACTCAAAAAAAACTCAACAACAAAACAACCCCCAAGAAATGGGAAAAAAGGACTTAAGAAATGGGAAAAGGACTTCAGCAGACAGTTTTCAAAAGAAGGGAAAAGAAGTACAACAAATATATGAACAAATGTTCAACATCACCAGCCACCAGGGATATTGCAAATGAAAATCACAATAAAATAACACAACACTCCTGCCAAATGGAAAAATCCAAAAGAGAGTAACAAATGCAGGCAAGGATGTAGAGAAAGGGAACAACTTATATATTGTTGTTGGGAATGTAAAGCAGTGCATTCCCTGTGGAAAACTATATGGAGATTTCACAAAAAGAATAGAAATGTAATCCAGCTATCCCACTCCTGTGTCTATACCCAAAAACATGAACACATTGAATCAAACAGATACCTGCACCACAATGTTTATATCAACCAAACTATGGAATAGCGAAAATATGGAATCAACCAAGGGTCTGTGATCTGGTTAATAAAGAACATAATAAAAATAATTATACATACATATATGATGGGATATTACTCAGCTACAAAAACAATGAAATTCTACCATTTGCTTCAAAATGGATGCAACTGGAAGACATTATGTTGAGTGAAATAAGCTGGACACAGAAAGACAAATACCACGTGTTTTCCTTTATATTTGGGAGCTAAAATTTAAAAAGACAAAAACCCTCAAAAACAAAAAAGTAATGCCTGTGTACCAATACTGCTTTACATATAATTTTGTCAAACTTTGTTTTATCTTTGTCAAGCCAATGGTTAAAAATGTTATGCTATCACATTTTAATGATCTGTTAGTTCATATAACCATTTGATTATTGTTTGTAGCCCTGTGTACACTTAACTAGGGATTTTTTTTCTTGTTTATCTCTTTATTTAGTGGAGTATTAAGCCCTTGACTATTATGGTAATTAAAAATGTTATCTCGGGACATGTATTGTGGAGTAGTGGGTAAACCTGAGATCTATGACGCTGGCATCCCATATGGCCACTGGTTCGAGTGGTAGCTGCTCCACTTCCAATCCAGATCCCCGCTAATGGCTTCCACAAATCAACAGAAGATGACCCAGGTATCTGAGCACCTGCCATCCACATAAGAGACCCGGAGGAAGCTCCAGGCTCTTGGCTTTGCCCTGAATCAGCTCTGACCATTGCAGTGAATTGGAGAGTAAATCACAAGATAGAAGACCTCTCTGTGTGTAATTACGCCTTTCAAATAAAGAAATAATTTTAAAAACTTGTTGAAGTGAAATGTACACTATGAGAAACAGTGATTTGATCAGCTCTTGTCCTGACGGTTGATGTACAATGTAATACTTTATCCATTTTAGTATTTTTTTTTGTTCTAGTACCATTGGTTTAACTCTGTAACCAACACAATTATTCTTAGGTGTTTAAATTTTAACTGAAAAGTGATCCCTGTTAGGAATTTGGAAAACATTATGCTGAGTGAAATAAGCCAATCCCACAGGGACAAATACCACTTGTTCTCCTTGATAGGTGACAACTAACTGAGCACCAAAAAGGAAACCTGTTAAAGTGAAATGAACAGTAGGAGAAACGGTGACTTGATCAGCCCTCACCCTGACTGTTGATGAGCAGCTTAATGTTATCTCTCTTAGTATTTTTTTTGTTTGTTCTACTTAATACTTTTGGTTGAATACTGTAATCAATACACAATTCTTCTTAAGTGCTGAAACTTAACTGAAAAGTGATCGCAGTTAAATATAAGAGTGGGAATAAGAGAGGGAAGACATGTGCAATTCGGGACATGCTCAAGCTGACTTACCTCAAACGGTAGAGTTAGAAACAGACCAGGGGATTCCAATTCAATCCCATCAAGGTGGCATGTACCAATGCCATCTCACTAGTCCCAGTGATCAATTTCTGTTCACAATTGATCATAATGATAGGACTAAGAGCCAAAGGGATCACATAAACAAGAATAGTGTCTGCAAATACTAGCTGATAGAATAAAAAAGGGAGAGAACGATCCAACATGGGAAGTGAGATACACAGCAGACCCATAGAATGGCAAATGTCCTAACAGCACTCTGGCCTCATAATCAGCCCTTAAGGCATGCGGATCCGGCTGAAATGCCCATGAGAGTGTTTCAGGCGTGGAAAGCCAAGACACTCTGGGGGGGGGGGGAACCTAAATGAAAGATCTCCACGAGTGAGATCCCAGTGGAAAGAACGGGTCATCAAAGAAGGAGGTACCTTTCTCTGAAGGGAGGAGAGAACTTCCACTTTGACCATGGCCTTGTCTAAATATGATCAGAGTCAGTGAACTCAGGGGGCTTCCATAGCCTTTGCACCTCATGACAAGAGCCTAGGGTGATTACTGATGCCATAAACAAGAGTGTCAATTTGTTAAGTCAACAACAGGAGTCCTGTGCACTTACTCCTCATTAGGATCTTTGTCCTTAGTGTTCTGTACATTGAGATTTAATGCTATAACTAGTACTCAAACAGTATTTTTCACTTTATGTTCTGTGTGGGAGCAAACTGTTGAAATCTTTACTTAATGTATGCTAAACTGATCTTATGTATATAGAGAGAATCGAAAATGAATCTTGATGTGAATGGAAGGGGAGAGTGAGTGGATAAGGGGAGGGTTGCGGGTTGGATGGACGTTGGGGGGGGAAGCCATTGTAATCAATATTCTGTACTTTGGAAATTTATATTCATTAAATACAAGTTAAAAAAACACTGTTATCTGAAAAAGAAATGAAATGGCACACACTGCCATTTCGTACCTAAGCATCATTTCCATGTTCCAAGAATCTGAGGGTCATGGTTTCTCAGTTAAGCAATGCAATATTAAAAGAATAATGAAGGTGTGGACATTTGGCCTAGCCATTAATCACGCTCATCAGGACATGCACATCCCAAATTGAAGTGACTGGGTTTGACATCCAGTTCCAGCTCCTGCTAAGGAGGACCCTGGAAGGCAGTATCAACGGATCAAGTTGGTGGATTCTTGCTACCCATGGGGGAAATCTGAATTGTATTCTCAGCTATTACCTTTGGTCTCTTGACTATTGTAGGCAATGAATGAAACAATGGAAGGAAAGTATGCCTGTCTGCATGTCTCTTTCTCTTTGAATCTCAAATAAATAAACTGCATCTCAGGGGAAGAAACTTTAAAGTAGAATCCAAGAGGATTAAATTAAAATATATTGTTGATGTGATGCAAATACAAAAAACGGTAAGTGAAGGGCATCCTGAAAACCCTTTCAAAGGTGTGTTTTGTTTCAGAAGACATGGAAAATAATTGTGGGTTGAGAATTGAAGTTGTCCATTTTCTGATTATGTTTTGGAGTTAGTGTTCCTAAATGCAGGTATAGTAGGTAGTTTGACAATGGCTCTTGACGATGTTTTTTATAAATAAAATAAAAACAATATGCGAAACACATTACTTTTTTCATAAAGATTTTCTCATCAATTGTTAGAATGACAGGTATTCTGAAAGCAGTACCACCCACAGAAATATAAACACTTATAATCTAGTGTGTTTCATTTTGTCATGTGGCTTATTTTATTTTTTAAGAAAGTAAAAATTTATTATTTTATAAAAATAGTTAAGGAGTCTATTGTACCACATATTTACAAAAGTTAATAAGAATATACTATATCCTTAAAATTTCCTAAGAGAATATATTCCTTAAAATTTCCTAAGAGAATATATTTTAAGGATTTTCCGAACAAAATAATATGTAGAATAGAGCATATTACTTAGTTCTATTTAGTAATTACCCTATATATTTATTTCATTTTGAAATCTTAGACATGACAAAGACGTGAAATACTTATTTGTCAGCTGAATACTCTTACTTTTTTCTTTTAAAGATTTTTATTTGAAAGTCAGAGTTTACACAGAGAAAGAACGAGAGGCAGAGAGAGAGCGAGAGAGGTCTTCCATTCACTGGTTCACTCCCCAAGATGGCCACAAAAGCCAGAGTTGCGCTGATATGAAGCCAGGAGCCTCCTCTTGTCTCCCACACGGGTACAGGGGCCCAAGGACTTGGGCCATTGTCTAATGCTTTCCCAGGCCATAGCAAAAAGCTAGATCAAAAGTGGAGCAGCCAGGACAACCGGGACTCAAACAGGTGCCCGTATGGGATGCCACCACTCTAAGCGGCAGCTTTACCCACTATACCACAGCGCCAGCCCCTTTACTTTGAAAATTTTATTTAAGGTATACAAATTTTATGTATTTCACGTGTACAGATTTAAGAACACAGTGATATTTCACACCATATCCTCCCTCCTGCTCACAATCCCAAGCTTTGTCCTCCTTCCTTTCCTAATCCCTCTCAAGTTTTATAATAATCTACTTTGTTTACTTTATATTCATAACATTAGCCCTACACTAAGTTTAGAATTCAACAAATAGTAAGAAAAAAAAAAAAACTCTGGTCAGGGCTGTAAACAATTATAAAGCTCAAAATGTCAATTTTACTCGTATACATTACATTCCTATACATTACACTCCTATACATTACACTACACATGTACACTCCTATACATTACATAACTCTATTGGTTACCACAGTTCAGGGTAACTAAACTGGTAAAACACGGTATTTCTCTTTTGGGGACTGCCTTATTTCACTAGGTATAATGGTTTCCAGTTGCATCTATTCTGTTCCAAAAGACAGATTTAATTCTTTTTATATGCCTGAGTAGTATTCCACAGTGTATATATATCATAATTTCTTTATCCAGCACTAAGTTAATGGACATCTGGGTTGATTCCATATTTTAGATATTGTGAATTGAGTTGAAATAAAATGGGAGATACAGACAACTCTTTCATATGTTGATTTTGATCCACTTGGGTAAATTCCCAGGAGTGGGATTGCTGGGTCATGTGCAATTTTCAGGTTTCTGGGGTGTCTTCATACTGTATTTGACAATGGCTGTACTACTTCACCTTCCCACCAACAGTGGCTAAAGGTACCTTTTTCCTTGCATCCTCATCAGCATTTACTGTTTGTTGATTTCTGTATGTGAGCCATTCTAACTGAGGTGAGTTGAATCCTCATTGTGGTTTTCATTTGAATTTCTCTAATGGCTAGTGCCCAGGAACATTCATTCATGTGTTTGTTGATCACTTGAATTTCCTCTTTTGAAAAAATTATGCCTGTTCAAATAATTTACCAATTTCTTAACTGGACAGTTGTTGAATTACTTGAGCTACTTATAGTTCCTGAATATCAATTATATATATTTCATATTTTGCAAATATTTTCTCTCATTTTGTTGGTTCCACATTCACTTTGCTCAAATTTTTTTCAATGTGGAAGCTTCTCTGCTTGAATTAAATTCCACTTTTCTAATTGTCTTTGATTGCCTATGGTTCTGGGGTCATTTCAAGGAACTCTTTGCCTACGCCAGTCTGTTACAAAGGTTCCCCAATGTTTTCCTCAAGTAGCTTGATGTATTAGGTTGTAGGTTTAGATCCTGGATCCATTTTGAGTTGATTTTTGTATAAAGTGTAAGGTTAGGGCTTGTTTCACACTTCCGCACATGGAGATCCAATTTTCCTAGCACCATTTGTTGGAGAGACTGCCCTTTCTCCAATGATTGATTTTAGCTCCTTTGTCTAAGATTTGTTGGCTGCAGATACATGCATTGATTTCTGGAATTCCTCTTCTTTTCCATTGCTCTATGTATCTATTTTTTGTGCTAGCACCAGGCTGTTTTGAATATAACTGCCCTATAGTATGTCCTGAAATATGTTATTGTGCTGCCTATAGCTTTGTAATTGTTGTATAAGATTGCTTTAGGTATTCAGGGTCTCCTGTGTTTCCATATAAATTTTTTTTTTTTTTAGATTTGGGAAGAATGTCATTGCAATAGAATTGGATCTGTAAATTACCTTTGGTAATATGGATGTTTTGATTATATTAATTCTCCTCATCCAAAACATAGAAGATTTTTCTATTTTTGGTGTCTTCTATTTATTTCTTTAACGTTCTTAACTTTCATTGTAGACATCTTCCACCTCCTTAAAAGTATTCCAGGGGATCTAGTTATTTCTGTAGCTATTGTCAATGGGATTGGTTTTAGAAGTTCTTCTTCAGCCATGGAATTGTCAGGGTATATAGAGGCTACTTATTTATAGTGTTAACTTTATATCCTGCAACTTAATTAAACTCTTCCATGACTCTCAGTGGAGTCTTTTGGTTCCATTATATATAAAACATGTTGTCTGAAATCGAAATTATTTGACTTCATCTTTTCCAATTTGTATTCTTTAAAAAAACATTTTTAATTTTTATTTAATAAATATAAATCTCCAAAGTACAGTTTTTGGATTACAGTGGCATCCACCACCACATAACCTTACTCACACCCTCAACCCTCCCATCTCCCACACCCTCTCCCATTCCATTCACATCAAAATTCATTTTCAATAAGTTTATATACAGAAGATAAATTTAGTATATATGAAGTAAAGATTTCAACAGCTTGCACCCACACAGAAAAACAAAGTGAACAATACTGTTTAAGTACTATTTATAGCATTAATTCACATTGAAAAACACATTAAGGACAGATCCTACATGGGGAGTAAGTGCACAGTGACCCTGTTTTTCATTCAACAATTGAAACTCTTGTAAATGACATCAGTAATCACCCTAGGCTCTTGTCATGAGTTGCCAAGCCTATGGAAGCCTTTTGAGTTTTCCAACTCCGAACTTAGACAAAGTCATAGTCAAAGTGGAAGTTCTCTCCTCTCTTCAGAGAAAGGTACCTCCTTCTTTGATGGCCCGTTCTATTCTACCCACTGGGATCTCACCCACAGAGATCTTTCATTTAGGGTGGCTTTTTTTTTTTTTTTTTTTTTTTTTTTTTTTTTTTTTTTTTGCCAGAGTGTCTTGGCTTTCCATGCCTAAAATACTCTCATGGGTTCTTCAGCCAGATCCAAATGCTTTAAGGGCTGATTCTGAGGCCAGAGTGCTGTTTAGGACATCTGCCATTCTATGAGTCAGCTGTGTATCCCAACCCATGTTGGATCATTCTCTCTCCTTTTTAATTCTATCAGTTAGTGTTAGCAGACACTAGTCTTGTTTATGTGATCTCTCTGACTCTTAATCCTATCATTATGATCAGTTGTGAACTGAAACTGATCACTTGGACTAGTGAGATGGCATTGGTACATGCCACCCTGATGGGATTGAATTGGAATCCCTTGGCACGTTTTTAACTCTACCGTTTGGGGCAAGTCCGATTGAGCATGTCGCAAATATACATCTCCTCCCTCTCTTATTCCCACAAGGATCACTTTTCAGTTAAATTTAAACACCTAAGAATAATCATGTGTTAATTAAAGAGTTCAACCAATTATATTAATTAAAAAAATACTAAAAGGAATAAAGTATTAAGTTGTTACTCGACAGCTAGGACAAGGGCTGATCAAGTCATTGTTTCTCATAGTGTCCATTTCACTCAACAGGTTTCCTTTTGGTGCTTGGTTAGTTATCACCGATCAGGGAGAACATATGGTATTTGTCCTTTGGGACTGGCTTATTTCACTCACCATGATGTTTTCCAGATTCCTCCATTTTGTTGCAAATGAACGGATTTCAATTTTTTTACTGCTGTATAGTATTCTATAGAGTATATATCTCATAATTTCTTTATCCAGTCTACTGTTATGGGCATTTAGGTTGATTCCAGGTCTTAGCTATTGTGAACTGAGCTGCAAGAAACATAGAGGAGTAGACAGCTTTTTTGTTTGCCAATTAAATTTCCTTTGGGTAAATTCCAAGGAGTGGGATGGCTGGGTTTTATGATGGGGTTATATTCAGGTTTCTGAGGAATCTCCAGACTGACTTCCATAGCGGCTTTACCAGTTTGCATCCCCATCAACAGTGGGTTACTATCCCTTTTTTCCCAAATCTCGACAGCATCTGTTGTTGGCAGATATCTGTATGTGAGCCATTCTAACAGGGATGAGGTGAAACCTCATTGTGGTTTCGATTTGCATTTCCCTGATTGCTAGTGATCCCGAACATTTTTTCATGTGTCTGTTGGCCATTTGGATTTCCTCTTTTGAAAAATGTCCATTGAGGTCCTTGGCCCATCTCTTAAGTGGGTTGTTTGTTTAGTTGTTGAGTTTCTTGATCTCTCTAGATTCTGGTTATTCATCCTTTATCTGTCACATAGTTTGGAAATATTTTTCCCATTCTGTTGGTTGCCTTGGCACCTTCCTGGCTGCATCTTTTGCAGTACAGAAACTTCTCAATTTGATGGAATCCCAATTGCTAATTTTGGCTTTGATTACCTGTGCCTCTACAGTCTTTTCCAAGAAGTCTTTGCCTGTGCAAAGAACATTGAATTTCTCCAATGTTCTCTAAAAATTTAATGGTGTCGGGTTGTAGATTTAGATCTTTAATCCATGTTGAGTGGATTTTTGTATAAGGTAGGGGTCTTGGATCATGCTTCTACATGTGGAAATCCAATTTTCCCAGCACCATTTGTTGAATAGACTGTCCTTGCTCCACAGATTGGTTTTGGATCCTTAATCAAATATAAGTTGGCTGTAGAATTTTGGATTGATTTCTGGTGTTTCTATTCTGTTCCATTGGTCTATCCATCTGTTTCTGTACCAGTACCATGTTGTTTTGATTATAACTGCCCTGTAGTATGTCATGAAAGCTGGTCTTGTGATGCCTCCGGCTTTGTTTTTGTTGTACAAGATTGCTTTGGCTATTCGAGGTCTCATGTGCCTCCATACAAATTTCAGCATCATTTTTTCCAGATCTGAGAAGAATGTCTTTGGTATTTTGATTGGTATCGCATTGACTCTCTAAATTTCTTTTGGGAGAATGGACATTTTGATGATATTGATTCTTCCAATCCATGAGCATGGAAGATTTTTCCAGTTTTTGGTATCCTCTTCTATTTCTTTCTTTAAAATTTTATAATTCTCATTGTAGAGTTCTTTGTCATACTTGATTAATTTTATTCCAAGGTATTTGTTTGTTTTTGTAGCTATTGTGAATGGATTGGTCTTAGAAGTTCTTTCTCAGCCATGGCACTGCCTGCGTATACAAAGGCTGTTGATTTTTGTGCACTGATTTTATGTCCTGCCACTTTGCCAAACTCTTCTATGAGTTCCAATAGTCTCTTAGTAGAGTTCTTTGGATCCCCTAAATAAAGAATCATATCATCTGCAAAGAGGGATAGTTTGACTTCTTCTTTCTCAATTTGTATCCTTTGATTTCTTTTTCTCGCCTAATGGATCTGGCTAAAACTTCCAGAACTATATTGAATAGCAGTGGTGAGAGTGGGCATCCCTGTCTGGTACCAGATCTCAGTGGAAATGACTTTACCTGGGCCAGTTCCAGCTACTGCAGGCAATTCAGGAATGAATCAGTGCACGATTCATATTTCTATTTCTTTCTCTCTCACTTTTTCCTCCCTCCTTCCCTCTCTCCTATCCAAATACATAAAAATTAATAATACAGACATTAAAAAGCAATTACAGATGGACAGAGTCAATTACAAAAGGCAGAGTCAAGCAGAAGTGTGCTCAGATCCACTAGTCATCAGAAAAAAAGCAAATTAAATGACAATGACAATGATTTATATCCATCAAACTAGCAAAAAAATGAAAAGAGTGGGGCCAGCACTGTGGCACAGCTGGTAAAGCCACCACCTGCAGTGCCAGCATCCCATATGGGCACTGATTCTAGTCCCAGCTGCTCCACTTCCAATCCAACTCTCTGCTATGGCCTGGGGTAGCAGTAAAAGATGGCCCAAGTCCTTGGGCCTCTGCACCCAAGTGGGAGACCCAGAGGAAGCTCCTGGCTCCTGGCTTCAGTCTGTGTAATTCTGGGCATTGCGGACATCTCAGAAGTGAACAAGCAGATAGAAGACACCTCTCTCTCTCTCTCTCTCTCTCTCTCTCTCTCTGCCTCTGCCTCTGCCTCTGCTTCTCTGTAACTCTACATTTCAAAGAAATAAATAAATCATTAAAAAAAGCTGAAAAGTGCAATAGCATTTACTAGTAGCAAAGAGATGTGATGGAAACAAATTTACACATGGAAAAGGAAAAATTGACATGCCAGCTGAAAAAAACCATTAACATATGGCTTTCTATATAAGCATCAATATTTACCTAAGATAAATACATAAGTGAGAGATTTATTGAAAGGAATTTACTTATTATTGCTAAAAACTCAATATGAATAAAAGCTTAAATGTACAGTTATAATTGGAAATTATAAAATATTTTAAAATAATGAAGAAAATCCATTAGAACAAAATACTTATAACTTGCATTATAAATTCTTGATCAAAATTCATAATAGAAACACAAATGTTGCAAAATAAGTCCCATCTCTGTGTAGAGTTAAGCGTATAGGCTCTGGGCTTAACAACCTGCAAGTTCAAACCACAGATACATACTATGTACAAGAGTTCCAAGAAGGCTTAACTTTTGGATATCTCAATCACCTTGTACAAAGTTGATAAGCAAAGAAATAAGTGTGAGTATTTTTTATATTTCCTGATAAGTAGAAAATCAGCAGGTGGCAAGAGTAATATACAGACTATAATCAAGGCATAAATAAACATATAAAAGCTGATATACAAAACCACATAATTATCTCATTATCACTGATCTGTTTTTTCCCTAATCTAAGAGTACTGAAATATTATGCTTACATGAATAGATATGCAGTATCATGAGGCCTTAAGTTAAGATAAGACTGTTTCCACTTTAAAAATATTTGCAATAATTCCTCTGCTTCACCAACTGTAGAAATCTTATTTTCATCTGACCATAACTCCAACGATGACAGCATAACAGTAATTTTAAATTGGGTGAACATCTAATAACAGGAGAGACAAATAAATATAAAATTAATCTTTTTAAGTTTTTATTCTTATAAAAGCAACACATCTTGTGTTTCATTTATTACAGTTTAAAAACATAATGATATTTCTTTCCCACCTGACCTTGCTTCCTTGGTGCCTCACTTCCACCCTCTCTCCTCATCCATTCTTATTTCCCTTTTAATTTGTGCAATGATATACTTTCAGTTTACTTCATAATCACAAGAATAACCCTCCACTAAAAAAACAATTCAAAAAAAAGTAAGCAGAAACAACCACTGTTCTTCTAAAGTATAGAAAGGGCTACAAACATAATCAAATCTGAAAATGTCAACTTTGCTCATTCACATTACAGTTTTTGCAGTATGTATATTGTTTATGCCAAAATTCATTGGATTTTTAGAAGTCCATACTCATTACATATAGATGTTTTAATTATTCAGAAACACTCCATCAAGTTAATACAATTTATCGTTTCAAACTAAAAATTTTGTCTAATATAAACAGGGAAATACTTACTGAATTTATAAGGCCAATAACCTCAATGAATTTACTTGTTACTATCATGCTATCAGAGCCAAGGTATTCATACTGAAAAACAGAATTAATTTCATATTTCAAAACAATTTGTTACATTGTGCTTTTGAGATTTATTCTATATCTATTCTCAGAAGTTTGCTTTTGGTTCCAACAGTTCATAATAAGACATTAAACTGGTTCACTCATATATTGCTTGTGGGAGTGTTAACTAGCATGACTACGCTGAAAAATAGCTCGGCAAACACTTTCAAAACAAGTAACAAACTTACCCTGTAACCCAGTCATTGTACTCTTGGGCATTTATCCCACAGAAATGAAAATTTGTACACATGCAAAACCTGGATACGAACATCTATAATAGCTTTCGTCATAATAACCCAAACCTGGAAACAACTTAAACGTCCTCTAGTGATTAAATAACTAAATAATCTAGTGCATTCATACCATAGAATACTGCTAAACACTAAAACAGAACTGAAATGTTGATACATGAACAACTAGGAAAAATGTCAAGAAAATTATACTGAGTGGAAAACAAATATTCAAAAGATACTCTGCATATGCAATATTTATTTATGAGATATCAATGAAATCACAAAGGAAAACAGCTTACAGATTGCCAAGGCTATGAGGCCAAGGTAGGGGGACACTTTTGGGTGTGCCTTACAGGAATAAAATAAGAGAGACAAGTGGTGAAGGCATTATTGAATATCATGATCTTGGTGGTAGCTACACAACACTACATGTGATGCTTGAATCTCATCAGTAACTTTTAAAATTGTTCCTTTATTTATTTATGAGTCTTAAAACACTCATTTAAGTTTTTACCTTGATTACTGGAATATCTTACATGCTTACTTCTCCCATTTTCCCACCAGCAATCCAGCCACTATACTATTACCAAAATCATGATTCTAAAATTAAAACCTAAATAAGTCACACCCCTATTTTAAAAATTTCAATGATTCTCCATAGCCTTTAGGATAAAATCGAAATAGCATATTAATTCTTCAATTCACCCATTTGTATGTCCCTCTGTTAATAAACAAACTAAACCATGTTTCAGTTTCCTGAAAAGAACGTTCTCTCACACTTAAAAGCAAAGTTCTGCACAGTCATCCCTGGCCTCATTCTCCACCCATTATTCATTTCCTGTATTCATCATGTGAGCCACAGTACTGACCATCCCTCTCTTTTCTGTATATATTTGCTTTGACATCTTGGGTTTTGCTGACCACACTTCTCAGGGACAGCAAATTCTAAGAGATAGAAAATGACTTACCTTCAAGTGCACCTTTCATACGCAAGCCAATTAATGCAAAGCCTTCATCCAATCACTTCCTCTTTTCACGTTCTCACACTCAGGGCAACTTTTACCCTGCATTAATCACCCCAGAGCCAGGTATCAGACGACAAGGAACAGCTCCTATACTCCAGAGCCCAATGAAATTATTCAAACTAGCCCATCATCCTAACCCTCCTATGCTGTCCTGCCCGTTGCTTAAAGGGAAATCCCAATGAAGGCTCTTGACCACATTACCACCTTGCTGTCTCTCTTTATTGCTCTGATAGCCTCACCATATGTGAAGAAGACAAACTACATTCTAAAACATTTACTTGCATTCTTTTAGAGTAGCTCAAGTTACACTTGTGTGTCTCTATGCATGTTTCCAATGCTAAATTCTATATTTATAGCACAATATGCTGAATTGACTAGGCCAAAATTGTGGATTTATTTTTGTTAAGGAACTGAAGAAAATATCAGTGTGCTTCTTCCTTAAATACCAATACCTAGTAACCGAGATTTTATAGCTGGATCTATGTTTGCGTTATTAAATAACATGTAGATAAGTATAAGAATAGAGAAATAATGTTTAAACATCATTATATAGCTTGCAACCCAGGAAATTAAGAAGCTTTTAAAAGAAATCTCAAATTTTTAAAACATAATCCTGAAATAAAAAACCTCCTAATCCAAAATAGTCCCTACAAACCTAGTCATATTTACTGAAGTATCTCAATTTTTTCTTAAATATTTCAATGTCTCCATTTTTTCTTAAATTGTCCTTTTATCATTTTTTTCTAAATCTTCAAGTATATCAGTATCTATCTCCAAATTCCTCCACTGATTTTAACTCTGGATTCCTGACAAGATCTACAACCTTTAGGAAGGAATTGATAATGAGTCCTATTGATAATCTCTATGATCTTCCAGAGGAGGTATCACAATCAAACGTTCATCATCAGAACAAACGGTGAAAATATATTTTATCCATATAATATGAAATATTATAGAAGAGAAAGCGACATCTGGTTGATTACAAGCTAAGTTTTCAACCCAAATATCCTCAATCATTTAGAGGCCCTCAAACTGTTTATGGGTATCAAAGATCTAGTGGTTTCTAAATCAGGAAAACAATACTCTGAAACAGGTGTAATACAAAAAATGCTACAAAATTCTGCACATATTATTACAATCAGTTCTCATATATAGTTATATTTTTTCCTAATAAATATTTCATGTGGGGAAACATTCCTTAAAATACCGACTACTTGCTCTTCATGACTTCCCCACATTACAACTTAACAGCTTAAAGAATTTCATTGTAACCAAACAGCATTATTTAAAAAGAATATGAATGAGATCAGAAGAAGTCTTAAATATGTGAAGGGTTGGGGCCGGCGCAGTGCACAGTGGATTAAGCCATGGTCTGTAGTGCTGGCATCCTATACGGGCACCTGTTCAAGTCCCCTCTGCCTCAACTCTGATCCAACTCCGTGCTGATGCACCTGGGGAAAGCAGTGGAAGATTGCCCAAGTTCCTGGGCTCTGGCCACCCATGTAGAAGACCCAGAAGAGGTGCCTGGCTCCTGAATTTGCGCTGGTCCAGCCTTGGCCATTGCAGCCATTTGGGGAAAGAACCATCAGATGAGAGATCTCTGCCTCTCCCTCTCTCTCTTTGTAACTGTCTTTCAAATGAATCAATAAATCTTTAAAACACATGAGATGAGTCAGAAAAAAAAATCATTTTGTCCTGCAGGGTTGTTACAGAGATTTGAAATGAAACATTTTATTGCCCTAGTGTAATTCTGACCATCAGGCTTTTCAGCTAGTCCTGTTTCACACTATTCTTTCTATAATCAGCAAGTAAAAATATCAGAATCTTTTTTTTTTTTTGACAGGCAGAGTGGGGAGAGGGGGAGAGGGAGAGAGAGAGAGAGAGAGAGAGAGATCTTCCTTTTCCATTGGTTCACCCCCAGTGGCCGCTCCGGTGGCACGCTAATGCCGGCGCACCACGCCAATCCGAAGCCAGGAGCCAGGTGCTTCTCCTGGCCTCCCATGCGGATGCAGGGCCCAAGCACTTGGGCCATCCTCCTCTGCACTCCCGGGCCACAGCAGAGAGCTGGACTGAAAGAGGAGCAACCGGGACAGAATCTGGTGCCCTGACCAGGACTAGAACCCCGGGGTGCCGGCACCGCAGGCAGAGGATTAGCCTAGTGAGCTGCAGCACTGGCCAAAATATCAGAATCTTTTAGTTGCTCTAAAGCTGTATAGAATCATACATTTGCACTGAGTACTTAAAAGTAAAACAAAAGCAAACACATACCAAAGCTTTGTCCACCACAATGTACATTTCTAGGTAAAGAGGAAATATATCTGGAACAGGTGGTTCTGGCTAGAAAAAAATAGCATCAAATAAAACTTGAAATATTTGATAATTTGTGAATTCTGAACTCTCTATCAAGCTGTTAACATAGCATTTACAAGACTGGTATTTGTTTTTTATAATTAATACCTATATATGCTTTAAACTTTGGAGCAATGGGTTATAATAAGAATATTGGTTATGAAGTCATAATATATTACTCAATAGATCTGCAGCTTACAATTTGTGAACACAAAACCCAAGTATCTATAAGCATTCTTTTCATTTGTACACAGAAATTGATTAAACTACTTTATAAATTAAGTGGCAAAAATTTTTTAAAAAATGGTTACTTTTTTTTTTTACTCCTTCCAGTATCCAGGACGTCATTTGCAGTACAACTTTACAGTGCATCACGTTGAGAGCTGTCTGTTTCTCCTTGCTCTTAGTCTGGACTAGACTTGAATTTGTAAATTGAGTCAATAAAGGCAGAGAAAGTGCTGTTGTGCTAATTTGTAGTCTTAATCACATTCCCTGCTGCCAACAACCCTGCTTGTACACATTTGGCCAATCCACAATATAAGAAATAAATTACCCATTCATCTCTATTCCCCCAGGGGTTAAGAACAAGCAAATAGTACAATGCTTTAGGGAAAATGAAGTTGGTGAATTCTCTTAGAATATTGCGGTGCTTGAACTCATCCATGTACCCTCCAACCTCCCATAGTCATCTCAGTGGTGCTTGTTGGTGCCAGAGATGGTGAAACCAAATTTGTTCTCAAAGAATTACAGATGTGTGTTTTGAGTTGTCCACTGACTCCTTAAAGGATGGCCCAAGGGCTTCCCTTTGTTTGCTCCCCCTTGGAATTTTCACAGGGATGGAGTGGACTAGAGATGGTGTTTGTAAAATGTATTTAAAGGCAACAACACTAGCTTCAGTTACATGGAGCAAGAGGGACAAGCAGCACATATACACTCTGATACAACAGTATTTGGGTACTTCAATACTCCATTGTCAGCAATGGAGAGATAAACCAGACAGAAAGTCAACAAGGAAACAGCAGATTTAATTGACACTATAGACCAAATGGAGATAACAGATATCTAGAGAACTTTTCATCCTACCGTTGCAGAACACACATTCTTCCCAGCAGTGCATGGAACTTTCTCCAGGATAGACCATATACTAGGCCATAAAGCAAGTCCCAGCAAATTCAAAAAAAAAAAAATGAAATCATACAATGAATTTTCTCATACCACAATGGAATGAAACTGGAAATCAGCAACTCAGGAATCCCTAGAGCATATGAAAACACATGGAGATTGAAAAACATGCTCCTGAATGAACAGTGGGTCATAGAAGAAATAAAAAGAGAAATCAAAAACTTTCTGGAAGCAAATGAAGATGACAACACAACACATCAAAACTTATGGGATACAGCAAAAGCAGTATTAAGAAGAAACTTTATAGCAATAGGTTCTTACATCGAGAAATTGGAAAGGAACCAAATAAATGCATCACAAGGATCTAGAAAAACAACAGCAGAACAAACCCAAAATTAGTAGAAGAGAAATAATTAAAGTTACAGAAGAAATCAATAAAATTGAATGCCCCCCCCAAAAATACAAAAGATCAGTAAAATGAAGAGCTGGCTTTTTGAAAACATTAATAGCACTGACACATCATTGGCCTAATTCACCAAAAAAGGGAGAGAGAAGACCCAATTCAATAAAATTTGAGATGAAAAAGGAAATATAACAATAGATACCACAGAAATAAAAAGAGTCATCAGAAATTACTACAAAGAGTTCCATGCCAACAAACTGGGAAATCAGGCAAAAATGGATAGATTCCTGGGCACATACAACATACCTAAATTGAGCCATGAAGACACAGTGGGATTTATCCCTGGTATGCAGTGATGGTTCAACATTCACAAATGAATCAATGTGATACACCAGATTAACCAAGTGCTGAACAAATACCATGTGGTTATTTCAAAAGATGCAGAGAAAGCATTTGATAAAATACAACACCCTTTCATTATGAAAACTCAAAGAAAATTGTGTATACAAGGAACAATTCTCAACACAATCAAAATAATTTTTGACAAACCTGCAGCCAGCATCATATTGAATGGGGAAAAGTGGGAAGCATTTCTGCTGAGATCTGGTACTAGACAGGGATGTCTGCTCTCATCATTGCTATTCAATATAGCCCTGAAAGTTTTAGCCAGAGCCATTAGGAAAAAAAGAAAGAAAGAAATCAAAGGGATACAAATAAAAGAGCTATCTGCACCTCGATGTTTACTGCAATTCAGTTCACAATAGCTAAGACATGGAATCAACCTAAATGCCTGTCAGTGGAGGACTGGATAAAGAAATTATGGGATATGTACTCTATGGAACACTACATAGCGGTAAAAAAAAATAATGAAATCCATCCATTTGAAACAAATGGAAGATTCTTGAAAACATCACGCCCCAAAGGGACAAATATTTTTCTCCCTGATCTGTGACAACTAACCGAGTACCTAAAAGGAAATCTGTAAAAGTGAAACTGACACTTTGAGAAGAAATGACTTGATCAGCCCTTGTCCTGACTGTCAAGGAACAACTTACTATTTTATTCTTTTTAGTATTTTCTTTTTCTACTTAATACCATTGGTTGAACGCTTTACTTAACTCAGAATTATTCTTAGGTGGTTAAATCCAATTGAAAATTGATCTGTTAAAAATAATGTGGGAATAAGAGAGGGAGGAGAGGTACAGTTTGACACGCATTCCCTTGGACTTATCCCTAAGGGTAAAGCTAAAAACTTGCCATAGGCTCCAAATTCCTATTTGGAGGTACCAATGCCATCTTACTAGTTAAAGTGATCAGTTTAAGTTCATAACTGATAATAAAGATAGGATTAAGTGTCAAAGGGATCACATAAATAAAAGCAAGAATCTGCTAGTAAATAGAATTAAAAGGAAGAGAATGATCCAACATGGGCAGCAGACCACACAGCAGACTCATAGAATGACAAATGCCCTAAACAGCACTCTGGCTAAAAAGCCCCTAAATGCATTTAAGGCATGAAAAGCCAAGACACTGTGGCAAAAAATGACCACCATGAAAGATCTCTATGAGATCCCAGTGGAAAGAATGGGCCATCAAAGAAGGAGGTACCTTTCTCTGAAGGGAGGAGAAAACTTTCACTTTGATTATGGCCCTGTCTAAATAATGTCAGAGTTCGTGGACTCAAGAGGCTTCCATAGGCTTGGCAGCTCATGACAAGAGCCTCGGGTGATCACTGACATCATAAATAAGAGTGTCAATTTTTTTTTTTGACAGGCAGAGTGGACAGTGAGAGAGAGAGACAGAGAGAAATGTCTTCCTTTGCCGTTGGTTCACCCTCCAATGGCTGCTGCGGCCGCCGAGCTGCGGCTGGTGCACGACACTGATCCGATGGCAGGAGCCAGGTGCTTCTCCTGGTCTCCCATGTGGGTGCAGGGCCCAAGCACTTGGGCCATCCTCCACTGCACTCCCTGGCCACAGCAGGGAGCTGGCCTGGAAGAGGGGCAACCGGGACAGAATCCGCGCCCCGACCGGGATTAGAACCCGGTGTGCCGGCGCCGCAAGGTGGAGGATTAGCCTAGTGAGCTGCGATGCCGGCTGAGTGTCAATTCTTAAATCAACAACAGGAGTTACTGCGCACTTGCTCCCCATGTGTTGTAGTGTGAGAATTAACAGTAAAACTAGTCTTCAAACAGTACTTTGTCTGTGTGGGTGCAAACTGTTGAAATCTTTACTTAGAGTTGATCTTCTGCATATAAAGATGATTAAAATGAATCTTAATGAAGAATGAGATGAGAGAGGTGGGACAGTTTAGGGGCAGGAGGGTAGATAGGGGGGGAAGAGCCACTATAATCTAGAAGTTGTACTTATGAAATTTATATTTATTAAATAAAAGCTTTCTATGCAGTGCAGAGCCTCTTAGCTTGATGTAATCTCATTTGTCTATTTTTGCTTTTATTGTCTGTGCTTCTGTTTTTTTTTTTTCCAAGAAGTCTTTGCCTATGTTAATATCTTATACAGTTTCCCCATTATTTTCCTCTAGAAATTTGATGGTATCAGGTCACAGATTTAGAACCTCAGTCCATTTTGAGTTGATTTTTATATAACATGTAAAGTAGGGGTCTTCTTTCATATTTCTGCTCACACAGATCCAGTTTACCCAGCACCATTTGTTGAAGAGAATGTCACTTCTCCAGTGATTGATTATAGCACCTTTGTCAAAAATTAGTTGGGTGTAGATGCAGGGACTGGTTTCTGGGGATTCTATTCTGTTCCATTTGTGTACATGTCTATATTTATGCCAGTACTAGGCTTTATTCAATATAACTTGTCGCTCCCCCTCTTCGTGGAGGAACGACACAGGACCCTGCGCTGTTTTTTTGTCTGCTCGGCCCTTCCCGGGTTTGCTGCTGGTCCTTCCCGGGTTGGCTGCTGACCCTTCCACCTCCGTGGAAGGGCGGCTCCCCCTGCCACTTTCCCCACTTCTGCGGGGGAGCGGCACACTGCCGGCTGGCTCTCTCGGGGGCTGCTCAGATGTTATCTGGATGTTCCCCTTAGATGTTCCTGGTGCATGTTGTCTCTCTCCTCCTTTATAGTCCTCTTCCACCAATTCCAACTCTGCTACCCACACGCCGAGTACGCTGCTCTCCTCCAATCAGGAGCAGGATCAGCTCCCGCAGGTTATTGGTCGAACTGGAGGCAGCTGTGTAGAAGTTGTTTACTCCTCTCCCAGCGCCATATTGTGGGAGAGCAGATGCATAGATTAAGTCTTAATTCCAGTAACTTAGTCTAGTCCGAGTTGCTCCCCACAATAACTTCCATGTAATAGTATGTCCTGAAATTTGGTATCATGTCTCTGGCTTTGCTTTTGTTGAACATTGCTTTAGCTATTCAGGGTATAGGGTTTCCACGTGAGTTTTACCATTATTTTTTCTAGATCACAGAAGAATTTTGGTATTCTAATTGAGGTAACATTGCATCTGTAAATTGCTTTTCTAGTATGGATATTTTGATGATATTCTTCCAATCCACAACATAAAGAATTTTCCATTATTTTGTGTTTTCCTTTAAATCTTTAACGTTTTGTAATTTTCCTAGTAGACATCTTTCACTCCCTTGGTTACATTTATTCCAAGACTTTTTTCTAGCTATCTTGAATGGGATTGAACTTACAAGTTCTTTCCCAACTATGTCATTGTCTGTGTATAGAAAAGCTATTGATTTCTGAGTGTTGATTTTCTATCCTGTAACTTTATCAAATTCTTTTTTTTAAACTTTTATTTAATGAATATAAATTTCCAAAGTACAGCTTATGGATTACAATGGCTTCCCCCCCATACCATCCCTCCCACCGGCAACCCTCCCCTTTCCCACTCCCTCTCCACTTCCATTCACATCAAGATTGCTTAGTGGAGCCTTTTGTTCACCCAATATCTATAGAATCAGGTGAGAAGCAAACAAGGATAATTTGATTCCTCATTTCCAATTTCTATTTATTTTTCTTGTCTAATGGCTCTGGCAAAAACTTTCAGGATTATATTGAATAGCACTGGTCAAAGTGGGCATCCTTGTCTGGTTCCAGATGTTAATGGAAATGCTTCCACCTTTTCCCACTCAACATGATGCTGGCTGCGGGTTTGTCACATATTGCCTTGATTGTTTTGAGGAATGTTACTTCTATACTCAATTTACTTAAGACTTTTATAATTAAAGGATGCTTTATCAAATATCTTCTATGCATCTATTGAAATTATCATACGGTTTATTTTTTATTTATTTATTTGACAGAACGAGTTAGACAGTGAGACAGAGAGACAGAGAGAAAGGTCTTCCTTCCCTTGGTTCACTCCCCAAATGGCCGCTTCAGCCAGCGCTGCGCTGATCCCAAGCCAGGAGCCAGGTGCTTCCTTTTGGTCTCCCATGTGGGTGCAGGGCCCAAGCACTTGGGCCATCCTCCACTGCCTTCCTGGGCCACAGCAGAGAGCTGGACTGGAAGAGGAGAAACCAGGACAGAACCCAGCACCCATATGGGATGCCAGCGCCACAGGCGGAGGATTAACCAGGTGAGCCACAGCGTTGGCCCCTCATATGGTTTTTATTCTTCAATTTTTTCATGTGTGTGAAGTATCACATTTATTGATTTGCATACGTTGAACCATCCCTGCACATCAAGGATAAATTGCACTAGGTCTGGGTTAATGATCTTTCAGATTTGTATTCTTTAGAAAATAATCATTTATAAAAATCTACATAAATGAGACAACTACAATCAAGAACAATACTGGGAAGGGTAGGAAGGGAGCAGCATTCAACTTCGAGCATTAGCACCTTCAAAATATTAAAAATGTCATTTCAACAACAAAAAATTAAAGGATGGAAAGAAATAACTATGGCTCATTTTTTCCTGGATAAAGAAGTCTGACATTGGACTTAGCAGACAACAACTGTAAAATAACTGTTCTAAATATGCTCATGGAATTTAGAAATTAGAAAACATGAACAAAGAGCTAATGGAAGCCAGAATAATGATGTCTTACCAAATAGAGAATAGCAAAAAAAATACAACAAAATTTAAAAAGGAAACTGTGCTGCTGAAAAGTATAATAATAAAAATTAAAAATTGCTAGAGATGTTTAACAGACTTGAGACCACAGAAGAAAAACAGCAAATGTCAAAACAAGTCAATCAGGGTTTCTGCAGTTTTAATGAACAGATAATTATAGATTACTAGGAGGTACAGTGTGATAATTTGACATATGTATGCATGTGCAATGCTCAAATCAGAATAATTAGCATTTCTATTTCCTTAAGCATGTCTTTGGAGTCTAGGAACTTCTCTCTTCTGGTACTTTATAAAACATATTCAACTCCTGTAAACTACAGTCACCATCCTGTGTGTAGAACACTGGAATTAAGTATTCCTAACTGGTTGTGTGAGGAGCACACTTTTGGAAAATGCACAGAGCCCACGAGACACTTGGACACCATCAAACACAGCAATATTACAGAATGTAAGTACACATAGGAGGAAAAAAAGAAAGGGACAGGGGAATCATTTGACATAGTCGTTACATTGCCCCTTACAATGCCTGCATCTTCTATCAGAGTGCCTGGGTTGAATTTCCAGCTCAGTTCCAGCGTCCTGCTAATGGACACCTTGGAAAGTAGTGGATGACAGCTAAAATATCGGGGTCCCTAACACTTCTTTGCACTTTCCCTCTCCCTCTCAACAATAAAGGGGACAGTTAGAGCTTAAAAAAAAGTAATTTGTGTAATTGCTGGATGTTGTATGCATCAAATTAAGATTATAAATTGTGTGCTACAAATATTGTAGATCCTTATAGATTGTTTTGTCTGCTCATTTTGACAATGAATACTAAGACAAGAGTGATTTTGTTGTGAAATTTCCCAATGTAGTTGTGGACGACTTCATTTCTTCTTGTAGTTCTTTCATTTTACAGTACAGGTTAAAGTTGTTAATTATCTTGGTAAAATGAATTTTCATTATTTAAGCATCTCCTTTGTCTCTGATTTCTATATTACCAAAAAAAAAAAATCATTCAGTATCACATGACTGCACGAGATTTTTGGGCTAGTGTTTTTATTCTTTACCATCGTTCATGCTAAATTTTGTTTTATATATCTCTTTTTTTAAATATTTATTTATTTGACAGGTAGAATAACAGACAGTGAGAGAAAGAAACAGAGAAAAGGTCTTCCTTCCATTGGTTCACTCCCCAAAAGGCCGCAACGGACAGAGCTGCACCGATCCAAAGCCAGGAGCCAGGTGCTTTTTCCTGGTCTCCCATGCAGGGGTCGGGGCCCAAGCACCTGGGCCATCCTCCACTGCTTTCCCAGGCCACAGCAGAGAGCTGGACTGGAAAAGGAGCAACCAGGACTAGTACTGGTGCCCATATGTGCTGCAGGCAGAGGATTAACCTAGTTCACCACGACGCCAAACCCTATAGATCTCTCTTTTAAAAAACAAAATATCGGTATTTCTTTTGTTTGGAATGACAATCTCTGTAAAACATTTAAACCACCCACATATAATCTCAAATATATTTGAGTTGAAATCCTGCATATTATTTTGGGTTTAACCAAGCCACCTAATTTGATCTTTGTTCATTATCTCATATTGGCTTCCTCTCTCATTTTTCTCTACTAATTTGGATAATAAGACTCTATTGTTTTATTTATTTCTTCAGAAATTGAACACACTCATCAATTTACAGAAATCAATCTTCTAGGTCGGCGCCACAGCTCACTAGGCTAATACTCTGCCTGCGGCACCGGCACCCCGGGTTCTAGCCCCGGTTGAGGCACCAGATTCTGTCCCAGTTGCTCCTCTTCCAGTCCGACTCTCTGCTGTGGCCAGGGAGTGCAGAGGAGGATGGCCCAACTGCTTGGGCCCTGCACCCACATGGGAGACCAGGAGGAAGTACCTGGCTCCTGGCTTTGGATCAGCATGATGTGCCAGCCGTGACAGGAGGGTGAACCAAGAGAAGGAAGACCTTTCTCTCTGTCACTCTCTCTCACTGTCTGACTCTGCCTGTCCAAAAAAAAAAAATCAATCTTTTTAAAAAAGCATGCACCTTAGGTTAATCAGTATCTTTACCCTTAACCTAAATAATGCAAGAAACACAGGTCACTTTCTCTACTTTCATCTTTACAATCTACATGCAATTCCTGATGGGCGCTTTAATTGCATATCTTTTTTTTTAACTTTTATGTAATAAATATAAATTTCCAAAGTACAACTTATGGATTACAATAGCTTCCCCCCCATAACGTATATCCCTCCCCCTCTCCCGCTCCCTC
The DNA here is from genome assembly GCF_051225735.1 of Oryctolagus cuniculus. Lineage (NCBI taxonomy): Eukaryota > Metazoa > Chordata > Mammalia > Lagomorpha > Leporidae > Oryctolagus > Oryctolagus cuniculus. Next base: position 91,344,821 of record NC_142868.1, on the reverse strand, counting down.
TCCCATTCCATTCACATCAAGATTCATTTTCAATTATCTTTATATAAAGAAGATCAATTTAGCATATATTAAGTAAAGATTTCAATAGTTTGCACCCACACAGAAACATAAAGTGAACAATACTGTTTGAGTACGAGTTATAGCATTAATTCACATTGAATGACACTTTAACAACAGAGATCCTACATGAGGAGTAAGTGCACAGTGACTCCTGTTGTTGACTTAACAAATTGACACTCTAGTTTATGGTGTCAATAATCACCCTAGGCTCGTGTCATGAGTTGCCAAGGCTATGGAAGCCTTTTGAATTCGCCGGCTCTGATCTTATTTAGACAAGGTCATAGTCAAAGTGGAAGTTCTCTCCTCCCTTCAGAGAAAGCTACCTCCTTCTTTGATGGCCCATTCTTTCCACTGGGATCTCACTTGCAGAGATCTTTCATTTAATTGTTTTTTTTTTTTTTTTGCCAGAGTGTCTAGGCTTTCCACAATTGCATATCTTTTAAGCATAAATACAGGTTTATCTACATTAACGTATGTCCTCTATTCATTTTTGCTATTTATTCCTTCCAACATTTCTGACTATGCTTCAAGAATTATTTTACTTCTCATTGAAAAATAGCCTTGACAAATATACTGCAAGTCTTTTGGTGACAATATCTCTCTGTTTTTGTTGAAAAACCTTATATTGCCTTTATTACCAAATAATACTTAGCATATTAAAATCCAGGTTGTCATTTATTTCCTGTAACATTTTTAAGGCACAGTTGTGTTCTTTTGACTTTCTTGCTTTTGTTGAAGTCAGTCTCTTTCTGTCACTCTTTTGAAGACAAGCTACCTTTTCAACTTTCTTTGGGTTCAGTATTCTGAATTTTGTCTTCATTTCCTGCATTTTCATTTTGAAACATCAGGGAGTGTAATTAATCTTGCAGGGTTTCATCACATTACTTTTTTTTCCCCTTAGATTTTATTTTTTGGCCTACTCAATATAATTCATAGTTAAAATTGTAAAAACATAATAATAATTTCCTCCCCCTTCCTTCTCCCTCATACCTTCCCTCCTGCTTCCTTGCTCTCATAGTTTTTGAGATAACATAATGTAGATTAACATTAGAGTAAACGGTTTAATGCACCACCATATAACGATTTAAAGAAGTAAAAAGACTCTAGTTTAGCAGGAATATAAGCATGGATTATAAATAGAATCAAATGAAAAGATGGCCATTTCATCAATATACAGTAAAATCTAATGTAACTAATCGAGCACCAAAAAGACTTGATCAGCCCTTGTCCTGACTGTTGATGTACAGCTTAATACTTTATCCCTTTTAGTATTTTTTTTGTTCTTCTACTTAATACTATTGGTTGAACTCTTTAATTAACACACAGTTATTCTTAGGTGTTTAAATTTAACTGAAAAGTGATCTCTGTTAAATATAAAAGTGGGAATAAGAGAGGGAGAAGATGTACAATTTGAGGCATGCTCAAGCTGACTTGGCGCAAATGGTAAAGTTAGAAATGTGCCAGGGGATTCCAATACAACCCCATCAAGGTGGCATGTACCAATGCCATCTTACTAGTCAAAGTAATCAAGTTCAGTTCACAATCGATCATAAAGATAGGTCTAAGAGTCAAAGGGATCATGTAAACAAGACGAGTGTCTGCTAATACTAACTGATAGAATTTAAAAGGGAGAGAATGATCCAACATGGGAAGCAGGATACACAGCAGACTCATAGAATGGCAGATGTCCTAAACAGCACTCTGGCCTCAGAATCAGTCTTAAGGCATTCAGATCTGGCTGAAGAGCCCATGAGAGTATTTTAGGCATGAAAAGCCAAGACATTCTAGCAAAAACAAACAAACAAACAAACAAACAAAACCCTAAATGAAAGATCTCTGCAAGTGAGATCCCAGTGGAAAGAATGGGCCATCAAAGAAGGAGGTAGCTTTCTCTGAAGGGAGGAGAGAACTTCCACTTTGACTATGACCTTGTCTAAATAAGATCAGAGCCGGCGAATTCAAAAGGCTTCCATAGCCTTGGCAACTCATGACACGAGCCTAGGGTGATTATTGACACCATAAACTAGAGTGTCAATTTGTTAAGTCAACAACAGGAGTCACTGTGCACTTACTCCTCATGTAGGATCTCTGTCGTTAGTGTCATTCAGTGTGAATTAATGCTATAACTCGTACTCAAACAGTATTGTTCACTTTATGTTTCTGTGTGGGTGCAAACTATTGAAATCTTTATTTAATATATGCTAAATTGATCTTCTTTATATAAAGATAATTGAAAATTAATCTTGATGTGAATGGAATGGGAGAGGGAGTAGGAGAGGGGAGGGTTGCGGGTTGGAGGGAGGTTATGAGGGGGAAAGCTGCTATAATCCAAAAGTTGTATTTTCAAAATTTATATTTATTAAATAAAAGTTTAAAAAAATAATGTTATCTTAGATTATTAAAACTATAGTAGTATAACATCCTAACCATTGTTTTCAGAAAAGAGTAAAGATTCACAGAACTATATTTACAGCAATACTGATAGAAGTATTTCATCTTTCACTTCTTTTTAAATTTTAGCTCTCCCATATAATATAGGGAGAATGAGTGGCATTTGTCTTTTGGTATCTGGCTTATGCCACTCCACATGATGACCTCCACTTTCATCCATTTTGATGCAAATGGTAAATTTCATTCATTTTATAGCTAAATAGTATTGTTGCACATAAAATTACATTTTCTTTGCATCAGAACGTTTATAAAGGATTTATTTATTTGAAAGGCAGAATGACAGAGAGGGAAACACACATGGAGGGATCTTCATCAGATGATTTACTCCCCAGATGTGCACAGCAGCCCATCCTGGGTCAGGCTAGGCAACAACTTCATCATTTGTGACAGGAACACAAGCACTTGGCTATAATTTTCTGCTTCCCAGTGTGCACATTAGCAGAAATTGAATTGTAAATATGGAGTAGCTGGACTGGAATTAGAGTCTTCAATGTAGAGTACAGGCAACCTGAGCAGCGTCTCAACATGTGTTCCAATCCTGACCAATTTTAATTTCTTTTTCTTTTTTTTTTTTTTCCCACAGGCAGAGCTAGACAGTGAGAGAGACAGACAAAGAGAAAGGTCTTCCTTCCGTTGGTTCACCCCCTAAATGGCTGCTACAGCCAGCACGCTGCGCCGTTCAAAGCCAGGAGCCAGGTGCTTCCTCCTGGTCTCCCATGCAGGTACAGGCGCCCAAGCACTTGGGCCATCCTCCGTTGCCTTCCTGGGCCACAGCAGAGAGCTGGACTGGAAGAGGAGCAACTGGGACAGAATCCAGTGCCCCAACCAGGACTAGAACCCGGAGTACCGGCACCGCAGGTGGAGAATTAGCTTAGTGAGCTGCGGCACCGGCCTCCTTTTCATTTCTTTACATAGACTTTCTTGAACTTTGCAAGGTGTTAGACTGATGAACATTTCTGAGTTCCAGCAGTCCTTATTGTTGAGATTCTTAGTATGCCTACTGTCGTGCTCATCTCGGCAAATATTTGAATTGCGTTCCTAGGATAACACTATACTTGAAAGAGGTGGAGCAGAGTGGTGAAAATGAAATGGGCTTAGGAGAAGTACATTTGACTTTTATCTTGGCAATTCATTGTTGCTGTCACATATGAATCACTTCCCGAGCCTTCATTTTCCTTCTCAGTGGCAGGTCAAATGAGTCTAACATCTGAAGAATAACCACCCTTTGGGATATTTTACAGCTAAGGAAACTATCTCAAAATTATTTTTGCTTTAAGAGACCACATATATTATGGGTTAATACTTGATTTTTGTTTTTGATGTCTACATTATGGTTTGTAACTTAAAATGTTTTAATATATTTGTTTCAATTGAAAGGCCAAGAAAGGTGAGTGCATGGGCTGAAGCAGAGCAAAGGAGAAATGGAAATCTCCTATGCACTGATTTATTCCTCAAATGCCTATAACAGCCAGGACTGGGTCAGGCAGAAGCCAGGAATCAAGAACACAATCTTGCCACATGGATAGCAGGAATAGAAGTACTTTAAGAACAACCATCTACCTCCCAGAAATGCATTAGCAGGAAGCTTGAATCAACAGAAATGCCAGAACTCACATTCAGGCACTCCTATATGGTATGGGATAACATATTTTCTTTATACATTCAACTGATGATGCACACCTTTACTGATTCCTTATCTCAGATACTGGGACATGGGTGCTATAAACATGGTGGTGTTCATGTTTCTGTGGTATATACCAAGAAGTGAGATTGCTGGATCATATGGCAAGTCTGTTTCTAGTTATTTTAAGAAATCCTCAGACTGTTTTCCACTATGACCACACTAATTTAAGTCAATGTACAAGTGTTTCACTTTCTCCACACCCTCACCAGCACTTGTTACAGTCTTTTGGATTTCAGCATTATGGCAGAGATGAGATAATATCTCATTGTGCATCTGATTTGCATTTCCCTTGTGGGTAGTGATGTTGAGCATTTTCTCTTATATTTGTTGGCCATTTATATTTCTTCTTTTGAGAACTGTTTATTTAGTTCCTTTGCCCCTTAACAGGAATGGATGCTCTGTTGATTTCAAAGTAACAGATACGCTCTGGATATTAATCATGTGTCACTAAGTAACTCAAAAATATTTTTCCCATTCTATTGGATGTCCCCCTACACTCTACTGATCATTTCCTTTGCTGTGAAGATTCTGTGTTTTACATAATCCCATTTGTTAAGTTTTGCTTTTGTATCCTTGCTTTAGGAGTATTGTCCAAGAAGCTATCCCTTACACCAATGATTGGACTGTTTCCTCTAGGCTTTCTTCTAGCAACCTCATAGCCCCAGGTCTTAAATTTAAGTATCTGACCCATCTTAAGTTGATCTTTGTATATGGTGAAAAGTAAGAGCCCTACATTAATCCTGCTACATACACAAATCCAAATTTGCCAGCACCACTTGTTGAAGATTTAATTCATACGCCGAAGTATGTGGTGAGACCTTTTGTGAAAAATCACTTGGTTGTATGTAAAAGGATTGGTTTCTGGGCTCTCCATTCAGTTCCATTGATCTATGAGTGGTTTTTAAGTCATTAGCATGCTATTTTAATTACTATAGCTCTGCATAGTAATACACAGCAGATGCTTGGATGTCAAGTATTGTGATATCCCAGCTTGATTATTTTTTCCTTAGGATTGCATTGGTTATTATGAGTCTTTGGAATTACATATAATTTTAGGATTTTCTTTCTAATTCTGTAGAGTGTCATTGGTATTTTGATAAGCATTGTATTGAATTTGGAGATTGCAGTTAGTATAGATATCTTAATATTAATTCTTCTGAACCATAGACAATAAATATGTTTCCTTTAATTTGTGTATCCTTGATGATTTATTTCATCAATGTTTCACAATTTCCATTTTAAAAATCATTCATTTCTTTGGTAAATTTATTGCAAAGTATTTTATTTTTCTGGTTATTGTGAATGGAGTTCTTGATTTTGCTTCACTGAGTTCACCATTAGTGTACAAAACCTACTGTTTTGCATGTTTATTTTATAACCTGGCAACTTTACTGAATTGGTTTATCAGTTCTAACAGATTTCTGGTGGAGAGCTTAGGTTTTTGAAAAACATCATGTCATCTGCAAACTTCCACTGTTCCACATTTGGTTCCCTTTCTTTCTCCTCCCTAATTACTCTTGTCAATTCTTCCATTTGTTTATTGAATAAGAGTGGGGAAAGTGGAAATCCTTGTCTTTTTCCAGATCTGAGGGCAAATACTTTCAGATTTTCCCATTCAGTATGGTATTGGCTGTTGGTTTGTCATATTTAACCTTATCACTTTGAGGCACAAGTTTTCTATTACTTTGTGTATTGCTTTTGTTGAATCAAGATGGAATATAGAATCTTATCAAATACTTTCTCTGCATACACTGAGATGATCATGTGGCTTTTCTTCTTCATTCTGTTGTGATTTATGACATCTATAGACTTGCTTAATTCATATACTTGCATTTCTGTGATAAATCGCACTTCATTAGGATGTACTATCTTTCTAATGTGGCTTTGGATTTGGTTTTCTAGTGTTTTGTTGAAAATATGTTCTTCATAAAGAGTTTGGAAGAGTTCCATTGTGTTCAATATTCTGAAATCGTTTGAAAAGGATTAAAGTTAGTTCCTCTTTAAATGTTTTATATAACACAATAGAATTGTTTCCAGATCCTGGACTTTTCCTTGAATGAAAAGTTTTCATTACTGCTCAATCGCATTGCTTGTTGTGGATCTATTTATCTTGTCCCTGTATTCTTAATTTGGTAGGTCATATGGATCAAGGAATTCATCCAATTCTTCAAAGTTTTCCAGTTTATAAGCATGTAGATTTTCATACCTGCATCTCATAATCACTTGAATTTCAATGGTATTGGTTGAAATGTCTCCATTTTATTGTAATTTTCATGTTTACTTCTAATATAAGACTCACTCCAAAATGTCTTGTAAGGTTGGCCTGATGGCAGTGTATTCTATCAGTTTGGGTACAGTTACCATAAGCTACAAAGATAACCATTAACCAAGTAAATCTAAGACAAGATTTCCACTTTTCTGTCATTTTTCTTTCGTCCAAGACTTGTGCAAACAGTGATGTGCCTGGGTATCCTGAGCTTCCTAATCTGCTTTGTAGATCATGTTACTTTCTAAACAACACAAATTCAATTTGGCCGACATGTGCTCAAATTTGAAAAAAATTCATTATAAAAACTATAAAAAGGGATTGTATCACTCTGCAAAGACAGATCTTAGACGAATTCTTGTGTGAATACTGTCTTGATGAAATTCCTCTAGTTAAGGAATGGGAGAAGAAGGATTAGGAGCAAGGGAAGCAAAACAAGAGGGTAATCTCTGGCGAAGGCTCACAAAGAAACTCTGGAGCATATGCCTGTTTTGCTGATCTGTTTGTTCAAAGGAACTGTGTTGAATTATCCTACCCTACCCACACAAAAACACAATAGAATGAAACCTGAGAGCATCTGAGCAGAGCACCAATACTGTTCAGTATGCCAGGCCAACCAAGCTTTTATAAATTATATTCATAAAATCTTACAAGAAAAACAAAATCTCTGATATTTAACAGAAATTTATTTTAAATTACGTACATATATGTGATAGTATTGAACATTTAGGTGATATGTAAACATTTAATAGTCCATTTCGGTTTTGTATTACTTAACATAGAGAATTAGTGGCTATAACAGAGCCAGAAAATAATGGCAATTTAAACAAGATTAGAGTTTATAAGGAGATAGAGTGGTTACATTTATGCAAATTTTTCAAGAGAAAAGTTGATTCCATCTTATGCCATCCTCATCCATGAGGCCTATGATATATATATACTACATTGCAGCCAGAAGGAAAGGGAAAACATATGGAGAACAAGATGTTTGCCTTTAGAATTCAGACCAGAGGTGATTCATACAATTCCTGCTCATATGTCATCAGGTATAACTTCATCACATGATCCCAAATACATGTGAGGAAAGTTGAAAAATGCATTTTTTATATTCCCAGAAAAATTCTAAGGTTTGGCTTTTTTTTAACTGATAAAAGATGGGTCAGAATATGCAGTGAGAACAGCTAACATTGCTATACACTCATATAATGTAAGTAAATTTATGCCATTATTAGTTGGCAAGAAGTTTTTCGCTTTTATGAGGATCATCACAGGCAACTACACAGTGAGCACACTGAAAAATCTACATGACCATACCTAGAAATCCTGTTTATGGTATTTTAAATACAATTTTAGTTTAGCTAATGCTGACTCCTTAGTCATAAAGCAATCTATAAATATTGCCTCTGTTGAATTATATTCCAGGAATACAGAGACAAGAGTAAGAACAGGGGTTATTTAAGTTTTAAAATCTACTAGGGAATTTTTAGAAAGTGATTATGTTAATAAACAACATAAGAACCAAAACAAAGCTTGTCATAAGCAGTAAGTGATAAACTGTTACAAGGAGGAAAAATTAATGTCTGGTCTCAAGGAAAGAGTGGGGTTAAAAAAAGATATATTGTTCCTAAGGAAAGGATATTTTCCACAGATATATATAGCATGATAAATGTATTTTTATAAATAAATATAGCCAATAACTGCTTTGAAAGTAGTAATAAATCACACAACTCACTTTTTCACCTACATAAATGTTGTAGTCATTTGAGTATTTTCCTAAGCTCTTGGTATCATTGTTAAAACTTGATAATTCTTTGTTGTCATTCCCTAATTTGTAAAGAATATGCTGAAATTGAACAGTAGATTCCAGAGGCTCGATTCCATAGGAAACATTTTCAAATTGCAGTATTCCTCTGTAAAATTAAATAAACAGTTTTAGATGCTTTTAATCCAATCTATATACTGTAATACTTTTAGTCCAGTATTTTGGTCCAAACTCTGTTTTAGAGAGGACTCCAAAGGATGAAGGTTTCCCTAAACAACAAAATTCACTTTCCATTTAAACTTTTATTCCACATTAATAAAAGCAGCAGCAATTACTAAATCAATTATTAGGTATACAAGAAAATACCCAGTCAATTGTTGCACACACAAAATTACAGCAATCAATTAATTCCCATTTTTCTAAGTCAATGACTTAATTAAAGCTACAGTAAATGGAAACCTTGATGGATTTCCTTCCAATGCTTTTGAAAAATTATTATGCTAGTTAATAACAAACTATGTACCATAAGAAATGTTACTTATAAAAATGAAATTTAGCAGTATTATTAAGTAACATTAATTTTGTTAGCTGCATAAGAATAAGAAAAAAAGCAAGATTCTAATGAGTAAAAAATTTGTGCAACTCTCCTTCCCTGAATACAGGTAACAGTTCAAGTCATTTCCCCCTAAAAAACAAATTTCCTGTCCAAAATTCAGAGCTCCAAGTATGAAGCACCATAGAACATCTATGAAAACAAGGCTCTGACATCACAAAATGAAAGTGGATAATTTTCTGACAGAATAGAAAATTCTCAAAGCACCGAGGATGAAAGCCAAAAATTCTTGGAGACATCATAATAGTAATATTACAAAAATATGAGTACTATAGTTATTTATTTATATATAATTTGCCTCTTCTCTGTAAAGACAATTTCCTTGAGAAAATAAAATGACTTGTTTCTCTTACATCTCCAAACACTACAATACATAGCTTTATAAATTCTCTATTTGCTGAAAAACCACCCAATCTTAAATTTACCTTCTCCCATTCTAGTCAAGCATCGCTGGATGCTGTTTCTGTACTAAAAAAGAAAATAAGTGAGCATGGAAAAATAAGAAGTCTATAGGATGTCAGAAATGTCTCTACTCAGTGGGGAAAGTAAAAAGAAATAAGAAAAATAGCAATATGTTAAGCAGATGAGTATGCCACTAAATAATCTTGACATAAGAATCCTCCTCCAGATCCAAATTCAATATAAACAATAAATTTGCTGCAAACATCGTAACAATTGTGTTCCATAATCAAAGACAAAAAACAAATAACCTGAGTCCAGAGCATGTGCTGAGCGTGACAATGGAATTTGGATATCCTTCAACATACCCTTGATAGTAGCACTGAGGCTAGGAAAGAAAGAAAATGGCTATTTGGGAATTGAAAAAACTTTCTAATGAGTTTCTATTACTATACTTGATGAAACTTATGAACATTTTTCACACGATATCTGGTTTACTACAGTATGAGTAAAGTGACATTGAGAAGAAAGAGACTTCATATATTTGTCACTTTTACTACATTAACTACTATTTATAAATCATGATTTGGATTACAGTTTTATGGGCTGCTTCCAAAGTGTCATCTCATATTTCACATAAAATACTTTACAAATAAAATTTGTCAGTTAAAAGATAAACATTGTGAATCTTAATTTTTTAAATCCCTACAAACTATTACATGTGTGTGTGTATATATATATATGTATGTGTGTGTGTGTGTGTATAAAACAATGATTCAGAAAATTTAAAGATTTAAATACACCGTGACAACACAGACAAAAAGGATGACTATGAAACTGCATTAAAACAGGAAATGTAGACCATGAGGCAAGAAGTATCACTAGAGAAAAATACGGACAGTAAAATATTGTAAACATGATTTGTATCTAATAATTGATAATTCAAGCATTCAAAATATACAGATTTGAACTGTATACCTAATTAATAAATGTAGAAAACTATATCTGGGGCCAGCGCTGTGGCACAGCTGGTTAACGCCCTGGCCTGAAGTGCTGGCAGGACTCAACAAATTTAAAAGGGCAAATATCTCAGAGTTTGGTTTTTGACCAAAATAAAATTAAGCTAATGACACACAGGGCAGAAAGCATTGTCACAGGGGCTGTGGTAATGTACATGTGAAGCAGGTTATAACACCACTTGAAACACCTGCATCCCACTGTCAACTGCTATACTTCTGATACAACTTCCAGCTAATATAACAGGGAATGTTTGGGCCTCTGCCACCCACGTGGAGGGGCCCAGATGGAGGTCCTGGATCCTGGCTTCCTCCTGGCCCAGCCCTGGTTATTGAGGCAATTTGGGGGGTGAATCAGGGGATGGAAGAGTGATGTCTCTTCTCTTCTCTCTCCCTTTGCTTTTCAAATAAGATAATTCAAGCAAAAATAACATTGTCAAAGAAAAAAAGGACAGATTATATAGTTTCCAAGATTCAAATGGCATTATAAATTCTGATGTAAACAACTATAAGATTTCTTAATAACACATTATGATGGAATTAAGGGGAGGAAAGCAAGCATGCAAAATGATAACCCTGGCCAATAAAAGTGAAGAAACATGGTAGCCCGTTCAATATTTCAGCAGGTTTTAATTTTCAAGCAAGTGAATTTTGAGCGATGTCCTAGGCACTGTAGTTATATAAATAAACAGATCAAAAACTTCCCCCTCATATAGATTTATATTTTACTGGGGAGACAAAAAGTAGATAAAATAGTTAATACAGCACATATTAATAAATACCATGGAGAAATATAAAACAGGTAAAGGAAATGCAGAGAGTACCAAGGAGAGGAGTATAATATAAAATAGGAGCTAGTGGAGAACTCATAGGGGAATTTTGATCCCAGACCTCGTATCAGTGAATGAAGGCAGAGGTAGAGGGTGAATTCTGATATATAGGTGGAAAGACAGAGTTGGTAGGATTTATTAACAGATAGTATGGGAGGTAGCATTATAAAAAAGACATATGTATTCATGTCCAAAAACCATTTCTATCCATTTTTCTTATTCCTTATTTTCATTTATTTAACAAAATATATATAAATGAATTATTAAATAACATCTCGGATCTAGGAACTATGAAAAATGCTAAGCAAATCTACATTTTCTTTATTTTTTAAAAATTCAAGAAAAATTAATAACAAATGACTTAAATATATCCATTGTGAATCTTATTCAATGTACAAAATGGTTTTTAATGTCTTTAAAATCCAGAACTTACATCTTACCTGAATATGTGAAGAATGAGAACTCTCAGATCCTTGATTATACAAATAAACCATAAAAGTATCCACTAAAAAATATCTGAATATAAGAGAGAACTTTGTTATTCTTTCTGAAACATAAAGCACTGATCAGTGAACTGATAATTTCAGATAAAGCTAACCCATTCTTGTGTGTATAAATGGAGTTTCACTGGAAGAAAGCCACACCCATTCATTTACATATTGTCTATGACTGGTTTCAAGATACAACAGCAAAGTTAAGTCATTTTGACAGATCCTACGTGGCCTTGAAAGCCTGAAATATTTACTCTCTCGACCTTTGGAAAAAATGTTTATCAACCCTTTTTTACTTTTTTATGTTTTATAAAAATTTTTATTTATTTATCTAAGAGATAGAGTTACAGACAGTGAGAGGGAGAGACAAAGAGAAAGGTCTTCCATCTGCTGGTTCACTCCCCAACTGGCCGCAATGGCCGGAGCTGCACAGATCCAAAGCCAGGAGCCAGGAAGACTGGTTCAGGGGCCCAAGGACTTGAGCCATCTTTTACTGCTTTCCCAGGCCATAGCAGAGAGCTGTATTGGAAGAGGAGCAACTGGGATTAGAACCGGCGCCCATATGGGATGCTGGCGCCACAGGCAGAGGATTAACCTACTGCGCCACAGTGCCGGCCTCCTATCAACCCTTGTATAAACGAGGTATCTTCTTTTCAGATATATTTAAATATTATGCAAATAAATAAATAATTTAAAAATAATTTTTTAATTTTTCTCTGTTCTTCTTTCCTCACTCATTCCCCACTCCTTCCATCTCTTTCCTTAATCCTTCCATCTCTTATTTTCTTTAAGGGAAATAAGAAGAGGCTGCAACAACAACGGGGGAAGTACTTTAAATTTTCTAGCACTGTGAACTAATTGAAATAGTATGACAATTTCCAGATATTCCAATGGAAAACCTACACCTATACAAATGTATTACTTTTATAATGAAGTGAAAGATTATGTAACACACATATCCATCTCACTATATGTACTAAAACTTCCATGTTCAACCTTCTCTGGTATCATTCCTTACACATATTATGCTATTTTACTTACACTTCCTCATCTATCTGCATGCTCACTCTTCAACCCATGGAAAGATTAGACTACCCAGTTGCCTCTGTTGTGATGCCTCCACAGAAATGAGTCTCAAAAAGGTTACAAATGACCCCCTATTGTCAAATTGCAAAAGGAATTTTAAAGCCAAATACTCTATATTGAAGCACTCCATACTGCTGACTACATTTCCCTTTTTTGAAACACTTCATCAGTTTTAGCAATAACATTTCCCCCTGGTTTCTCACATGTCTTCTCGTCTACTTTTAGAAGTTCGTTTTCTCAGTAGAGTTAGAAACATACCAGGGATTCCAATTCAATCCCATCGAGGTGGCATGTACCAATGCCATCTCACTAGTCCCAGTGATCAATTTCTGTTCACAATTAATCGTAATGATAGGACTAAGAACCAAAGGGATCACATAAACAAGAATAGTGTCTGCAAATACTAGCTGATAGAATAAAAAAGGGAGAGAATGGTCCAACATGGGAAGTGAGATACACAGCAGACCCATAGAATGGCAAATGTCCTAACAGCACTCTGGCCTCATAATCAGCCCTTAAGGCATGCGGATCCGGCTGAAATGCCCATGAGAGTATTTCAGGCATGCAAAGCCAAGACACTCTGGGGAAAAACAAAAAACAAAAAACAAAAAACAAAAACCTAAATGAAAGATCTCCACGAGTGAGATCCCAGTGGAAAGAATAGGTCATCAAAGAAGGAGGTACCTTTCTCTGAAGGGAGGAGAGAACTTCCACTTTGACCATGGCCTTGTCTAAAAATGATCAGAGTCAGTGAACCCAGGGGGCTTCCATAGCCTTGGCAGCTCATGACAAGAGCCTAGGGTGATTACTGAGGCCATAAACAAGAGTGTCAATTTGTTAAGTCAACAACAGGAGTCACTGTGCACTTACTCCTCATCTAGGATCTTTGTCCTTAGTGTGCTGTACATTGAGATTTAATGCTATAACTAGTACTCAAACAGTATTTTTCACTTTATGTTTCTGTGTGGGAGCAAACTGTTGAAATCTTTACTTAATGTATGCTAAACTGATCTTCTGTATATAAAGAGAATCAAAAATGAATCTTGACATGAATGAAAGGGGAGAGGGAGTGAATAAGGGGAGGGTTGCGGGTTGGAGGGACGTTATGGGGGGAAGTCATTGTAATCAATATTCTGTACTTTGGAAATTTATATTCATTAAATAAAAGTAAAAAAAAAAGAAGTTCGTTTTCTACTCCTTAAAGGTTTCCATAATATTCAATTAATTTTTTAAAGACTTATTTTACTGCTCAGAAAGGCGAAGAATTATAGAAAGACAGACACAGAGTCAGGGGAGCAGGGAGAAAGACAGAGATCTTCCATTCACTTGTTCATTAAAAAAATTAATAAATAAATAACATCTGCAAAGGCTAGGGCAGGGCCATGCTGAATCCAGGATCCTGAGGATCCTGGATCTCCAGCTAAGTCTCCTATGGATGGCAGGGGCCATATTCAATTGCTTTTCCCTGGCATATTACCTGAGCATGGATCAGCAGTGAGGCAGCTGAGACTAGAAGTAGAGTTTATATGAGATGCCAGTGACAGAAGTGTCAGCTTAACTCACTGCACCACAATGCCGGCCCCAATTGCATGGAATTAAAGGCTATGTTTCCTTCTCACCTTTAACATTTATCCTTACTTCTATGGATTTATTTCCCTCATTCTGTGGCTTCACTGAAAAAAAAAAAAGAGGATGGGCACTGCAGGATATTTTGAAATTAAGTATGTGATACCTCCATATATGTTCTTTTTGGCTCAAGATTATTTTGGCTATTCAGGGCCTTTGGTAGTTCTTAGGAATTTTAAGATTTTTTTTCTCTAAAAAAAAATGTCATTGGGATGTTAATAGTGATTACATCAATTCTATAGCTTTCTTTCAATAGTAGGAGTATTTTAACAATATTAACTTTGGGGCGGCTCCAAGATAGCGGAATAGGGAGGGAGTGCACTGATAGTCCAGGAAAAGATATTATATTAAAAGTGGAGATACTGGCCAGTGCCGCGGCTCAGTAGGCTAATCCTCCGCCTTGCGGCGCCGGCACAACAGGTTCTAGTCCCGGTCGGGGCGCTGGATTCTGTCCCGGTTGCCCTTCTTCCAGGACAGCTCTCTGCTGTGGCCAGGGAGTGCAGTGGAGGATGGCCCAAGTGCTTGGGCCCTGCACTCCATGGGAGACCAGGAGAAGCACCTGGCTCCTTCCTTCAGATAGGCACAGTGCGCCGGCTGCAGCGCACCAGCGGCAGGGGCCATTGGAGGGTGAACCAACGGCAAAGGAAGACCTTTCTCTCTGTCTCTCTCTCTCACTGTCCACTCTGCCTGTACAAAAAAAAAAATGGAGATACTGTAATTTCAGGGAAGAGTTAGTGAAAAGACTGCAGAGGAAACTCTTCTGGAACTAGGGGACACGGTGGACCTACGTGGAGGGCACGGGTGCCCACGGTTCAGGACCCCAGCTGCCGAGTCTACGCACCAGCACTGGAAAGTGAGGCGAGGAGAAACTGCAGTAGCCCAAGACACTGGCAGAAAAGTGGCCGGAAGAGCCTAGAGGGAATGAGGCTTGAAGCCCCGTGGGGGAAAGTTCACCAGCCCAACTAGAGGAGAGAAAATAAATAAATAAAAGGGACTGGTACGGACAAAATTCTCTCTCTAAATACACATTACAAAGGTGAGCAAGACAAAGAGCAGGCGCCATTTTGGACATACGTAACAGATACACCAGCTCAGGGCTGGGCTCACCCTCAGCCAAGCAGGAAAACCTGACTCTAGTGGGGAGAAATAAAAGGAGGTTAAGACCTAGTGAATGTGTGGAGGTTATGAACTGGGACTGTGAAAAGAAAAAATAAGGGTGTGTGGGAGAACTCACGGTGAGCCTGAGACATGAGTGAGTACTCTCAGTGGGAGACACCACAAACTCAGTAACCTTGGCTACCCAGTGGGAGACATTGCAGGGGAATCTGTCTTACACTGAGGACTGCACAGAGCCTTTGCGTGGTCCTTGAGACAGAACAGACGAATATTATACCCACAGGGGCTAGCACTCAGGCACTGACTGCCATCAAGGAGAAGAGCTCAGCTAAGTGGAATTACTTCCCTTTTGAATAAAATAAAATAAGAGAGAGAGAGAGAGAGAGAGAAATATTTACCATGCCAAACCTGGGTGTGTCACCTTTGGCACACCCTTAACCCTGAAGAACTGAACAGAGATCTCTGGCCACACCCACCACAAGCCCTTAGAGATTCATCAAAAGCAGACAGTCCACTTAATTTAGAGTCACAGTATAACAAGAAAAGCCACCACAGTGAGGGAAAAAAAATAGAAGAAACCAAAGAATATCTCTACAATGCCAAGCAACAAACGCAGAACCAAGGAAACAAGAACAAGGAAGACATTATGATGTCCTCAAATGAACATGACATCCCAATACAAGATTATGAAGATGATGAAATAGAAGAAATGCAAGATACGGATTTCAAAAAATTTATGATAAGAACATTTAAAAGTTCTCAAAAACAAATTCATGAACTATAGAAATCTATACTGGACAGGATAGAAAATCTCTCTCGTGAAAATGGAATCTTAAGGAGGAACCAAATGAAATGAGGAATCTAGTAGAATATGAAATTGTGATGTTGAAGAGAAACCAAAATGAAAAGAAGAATTCAATGGAACAAATGACAAATGCATTTGAGAGCCAGAAAAACAGAATCAATGAGATAGAAGAGAGAATATCAGACTTAGAAGACAGAGCACAGGAAAGTATACAGTCAATCCAAAGAAAAGAAGAGGAAATTAGAAATCTAAAAAATATTGTTGAGAATCTACAGGATACTATTAAAAAACCCAACATTCAGGAGAAATCTTCCCGGGTTTGGAGAAGGACAGAGACATCCAAGTACAGGAAGCACATAGGACCCCGAATAAACATGACCAAAAGAGATCCTAGCCACGACACATTGTAATCAAACTCACCACAGTGCAACATAAAGAAAAGATTCTAAAATGTACAACAGAGAAACGTCAGATTACTCTAAGAGGATCTCCAATTAGACTCACAGCAAACTTATCATCAGAAACCCTACAGGCTAGGAGGTAATGGCCAGATATAGCCCAGGTACTAAGAGAAAAAACTGCCAGCCCAGAATATTATATCCTGCAAAGCTCTCATTTGTGAATGAAGGTGAAATAAAGACCTTGCATAGCAACCGGAAATTGAAGGAATTTATCACCACTCGTCCAGCCCTGCAAAAGATGCTTAAAGATGTGTTACAAACAGAAACATAGAAACACGGTCATCAGTATGAAAGAAGGTAATGGAAGGAAACCACACAGCAAAAGATCACAGGAAGTTCAAAGCATATATTAGAAATATCGTTGGGAAAATGGCAGGGCAAAGTCACTAATTATCAATACTCACATTGAATGTCAATGGCCTCTACTCTCCAGATAAAAGACACAGACTGGCTGAATGGATTAAAGAACAAAACCCATCTATTTGCTGCTTACAAGAAACACATCTTTCCAACACAACTTTCTTCTCAGCAGTACATGGAACCTTCTCTAGGTTTGATCACATAGTAGGCCATAAAGCAAGTCTCAGCAAATTCAAAAGAATTAGAATCATACCATGCAGCTTCTCAGACCACAGTGGAATGAAGCTGGAAATTAGCAACTCAGAAATCCCTAGAGCATATGCAAATACGTGGAGACTGAACAACATGCTCCTGAATGAACACTTGGTCATCAAAGAAATCAAAAGAGAAATCAAAAACTTTCTGGAAGTAAATGAGGATAACAACATAACATATCAAAACTTATGGGATACAGCAAAAGCAGTGTTAAGAGGAAAGTTTATAGCAATAGGTGCCTACATCAAGAAATTGAAAAGGTACCAAATAAATGAGCTTTCAGCGCATCTCAAGGATCTAGAAAAACTGCAGCAAACCATACCAAAAACTAGTAGGAGAAGAGAAATAATAAAAATCAGAGAAATAAACAGGATTGAATCCAAAAAAAATTACAAAAAATCAGCCATACGAAGAGCTGCTTTTCTGAAAAAATAAACAAAATTGACACCTCATTGGCCCAACTACAAAAAGAAAAGACCCAAATCAATAAAATCAGAGATGAAAAAGGAAACATAACAACAGACACCGCAGAAATAAAAAGAATCATCAGAAATTACTGCAAGGACTTGTATGCCAGCAAACAGCGAAATCTATCAGAAATGGATAGGTTCATGGACACATGCAACCTACCTAAATTGAACCAGGAAGACATCGAAAACCTAAATAGACCCATAACTGAGACATAAAGTGAATCAGTAATACAGGCCCTCCCAACAAAGAAAGCCCAGGACCGTATGGATTCAGTGCTGAACTCTACCAGACATTTAAAGAAAAACTAACTCCAATTCTCCTCAACATATTCAGAACAATTGAAAAGAGGGAATGCTCCCAAATTCTTTCTATGAAGCCAGCATCACCTTAATCCTAAGCCGGAAAAAGATTCAGCATTGACTGAAAATTACAGACCAATATCCTTGATGAACATAGATGCAAAAATCCTCAATAAAATTCTGGCCAATAGAATGCAACAACACATCAGAAAGATCATCCACCCAGATCAAGTGGGATTTTTCTCTGGTTGCAGGGATGGTTCAATGTGTGCAAAGCAATCAATGTGATATACCACATTAACAGACTGCAGAAGAAAAATCATATGATTATCTCAATAAATGCAGAGAGAGTATTTGATAAAATACAACACCCTTTCATGATGAAAACTCTAAGCAAATTGTGTAAAAAAGGAACTTTCCTCTATACGATCAAAGCAATTTATTTTCTCATATCTGGAAAAAATGATGCTAAAATTCATATGGAGACAAAGGAGACCTCAATTAGCTAAAGCAATCTTGTACAACAAAAGCAAAGCCAGAGGCATCACAAGACCAGATTTCAGGACATGCTACAGGGCAGTTATAATCAAAACAACATGGTACTGGTACAGAAACAGATGGATAGACCAATGGAACAGAATAGAAACAACAGAAATCAATCCAAACATCTACAGCCAACTGATATTTGATCCAGGATCTAAAACCAATTCCTGGAGCAAGGACAGTCTATTCAACAAATGTTGCTGGGAAAACTGGATTTCCACATGCAGAAGCATGAAGCAAGACTCCTACCTTACACATTACACAAAAATCCACTCAACATGGATTAAAGATCAAAATCCACGACCTGACACCATCAAATTATTAGAGAACATTGGAGAAACCCTGCAAGATATAGGTACCGGCAAAGAATTCTTGGAAAAGACCCCAGAGGCAAAGGCAGTCAAAGCCAAAATTAACAACTGGGATTGAATCAGTTTGAGAAGTTTCTGTCCCGCAATAGAAACAGTCAGCAAAATGATTGACAGAAACGGGCCAGGGGATTCCAATTCAATCCCATGAAGGTGGCATGTACAAATGCCATCATACTAGTCAAAGTGATAAGTTTCAGTTCACAATTGATCATAATGATAGAGTTAAGAGTCAAAAGGGGCCGGCGCTGTGGCTCAATAGACTAATCCTCCACCTGGGGCACTGGCATACTGGGTTCTAGTCCCGGTCAGTGCGCCGGATTCTGTCCTGGTTGGCCCTCTTCCAGGCCAGCTCTCTGCTGTGGCCCGGGAGTGCAGTGGAGGATGGCCCAGGTGCTTGGGCCCTGTACTTGCATGGGAGACCAGGAGAAACATCTTGCTCCTGGCCTCAGATCACTGCAGTGCCCTGGCCCCAGTGCACTGGCTGTGGCGGCCACTGGAGGATTAACCAACGCAAAAGGAAGACCTTTTTCTCTGTCTCTCTCTATATCTACTCTGCCTGTCCAAAAAAAAAAAAAAGAGTCAAAGGGATCACATAAACAAGACTAGAGTATGCTAATTCTGATATAATTAAAAAGTAGAGAACGATCCAACATGGGAAGCAGACCACACAGCAGACCCATAGAATGGCAAATGTCCTAAACAGCACTCTGGCCTCAGAATGAGCCCTTAAGGCATTTGGATCTGGCTGAAGAGCCCATGAGAGCATTTCAAGAATGGAAAGCCAAGACACTCTGGCAAAAAAAAAAAAAGACCTAAATCTTGCTCTTTGCATGTGAGATCCCAGTGGATAGAACGGACCATCAAATAAGGAAGTACGTTTCTCTGAAGGGAGGAGAGAACTTCCAATTTGACTATGACCTTTTCTAAATAAGATTAGTGTTGGCAACCTCAAAAAGCTTCCATAGTCTTGCCAACTCATGACAAGAGCTTCAGGTGATTACTGACGCCATAAACAAGAGTGTCAATTGTTAAACCAACAACAGAAGTTACTGTGCACTTACTCCCCATGTAGGATCTCTGTCGTTAATGTGTTGTACAATGTAAATTAATGCTATAACTAGTACTCAAACAGTATTGTTCACTTTGTGTTTCTGTGTGGGTGCAAACTGTTGAAATCTTTACTTAATATATGCTAAATTGATCTTCTGTATATAAAAATAATTGAAAATGAACCTTCATGTGAATGGGATGGGAGCGGGAGATGAGAGGGTTGCGAGTGGGACAGAAGTTATGGGTGGGAGGAAGCCACTGTAATCCAAAAGATGTACTTTGGAAATTTATATTTATTAAATAAAAGTTAAAAATCAATATTAATTTTCCCAATCCATGTACAAGATGCACTTTTTATTTCTTTTAAACTTTTATTAATATAAAGAAAACAAATTTCAAGTATTTCATAGATAAAATTCTAAGAGATAAACATAACTCTTCCCTCACTCCCTCTCCCCCACTCTTACATTCACTGCTTTAATTTTTACAAGTACATAACTTTAATTTACTTTATAATCACAGGCTTAAAGAACCACTGATCATAAATTTTAATAGGTAAAAAATAGAAAGACCAATATTCCACAAGAATATAGACAAAATCAATAAATAATTTATTTGTATCTTCTGTAATACCTTTCACAAATGTTTTATAGTTTTCAAGTATTTCACTCATTGATTAAATTTATTCTTTATTGGGTTGGTGTTCAACCTAGTGCTTAAGAAGCCTAAATTTAAGAGATTACAAGATGGCTGGAAAGTGAAAAGATATGCTGATTTTCACCAGGGGAAAATAGCAGAAGAAAAGCAAAGGAGTGTATTTACAGGGAATAGTTGGATATATATTTGCAGTGGAAATTCTATAGAAGCAAGAGGGACAGTGTGGAACAGCACAGAAAGAGCAGATGTGCAGCAGTGAGCAGGCACACAACACACAACTCCTGTGGCCAGGGGCCAGAAGAGATGCCAGCTTCTGAAAGCTATGTGAGAGCATACTATGGCAGCAAGTACCACAGGTGACATTGCATGAGAGAGAACCTTGCAGACCACACTGACTAGGTCAGGCCTTGAGCCCTAGCAGAGGACATGGTATCTACCTAACCCAATGAGGGAAAAGTGTATTTCTTTCTCTTCATCCCCTAAAACAAGAGCGCCCAGCAACCGAAGGGGAGAAGACACTGTTTTGACACCAGAAGATTCTGTGGTGGCTCTCACATGCATGACCAGGGGATTTTATCAGAAGGAAAAAAATCTACAAGTTCGATTTACTGTTAGTCTGACTGCAATGTTTTACAGGGGCCTGCACACCTGGTTAGGACAGAAGGTGCCCCAATCCTGTCAGCCTATCACAGGCTCCAGGGCTCAAACTACCAAGGTGGGAAACCCATAGGTAGTTGGCACTGGAAATGACTCTGCTCTATCCATGGAAGGGCCAAGCTTTCAGGGCAGAGAGAGGATCTTCTGTACCATGTGACTGTAGGAGCCTTGTGCGCTATGACTTTGGGAACCATGTGACTACATAATTGGGTGTGGAGTATGACTGGGGCTCTGGGAAATCACTGTGTCTGGCATCAGACTCATAGCTCCCTGACTGCCTGGGGTGGGTAACTGCAGAGGCTTTTGTGCTCACATTGAGGACTGTACAGAACCTCTGTATGGTTCATGCAATAGCATGGGTAAGAGCTGTACCCAGGGTGGGGTATCCCCAGGCATTGAGTACCTTCAGATACAGGACATGAGGTTTTCATTATGCCACCAGGCATGATCATACTTTCCTTCCTGCTGATAATACAGGGCATATACCACACCCAACTTAGGTGTCACCCTGGATTCTTACCCCACAGCTCAGCCCTGACCAGAGCTCCTTGGTCCCACCCAACACACACCTCTTGGTATTCACTAAAGGAGGAGACACTCCACTAACCCACAGAGGAACAAATTAAAAAAATCAGTAGAGAAAACCAAAAGTGTTTCTACAAATACCTAAAAATAAACGCATAAATATAAGAAACAAAAACAGGAAGAGAAGATGACTTCCCCAAAGGGCACAATAACACTTCAATATGAGAATGTGAAGATGAAGAGACTAATGAAATTCTTGCAAAGGATTTCAAATGAATGTTCACAGGATTACTCACAAACAATGAGAAGAAAATTAATGAGCTAAAGAAATCCACACATGACATGAATGGAAAATTTGCCCATGAGATTTTGAAGAGAAATAAAACTGAAATATTAGAAATGAAGCACTGAGGGAGGCACTGACATGGCACAGTGAGTTAAGCTGCCATCTGCAGTGCCAGCATCTCATATAGGCAAAGGGTGGTGTCACAGCTGCTCCATATCCAATCTAGGTCCCTGCTCATGCACATGGGAAAGCAGGGGAAGATGGCCCAAATCCTGGGGTCTCTGACACCAAATGGGAAACCTGGAAGAAGCTCCTTGCTCCTGGCTTGGGCTTGACCCAACCCCAGCAGATGCAGCCATCTAAGGAGTGAACCAGCAGATAAAAGATCTCTCTCTCTCCATATATATATATATATATATATATACACACTCATATATATATATGTACACACATATATGTATATACATATACATATATATATCTTATCTCTGTAAATAAATAAAATAAATATTTTTTTAAAAAATGAAGAATTCAATATGTCTTATAAAAATACAGTGGAAAGTCTTAACCTATTCAAAACAACTGAAAGGGAGAGAATCCCTCCCAAAATCATTCTATGAGGCTAACATCATCTTAATTCCTAAATCAGAAAAACACACAACGGAGAAAGAGAACTACAGATCAATATTCCTGATGAGCATAGATGCCAAGATCCTCAACAAAATAATAGCTAATCGAATCCAACAGCACATTAGAAACATCATTCACTCAGAACAAGTGAGATAATCCCTGGTATGCAGGGATGGTTCAAAAATCACAAATAAATGTGATACATCACATTAACAAATTAAAGAACAAAAGCTGCATGATTATCTCAATAGATGCAGAGGAAGCATTGATAAAATACAACACCATTTCATGATTAAAAATCTAAAGCAAATTGGGAATACAAAGAACATTCCTCAATACAATCAAGGGTGCTTATGGAAGACACACAGAAGCAACTTATTGAATGATGAAAATTTGGAAGCATTTCCACTAACAGAACCAGACAAGGATGCCAACTTTCAACACTGCTATTGAATATAATCTTGGAGGTTTTAACCAGAGCCACTATGCAAAAAAAAAGTAATCAAAGGCTACAAATTTGTAAGGAGGAAAGGAAATTATTCCTGTTTGCAAATGACATGATTCTATATAGAATATATATATATAATCTCTCTATATAATATATATAGAAAATATATATAGAAAATCTCTATATATAGAAAATATATATGTATAATCTCCATATATAATATTCTATATATATATATTCTCTCTATATATGTATAGAATATATAGAGAGAATATATAGATAGAATATATATATAGATATATAATATATATAATAATATATATAATAGAATATATATATATATAATATATAGAATATATATATCATATATTGTGTATATAGGTAATATATTCTATATATAGAATATATATTTTATATTGTATATATAGGTTATATATATTCTATAGAATATATATAATATATAGAATATATATAGAGAGAGAATATATATAGATAGAATATATATATAGAGACTATATAGAGAGAATATATATATATATATATATAGAATATATACAGAGAGAGAATATATAGGAGAATGATAAAACTCCACTAATAGACTATTGAAACTCATGAAACTCATAACGAGCTTGGTAAAATGACAGAATATAAAATTAATGGACAAAAATCAATAGCCTTTGTAAACACATAAAATATTTGCTAACTAGGCAACTGTTAAAGGAATAATATCCAGGATCTATAAAGCAGTGAAAAAATTCAACAACAAGAAAACAAACAATCCAGTTAAGAAATGAGTGAAGGACTTGAACAGGAATTTTCAAAAGAGGAAATTCAAATGGCCAACAGACACATGAAAAAATGTTCAGGATCACTAGCCATCAGGGAAATGTAAATAAAAATGACAATGAGGATTTACCTCCCCCCAGTTAGAATGGCTCTCACAGAGAAATCAGAGAATTAAAAAAATAAAACAAATGCTGATGAGGATGTGTGAAAAAAGGTTCCCTAAACCACTGCTGGTGGGAATGCAAACTAGTACAGCCAGTGTGGAAGAGATTATAGAGATTCCTCAGAAACATGAAAATATATCTACCATATAACCCAGCAACCCCAACCCTGGGAATTTACCCTTCCAAAATAAATCAGCATATGCAAGAGTTATCTGTAACCACAACTTAATTGCAGCTCAGTTCACAAAAGCTAAGGCATGGAATCAAATGAGATATCCATCAAGTGATGACTGGATAAAAAAACATATATACACATGATGGAATATTACTCAGCCATAAAAAATATGAAATCCTGTCTGTGCAACAAATGGATGCTACTGGAAAACATTATATTAAATAAAAGAAGCTCATCCCCCCAAAAAAACTACCGTGTGTTTTCACTGAACTTGGTAAGTGATAGAATACAAATATGTGAGTGAAAATGACATTTTGAGAACTGATTCTTGTTTATAGCCCTTGCCTCAACTGTTATGGAACAGTGTTTTTCTTATTATTATGCTCTGAAATCTCCTCGTGGGGGTTAATTGTATGAGTATAAAATAAAATGAAAGTATGTTATTATAAAATTTAAAAGAAAGAATAAGAAAAAGGAGGAGGGAGGGTGGGAGAAAGGGTAGAGGGGGAATTGCCACTATGTTCCTAAATCTGTATATATTAAGTACTTATTTGTTCACCTTATGTAAGTAAAAATGTTTTTAAAAAGATGACTGCACTCAGTATCGGAATATTTGGGTTTGATATCCAGCTGTAGCTCCTCTCTTAAACTTTTGTTAATATAGGCATCAGTAACTGGATCAAGTTACTGGATTCCTGTCACCATATGGGAGAACCCGATTGAATTCTTGGCTCCTGGTTCTGACCTGACTCAGTCCCAGCCACTGCAGGCCCTTTGGGAATGAACCAGATGGCAGGGCTTTCTCACTGTCTTTCTCCACCTCCCTCCCTCTCAAATAAATAATTTTTAAAATTTTATTCCAAAGTATTTTATTTTTATATATTATAAATCAAATGTTTTCTTGATTTCTTTTTAAACTGTTCTTTTAGTGTAAAGAAACTGCTGGTTTTTGTAAGCTGAGTTTGTATCTTTACTGATTTATTTATTGGTTCCAACAGAGTTTTAGTTGGGCCTTTAAGATCATATGGAAATAGAAACACTTAGCTTCTTTCTTTCTCATTTGTATACCTTTCATTACCTTTTCTTGCTCAGTTTCTTTGTCTAGGACTTACAGTAATATGTTGAAGAAAACTGGTGAGAATAAACATTCCTATAGTGTTTCTAATCCATGTTTAAAAACTTTCAGCTTTTCACTATTGACGACCATGTTAGCCCCAGACTTGTCATATCCAGCCTTTATTGGGATGAGCTACATCCTTCCTATTCCAAATTTTTAGAACTTTTATAAAGAAAGGATTTTGAAATTTGCACCTCTCCACCATGTTCTAAATTAAATTACTCTCTTTTTCTTTCTGTAATTCTGTCAAACAAATAAATCTTAAAAATTAATTAATTAATTGAAGTGACTACCAACTGAGCATTACCTCGGCACATCCCATAGCACTTCATATATAGTTGTCTTCAACAGTGAGACCCTATATCCCTTGGTTGAGATCTCTCTCATTTGTCTGTCCCACTAAATTCTTGCAAGTACTATATCTAATGGGCCATCAAATCTCTTATTTTTATGCTGCCTTAGTATCCGCTAGAAAAAAAAAATCTACTTCTACATGGTAATAGTTGCTTATCACTAATTCTCTTATTAAGTTAGTTGCAACTGCTTCCTTATGGTTATTTGGCTATCCTAGCAATCATTCAGGAAACTTACCAAAACAATACTCACATGCCTTATCAATAGCCCAGGCTCCATTTTCTTTCTTAACACTGTTGATATTCCTGATGTGAAGTTCAAATGCAATGTGAGCCCTCCCACTTTTCCTCTTCAAAAGCTTGAGATTTGTCACCTACCATGTCCTCTTTTCCTTCTGTCTAAAAGAGTATGTTAACTCTCTTTTGGAAGAATTCTTTGACATCTAATACAGGGAATCACTTGGTTTACACCTTTCATCTTTCTCTAAAAAACTACCCCTCAACAAAATAATTTCTTGGTTTTTTCCATATAAAAATATTTTCCTGGTCATAAATGTCAATCTTAAAAAATAAATGTGTTCATGCAACCTTCCTGTTTCTCG
The DNA here is from genome assembly GCF_051225735.1 of Oryctolagus cuniculus. NCBI lineage: Eukaryota > Metazoa > Chordata > Mammalia > Lagomorpha > Leporidae > Oryctolagus > Oryctolagus cuniculus. Next base: position 91,318,406 of record NC_142868.1, on the reverse strand, counting down.
TTTCTCTGCACAATATTTTCTATAAGCTTTTTTGTATACTTGCCTGCTTCAGTTCTCATAATTTGGCTCCTCCTAATAGAAGGATACCTAGTTCCACCCCAAAAATTTAATTGAAACTCTCTTCTTGAATGCCCTAAATTACTTCTAAGATAGCCTTTCTCAACAAGGTTTCTTCAAAGTGTTAAACCTCACAGAAAATTATTTCAATTATTTCTCAATTCTCTGAAGGGTAGCATATAGCTAGTACCATTTTCCATAAACTGTTCACCAGCCCCATGACAGCACAAAATCCAGTGGCTATATTAAAGAACTCACTCTACATCCTCATGGTGGTACAACCTCTCTAATAAAATCCTAAATAACAAAATCATGTGACGTAAAGCCTGATTATAGAGGGAATGCTGGTCTTGCCAAATTCATAACAAGCATCTCAGACTTCAGGTGATGAGGCCAGATTTCCGGTTGTTGTTGTTTTTTCTAACCTCTAGTCACAAAATACTACTTGGGACATTAGGCCTAAAATTTAAGTAACTCACGGGGATAAACTGGCCATCTAAGATAACTAAATTCTCAATAACAACTATATTTGCTGGTTTTCAATATACATTTTATTATAAATAAACAGCTTCATAAGAATAAATTTTAAAACTAAATAATAAAATTTACCTCTGCTTAAGGTGAACAGTATACAGTGTTTCATTTATTGGAATGATATAGGACATCTGATCCTAAAGAATCCAGAACAATTGTGTGAAACAAATTATTGTAAGAGGCAAACAGTAGCTTTATATAAAATCCCTCAAAGAATGCTTAAAAAGTCTTAATCAAAATGTTATAGACTATTTCTGATTTTAAAATCTGCCAACAAAATATTTTTAAATGTTGGATATTTGTAAATTATAGGATCCATTCTTACTATTTTCATAATATAAATTCAGTCGAAGAATTTATCTACATGTAAGTAAACTGTAACCTTCTTCTGAAAGAAAAGTCCATGTGTGGACACCAATTTAGGTGGTATCACTGGGATAATAGGCATTTACATAAATGAAACTTACTCTAATAGGCAGAAATATTATTTAGACACTTTCTTAAAAATTATCCCAAGGTTCATTGCAAGCTTCCTTTATTATTGAAGAAAAGATTCTTATCCAAAATTTGGTATTGTCTTTGAGTTTAAAAATAATGTTTTCAAGTTAGAACAAGCATGGCAATAGGCTGTGATAACTATAAGGAGGTGAACCTAAGTAATGATTCTATCCTGTAAAATGAAACATGTGAAAGTAAGAGAACATCAGTGAAAACAAAAACAAGTTAAAGATTATTAAAACTAAATTAACACAAATACTATAACACAGAAAAACATGAAATATGTAAGCATCCTAGGTCTGTGAAAATACAGAGCAGCCAAGATTCTATATAAACCAGTAGTAGCTGGTCAAGAATGAAACAAGAAAGTTAAAATCATGGATGATACATGAAGTGAACATCATGAAACTCCTGATAGCACTAAGAAGAAGAGCATTTCAGCTCTATGGTAATCTTCTCTACAGCATATAACCTCAGCCTAATCATGAGGAAATATCAGGTAAACCCAAATTTAGAGTCATTCTACAGAATATCTGACCAATACTCTTCAAAACTCTCAAGATTGTTAAAAAAAATACTTAATGTATACTAAGCTGATCTTCTGTATATTAAGATAATCGAAAAAGAATCATGATGTGAATGGAAGGGGAGAGGGAGTGGGAAAGGGGAGGGTTGTGGGTGGGAGGGACGGTATGGGGGGGAAGCCATTGTAATCCATAAGTCGTACTTTGGAAAATTATATGCATTAAATAAAAGTTTAAAAAAAAAAAAAAAGTGAAGACCAAGAAACAGTGAAAAGGAGATGGGCAGACATGACTTCTTGTCTCCTAGATTGGAATCAGGAACAGAAATAAGAAATTATGGTAAAAACTGATAAAGTCCAAATAAAGTTATATATAGTTAATATAGATAGTTAATTGCAAGGTGCCACTAATAATTTATTTATCTTTAAAAATGTATCCACATGGTTATATAACAATTAACATTACAGAAAACTGAGTGAACACTGTATGTGAGTTATCTGTAGATGTTTGCAATTTACCTACTAGTCTAAAATTGTGCCAAAATTTTAGAAGTTCATGGGAAACAAAGAGAATTAACAGGGAAACTGGAAGAAGGGAAAAACTACAGAGAAGAAATGCAAAAGGGAAGACCTTGACAATGAAGGAGCAGGGTATACTAGTTTCAAAATTTGCATTGGTAAAAAAATACTTCCTTGGTAAGTGCAATTTAAATGTGATAACTGAACACAGATTTTGGAAAAGTTTTACCTTTTGGTAAAGTAGACTGATGTTCAAGTGGTTCCAATATGTACTTCATAGATGAACAAATTCTCAAACAAAAACTTTGTAATTATTAAGATATTAGTGTGCTTCCTTTATATTTTTACTATGGGAGTTAGCATGAAATGTCTTTTTTCTGTTATTTTTCATGTTAATGTAATATTAATGCAAGTAGAACAGAGTTGATGTAGTTCAGATACAATTCTAAGAATATAAGGTTAATCAATTCCTCCCTCCCACCCTCCCCCACCCTCCCAACCTACCTCCATCCCTCTCCCCTTTTTTACTTCTTCTCTTTCTATGTCTATGTCTATCTTTCCTTGTAAGTTACATTTAAATTTATATGAAATTCAATGGTTTAATGAATTTCTCTGGTAAGTGAACAGCAATAAGTAAAAAGTAAAACCCTATTTCAGCAGGAATATTAGGCAATGACTATCAAAAATATCAAATGGAAAGGTGAACATTTCACCAATACACAGTAAATTTCAAAATAATCACAGATCATCAAAACTGTAAGAGTATAATATTCTTAACCAATGGCTTGACAAAAACATAAAACAAAGCATCACAAAAATATATTTGCAGCAATACTGATACAGTCATTTTATTTTTTTCTTTTAATTTTAGCTCCCACATACAAGGGAGAAATCTGGTATTTGTATTTCTCTGTCTGGCTTACTTCACTCAATATGATGTCTTTCAGCTGCATCTATTTTGTGAATTGTATAATTTCAGTTTTAATAGTTGAATACTATTCTAATTTTTATGTATATGCCTCCATGTCAGCCTCCATGCCCATTTTTTAATTTGATTTGGCCTATTTTTTTGATGTTGAATTTCTTGAGTCGCTGACATATTCTGGATCTTAATCCTTAATCAGATAGCATGCAAATACATTTGCCATTCTGTAGAATGTTGGCTATACTTAAGCTTCTGATTCTAATAAGATTCAGTATGTTTAGTTTTATTTCCTGTATGTTGGGGGTCTTACCCAAGAAGTTACCACCTAAACCAACATCTTAGAGTATTTCCTGTTAACTTTCTTCAAGTAATTTCATAGTCTCATGTCATAAACTTAGATCTTTCATCCATCTTGAGTTGACTTTTGTATATGGTGAGATGTATTGAATTAATTTCTATATATATATACTATATATAATATGTAATACATATATTATATATATGCCAGCACCACAAAATGAATATTTTATTCTTACTCACATGTATGATCTGTGCACTTTTGTCAAATATCAGTTGGCTATATGTATGTGGAATAATTCCTGGGCTCTCTGTTCTGTTCCACTGATCAATGTGTCATTTTAGAGATCTTTCATTGCTTTGATTAAGCTTATTCTTAAATATTTGATGTTTTTTCTGGTGGCAATTATGAGATTTCTTGATTTCTCTTTCAGTGAGTTCATCACTAGCATATAAAAATCTACTGTGTCTTCTATGTTTATTTTGTAACCTGCCATTATACTGAACTGGTTTATCAGTTCTAACAGCTTTTTGGTGGAGTGTTATGTTTTTCAATGTACAGCATCATCTTATAGGCAAACATGGATATTTTGACTTCCTCCTTTCCAATTTTGAGGCCCTTTCTCTTAATTGCTCTTGCTAATTCTTCCAGTTCTATATTGAGTAAGAGTGGTTTATTTTCATGTTGTATCGTTATTCAGTTTTCATAACACAGTGATACTTGCCTCATTGAAAGACTTACAAAGTTACATCTTATGCAATGTTTTGGAATAGATTGAGAAAAGCATTGAAGTTATTTCCTCTTGAAATATTTGTACAATTCAGTAGTAAAGCCATTAGGTTCTGGACTTTTACTTGAGAAATAATGTTGATTACTGCTTCAATCACATTGCTTGCCATGAGTAAGTTTAGCTTGTCTGTATCATCCAGATTTAAACGTGGTAGATTAATTTATCCATTTCTTTGAGGTTTTCCAGTTTGTTACCATATAGTTTCTCATAGAAGTTTCTTATGATCCTTTGTATTTCAGTGGTGTCATTGTAATATCTCCTGCAATTCTAATTTTTGTATTTTTCTATTTTTTCTCTTGTTAGTCTGGCTAATAGTCTATTTTGTGTATCTTTTCACATAATCAGCTTTTTGTTCTGTTGACCTTTGGTATTTGTTTAGTTTCAATTTCATTTATTTCCTCTTGTTCTTGGTATTTTAAACCTTTGTTATTCATCATTAGGTCATTTATTTGCCATATTTCCCTTTCTTTAATGTAAGCGCTTTATGCTGTAAACTACCCTGTTAAAACTACTTTAGCTGTACCCCACAAATTTTGATATGCTATGTTTTCATTTTCATTTATTCTTTTTTTAAACTTTTCTAGAGTAAGACATATATTTTTTAAAGATTTATTTATTTACTTGAAAGGTGGAGTTACAGAGGCAGAAAGAGGGAGAGGAGGAGGGGGAAGGGCAAAGGGAGGGGAGGGAAAGGGAGGGGAGGGAAAGGGAGGGGAGGGAGGGAAGGAGAGAGGGGGAGAGGATCTTACAACTACTTGTTCACTCCCCAAATGGTCACAATGGCCAAAGCTGGGCCAATCTGAAATCAGGAGCCTGGAGCTTCTTCCAGGTCTCCCATGTGGATGCTGGGGTGCAAGCACATGGGACATTTTCTACTGTTTTTCCAGGCCATAGTAGAGAGTTGGATCAGAAGTCGAGAAGCCAGAATTGGAACTGGCGCCCAAACAGGACACTGGTGCCATAGGTAGAGGCTTAACCCACCATGCCACATCATCAGCCACTCATTTTCATTTAATTCAAGTAGGCTTATTTACTTTTAAATTTCTTAAATGACACATTGATCATTTGGTAGCATGTTAACTTCCATGTACTTATGAGTGTTCTTCTCTTCTTTTTGTTAAATTTTTATTTGACAGAGTTAGACAGTGAAAGAGAGAGACAGAGAGAAAGGTCTTCCTTCCGTTGGTTCATCCCCAAAATGGCTGCCATGGCCAGAGCCATGCTGATCCGAAGCCAGGAGCCAGGTGCTTCTTCCTGGTCTTCCATGCGAGTGCAGGCACCCAAGCACTTGGCCCATCCTCCACTGCCTTCCTGGGCCACAGCAGAGAGCTGGACTGGAAGAGGAGCAACCAGGACTAGAACCCAGCACCCATATGGGATGCTAGCACCGCAGGCAGAGGATTAACCAAGTGAGCCACGGCACCAGCCCCTTCTTGTTGTTAATTTCTAATTTTATTCCTTTGTTACCTGAGAAGACATCCAGTTTGATTTCAATATTTTTCAATTTACTGAGGCTGGATCTGTGGCCTAATATATGGTCTAGCCTAGAAAATGTGGGGTTTTTGTTTGTTTGTTTGTTTTTGTTCCAAAGAGACCATTTGGCTGAAATGTCCTCCAAATGTCTGTTAGGTCCATTTGCTCAATAGTATGGTGAAAATCCAATGTATCTCTATAGATTTTCTGTCCAAATGATGTTTCCATTGATGACAGTGGGGTGTGAAGCCACCCACTATTATTGTATTGGAGTCTATCTCTCCCTTTAGGTCATACATAAACACACACACACACACACATAATTGCTATAACTTCTTGCTGAATTGAACATTTTATCAAAAGAATTGGGGTCTTGAAATGTATTGCCTGTAGAGCTGAAGTTTTAGTTACATTAATCACTAGCTTAAGCAGGTAGTTTTATCTCATCACTCCTGTGCCAAGGTTTATTACCAACTCATAGACCGCTGCAGAATGACTGTCATTCCCTCTACTCCTTGTATGCCATTCCAGCACAAATGAAGCTTGTCTTTTTCCCAGGTACTAATCAGCACCACATCACCTGATTAGAAATGATTAACTATCATCTTCAGAGGCAGAGTCTGGGCAACTAGTCTTTTTAAACTAAGGGATGATAAGAGTGGAGGATATGGCCAGTATATAAATTTTTTTAGAAATCGATATTTTCTTTTTGTGGTCGCAAAGTCCACATCCAAGTAAGGGAGTCCTATCCAAGTAAGGGAGCCCAAATGATAATTTGGGGAGGGGGGAATTCCACATCCTTTTCTGGAGCCACTTTAAGGTGTGCTATTGGGGTGGCCAACATTGTGGCACAGTGGGTTAAGCTACCACTTGCAATGCCAGCATCCCATGTGGATGTCAGTTCAAATCTTGGCTGCTCCACCTCTGATCAGCTCCATACTAATGAACCTGGGAAACAAAAAGAAAATGGTCCAAGTCCTTGGGCTCTTGCACCCACATGGAACACCTAGAGGAAGCTCCTGGATCCTGGATCCTGGCTTTGGCCTGGCTCAACCTCGCCCATTGCAGACGTTTGGAGATTTAACCAGCAGATGCAAGATATCTTCTGTCTCAATCTCTCTCTCTCTCTCTCTCTCTCTCTCTCTCTCTCTTTCTCTCCCCTTATCCCCCTCTCCCTCTTTAACTATGCCTTTCAAATAAATAAAACAGGGAGTCACTATTGGGAAACATTCTGTACAAGGTAGTTTAGTTTTTAAGATTCCTTGTGAACTTTTCTGAAGAAGAAGGATGCCGGAGAGTGTGATAGTCCCATAACCCCCTTCAGCACCAATGACATAAAATGACTTCCATTAGCTGAATTAATCTTTTTGAACAGGCCAAATCTAGGTATGATTTGCTTTATTAACATCTTGACATTTTTACCACTGGCAGTTATGAAAGGGAGAATTTTCACCCAGCCATAGAAATGATCCAAAATTAGCAGCAAATATCTTGTCTTCCCACCTCAGGAATTTTTGAAAAGTGTATGTGACTACTTTGAAATTCCTTAACCAAGGAGGTTTTCTGTAGTTTGATTTTTTCCTATCTTTATTTTCTTTATTTATCCTCTAGCATTTTTTTTTTTTTTGCTAAACTGAGGCTGGAGCCTTAATGTTACTCTTGGGAATCTGGGATTAGGCTGTATAAATTTTTAAAAAGGTTTGTCAGAGATCTCATTTGCAATTTTGGGTTTTACAACTTTTTATAGAATTCTCTTTTTGGTGACCATTTACATGAACTACAGCCATATTCTGTGAGAAGTAAGAGGATTTTTAGGATTTTATTGCTTTCTCAAATACTAGGATTTTTTTTCCTTAATGTTATAAGGGCTCTCTCTCTCCTGATTTTTTAAAGGTATGTACATTTAACTGTATTTAGATTCTGTATACGTAGTCCCTTTCTGACCCTCGAGGAGTTTTAATGCATAGTTGACAGCATACAATTACAGGTCTGAGTTGACCTACTGTTAGACAATCTTCTAGGCTCACATAATGATTGAGTGTTACCATAAATGAAAGAACAACCACTGTGCCTTTTTTCTCTATTACTCTATTACACTCATAAACAACCTCATCTCATTGTGTATTGCAGATTTCTATAAATCCGGTCTGTCCTTCCTATGATACTTTATGCTGTCTATGCAGTTGTGGTTTAACTTTGTCTGTTTTTGTCCCCTTTTCACAGAAAACTAATGGGAATTAAGTAGGTTATCTATTGTTAATAATAAATCATTACTTTTTAATAATATGGCCTCATACTTCAAAATTCAGGAGTCTGCCAGCCATCTCCCAGCCCTCTAGCTTAGGGGAGAGGGAGTGGGAAAGGGGAGGGTTGCAGGTGGGAGGGACGTTATGGGGGGGAAGCCATTGTAATCCATAACTGTACTTTGGAAATTTATATTCATTAAATAAAAGTTAAAAAAAAATTTTGACCTGAGGTGAAGTGTTCACTAACAGGGCTAGAGGTCCTGAAGAAACATCACCTTTCTGGTCTTTTCTACTAACAGGGCTGTCACTGCCACCATTTGTACACATTTAGACCATCCTCTTAAAAAGGGTCAAAGAAGTTTGGAAACAAAAACAACATGTTTTTTTTTATCCTCATGTCTGAGTAAGTACCCCCAAGACCCAAATAGATCAAATGGTTTTTTGGAAAGTGGAGCCGTAACAAGGGCATGTTTTAATTATTTTACTCTTTGTTTAATGTTTTTTTTTAGACAATCGAATGGGTTCAGGATTTTTTTTTAACAATTTATGATATAGCCTTTATTTTTGAGCATATGTCAGCTCATATCCTGCAATAACTGGTCAGTCCCAAAAGCCTGTTTAGCTCCCTCACTGTTTGTGGCGGAGGCAGATTCACCACACCAGATATACTTTGGAGGTTCAATTTTGTCTTTGTTTTTTTGTTTGTTTGTTTCTTTTTCGTTGTTGTTTTGTTTCTTGGATTTTTTAATTATTAAGGTGTCCCAAATAGTTTACCTCTTTTTTTTCTTTATCAAACTATTTTGGAGACTAATAATCCTTTTTTTCCAAAAAGTTAAGCAGTCCACCTTAAGGAGTTTCCCACTACAAAGAAAAGGTTCCTTGTTTATTAGGTCCAAGAGATAAGCCCACAATGTGCCTTTTAAATCCACATTAAACCATTTCTCTTCCAATGGCATCTTATTAAGAAGGGTGTAAGGACTGGGCGCTACAGAGTGTTGGGCCTGGACAATTTGACTTATAGCTCTTAAGTCCTCCTCCCTTGTCACAAAGACTTGTTGTTTCTCTCTTAATAGTCTCTAAATTGATATTTTTACCCACCCATCAATCTTTCGTCATTTCTTTGTTATACCAGGCCAACTGTTGATTACAAAATTAACTTTTAATAGTCCTTGTCCCATTGGTTCTTCTGAATCCAACCCAGAGTACTTTTTCAAAGTTGACTTCTGAGTCTTTGTAGGAATACAGAGAATGTTTCTCACTGCTGTTGGACTACAAATGCCTTTGAGACATTTTGTGACCTGACAGGTATCTTCTCTTTCTTTTCTTTTAAATTTTTACTTAGTATCTGAGGTCTTGCATTTGGGTACAGTCACTGGGAAGAGGATGATGACGACAATGATTATTATTATCATTATTATCCCATTTGGGGATAATATTTGGAGGAAAAAACTTTTGGCCAAGTAAAACAACAATATGTAATCATAGATTTTTCCATTATTTTTAGACCAGGAGCACTGCCCCACAAAAGACCTCCACATTTCCCTAATACACTGTCCAAGGGAATGTTAGAGTATTTATCAGCCCCCTACCCACAGCAACTTCCTTGATTCTCTGGTATTCTCCCTGTGACTAAATTTTGTGTGCTCATCCCCCACTACTGGAGGTATTTGTATACCCCCAACACACCCCAAGACTTGTTTTATATTTATTAATTAACATTAGTGAGAGTTGGAATTCTCATCTGGTTGTCTATTGTAGTCAAAATTCTGTACACTTTTCTGGCAGTGAATTTGGCATATGGTGGCTTGACAGTGTTAAGGTATGTTCCTTTTGTACCCATTTTGCTTAAGGTTTTTAACATGAAAGGATGCTGTATTTTATCAAATGCTTTCTCTGCATTTATTGAGATAATCATGTGCTTTTTATTCTTCAGTGTGTTAATGTGATAGAACACATTTATTGATTTTTGAATGTGGAACCATCGATGCACCCTTGGGATAAATCACAGTTGGTCCTATTCGATGATCTTTTCAATGTGCTGTTAGATTCAGTTAGCTGTATCTTGTTGAGGATTTTTCTATCAATGTTCATCATGGATTTTGGTCTATAATTTTTTATTTGTTGCATCTTTTTGGAGTTATGGAATTAGGATGACCCAGGCATCATAGAAGAAGTCTGAAAGGATTTCCCCACTTTCAATTATTTTGAATACTTTAAGTAGAATTGAGATTAATTCTTTAAAAGTTTGGTAAAATGGGCCCGCGCCATGGCTCAATAGGCTAATCCTCTGCCTGCGGCACTGGCACACCAGGTTCTAGTCCCGGTCGGGGCGCTGGATTCTGTCCCGGTTGCCCCTCTTCCAGGCCAGCTCTCTGCTATGGCCCAGGAGCACAGTGGAGGATGTCCCAAGTGCTTGGGCCCTGCACCCGCATGGGAGACCAGGAGAAGCACCTGGCTCCTGGCTTCAGATCAGCGCGATGAACCAGTCGCAGTGCGCCTGCCGCGGTGGCCATTGGAGGGTGAACCAACGGCAAAAGGAAGACCTTTCTCTCCGTCTCTCTCTCTCTCTCTCATTGTCCACTCTGTCAAAAAAAAATTTTTTTTAATAAAAATTAAAGAAAAAGTTTGGTAAAATGCATCAGGGAAGCCATGAGTTTTTCTCAGTTGGGAATGTGTTTATTACTAATTCAATCTGTCTTATTTAATGGTCTATTTAGGTTTTCTGTGTCTTCATGCCTTAATTTTGGTAAATTGTAAGTATCCAGAAATCTAAACATATTTTCTAGATTTGCTGATTTTTGGCCTTAAACCTGTTTGTAATAATTCCTAATAACCCTTTTTTTATTTCAGAGGCATCAGTTGTAACATCTACTTTCTCATCTCTGATTTTATTAATTTGGGCCTTCCCCCATTTTTGGCTAGTTGGGCCTTAGTTTGTCAATTTTTGGTTCTATTTTTTTTTCCAAAAAACCCTGTATTTCACTGACCTTATGTACAGTTCTTTTTTGTTTGCAGTTTTATTTCTTCTCTATTTTTTATTTTTTATTTTCTCCTACTAATTTGGGGTTTATTCTGTTATTATTTTTCTAGGTTATTGAGATGCACTGTTAGATCTGTTATTTAATATTTTTCCAATTTCTTGATGTAGGCACTAATTGCTATAAATTTTCCTCATAATAATGATTTTGCTGTATTCCACAAGTTCTGTTATGTTCTGCTGTCTTCTTCATTTGTTTAAACTTTTTTATTTCCCCCACCCCCTTTTTTTGTTTTTTGACAGGCAGAGTGGACAGTGAGAGAGAGAGAGACAGAAAGAAAGGTCTTCTTTTTCTGTTGGCTGACCCCCCAATGGCTGCTGTAGACACTGCGTTGATCTGAAGCCAGGAGCCAGGAGCCAGGTGCTTCTCCTGGTCTCTCATGCAGGTGCAGGGCCCAAAGACTTGGGCCATCCTCCACTGCACTCCTGGGCCACAACAGAGAGCTGGACAGGAAGAGGAGTGACTGGGACAGAATCTGGCACCCGACCAGGAATAGAACCCCGGGTGCCGGTGCCGCAGGCAGAGAATTAGCCTATTGAGCCATGGTGCCGGCCTTTATTTCCCTTTTGATTTCTTCTTTGACCCACTGTTCATTTAGTAGTTGTTTAGTGTTGTTCTGTCACCATGAATCTGTATACTTTCTAGAGTTTCTTATTTTTGTTCATTTCCATCTTCATTCCATGGTTCTCAGAAAATATACATGTTATGATTTCATTTTTGTAATTTGTTGAGACTAGCATTTGGACTAGCATATGGTCAATCTTAGAAAATGTTCCATGTACTGATGAATGTGTATTCTACAGCTGTGGGATGAGGCATTCTATAGATATCATTTAGATTCATTTGGTCAATAGTGTCAACTAGTTTTGTTGTTTCCTTATTTTTTATTTTATTTTATTTTTTTGCCTAGTTGATCTATACATTGATCAAAGTAAGGTGCTGAAATTCCTCATTATTCCTGTATTGGAGCATATGTCTCCCTTTAGGTCCATTAAGATTTGTTTTAAGTAGCTGAGTGCTCTAGCATATACATAAAATGCATATACATAAATTCATCTACATTTACTATAGTCCCAATAATCTTTTGAGCTGATCCCTTAATCATTTTATAATAACCTTGTCTCTTTGCACAGTTTTTGTCTTCAAGTCTATTTTGTTTGATATTAAGAAAGCTACTCCAAGCTTGTTTTTCTTTTCCATTTGCAAGGAATCTTTCCATACTTTCACTTTCAATCTGTGCATCTTTATTGTACGTTGTGATTCCTATAGGCAGCATATAGATGGGCTTTGCTCTCAATTCATTCAACCAGTTTGCATCTTAATTGAAGACTTTAGTCCATTTACATTCAAATTTATTATTGATAAGTAAAGATGTGGTCTTGTCATTTTTCTGTGAATATTCCTTTTGCTTGATTTGGATCTGCTTTGTACCGTTACCAGGAGGTTGTCTGCTTTCACATTCTTGCATAATGCTGGTTATGCTTCTCTGTTTCTTGATATATAGCACATCCTTTAAAATCATTTGTAAGGATTGCCGACTGATGAAAAATTCTTTCAATTTCTGTTTATTCTGGATGGCCTTTATTTCACCTTCATTTATAAATGAGAATTCTTTCAGGTATATTATTCTGGAATGACAGTTTTCCTTTAAGGACTTGGTCTACATCTCTCCATTCTGTCCTAGCATGTAGGATATTTGCTAAGAAATCTGCTGTCAATTTAATTGAAGATCATTCAAAGGTAATCTGGAATTTCTCTCTTGCACATTTTTGAATATTTTCTTTATGTTTTATTTTTGAAAGTTTGAATAAAATGAGTCACGGTGAAGACTTCTCTAATCAATTCTATGTGGAGTTCTATGTGTTTCCTGTACTTGGATGTTCATATTTTTTCCAAATCAGGGAATTTTCTGATAGTATTTCACTGAATATATTTTCTTTTTTTAACTTTTATTTAATGAATATAAATTTCCAAAGTACAGCTTAGCTTATGGATTAAAATGGCTTCCCCCCATAACGTACGTCCCTCCCACCCGCAACCCTCCCCTTTCCCACTCCCTCTCCCCTTCCATTCACATCAAGATTCATTTTCGATTCTCTCTATATACAGAAGATGAGTTTAGCATACATTAAGTAAAGATTTCAACAGTTTGCTCCCACACAGAAACATAAAGTGAAAAATACTGTTTGAGTACTAGTTATAGCATTAAATCTCAATGTACAGCACACTAAGGGCAAAGATCCTACATGAGGAGTAAGTGCACAGTGACTCCTGTTGTTGACTTAACAAATTGACACTCTTGTTTATGGCCTCAGTAATCACCCTAGGCTCTTGTCATGAGCTGCCAAGGCTATGGAAGCCCCCTGGGTTCACTGACTCTGATCATTTTTAGACAAGGCCATGGTCAAATTGGAAGTTCTCTCCTCCCTTCAGAGAAAGGTACCTCCTTCTTTGATGACCCATTCTTTCCACTGGGATCTCACTTGCGGAGATCTTTCATTTAGGTTTTTTTTTTTTCTTTTCCCCAGAGTGTCTTTTGGCTTTCCATGCCTGAAATAGTCTTCTAATCAATTATTTTTCACTTTTCAGGAATGTCTTTCAGGAATGCCTAAGGCACATATATTTTTATTTATTTTATTTTTTTATTTTTATTTTTTACAGGCAGAGTGGACAGTTAGAGAGAGAGAGAGAGAGAGAGAGAGAGAGAAAGGTCTTCCTTTGCCTTTGGTTCACCCTCCAATGGCTGCCACGGCCAGCACATTGCGGCCAGTGCACCGCGCTGATCCGAAGCCAGTAGCCAGGTGCTTCTCCTGGTCTCCCATGGGGTGCAGGGCCCAAGCACTTGGGCCATCCTCCACTGCACTCGCAGGCCATAGCAGAGAGCTGGCCTGGAAGAGGGGCAACCGGGACAGAATCCAGCGCCCCAACCGGGACTAGAACCCTGTGTGCCGGCGCCGCTAGGTGGAGGATTAGCCTATTGAGCCGTGGCGCCGGCCTTAAGGCACAATATTTTGTTGTCTCATGGTATCCCAAAGATCCTGAACACTGCTTTTACTTTTTTTAATTATTTTTCTTCTTTTTTTTGTCTGAGATATTTCAAAAGTTTTGTCTTCCAGATTAGATATTCTTTGTTCTGCCTCAACAAGTCCATTCAATAGGCTTTCCACTGTATTTTTCATTAGGCATATTAATTGCTTCATTTCTAATATTTCAGTTTCATTTTTATTTAACATTTCCAAGCTGAATTTCTCAACCATGTCATTCACAATTTCAATTAAACCATGTAATTGCTTCTTGATTTTTGAGTAAATGTACATTCCTTTGAATTACTTTTTAGGCATTTCATCAATCTCCTCATCTCAGCAGTCTAATATTAAAGTACTACCATGCTCCTTTTGGGGAGTCCTATTTTCTTCCCTGTTCATTTTTCTTACATTTCTATGCTTCCTTTTACACACTGCAGAAACACTTGTTGATATCTCCTCTGAAGTGTTTTTTTCAGCATGTGCCTCTAGTTGTTGTGGCATGCCAGTGCCTTCAGGGGATATCCAAAGGTATATGCTGGATGGAGCCAGGGATCTCTGGCCACCATTTTTGGGTGGGGCAAAACTTCAGGATAACACCCAAGTTATGCATGGCAGCTCTCCTCTGTACTCCACAGGGGAGAGGAGATGAACACTCTGGTTGGTGTGATCACTGTCTCTGCCCTTCTCCATGCCAACATGAGCCTCTCTGTGCCTGTACTCCCCACTCCCTGTCACATGAACCACACAATGAAGCTATGTACCCTGCAGAGTGAGCATGGAGCACTTTGCAATGTCCACTTTGAGTACTCAGGGACTTCTGAGCTTCTGGAGTAGTGTTCAGGAATTGTCCAAAGACTCAGCCACACCCCATACCCATGTCAGTTTCCCAGCCTATCACAGTCACAGGATTCACAGAGTCACAGGTTGCAGGGCTCCCCACACAGGCTGCAAGGAATCTTTCTCTGGCCTGTGAACCTGCACACCCAGAGAGAAAGCCACCCTGTCCCTGAATCTCATGCTTGGGTGGGAAGAGTTGAGGGGAGTAACATGCCAAGTAGGCACCTACTCCACCTCCACCTAGACTCAGTCACTAGAGACTGCAGAGTTCTCCCTCTAAAAAATCCACCAGGTCGCATGGCATCCTAAAGCCTCCAGTCACCCTAATCTGGGAAGATGGCACAGCCCCCAGTTTGCACAGTGCCCTGTTATGGGGAGGGGGTGATACAATGTGCCCTTCCTTCACAGAGTTAAATGGGCAATCTGCCCCTGCCAACTCATCTGTCTAGACTCAAGGATAGTGGGGACTATGAAGCTCTCCTTCAGACAAGATCACCAGTGGAGCACAGTCCTCTGCAAGCTCCTCCCACATCACATGGAAAGATGACCTCTCCAATAGACCACAGAAGTCACTGCTGGTGACCTGAGAGCTTCTCTGTCAGGTGGCGGCTTTATCTGCTACACCACAGCACCGGACCCCAGATCCTCTTATTTCTGCAAATTTTTCAATGAAACTTCTCTCTAAATCAAAGAGTCTCCCAGGAACACATATCTTTCCTGTGTTTCTGATATCTTTCTTAGATTGAAATCAGCACATCTCTTCCCTATTCAGTCATCTCAGATGATGAACCCAAGACATTACTAGTAGTCTTGTAAGGGTGTCTGATAAGCTGGCACACCCAGGCCAATTACAGCAAGCATTATGAAGATGAAAAGTCTCAAACTGAAGAAAAATAATTACAAATTGTGTGCTTCATAAAGAACATGTATCTAGAACATATGATTTCTAGAATTCAAAAATACAGAATTAAACAACCCAACTTTACAGTGGATGAATACAACAGAAAGTTCACCAAAAAGATAGAATAGCTAAATGGGCCCATTAAAAAAGGCTCAACTTAATTATACATCAGAAAAATGTTTACCACTATACTCCACTAAAATAATCTTTTAACCCAAAAGACAACATCAAATGTTTAAAAGTATGCTACAAAAAATTCAGATGTTGCTGATGTGAAATGCATATTGGCAGATTCACTATAGAAAACAGTGTAATGATTTCTAAAAATATGAAACACACTCTGACCACGTGTCACATTAATTTCACTCTGAAGAATATATACAAAAGAAAGAACTAATTTGTATGGACAGAAAACACATCAGTAGTTTCCAAGGGCTAGGAACAAAGGACAGAGATGAACTTAAATGGGCATGAAGGAACTATTTGGGGCAATAGAAATGTTCCACAACTGGATTGCGATCATGTTCTTACACTGTACTTAGAATTAGTGATCATTTAGCTGTGCACCTACAATGAATGGGTTCTGTGGTATGTAAATTATAGCTCAATAAATGTTAACATTAAAGTATTATTAAAATGGCCACTTATAAGACAGCCTCACTTAATTGTACCTTTTATCTCCCATCAAAATTCACATGGAATATCCACAGAAATATCTGTTCAACAAATAAATGAATAAAGTATTTCCTTTTCCACTAAAAATAATAATGAAAGGGTCTCAAGTAAAGTCAGATGCAAAGGAGAAGACTGAGGAACAAGGTTTGAGCTAAATGTTACTCTTCTTGCATCACTCTCTTCATCAGACTCTCCTAGCTATCATTCCAATAACACACTTAATTTTTCTATAATACCAAAATGACAGATAGTATACAAAACAGATAATTTTGACTTATACATTTGCTTTGCTATCAAAACTTTAAATTCCTTACTAATAGTAATTTTAAATACATACATACAATAATATGGCTGATATATTTTATAACTATGTAAAAAATTGAAATTCCACATAATTTAGGGAGAAAAAAATATTCCTTACGTATCTTACTTTGAATTTACCACTGGCATTTGCTTGGATTTTCTCTGGTAATATGATTTGTAGAAATGAATTTAGCGAATCTGTAAAAAAAATTTTTTTAAATAATAAGAACCTGTCTTAAATTTGACTAAATATCTATTCAGTTTCTTTTTTTATTTTATTAAAATACTGAGTTTATTTCATATGTATATTTGTCTCTCCACCATTTTCACATCTGACCACTGCTACTACTGTGTCCTATGATAACATTCCATACATACTTGAAACCAAGCAAAGGATGGAGTTCCTTCTTGAAAAACTAAACAGGTATTTTGGACAACACATTCTTGGCAACGGAACCTGGACAACATTTATCAAACACAGTAGGGAAAGTTCTCACTCTGCATTATAAAAAGGACAGCCAGATATCAACTGTTACAGAAATGAAATAAGATGGAAAATTTTTTTTTAACTTTTATTTAATGAATATACGTTTCCAAAGTACGAATAATGGATTACTATGGCTTCCCCCCCATACCGTCCCTCCCACCCACAACCCTCCCTTTTCCCACTCCCTCTCCCCTTCCATTCACATCAAGATTCATTTTCGATTATCTTAATATACAGAAGATCAGCTTAGTATACATTAAGTAAGGATTTCAACAGTTTGCTCCCACACAGAAACATAAAGTGAAAAATAATAGATGATTTTTTTTTAATGATGATGAAATCAGATCAGACCTATTGTCATGTTTAATCCCAGTGAGAGTCAAGTTGGGAGTTGATAGTTTCTTTTTTTTTTTTTTTTTTTTACAGAGGATGATGGAAAATTTTAACAAACTGTTGAAACTATTTTCTTAAAGAGACTTCCTCCACTGCCAAAGCTCTTGAATAGCCTCCTGGTCAGTCATCTGGAAGCAATTCTTCACATAATTGATGAATTTGGCTTCCACTTTGGGAAGAGAACCACCTTTTTCTATACTTGCTTGCATTTTTGCTTTTAATGTCTTCTATGAAAGTAGGTACTTTTGGTGTTTTAGGAGTTTTTTCCTGTTTTTTGAAGGATTCTTGACCTTTTGATCTTGGTGTTGATGGTTTTGAGTCTTTCCCATTCTGGTTTGATTTCTGTGCATTTTTGGCTGGGGTATCTCGTATAGATTTCTTCACTGGAGCTTTTTCTTCAGTTTCCTCATCATCAAAATCATCATCATCATCATTATCGTCATCATCTTCATCATCATCTTCAGCAGCAAGGTTTACTTTTTTCTGTGGTACCTTGCTGCCACCTCCAGGGACAGATCGTTTTCCAGATATACTTAATAGCCTCACATCCTCTTCCTCTTCTGACTCTGCATCTTCCTCCACAGCTACTAAGTGCTGTCCGCTAATATGCACAGGCCCTGAACCACACTTCCACCTTAAGACCACAGGTGGTATTATTTCAAAGCCCCCAAGGGAACTGTTGGCTGTACAGACATGTTCAATGTTGCCAGTGTGACTTTAATAGGGCTGCCTGCGTAATTCATTGCGTCTGCTTCAACAATGTGCAGTTCATCCTTGGCACCAGCGCCTAAACTGACCGTTCTTAAAGATAACTGGTGCTCATTTTCATCATTGTCCACTTTAAAGTGATAATCTTTGTCAGCCTTTAGTTCACAATCGAAAAGACAGTTCTGGGGCCTCAGGGGGCTCATGACCATGTCCATCAAATCTTCCATGAGGCGGAGGAACCAACTTGGGTGGGAGAGAAAGCAGACAGAGATTAGATGCCCACTGCTGCAAAGAACAGCCACACAGGACGGAATCACGCCAGAGGTCTATTCAGTTTCTTTCATAAGATTTGCCTATGAAAGTATTGGTGGCTCATCATTATGTATTCATTTTACTTTTTACTCATTGAATTCTTTATTCAGTGTAGCATTAAGCCTTTGACTATAATGTAAATTAATAATATGTTATCTCAAAAATTAGAAAGTGGGAGAGGTAGAAAAGGATGGAATGAAGATGGAAGGAAGGAAGGGAAATATAATACTCTTAGAATTACATCTATAAATGACATCAAATCTGTTCTCTGTTCACTACTATGAAATCAACATGAGAACTGGTGAGAATTATTCTGTAGTAATAATCATGCATTTTCTCTGAGGACCTAATACATTAATAAATTCCCTTAAAAATAAAAACTAAGGGGAAAAACTTAAAATATCTAATTTGAAAACACATGAAATAATTATGAAAGATTTTTTTAAAGTGCAAAGAGCAAGTATTCAACCTATATAAAATTTGCTATTCTTGAAGAAAAACAGAACAAGTAGACAAAAAAATCAATGACATACATCAAAAAATTTCATGGGGGAAGAAGTTAAGCTAGCAAGTGCAAGTCCTGGCTCTGGCTTCAATTCCAGCTTCCCACCACTTCAGACCCAGAGAGGTAGCAAGTGATATGTCAAGTTGTCAGGTCCCTGCTACTTACATGGAAGACACAATTTGATTTCCTGGCTCCCAGTTTTAGTCTCTGCCTAGCCCTAGTCATTTTAGACACTTGGAGAATGGACAGGAGCTTGCTCTTTCTGTCTCTCTGCCTCTCAGATGGTATTAAAAACCAATAAAGAGTACTTTCCTGAAATAAAGGATTTGAAATAGACACTTCGTTTTAGGAAACTCTGATAACAATTAAAACCATGTAGAATTACACCAAAGTGATTGGCATTCTAAGATAAACAATCCTAGAGAAACATAAGCAAAAATAAAATTTGGTGTGAGGAGAAAAAAGCAGGCTAGCTTGAGAATTCGTAAATGCAGTAATCAATGTTAAAATGCCAAAGAATAATGTCTTATTTACAAAAGAGTTAAGCTTTGATTATAAAGTAAATTGAAAGAATGTCATTGTAAAACTTAAAATAAGAACAGAAGGAAGAGGCAGGTTGACAGTGGGGTATTAGGGTAGAAAATATTATGCTCTTAAAACTGTATATATGAGGGGCCAGTGCTATGGCACAGTGGGTAAAAACCTCAGCCTGCAGCACTGGCATCCCATAGGGGTGCAAATTGGAGTCCTAGCTGCTTCATTCAGCTCTCTGGTATGGCCTGGGAAAGCAGTAGAAGATGGCCCAACTGCTTGGGCCCCTGCACCCCTGTGGGAGACCCGGAAGAAGCTCCTGGCTCCTGGCTTCAGATCATCACAGCTCTGGCCATTGCAGTCATTTGGAGAGTGAATCAGCAGATAGAAGATCTCTCTTTGGCTTTACTTTTCTATGACTTTTTTTTTCTTTCAAATAAATAAAATAAATCTTTTAAAAAAATACTGTACATATGAAATACATGAAATTTGTTCCCTTTATATAAATAAAAAGTAAAGTTGGTAAAAGAAAGTGAGAACCCAAAAAGTTTATTTTCAGCCAAATTGCTATTCAACTATAAAGGCCAAAGACAGATAGGTACAAGCAACAACTCAAGTAAAATACTACATATATGCCTGTTACAGAAGGCAGATAACTGTCTCACAGAAAATCTATCAGTAGAGTTGGAGTAAAAGGCCTAGTGATAGGCACTAAGTATACTTAAATACAGAATAAAACTGAAAGCTAAAGCAATTGTACAAACCATATTTATATAATAGATGCAATGTCAGAAAATTATGCAGACATAATATGACATAGTAAGTACAACAATTTTGTACATATCCAACAACATAGCAACAGAAGAAGCAGCACATACAAGCATACTAGTTTTCTTACATGTACAAGTGGTCAAAAGTGACTTAAAATTACCTAAAAGGCAATCTATAGAAGTGAAATTGACACTTTGAGAAGCAATGCCTTTGAACAGCCCTTGTCAGGACTATTGAGGAACAGTTTTGGTTTTTTTTCCCCATACTAGTTGTTGAACTTCTTACTTAACATAGAATTAATCACATGTATATAAAGTTAATTGAAAATAGATCTTAGTGAAAAATAAGAATGGGAATAGGAGAGGGAAGAGGAGAAGTGGGAGGGCAGATATGGTGGGAAGAATCACCATGTTCCTCAAGTTTTATTTATGAAATGTATGAAGTTTCTATTCCCTTAGGTTTCTGGGGGGGGGGGGGGGGAGAAAATAAGCATATGAAGCTACGAAGCAGCATACTGTTTCATGGCATAAAGTTACAGAACAACTAAAAGAAAAATAATCATAATCATGTAGTAAAAGGGACAAGGAGGTACAAAGAAGTCATAAGATATCAAATTTCCTAATTATTCATGGTGAAGAATTATTAGTTATTGCCTAAATAAAGGATTACATTTATTATATAAAACACTCTAATCATTCCAAATTAAAAGCATCTACAAGGTACCTAGAAAATAAACCCAAAACATTGCAGATTTATATGCTAATTTTTAAACATGACAAAAGCATTAAATTAGGTAATTATCACACAAATAAGAGGCAGTAAAAGTCAAAGAGCTCCATTATTTTAATACATTAAAGTGACTAAAAGAAAGACTCAGACTAGATACACAAAAATTGAAATCCAATTACTCACACCTGTGTAATATCAAACGTTGACTCTAAGTTAATACTAATTTTTGAGGCCTAAAATACTTAAGGTCTTAATACTTGCTTATGAACACTTGCTTATGAACACTTGGGTGATGAATGGAATTTAGGTTCTTATAGCTATGAGAGCACCCAGGGGTCACAAATCCATCCGATCATAATTTAATGAAACAGTTTGTGTAAACAGAGCAGTGACTTTCAGAATGCACACTTTACCTGACGAAAAGAGAAAGGGTTATTATGAAATGGATGGACAAATGGGAACCCCTGAATATCATCTCTACCATTAACAAAACATTACACAAAAAGTCCTTCTATATACAGAAATTAGTCCCATTATGATGGAAAAATATATGCAAGAGCAGTGATTCTCATTATAGTCCCAAACATTATTTGCTTGCTCTACAAAAACAACATACATGCAACAAACAAATGGCAATGAATTTCCTTGAGTTTAATCAGGTATTAACTGCAATAACAGATATTATTCCAAATATGGACTGAAACAAATGAACCCACACACTAGCACCTATATGGACCACTGACAGAAAAAGTTGCTGTTTTCTCTATCATAATAAGCAGAGGCTTTTAGTTTGCATTTTTGCTTCACAGTGATGGCA
The DNA here is from genome assembly GCF_051225735.1 of Oryctolagus cuniculus. Lineage (NCBI taxonomy): Eukaryota > Metazoa > Chordata > Mammalia > Lagomorpha > Leporidae > Oryctolagus > Oryctolagus cuniculus. Next base: position 91,296,510 of record NC_142868.1, on the reverse strand, counting down.
GTATACCTGCACTCTCTTGCCTCATGACCTTGTTAAATCTCTGATTTTGATTCTAACTGGACACTAAACATCTCACTATCTGTGGCTGACAGAATGCTGGCCTTTTAAAGATCTACATACAAATCCCCAAATCTTTTGGATATGTTGTTACATGGCAAATACCATTAAGATAGTAAATCACCTGATCTTAAAATAAGATGATTATCTTGGAGTATCTTAGGGGTGAAAAGTGTCATTAAAGCAGAAGAGAGAAACAGAAAAAAGGCAGTGTTATAATGATTCAGCCCAATAGTACTGCATTTGAAGGTGAAGGAAAGCAGTTTCAAGCTAAGGAATATGGCCAGCCCCTAGAAGTTGGAAAAGGCATGAAAACAAATTCTTTATTAGAGCATTCAGAAGAACACAGCACCCCCAATTCCTTGATTTGGACCCACTATACTTTAACTTTAGACTTATGACCTACAGAACTGTTTAAAGCACAAGTTTATGGTAATTTTTTACATCATCAACAAGAAACTAATATGCCCATTCAGAAGAAACTGGAGTACATTCATAATATCACGCCTCTGAGACCTGAATAAAGTAACAGGTGTCTCATTTGTCTTTATAAGAAGAAGTATATCAGAGTCTTAATTAAAGATATACATATACCACACAGAGAAAATCAGTTTATAATGATCAGGTGGTCTAGACTGCACTGGAAAGTATCCTTCTCCATACTAAATGATGAGGCGCAACACTTTGTAGATCACTTTGGAATTTCAAAGCAACCTGTATCACATACAGCTTTGTTGCTTTGACCCTATAATGACAAACCAGAGGCTTCTCGATTTATAGGTAGCCTAAGTAAGAGAAGGCTCTTCAGTTGATATAGGCCACTGTGCAAGGAGCTCTACTGGTTTTCCTTTACAGCTAGGAGAAAAAAGAGCTCATGAAAAGACTGACTGAAATGTTGAAGAATGCCTGTTAGGCCTCTTTAGTGGAATCCCAGAAAAGCTCCCAACAGTTTTGAACCAAGGAAATATCCTCAATTGTACATATAGTGGGTTGGATACTGCCCTCTCAAAATAAGTGTCTAACAAGAATCGGTTCATGTATACTTATTTGGAAAATAAGTCTTTGCAAGCTATAATTAAATACAGGTCATGAAATGAGAGGATCATGGATTAGGGTGGACCTTAAATCCAATGACAAGCATCTTTATAAGTAAGAGAAGAGGAGAAGACACACCGAGTAAGAATAACATGTCTACAATCCAAGGATTGATAAAACTATCAGAAACTAGGGGTCAGGCATGCAATGCATGATCCAACCAAGTTTCCAAAAGGAACCAACACTACGAATCCTTTGATTGTATACATCCAGTCTCAAGAACTGTGAGAGAGTACATTTCTGTTATTTTAAACCACTCATTTGGTGGTTCATTATAACAGGAAAAAGGGAAAAATACAGCATATATCTCTTCAAGTATTTTTTTTCTTTTAATAATGCTTCTGGCCCAATATTGGACTGTGATAGCAACTAAAACTCATACAATATGATACTATATAATTTGCAACCCAGGCCACACTTCACAAACTGACATTTTCAGGCACTCCCAGGAGTATTCATCAAATGGAACAGTTATATGTAGGGCAACATTTTAAAAGTTCTTGAGGGGCCAGTGCTGTGGTGCATAAGCTAAGCATCTGCCTGTGGTACCAGCATCCTATATGGGCACAGGTTGTGTCCCAGATTTGTGTCCCTTCCAATTCAGCTCTCTGCTATGGCCCAGGAAAGCAGCGGAAGATGGCCCAATTGCTTAGGCCTCTGCACTCACATGGGAGACCCAAAAGAAGCTCCTGGCTCCTGGCTCCTGGCTCCTGGCTTTGGATCGGCTTAGCTCCAGCCATCGCGGCCACATAGGGAGAGAACTAATGTATGGAAGACCTTTCTCTCTGTCTTTCCCACTCTCTGTCTTTACCAATCAAATACTAAATAAATAAAATCTTTAAAAAAAACGAAGTTATTGCAAGCTTCAGGTGGCATAAATGGATGATCCACAGTCCACTAACCTTACACATCAATCTCTCAACCATCATTTATTGTTTCCTATGACAAGTTAAGTGAAAGAAGAAAATTATGTGTATGATATGATAATAGTATTCAAATGTCAACTGAAAAATCCTTACAAACCCATTTAGGTGTCCCTAAAAGCGATTAGAAAAAGGAAATCCTTCCAGCAAGTGAAATTTCAAGCAGTACATACCTTGTGCATATATTTCCTATATAAGGATTAGTTATATGAGGCAGAAGAAAACTTCTTTTGTGTTGCCTTTTTTCCCTTTGTTGGATGTGATATTAACATAAAGATTCAATTTAGTTCATACAAACAATTCTAAGAATATAATCATACTTCCCTTCCTCATTTCCTTCCCACCCTATCTCCCTTTCTTTTTCCTTTTCCTTTTTTCTTTCCTTTTTTTCCTCCCTCTTTCTCTACTTCCCTTCCTAAAAGTTTAAGAATGATAATAGAGCCAGCGCTGTGGCATAGTAGGTAAGGCCACCACTTAATGTGCCAGCATCCCATGGGGGCACAGATTGGACTCCCAGCTCCTCCTCTTCCAATATAGCTCTCTGCTATTACCTGGGAAAGCAGTACAAGATGGCTCAAGTGCTTGGGCCCCTGCACCCACATGGAAGACCTGAAAGAAGCTCCCAGTTTCGTATCCATGCAGCTCCAGCCGTTGTGGCCAACTGGGGAGTGAACCAGTGGATAAGAAGACCTCTCACTCTCTCTCTGCCTCTCTCTTTCTCTCTGTGTAACTCTTTCAGATAAAAAAAATAATTTTTTTAAAAAAAGAATAATAAGAAGGGTGAATATGGATGTTATGTACCTTGCCTAGAGGTGGCCTGTGGGACAAGAAATGCACTTTGATTAAACATGGTAAACTCGGTCTACAATTCAACTTCATGAAGGGATAGTTATGAAAATTTTTAAAATCTACCTGATATCAAAATATGCCTCAAAGTTATAGTAAATACAAAAATTTAGTTATGCACAGGAACAGATAATGGAACAAAAAGTCCAGAATCAGGTACATTGCAGGCTGGCTGTTTTGCTATCTGTTCTTTCTCTGCACTGCTCTGCCAGGAGGCTGTTATTTTACTGATTGCATCGCAAAAGCTCCTTTGCTCTTTGATCATGAATGAGGTCCACCTAAGAGAAGCACTGGCAAAGGGATGAAGTATAAAGAGGCCAAGGCGTTTTATTTGTACCGTCCTTTTCAAAACTGGGTATTTTTAAATTTTGTTATTTGAGTGGTGCAGAGAGTTTCTAAGCCCTCATTCACTGCCCAAATGCTCTCAATAGCTGGGGGGCTTAAGCCAGGAGCTGTTTGTGAGTCAGGAATTCAATCCTATGTGGGTAACAGAAACCCAACCACTTGAGCCATAACTGTCACCTTCCAGTGTATGCACTGGCAGGAAGCTAAAATTGGGGGTAGAACCAGGACTAGAACCCAGGGATTCTGATACAGGATGCAAATATCTCAATGGGCAGATTATCCAGTTGGCTAAACACCTGTCACCATAATTGACTATTTTTTTATATAGCTGCATCTCTCAAAAGCCACAGCTTCTGTTGAGACTGCCTTCAATAAATTTATCTCTCTCTAGGTTCCACCAACATCGTTGTGTTCCCTTGCCTCTTTATCCCTAAGGGTGATAAAAAATTATTTCCACAGTTGGTTTAATAGCCTTAATTGATTTCCTTAATCATGTCCATAATTCTGTGAATAGTACTTTCACTGAACTCATTACATCCTTGAGTGTGATGGTTTTCTCATACTGGATGACATATTCAAAACAGAATTTTATATATTTGACAAGCACATGGATAGCTACTTTTTTTTTTTGACAGGCAGAGTGGACAGTGAGAGAGAGAGACAGAGAGAAAGGTCTTCCTTTGCCGTTGGTTCACCCTCCAATGGCCGCCACGGCCGGCGCGCTGCGGCCGGCGCACCGCGCTGATCCGATGGCAGGAGCCAGGAGCCAGGTGCTTTTCCTGGTCTCCCATGGGGTGCAGGGCCCAAGCACCTGGGCCATCCTCCACTGCACTCCCTGGCCACAGCAGAGAGCTGGCCTGGAAGAGGGGCAACCGGGACAGAATCCGGCGCCCCGACCGGGACTAGAACCCTGTGTGCCGGCGCCGCTAGGCGGAGGATTAGCCTAGTGAGCCGCGGCGCCGGCCTGGATAGCTACTTTTATAAAGGGATTTGGGATGTTGGTAATCTGTGGCATTACAAAGGTATATATTGTCTATTTCCTTAGATGGCAGGATATTAAGTGTGGATGAGGTATAAGGTAGGAGGAGGACTACATTATCTCTATAACAACATTAGCAATAATATACAAGTAGGTGGTAAGTAAGACTGCCTGAAGAAACTACAACAAAATAAAATAGTTTAAGACTTTAAATTTCCAACTTTATACACAGTTCATCAAAAAAAGCCTTTGGTAGCCTTAAACAAATTCCTTAATTCATTTGGCTGTTCAAAAGTCGTGGTGCTACTGTAACTGTAACTCCATGATTTTTCTTATGTAATAACATAGGGACATTTTAGAGAATAATAAGATGCTGAGTTCTGCAATAGATATAATTGGGCTGCAACAGATAAGACTAAGCACAGCTGACTTTGGGTGCTCCACTGTAGCTGGGTTGCCAGAGTCATGCACTGCCAGCTTTGGTTGCTGTGGCTTGGGTGAGGTACGTTTGAGGTGGGCTTTGGGGACCCAGTCCCTCTGCCCTTGAGCTGTGAGGAGATGCCTTTCTGAAAAGTGAAAAGAGTGATCTGTGTGGAAGCTAACAAGTGCCATGGGGATCACTGCGAGATGATGTGCGTCATGTGGTGCTCAGTGCCTCCCACTGTGAAAAGGAGGAAATGCTTTTTGAAGGATATTGACCTGGCCTAGAAGATGCTTACACATGTATCACAAAATGAGGATTTATGTGCGCTTTCCTCAGAGTGAAAGAATCTTCTATTTAGACACGTTATCAGAGAGGTTCGTGAATCGCAGTTACTCAGAGTGGAGCAGAGAAAAGCCTGAAGTTCGAAGAACTACCAAATAGAGCATCAGAGCTCTGTGAACAGGTTAACATGGTACTATGGGGATCCAAGGACTACTACAGTTTATCAAAAAAGCTTCTGAACCCATCCCTGTGAGGAAATATAAAGGACAGGCAATAGCTGTGGATACATATTGCTGGCTTCACAAAGGAGCCACTGCTTGAGCTGATAAATTAGCCAACAGTGAACCTACTGATAGTTGAAATTTGCAAGATTTTCATTGCTACTGTCACAGTTCTTTGAACATTTCTTCATGGGAGAACATCAGTGTTTTGTAATACTAGATTCTGATTTTTGGCTATTTGGGAGTTGTTCAAAATAAATAAAGTCAGTGTTTATTATTAGAGGTATGTGGGATTTTGTATGAAATTTGTTAACATGTTAGTATATCATAGAATTAAACCTGTTCTTGTTTTTGATGGATGCACTTTACCTTCGAAAAAAGTAGAAAGGTCTAGAAAAGAACGACAAGCCAGCCTCCTTAAGGGAAACCAGCTTCTTCGTGAGGGTAAAGTCTTGGAAATCCAAGAATGTTTTACCTGTCCTATCAATATCACACATGCTATGGCCCACAAAAGTGATTAAAGCTGCTAGATCTCAGGGAGTGGACTGCCTTATATCTCCTTATGAAGTTGATGCACAACTGGCCTGTCTTAAAAAAATTGGAATTGTATAAGCAATAATCAGAGGATTCTGATCTCCTAGCTTTTGGCTGTAAGAAGGTGATTTTAAAAACAAACCAATTTGGAAATGGACTAGAAATTGATCATGCTGGGCTGGGAATATGTAGACAACTTGGGGATGTACTCTCAGAAGAGAAATTCTGTTACATGTATATTCTTTCTGGCTTTGACTATCTCTCATCACTGCCTGGGACTGCATTAGCAAAGGCATGCAAAGTACTAAGGCTGGCCAATAATCCTGACATTGCAAAGGTTATCCAAGAAAACTGGACATTATCTCGGCCAGCGCCGAGGCTCACTAGGCTAATCCTCTGCCTTGCAACGCCGGCACACTGGGTTCTAGTCCCAGTCGGGGCGCCGGATTCTGTCCCGGTTGCCCCTCTTCCAGGCCAGCTCTCTGCTGTGGTCAGGGAGTGCAGTGGAGGATGGCCCAAGAGCTTGGGTCCTGCACCCACATGGGAGACCAGGATAAGTACCTGGCTCCTGCCATTGGATCAGCGCGCAGCACGCCGGCCGCAGCAGCCATTGGAGGGTGAACCAACGGCAAAAGGAAGACCTTTCTCTCTCTCTCTCTCTCACTGTCCACTCTGTCAAAAAAAAAAAAAAGTATATTGTCATTTACATTAGCACCTTCCAAAATATTATCATGTCTATGCCTTCTCTCTATGAAGAAAACTACAAAACTTATAAAAGACATCAAAGAACAACTAAATAAGTTGATTGACAGGTTGTTTGTGGATAAGAAGATTCATTAATGTCAAGATGTCATATCTTCCCAACTTGATCTTTAGATTCAAACAATCTCAACCAAATTGTAGGAAATTATTTTGTGAACATCAACTATTAATTTTTAAGTTTACATGGACAGGCCATGAATGCCCAGAAAATTCTATTCAGTATTGAAGGAGAATAAAGCCAGGGTGCTTACATTATCAAAGTCCAAAATTTAATCTAAAGCTACAGTAATCAAGACAATGTGATGTTGGACAAAGAACAGAAAAGTAGATCAACAGGACAGAATGAAAGCCCAGAATGAGATTCATCTAAATGCACTCAACTGATCTTTGAAAAAGAACCAAAGGCACTAGTACAGGTTAAAGACATTTTTTTTCAATAAATGCTGCTAAAACAACTAGACATGCACACTGCTTAGAAAGATCTAGGTAAAGAGCGCACAGGTCTGTCCCGGCTTGCGAAAGTGACTTCCCCTCACGGTGGCTCTGCATCCCGACGCGGCGCCCTCCACGGGGGGCCGGCCAACAGGGAGCGAGGCCGCGGCCGTCGGAGGCAGCCGAGCCCGCTCCGGAGCGCGGGAGAGAGGCCGCCCCGCCCCGAGGGACGGCGGGGCCCGGGGCTTACCGGGCCTCGGCGCTGGGCAGCCACGGAGCCCGGCCAGCAGCAGCAGCAGGCGGAGCATGGCGTCGGGGCCGGGCGCCGAGCGGGAACTGACGGCGCGGCCGTTGGGCGGGAAGCCGTCCGCGGGCGCTGTTCTCGCGAGACCCTGGAGCGGGATTCCCGCGGCGCCCGGAGGCTGCCCGCTGCGCGCCGCCCCGGCCCGGGCTGGGTCCCCGCACACCTGCCCCTCCAGTGTGATGGCCCAGAGAACCGAGGCGTTCGTTCTCCTCTAGTAACAAACGCTAGCAAAGGTGGTGTGGTTAGACATACCTGTGAAGGTTTCACCAGGGTTTTATCTAAAAATAGAACTTTGATTGCTGTGATCTTAATGTGCATTTAGGAAGATACTGGGAGACACGAGAATTTGAAATTTTACTTATTGTAAATGTTTTATTTGTACATTATACAAATGAAACACATTAATAACATTAGAATAAGTTAGAGAAGATTATATGGACCTACTAAATCATTGGTGAAGTAACTGACCGAAAAGGTTTCTTATCATCTGTTAATTCCTACAGCTCTATTAATGAGGGAAAATTTTGACAATTTTAAGATCATGAGCTGGGAGCCCAACCTCCTTCATTCCGTTGCAATGTTCACCAACCTGTCAATCATGGGACCCCTCCCCTGAAAGTACTTTTACACAGCATAGTGGGGGTAGTATCATGTAAACGCTTTTGGTTTTCTAAATTCATAAAATGCTAGGAAGAATGCAAGTTTGCTCTCTCCTTGCGGACTCAGGAGGAGCAGAGCAGGTTATGGTAATTCCCTTTCTTTGGCCAGCTTTCCCAAAATAAAGTCCTAATGAGCCAGTGTACTTTTCTCACTTTGTAAATAAAGTTTACCACACTGCATGCCACTTTTGTGGCTGTATTTACAATTCTGTAGGTCAAAGAGTCTGGAATATTAATTTAGGTCCAACATAGCCCACAACACTATGAGGGCAAATAATGCAGTGTTGGAGAAGACCTTGAGAACTCTCTGGCTCCTGTGTATCTATTACCTCCTACCCACCAACACCCACCTCATAATGATTTGCATGTACTATGAAAATGGAGAAGAGATGCAATAAAATTTCTCCATCACTTTCTACACACCTACAGGAACAGCACTTTAAAGATGCAGTCAAATTCTGCTTCTCAGAATGAGAATTACGATAAAGAGAATGACATGTTCACTGCTTGACTAAATCTTAACCACAGTATATACAGAAATCAAAGCATACTTTAAATAAAAATTTTTAAAAAGCAAAAAATATCACCATATGCTCCATAATTATTGTTTTTCAATTAAACCTGTAAACTTTAAAAGTCAAACTAAAGATTATTTCTGTGTTCCTTGGGAAAGAGCAAACAAATATTACACCCACAGGAGCCAGAGATCAGAAGCTGACTACCTTCACTTCCGCTCAGCTGTGCGGAATTACCCTTCTGGAACAAAAAAAAAAAAAAAAAAAAAAAAAAGAGAGAGAGAGAGAGAGAGACAGAGAGATTTACCATGCCTAAACTGGGAGTGTCACTTTTGGCATACCCTTAACCCTGAAGCACCAAACAGAGCTCTCTGGCCAACCCATCTCAAGCCTCTAAGGCTCCAACAAAAGCACATAGTCCACTTAATGCATTCATAATATAACAAGAAAAAAACACCACAGCAAGGGAAGAAGAATCCAAAGAATATCTCCACAATGCCAAGCAACAAACGCAGAAACCGAGGAAACAAGAACAAGGAAGACAGTATAATGCCCCCAAATGAACAAGACACCCGAAGCCAAGATTATGAAGATGATGAGATAGAAGAAATGCAAGATATGGATTGCAAAAAATTTATGATAAGAACATTTAGAAGCTTTCAGAAACAAATTCTTGAACTACAGAAGTCCTTACTGGACAGGATAGAAAATCTCTCTGGTGAAAATGAAATCTTAAGGAGGAATCAAAATGAAAAGCAGAATCTAGTAGAACAGGAAAGTGTGATAGTGAAGAAAAACAAAATTAAATGAAGAACTAAGTATATCAAATGACAAAAACATTAGAGAGCATTAAAAACAGAGTCAGTGAAGCAGAAGAGAAGTATCAGACTTAGAAGACAGAGCATAGGAAAGTATACATTCAAACCAAAGAAAAGAAGAGGAAATTAGAAATCTAAAAATATTGTTGAAAATCTACAGGATACTATTAAAAAAAACAACATTTGGGTTCCAGGAGTTCCTGAAGGCATGGAGAGAGAGAAAGGAATAGAAGGCCTTTTTAGTGAGATACTAGCAGAGAACTTCCCGGGTTTGGAGAAGGACAGAGACATCCTAGTACAGGAAGCTCACAGAACCCCTAGTAAACATGACCAAAAGAGATCCTCACCATGACACATTGTAATCAAACTCAACACAGTGAAACATAGAGAAAAGATTCTAAAATGTGCAAGACAGAAACATCAGATTACTCTCAGAGGATCTCCAATTAGACTCACAGCAGATTTCTCTGTGAGAAATGGATAGATTCATGGACACATTCAACATACCCAAATTGATCCAGGAAGGCATAGAAAACCTAAACAGACACATAACTGAGACAGAATTGAAACAGTAATAAAGGGGCTCCCAATAAAAAAAAGCACAGGACCAGATGGATGCGCTGCTGAATTCTATCAGACATTTAAAGAAAAACTAACTCAAATTTTCCTCAAACTATTCAGAACAACTGAAAAAGAGGGAATCCTCCCCAATGTTTCTTTCTTTCTTTCTTTCTTTCTTTCTTTCTTTCTTTTTTTTTTTTTTTGAAAAGCAGAGTGGACAGTAAAAGAGAGAGAGAGAAAGGTATTCCTTTGCTGTTGGTTCACCAACCAACGGCCACCGTGGCTGGCGTGCTATGGCCCACGCACCTCGCTAATCCGAAGGCAGGAGCCACGTGCTTCTCCTGGTCTCCCATGGGGTGCAGGGCAAAAGCACTTGGGTCATCCTCCACTGCACTCCCGGGCCACAGCAGAGAGCTGGCCTGGAAGAGGGGCAACCGGGACAGAATCCGGCGCCCCGACCTGGACTAGAACCCGGTGTGCTGGCGCCGCAAGGCAGAGGATTAGCCTAGTGAGCCACGGCGCCGGCCCCCAATTCTTTCTATGAAGCTAGCATCACCTTAATTCCTAAGCCAGAGAAAGATGCAGCATTGAAAGAAAATTACAGACCTATATCCCTGATTAACATAGATGCAAAAATTCTCAATAAAATTCTGGCCAATAGAATGCAACAACACATCAGAAAGATCATCCACCCAGACCAAGTGGGATTTATCCCTGGTATGCAGGGATGGCTCAATGTGTGCAAAACAATCAATGTGATACACCACATTAACAGACTGCAGAAGAAAAACCATATGATTATCTCAATAGATGCAGAGAAAGCATTTGATAAAATACAATACCCTTTCATGATGAAAACTCTAAGCAAACTGGGTATAGAAGGAACATTCCTCAATATAATCAAAGCAATTTATGAAAAACCCACGGCCAGCATCCTATTGAATGGGGAAAAGTTGGAAGCATTTCCACTGAGATATGGCACCAGGCAGGGATGCCCACTCTCACCACTGCTATTTAACATAGTTCTGGAAGTTTTAGCCAGAGCTATTAGGCAAGAGAAAGAAATTAATGGGATAAAAATTGGGAAGGAAGAACTCAAACTATCCCTCTTGGCAGATGATATGACTCTTTATTTAGGGCATCCAAAGAACTCTACTAAGAGACTATTGGAACTCATAGAAGAATTTGGAAAGTAGCAGGACATAAAATCAATGCACAAAAATCAACAGCCTTTGTATACAAGGGCAATGCCATGGCTGAGAAAGTACTTCTAAGATCTATCCCATTCACAATAGCCACAAAAACAATCAAATACCTTGGAATAAACTCAACCAAAGATGAAAAAGATCTCTATGATGAGAATTACAAAAACTTAAAGAAATAGAAGAAGATACCAAAAAATGGAAAAATCTTCCATGCTCATGGATTGAAAGAAACAATATCATCAAAATGTCCATTCTCTCAAAAGCAATTTATAGAGTCAATGTGATACCAATAAAAATACCAAAGACATTCTTCTCAAATCGGGAAAAAAATATGCTGAAATTCATATAGAGACAAAGGAGACCTCGAATAGCTAAAGCAATCTTGTACAACAAAAACAATGCCGGAGGCATCATAAGACTAGATTTCAGGACATACCAAAGGGCAGTTGTTATCAAAACAGCATGGTACTGGTACAGAAACAGATGGATAGACCAATGGAACAGAATTGAAACACCAGAAATCAATCCAAAATTCTACAGCCAACTTATGTTTGATCAAGGATCCAAAACCAATCCCTGGAGTAAGGACAGTCTATTCAATAAATGGTGCTGGGAAAAGTGGATTTCCACGTGCAGAAACATGAAACAAGACCCCTACCTTGCACCTTACACAAAAATCCACTCAACATGGATTAAAGATCTAAATCTATAACCCGACACCATCGAATTAGTAGAGAACATAGGAAAATCCCTGCAAGATATAGGCACAGGCAAAGACTTCCTGGAAAAGACCCTGGAAGCACAGGCAGTCAAAACCAAAATAAACTATTGGGATTGCATCAAACTGAGAAGTTTCTATATGGCAAAAGAGACAGTCAGGAAAGTGAAGAGGCAACCGACAGAATGGGAAGAAATTGCAAACTATGCAACAGATAAAGGGTTAATAACCAGAATCTTCAAAGAGATCAAGAAACTCCACAACAACAAACAACCAACCCACTTAAGAGATGGGCCAAGGACCTCAATAGATATTTTTCAAAAGAGGAAATCCAAATGGCCAAGAGACGCATGAGAAAATGTTCAGAATCATTAGCAATCAGGGAAAATGCAAATCAAATCCACAATTAAGTTTCACCCCACTCTGGTTAGAATGGCTGACATACAGAAAACTACCAACAATAGATGCTGGCGAGGATGTGGGGAAAAAGGGACACTAACCCACTGTTGGTGGGAAGGCAAACTGGTAAAGCCACTATGGAAGTCAGTCTGGAGATTCCTCAGAAACCTGAATATAACCCTATCATACAACCCATCCATCCCACTCCTTGGAATTTACCCAAAGGGAAATAAATTGGCAAACACAAAAGCTGTCTGCACCTTAATGTTTATTGCAGCTCAATTCACAATAGCTAAGACCTGGAACCAACCCAAATGCCCATCAACAGTAGACTGGATAAAGAAATTATGGGACATGTACTCTATAGAATACTATACAGCAGTCAAAAAAAGATCTGAAATGGAGGAACCTGGAACACATCATGTTGAGTGAAATAAGCCAGTCCCAAAGGGACAAATATCATATGTTCTCCGTGATCAGTGACAACTAATAGAGCACCAAAGGGGAAACTTGTTGAAGTGAAATGGACACTATGAGAAACAGTGACTTGATCAGCCCTTGCCCTGACTGTTGATGTACAATTTAATATTTATCCCTTTTAGTATGTTTTTGTTCTACTTAATACTATTGGTTGAACTCTTTAATTAACACACAATTATTCTTAGGAGTTTAAATATAACTGAAAAGTGATCTCTGTTAAATATAAGAGTGGGAATAAGAGAGGGAGGAAATGTAGAGTTTGGGACATGCTCAAGCTGACTTGCCCCAAATGGTAGCGTTAGAAACGTGCCATGGGATTCCAATTCAATCCCATCAAGGTTGCATATACCAATGCCATCTCACTAGTCCAAGTGATCAGTTTCAGTTCACAACTGATCATACTGATAGGTCTAAGAGTCAGAGGGATCACATAAACAAGACTAGTGTCTGCTAACACTAACTGATAGAATAAAAAAGGAGAGAATGATCCAACACAGGAAGCAGGATACACAGCATATTCATAGAATGGCAGATGTCCTAAACAGTACTCTGGCTCAGAATTAGTCCTTAAGTCATTCGGATCTGGCTGAAGAGCACATGAGAGTATTTCAGGCATGGAAAGCCAAGACACTCTGGCAAAACAACAACAACAACAACAACTAAGTGAAAGATCTCTGTGAGATCCCAGTAGAAAGAACGGGCCATCAAAGGAGGTACCTTTCTCTGAAGGGAGGAGAGAACTTCCACTCTGACTACGACCTTGCCTAAATAAGATCGGAGTCGGCGAACTCAAAAGGCTTCCATAGGCTTGGCAACTCATGACTAGAGCCTAGGGTGATTACTGATGCCATAAACAAGAGTGTCAATTTGATAAGTCAACAACAGTAGTCACTGTGCACTTACACCTCATATAGGATCTCTGTCCTTAATGTGCTGTACATTGTGATTTAATGCCATAACTAGTACTCAAACAGTATTTTACACTTTATGTTTCTGTGTGGGTGCAAACTGTTGAAATCTTTACTTAATATATGCTAAATTGATCTTCTGTATATAAAGATAATTGAAAATGAATCTTGATGTCAATGGAATGGAAGTGCGAGTGGGAGATAGGAGGGTTGTGGGTGGGAGGGAAGCTATGGGGGGAAAAACCATTGTAATCCATAAACTGTACTTTGGAAATTTATATTTATTAAATAAAAGTTTAAAAAGAAAAATAAAAAAATTAAATTAGGTAACTAACATTTTTCAGGGAAATGTCTATGACTATGAACATATTTGTTTTTTTAAATTTAAATATATGCTAATTTTACTTTTTCCACACCTTGGGCCAATAGTTTTGATTTTCATATTATAAACAGTTTTTTGGTTGTATCTTCAAAAGTTGGAGTTGCTTTTTCCACTATGTTAAGAAATATACCTAGTTCTCTCCAAAAGTAATAAGGAGATTTGTATATGTACAAATATGAGAGTCTGATGTATATTTTTGTTTTTTGAAAAAATCTTGTTTAGTTGTGTCGGCCATTGGACTGGCTACCCATTATCTCCTACTGACTTCCAGCAAAGAGAAATATTAAAAACATTATGTATATATTTAGTTAAATAAGTCAGTCTGAAAAAGACAAACATCATATGTTTTCTCTAATATGTTTTAGTTAATGTAAATGCAAAAAATGTATAGGAATGAAATGCTCATTTTCTGATTCAATTGTTGACTCTGGCTCTTGTTTCTACTCCAGTGGAACTTTCATCTATTTTTTTAATCAATATTATAGAGTAGACTGGATAATACAGAGAATACTATAGAGTAGATTGAATTTTTTGCAAAAAAAAAAGGAAGGAAGGAGGAGGAGGACTGAGCAAGTGGGGACAGGGAGGAAGGGAAATATGTTTATCTTATTAGAGTTATACCTATGAAATAAATTCTCACACATACATACATGTAAAAAGATCAAAAATACAGGAAAAGATACAGGTGCTATAAAAGTAAAACACAGTATCTGCTTAGTCTATTACCTTTAAATGAAATAATAATCAAAGGATGCTTTTCTTTATGCTAAAAAACAAGCTAGGCTGATGGTTTAACATTCCAAATCACACACACACGCACATACAAATATATTATGTATATTACATATATATTACATTGGTACAGGTGATTTCTTTATCTGTCTTTGGTCTATATGAACACAAGCTACTATCAGAAGCTGATGGTGAGAGTGGCATATTGTATGATTAGAGATAATGTAAGTGACAATTGGAGTACTTACAGCAATAATTAATATGCTTATATGAATTCAAGAGTGATAATTCATTCTCGAAACATATTTGTTGAGCATTTACTCTGCAGAATGCCATCTATAAACTGAGAAACAAAGAAAACATGGCCATTACCCTATATCTATTTCAGAGTGTAAATGCTCCTAAGTGAGTGAAATGCTGGGAGAACTGAAGTACTGAAACCGTGCACCACAACTGCCATGGTGATAGTGACAGAGACCAGAGGCAAAAGGGAAAAACAGCTTTTTTCTTATACTTCATTTGTAGAAAGTAAGCAATGCCCATTAAAGGGTGGCTATGTCATGAAACATTCTGGAATATCAAAGAGAATTAATGTAGAAATAATGTAGCTTTTACAGTGGATGGAGTGACTTCCATCAGGAAGGAGAAACACTATAAAACATTGCAGTGTAGCCTAGAAAACAGACTGTGGCTATCAAAGATATTCTGGATCAGCAGTATATTGAAGTCACCTCAAGAAAAAACAATACCAGACAAAGCAAGAAAATGAAATCTTTCCAAGGGGAATTAGCAGACTTGTAAATATTTGATCCCTACAGAAGGATCACAAAGGTATAAACTGTGGAGAAAGGGAAATTAAAAGAAAAATCATAACACCTCTATTAATACCACTGTGAAGCCGGCGCCGTGGCTCAATAGGCTAATCCTCCACCTTGCGGCGCCGGCACACCGGGTTCTAGTCCCGGTTGGGGCGCCGGATTCTGTCCCGGTTGCCCCTCTTCCAGGCCAGCTCTCTGCTATGGCCAGGGAGTGCAGTGGAGGATGGCCCAGGTGCTTGGGCCCTGCACCCCATGGGAGACCAGGAAAAGCACCTGGCTCCTGGCTCCTGCCAGGATCAGCGCGGTGCGCCGGCTGCAGCGGCGGCCATTGGAGGGTGAACCAACGGCAAAAAGGAAGACCTTCCTCTCTGTCTCTCTCTCTCACTGTCCACTCTGCCTGTCAAAAAAAAAAAAAAAAAATACCACTGTGGACTGTTGAGGGTGTGTGGCGAATGCAGACTTTCAGTGTGCTTACGGTACTATCTCTTATATAAACTTCTCCAAACGCATTCACTCAGTTGTTCATATTTAGTTTATATATCTAAATGCAATCTACTCAAAGAAGCAATATGTTCACTTACAGATATTAATGTAAAGGACGAGAAAATGTTCAGCTTATGAATTAGTTTCACAAACTAATTATAAATGCCTTATCTTTTATTATATTTCCCTATGTGGGTCATAAGTGTAGTCAACTGATAAAAATTTAGTCAACTGAAGAAAATATATCAATTGTGCTAATTGATATTTTTTCATAGAACAGGATATACTAAAAAGTGGATTTTGTTACATGACATTTACAATTGTGACTACTCAAAATCTACTGAGCATGTATTTATGAATTAACAACTTTTTCTTTCCTAGTTATCAACATATTTATTTATAATCAACAATTCCCAAGTAATTTAACTGCTGGTATCTGCTCATGTACTATCTTCTGACATGGACCCAAATTACAATAATGTCAACAAGTTACTATAGCAGGATTCATGTACCGAGACCAAACACCAAGGCCTCTTAACATGAAGTAGTCTACAGGCTGGTGCTGTGGCATAGCAGGTAAAGCCGCTGCCTGCAGTGCCGGCATCCCATGTAGACGCCAGTTCGAGTCCTGGCTGCTCCACTTCTGATCCAGCTCTCTGCTATGGCCTGGGAAAGCAGTGGTAGATGGCCCAAATCCTTGGTTCCCTACACCCAAGTGGGAGACCCGGAAGAAGCTCCTGGCTCTTGGTTTCGGATCAGCGCAGCTTTGGCCGTTGCTGCCAATTGGGGAGTGAACCAGTGGATGGAAGACCTCTGTCTCTGTCTCTGTCTCTCTCCCTCTCCCTCTCTCTCTCTGCTTCTTCTTCTATGTATAACTCTGACTTTCAAATAAATAAATAAATAAATAAATCTTTAAAAAAAACATGAAGTAGTCTTTAATTATGCCAGCATAAGGCCCAGATGGAATTTCTTATCCAAAATCCTTAGCCCCAAACAAAGAAGTGTTTTCCCTTATATATGGTTTTAACCTATTTGTCTCCCTTATATGGTTACCTGCATATATTTGATCAGATATTCTAATGCTACATGGCAGCCACAGGATTGATACAATAATGCACATGCAAATTTAACTGAGCTGTAAGCTGCTGGCCAGGGTTAACATCATTGCTCTGTACTAACAAGCAGAACCTGAAATGGTTACAGATATGCAGATACAGACTACAGTGGAAGCACTCATAGGCAAGCAGATCACAAATATATTTCATCCCCAGTACAGATGTCTCCATTTTTCTTCTTTTGACCTTAGGAAGGCCTCTACCACAATTTTAACTATGTGAGTTAGAAACAAGTTTAATTAAAAGACAAAGGCCTCTGCCACATTACTATAAAGAAACTTATTTGGAACAACAAAAATTGTCACCAAGTTCAAGCTCATCTGCCTACCACTTCAAAAACCTAATAACTCAAGGGTGAGATATTGTTAAAACAAAAGTTAGTTTAACTGGAGTACTTTGAGAAAGAATGGGTCATCTTGTGCCAAAACTAATTCCTTAAACATTTTGGGCATGCAAATACTAATATTGATTACTCAAAAATCAACTAATATATAATACAAAACTAAAGTTCTCCAGTGGAGAAAATCAAGATACAACTTTCTTAACCTTATCACTGCCAAACAGAAAATATAAATTTGAATCTAAATTCCTAAATCTGGTTTTCAGGGTACAAATCAGCTTTTCATTTGAATTTTTAGAAATCACTGTATTGTACAAATTCAAATTTGGTTTACATCAGAGAAATATGTAAGACTGAACTGACAGAATATCTCTCCCCCTTCAATTACAAACAATACAAAATGCTGAAGAAAATAGCACATAATTTAACACGTGATTGCCAGCCATAAAAATTTTATTTTTTAAATGAAGAAACTGGGAGCTCCTAGGCAAAGCAGGAGAGAAAGCTGACTGTCCTAAGAGATGAGGTTCTAATAACCCCAACTTGGAAGGAGTGGAGGGCATGTGCCGCATTTGTTTGGAAGCTGTAACTGAAACGGGGGAAAAGGCTTGGTCAGTGCATCTCCACATTGCCACTGTCTCCTTCGCTACCTTCAGCTTTGATCAGAAGATTTCTGCCCAGCTCTGCTCATGGACATGTCAGCCACCCGTAGAAATCTGCTTGTATCTGGGAGTATTTGCAAATCAGCTCTAACTCAGAGTTCCCCACCCCCAACACACTTTGGGGAGATAAGGGAGTAATGCAAAGAAATGGTTGCCTTCTTAAACATATATGGGAGCAGTTTGCACAGATCCACCCCTCCGTAGTCGAAGAACCAATCAAGAGAGTTTCACAGTGCTTCTCATGCAATTGCCAGTGTTCAGGTGTTTACAGTGATTCCCCACCTCCTGACCTTGTCCCCCTCCACATTTTCTACCACTCATACTTAAAATTGACTAGTTACAAAGGAACAGGCAAGATGGGTCTTTTAAGACACCAGTTCTGTAAATGTCTCAGCTTACTAGTACTCCAATTAACTCACTTTCATTGTAACAATACCTCACCCTTGAGTTATCAGGGTTTTCATGTGGTGGGCAGATGACTGTGAGCTTGGTGACAATTTTTGTTCCACCAAACAAGAACAAGCTGTGTAAGGAGATCCAACATCTGTTCAGTGGACTCTCACTGGGAAATGTCTATCAGCTGCTGAAACTCTTTGTTCTGAGACTTTCCCCCTGGGCTCTCCACAGAGGTGTCCAGTGCCCCAAGCACTATACTGTGGAAGCAAAGGAATGTCTGATTCTGTGGGTCCTCTGTTCTGCCTTGGAGCAGGGCAAGTTGACTTGGTATGTACAACTGAGTACCACCTTCCCCTCTTTTTTGGGCAACTCCTTTAGGAAGACTAATGTGTATTTGATTTGATCTTGGATTCCTGTTGGAGAGAGGAAAATAGTTTATAAGACTTATACTGGGGGCCTGTGCCATGGTGCAGTAGGTTAATCCTCTGCCTGAAGCACCAGCATCCCATGTGGACGCTGGTACTAGTCCCAGCTGCTCCTCTTCCCATACAGCTCGCTGCTATGGCCTAGGAAAGCAGTGGAAGATGGCCCAAGTCCTTGGACCCCTGCACCCACGTGGGAGACTCAGAAGAAGCTCCTGGCTCCTGGCTTCAGATCAGTGCAGCTCTGGCCGTTGCAGCCATTTGGGGAGTGAACCAGCAG
This sequence comes from Oryctolagus cuniculus, assembly GCF_051225735.1. Taxonomy (NCBI): domain Eukaryota; kingdom Metazoa; phylum Chordata; class Mammalia; order Lagomorpha; family Leporidae; genus Oryctolagus; species Oryctolagus cuniculus. The sequence goes on along the minus strand of NC_142868.1, from coordinate 91,277,413 downwards.
AAGGAAGACCTCTCTCTCTCTCTGCCTCTCCCTCTCACTGTCTATAACTCTAACTCTCAAATAAAATAAATCTTTAAAAAAAGACTTATACTGAAATTTTTTATAGTTGTTTCCATTTCATAGGTGAATCTTTTGTGATTTTTGCAACTAAACTCTTTGTATGGTAACTTTTGTCTGGTTTCTGGCTTGTCTATACCTCAATCTCTCCTGCTCATTCATTTTCTGTCTCAAATAGAAAACAGGATGTGAAATAAGCCCTATACCCTAAGTAGAGCCTGTTTAAGTACATCTCAGGTAAATGCTTATAGTATGGCTACAAGAACATGACCAAAACTGAAATATTATTTTATTGTACCACAGACTGCCTCCACATATTTTGAAATCAAGAATATTATGGCCCATAAATAGTTACTTAAACTATTACAGCGTCCTACAATTACAGTTATTTTGTGAAAGAAAACTGATGAAATTTCCTATGTCTAGGCATTCATTTTTTTGAATTAGCATAAATAAAAAGCAGGACGTGTATCAACACATGGTACAATGATCATAGGGGTACAGAAAAGTAGCTAGCTATCCAGAAGGAAAAGCCATAAGAAAGAAAGGATGATATGATACTGAGTTAGTCAGAGACAGCTAAAAGGAAAAGCACCTACTGACATCTCTACCAACTCTATTCAACACCACATCCACCTCTGTGCTGTGGCCAAGGTAACCCAAAATTGGTGTTTCAAAAGAAACCACAACTCCAGGTCCAGAGCACATGGAAATGGACAACGTGGTTGCTAGTCATGACCTCACAATGACCTACAGCCCATTATAATAAAATTGTCACTCCCTCTCCCATCATGCACTAGATGACCTAACATGCCTAAAACTCTCAGAATCACCAGAAAGTAGGCAGTCACCAGATCCCTAGTAACCACCACCCTTTCCTGGAAAACTCCACCCAAGTTACCAACACTACTGAATATCCCATATTACCTCAAGATTATATAAAAAAGTTAGCTCCAAAATCTCAATGGGTATAGCTCACTCTAGTGTACTCACACTCCCTTCCCAAGTGTGCACTTGTGCTTTGCTAAAAATAAATTTTATTCCTCCACCAACCTTCATTTGCATCTCATCCTCAAATTCTTTTCTTGTATCAGACCCAAGAACCCAGGCAATAAGCCTGCCACTTGGCCCTGTATTACTCACTCTGGAATTTCCATGCTAAGTCCTTTGCCTAATTCACCAGTTGCCATTCTGCAGCAACCTCACTTACAGCTCACAGACAACCTCGTTTGTGGTCCCCACTGGCTGCCCTATTTTTACATAGCAGGATCCAAACTGTCCCCATTCTGGGTAAAAGTACCGATCTTCCACCTAACATAATACTGTGGAATCAGAAGCCAAGTGTGGCCTCTCCATGAAAGACACAACATGCCACTCAATACAGGGCAGGGGCCTCTTCCAGTCACTATCGGTTGTGCCAATATTTCCAGTAAGATACCTAGATGCCCAAAGTCAGCCAGCCAACTGGATTTCTCTGGGTGCATATATCAATTTTAAATCCGATTTGCTATGTCCTCTATGTCAAGAGGACTCCCCTTTGTATGATGGAGTTCTTTACTTTTTATTTTTCAAACTGTCTTCATTCCTGGACCAGTATACATACTCTCATGAATATGATGCTCACTGGAGATGAAGAAAAATGGTTATTGATACAGCTAAGGATTAGGCTTACTATCTTCACTAAATGGACATGCACACTGTACCAGAAGCAAATTCCAACATTCCTATTAAAGAATGGCCCAGTTGTTACATTATAGGAGTTATATTCAGGTTTAAGAAAGGGAACATATAAGAAAAAAAGCTTAAAAAAAACACAGGAATTTTTAAAAAATCTCAAAAAGATCCACCAGAATCCCTAGAAAGAATATACCAGGCTGGCCAGTTATACCTTGAGACCTATCCTGAGGCCCTTGAAAAACATCTGGACAAATATGACTTTCACTGGGAAAAGTCATTCAGAAATAAAAAAAAAATTAAAGATTGCATGAACAATATTATAATTCATGCACAACTTAGAGATACTGTTTTCACATAAGCCAGTCCCCAAAATGCAAATAAATATTTTCCCTTATTTGTGATAACTAATATATGGAGTACAAAAAATGTAATGCTTATGAGCAAAATTTACATTTTGAGATGTAATTATTGTTCACACCCCTTGTCTATACTCTTGAGGAACAGTGGTTTTTCTATTTACTACTTGGGGAATTCTTCATTTAGTGGAGGGCTAACTGGTGATTATGAAGTAAATTGAAATTATGCCATTGTACGGGGCGGAGCCAAGATGGCGGAATAGTGAGGGCGCGCACTGATAGTCCGGGAAAATTTAGTTTAATAAAAGGGGAGTTACAGTAGCCTCAGAAAAAAGAACCAGGAAAATATTGCAGAGGAAACTCTTCTGGATCGAGTGGCTGTGAATCGGAGGAGCTGCTGGGAGAACAAGGTCGCCCACCGCGCGGAAGCCGAGCTGCAGGACCGAGCCGCAGAAGCCGCAGGGTCTGCGTGCCAGTGCTCGAAGGGGAGTGCATGCCACACAGACAACAGCGGGGAGACTTGGGACGTCCAGGGCTCCGAGTCCACACATCGGTGCTGGAAGGGGAGGTGAGCTCAATAACCCGAGACATTGGTGGGGAAACGGGGGTCAGAATCTAGAGGGGGGCCGGAAAGTGCAGCAAACTCACTACTGGAAAGAAGGGAAAAAAAAGCTTCGGGGTTTCTCTTCCCCCTAACCTTGCAAAGGTTGCAAGGCTGCAAGGCTTGAAGAATTCCCAAGAGACAAAGAGCAGGCACCCTCTCTGGATTTACATATCAATGGGGGAGAGCTAAGGAACTGAGTCACTACAATTCAGTAGCCTAGGCAACCCAGTGGGAGTCCAGAGGAGCCTAAACGGACTCTGTGGGTAGAGAAGCCAGAGACTGGAAGCTAAATACCATCAATTCTGCACAGCCATGCCGTGCGGTGTTACTTACCCCCTGAATAAATAAAATAAATAAATAAATAAAAAGAGAGAGATTTACCACGCATAACCTGAGGGTGTCACCTTTGCACACCCTTAACCAGGAAGAACCAAGCAGAGCTCTCAGGCCGCACACATCTCAAGCCTCCAAGGCTCCTCCAACAGCAGGCAGTCCACTTAACATGGACATAGTATAAAATTAAAAAAAAAAAAACGCACAGTGACACAAGAAGAATTAACTATGCCAAGTAACAAACACAGAAATCGAGGGAACAAGATCAACGATGACACTATGATGCCTCCAAATAAACAAAACACCCCAAACCAAGATTATGAAGATGATGAGACAGAAGAAATGCAAGATACGGATTTCAAAAAATTTATGATAAGAACATTTAGAAGTTTTCAAAAGCAAATCCTTGAACTACAGAAATCCTTATTGGACAAGATTGAAAATCTCACTCGTGAAAATGAAATTTTAAGGAAGAATCAAAAGGAAACTCAGAAACTAGTAGAACAGGAAAAGTGTGATAGTGAAGAGAAATCAAAATGAAATGAAGAGCTCAATAGATCAAATGACAAACACATTAGAAAGCCTTAAAAACAGAATGGGTGAAGCAGAAGAGAGAATATCGGACTTAGAAGGCAGAGAACAGGAAAGGATACAGTCAAACCAAAGAAAAGAAGAGGAAATTAGATATCTAAAAAATATTGTTGGGAATCTACAGGATACTATTAAAAAAACCAACATTCGAGTTCTAGGAGTTCCTGAAGGCATGGAGAGAGAGAAAGGATTAGAAGGCCTTTTTAGTGAGATACTAGCAGAGAACTTTCCAGGTTTGGAGAAGGACAGAGACATCCTAGTACAGGAAGCTCATAGAACCCCCAGTAAACATGACAAAAAGAGATCCTCACCACGACACATGGTAATTAAACTTACCAAAGTGAAACATAAAGAAAAGATCCTAAAATGTGCAAGAGAGAAACGTCAGATTACGCTCAGAGGATCTCCAATAAGACTCACAGCAGACTTCTCATCAGAAACACTACAGGCTAGGAGGGAATGGTGAGACATAGCACAGGTGCTAAGAGAGAAAAATTGCCAGCCCAGAATATTATATCCTGCCAAGCTCTCATTTGTGAATGAAGTTGAAATAAAGACCTTTCATAGCAAACAGAAATTGAAAGACTTTGTGGCCACTCGTCCGGCCCTGCAAAAGATACTTAAAGATGTGCTACACTCAGAAACACAGAAACACGGCCATCAATATGAAAGAAGGTAAAGGAAGAACACCTACCAGTAAAAGAGCATGGGAAGCTCTAAGCATATACTAGAAAATATTTCCGGGAAAATGGCAAGGCAAAATCACTACGTATCAATAGTCACATTGAACATTAATGGTCTGAATTCTTCAGTTAAAAGACACCGTTTGGCTGACTGGCTCAAAGAACACAACCCAACTATTTGTTGCCTACAAGAAACACATCTCTCTAACAAAGAGGCATGCAGACTGAAAGTGAAAGGTTGGAAAAAGATATTCCATGCCAACAAAAACCAAAAAAAAAAAAAGCAGGTGTAGCCATATTAATATCAGACAAAATAAGCTTTAATACAAAAACTGTTAAGAGAGACAAAGAGGGACACTATAAATTGATTAAGGGTTCAATTCAACAGGAAGATGTAACTATTATAAATGTATATGCACCAAATTACAGGGCACCGGTCTATTTAAAAGATATGTTAAGGGACTTAAAGGGAGATTTAGATTCCAATACAATAGTACTGGGGGACTTCAATACTCCACTCTCAGAAATAGACAGATCATCCGGACAGAAGATCAACAAGGAAACAGCAGATTTAATCGACACTATTGTGTCGCTCCCCCTCTTCGTGGAGGAACGACACAGGACCCTGCACTGTTCTTTCGTCTGCTCGGCCCTCCCCGGGTTTGCTGCTGGTTCTTCCCAGGTTGGCTACCGACCCTTCCACCTCCGTGGAAGGGTGGTTCCCCCTGCCACATTCCCCACTTCCGCGGGGGAGCGGCACACCGCCAGCCGGCTCTCTCGGGGGCTGCACAGGTGTTCCCCTTAGATGTTCCCCTTAGATGTTCCTGGTGCATGCCGTCTCTCTCCTCCTTTATAGTCCTCCTCCGCCAATCCCAACTCTGCTGCCCACACGCCGAGTACGCTGCTCTCCTCCAATCAGGAGCAGGTCCTACAGTTTATTGGCTGAACTGGAGGCAGCTGTGTAGAAGCTGTTTTCTTCTCTCCCAGCGCCATATTGTGGGAGAGCAGATGCATAGAATAAGTCTTAATTCCAGTAACTTAGTCTAGTCCGAGTTGCTCCCCACAGATCCCCCTTTCTTTTTATTTTTTGGCGTTGATACGTGCCTGTCTTCGGTGTCCCGCGGCACACACTCTGCTCTGCTTGCTAGAGTAGCCACAGGTTCTTACAAGTCCTATCAATCAGGCAAACCGAATCCGGGTCCTCTCTTCGCCATGTTGTGAGGAGGTTTTTAGGCGCTGATGCGTGCCTGTGCTCGGTGCCCCACAGCGCATGCTCTGCTCTGCCTGCAGGTGCTTACAAGTCCTATCAGGCAAACCGAACCCAAGCCTTTTACATTGCCATATTGTGGGGAAACTTATTGGTGTTGATTCGTGCCTATCTTCGGTGACCTGCAGCTCATAATCTGGTCGAGCTGCCTGCTGGTGCTTACCACCTTACTAATCAGGCATACCGAATCCAAGCCTTCTCATTGCGGTATTGTGGGGAGACTATTGATATTAATAACGTGCCTGTCTTCGGTGACCTGCGGCGCATAAGCTGCTAGCCGCCCGCAGGTGCTCATCACCTCACTAATCAGGCAGACCGAATCCAAGCTCTCTCATTGCCATGTTGAGGGGAGGCTTTATTTTTCTCTATATCTCCGGACATTCCTATCTCTCCCATTTTATGTCTGTCTACCAACATTTCTATTTCTCTCATTTTACTTCTAAACTTCTGTTTCTCTTATCCCTGCGGCTTCCTGGCGCCCACCCCGAGGCTGCTTCTCGGCGGCTTCCCGGCTGAGCCGCTTCAGCCCGCTTCTCTTATCTGCGCGGCTTCGCGGCTCTGCGCAGCTCGGCTTCGCGCGCACACTCCGCAGTCTCGCACTAGCCCAGCGTTCCCTATCTACTTGTGCCCTGCACGCTCTCTCTGCGCACGGCAGCCTCCACGAGTCACACAGCGTAGCTTACGTCTCCGCCACTAGCATTCAATCTAAGTTCCCTGGGCTAACCTGGCGAATTCAACCCAGCTCACGTTTCCGCCCCACGATTTGGCTTCCCGTCCTCTGCTCCCCGGGCTAATCAGACGGATCCCAACCTGGCTTACGTTTCCGCTTCTGGTTTCAACTCTTCGCCCCCCATTCCCGGGCTAACTTGAGAATCCCAAAGTGGCTTTCGTCTCCGCCTCGGCCTGCCCCCGCAGCTTCAATTTCCCTAACATTTTTCTCTACCCGGTATGTTTCCCTAAGTTTTCTTCCAACAATACTCCTCCCTCATTTCTCCTGGCTTCTCCCCACAGTCCGTATCCAAGTCTGCTTGTTGTAGCTTTCACTTTCGCTTTCGACCTTAGAGATTTCTCCCAGCTTCCCCCCGTAGTCCGTATCCTAGTCTATGCCTAGGCTTTCAATAGCTTCTTCCGGCACCTTATTCGTCCGGCTTTTCCCTAGGCTGTTAGCTAGTCTCTCTCTCCGATATTTTCCCATTTCTTCCCGTTTCTTCCCTCCTAAGTTTCCTATCCGAGTCATGGCAACATTATGTCGCTCCCCCTCTTCGTGGAGGAACGACACAGGACCCTGCGCTGTTCTTTCGTCTGCTCGGCCCTCCCTGGGTTTGCTGCTGGTTCTTCCTGGGTTGGCTACTGACCCTTCCACCTCCGTGGAAGGGCGGTTCCCCCTGCCACATTCCCCACTTCCGCGGGGGAGCGGCACACCGCCGGCCGGCTCTCTCGGGGGCTGCACAGGTGTTCCCCTTAGATGTTCCCCTTAGATGTTCCTGGTGCATGCCGTCTCTCTCCTCCTTTATAGTCCTCCTCCGCCAATCCCAACTCGGCTGCCCACACGCCGAGTACGCTGCTCTCCTCCAATCAGGAGCAAGTCCTACAGTTTATTGGCTGAACTGGAGGCAGCTGTGTAGAAGCTGTTTTCTTCTCTCCCAGCGCCATATTGTGGGAGAGCAGATGCATAGAATAAGTCTTAATTCCAGTAACTTAGTCTAGTCCGAGTTGCTCCCCACACTATTGCCCTAATGGATCTAACAGATATCTACAGAACTTTCAACCCTACATCTACAGACTTCACATTCTTCTCAGCAGTGCATGGAACCTTCTCTAGGATTGATCACATACCAGGCCATAAAGCAAGTCTCAGCAAATTTAAAAGAATTAGAATCATACCATGCAGCTTCTCAGACCACAGCGGAATGAAGCTGGAAATTAGAAACTCAGGAAACCCCAGAAAGTATGCAAACACATGGAGATGGAACAAAATGCTCCTGAATGAACACTGGGTCATTCAAGAAATCAAAAGAGAAATCAAAAACTTTCTGGAAGTAAATGAAGACAACAACACAACATATCAAAACTTATGGGATACAGCAAAAGCAGTATTGAGAGGCAAATTTATAGCAAAAGGTGCCTATATCAAGAAATTGGAAAGGTACCAAATAAATGAGCTTTCAGCGCATCTCAAGGACCTAGAAAAACTGCAGCAAACCAAACCCAAATCTAGTAGGAGAAGAGAAATAATTAAAACCAGAGAAGAAATTAACAGGATTGAATCCAAAAAAACACTACAAAAAATCAGCCAAGCGAGAAGCTGGTTTTTTGAAAAAATAAACAAAATTGACACCCCATTGGCCCAATTCACTAAAAAAAGAAGAGAAAAGACCCAAATCAATAAAATCAGAGATGAAAAAGGAAACGTAACAACAGACACCACAGAAATAAAAAGAATCATCAGAAATTACTACAAGGACCTGCATACCAGCAAACAGGAAAACCTATCAGAAATGGATAGATTCCTGGACACATGCAATCTACCAAAATTGAAACAGGAAGACATAGAAAACCTAAATAGACCCATAACTGAAACAGAAATTGAAACAGTAATAAAGGCCCTCCCAACAAAGAAAAGCCCAGGACCAGATGGATTCACTGCTGAATTCTACCAAACATTTAAAGAAGAACTAATCCCATTTCTACTCAAACTATTCAGAACAATCGAAAAAGAGGGAATCCTCCCAAATTCTTTCTATGAAGCCAGCATCACCTTAATCCCTAAGCCAGAGAAAGATGCAGCACTGAAAGAAAATTACAGACCAATATCCCTGATGAACATAGACGCAAAAATCCTCAATAAAATTCTGGCCAATAGAGTACAACAACACATCAGAAAGATCATCCACCCAGACCAAGTGGGATTCATCCCTGGTATGCAGGGATGGTTCAACATTCGCAAATCAATCAATGTGATTCACCACATTAACAGACTGCAAAAGAAAAACCATATGATTATCTCAATTGATGCAGAGAAAGCATTCGATAAAATTCAACAGCCTTTCATGATGAGAACTCTAAGCAAATTGGGTATAGAAGGAACATTCCTCAATATAATCAAAGCAATTTATAAAAAACCCACAGCCAGCATCCTATTGAATGGGGAAAAGTTGGAAGCATTTCCACTGAGATATGGCACCAGGCAGGGATGCCCACTCTCACCACTGCTATTTAACATAGTTCTGGAAGTTTTATCCAGAGCCATCAGACAAGAAAAAGAAATCAAAGGAATACAAATCGAGAAGGAAGAAGTCAAACTATCCCTCTTTGCAGACGATATGATTCTGTACTTAGAGGATCCAAAGAACTCTACTAAGAGACTATTTGAACTCATAGAGGAGTTTGGCAAAGTGGCAGGATATAAAATCAATGCACAAAAAGCAACAGCCATTATATATACAAGCAATGTCACGGCTGAGAAAGAACTGCTAAGATCAATCCCATTCACAATAGCTACAAAAACAATCAAATACCTTGGAATAAACTTAACCAAGGACGTTAAAGATCTCTACGATGAGAATTACAAAATCTTAAAGAAAGAAATAGAAGAGGATACCAAAAAATGGAAAAATCTTCCATGCTCATGGATTGGAAGAATCAACATCATCAAAATCTCCATTCTCCCAAAAGCAATTTATAGATTCAATGCAATCCCAATAAAGATACCAAAGACATTCTTCTCAGATCTAGAAAAAATGATGCTGAAATTCATATGGAGGCACAAGAGACCTCGAATAGCTAAAGCCATCTTGTACAACAAAAACAAAGCCGGAGGCATCACAAGACCAGATTTCAGGACATACTACAGGGCAGTTGTAATCAAAACAGCATGGTACTGGTACAGAAACAGATGGATAGACCAATGGAACAGAATTGAAACACCAGAAATCAACCCAAACATCTACAGCCAACTCATATTTGACCAAGGATCTAAAACCAATTCCTGGAGCAAGGACAGTCTATTAAATAAATGGTGCTGGGAAAACTGGATTTCCACGTGCAGAAGCATGAAGCAAGACCCCTACCTTACACCTTACACAAAAATCCACTCAACATGGATTAAAGACCTAAATCTATGACCTAACACCATTAAGTTACTAGAGAACATTGGAGAAACCCTTCAAGATATTGGCACAGACAAAGAATTTCTGGAAAAGACCCAGGAGGCACAGGGAGTCAAAGCCAAAATCAACTATTGGGATTGCATCAAATTGAGAAGTTTCTGTACTGCAAAAGAAACAGTCAGGAGAGTGAAGAGACAACCGACAGAATGGGAAAAATATTTGCAAACTATGCAACAGATAAAGGGTTAATAACCAGAATCTACAAAGAGATCAAGAAACTCCACAAAAACAAAACCAACAACCCACTTAAGAGATGGGCCAAGGACCTCAATAGACATTTTTCAAAAGAGGACATCCAAATGGCCAACAGGCACATGAAAAAATGTTCAAGGTTGCTAGCAATCAGGGAAATGCAAATCAAAAGCACAATGAGGTTTCACCTCACCCCGGTGAGAATGGCTCACATACAGAAATCTACCAACAACAGATGCTGGCGAGGATGTGGGGAAAAAGGGACACTAACCCACTGTTGGTGGGAATGCAAACTGGTCAAGCCACTATGGAAGTCAGTCTGGAGATTCCTCAGAAACCTGAATATAACCCTACCATTCGACCCAGCCATCCCACTCCTTGGAATTTACCCTAAGGAGTTTAAATTGACAAACAAAAAAGCGGTCTGCACCCTAATGTTTATTGCAGCTCAATTCACAATAGCCAAGACCTGGAACCAACCTAAATGCCCATCAGCGGTAGACTGCATAAAGAAATTATGGGATATGTATTCTTTAGAATACTATACCGCAGTAAGAAACAACGAAATCCAGTCATTTGCAAAAAAATGGAGGAATCTGGAACACATCATGCTGAGTGAAGTAAGCCAGTCCCAAAGGGAAAAATACCATATGTTCTCCCTGATCGGTGACAACTGACTGAACACCAAAAAGGAAACCTCCTGAAGTGAAATGGACACTATGAGAAATGGTGACTTGATCAGCATAGCCCTCGCTGTTAATGAACAACTTAATACATTATCCCTCTTAGTATTTTTTGTCTGTTCTAATTAATATGACTGGTTTAATTCTTTAATTATTTCACAGTTATTCTTAAGTGTTGAAAATTAACTGAAAAGTGATCCCTGTTAAACATAAGAGTGGGAATAAGAGAGGGAAGAGATGTATAATTTGGGACATGCTCAAGCTGACTTGCCCCAAATGGTAGAGTTAGAAACATACCAGGGGATTCCAATTCAATCCCATCAAGGTGGCATGTACCAATGCCACCTCACTAGTCCCAGTGATCAATTTCAGTTCACAATTGATCATAATGAAAGGACTAACAGTCAAAGGGAGCACATAAACAAGTCTAGTACCTGCTAACAATAACCGATAGAATAAATAAAGGGGAGAGTGATCCAACATGGGAAGTGAGATACTCAGCAGACTCATAGAATGGCGGATGTCCTAAATAGCACTCTGGCCTCAGAATCAGCCCTAAAGGCATTCGGATCTGGGTGAAAATCCATGAGAGTATTTCAGGCATGGAAAGCCAAGACACTCTGGCAAAAAGATCTCTGTGAGTGAGATCCCAGTGGAAAGAACAGGTCTTCAAAGAAGGAGGTACCTTTCTCATAAGGGAGGAGAGAACCTCCACTTTGACTATGACCTTGTCTAAACAAGATAAGAGTCGGAGAACTCAAGGGGCTTCCATAGCCTTGGAAACTCATGACTGGTGCATAGGGAGACTACTGATGCCATAGACAGGAGTGTCAATTTGTAAAGTCAACAACAGGAGGCACGGTGCACTTACTCCTCATGTAGGATCTCTGTCCTTAATGTGCTGTACATTGAGGCTTAATGCTATAACGAGTACTCAAACAGTATATTTCACTTTGTGTTTCTATGGGGGTGCAAATGGTTGAAATCTTTACTTAATGTATACTAAATTGATCTTCTGTAAAAAGAAAAAAAAGAAAAGAAATTATCAATTCCCAACTTGACTCTCACTGGGATTAAACATGACAATAGGTCTGATCTGATTTCATCATCATTTAAAAAAATCATCTATTATTTTTCACTTTATGTTTCTGTGTGGGAGCAAGCTGTTGAAATCCTTACTTAAGGTATACTAAGCTGATCTTCTGTATATTAAGATAATCGAAAATGAATCTTGATGTGAATGGAAGGGGAGAGGGAATGGGAAAGGGGAGGGTTGTGGGTGGGAAGGTCGTTATGGGGGGGAAGCCATTGTAATCCATAAGCCGTACTTTGGAAATTTATATTCATTAAATAAAAGATAAAACAAGAAATTATGCCATTGTAAAAATTAAAAGAGTGAGGGTAGAACCTCAGTTTTCCTCAGGGAAAAAGAGTAGGATAGAAACCATCATTATGTGCATAAAACTATACATATGAAACACTTGAACTATGTTCCCATCATATAAATGTAAAAATCAAGTAATCGCTGTTAAATATAAGAGTGGGAATAAGAGAGGGAAGAGATGTGCAATTCGGGACATGCTCAAGCTGACTTACCTCAAACATACCAGGGGATTCCAATTCAATCCCATCAAGGTGGCATGTACCAATGCCATCTCACTAGTCCAAGTGATCAATTTCTATTCACAATTGATCATAATGATAGGACTAAGAACCAAAGGGATCACATAAACAAGACTAGTGTCTGCAAATACTAGCTGATAGAATGAAAAAGGAAGAGAACGATCCAACATGGGAAGTGAGATACACAGCAGACCCATAGAATGGCAGATGTCCTAAACAGCACTCTGGCCTCAGAATCAGCCCTTAAGGCATGCGGACCCGGCTGAAAAGCCCATGAGAGTATTTCAGGCATGGAAAGCCAAGACACTCTGGGGAAAAAAAAAAAAAACCTAAATGAAAGATCTCCGCGAGTGAGATCCCAGTGGAAGAACGGGTCATCAAAGAAGGAGGTAGCTTTCACTGAGGGAGGAGAGAACTTCCACTTTGACCATGGCCTTGTCTAAATATGATCAGAGTCAGTGAACTCAGGGGGCGTCCATAGCCTTGGCAACTCATGACAAGAGCCTAGGGTGATTACTGAGGCCATAAACAAGAGTGTCAATTTGTTAAGTCAACAACAGGAGTCACTGTGCACTTACTCCTCATGTAGGATCTCTGTCCTTAGTGTGCTCTACATTGAGATTTAATGTTATAACTAGTACTCAAACACTATTTTTCACTTTATGTTTCTGTGTGGGAGCAGACTGTTGAAATCTTTACTTAATGTATGCTAAATTGATCTTCTGTATATAAAGAGAAATGAAAATGAATCTTGATGTGAATGGAAGGGGAGAGGGAGTGGGAAAGGGGAGGATTGTGGGTGGGAGGGACGTTATGGGGGGGGAAGCCATTGTAATCTATAAGCTGTACTTTGGAAATTTATATTCATTAAATAAAAGTTAAAAAAATCAATTAAAATTCAATTAAACAATATAAAAAGAATACCAGCTTGGTTACTACAAGGAATAAAGTGACTGATAAAAGAATTACCCCACATTAAATAAAAAGCAAAGATGTATCAAATTTTTTAAAAAAGTATAAAGATCTATTTTCAGTATACTTAATGATTATTAGCTGACCTTACTCTAAGTAAAAGAGTTCAACAAATAGTATGAAGAGAAAAAAATGGTAAAAGGCTCAATATCCACAAATGGTTAAAAAAAAAGTACTTAAAAGATAAATGTGTGAGGAACCATCGATTCCAATCTTTTTAGAACAGCCAATTTGGATTTCCCCATAGAAGCCCTGAGTAAAAAATTACAGTGGGAAACAAACTGATTGATGTCTTAATAGACCCTGGACACTCCTATTTAAAGTAAAACATTAATCTTATTTTAAGGACTTTCAGTCTATTATAATCATAGGACTATCTGGGTAGATAAAACATTGACCATTCTTAGAACCATTAAAATGCAAACTTGGGGACTGTGCAGAAAGGATCTTTTGGCAAATGCCAGAATATCCTAAACCTCTCCTCTGCTGAGACCTCCAATTCAAATTTAAATGCTCAACTAACTTTTTCATCAGGACAAGTCAACATTAATATTTCCTGAGAATAGGCTTGGAACATTCTGATAGTCCTCACAGGAATGCTTGCCAAAGAAGAGGACTTCTTTCCCCAAAAATGTTAAGGGAGATCTAGACTACTCCTATTCAGGTTGATCTTATCTATGGACCAGCCCTTGACAGAGCCAAACCTGAAACTCTTCACGGACAGAGGCAGAATCATGAATCATGGTAAATGTCATGCCAGGGATGGGATAATAACTTTCTAGGAGGCCCTTGAGGTCAGAGTCCTACTACCAAGGAATTCAACACAAAAACAAACATCATTGCCCTTACTCAAGCTTTCCCTCTGGTGAATATCTACGTCAACTCAAGGCAAGCTTTTTCATTCTCTCTCTCTCTCTCTCTCTCTCTCTCTCTCTCTCTCTGTATGTGTGTGTGTGTGTGTGTGTGTTTGTCTTTCTCTCTGACCTATCTCTCCCTTTCAATTAGAGTTAAAATAGCAAATCTATAAAGCATACAATAAAATAATATATTTAGGGCAAAGAGGAAGCTATAAGCTACACTGGAAAAAGACACATTAATAGGGACAAATAAGTTAATCAGTTTGACAGGTGTAGTCTCATCAATTACTGTAAATGGCACATTTTAACAATAGAATACTTTTTAAATGTTTCAGAAAAGCATCTAAACTAGTAATCTGTAACTATGTAAGCCTGCATTCAAAAAAGAATATAAGAAATGGGGCCGGCACCTTGGCTCTCTTGGTTAATCCTCCGCCTGCAGCACCGGCATCCCATGTGGGCGCAGGGTTCTAGTCCCGGTTGCTCCTCTTCCAGTCCAGCTCTCTGCTGTTACCCAGGAAGGCAGTGGAGAATGGCCCAAGTGCTTGGGCCCTGCACCCGCATGGGAGACCAGGAGGAAGCACCTGGCTATTGGCTTCAGATCGGCGCAGCGCCGGCCATGGCAGCCATTTGAGGAGTGAACCAGAAAGGAAGACCTTTTTCTCTGTCTCTCTTTCTTACTGTCTAACTCTATCTGTCAAATAAATAAAAAAAAATTTAAAAAAGAATATAAGAAATGAATCATGTGTAGGCATTTAACAGAAAATATTTATAACATACAGACACTAACAAAAATTGTTTTACTTTAGGAAAGTCAAACTAGAATTAAAAATGAGTGTATTCAAGAATCAATATTGAGCAAAGCAGTAGATAATCATGTTTTAAATCTTAATAAATGTTCATTGAACGTAAAATGTTAATTGTAATCATGACTAATTAAGATTTAAGTCCTGTAGATAAAAGCCTGGAAGCTAAAAGCCAAATGACAGTTCTATGAATTATTAAGATTTAAGTGTTATGTTAAATTGTTTAAATCTTTCTGTCTGTTGTTTAGGAAAAGATTGAAACTGCAGATAGGATTTAGACATTCGAAATTAATTATACGAAGGCGTGCTAATATAATCCACACTGAGGTTACTCCCATCTCTCTCCATTTATTGGCTTCAGTAACCTTTCTCACTGACATTCCATGCAATAAAGATCATTCTGAAGATAAATTATATGAAAATTGTAGCGATTGTTAGGTCAATAAAGCACAGCAACAGTTTCAAGTTATTTAAATGAATAATTATCCTAAAATGTTTGAATATAAATGAATAATTACACTAAAATATTTTCCTTGTGCACAAAGAAAGGAGGCTAACAAATGAGTCAACATTCCAAATTAAACCATTCCAATTAAGGTGTAGATTTTCCATCATCTGTCATTTAATATAGCTGAACAAGAATTCTAGGAGAGGTTAATAATGATAACATGGTTTCAGGATAAGAGAAAATATAATCAGGAAGAAATGAGGGAAGTTACATCACAGATTTACCTGAGTGTACGTTACTTGTGTGTCTGCACACGTGCATGCATATCCATCCACCTCTGTGTTTGTGATTTTGTTTGGCTACTCCTGTGTGTATGATGATCTAAGTTCATCATTCATTCAACAAATATTTACATATCCCTTCCCAAAACACAAACATTATGCTACTTTCTGGTGATACAATGCCGAGCTTTTATTTTCTGAGGTGGGTGAGAGAATATTTATTAGACATGCCCAGGGTGAGGAAAAGAACACTGAGCTATTCTGTGTTCAAGCATTGTGTGAAAACCCATTTACTCACAATAGCAAGAGAGAATAAACAAAAATCAAAATGTTTTGTGAAGCTAACTCCAATATTAAAGTGTGAAGAAAAGTTCATAGTAAGAAGAGACTGAAGGATAAGAGATGTAATCGTTTTAATTGAAGACGGAATATCTGCAATAAATGAAGTCATACAATTTGGTGTGCTGCCCAGAGAGTTTGCCCTGGAAATTTGGGGGTGTTGTGGAATAGTTGTGAGCCAATAAAGAATATCACCACTCCTCTGTACACATAAATAAGGACTTCAAGTCATATGGCCAGAGTAGAAACCTATAAAATATTTACGCAGAAACATCTATAACTCTGTAGGTTGGGAAACTATATACTTATTTAGATTATTATACAGAGGTATGCACCATTCAGGGAATGGAATTTGACCTAGTGAGTACCACTACATAATAATGAGAAGCTAGAGAAAGCATATAATTCCTAATCTCTAATAAAGCTTTTTCTTTAGCCAGTTCTCCTCAACTGAGGAAGAGGCCTTCACTCAGTCATCCATGAGGGCACAATTGTCTTTCTACTTGTAGAGACTCCAAATAAAGAAGTAAATTTGCACTTCTGTTACTCCAAGATGAAAATACAGAAAGATTCTGCTTACGAATCAGCACCTTAAATATGTCATCAATCATTTAACCCATTGCTCCCAACCACAATCTCTCAATGCACCATTAAATAAACTGAAGGAATAAATAAAGAGATTTATTTTTAAAAATGACTCACTAGTGACTAGATTGGCAAATTCTAACATGTTGCTTTAGATTTAGAATTCTACCATGGAAGGGTACAAATAAAACTTAATTGATTATCTTGATTTTTAAATAGCACAGATTGTATGAAATACATCCTAATTTATTGACTTGCTAGTAACAGCTTGGCTGTTGCTTTCTGATCTGTATCTAAATGAGAATAGAAATCATGCTTTCAAATCAATATTAACAAATAAAGGATGATAAAAGTAAATATTTGACAATGATAACATGCAATAACTTTCATAACACTAGTGATTATTACTAAATACTTTTTATTGCTAAATTAGAGTATGCAAATAAGTAAGATTTTTGTTTACCAATACACTCAGCCCATGAACCAGTTAAATACCAAACTCCCAACTAGGAAGGGCAAGGAAAAGATTGGTCTTTCTCCTGATCACTTCCTGGTACAGAATATATGTTTCATTTTGATTGTCTGATTCTGGTTTATCATGTTCTAACCTGATGTTTTACCCATTAAGAAACAAATGACTACAGGTTGTGACTTCAAAGCTGCACTGACTTCTACATAAGAAAG
This sequence comes from Oryctolagus cuniculus, assembly GCF_051225735.1. Lineage (NCBI taxonomy): Eukaryota > Metazoa > Chordata > Mammalia > Lagomorpha > Leporidae > Oryctolagus > Oryctolagus cuniculus. The sequence continues at coordinate 91,260,206 of NC_142868.1, read as the reverse complement.
AACAGTGGGCTGGCAGAATAAGTTACCTCTTGTATTCCATGCTAAGCAAAATAGTGAAAAAAAAGAAATAAAAGTATTTACTAAATTTTAAGGAAGAAAGAATTATCTCTATACTAAATTCAAAACAATTGAAAGGTAGAAAATCCTTTCAAACCCCTTCTATGATGTCAACATCACCTTAATTCCTAAACCAAAAAAAGATACAAAAGAGAAAGAGAATGATAGACCAATATCCCCAATGAACGTAGATGCAAAAATCCTCAACAAAATACTAGCTAAGGTCATTAACCAGCACCATGGGATTTATTCCTGGTACGCAGGCACGCTTCAACATTCAGAAACCAATAAATATATCACATTAACAAACAGAAGAACAAAAACTCTATGATTATCTCAATAGATGCAGAGAAAGTGATAAAAATCCCAACATCCTTTTATGATGAAAACCATAAGCAAGTTGGGTATAGAAGGAACAATACCTCAACATAATCAAGGCAAAAGTGGAAACATTTCCACTAAGATACAGAACCACAAAAAGATACCCACCATCACCACTGCTATTCAATATAGTTGCAGAAGTTTTAACCAGAGCCATTAGGCAAAAAAGGGGGAAAAAAGGAAAAGGAGCAAGTCAAACTACCCCTATTTGCAGATGACATGATTCTATATATGGGAGAATCGAAAGACTCTACTAAGAGACTATGGGAACTCATAAAAGAGTTTGGTAAAGTAACAGGACATAAAATTAACACAAAAAATCCATAGCCTTTTTATACACAGACATTTTCATGGCTGAGAAAGAACTTCTAAGATCAATTCCTTTAATAGCTTAAAAAAAAAAACTCGGAAAAAATTAACCAAGAAATTCTAGGATCTCTGCTACAAAAATTTCAAAACATTAAAGAAACAGAAGAAGACAGAAAAATGCAAAAATATTCCATGTTTGTGGATTGGAAGAATCAGCATCATGAAAATGTCCATGCTACCCAAAACAATTTACAGAATTGATGTTATCCCAATCAATATGCCAATGATATTCTTTCTCAGATCTAGAAAAAGTGGATGCTAAAATTCAAAAGAACCAAAAAAGCAAAAGCAATCTTATACAACAACAATGAAGCCAGAGGCATCACATTCTCAGATCTCAAGACATACTACAAGGCAGTTATAACCAAAACAGCCTGGTACTAGTAAATAAAACAGATTTGTAGACAAGTAGAACAGAACAGAAATTCCAGATATCAATCCATGCATATACAACCAACTTATTTTTGACAAAATGGCTAAAATCAATACCTAGATTAAGGACATTCTCTGCAACAGATGGTGCTGGGAAAACTAGATCTCATGTGCAAGAATATGAAATAAGACTCCAACCTTGGCCGGTGCCGTGGCACAGTAGGTTAATCCTCCGCCTGCAGCATCAGCATCCCATATGGGTGCTGGTTCTAGTCCCAGCTGCTCCTCTTCCAATCCAGCTCTCTGCTGTGGCCTGGGAAAGCATTGGAGGATGGCCTGAGTGCTTGGGCCCCTGCACCCATGTCAGAGACCTGGAAGATGCTCCTGGCTCCTGGTCAGATCAGCACAGCTCCAGCTGTTGTGGCCATTTGGGGAGTGAATCAATGGAAGGAAGACCTTTCTCTCTGTCTCTCCCTCTCACTGTCTGTAACTCTTTCAAATAAAATAAATAAAAATCTTTTTAAAAAAGTCTCCTACCTATACCTTTCACAAAAATTCACTCAAAATGGATCAAGGAACTGAACCTATGCATTGGCACCATCAAATATCTTGAGAATATTGGAAAAACTCTGCAAGACATTAGCATGGGCAAAAACTTCTTGAAAAAAAATATCTCAGAAGCACAGGCAACCAAAGTCAAACTTGAAAAATGGGATTAAAATAAGTTGAGAAGCTGCTGCACTGGAAAAAAAGAATACTCAGCTATGTGAAGAGACAACTAACAAAATGGGAGAAAATATTTGCAAATTTGTAACTGATAAAGGATTAATATCCAGAATCTATAAACAGGTCACTAAACTCAAAAACAACAAAACAAACAATCCAGTTAAGAAATAGACAAGGCCGGTGCCGCGGCTCACTAGGCTAATCCTCCCCCTTGCAGCGCCGGCACACCAGGTTCTAGTCCCGGTCAGGGCGCCAGATTCTGTCCCGGTTGCTCCTCTTCCAGGCCAGCTCTCTGCTGTGGCCCGGGAGTACAGTGGAGGATGGCCCAAGTGCTTGGGCCCTGCATCTCATGGGAGACCAGGAGAAGCACCTGGCTCCTGCCTTCGGATCAGCGTGGTGTGCTGGCCGCAGCGTGCCGGCCGTGGCAGTCATTGGAGGGTAAACCAACGGCAAAGGAAGACCTTTCTCTCTGTCTCTCTCTCTCACTGTCCACTCTGCCTGTCAAAAAAAAAAGAAAAGAAAAGAAATAGACAAAAGACTTGAACAGGCATTTTTCTTTTTTCCTCTTTTTCAGAGGAAAGCTTTATTGTCAGTTAGGAAAAGCCCGAAGGCCAGGGAGAGAGGGCAAGAGTAAGAGAGAGAGGAAGTCAAGAGAGAGACATCAAGTGAAAGAGAGCATAAATTTATCATTGTTCAGTAAATTACCTTATGATTATTGTAAGGCCACCACAAAAACACACCAAACACCAGAGTTAAGGGAAAGGCTTATTTTCATGTGGGGGAAGCCTGACGGGCTGGGGGTAAGAGCAAGAGAGTAAGAGAGGAATCAGGAGGGCACTTGTATGGGAAGCAGGTCCTGTTATACCTTTGCAGGGGGACTGGGAAGTAGGAGCATATATTTCTGTACTATTTTATATCACCCTCCCCTGAGACCACAATGATTTCTGAATATTCTTTCCAATCAGATAGATCCCTGCCTTTGGGACCCAATATACTTTGGTAGCCCTTCACCACACCTCCATAAAAATACTGAGTGACTTTGTATCTAGTTAGGCTATTCTACATTTTCTGAGCTCCAATTCGATTATCATGCTGCTTCTCCTGACCAATCCCCATGTCCATCCTGGCCCCCTGTAGGACATTCTCATCACACATCACTTAGAGCACACCATCCATTTCACCTTCCCACATTTAAACATCACAAATTCTCATCTCACAGGAAATCTGGCTTTGCCTGCTCCCTGTCTTCCTCCCCCTATAACATTCTCCCAACCCCAAGTCTACGAGTCAAAACTAGAAGAGCATCATTCTTGGAAACCAGATCATTGACCCCTCTGACCACCAGTCTCACTTGGTAAATAATAATTTCTCTCCCCCAGCTAATGGCAAATACACATAACCAGTCCTGTTTCCAGGCTCCCTCATTCACTGTGTGTGTCCCTGACTCTTCTAAGCCCAACTCCCACTTCTGTGCAGACCATCCTCCTCCACAGTATAGCTTATCTCTTTGGAAACCTACCTCAAAAACTAGGATGACACAATGCCTTTTTCCAAATACAAGTTACTTACATAAATAAGAGATTTTCTTTCTTTGTGAGAGTAACATTTACCTCTGCTTCCCAACTAACTACACCAACACTTACATTCTTGTCTATCTCCTAATGCTAGTTTAGCCAAAATAACCAATCTACCACTTTCTCTATCCACAAGTATTCCCTGCAGAACATCTGTCACCCTAATGTTATTGGGTAACTTTAAGCCACAATTCATTTGTTGAGTTCTTGTCTTAAGTTTAGAGACGCATTCTAAATTCAGATACAAACAAGATGGGCAACGTGGTAAAGTTCAGGATTTATTTGGGGAAGTGAGAGAAATACACAGGAATGTGAGAGCTTTATTAAGGGAAAGGGGCCCAAGAAGGTAAACCAGGAGTTCCATACCAGGCTCTTCCAGAGAGTGGACCAGAGACTGCAAGCAAGAGAGGGCACAGGGATAGGAGTGCACCTAGAGGTGGCACATGAAAGCAGGCACGAGAAGAGGGAAAAGATTTATGAAAGCGCACAAAAGGTATATGAGAGAGCAGGGTGGGCCCAGCGTGCTCCACACCTCTTACTCATTTCTAATCGGGAAGTGGCTACATGGCCTAGTTGACAGGTGGACAGGTGGGTGGAAACAGCCGAGACCAAGTAGGGGCAAGAGGGTTGTGGTCTCCAGCTCATGAACCTAACCAATCTAATCCTATCTCCCTGGTCAGGTCCCATATCACTAACACTCCTCCTAGGCAGCTTGTGATTTGCTACCTGAGTGTGTACAGTGGTAAGAGGACTAGCTAATCCCTAATACCAGGCATTTTCTTTATTTTTTTAGAAATATATATTTATTTACTTGAAAGGCTGAGTTACGGAGAGAGAGGGAGAGGGAGGGAGAGAGAAGGAGGTAGGGGAGAGAGAGAGATGTCTTCCATCTGCTGGTTCATCCCCACATGGCTGAAAAAGCCCAAGCTGGGTCACACCAAAACTAGGAACCAAGAATTCCATTGAGGTCTCCCACATGGAAGGAGGGGAGCCAGTACTTCAGCCATCATCCAGTCATTTCTCAGGAGCATTAGCAGGGACCTGGATCAGAAGCAGAGGAGCCAGATTTGAACCGGTGCACATATGGGAACCCGGCATTGTAGGTGGTAGCTTAACTCTCTATGCCACAAAGCCATCCCTACTACTAGGACCTTTCTAAAGATATACAAAAAAAAGGAGTTCTCTGTTTATTTCTAAGGAAGAATGCTGTTTTTATGCAAACCAATACGGTCTTGTCCATGACGCTTCTCACGAGCTGACAGACAAGACACACAGAATTTGACAATGGATGTCTAACCCTTAGAGCAGCTGGTTTTGAAAATCACTCTGGCTACCTTGGTTTGGCCCCTTCCCACTCCCCTTATAATGGCTTTCTTCTTCAATCTCGAGAGCCATGCCTCCGTCAGTCGTGAGAGTGGTTTGTTCACTCAGTGGTCCAGAACCTCACGCAAACCATGCCAGCGACATCCTCCTACTGTGGGACATCTGGTACTGGCCACTGCCTTAAAACCGTCAGTTCCCGTGGGACTGGGGAGGGAAAGGAAAATCACCTCCCTGACTATGCAGCGTCTCAGCAGGAAGCATCCCCTGAGACTGCCTTCTCCCGTTTCCCGGTTCCTTCCCTTTCTCAGGAACATATTTTGCATGAAATACCCCAAGTCGTTTTACTTTCCATTCCTTTCTTTACATACAAAAATGCTGGACTGTTACGACTTGTTAGGTTATAGGGGATACAAATGATTAACTCTGCACCTGCTAAAAATGGGTTCAAGCGAAATGACCTGAAGATAAATACTGTGGTATTTAGTTGCCGAAGATTCTGCTCATTTGACTCTAACTTTTACAGCTCCTTGCCAGAGATATCCTGGGCTGATAAAACCATGCAGTATGTATTGTTGACTTTTTGAACACCTGACAAGAGGGCTTTTTTGCTCATCCAGGCCCAATTTATCAAGGTAGATACAGATCTCTGTAAGAATACATATCCTTTCCCAGGCAAATAACATCAAAGGACAGCTGCTCATAACCCAGACCTCCCAGCTTCCTGTCCAGGTGAGTTAAATCATCTTTATCTTGACTATGAGGGTATTTCAAAAAGTTCACAGAAAAAAATAAATGATAAGTACATTTCAGTGCAAAAATTTTTTAAAATCCATGCATTTTGAAACAACTTTATGCCAAAATATTGACTGTTAAATGAAATGAATTAACTTTACAAACACAAAAACAAATGACAATTTTCAAAGCTCTGTTAAACTGAATTTATCAGTTAACTGCCCTCCCCCAAAAATCTTTAGTCTCATAGAAATTCATTTCTGAATTTGGATAAACATGTAACTACAGAACTGAATGATTTTATATAAATTCTTTCAGAAAATGAAACATGAAAAAACTTTCTCTAATTCATTTCCTCACACCAAACTCTGATAATGGATTAGCCTTTGTCACTGAGAACCAAGCCCAAGCCCCGTGGGTCCTTTGGAAGCTGCCTGTCTTCTGGCCCTATTGGTCAGGTGGACAAAGGGCAAAGGAAAGCTCGGGGCAGTGGGTCCCAGTTGGGCAAGTTCAGTCACTGCAGCTTCCCTCAGAAACCCAGGTTAGGGACGTGGGGAGGGCAAGGGGAAGAAATATCTGGATTTACCATACCTTCACAGGGCAAGCCAAGTCTGGTGAGAAGATCCGAGAGGAACAGCTTGGTTTATCATACAGAGACCACACTGCATGAGGCATCTGATACTTATGGAGCTTTAGGCAATAAACCAGAAGGGGATGGCAGGTGGCAGAAAAGCCATGTAGAAGACAAGAGGAAGAGCTCAAGTTGAAACACTTCCTTCAGTTAAGGGTCCTGAAATGGCCAAAGTGTAACCCCAGGGATTGAATTCTGAGTTGGAGGAAGTGGAAAAGAAAAACAGACATGTCGCCATGCAAGTTGGTCCACACTCGGTTTATTGTTTCCTTTAGCTGCGATCGGGTGACAAAAGGCAGGATTTTCATTTCTCATTGAAACCCTTGACATTTCCGTTGTCTTTTGAAGGAATTACTAGTTACTGTGGGAGAGGAGGAAAAAAACACATGATCAAGTTGTAGATAGTAAATTTCCTCCCACAGCAAAACACAGAGTTGTGGTACTGCCTAGTAAAAGGTTCGTGTTGAAGCCTTTAGGATTTTCTTTGATTTCAGGGAAACTATCATTGTTAATCAGAAGTATTTAAAATGAGAAAAAGGCCGGCGCCGCGGCTCACTAGGCTAATCCTCCCCCTTGCAGCGCCGGCACACCAGGTTCTAAGTCCCGGTCAGGGCGCCAGATTCTGTCCCGGTTGCTCCTCTTCCAGGCCAGCTCTCTGCTGTGGCCCGGGAGTGCAGTGGAGGATGGCCCAAGTGCTTGGGCCCTGCATCTCATGGGAGACCAGGAGAAGCACCTGGCTCCTGCCATCCAATCGGCGCGGTGCACCAGCCGCAGCGCGCCAGCCGGGGCGGCCATTGGAGGGTGAACCAATGGCAAAGGAAGACCTTTCTCTCTCTCTCTCTCTCACTGTGCACTCTGCCTGTTAAAAATAAATAAATAAATAAAATAAAATAAAATGAGAAAAAAATTTTTGGCTGAAATGTTCATGAATATTAACATCTTTTTAAAAGAAATATTAATTTTAGTTTTTCCATACTTTAGACGAAATAACTTCGGTTTTCAAGTTATCAACAATTTTTTGGCTATTAAAAATCCACAGACCTGAAGCATTGTGCCTATGGTTCTGCTTAGGAGTTTGTTTCTATAAGCTAATTCATTGATTTTTACATCATATTGGGCTTAATTCTTTTGTTCCATTCTATCAACAGCAGCAAGTTTCTAATGACCTTAAGGGAACTTTATTAAGCTGAATTTTAAAATACTGTGGTTTAAATATTCATCAGTTTAAAAATTAGTAATTTTTCATAGGTTATTTATTTGTGTAATATTTCACCAATTCATTGGCTTACTCAGTACTTAGTCATTAAATTCCAATGCACACTCATTTTAACACACATTTCCTATACACTTACCTACTACTACTTGTTGATTGGGTGCTTTCCTGTGAGTCTGATCTAAGTGAATAAGGAAATGACACTTTTAGATTGACATAAAACAGGTGATATAATGCAAGTACAGTCATGCTTAATTAGTATGGCAATTTCTTCCTCTTTATACCTTCAATTTTGTAGTAAAAAATAAATATCTGTCAAGTTTCTACTTTTAAATGCATTATCACCAAAAGCAAGCTAAAATTATTTGGCCTCTTTTCTATTTTTCTAGCTATAGAGTCCTTATTTCTAATCCCCAAATAACCTGGGAGAGAAAAAAAGAATGAATTGTGCACAAACGAATCAAGATTAATTTGCAGAGAAAACAAGTAAGATTAGTAAGAATTCAGTAATTACAGTGGCATAATATTGACCTCCCCACCTCTGCTATGTTGTACCTCCAAAAGTTATAGTTGCTCTTTCAACTACTTCAAAAATACTCTTTGTAATATAGCTAGTTCCCCCCAAAAGCAAAAAGGAAATTTATTTATGGAGATTTCTGAGTCCTACTACATATATGTCTGTCTTTCAAAAAAAAAATCTTGTTTAGTTATGTCTGCCAAAGTAGTTAACTACCAACAGCCCTCACTGGATTTCCAACAGAAAATATTAAAAATAGATGTAAAAAGAACATGGGACCAGTAAAACCACCTACAAGCTGTTCCACTTCTGATCCAGCTCCCTGATAATGGCCTGGAGAGAGCAGTGAATGATGGTCAAAGTACTTGGGACCCTTCCACCTACATGGGAGACCCAGAAGAATCTCCTGGTTCCTGCTTCAGCCTGACCTAGCCCTGGCCCTTACAGCCAGCCGGGGAGTGTACAAGCAGATGGAAAATCAATCTCTCTCTCTCTCTCTCCCTCTGTCTCTCTCTCCCTCTGTCTCTCTCTCTGTAATTTTGACTTCCAAATAAATACATAAATCTTTTTAAAAAGGAAGAAATATAGAAAAACATAATAGGTGTCATAACAGTAAAGCATTGTACCTGCTTAGCTTACTAAATTTAAATGAAAAATAAAAGAATGCTTTTCTGTATTCTATAAACAAAGCTAGACTAATGAATTAATAGTCTAAATTATATTCTCCAAATGATGCTTATATTGTCCTATAGTTGATGTCTTCTAGATGATGATGATGATATTTGAATGCCATATTCTAAGATTAGAGACAATCTGTTACAATTGGAGTACTTAACACTAATTAATATGGTTATGTGAAATTCAAGAGTAATACCTCATTCAATAAACAAATGTCTATTGAGCATTTATGCTGCAGAATGACACTATAAACTGAGAAACAAAAGAGGCATGTCCATTACCCTAAAGCAAGTTCAGATCCTAGATGAGTACAACGTTGGGAGACCTGTATGACTGGAACACTGCATCACAACTCCCTGGCGACAGTGACAGAGACAAGAGGCAAAAAAAAAAAAAAAAAAAAAAAAAGGGTTTTTTCCCTCATACTTAGTTTGTTGAAAGTAAGAAATGTCTATAAAAGTGTGGTTAGAGGGCCGGTGCTGTGGCGCAGTGGGTTAATGCCCTGGCCTGAAGTGCCAGCATCTCATATGGGCACCGGTTCTAGTCCTGGCTGCTCCTCTTCTGATCCAGCTCTCTGCTATGGCCTGGGAAAGCAGTGGAAGATGGCCCAAGTGCTTGGGCCCCTGCACCCATGTGGGAGACCCGGAGGAAGCTCCTGGCTCCTGGCTTCAGATCAGCGCAGCTCCAGTCGTTGCGGCCAATTGGGGAGTGAACCATCGGATGGAAGACCTCTCTCTCTCTCTCTCTCTCTCTGCCTCTCCTCTCTCTGTGTAACTCTGTCTTTCAAATAAATAAATAAATCTTTCAAAAAAGAAAAGAGGGGTTAGAGAGAATGGATACAGAAATACTGCAGCTTTCTTAGAGGATGGAGCGTCTTCCACCAAGAAGGAGAGATACTATATAATGTCATAGCGTTGCCTAGAAAATAGCTTGTGGCTATAAAAGAAATTCTGCATAGCAGTGGATTAATGTAACTAGAAGTCATTTCAAGAAAAAATACAGGATAAAAAAAAGAAAACTTTATGAAGAAGATGAGTAGACATTTCTCATTTGATACAAATGAGAAACTAAAACTTAGACAATTCAAGAGCATCCTTGTTAACAAAATTGTAGGCTGTTGAGGGTCTTAGGGAAATATTGAATTTTAGTGTGCTTATGATGCTATCTCTTATATAAACTTTTCCAAAGTGGGGAACTCCTTCACTCAGTTGTTCATATTTTGTTTATTAGTCTAAATGCAATCTAAATGAAGAAGCAAAATTTTCTTTTATAAATGTTAGCATAAACTATTGAAAAATGTTCAGCTTGTACATTATACAAACTAATTATAAGTACCTATCTCTTACTATATTTCTCTGTGTGAGTCACAAGTATAGGTGATTGATAAAAATTTAGTCAACCAAAGAAAAAAATATTAAATTAATTGATATCTGTTCCTAGAATGGGAAATAATACCAAGCTGATTTAGTAACAGTACTTTATCAAGTGTGGATACTTAAAAATTATTGTGCATATATTTGTGAATTATCAACTTTTTCATTCTTAGTTTTCAATATATTTATTTATAGGAAATACTATCTAAGTTCTTTACCTGCTGGTTTCTGCTTGAGTACTATCTTCTGACGTGGATCTAAATAAAAACATCAAAAAGTCACTCTGAAGAAACTTGCCTACTTTGAGAATAGGCCATTTTGTACCAAAATTAATTCTTAAACACACAGGGCATGCAGATAAGTAATGTTGTTTACTCAAATGTCAAGTGCAATATAAAAAACAAAATTAAACTTCTGCAGTGGTGAAGAAAATAATGATAAAACTGTTTTTCATTATCACTGCTAAGCACAAATTATAAATTTGACTCTAAATTCCTAAATTTGGGCTACAGGGTTCAAATTAACTTTATTTGCTAATATGGAAATTATCACATTGTACAAAAATAAATTTGTGCTTAATTCAGGGAAATCTAGAAGACTGAACTGACTGCATAACTTCTCCCTTCTATTCCACACAATACAAAAAAAGCTGAAGAGAATAGCATACAATTTAACACAAAAGTCAGATTGCTAGCCATTAAAGTTTCAAAGACTGAAAAAGCTAGAATTTCAAAGACAAAGAAACAAAGAAGGAGCTAAAGCTGAGTGCCCTAAGTGATGTGCTTCTAAGAATCCTAGCTTGGAAGGAGTTGAGGGATGGACCCACACATGTTTGAAAGCTGGGATTCTAAGAGGGGTAAAGGCCTGGTGTCTGTGCTGTCATATTGCTTTGTTAAGAATATCCAGGAGTAACTTGAACAGCCCCACATCTCTAAAGCCAAGTAACCAACCACAGAGAGTTTCAATATCCCTCTCAGGCAACTGCAGGTGCCAAGTTGTTTACAGTGATCCCTCACCCTTTGACCTTGCCCTCCTCCCCTTTTCCTGCCACTCATACTTAAAAAGGACTAGTTACAAAGGAAAAGTCAAGATGGCTTCTTTAGTACACCATCCCTGTCAATGACTCAGCTTACTAGTACTCCAATTAAACTCACTTTCTTTGCTACAACACCTCACCCTTGAGTTATAGGACTTTTCATGTGGTAGCCAGATGGGCTTGAACGTGGCAACAATTGTTGGTGAGCCAGGCAATGTAAGCTGTTCAAGGGTGTCATTCTTGTTTCAAATGACCCTCCCTGGGAAATGTCTAGTAGGTGCTAGAACTTTTTGTTCTGGGGCTTTCCCTTGGACTCCCTACAAAGGTTTTGGCTGCCCCAAGCACTACACTGTTGAAGAAACATCTGATTCTGTGGGTCCCCTGCTTCTCCTCTGAGCAGAGTAAGTTGACTTGGTATATAAAACTGAGAACTCCTTTATCCTCCACTTGGGACACTCCTTTAGGAAGCCTAATGTGTATTTTATTTGACATAGGAGCCCTGTTGGAGAGAGGAAAAGAGTTAATAGGACTCGTACCCAAATTCTGAACCAGATATTTTGTGGTTATTTCTATTTCCAAGCCGAATTTGTGATTGTTTGCAACTAAACCCTTTATATGATTGCCATTGGGTCATTTGTGGCTTGTCTGTATCTGAACCTCTCTTTCTCTTCCATTTTCTGTCTGAAGTAGAAATTATAGTGGGAAATGCACCTTCAAGCCCTAAGGAGAGCCTATTGAGGCATATTTCGGTAAATTGTCATAGTGTTGGTAAAATATCATGACCAAAACTAAAATAATTTATTGTAACAGACTGTCCTCGTCTTAAAAACGATGGGCCATGACTTCCAGTGAGAGAAAAATGGCTGCGGCCATTGCAAACTCATGTGTTAGTGCAGGGAAAAAAGCTGAAAAATTTGCTAAAGAAAAAGAAGAAGGTGAAAACGATTGCCAAAGTCATAGCATCTGAGCTGGAAGAGGAGGTGAAAGATGCTTCCGACAGTGGAGGATCTGTAGGAAGCTGTGGATTGGAAAAGGGTCATTTTTCTGATGATGAAGCAATAGATGCTGACAATGAGGATGCTGATGAATCCTGTGACAAAGAAAATGAAAATGCTGGAGAATCATGTGCTAGAACTAATATGGGCTGGGCAGATGCCATGGCTAAAATCCTCAACAAGAAAACACCTAAAAGTAAACCCACCATTTTAGTCAAAAATAAAGAACTGGAAAAGGAAAAAGAAAAGTTAAAGCAAGAAAGACTTGAGAGAAGAAAACAGATTGATAAGAGGCAAGAGTGGGAAATTATGTGCAGAGTAAAGCCAGATGGTGTCAAAGACAAAGAAGGAGAGAGAAATCTTCAGAGAATTGCAACAAGGGATGTGGTGCAATTACTTAATGCTGTCCAAAAACATCAAAAGAACATTGATGAAAAGGTTAAAGAAGCTGGAGGCTCTATTAGAAAGCGTGCTAAGTTGATATCAACTGTTTCTAAGATTTAATCAGTGTTCTGAGAGGAATGGATGGAACTGAAAATGAGAAAAGTTCAACTGAGAAGCTCAAAAGCCAAACAGACTGAAGCAAAATCAGAAGAGGGCCCAGGTTGAACGATCCTCCGTGATGATTTCATGATGGGAGCATCTATGAAAGACTGGGACAAGGAAAGTGATAGGCCAGATAACAGCAGACCAGAATCTACAAGTGACTCTGACATGTAAAATAATAGAGGTAACATAGTTTTCAATCAGTTTATTTTTCCTACAAAGATACTCTATCCTCTGGCAGTTTGGGAATTATAATGATACCATTTGTAAGAAAGCCAAAAGACTTACTAGCTTTGATGTGGGGAAAAAGGGACACTAACCCACTGTTGGTAGGAAGGCAAACTGGTAAAGCCACTATGGAAGTCAGTCTGCAGATTCCTCACAAACCTGAATATAACCCTACCTTACAACCCGTCCATCCCACTCCTTGGAATTTACCCAAAGGAAAATAAATTGGCAAACACAAAAGCTGTCTGCACCTTAATGTTTATTGCAGCTCAATTCACATTAGCTAAGACCTGGAATCAACCCAAATGCCCATCAACAGTAGACTGAATAAAGAAATTATGGGGCATGTACTCTATAGAACACTATACAGCAGTAAAAAAAGGATCTGGTCATTTTGCAACAAGATGGAGGAATCTGGAACACATCATGCTGAGTGAATTAAGCCAGTCCCAAAGGGACAAATATCATATGTTCTCCCTGATTGGTTACAAATAACCAAGCACCAAAAGGAAACCTGTTGAAGTGAAATGGACACTATGAGAAACAGTGACTTGATCAACCCTTGTCCTGACTGTTGATGTACAATTTAATATTTATCCCTTTAGTATTTTTTGTTCTACTTAATACTATTGGTTGAACTCTTTAATTAACACACAATTATTCTTAGGTGTTTAAATTTAACTGAAAAGTGATCTCTGTTAAACATAAGAGTGGGAATAAGAGAGGGAGAGTGGGAGGAGATGTAGAATTTGGGATATGCTCAAGCTGACATGCTGCAAATGGTAGCATTAGAAACATACCAGGCGAATCCAATTCAATCCCATCAAGGCGGCATGTACCAATGCCATCTCACTAGTCCCAGTGATCAATTTCTGTTCACAATTGATCATAATGATAGGACTAAGAACCAAAGGGATCACATAAACAAGACTACTGTCTGCTAATACTAACTGATAGAAGAAAAAAGGGGGAGAACGATCCAATATCAGAAGCGGGATACACAGCAGATTCATAGAATGGCAGATGCACTAAACAGCACTCTGGCCTCAGAATCAGTCCTTAAGGCATTCACATCTGGCTGAAGAGCCCATGAGAGTATTTTAGGCATGGAAAGACAAGACACTCTGGGAAAAAATATTAAATGAAATATCTCTGTGAGTGAGATCCCAGTGGAAGAATGGGCCATCAAAGAAGGAGGTACCTTTCTCTGAAGGGAGGAGAGAACTTCCACTTTGACTATGACCTTGCCTAAATAAGGTCAGAATTGGCGAACTCAAAAGGCTTCCATAGCCTTGGCAACTCATGACAAGAGCCTAGGGAGATTACTGACGCCATAAACAAGAGTGTCAATTTACTAAGTCAACAACAGGAGTCACTGTGCACTTACTCATCATCTAAGATCTCTGTCCTTAATGTGTTGCTCAATGTGAATTAATGCTATAACTAGTACTCAAACAATATTTTACACTTTATGTTTCTGTGTGGGTGCAAACTGTTGAAATCTTTACTTAATATATACTAAATTGATCTTCTGTATATAAAGATAATTGAAAATGAATCTTAATGTGAATAGAATCGAAAAGGGAGAGGGAGATTGTTGGTTTGCTGGAGGGAGGGAAGTTATGGGGTGGGGGAAGCCATTGTAATCCATGAGCTGTGCTTTGGAAATTTATATTTATTAAATAAAAGTTAAAAAAATAAATAATTAAAAAACTAAAATAAACCCTATGTGAAATCTTTCAGCTGTAAATCCTGCCATATCATGCATCACAGAACTCACATGGGTTAAAATCCCCATGCTTACAATGAATGTTAGAAAACTATATATCGGAACTTAACTTTCATTAGAAATCATATAATTCACATAGGGGAGAAAACTTAAGAATGTATTGAGTGTGGAAAAGCCTTTTGATGGAAGTCGCACTTCATCAAACATCAGAGAATTCACAGAGCTGAAACAATTTATGAATGTACTTAATGTGGAAAAGCCTTTTGCCCCACCCAAGTCAGCCCTCAGTAGACCTCAACGAATTCACACATCGCAGAAACTTTTGAATACAGCTGAGTGTAGAGATTCATTTGGATGGAAATCAACCCTCACTGTACATCAGAAAATTCATACAGGGGAGACATGTTATGAATGTAATGAGTGTGGAAAAGTATTTTAGTGTAAGCTAGACCTCATCAAGCATCAGAGAATTCACACATGGGCAAAATCTTATATATGTAATGAGTGAGGAAAAGTTTTCTTGTCAAACGACAACCCTCATTACACATTAGCAAATTCAAACAGAGAAGAAACCTTATGAAAGCAATGAATGTGGAAAAACATTTTTCTGAAATCCAAGTGGCAAAAGAAACAGAATTCATCAAATGTTTTGTCCCAGGTAAGAAATGATTATCTGGTGACCTACATACTCAAGAAATTCTAGACTTATTTGTTTGTAGGCCTGGATGTGCCTACAATACCACAGGTCTGTTTATTGGGTGTAAGAGAGGTTGCTTGCAAAGTGTTCTGGTTGTGTAAAATCCAGGCAGTATTTCTGAGATTGAATCTATGCCAGTATTTTTTGTTTGTTTGTTTCTTGGATCACTGTGAGTTGCTCCTGTGTGTAATTAAATTCTGACTTGATTGGGGGAAAAAAAGATGGACCAGAAGTTCTTTAAATAAAAATGCTCAAGGCTTATAAATTTTTTAAAGTATTCAAATGATAAATGAGGCACCGGGGGTTTAAATACATTTAGGACAGACAATTTGGATTTCTGCATAAGAGCCCTGGGTAAAACTGAGAGTGAAGAAAAATTGCTGACTTCTTAGTAGATAATGGAGAATCCTATTCAGCTGTAAAAACCCCACTCTCTCACAAGAACATTCAGTCTATTCTTAACATGTGGGTATATTGGGAAAATATAAAATTGAGCATTCTTAGAACCATTAGAATACAAATTGGGGGACTGTGTCTTATAACACAGTTTTTTTATGTCAAAATATGCTATCCTCTCCTAGGGTGAGTCTACCTCTTATGAAAATTTAAATGTTCAAGTAACTTTTTCATCAAGGAAAGTCAACTATGAGTTTCCCCCAGAACAGGCTTGGAACTCTCAAATAGTGCTTAAAGGAACACTTGTCAAAGAACAGAACTTCCTTCACACAGAATGGTTAAGGGAGAATTAGTCTACTCCAGTTGATCTTGTCTCACAGAGCAGCCCTTGACAGGGCCAAACCTGGAACTCTTCATAGGAAAAATCAGTTTCATGGACAATGTAAATGTCATGCCAGGATATGATAGTAACTTTATAGGAGACCTTTGAGGCCAGAGTCCTAATGCAATGGAGCTCAACACAAAAAGCAAAAAATTATTGCCTTTACTACCTCTCCATCAGACAGAATGAAATCAGGTGAAAAACTAACTCAAGGCATATCCAGGAGCAATTTAAAAGGAGAGTTCCTCACTCAGGGAATAAAGACTTAAAACATGCTCCTGAAAATCTACAATTCTTTAAACCTGTTCATAAATCACTTAATAGGGGCTAAAAGTCATTATCTAGGTCATCAAAGAGTCCCAAGCAATTCAGGGAAATCAACTTGCTGAACAAACTAGAAAATAGCAGATAAAAGTAGGGACTATCAGTCTATATCTGGGTCCCTTCTCTCCCAGATTGATCTGTCTAAAAATAGATCAACCAATATGTTGAGAATAAGGCTAAGAAAGAGCTAAAAAACAAAGTTTTCCTCCCAATCAAAATTCTTCAGTTTGCAAATGCAATGCACAAGCAGTTATCTTCATTCTGAATTGCTATTACAAACTATGCTACAGTACATTTGTGAGAGTGTTCATTATAATTGACATACCATGTTGTAACGTGTACACAAGTGTATCATGGGACCCAATTTACAAAAGAAAAACTATTCAGCAAGTCATCTAAAAATGCATGATCTCTGCCAAAAACAATCCAAAGAACAATTACAAGTCTCCGCCCACTCCAGCTAAAAGGGAACTCAACATAAATGTTCTTACTCTACTGAAGATGGGCAGGTTGCTCTCACCTAAATGCCCTGAGCTTCAGGGAATGTCTCATACTTACGAGTATTTTTGGCCACATTCTCTGGCTGTGCAGATGCCTACACCATCCAAATATAGAAGGCCAGTGAAGTGGTCAAATCCAGCCTCAAGGAAATCATCCTGCAGTTGGCACTACCTAGCAAATTCACAGTAGCAATGGGGCAGCATTTGTTTCTTTCATAACCTAATAAGTATCTAAGACACTCCAGATTAACTGGAAATTACACTCACGTTGGAGGTTCTAGTCCACAGGAAAAATGGATATCAATCGCACTTTATAGAAGAGCCTTACCAAGATAAGCAAAAAACTAATGTAATGTGAGACAAGGCACTACCAGTTGCCTGGCTATGGTCACTGGCACTGTCCCTGAAACAGGCTCCAACCAACCTACTTTAAAATAAATGAGGAGGTAAGCATTGGGTGTCATGGTTAAGAATTTTCTTGGGATGCCTGAATCCCTGTCAATATGCCTTGTTCAAGTCCAGGCTCTTCCACTTATAATCCAGATTCCTGATAATGCATAATCTGACAGGCAGCAGATGATGCTTCAAATACTTGGGTTGCTGTCAACCACAATGGAATGCATTCCAGGTTCCTGACTTCAGCCTGGCTGAGACCAGACTCTTCTGGGCATATGAGGAGTGAACCAGAAGATGGAACAGCTCTCTTTTTCATTACCTCTCTGCTTTTCTTCATTAAAAATATTAAAATAAAAAATAGCAAATTATTTACAGCAAAGAGGAAGCTACAAGCTATCTAGAAAACTCACACATTAATAGGGAAAAATAATCAGGTTGACAACTGAAATATCAATTACTGTAAAGGGTATAACAACAGAATATTTCTTAAATGTTTCAGAAAAATGACTCTCAACTAAGAATCTGTAACCAGATAAGCCACCATTCAAAAATGCATGTTAAAAGAAGAGTCATGTTCAGGCACTTAACAGAAAATGTTCGTAAAACATAGATACTGGGGTGAGCCAAGATGGCGGAATAGTGAGGGTGCGCACTGATAGTCCGGGAAAAGATAGTTTAATAAAAGTGGAATTACTGTAGCCTCAGGAAAAGGCTCAGGAAAAAATTGCAGAGGAAACTCTTCCGGATCTAGTGGATGTGACATGGAGGACCTACGGGGAAAGCAAGGTTGCCCACCGCATGGAAGCCGAGCCGCCGCCAAGCCGTGCCAGCGCAGGAAGGGGAGATGAGACAAAAAGACCTCAGTAACCCGAGACATTGGCAGGGAAAGGCAGAAAGAGCCCACAGGGAACGAGGCCTGAACCCCCACAGGGGAAAGTTCACCAGGCTGACTGGAGAAGAGAAAAAATGAACAAATAAGGGGAACCAGCACGGACATTAACCTCTCTCTCCACTCACCTTACAAAGCCCAGCAAGACAAAGAGCAGGCGCCATTTTACGTATGTAGAGAGGTGCCTGCCATTAGCCAAGCAGAAAAACCTGACTCTGGTGGGGAGAAATAACAGGAAGTTAAGACCTAGTTAGTGAAAGTGTGGAGCTAATGAACAGAGACTGTGAAAATCTGAGGGGGGGGGAGAGAACTCACTGAGTACACAAACATGGTAACCGGGGCACACTGGTGAGAGACTGTGGAGAAACTTGAGACCACACTGAGAGCTACATAAACTCTTTCTGTGGTCCCAGGGGTAAGCAGACAAATACCCACAGGGGCCAGATTTCATACATCAACTACCCTCAATCCCACTCAGCTGTGTGGAATTACTTTCCAACTGAGTCATAAAAGAGAGAGAGAGAGAGAGAGCAAGCAAGTGAGAGAACAAACTGGGTGAGGCACCTTTGGCACACCCTTAACCCTGAAGAACCAAACAGAGCTCTCTGGCCACATCCATCACAGCCTCTACAGATCCATCAAAAGCAGACAGTCCATTTAATCTAGAGTCACAGTATAACGAGAAGAAACACCACACCGAAGAAACCAAAGAATATCTCCAATATGACAAACAACAAACGCAAAAACTGAGGTAACAAGAACAAGGAAGAAACTATGATGCCCCCACATGAAATAGGCACCCCAATTCAAGATTATGAAGATGATGAGATAGAAGAAATGCAAGAAGCGGATCTCAAAAAATTGATAAGGACATTAAGAAGTTCACGAAAACAAATTCTTGAACTACAGAAATCCTTAATGGACAAGATAGAAAATCTCTCTCATGAAAATGAAATATTAAGGAGGAATCAAAATGAAACGAAACAACTAGTACAACAGGAAACTGTGATAGTGATGAGAAATCATAATGAAATGAAGAATTCAAATGATCAAATGACAAACACATTAGAGAGCCTTAAAAACATTATGAGTGAAGCAGAAGAGAAAATACTGGACTTAGAAGACAGAGAACAGGAAAATATACAGTCAGAGCAAAGAAAAGAAGAGGAAATTAGAAATCTAAAAAAATATTTTCAGGAATCTTCAGGATACTATTAAAAAAAACCAACATTCAGGTTCTAGGAGTTCCTGAAGGCATGCAGAGGGATAAAGGATTAGAAGACCTTTTTAGTGAGATGCTAGCAGAAAATTTCCCAGGTTTGGAGAAGGACAGAGACATTCTAGTACAGGAAGCTCATGGAACCCCTAATAAACGTGACCAAAGGAGATCCTCACTACGTCATGTTGTAATCAAACTCACCACAGTGAAACATAAAGAAAAGATCCTAAAATGTGCAAGAGAGAAACGTCAGATTACGCTCAGAGGATCTCCAATCAGACTCACAGCTGACTTCTCATCAGAAACCCAACAATCTAGGAGGAAATGGCGAGATATAGCCCAGGTACTAAGAGAGAACAACTGCCAGCCCAGAATATTATATTCTGCAAAGCTCTCATTTGTGAATGAAGGTGAAATAAAGACCTTTCACAACAAACAGAAATTGAAAGAATTTCTCGCCCCTCGTCCAACCCTGCAAAAGGTGCTTAAAGATGTGTTACACACAGAAACACAGAAACACGGTCGTCAATATGAAAGAAGGTAAACGAAGGAAAACTCAAGCAAAAGATCACAGGAAGTTCAAAACATATATTAGAAAATATCTTTGGCAAATGGCAGGGCAAAGTTACCACTTATCATTAGTCACATTGAATGTTAATGGCCTGAACTGTCCAGTTAAAAGACACCGATTGGATGACTGGGTTAAGGAACAAAACCCATCTAATTTCTGCTTACAAGAAACACATCTTTCCAACAAAGATGCATACAGACTGAAAGTGAGAGGCTGGAAAAAGATATACCATGCCAACAGAAATGAAAAAAGAGCGGGCGTAGCCATCTTAATATCGGACAACATAAACTTTAATACAAAAACTGTTAAGAGAGACAAAGAGGGACACTATATCATGATGAAGGGATCAATTCAACAGGAAGATATAACAATTATCAATGTATATGCACCTAATTACAGGGCACTGCTTCATTTAAAAGATTTATTAAGGGACTTAAAGGGAGACTTAGACCCCAATACAATAGTACTGGGGGACTTCAATACTCCACTCTCAGAAATAGACAGATCAACAGGACAGAAGATCAACAAGGAGACAGTAGATTTAAATGACACTACAGCCCAAATGGATCTAACAGATATCTACAGAACCTTTCATCCTACACATAAAGCATTTCATTCTAATCAGCAGTACATGGAACCTTCTCTAGGATTGACCACATAGTAGGCCATAAAGCAAGTCTCAGCAAATTCAAAAGAATTAGAATCATACCATGCAGCTTCTCAGACCATAAAGGAATGAAGCTGGAAATTAGCAACTCAGGAATTCTAGAGCATATGCAAACACATGGAGATTGAACAACATGTTGCTGAATGAGCAATGGGTCATAGAAGAAATTAAAAGAAAAATCAAAAATTTTCTGGAAGTAACTGAGGATAACAGCAAAACATACCAAAACTTATGGGACGCAGCAAAAGCAGTGTTAAGAGGAAAGTTTATATCAATAGGTGCCTACATCAAGAAATTGGAAAGGCACCAAATAGATAAACTTTCAATGCTTCTAGAGAATCTAGACAAAATGCAGCAAACCAGACCCAAATCTAGTAGTAGAAAAGAAATAATAAAAATCAGAGAAGAAGTAAACAGGATTGAATCCAAAAAAATTACAAAAAATCAGACAAATAAGGAGCTGGATTTTTGAAAAAAATACATACTACAGGGCAGTTGTAATCAAAACAGCATGGTACTGGTACAGAAACAGATGGATAGACCAATGGAACAGAATTGAAACAGCAGAAATCAACCCAAACATCTACAGCCAACTTATATTTGATCAAGGATCTAAAACCAATTCATGGAGCAAGGACAGAGTGCACGCCAGGGATAAATACCACTTGGTCTGGGTGGATGATCTTTCTGATGTGTTGTTGCATTCTATTGGCCAGAATTTTATGAGGATTTTTGCATCTATGTTCATCAGGGATATTGGTCTGTAATTCTCTTTCAATGCTGCATCTTTTTTCCGGCTTAGGGATTAAGGTGATGCTGGCTTCATAGAAAGAATTTGGGAGCATTCCCTCTTTTTCAATTGTTATGAATAGTTTGAGAAGAATTGGAGTTAGTTCTTCTTTAAATGTCTGGTAGAATTCAGCAGTGAATCCATCTGGTCTTGGGCTTTTCTTTGTTGGGAGGGCCTGTATTACTCTTTCAATTTCTGTCTCAGTTATGGATCTGTTTAGGTTTTTGATGTCTTCCTGGGTCAATTTAGGTAGGTTGCATGTGTCCAGGAACCTATCCATTTCTGATAGGTTTCCCTGTTTGCTGGCATACAAGTCCTTGTAGTAATTTCTGATGATTCTTTTTATTTCTGTGGTGTCTGTTGTTATGTTTCCTTTGTCCTCTCTGATTTTGTTGTTTTGGGTCTTTTCTCTTCTTTTTTTAGTTAGTTGGGCCAATGGGGTGTCAATTTTGTTTATTTTTTTCTTTTTTTAAAACTTTTATTTAATGAATATAAATTTCCAAAGTGCGATTTATGCATTACAATGGCTTCCCCCACATACCGTCCATCCCACCCACTACCCTCCCCTTTCCCACTCCCTCTCCCCTTCCATTCACATCAAGATTCATTTTCGATTATCTTAATATACAGAAGATCAGCTTAGTATACATTAAGTAAGGATTTCAACAGTTTACTCTCACACAGAAACATAAAGTGAAAAATAATAGATGATTTTTTTAAATGATGATGAAATCAGATCAGACCTATTGTCATGTTTAATCCCAGTGAGAGTCAAGTTGGGAGTTGATAATTTCTTTCTTTTTTTTTTTTTTACAGAGGATCAGTTTAGTATACATTAAGTAAAGATTTCAACAGTTTGCACTCCCATAGAAACACAAAGTGAAATATATTGTTTGAGTACTCGTTAATAGCAGTAAATCTCAATACACAGCACATTAAGGACAGAGATCCTACATGAGGAGTAAGTGCACAGTGACTCCTGTTGTTGACTTTACCAATTGACACTCCTGTCTATGGCATCAGTAGTCTCCCTATGCTCCAGTCATGAGTTTCCAAGGCTATGGAAGCCCTCTGAGTTCTCCGATTCTTATCTTGTTTAGACAAGGTCATAGTCAAAGTGGAGGTTCTCTCCTCCTTTCAGAGAAAGGTACCTCCTTCTTTGAAGACCTATTCTTTCCACTGGGATCTCACTCACAGAGATCTTTTGCCAGAGTGTCTTGGCTTTCCATGCCTGAAATACTCTCATGGGCTTTTCAGCCAGATCCGAATGCCTTTAGGGCTGATTCTGAGGCCAGAGTGCTATTTAGGACATCTGCCATTCTATGAGTCTGCTGAGTGTCTCACTTCCCATGTTGGATCACTCTCCCCTTTATTTATTCTATCGGTTAGTGTTAGCAGGTACTAGACTTGTTTATGTGCTCCCTTTGACTGTTAGTCCTTTCATTATGATCAATTGTGAACTGAAATTGATCACTTGGACTAGTGAGATGGCATTGGTACATGCCACCTTGATGGGATTGAATTAGAATCCCCTGGTATGTTTTTAACTCTACCATTTGGGGCAAGTCATCTTGAGCATGTCCCAAATTATACATCTCTTCCCTCTCTTATTCCCACTCTTATGTTTAACAGGGATCACATTTCAGTTAAATTTCAACACTTAAGAATAACTGTGTATTAATTACAGAATTAAACCAGTCATATTAAGTAGAACAGACAAAAAAACTACTAAGAGGGATAATGTATTAAGTTGTTCATTAACAGTCAGGGCTATGCTGATCAAGTCACCGTTTCTCATAGTGTCCATTTCACTTCAGGAGGTTTCCTTTTTGGTGTTCAGCCAGTTGTCACCGATCAGGGAGAACATATGGTATTTGTCCCTTTGGGACTGGCTTACTTCACTTAGCATGATGTGTTCCAGATTCCTCCATTTTGTTGCAAATGACTGGATTTCCTTTTTTCTTACTGCAGTATAGTATTCTAAAGAATACATATCCCATAATTTCTTTATCCAGTCTACTGTTGATGGGCATTTAGGTTGGTTCCAGGTCTTAGCTATTGTGAATTGTGCTGCGATAAATATTAGGGTGCAGACCGCATTTTTGTTTGCCAATTTAAACTCCTTTGGGTAAATTCCAAGGAGTGGGATGGCTGGGTCGAACGGTAGGGTTATCTTCAGGTTTCTGAGGAATCTCCAGACTGACTTCCATAGTGGCTTGACCAGTTTGCATTCCCACCAGCAGTGGGTTAGTGTCCCTTTTTCCCCACATCCTCTGGCCTCAGAATCAGCCCTAAAGGCATTCGGATCTGGCTGAAAAGCCCATGAGAGTATTTCAGGCATGGAAAGCCAAGACACTCTGGCAAAAAGATCTCTGTGAGTGAGATCCCAGTGGAAAGAACAGGTCTTCAAAGAGGGAGGTGCCTTTCTCTGAAGGGAGGAGAGAACCTCCACTTTGACTATGACCGTGTCTAAACAAGATAAGAGTCGGAGAACTCAAGGGGCTTCCATAGCCTTGGAAACTCATAACTGGTGCATAGGGAGATTACTGATGCCATAAACAGGAGTGTCAATTGGTAAAGTCAACAACAGGAGTCACTGTGCACTTACTCCTCATGTAGGATCTCGGTCCTTAACGTGCTGTACACTGAGGCTTAATGCTATAACGAGTACTCAAACAGTATATTTCACTTTGTGTTTCTATGGGGGTGCAAACGACTGAAATCTTTACTTAATGTACACTAAACTGATCTTCTGTAAAAAAAAAAAAAAGAAAGAAAGAAAAAAAATCATCTATTATTTTTCACTTTATGTTTCTGTGTGGGAGCAAACTGTTGAAATCTTTACTTAATGTATGCTAAACTGATCTTCTGTATATAAAGAGAATCGAAAATGAATCCTCATGTGAATGGAAGGGGAAAGGGAATGGGAAAGGGGAGGGTTGCGGGTGGGAAGGACGTTATGGGGGGAAGCCATTGTAATCCATAAGCCGTACTTTGGAAATTTATATTCATTAAATAAAAGTTAAAAAAAGAAAAAAAAAAGAAAGAGAATTACAGACCAATATCCTTGATGAACATAGATGCAAAAATCCTCATAAAATTCTGGCCAATAGAATGCAACAACACATCAGAAAGATCATCCACCCAGACCAAGTGGGATTTATCCCTGGCATGCAGGGATGGTTTAATGTGTGCAAAACAATCAATGTGATACACCACATTAACAGACTGCAGAAGAAAAAACATATGATTATCTCAATTGATGCAGAGAAGGCATTTGATAAAATACAACACGCTTTCACGATGAGAACTCTAAGCAAACTGGGTATGGAAGGAGCATTCCTCAATACAATCAAAGCAATTTATGAAAAACCCACAGCCAACATCCTATTGAATGGGGAAAAGCTGGAAGCATTTCCACTGAGATCTGGTACCAGACAGGGATGCCCACTCTCACCATGGCTATTCAATATAGTTCTGAAAGTTTTAGCCAGAGCTATTAGGTAAGAAAAAGAAATTAAAGGGATGCAAATTGGGAAGGAAGAACTCAAACTAACCCTCTTTGCAGATGATATGATTTTTTACCTAGGGGACATAAAAAACTCTACTAAGAGACTATTGGAACTCATAGAAGAGTTTGGAAAGTAGCAAGATATAAAATCAATGCACATAAATCAACAGCCTTTGTATACACAAGCAATGCCATGGCTGAGGAAGAAATTCTAAGATCAATCCCATTCACAACAGTCACAAAAACAATCAAATACCTTGGAATAAACTTAACCAAGGATGTCAGAGATCTCTATGATGAAAATTACAAAACCTTAAAGAAAGAAATAGAAGAGGATACCAAGAAATGAAAAATCTTCCATGCTCATCGAATGGAAGAATCCATATTATCAAATTGTCCATTCTCCCAAAAGCAATTTATACATTCATTGGAATACCAATCAAGATACTGAAGACCTTCCTCTCAGATCTGGAAAAAATGATGCTGAAATTCATATAGAGACACAGGAGACTTCGAATAGCTAAAGCAATCTTGTACAACAAAAACAAAGCTGGAGGCATCACAAGACCAGATTTCAGGACATACTACAGGGCACTTGTTATGAAAACAGCATGGTACTGGTACAGAAACAGATGGATAGACCAATGGAACAGAATGGAAACACCAGAAATCAACCCAAACATCTACAGCCAACTTATATTTGATCATGGATCCAAAACCAATCCCTGGAGTAAGGACAGTCTATTCAATAAACGGTACTGGGAAAACTGGAAGTCCACGTGCAGAAGCATGAAGCAAGACCCCTACCTTACACCTTACACAAAAATCCACTCAACATGGATTAAAGACTTAAATCTATGACCCAACACATTCAAATTATTAGAGAGCATTGGAAAAACCCTGCAAGATATAGGTACTGGCAAAGAGTTTCTGGAAAAGACCCCGGAAGCACAGGCAGCCAAAGCAAAGATTAACATTTGGGATTGCATGAATTTGAGAAGTTTCTGTTCTTCAAAAGAAACAGTCAGGAAAGTGAAGAGACAACCGACAGAATGGGAAAAATATTTGCAAACTATGCAACAGATAAAGGGTTGACAGCCAGAATCTACAAAGAGATCGAGAAACTCCACAGAAACAAAACCAACAACCCACTTAAGAGATGGGCCAAGGACCTCAATAGACATTTTTCAAAAGCGGAAATCCAAATGGCCAGCAGAGACATGAAAAATGTTCAAGATCACTAGCAATCAGGGAAATGCAAACAAAACCACAATGAGGTTTCACCTCACCCCAATTAGAATGGCTCACATTCAGAAATCTACCAACAATAGATGCTGGCGAGGATGTGGGGAAAAAGGGACACTAACCCACTGCTGGTGGGAATGCAAACTGGTCAAGCCACTATGGAAGTCAGTCTGGAGATTCCTCAGAAGCCTGAATATAACTCTACCATACAACCCAGCCATCCCACTCCTTGGAATTTACCCAAAGCAAATTAAATTGGCAAACAAAAAAATCTGTCTGCACCTTAATGTTTATTGCAGCTCAATTCACAATAGCTAAGACCTGGAACCAACCCAAATGCCCATCAACAGTAGACTGGATAAAGAAATTATGGGATATGTACTCTTTAGAATACTATACAGCAGTCAGAAACAATGAAACGCGGTCATTTGCAACAAGATGGAGGAATCTGGAAAACATCATGCTGAGTGAACTAAGCCAGTCCCAAAGGGACAAATAGCATATGTTCTCCCTGATGGGTGACAACTAACCGAGCAGCAAAAAGGAAACCTGTTAAAGAGAAAAGGACAGTATGAGAAACAGTGACTTGATCAGCCCTTGCCCTGACTGTTAATGAACAACTTAATACGTTGTCCCTCTTAGTATTTTTTTTGTTTATTCTACTTAATACATTTGGTTGAATACTGTAATCAATACACAGTTATTCTTAAGTGCTGAAACTTGATTGAAAAGTGATCCCTGTTAAATATAAGAGTGGCAATAAGAGAAGGAAGAGATGTTCAATTTGGGACATGCTCAAGCTGACTTGCTGCAAATGGTAGAGTTAGAAACATACCAGGCGAATCCAATTCAATCCCATCAAGGTGGCATGTACCAATGCCATCTCACTAGTCCCAGTGATCAATTTCTGTTCACAATTGATCATAATGATAGGACTAAGAACCAAAGGGATCACATAAACAAGACTACTGTCTGCTAATACTAACTGATAGAAGAAAAAAGGGGGAGAACAATCCAATATCAGAAGCGGGATACACAGCAGATTCATAGAATGGCAGATGCACTAAACAGCACTCTGGACTCAGAATCAGCCCTTAAGGCATGCGGATCCAGCTAAAAAGCCCATGAGAGTATTTCAGGCATGGAAAGCCAAGACACTCCGGGGGGAAAAAAAAAAAAAAAACCTAAATGAAAGATCTCCGCGAGTGAGATCCTAGTGGAAAGAATAGGTCATCAGAGAAGGAGGTACCTTTCTCTGAAGGGAGGAGAGAACTTCCACTCTGACTACGACCTTGCCTAAATATGATCAGAGTTGGTGAACTCAAAAGGCTTCCATAGCCTTGGCAACTCATGACAAGAGCCTAGTGTGATTACTGATGCCATAAACAAGAGTGTCAATTTGTTAAGTCAACAACAGGAGTCCTGTGCACTTACTCCTCATGTAGGATCTCTGTCCTTAATGTGCTGTACATTGTGATTTAATGCTGTAACTAGTACTCAAACAGTATTTTTCACTTTGTGTTTCTATGTGGGTGTAAAGTGTTGAAATCTTTACTTAATATATGCTAAACTGATCTTCTGTATATAAAGAGAATTGAAAAAGAATCTTGATGTGAATGGAAGGGGAGAGGGAGTGGGAAAGGGGAGGGTTGCGGGTGGGAGGGAAGTTATGGGGGGGGAAGCCATTGTAATCCATAAGCTATACTGTAGAAATTTATATTCATTAAATAAAAGTTAAAAAAATAGATACTAACAAATATCAAGTGTTTTACTTCAGGAAATTAACCAAGAATTAAAAATAATTATATTCAAGAATGAACAGGTGAGTGATGCAGTTGATAAACATCTTATAAAAAATTATTGAATATACAGTCTTAATAATAATGGTGACTAATCAAAGGTTGGGTCCTGTGGATAAAAACCTGGAAGCTAAAAGCCAAATTAGAGAAGTATTGGAAATTAACATTTAAAGTTTTTTATTAAATGATTTAAAATTCTTCTGTTACTTAGGAAATGATTTGAAATGTTGATAGAATTTAGACATTTAAAAGGTTAATTGTATTAAGACAGTACTAATATCACCCAAATTCATCCAATCTCTGCATTTTTTGGCTTCAACAACCTTTCCCACTGACTTTCCATGCAAGTATTCTAAACATATGATCTGAAAACTATAGTGGATATTATGTCAATTAACCACAGCATCAGTTTCAAGTGATATGATTAAAAATTACATAATTACCCTAAAAATGTTTTCCTCAGCATGTTAACCAAGAAGACTAGCCAGTGGGTCAACATTCTCCTATGGGGGATGTTATCATCCCTCATTTGATATAACTGAATAAGAATTCTAGAAGTGTTTAGTTATGTTAACAAGGTTTCAGGATCACTGATATTACAAAAAGATAGGAAAAATGAGGGAAATTATAATATCGAAGATATGTGGTTTGTATGTTACTTGTCTGCACTTGTGAATACATACCCATATAACTTTGTGTTTTTGTTTGTCTACCCCATGTGTGTGAGGATCAATGGTAGTCATTCATTCAACAAATATTTATTGATGATTCAGCACAATCCAAATATGATGCTACATGCTGTTTATACAATGCTGAGGAAGATAAACCTGGTCTTTTTCTGAAATGGTAGAATACTAATTAATCAGGCCCATGGTGAGGAAAAGAACCTTGAGACATGCTGTGTTCAAGCACTGTGTGACAACTCTTTTTCTCAAAATAATGACAGGGATAACAAAAATCAATATTATTAGTTTGATGAAACTAATTCCAAAGTTTAAGAGTAAAGAAAAGATCACAATGAGAAGAGATCAAGGATAAGAGATTTAAACATTCTTACTCAAAGGGGAAATTTCTGGAATAAATGATACCATACAATCTAGGTGTGCTGCTTAGAGAGCTTGCCCTGTAGATTTGATGTGCTTTGGAATGGTAGTGAACCTGGAGAAACCTAGAAGAAATATCATCAGTCCCCTAAACAGAAAAATAAGGACTGTAAATCAGAGAACCTAGGTGGGAAAATACAAAATATTTTACACCTGCAGAAAGACACAAACCCCATCACTGTTGGGGCTGAGAAATTATAATCTTATTCAGATTATTAGACAGAGACATGCACCTTTTAGGGAATGGAAAGGGATCTAGTGAATACTACTTTGTAAGACTGAGAGACTTGGGAATGCATAGAATTCTTAGTCCCTTATAATGTTTTTTATTGGGAAAATTCTTCTCAACTGATTGGGAAAGACATTGACTCAGTTGTTCATGAGTGTACATATTGAGATTCTACTTGAAGAGACACCAAATAAAGAAGTAAACATTTCCTATGTGAACACAAGGATAAAAGTACAGAAGGATTCTTCTTATGCATGACCATATTCCATCACTCACTTATCCAATTATTTCCCAAATCTAAGCTCCCAATACACTATTTAATAAGCTGAAGGAAAGAAAAGAGAGATACATTTAAACAAGTATTCACTTATGACTGGATTGGCAAGAACAACTAGGTTGTTTTTAGATGTATAATTTTAAAACCTATGGTGCAATTAATTCTTAATTATTAGTATTTATCTTGATTTTTAGCACACACTGATTCTAAGAAATACCTCCTAATTTACTTACTTGCTGGTAACAGCATGGCTGCTGCTTTCTGATCTGTATCAAAATGAGAGTAAAATTAATGCTTCCAAAATAATATTAACAAATAAAGACCATAAAGAATGAATATTCAATATCTTATAACCTGTAATAACTCTTTTATAACTCTTTTTGAGCATTTTAATTGCTAAATTAGGATATGCAAATAAGCAACTAGGAAGCAGAGCAGGAAAACAGATTTGCTACTTCCCAGCATAGAATACCTGCGTGAATTTGAAAGTCTTCTTCAGGCTTTGTTGAAACCTGATGTTTAATCCATTAAGAAATAAATAACTATAGGTTGTGACTGCACTGACTGCTAGATAAGAAAGAAGAATGTGCTAGCAGATTAATTCCCCATCCTATTCCACATTTCATAAAATTGTGACAAATTTTTTTAAAAAGATCTGTAGAAGTAAAACTGACACTTCGAGAAGCAATGACATTGAACAGCCCCTGTCTAGACTATAGAGGAACAGTTTTTTTTCATACTATCTGTTGAACTCTTTACTTAACAGAGACAATCATATGTGTACAAAGTTAATTGAAAATAGATCTTAGTAAAAAATAAGATTGGGAATAAGACAGGGAGGAGGAAGGTGGTGGGAATATGGGTGGGAGGGTGGGCATGGTAGGAAGAATCACCATGTTCCTAAAGTTGTAATTATGAAATGTATGAAGTTTGTACCTGTAAAACCGTATAGTTCTGCATGCATTCCTATGGACTTACTTCTAAGGGTACAGTTTAAAAACTTGCCATGGGGCCCCCAAATCCCCTTAAGCTGGGTGGTAAAATAGCATTTTAAGTGTTAAAGTGATCATATGGATAGGATTAACTGTTTGGTAACAATAATAGATAGATTTAAAAGGGAGCAAGGGCTCCAACCTGGGAAGCAGTCCACACAGCAGACTCATATAATGACTATCACTTTAAGTAGCACTCTGACCTCAGAATCAGCCCTTAAGGCATTCTGGTATGGCTGAAAATCCCATGAAAGCACTTCAGGCATGGAAAGCCAAGACACTGTGGCAAAAAGCATCCTACATGAAGGAAGTGGTCATCAAAGAAGCAGGTACTTTTCTCTGAAGGAAGGAGAGAACTTCCATTTTGCTGATGACCTTGTCTAAATACTGATGGAGTTTGTGGACTTAGAAGACCTCCATAGCCTAGGCAGCTCATGTCAAGAGCTTTGGGTGATCACTGACATCATACATAAGTGTGTTGATCAACAACAGGAGTCACTGTGCACTAACTTCTCATGCAGGACCTCTGCCCTCAGAGAGTTGTATTATGAGAGTTAACAGTAAAACTTGTTTTTAAAGATTAATTCCACTTTAGTGTATTAAATGGAGGATATTCTTATGTCTCACAAGCTATAGTATAGCTATTTAAATCAGCTAAGGGATACATATGGAAATACAATACATGGTAAATTAGGAACCATAAGTCTTTTCCAAGTACAGACCCAGAACACTAATTCATGCTCCCCATGAACACTCATTTTTGTGAAAACTGGAAGACAAAATATAAGCTCCACAACAAGACATCATCTGCAATATAGGACATGCAGAATTCTCAAGAGACAATCATTGCCACTTAATGACTTAAAAAGGAAAAGCCTCTAAGAGATAACATGAAAGTAAAAAAATATAAGAATAGGAAAGCTTGAAAAAAAAGCTTACATTTCTATAGAAGTTAAAAAAGGGAACATAATCTATTAAATAAGAAATAAAATCCCTGAAAAAAAGACTTTCTGAATTTAAAATTGTTTAGAGAAAACACCACAAAAATGATAGGTGGAAGACAAACTAAGAAACATGGAGAAATCAGAGACAGAATATAAAGAATGGGAGACAAAGAAGAACCAGACCAAAGAAGGGACTGCACTTCCAGAAGACTGAAGGGAAAATCCAATCAGTAAGTAACCAGGACTCTAAACAGAACAGAGACTCAGAAACCCAGCATGGAGGAACAAAGCATGCCACAACTCCTACCTGTGGCTCCTAGGTCTGGGGAACTCCACCTTACTGACAAAAAGTAAACAGAGAGCTCCACAAATCCAGTCACTGCCACAGACTGGCAGCCATAACTACAGGAAAATTCTACAGTCATCACTGTCTTTAAATTTACTCTAGAAAGCTAACACTGCTTCTCTCCAAAAATGAATATACATTTTACCTCCCTCAACAAAGCCCTAGACCTGAGCCACTGGAGCACAGCCACTACTAAACTCCATTTCATCTTACGGAGCAGCAGGCATCTCCACTGCCATCAGAAACCTTTGGAGTCACAGAAATCCACACAGCAAAGAGCAGGCCCTTCAGCACCCTGAAGCTGTGTAATTGCAGGCACAGCGCCTGTGCATGATCTAAGGAAGTTCCTCCTGTGTTTCTCAGGACTCAGTGCCTAAAGCACCTGAAACACAAACCCAGAGGACCAGACATGAGTAAGTCCCTTTCTGCATCTCTTTGTTAAAGGTACAGGGTAGCCTGAGCACAAGCCTCAGTGTCACTGAGACCAAAGATAGTCCCTTACATATTTCATGGCTTTTGTATTGTGGCTGTTAGTGTTACAATCTCTGGAGTAACTCACACTTATTGGTGGGATCTGGAGGGCCCTATCTGCTTCAAGCTGGTCAACTACCAGCCCACATTGCAGCCTAACCAGCACATACCCTGTGAGACCTGAGATATTCTACACGAACAGAAATAAAAAAGACAACAGTAGCTACACTTATATCAGATAAAACAAACTTTTGGGCAAAAACTGTAAAAAGAGACAAATTCGCAACACAATGATCAAGGGATTGATTCAACAAATATATGTATACATTTAAACATTTTATATATATATATATATATATATGCACACCTAAATCCAGAAAACTCAATTTTATAAAACAAATATTAATAGACAGATGAATTCCAATGCAATGACAGTGGGGGATTTCATCACCCCATGTTCTCCAATGGACAGATCATCTACACAAAGAGTCAACGATAAAAACCACATGCACCTAACAGACATTCACAGAACATTTTATTCAACACCTTTATAATGTATATTAGTTTCACCAGAATATTCTCTAGGATAGGCCATGTTGTAGGCCCTAAAACAACTCAACAAATTCAAAAACCCTGACATAATATTGTGTATCTTCTGTGACCAGCGTGGAATAAAACTAGAAATAAAAAAGCAAAAGAAAATTTAAAAATTAAAACATAAAGCCTGGAAAAGATACTTTTGAAACAAAATGTCATTTCAGAAATTAAAATGTCCTTGAACTAAACAGAAATGGACACACAATATATTGAACTCATAAGATATAGCAAAAGCAGTATGAGGAGGGAATTGTATAACAATAGGCATCTACATAAATAGAAAGATTTCAATTAAACAATCTTGGGTCACAACTCCACATCCTAGAAAAGCAAAACCAAACTGAACTAAAATTTAGTATAATAAAATATATAACACATATCAAAGTAGAAATAAATGAAAGAAGAACAGTGAAACAAAGAGTTGGATTATTGACAGGATAGATATTATCAACAAGCCTTTAGCTAAACTAACCAAGAAAGGAAAAGGCATAGCATGTATAGATAAAATGACAGCTGAAAAGGAAATATCACAACTGACACCACAGAAATCCCATATGATGCTGGTTCGAGTCCCAGCTGCTCCTCTTCTGATCCAGCTTTCTGATATGACCTGAGATAGCAGTAGAAGATGGCCCAAGTCCTTGGGCCCCTGTGCCCACATGCAAGACGTGGAAGAAGCTCCTAGCTCCTGGCTTCAGATTGGCACAGCTCTGGCCATTGCAGACATCTGGGGAGTGAACCAGCAGATTGAAGACCTCTCCCTCTGTCTCTACCGCTCTCTGCAACTCTTTCAAATAAATAAAAAATAAATCTTTAAAAAAAAGAAATGGATACATTGCTGGACATATTTAACCCACCAAATTTCAATCATTAAAACAGAGGAAACCTAAACAGACCAATAATGAGTAGTGTTATCAAATCAATAATAAAACGTCTACAAATGAAGAAAAGCCAAGGACCAGATTACTTTCATGCTGTATTCAACCAAACTTTGAAGTAAGAGGTAACACCAATTCCAATCAAAATATTTTTTTAATTAAAGGAGCAAACACAGACACATTCTTCAAGGCCAGTATTATTACCTTGACACCAAATCCAGACAAGTATGCAACAAAAGAAGAAAACTATATATAAACCAATCTCCTTGATAACCAGAGATTCAAAACGGTTAACAAAATACCAGCAAATCAAATCAAACAAGACATCAAAAACATCATTTATCATGAGCAAGTGGGATTTCCCCCAGAGATGCAATGATGGCTAACAAAAGGAAATCAATAAATATAATGCAGGACATCAACAGAATAAAAGACTAAATTTATATAACAATAGGCAACAAATTGGGTTTAGAGGGAACATAGCACCACATAATAAAGGACATATATAACACAAAGATAGCTAATGCCACATTAAATGCGTAAAACAAAGTATTACTCTGGCATCTGAAACCAGACACGAATGTATAGTCTTACTTCCCCTGTTCAATATAATGCTAGATTTTGTCAAAAAGAAAGAGGCAGAAAAGGCATACAAATTGAAAATGAGGAATTCAAATTGTGCCTATTTTCAGATGACATCATTCTCTACATATTTAAACCTAAAGACGCCACACAAAGACCATTACATCTAAGAAATGAATTCAGGAAAGCTTCATAATCCAAAATCAACATGCAAAAATCGACAGCATTTTTATATACAAGTAACAAACTCACTGAAAAATAAATCATAAATCCAGTTTCATTCATAATAGCTTAAAAAAACCTTAGCATAAATTTATATCAAGTATGTGAAAACTGCTACAATCATTTTTACAAAATATTAATGAAAGAAATTGAAAAGATAAAAAGAGGAAAGGTTTCACATGTTTATGTATTGGAGGCATTTATATTCTTGAAATGTCCATGACTACCAATGTGATTCACAGATCCAATGTTATACCCATTAAAATATCAATAATAATTTTTAAAGAACTATACAAAATACTAAAATTAGTGCAGAACCATAAAAGACCCTGACTACCCAAAGAAATAAATCATAAACAAAAAGTTTGAGGCATCGCAATATGGGAATTCAAGAAACTCTAGTGAGTAATTGTAAACAAAATAGCATGGTGCTGATACAAAAGACACACACACTAATGGAAAATAATAGAGATTTCACAAGTAAGGCCATTTACCTTCAGCCAACTAATTCTCAGCACAAGTGCCAAAAACATACATAGAAGAAAACACAATCTCTTACTAAATGGTTCTGGAAAACAGAATATCCATAGCAGAAGATTGAATCCCTTCACATACAACTCTCATGCCAGGTAAGTTCAAAATGCATCAGAAACCTAAATCTAAAACCTGAAATTATGAATATAAGATGAAAACATATGAAATATATAGGATGAAAACATATGATGAAACTTCAAAACACTGGTGTAGGCAAGGACTTTAAGCATAAGACTCCAAAAGTACAGGCAACAAAGGCAAAAATAAACTGGGATTATATCAAACTAAGAAAAGAACAATCAAGATAGTCAAGGGACAACTGAAAGAAAATAGCTGCCAACTATTCATCTGAAAAATTATTAATCAAATATATTAAAAACTCAGCATAAAATCAGTTTAATGATTGGCAAAAGATCTTAATAGACTTTTCTCAGAAAAATACAAATGGTCAACTAATGTGTAAAAAGCTTCACTATATTAGCCAATAGGGAAATGCAAATAAAAATTAGAATGAAGGGGACTGGTGCTGTGGTGCAGCAGGTGAAAGCCCTGGCCTGAAGAGCCGGCATCCCATATGGGCGCCGGTTCTAGTCCCAGCTGCTCCTCTTCTGATCTAGCTCTCTGCTGTGGCCTGCGATAGCAGTGGAAGATGGCCCAAATCCTTGGGCCCCTGCACCTGTGTGGGAGACCCAGAGGAAGCTCCTGGCTCCTGGCTTCGGATCAGTGCAGCTCCAGCTGTTTCAGCCATCTGGAGAGTGAACCAGCAGATGGAATACCTCTCTCTGTGTCTCTACCTCTCTATGTAACTCTCTCAAATAAATAAAGTAAACCTTTAAAAAAATTAGAATGAAATATCATCTCACTCCTGTTGGAATGGCTTTCATCACAAAGATAAGAATAACAAATGGCAAGGATTTAGGGAAAAGGGAACATTTACACCCCTTAGAGGGAATGCAGAGTACAACAGCCATTGTGAAGAACAATACAGAGTCCTCAAGAAACTAAACACAGAATTACCTCATGACTTATGTATCCCACTTCTGGGTCTATATCTGAAGGAAATTAAACTAGCATATCACAGAGACACCTGTACTTCAACATTCACTGTATCATTATTCACAATGGTCAAGCCAATGGAATCAATGTCGAAGTCCACAACAGATGAATAGCTAAATAAATAAATGTGGTATGGATACACAATGTAATATTATTCACCCTTGAAAAAGAATGAATCCCATTCACAGCATATTGGATGGAACTAGGGGGTCATTATACTAAGTAAAATTACCAGGACACAGAAAGATAATAATACAGTTCTCTCTCATATGTAGAAATTTTAAAAAGTAAATATGATCTCATAATACTGATTACTAGAGACTAGAAAGAGTGTAGAAGGAAGTGGATAATAGGTACCAGAAAATTTTAGCTAGAAGAAGTGACATGAAGTGTTCCACAGTGGAGTGGAGTGACTGTAGTTCACAATATACTTTACATATGGGATTGAAGAGCTGGAAACAAGCTTGTATTCACCAAACATAACAAAAGGGTAATGAAATGAAAAGCTAATAATACTGATTACCTATTTTGATCAGTTTACACTGAATAAATATGTTTAAATATTTCACTGTTTTCCATAAAAATAAACAATTTTTACATGTTAAAAAGCAAAGAAATACTAATGGAGACACAATGCAATTTACTGGTGATAAAAATAGAACAGTTAGTTCTCCTCAACCCATAGCAATTATAGCAATTTATATATCTAGATTCATAATTTCTGACACAGCCTATCAAATTTCAAGTATTTGCTTGCTTACCCAGGTACTATATTTGCATAACCCAAGATGAGTAATTTCTAGGCACTTTATATTCTTTTCTTTACTAATTGTACTTAGCTTATCTGTTAGAGGCAGCTAATTTATTCCTTGTTTCCTCAGGTTGGACTTCCAATAAACATTAAATGAAGGAATGGCTAATTTATTAGAAACAAAAACTACCATATATTTTTTAAAGATTTTTATTTATTTATTTGAAAGGCAGAGTTACAAAGATGTAGAGGCAGAGAGAGAAAGAGAGAGGTCTTCCATCTGCTGGTTCACTCCCCATATGGCTGCAACAGCCAGAGCTGGGCCGGACTGAAGCCAGGAGCCAGGAGCTTCTTCCCGGTCTCCTACGTGGGTGCAGGGGCCCAAGGACTTGGGCCATCTTCTAACTGCTTTCCCAGGCCATACCACAGAGCTGGATTGGAAGAGGAGCAGCCGGGACTAGAACTGGTGCCCACATGGGATGCCAGCACTGCAGGCAGAGGATTAACCTACGGCTCCATGGCACTGGCCCCTAAACTATCATGTATTAATAATCTGCTTGTCACTGCATTATTTTACCATTTGAGGGTATTCAAATATATTTAGAAATTGGGGCCAGCATTATGGTGTGGCAGGTGAAGCTGCTACTTGTCAATGCAGGTAACTCATTTGGATGCTAGTTCAAATCCTGGTTGTTCCACTTCTGATCCAGTTCCCTGATAATGGCCGAGAGAAAGCAATGGAACATGGCTCAAGTGATTGGGCCTGTGCCACCCATATTGGAAACCCAGATGAATCTCCTGGCTGTTGGCTTCAGCATGGCCCAGTGCTTGCTGTTGTGGCCATCTGGAGAGTGAACCAGCAGCAGTTAGAAGTGTTTCTCTTCTCTTCTCTTCTCTTCTCTTCTCTTCATTTCAAAATAAATAAATATTTTTTAAAAAATTTAGAAATCAACTGGATTACCAATTTATTCTTAGTTTTCAACATGTATCTTAAAATGACCTTCTAATATACTTACTTGCTGGCATATGTGTGAGTGCTACCTTCTAATCTTGACCTAAAAGAAATTGAAAATAATGTCTCCAGTTAATCCTAAGGAAGCTGATCAAGTTTGTGATTGAAAGTCAATATATCTTATTAGCAGTATTTTATCTTTTATAAGACTAGTTACTGATAAAATAACATCCAAAGGTCACTGAACAAAAATACAGATGAATAACATTTTCATTAGCTTATATACTAAACTCACAAAGCACACAAATTTCAAATACTGCAGTGAGAAGAGCATCAAGAAAGCACAGGATTGCTTTATTCCCGTATCACTTCTAAACATCAAGTATACATTTGACTCTCATATCTGATTCTGACCTTTGTACTTTAATTTTTAGCTTTTTATTCATGTTAAATAAATGATAACAACTTGTAAATAAAAATCTATACTGACTTCTTGACAATCTGATAGAGTTAGCTGGCAAAGTAAATTTCCCTTTCCATTCTTCATTTAGAAGAGTGTTAAAAAAACAGTACACAACTGCAGATAAAGGAAATACTTCATCTAATATCCATAAAAATGATAAAGCTTAAAGATCACAGTGTAAATAGGAGTTAAGGATTAAAAATTTGCAAAACTATCTAAGGTAGTTATACACACTTGGAACTACAGACTTAATATTTCTGTCTTACAAGGAGTTGAGATACTTGGCACTTACATGTGGAGAAGCTGTAAATCTAACTAAACCAGGGAGCCAGAGTGACCATATCACCCATGACACAGAAATAATAAAAATTCTGACCAGTGAACTTGGAATTCAGCATGGGTGTGTGTAGATGGAAACTTGCATCTCTGAGAGTACTGAATCTCAAGTCACTAAAAATGTGGTTTCAGAATTCCAGTTTATAATCCCACAAATTCTTGAAAATCATGTATAATTATTAAGAGAAGCAAAAGTAAATAATATTTTATATATGTGATAAATATATATATTTGTTTTCATGGGAAAAATTATAGTGAAATTAAAAGATTATACAGTTATAAACAACTAAATATTAATAACACCACAAAAATAAGGAATTCATGCACCAAGAACTGAAAATGATTTATTTAAAAGACAATATAACAATACTTATAAGCTCTGGAGACATATTTGAAGGGCTAGAATCCATAAACTGGAGGAATGAAATAGTGATTTGAGGAAATCAAAATGTAAGATATAGAGATTGAATTCAACAATCTTTTTTACTTATGGTCTCTGGGTTTTATAACATTATTAGAAGATCTTCCCAATTCTATTACTACAACATGTTTACTTATGCTTTCTGCTGGTATAGTTCAGGTGTTATTTCTTATGTGTAAATAGTTGATATGCATGAAATATAATTTGACTTGGGTTATCAAGTATGGTTCAAATTTATTTTTTAGAATTTATTTACGTCAATATCATTGAGTAATCAGCTTTTTTACATTAATGGTCTCCTTTATCATATATTAAATTTATATGTACATACTCGAGTGTATTTTGGATATAATAGTCTATTGCATTGATATGTCTTTCTAAACATGTGTCAATAAAATGCTTTTATTTTTAAAAATATAATATCTGAAAGTGCATGTGGTGGGTATAGTGGCACAATGGATTAAACCGCCACTTGGGATGCCTGCATCCTATTTTCAGAGTGCGTGGGATCAAATCCTACCTTTTCTCCTGATCCAGGGTCCTGCTAATGCACACCCTGGAGGCAACAGAAGATGGCTCAAGTACTTGGGTCACTGCAACATCTGGGAGATCCAGTTGAAGTTCCTGGCTCTAAGACAGCCTGCCCCTGCTCTGCCTATGCTGAGCATTTGGGAAGTGAGATGGGATTAAATCAATTCACTCTTTCTTTCTTTCTCTCTCTCTTTCTCTCTCTCTGCCCCCTCTTCCTTTTAAATTGAATGAATGAATGTGTATATATATACATATGTGTATATGCATGTATATATGTAGATATGTGTACATATATATATATATACTCAAACCATAAAGCACAATTTCAGTTATGACCAAGATGAAGTGACAGACTAGATCTACCCTCCCGTATGAAAAAAAAAAGAAACCTGAAAATATGAAAGAATCAGTCAGACATTCACTATTAGTGCAGGACACTAAACCCTGAGATGGAAAAACAAACAAGGTGAGCCCCATGTTTGAATTTCATACTCCCTGGAGAGAGTTTCCACAATGTACTGCATGCATGGAGAGGCAGGCAAATTCCAGGCACCTGAGTTAAGCTGGTGGAACTGGAAGTCCAGGGAAGCAAACACAGCCAGAGTGCCTAGGGAACAGAATCAGAAAGGAAAGATGCCCAAACAGGGCCTCTGGGTTCCGTGGGGACCCCCATAAAATCTATCAAATATGGACTGGTGGGTACCTGAGCCAGAGTAAAAATATTCATAAAGAATGAGTAAAATGCTCATCTTTTGTATACACACAAGAACATAAATAGCTTTAGTTTCTGTTCCCACCATCTGAGTTGAGAAATACAATTGGCACAGAGTGAGTTAGGCAGCATTATTCAGAATGGTATTGTCTCAGTAGCAGTAACCACTCTAACAAACTATAGACACACGTAACAGATGGCTCTCACATGCATTATGCTAAGAAAAAGAGGCCAGACTATATAACATATGATTCCATTTTTTAAAGTTCTAAAATAGGTAAAAAACTGATAGGCACAGAAAACAGATTTGCCAGTGTACAGATCTAGAGGTAAGGTGAGAAGAAATAGTCTTGGTGATGAAACTGTTATTATATATGTTGTTATCTGAATAGTATTTGTATGTATTTGCTAAACTCATCACACTGTCCACACATAAATGACAAATTTCCCTATATGTAAATTATTTTAAAGCTCTATTATAGTCTCAGAAGGACAGAAAAAAAATAAAGAAGCAGGAAGAGAAGAAAAAAGAGAACATCCACCACCACTATGACCACCACCACCATAGAGACTAGCACGGAGGTCCTAAAATAAAAGAAATCCAGGAGATTTTTTTTAAAAATACAGGATGAGAAAGAGTCAATAATAGAGGAGATATGACTAAGGATTTTCCTATTTTACAGAAAAAATATGGTTTAAGTATAAAGGTAAAATGAATTAATTTGACTGACAGGAAACAAAATTACATGTCAGAATTTCATAAAAGGACTAACAGAAATTGTCCATCTAAAATTCCATGCCCATATACCCTTTCATTCAAGAGAGACTATATGGGGCCAGTGTTGTGGCACAGCACATTAAGCTACTGCTTCCAATGCTGGCATCCCATATTAGAGTGTCTGGGATCAAGTCCTGCCTCTTCTCCTGATCCAGGTTCCTGCTAATGCATCTGGGAAGTAGAAGGTGATGATGGATCAAGTACATCAAGTACTTGGGCCCCTGCCACTCCTATGGGAAACAAGGATGGAGTTCCTGGATCTTGGCTTAGGCCTGCCTGGCCAAGCCCTGGCTTTTGCAGTCACTGGGGAAGTGAAACAGTGGATAGATGACCTTTCTCCCCCTCCACCCCCTGTGTATGTCTTTGTGTGTGTATGTGTGTCTTCCTGTCATTCTTCTGCCTTTAAAATAAGAAAATACATCTTCAAAAGGAGTGAATGTGCAATAAAGACAAACTCATACATGTAAGTCAGACAATTAAAAACAGAGCATCATAATAATACCAGATAAGGGACGGCACCGTGGCTCACTTGGCTAATCCTCTGCCTGCGGCGCCGGCACACCCGGTTCTAGACCCAGTTGGGGCGCCAGATTCTGTCCCAGTTGCTCCTCTTCCATTCCATGCATGCTGTGGCCTGGGAAGGCAGTGGAAGATGGCCCAAGTGCTTGGGCCCTGTACCCGCATGGGAGACCAGGAGGAAGCACCTAGCTCCTGGCTACAGATTGGCGCAGCGTGCCGACGGTAGCGGCCATTTGGGGAGTGAACTAACGGAAAAAGGAAGACTTTTCTCTTTCTCTCTCTCTCACTGTCTAACTCTGCTGTCAAAAAAAAAAATATATGAGATAAAATATGTACTTCCTCCAAGAAGAATGCTGAATGTAGAGAACTTAAATGCAAAATATCTGACAAACTGAAAGAAACTGATAAATTCCTAAGAAGATACCACCTTCTAAGACTGAATCATGAAGAAAGAAAATCTAAACAGACCAATATAAAATGAGAGTGAATTTGTAATCAAAAATATACAAACACGTGGCAGTCCCATCTCTAGTTTTCTAAGGACTATCCACACTGTTTTTCATAGCAACTGACAAGATGTCAACATGAACAGAGTAGTAATTAGTGGGGGCTGGGAAGTGTAGAAGGGATATAGGGAAGTTAAACAGTGGAACCAAATCATAATGTTACAAAGAGTAAATTCCCAGTGTTATGCCACATAGTGGATGATTAGTTCACAATAATGTAGTACACATTTTATAAGAAAATAGAAGAAAGGAGTTACAAGGCTCCAGTAATAAAGCAATGTCAAAGAGAGGTAAAAGCTGATTACCCTAATTTTATCAATATATACGGTATACATGTATTGAAATGTGGCAGTGTAGCCCAAAAATATGTACAATTGTTGTTAACAAAAAATAATTTTCAAAAGTTCCAACATGTTCTTAAAACTGTATATATAGAATAGGGGGAAAATGGCAGATTTGGGAGCAGCACCCTACTCGAGGCTTGGAAGAAAATGTTCAGGGAATAGGGTAGGAAGTAAATGCTCGGCAAAGAGAAGAGGAGACCTCCTGGGAAGCCCCACAGGAGGAGGAGAAACAGAAAATCAACCAGGAAGCAACAGAGTTAATGGACACTATAGACCAAATGGACCTAACAAATATCTACAGAACCTTTCACCACACAAAGGCAGAATACACATGCTTCTCATCAGTACATGGAACAGTATCTAGGATAGACCACATGCTAGCCCACAGCACAAGTTTCAGCAAATTCAAAAAAACTGAAATAATTCCATGCATCTTCTTGGACCACAATAGTAAGAAACTAGAACTCAACAAGAGTCTCTAGAACATACATAAGCAAATGGAGACTGAACAACATGCTCCTGAATGAACAGAGGGTCATAGAAGAAATCAAAAGAGAAATCAAAAAATTCCTGGAAATAAATGCAGATGATAATATCAAAACCTATGGGATACAGCAAAAGTAGTGTTAAGATAGAAGTTCATAGCAATAGGTGCCTGCATGTAGAAACTGGAAAGTTACCAAATAAATGAGCTATTGATGCATCTCAAGGACCTAGAACATCAAAAACAAACCAAGCCCAAAACAATTAGAATGAAATAATTAAAATTAGAAAACAAATAAACAAAATTGAAACAAAAAATACAGAGAATTAGTGAAAAGCTGAGTTTTTGAAAAAATAAATAAAATTGATACACTGTTGGTGTGATTGACCAAAAAAAAAAAAGAAAGTAAAAGATGCAAATCAATAAAATCACAGATGAAAAAGTAAATGTAACAACAGATACCACAGAAATAAAAAGGTCATCAGAATTTATTACAAAGAGCTGTATGCCAACAAACTAGGAAACCTAGAAGAAATGGACAGATTCCTAGAAAGACACAATCTATCAAAATTAAGTCAAGAAGATACAGAAAAATTAAATAGACCACAAACCAAGACAGAGATAGAATCAGTAATAAAAATCCTCCCAACAATGAAAACTCCAGGACCAGATGGCTTCACTGCTGAATTCTACCAGAAATCTAAAGAAGAACTAATTTCAATTCTTCTCAATCTATTCTAAACAATTGAAAAGGAGTCTACCCACACTCCTTTTCCAAAGCCTGCATCACCTTAATACCCAAACCTGGAAAAGATGCAACAGAGAAAGATAACTATAGACCAATATCCCTGATGAACATAGATACAAAAATCCTCAACAAAATATTAGCCAATTGAATCTAACAACACATCGGAAAAATTATCCACCCTGACAAGTGGGAATTATTCCCAGAATGCAGGGATGGTTCAACACTTGCAAATCAATCAATGTGATACACCACATTAACAGACTGGACAACAAAACAATATGATTACCTCAACAGATGTAGAGAAGGCATTTGATAAAATACAACATCCTTTCATGATGAAAACCCTAAGCAAATTGGTTGTATAAGGAACACTCCTTAACACAATTAAGGCAATTTATGACAAACACATGGCCAGCATCCTATTGAAAGAGGGAAAGTTTCAAGCATTCCCACTGAGATCCTTAACCAGACAATGATGCCCACTGTCACCGTTACTATTCAACATAGTCCTGGAAGTTTCAGCCAGAGCCATTAGGCAAGAAAAAAAAAATCAAAAGGATACAAATTGGAAAGGAGGAAGTCAAACTATCCTTACTTGCAGATGATATGATTCTACACATAGGGGATCCAAAAGACTCCACTAAGAGACTATTGGAATGCATAGAAGAGTCTGGTAAAGAAGCAGGATATAAAATCAACACACAAAAATCAACACCATTTCTATACACAGACAATGCCACAGCTGAGAAAGAATTTCTAAGATCAAGCCCAGGCCGGTGCCGCAGATCACTAGGCTAATCCTCCACCTGCAGCACCAGCACCCTGGGTTCTAGTCCTGGTTGGGGTGCTAGACTCTGTCCCCGTTGCTCCTCTTCCAGTCCAGCTCTCTGCTGTGGCCCAGGAAGGCAGTGGAGGAAGGCTCAAGTCCTTGGGCCCTGCACCCATGTGGGAGACCAGGAGGAAGCACTTGGCTCCTGGCTTCGGATCAGCGAAGCACGCCAGCCATAGCGGCCATTTGCAGGGTGTACCAACGGAAGGAAGACCTTTCTCTCCGTCTCTCTCTCTCACTGTCTAACTCTGCCTGTCAAAACAAAAAGAATTAAAAAAAACCATTCACAATAACTATTAAAAAAATCAACTACCTTGAAATAATTTAAATAAGGATGTGAAGGATCTCTATGATGAGAATTACAAAATATTAAAGAACAAAATAGAAGAAACTACAAAAAAATGGAAAAGTCTTCCATGTTTATGGATT
Organism: Oryctolagus cuniculus; assembly: GCF_051225735.1. Classification (NCBI taxonomy): domain Eukaryota; kingdom Metazoa; phylum Chordata; class Mammalia; order Lagomorpha; family Leporidae; genus Oryctolagus; species Oryctolagus cuniculus. Next base: position 91,215,306 of record NC_142868.1, on the reverse strand, counting down.
GGAAGAATCAATATCAACAAAATTCTGATGAGGCCAAGGCAACTTTAGCTGGCTGACACAGCAGAAGGTCTGTCTCAGCAAGGCGTGAGGACAGATGTGGTCCTCTTGGTGGTTTTAGGTTTGTTGGGAACTACACTCTGCTTAAGAAAGCCGGAGCTTCCTGGTGGCCCTGCTAATAATTGCTGTATTCCTAATTTTAGGGAAGAACGCATAGTCTCATAATCCCCAAACTGTCCATTGCTTTGTAGAATTTTAATCAAGCAGAATGTTAGTGTAGGAGAAAAGGTTGATGCTTTATGCAGGGTTTAGCTGTTTGTGGAAAAGAATTAAAAAGCAACAGGTTCCCTGATATACATCCCACTAAAACAGAGACAAATGTTATTAAAGCTTTAATTCAATATGTGCTACAAATAGAGTAATGGTTAGGATGTCAAAACTGTAGGACAGATGTAAGTGAACCTTTAAATAAGTACAACAAAGAAATTAGAGTTACAGAAAGAACTGCAAAGAAGGGATACATTTCAAAAAGGGGCCTGCTTTGAACTTGGGGCTTCTAGTAAAGATTAGATTAGTAAGGTACTATTCTAGCTTGTGTAGCCAATTTCTGCTTTGCTTAACAGCTCTCCAGGCTTTGGCTTGTGTGAGCAGCCCATTATCTCACACCTGTAGGTGATAGTAACCCATGATCTGAACATGCCTCGCACCTGTGATTGTGACCCATGCTCTGAATATGCCCTTGAAAATAAAAGAAATTGTTATTAGAAAAAAATGGACAATAGACTTGTTATTGTGAGAAAAAAGAATCATTATGTGACTTATGATATAAAAATAAAGTCTGGTGCCTGAGAGCCAGAGCCATGCCATCAGCCTTGCTGTGAGTGTCTCTCATTTCTTTGAGTGCCGACACCTCTCACACCCTGGGGCCCCTGGGCTGCCTGGAGCTGGTCTCTGGAAAAATTCCATACTACAAAAAAATCAATTTAAGATTCAATGTAATACCAATCAAAATACCAAGCACATTATTCTCAGATGTTGAAAACATGATGCTGAAATGCATATGGAAACACAGCAGATCCCGAATAGCTAAAGCAATTTTATACAACAAACCTGGAGGCATCAAAATACCAGATTTCAAGAAATACTGCAGGGCAATTACAATCAAACCAGCCTGGTACTGGGTACAAAAACAGATGAATAAACCAATGTAACAGAACAGAAACCCCAGAAATCAATCCAAGCATCTACAACCAACTTATCTTTGACAAAAGAGCTAAAATCAATCCCTGGCACAGTCTCTTCAACAAATGGTTCTGGGAAAATTGGATTGCCACAATGAAGAAATATGAAGCAAAGCTCTTATCTTACACCTTACACAAAAATCCTCTCAAAATGGATTACAGATACAATCAAATTATTAGAGAACACTGGGGAAACCCTGCAAGTTATTAGCATAAGCAAAGAGTTCTTGGAAAGGACTCCAGAGGCATAGGCAATCAAAGCCAAAATTGACAAATGGGATCACATCAAATTGAGAAGCTTCTGTACTGCAAAAGAAACAATTAACAAAGAGACATCCAACATATTGGGAAAAAATATTTGCCAACTATAAAATTGATAAAGGATTAATAACCAGGATATATAAAATATCATGAAAGTCGACAGCAACAAAACTAACAACCCAGTTAAGAAAAGGCAAAGGGCTTAAACAGACATTTTTCAAAATGGCCACAGACATGAAAAAATGCTCAGGATCACCAGCCATCAGGGAAATGCAAATCAAAGCCACAACGAGGTTTCACCTCACCCCAGTTATAGTGGCTTTCATACAGAAATCAACAAACAACAAATGCTGGCAAGGATGTGGGGAAAAGATACCCTAATCTACTTCTGGTAGGAATGTAAACTGGTAAAGCTACTATGGAAGACAGTATGTAGATTCATCAGAAATATGAATATAGACCTACCATATGACCCAGCCATCGCAATCATGGGAATTTACCCAAGGGAAATGAAGTCAGCATATGAAAGAGTTATCTTTACACCCCATGTTTACTGTAGTTCAATTCACAATAGCTAAAACATGGAATCAACCCAAATGCCTATCAACAGAAGACTGGATAAAGAAATTATGATATATGTACACCATGGAATAATACACAGAGATAAAACAAAACAAAATAAAAATGAAATATGGTCATTTGCTACAAAATGGATGAATCTGGAAAACATCATACTTAGCAAAACAAATCAGTCCCAAAAGGACAAATATTGTATGTTCTCCCTGACCCGTGAAAACTAATAGAGCACCCAAAAGACAATCTGTAGAAGTGAAATTGACACTTTGAGAAGTAAAAACTCTGAACAGCCATTATGTCGACTTTTTAGGTACAGGTTTGTTTTTAATTTTTTCTTACTATTTGTTGAACTCTTTTCTTAACATAGAGTTAGTCATATGTCACAAATACAACATATTTACATGTTATAAATGTTATATGAACATATAAATGTTATATGAACATATAAGCATGTTATAAATATAACATATAAAGTTAACTGAAAATAGATCTTATAAAAATAAGAGTGGGATTAGAGGGAGGAGGAAGGCAGTGGGAATGTGGGTGGGAGGGTGGGCATGGTAGGAAGAATCACCATGTTCCTAAAGTTGTAATTGTGAAATGTATAGTTTTTAAATCTGTATAATTCTGTATACATTCCTACAGACTTACTTCTAACGATACAGTTTAAAAATTTGCCATGGGACCCCAAATCTTCTAAAATTGGGTGGTAAAATTAGCATTTTAAGTGTTAAAGTGATCATATGGATAGGATTAAGTGTTAAAGTGATCATATAAATAGGATTAAGTGTTTGGGAATAATAATAGAATTAAAAAGGAACAAGAGTTCCAACCTGGGAAGCAGTCCACACAGCAGACTCATAGAATGACTATCACTTTAAGTAGTACTCTAACCTCAGAATCAGCTCTAAAGGCATTCTGGTCTAGCTGAAAAGTCCATGAGAACATTTCAGTCATGGAAAGCCAAGACACTGTGTCAAAAAGCGTCCTACCTGAAGGACCTCTGTGGGTGAGACCCCAGTATAAAGAAATGGTCATCAAAGAATGAGATACTTTTCTCTGAGGGAAGGAGAGAACTTCTACTTTGCTTATTGCCTTGTCTAAATACTGATGGAGTTTGTGAATTCAAAAGGCTTCCATAGCCTTGGCAGCTCATGTCAAGAGCCCCAAATTATCACAGAGGTTATACATAAGAGTGCTAATTCTTAAATTAACAACAGGAGTCACTGTGCATTAACTTCCCATGCAGGGCCTCTGCTCTCAAAGAGTTGTATTAGGAGAGTTAGCAATAAAACTTGTTTTTGAAGATTTATTCCAGTTTAGCATATTAATTTAAGGATATACTTATGTCTTAAATTTTAGTTATGCAAAAATGTCCAACTCCATTGCTTATTTTCTTAAGTGCTTCTTTAATTGATGACAAAACTTGTTCCAAAAGACTTACTTTCTCTTAATGTATTAAGTGAAGGATATTCTTATGTCTCATAAGCTACAGTTATGTCTAACTGCTCAAGAAAGATGTATCACTCTTGGATGCTTCTTTAAAGTTAATTAAGTTACTCAAAAAAAAAGTTAACAAAAATGCAATGACTTTCAACAGCCCTTGTCTCAACTGTTGAAAAATAGTCTCTTCATTTTTATTTTTCTTTTACTCTTTTCTTTTATCATACTAACTGATGAACTCTTTACTGAAGAAGACTTAATCTTCTGTGAATAAATTTAATTGAAAATAGATCTTAGTATAAAATAAGACTGTAAATAGGAGAGGAAGGAGAGAGGTGGGGGAGGAGGTGGGAGGGCGGCATGGTGGAAAGACTCATTATATTCCTAAAATTATACTAAAGAAATGCATGAAGCTTGTATTCATTAAATTTAAAAAAAAATTTAAAAATTTTTTTCTCCTTATAATAATCTTTTTTAACTTTTATTTAATGAATATAAATTTCCAAAGTACAGCTTATGGATTACAATGGCTTCCCCCCATAACGTCCCTCCCACCCGCAACCCTCCCATTATCGACTCCCTCTCCCCTTCCATTCACATCAAGATTCATTTTCGATTCTCTTTATATACAGAAGATCAGTTTAGCATACAGTAAGTAAAGATTTCAACAGTTTGCTCCCACACAGAAACATAAGGTGAAAAATACTGTTTGAGTACTAGTTATAGCATTAAATCTCAATGTACAGCACACTAAGGACAAAGATCCTACATGAGGAGTAAGTGCACAGTGACTCCTGTTGTTGACTTAACAAATTGACATTCTTGTTTATGGCCTCAGTAATCACCCTAGGCTCTTGTCATGAGCTGCCAAGGCTATGGAAGCCCCCTGAGTTCACTGACTCTGATCATATTTAGACAAGGCCATAGTCAAAGTGGAAGTTCTCTCCTCCCTTCAGAGAAAGGTACCTCCTTCTTTGATGACCCATTCTTTCCACTGGGATCTCACTCGTGGAGATCTTTCATTTAGGTTTTTTTTCCCCCCAGAGTGTCTTGGCTTTCCATGCCTGAAATACTCTCTGTGGGGCGCAATCCGGACTAGACTGAGTTACTGGAATTAAGACTTATTCTATGCATCTGCTCTCCCACAATATGGCGCTGGGAGAGAAGTAAACAGCTTCCGCACAGCTGCCTCCAGTTCAGCTAATAAACTGTAGGACTTGCTCCTGATTGGAGGAGAGCAGCGTACTCGGCGTGTGGGCAGCCGAGTTAGGATTGGCGGAGGAGGACTATAAAGGAGGAGAGAGACGGCATGCACCAGGAACATCTAAGGGGAACATCTAGCTGAAGGAACACCCGTGCAGCCCCCGAGAAGAGCCGGCCGGCGGTGTGCCGCTCCCCTGCGGAAGTGGGGAATGTGGCCAGGGGGAACTGCCCTTCCACGGAGGTGGAAGGGATAGTAGCCAACCCGGGAAGAACCAGCAGCAAACCCGGGGAGGGCCGAGCAGACGAAAGAACAGCGCAGGGTCCTGTGTCGTTCCTCCACGAAGAGGGGGAGCGACATAATGGTGCCGTGACTCGGATAGGAAACCTAGGACGGATAGGAAACCTAGGAGGGAAGAAGTGGAAAATATCGGAGAGAGAGACTAGCAAACAGCCTAGGGAAAAGCCGGACGAAAAAGGTGCCGGAAGAAGCTATTGAAAGCCTAGGCATAGACTCGGATACGGACTACAGGGGGAGGCTGGGAGAAATCTCTAAGGTCGAAAGCAAAAGTGAAAGCCAGAACAAACAGACTCGGATGCGGACTGTGGGGAGAGGCCAGGAGAAATGAGGGAGGAGTATTGTTGGAGGAAAGCTTGGGGAAACATACCGGGTAGAGAAAAATGTTAGGGAAATTGAAGCCGCGGGGGGCAGGCCAAGGCAGAAACGAAAGCCACTTTGGGATTCTCAAGTTAGCCCGGGAATGGGGGGCGAAAAGTTGAAACCAGAAGCTGAAACGTAAGCCAGATTGGGATCCGTCTGATTAGCCCGGGGAGCAAAGGACGGGAAGCCAAACCGTGGGGCGGAGACGTAAGCTGGGTTGAATTCGCCAGGCTAGCCCAGGGAACTTAGATTGAATGCTAGTGGCGGACACGTAAGCTACGCTGTGTGACTCGTGGAGGCTGCCGTGCGCAGAGAGAGCGTGCGGGGCACAAGTAGATAGGGAACGGGGCTGGCGCGAGGCCGTGGTTCAGACGCGAAAGGGTTAAGTGCGAGACCGTGGAGTGTGCGCGCGCAAAGCCGAGCCGCGCAGATGAGAGAGGTGCGGGCTGAAGCGGCGCAGAGCCGGGAACCCGCCGGCGGGGCGAGGTGCCGGAAAGCCACGGGGATAAGAGAAACAGAAGTTTAGAAGTAAGATGAGAGAAATAGGAATGCTGGAAGATAGAAGTAAAATGGGAGAAATAGGAATGCCCGGAGATAGAGAAATAGAGAAATAGAAAGGCCTCCCCTCAACACAGCAATGTGAGAGCTTGGATTCGGTCTGCCTGATTAAGTGAGGCGATGAGCACCTGCGGCGGCTAGCAGCTTATGCGCCGCAGGTCACCGAAGACAGGCACGAATTAACATCAGTAAGGCCTCCCCACAATACAACAATTAGGAGGCTTGGATTCGGTCTGCCTGATTAAGGCGGTAAGCACCTGCAAGCAGCTCGACCAGAGTATGAGCTGCAGGTCACCGAAGATAGGCACGAACCAACACTAATAAGTCTCCCCCACAATACGGCAATGAGAAAGCTTGGATTCGGTCTGCCTGATTAAGGCGGTAAGCGCCAGCAGGCGACTCGACCAGAGTATGAGCCGCAGGTCACCGAACACAGGCACGCATCAGCGCCTAAAAACCTCCTCACAACATGGCGAAGAGAGGACCCGGATTCGGTTTTCCTGATTGATAGGACTTGTAAGAACCTGTGGCAACTCTAGCAAGTAGAGCAGAGTGTGTGCCACGGGGCACCGAAGACAGGCGCGTATCAACGCCAAAAATAAAAAGAAAGGGGGATCTGTGGGGAGCAATCCGGACTAGACTGAGTTACTGGAATTAAGACTTATTCTATGCATCTGCTCTCCCACAATATGGCGCTGGGAGAGAAGTAAACAGCTTCCGCACAGCTGCCTCCAGTTCAGCTAATAAACTGTAGGACTTGCTCCTGATTGGAGGAGAGCAGCGTACTCGGCGTGTGGGCAGCCGAGTTAGGATTGGTGGAGGAGGACTATAAAGGAGGAGAGAGACGGCATGCACCAGGAACATCTAAGGGGAACATCTAGCTGAAGGAACACCCGTGCAGCCCCCGAGAAGAGCCGGCCGGCGGTGTGCCGCTCCCCTGCGGAAGTGGGGAATGTGGCCAGGGGGAACTGCCCTTCCACGGAGGTGGAAGGGATAGTAGCCAACCCGGGAAGAACCAGCAGCAAACCCGGGGAGGGCCGAGCAGACGAAAGAACAGCGCAGGGTCCTGTGTCGTTCCTCCACGAAGAGGGGGAGCGACACTCTCATGGGCATTCCAGCCGGATCCGCATGCCTTAAGGGCTGAATATTGGGCCAGAGTGCTGTTAGGACATTTGCCATTCTATGGGTCTGCTGTGTATCTCACTTCCCATGTTGGATCGTTCTCTCCCTTTTTGATTCTATCAGCTAGTATTTGCAGACACTAGTCTTGTTTATGTGATCTCTTTGGTTCTTAGTCCTATCATTACGATCAACTGTGAACAGAAATTGATCACCGGGACTAGTGAGATGGCATTGATACATGCCACCTTGATGGGATTGAATTCGAATCCCCTGGTATGTTTCTAACTCTACTGTTTGAGGTAAGTCAGCTTGAGCATGTCCCGAATTGTACATCTCTTCCCTCTCTTATTCCCACTCTTAATTTAACAGCGATCACTTTTCAGTTAAGTTTCAGCACTTAAGAAGAATTGTGTATTGATTACAGTATTCAACCAAAAGTATTAAGTAGAACAAACAAACAAAAAATACTAAGCGGGATAACACATTAAGCTGTTCATCAACAGTCAGGGTGAGGGCTGAATATAATAAAAAAAACTTCACCTTAGCAAAAGTACTAAAATTATTTAAACAATTTGTAAGTTATTTCCATACTTGTCCTATGCTATTTTTAGGTACTTAAATCTAATATGGAGAGTCCTTATTCACAGTAGAGTTCTTTATAGCACAAATATGCCACCACAAAGGCAAAAATAATTCTTAGCTAGAAGACAAGATATATTTGGAAGTCCTTGGTACCAACCGCATCTTAGACTTTGACATGTTCCTGAGACCATGAACAGAAGCCTAACCAATGAGTAATGAGTTCTAAAATCTTGACCCCCCATTGGTCCCTGTGGCCCAACAGCCCTTTCTTCTCGTAGATCTACTCATCATAACTAAGAACTCAAAACCCAGCACACAGCTCTTACTGTCTCCAGTATCGGAATGACTCATTGGAGACTTACATAGACTTTTCATTAATTTTCCTGAAAATCTGTTATTTTAGAACACATCAAGTTACAAGTATGCAGTAGGATAAAAAGGAACTATATTGTATGTTTCTAGTTTTGTGTAAAGTTTGCATAAAAAAGAAAGGTAGGATAGGTGTTGTAGAGTAGTGAGTTGAGCTACCACTTGGGACACCCACATCCAATATGAAGACAAAGGGAAAAAAACAGTCATCTTAAGTCAAAGAATCAGGCCTTTAGAAAGAATCAACCCTGCAGCTGACACTTATTCTACCCTCCAGAATGTGAGGAAATAAATTTCTGTTGTTTATGCCACCTCATCTATGGTATTTGTTATAGCAGCCCTAGAAAACTTACACACCATTTATACAGTGCATGCCAATAGAGACAGTGCAAGCATCCAGGGCAATATGCTAAGCATATTATTCCATTGACAGGATTTTAACATTTCAAGTTATTTGATTTTTTTAGATTTATTTTATTTATTTGAAAGGCAGAGTTGCAAGGGGAGGGAGAGAGAGAGAGGAATAGATGAAGATAGGGATCTTCCATCTGCCGGTTCACTCCTCAAATGGCCTCAATGGCCAGGGCTGGGCTGGGCTAGAGCCAGGAACTTCATGCATGTCTCCTGCATGGCTGCAGGTACCCAGGGACTTGGGTTGTCTTCTGCTGCTTTCCCAGGCACATTATCAGGGAGCAGGATGGGAAGTAGAGCAGCTGGGACATTAAAATGGTCCCCATATGGGATGCCAGTGTTGCAGGTGGCAGCTTAACCTGTCACACCACAACAACACCCCTAGGTTAGTTGTTTTTAATGGCAATATATCCACATTCGAAAGTTTAAATACATAAGATTGTGTTGTGAAAAAAAATTCCTTACCCATATTACCAGATTACCCAGTTCCCTTATGGACATATCAATGTTATTTGTTTCTTGTATTCCTTTCTGAAGATATTCTATGCATAAAACCAAGTATGTGTATACATATTTATATAGTCCTCCAGTTGTTTACTATATACTTTATACTATCTCTTACATACATTTTTAATAAGATACCTTGGAAATTGCTTTTCTATGGAAAGACTTAATCAAAGACTACTTGTTCTAATTGCAAAAAAAAAGTATATATGACATACATGAAATATGTACCCCTTATATAAATAAATAACAGAACATAAATTATATTTTTAAAACAAGACAGTATAGAGAAAATGATAGATAAGAAGGAACGTGCAACTTTAAACTTTCTATTTGAAATTAGTAAGAACAAAATTTAGAAAGAAAGTATTAAACTCAAGAAAGATTAAACAGAGCAAAATAAAAGAGAATGAAAAGGAGGTAAAAAAGCAAATTTTTATAAAGAAACAAGTGATCATATACAGAACTCAGCAAACCAAAATTATATTTATCTAGTTATTAATAAAATAGTAATACCTCTGAGATGACTGCTCATGAACAGGAAAAAAAGAAAAGCTAAATAAACTAGAATTAAAAGTTGAAATGCACTGGGGCCAGTGTGTGGCATAGTAGGTTAAGCCTCCACCTGTGGCACTGGTATTCCATAAGGATGCCAGTTTGTGCCCCGGTTTTTCCTCTTCCAATCCAGCTCCATTACTATAGCCTGGGAAAGCAGTGGAAGATGGCCCAAGGCCTTAGGCCCCTGTACCCACATGGGAGATCAGGATGGAAGATGCTGGCTCCTGGCTTCAGATCATTATACTATTATACATATACATAGTATATATTATACTATTATACATATAATGTATACTACTATACATTATACAGATCAGCACAGCTCCAGCCATTGTGGCCATTTGGGGAGTGAACCAGTGGATCCAAGATTCTCTCTCTCTCTCTCTCTTTTCCTCCTCCTCTCTCTGTGTTTGTGACTCTGTCTCTCAGATAAATCTTTTTAAAAAAAGAAACTGAAATGTATCAACAATGAAAGTATAGATATCTGAAATCATATATAAAACAATACTACATATGGCAAATGGATGCATGCCACAACCACATATAAAAACATGTAACATTTATAAGCTTTCAATGTGAACATTGTTCTGTGCAGGGAAGGTGAGAAATCAGGCAGAAGGAAACTTTTGCTATAATTACCATGGTTTATTTCATAACAAATGAGGAAAATTATTTATTTCCAGGGGGAGGGCGGGTTAGTGGATTTTTGACACATGTTCTCTTTGTGTTTGGATAATTTCTTCAAATTAAAAAATACAGACAAATTATAAATCTTCCTTCTGAAAATTTTATCAAGAAAATTTTTAAAATTATTTCTTATATGAGGTGACTATGTAAACTAACATATTTCAGCTGTTCTAGGGCCCTGAAATCAGCATATTACACTCCTAGTGCTTCTATAGATGGCACAGATCACACTTTGATAACCTTTAGAATATTTGAAAACAACAGATTTGGATACATTTGTGTTCGTTATCTCTTAAATAGCAGAGCTATGGCTTTGGTGGGTTATTTAAATTGTAATCTCAAACTTTTACAGGTTTAAAATGGAGATATTCACAACTAACTCCCACAATTAGAATAAACCTTGATATTACTCAAAATCCCAGTAAAGTGTATTACTGCTTTTCATGATATTGCTTCACACATTACTAGATTCAAATGCTATGAAAAATAGCCCCAGAACACAGATTTAATTTACTCGTTACTTCGGGATTCCTCTTCCTTGGTGGGCCGCTTTTTCAATTTATTCCATGCCACAATTATTGCAGTGGCTACAATGAGAATAGGAAAACCAACATAGAAACCTAGAAGCCAATGCTTTTCAGCATTCAAAAATACTTCTTCCTGATTTAAACCTAAAAAATAAAAATATATTAAAACCAAACAAAAAAGCATACAATTTTATTTGCAAGTTGTCATAAATTATGAAGATCTTAATTGTTATTCAAGGAACATAGAAAAATAAATTTAGAATCATAATACTTGAAATTATTAATGGGAAGCCAAGTACCAGAAAGCTCCAAACTATGCAATATTATACAGCTACAGCAAAATTTCACTATAACACAATAAGGGGCCAATAAACTTCATTGATATATAATGCAGTATTGTCTATTTGCAAGGTCACTTAAATTTGCATTATTGCAAATTTTCAAAGGATTAGATTATCAAAGGATTTGTGGATTTCACAATTTTTCCTTAATATGTTGTTGGCTTTTGACATTAGGACTCTATTTTCACATACAGAGCCACTTCAGTGCTCCTCAAAGGGTACTGGAATAAAAATAAGGAGACTTGAGCCCCAACTCTAAATCTGTTACTTGTCAGTATCAGGTATACAGAACTACAGTCTCTCTAAGATCCGTGGGTTTCCTTTGCTCACTGTACATCGCCAGTGCCTACATCAGCAGCTGGCATATATTAAGACTTTGATAAATATTTGCTACCTCAATGATGGAATGAATGAAAGAAACTAAAACTATGGTAAATAAAATACTATCCTAGAGCAATTTGTATCCACTCTTAAGTAGTAATTTATAGATTCTTCTCATTTAAATGATAAACTTCAGAATAAAGTCTTATCTATTTTATTTTTCTACTAGTGTAACAGAAACACAGTAAAAGTACTAGACCAAGAGTAAATGTTCATTTTTGATTAATCATAAGGATGGGGAGGAAAATTGAAAATATTCTGAGAGAATATAGGTAATACCGATTGATACTGGTAAAGAGAAACTTTAAAGAATTCAATTTCAATCATAGTATTTCATTTTAGAAAAGAGCAAGCTGAAGATATATTTGGTTTCCATTCCTTAACAGAAGTCTGATACCTTTCCATTGCAAATATTAGACTCTCTGTTAATGGTAAGATCTAACTTGTGTTTTAGTGAAGACAAGCAATGGCTATCTATGGGGGTAGATAATTACCCTTTTCCTCAGGCAATAAACGTAATCCTCTGGCACGCCGTTGGCAATTTGGAGGTAGGAACCCTTGAGCACAATGGCATGCCCCTTTGGAATTGCACACCTAGGATAAATTTTAGAAATTTAAATGATTAAAGTGTTTTTTCATAGAAAGTGAAAAATATGAGACGATCATTGTGTGTAATTTTATGCCTTAAACTTGTTTACGTGGTTTATGTAGCAAATAATCCACAAATCAAATACTTGGTTTCTTAGACCAAAATACACTTTTAAAATAGAAACAGGAATAAAAGTATCTGTAAACTGAGGTTCACCATATTTACATTACAAACATTTAACACTTTCAAATGTCTATCAGCAAATAATGTGTGTGTTCGTTTTGAAGGAAACAGTGAGCCTTCCAGTGATGTGCTGGAGAGAACTTGGACAATCCCTCAGAGCTAACTGTGAATAGGTCTTCTCTTCTCCATGTTCAGTGAGGCCATGGTGTAGTTTGAAGTCTTCTGCACCACCAGATGAGAACTGCACCCTTATCCAGATAGCTGCTAAATATTAATCACTCTTAATCAGGACTGAGTTCTGTTTCATTTTTTCTTAAATTTATGTATAACATTTACTTTATTTGAAAAACGGAGATAAAGGTAGATAGATCATACAGAGAGAGAGAGAGATAGTGCTCTTTTATGTTGTTTCACTCCCCAAGTGCTCAAAACATCTGGGGATGGGCCAGGCTAAAGTCAGGAAACAGGAACTCAATCTGGATCTTCCACGTAGGAGGTAGGGACCCGAGTACTTGAGACCTTCACCCACTGCCTCTCAGAGCACACATCAGCAGAAAGCTGGAGATGGGAACAAAGCCAGGACTCAAATTCAAGTACCCCAATATGAGATGCAGGCATCCCAGAGAAATTTCTAACAGCTATACTTGTATGATGTGTAAAGAAAAGGCATTTTGTATTTCAAAGGGACATTAGATACATTCAGCATAACATTAGAAACCAATACTTTCTGCAGTCTAAATTAGATTGATAATAGTAAACACATGTGTTGTACTTACTGTGAATCTCTTTTCTGAGCACTATATTAATTTTCTCAAGAAATAGGTTATGTTAAATTACAACATAATTTCACAGGGTACTTTATAAACTTTTCTTTTTACATATGTAAAATTCCTATCTCCAACAGGAAGAAACATTGTCAGCCTCATTCTCAATACATTAACTTATTTGCTCAAGTCTACAGTATACTAATTATGCTTCCATAATTCATTACCCATACCACAACAAAAACAATAATTATAGTTAAATAATTAAATATTTATCTAATTTTTACTTTGAGCCAAAAGTTACATATGGGAAAAGAAGAGATATAAATATACAACTCAGTAAGTTCTTCAGATAGAACTATGTAATCTACACCATTATCAAGAAATGGAACATTTTCATCATTTCACAAGATTCCTTTGCCCCTTACCAGTCAATCTTTCCAACACCAAAAGTTACACCATAGTCTGTTTATGGGAACCATGTGGTGAGAAAATGGTCCCCAGGTTCTCCACACTTGAAAGTTTGGATAGTTCTCCATAGTTCATCCAAGGCTTGGATGTTTCTGTGGATCCCTTACAAACTCATCCACATAAGTTACTCACCAGCAGAATAGACATTATGAGAATCTCCTCTAACCTGGGCTTGGGGCACTCTCTAGTGCTAAAATGAAATATAGTCAATATACTCAAATTCTAAATAGGCCCACTGTTTAGACTGGTTACTGATTGTTTTATATATCATTTCATTCTTCCTTAATCTTTTTTGTGCTTTTGTAGCTTTCCGTTATGATAAGGTTGAATTCTTTTTTTTGACAGGCAGAGTGGACAGTAAGAGAGAGAGACAGAGAGAAAGGTCTTCCTTTGCTGTTGGTTCACCCTCCAATGGCCACCGCGGCTAGTGCACTGTGGCCGGTGCACCCCACTGATCCAATGGCAGGAGCGAGGTACTTATCCTGGTCTCTCATGGGGTGCAGGGCCCAAGCACTTGGGCCATCCTCCACTGCACTCCCAGACCACTGTAGAGAGCTGGCCTGGAAGAGGGGCAACTGGGACAGAATCCGGTGCCCTGACTGGGACTAGAACCCGGTGTGCTGGCGCCTCAAGGTGGAGGATTAGCCTACTGAGCCGCGGCGCCGGCCAAGGTTGAATTCTCTTTATCTTTTGTATTTTCGTACTACAGTATGTATTCATGATGACTATTATTATTCTTTTACTTCTAATGTTGAGCACTTCAGGATTTTGTAAGGTTCTTCTGGTTGTGATAAATTCACTTAGTTTTTGTCTGGGAATGACTTTATTTCTCCCTCACTTGTAAAGGATAGTTTTGCTGGATATAGTATTCTTGTTTAGGAGGTTTTTTTTTTCTTTCAAGACCATGAATATATAATCCCATAATTTTCTGTTCTGTAGGATTTCTGCCAAGAAATCCGCTGTTTTTTTCATGGGTTTTTGTCTATATGTAACTCAAGACTTTTCTGTGTCTCCTGGATTGTCTCCTTGTCCTTAACTTTTGATAATTTGACTATAACATGCCTTGAAGAATGTCTTTTGATTGAGTCTGGTTATGATTCTTTGAACTTCCTGGGTCCAGATATCCATATATCTTTTAAAACAAGGAGAGTTTTCTATTATGCTGGAGAACATCAGAATTTGTTTCTCCTAAATAACTGTATTGTTGTACCAGTTATCTAACCACTATGTCTACCTCTGCTCTCAAACCTTTTCTAGCTCCTAGTAACCACTATCATATTCTCTTCTACCAAATATACTACTTCTACACAATCAACCTTTTAAACTTTCATATATGAGTGAGCACATATGGAATTATCTTTCTGTGCCAACTATATTTCACTTATTATAATATCCTATAGTTTCATCTACTTTGTTGCAAATAACAAGAATCCATACTTTGATGGCTACTACATTGTGTATACACATATACACAACATTTTCTTTTCCTGTTAATCCACCAATGGACACTTTGCTTACTTTCCTACCTTGGCTATTGTGACTAGTATTGCAATTAATATGGGAGTGCATATTCTCTTTAATAAACTCATTTATTTTCTTCAGATATATACCCAGCAGTGGTATATATACCACTGGGATAGCTGGATCATTTTTGAGATACCTCCATACAAATTCCATACTGGCTGTATTAATTTACACTCCCACCAAGAAAGCATGAGAGTCCCTCTTTCTCCATATCCTCACCAGCATTTTGGATTTTTACTTTGTTAAAATAATAATCACTGGGTCATGGCTTACTTGGTTAATCCTCCGCCTGCGGCGCTGGCATCCCATATGGGTGCCAGTTCTAGTCCCAGTTGCTCCTCTTCCAGTCCATCTCTCTGCTGTGGCCCAGGAGCACAGTGGAGGATGGCCCAAGTGCTTGTCCCCTGCACCCACATGGGAGACCAGAAAGAAGCACCTGGCTCCTGGCTTCGGATCAGTGCAGCGCTGGCCTTAGCGGCCATTTGGGGAGCGAACCAATGGAAGGAGGGCCTTTCTCTCTGTCTCTGTCTCTCACTGTCTATAAGTCTACCTGTCAGATGAAAAAAAAATAATAGTCACTGTGATCAGGATGAGATATTTGATTACGCTTTTCATTTTGCAGTTTGCTGATGATTAGTTATTTTGATCATTTCTTTCATATACTTATTGGCCATTTGTATGCCTTCTTGAGAGATGTTTATTAAGATCATTTATCTATTTTTGACTAGAATATTTGGAGATTCTTTGTGGATTTCTTTTAGTTCCATAGACATTCTAGACATTAATCCCTTGTTGGGTGGAAAGTTTCCAAGTATTTTCTCACATTCTCTAGGTTTCCTCTTTCCACTTTTGCTTCTTTCCCTTGCTGAGAAATATGCTGATAAAATTCTGTTCACTTTTTATTTGTTTTTTTTTTTTTGCTTTTGTTGCTTGTATTTGTGGACTAGTATCCCAAAACATCATTACCTATACCAATTTATTGAAGTTCTTCCTGTGTTTTCTTCTAACATATTCACTGTTTCACACCTTTCTACTATGGCTTTGATCTATATTGAGTTGATCTTTGTATTTTAGTGAGAGCTGGGGGGGGGGGGAGCTAGAGTCTTTCTTCTACATGTTAATATTCATTTTTCCCAGCACCATTTACTGAAGAGGCTGTTACTTCCCCCAACATATGGTTTGGACAACTGCATTGAAAATCAGCTATAAATAGATGAAATTATTTCTAGGTTCTCTATTCTGTTCCATAGATTTATATATCAGTTTATGTTGGTACAATGTTGTTCCCTATAGCTTTTTAGTGTGTTTTGAGACCACGTGTTGCAATGACTTCATCTTTGCTATTACTGTTTAATATTTCTTGGGCTACTACAGGTATTTTGTGGTTCTATAGAAACTCAGGATTTTTTGTGTGACAGAAACTAATATTTTGATAGGGACTACACTGAATTTTTAAATCTCTTTAAACAACATGGAAATTTTAACATTCATTCTTGCAATCCATGAATATAGGAGCTCTTTCCATCTTTTTATTTGTTGTTTTCTTTAATTTCTCTTATCAGTGTCTTACAATTTTCATTGTATAGGTCATTTACTTCCTTGGTTAAGTTTACAATGACTTTATTCCTTTGTGCCTATTTTGAATGAAATTGCTTTCCTGATTTTCAGCAAGTATTTTATTGGTATATAAAATACTTACTGATTTACTTTAAAAGGAACTAACACTAATTCTTCTTAACTATTCAAAAAAAAAAACCTAGAAGTAATTTTTCCAGACTCATGCTACAAGACCAGCATTACTCTCATGTCCATACCAATTAAGGATATGACTAAAAACCAAAGAAAAATTACAGTTTAATATCACTGATGAACACAGATGTAAATGTTTCAACAAAATACTAACAAATCAATTCCAACCATACATAAAAAAGATGATACACTATGATTAACTTGGATTTTTCCCAGAAATTCAAATATTGTCCACATACACAAATCCACATATGGAATATATCATATCAACATAGTAAAAATATATATAATAATTTCAGATGCTGAAAAAGCATCCAACAATATTTAATGTATTCCTTTATGACAAAAAAAGTTCAACAAATTAAGTATAGAGGAAATGTACTTCAACATAAAAAAGGCTACATGTGACAGATCCACAGACAACATTGTGCTGAACAGGGAAAATCTCTAACAACATAGTACTGGAAATGTTAGAGCAGTTGGGTAAGAAAAGGAAATAGAAGACATCCAAATCAGAAAGGAGGAAATCAGTTATCCATATTTGCAAATGACATGGTTCTATTTATAGAAAAATCTAAAGGCTCCATTGATAGGCTGTCAGAATTGATAAAACTGCAAGATACAGTAGCTTTGAAAAGTCTGTTTCAATTGCTTACAATATTTTAACACTTTATTTATTTCTATATACTGATATTTTCTTATGTTATGTATCACATTCTCCTTCTTTACATTAAATTTACTTATTATTTATGCTGAACATTACTGATTTCTCCTTGTGAAAGGTCACCTTGCTCACTTTTGAACTTTCTTTTTTATTTTTTAAAGTTTTATACTGGATACAAACTTTGGTAAAAAATGCCCTATAAGAGCAGGATTTTTTTTATTTCCCTTAATAATTTAACAAGATACTCGAAGGAAGTTACGTCTCAAAGTCAGGACCTGAGTAAGAGCATCCGTGGCAGTAGGAGAGAAGTGATATGGTGTGACATCCATAAAAGGCATAACAGCCTAGAGAGAGAAGGAGGAACAAGGAAGTGTCTGAGGTCCCAGGTTTAGGGAATTCTCTGTTGTATAGAGAGGGTAACAACAGAGCTTAGACAGGGCCCCTCTACAAAGACCTCTCACCTGAGTGACCCCCCACTAGAGATAAGTCCTGCTGTCACAGACAAGCAACTCAGTAATGAAGTGCTACCTCGAAGACTCAGGGCTTCCAGTATTCAGAGGAACCCACAAAGTTTCCTCTCAAACTTCTCAGAGCAGGGATTGCAGCAGGGAGATGTCAGTTTAAGAAGACAGGTACTCATGAGACATTCTCGCCTGTCTACTTTCCAGGGGCCCTAGAAATATTATTGCATTCTAGCAAGACAAAATATGTCCCAGGTCCAGCTGGACCCAGCAAGGAAGCAGCAGCTCCAGAGGTCAGGTGCACACAGTGCTCTTTGCTGTAGAGGACAGTGGGGGCATAGAGGCTAGAATAGTCCCTAGTGCTTTGGAAATAAGGAGGCATGATCCATTGAGATTGATAACCAACTTCTTTCCCACTTCTTCCCAGATTCTGACACTTGAAAAACTACAGGTTGCTGCTGTATTCTTGTGTATTTGCCTATTCAGACTGCAGAGACTCAGAACTCCTGCACACTGGAGATGTATCTCACGGTAGAGTCTGGAAAATGCAATGGAATGAATTGGTGCACGATCATTTTTCAAACTGGTGAAACGTTCTACTATCATTTCCTTGAATAGCTTTTCTAAGCTGTTCTTTTGCCCCTCAGACCTTCTTGACACACATATATTTGGTCATTTGACGGAATACTGTAGATCCCAAACACTGTTTTTTGTTTGAATGATAGTGCACATGCCTGGGTGGGTGAAGTCATTGGCATCTCGAGCTCACTCTGAGTTCTGAATCAGCTGATTCACCCTGGCACAGAAGAAAGCTGGGTGCTAAATACACTGGCCACCTCAAACATCCCCTACCTCACTGACTATAGCCCTAGGTATTTCACCACACATATCTTGGGTATCATTCTGGACTCATTCCACCCACAAACCAGAGCTCCCTGACCCCAAGCAGTATATATACCCTCTGAACTGAAGTGTAAGCCTTGGGTGTCTCACCCAGGCCCAGATGCAAACCTCCAGGATAAAACATAAAAAACAATGATCCTCCTGAAGTGTAGAAACAAGAGATCGTCCAAATGTATAAAGATCAACAAAGAAATACAAGAAATAAGAAAAAGGCAGTATGACTCTCCAAAAGGAACACAATGATTCATCAATATTGGACTGTGAAGGGAAATTCATGAGATGTCTGAAAAAGAATTCAAAAGAATCATTATGTTACTCAAGAATATGAGTAAACAGTAAAATTAAATTAGGAAGTCAGTCCATGACATGGATGAGAAATCCAGCAGAGATAGATAATGAAAACAAACCAAACAGAAAATAAGAAATTTACATATTCAATAAGTCAAATACAAATATAGTGGGAAGCCTTAACCACAGACTTGATGAGAGAGAAGAAAGAACACCTGATCTAGAAGACAGGTTTTTTGAAATATCTCAGGCAAAAAAAAACAGTGTTTGGGTTCTATGGTATTCCATCAAATGACCAAATATATGCGTGTCAAGATCTGAGGGGCAAAAGAACAGATTGGAAAACCTATTCAAGGAAATGATAGTAGAACATTTCACCAATTTGAAAAAAGATATAGATATCCAAATACAGGAAATATACAGAACCCCAAATAGGTATAATCAGAAAAGATCCTCATAATGACACATTATAGCCAAACTTTCCAAAGTAGAACATAAAAAAGATATCCAAAAGTTTACATGTAGGGAGAACCACATCATTTTAAAGGATCTCCCATAAGACTGACAACAGATTTCTCAACAGAAACCTTACAGGCCAGGAAAGAATGGGAAAATCTGACAACCAATAAGGCTTAACCCTGTAAAGCTCTGATTGAGAGAATTTTTCATCACTTGGTCAGCCTTATAAATGATACTTAAGGATGTAATCCATACAGAAATAGAGAATAAAAACACAGGATCATGAAAGAATATGAAGGCAGAAACCCCCAGGTTAAAAAAAAGAAACAAAACAAATGATAGAAATATTTTTGGAAAATGGAAGGTCGAGTAATTATCAATAATAACCCTGAGTGTAAATATACTAAATTCCCCAGATAAAAAAATACAGACTGAAAGAATGGATTAAAAAACAAGACCCAAGATGTGTTTAGAAGATGTTTAGAAGAAACACATCTCACCAATAGATACACACAGAGTGAAAGGATGGGAAAAGATATTCCATGCAAACGGAAATCAAAAGTGAGCAGGAAGGACCATAATTACGGTACAGCAGTTTAAACTGCCACCTGCATTGCCAGTATCCACTTGGGCACTGATTTTTGTCCCACCTGCACAAGTTCCAATCTAGCTCCTTGATAATGTGCATAGCAAAGCAGCAGAAGTTGGCCCAAGCAACTGAGCCCTTGCTACACATGTAGGAGACATGGAAAAAGTTCATGGCTCCTGGCACTTTCCTAGCCCAGAGGTGGCCATTGTGGCCATTTGGCAGAGTGAACTAGTGGATGGAAGATATGTCTCTGTCTCTCCCTCTCTCTGTAACTCTACCTTTTTTAAAGATTTATTTACTTACTTGAATAACAAGTCAGAATAACAGAGAGAGAGAGAGAGAGAGAGTCTTCCATCTGTTGGTTCACTCCCCAGTTGGCCGTTCAGGAGCCAGGAGCTCCTTCCGGGTCTCCCACGTGGGTGCAGGGGCCTAAGCACTTGGACCATCTTCTACTGCTTTCCCAGGCTACAGTAGAGAGTTGGATCAGAAGTGGAGCAGCTGGGATCCAAACCAGCACCCATATGGGATGCTGGCACTGAACGTGCGGCTTTACCTGCTATGCCACAGCGCCAGCCCCTCTGTAACTCTAGCTTTCAAATAAATAAATAAATCCTTTTAAAATGTGAGAAGGAATAGCTATACTCATATCAGACAAAATAGAATTTAAAACAAAAACTATTTTGAGATAAAAAAGGTCAATATGTAACAAGTAAGGGATAAATTCATCAAGATTTCATATATTGAATGTATATGTACCTAATGCTATACTCAGTTTAATAAAACAAATGTTAATGGATCTAAACAGAAACATAAGTTCCAGTAAAATAATAGGGGATTTCAACACCCCATATTCATCAATGCACAGATCAACCAGAAATAATTTAACAGATGAACAACAGAACTAATCTACCCTATAGACCAAATGGGCCTAATAGATATCTGCAGAATACTGCATTCAACAACTACAGATTATGCATTCATTCAGCAATGCATGGAACATTCTCTAGCATGAACTAGCCACACAAATCTCAAAAAATTTTTATTTTTTTTTAAGATTCTTCTTTGAAAGTCAGAGATACACAGAGAGAGGAAGAGAGAGAGGTACCTTCTACTTATTGGTTCACACCACAAATGGCCACAACAGCCAGGACTGGGCAAGGCCAGAGTCAGGAGTCAGAAACTTCTTCCTGATCACCCACATAGGTGCAGGGAAGCCAAGCACTTAGGCCATCCTCTGCTGCTTTCCCAGGTACATTAGCAGGGAGCTGGAGATTTAACTGGCACCTACATGAGAGGCTGGGATTGCAGGTGGCACTTTTACCCACTATGCCACAATGCCAGCCATGAACAAATTTTTAAAAATTGAAATCATGTCATGTATTTTTACAGACCACAATGGAAAGAAGCTGAAAGTTAAAAACAAAATTAACAAATGGATACTGAATGACATGCTCCTGAATGAACAGTGTGTCTAGGAGAAATCAAAAGAGAAATAAAAAATTTCCTAAAAACAAAATAAAATGTAAATACAACATATCAAAATTTATGGGTTATAGAAACAGGAGTGTCAAAAAGAAAGCTTACAGCAATAAGTACCTACATTAAAAAAAATTGAGGCTGGCGCCACAGCTCAATAGGCTAATCCTCTGTCTGCGGCACCAGAACACTGGATTCTAGTCCCAGTCAGGGCGCCGGATTCTGTCCCGGTTGACCCTCTTCCTGTCCAGCTCTCTGCTGTGGCCCGGGAGTGCAGTGGAGGATGGCCCAAGTCCTTGGGCCCTGCACCCACATGGTGCACATGGGAGACCAGGAGAAGCACCTGGCTCCTGGCTTCGGATCAGCATAGTGCACCGGCCGCAGCGGCCATAGTGGGGTGAACCAACGGAAAAAAGGACTGTGATATTCACAGTCCAGAAATAACAAATTCAACTGGGGCTGGCACCGTGTCGTAGCAGGTTAAGCCATCGCTTGCAGCACCAGCATTCCATATGGGTGCTTCTTCTAGTCTTGGCTGCTCCACTTCTGATCCAGCTCTCTGCTACGGCTGGCCTGGGAAGCAGTAGAACATGGCCCAGGTGCTTGGGCCTCTGCACCCACATAGGAGACCCGGAAGAAGCTCCTGGCTCCTGGCTTAGGATCAGCCCAACTTTGGCTGATGTGGCCACTTGGGGAATGAAGCAATGGATGGAAGACTCTCTCTCTCTCTCTCTCCCTCTTTCCCTCTCTCCCCACCCCTTTCAAATAAATAAATAAATAAATCTTTTTTAAAAAGAAAGAAAGAACAGACTCACTAAAAGACTGAGATCTAGGTGCCAGCACTGTGGCATAGCAGGTAAACCTGCAGTGATGGCATCTCATATGGACGCTGGTTTGAGTCCTGGCTTCTCTACTTCTGGTCCAGCTCTCTGCTGTGGCCTGGAAAATTAGTAGAAGATGGTCCAGGTCCTTGGGCCCTTGCACCCGCATGGGAGACTGGGAAGAAGCTCCTGGCTCCTGGCTTCTGATCAGCACAGCTCCTGCCATTGTAGCCATTTGGGGAGTGAACCAGTGGATGGAAGACCTCTCTCTCTCTGTCTCTCTCTCTCTCTGCCTCTCCTTTTCTCTGTGTAACTCTGACTTTCAAATAAATAAATTAATAAATCTTTTTAAAAAAGACTGAGATCTACCATTGGACATACATCTTACCAGCACATTATTTTTTTAACAAGTCAACATGTTTTATCAAGTAAAATTAACAAAGCATACTATAAGGTTAAAAACACTTTAAAAAGGCATCAGAATCTGACCCCTATATGGCAAGGAAGATGGGATTCTAAGACAAGCAATTTGAAATTATGATTAACATGCTAACAGCTCTAATGGACAAAGTAGAGAGCATGCAAAAATAGATACATAATGTAACAAAAGATAGAAATTCTAAGCGTCAAAAAGAAATTCTAGAGATTAAAAATGCCTTTGATGAGCTCATGAGGAAAGATCTCTAAGCTTGAGGATTTTTTTTAGAATTTTATAAAACTTAAAAACAGAGTTAAGATTGAAAAAATAGAAGGAATATGAAAGAACTTTGGGACAACTAGAAAAGTTTAAACACATGTGTAATGGGAAAGCCAAAAGGAGAGTAAAGAATGGAATGGAAGAAGTAATTAAAGGAAGAATGACTGAAAATTTTCTGAAATTATTTCTTATATCAAATCACAGGACCTGGAAATTCAAAAAATATCAATCTGGGTAAATGTCAAAATTTACACCTAATCGTATAATTTTCAAGCTACAGAAAATCAAAGATAAAGAACAAATTTTGAGAGAAGCCAGATTAGGTAAAACATGTTATCTACAGAAGTACAGTGATAAAATTACATTGGATTTCTCTTCGGAAACCATGTGAGCACAAAGAAGTTTACAAGAAAAAATCACCAACATAAAATTTGTAATCCTATGAAATTATTTTACTAAAGTGAAAAAGAAATACTGCAACAAAAACTGAGTGTATTTATCAACAGCCTTCAAAGAAATATTTTAAAAAGCTACAAAAACAATCAAATACCTTGGAATAAACTTAACCAAGGATGTTAAAGATCTCTACGATGAGAATTACAAAATCTTAAAGAAAGAAATAGAAGAGGATACCAAAAAATGGAAAAAAAATCTTCCATGCTCATGGATTGGAAGAATCAAAATCATCAAAATGTCCATTCTCCCAAAAGCAATTTATAGATTCAATGCAATTCCAATCAGGATACCAAAGATATTCTTCTCAGATCTAGAGAAATGATGCTGAAATTCATATGGAGGCAAAAGAGACCTCGAATAGCTAAAGCAATCTTGTACAACAAAAACAAAGCCGGAGGCATCTCAATACCAGATTTCAGGACATACTACAGGGAAGTTGTAATCAAAACAGCACGGTACTGGTACAGAAACAGATGGATAGACCAATGGAACAGAATTGAAACACCAGAAATCAACCCAAACATCTACAGCCAACTTATATTTGACCAAGGATCTAAAACCAATTCCTGGAGCAAGAACAGTCTATTCAATAAATGGTGCTGGGAAACTGGATTTCCACGTGCAGAAGCATGAAGCAAGACTCCTACCTTACGCCTTACACAAAAATCCACTCAACGTGGATTAAAGACCTAAATCTATGACCTGACACCATCAAGTTATTAGAGAACATTGGAGAAACCCTTCAGGATATTGGCACAGACAAACAGTTTCTGGAAAAGACCCTGGAGGCGCAGGCAGTCAAAGCCTAAATCAACTATTGGGATTGCATCAAATTGAGAAGTTTCTGTACTGCAAAAGAAACAGTCAGGAGAGTGAAGAGACAACCGACAGAATGGGAAAAAATATTTGCAAACTATGCAACAGATAAAGGGTTAATAACCAGAATCTACAAAGAGATCAAGAAACTCCACATCATCAAAACGAACAACCCACTTAAGAGATGGGCCAAGGACCTCAATAGACATTTTTCAAAAGAGGAAATCCAAATGGCCAACAGGCACATGAAAAAATGTTCAAGGTCACTAGCAATCAGGGAAATTCAAATCAAAACCACAATGAGGTTTCACCTCACCCCGGTGAGAATGGCTCACATACAGAAATCTACCAACAACAGATGCTGGCGAGGATGTGGGGAAAAAGGGACACTAACCCACTGTTGGTGGGAATGCAAACTGGTCAAGCCACTATGGAAGTCAGTCTGGAGATTCCTCAGAAACCTAAATAACCCTACCGTTCGACCCAGCCATCCCACTCCTTGGAATTTACCCAAAGGAAATGAAATTGGCAAACAAAAAAGCGGTCTTACCCTAATGTTTATTGCAGCACAATTCACAATAGCCAAGACCTGGAACCAACCTAAATGCCCATCAACGGTAAACTGGATAAAGAAATTATGGGATAAGTACTCTTTAGAATACTATACCGCAGTCAAAAACAATGAAACATGGTCATTTGCAACAAGATGGAGGAATCTGGAACACATCATGCTGAGTGAACTAAGCCAGTCCCAAAGGGACAAATACCATATGTTCTCCCTGATCGGTGACAACTGACTGAACACCAAAAAGGAAACCTGTTGAAGTGAAATGGACACTATGAGAAACGGTGACTTGATCAGCATAGCCCTGACTGTTAATGAACAACTTAATACGTTGTCCCTCTTAGTAGATTTTTTTGTCTGTTCTACTTAATATGACTGGTTTAATTCTGTAATTAATACACAGTTATTCTTAAGTGTTGAAATTTAACTGAAATGTGATCCCTGTTAAACATAAGAGTGGGAATAAGAGAGGGAAGAGATGTATAATTTGGGACATGCTCAAGATGACTTGCCCCAAATGGTAGAGTTAGAAACATACCAGGGACTCCAATTCAATCCCATCAAGGTGGCATGTACCAATGCCATCTCACTAGTCCCAGTGATCAATTTCAGTTCACAATTGATCATAATGAAAGGACTGAGTCAAAGGGAGCACATAAACAAGTCTAGTACCTGCTAATACTAACCGATAGAATAAATAAAGGGGAGAGTGATCCAACATGGGAAGCGAGATACACAGCAGACTCATAGAACAGCAGATGTCCTAAGCAGCACTCTGGCCTCAGAATCAGCCCTAAAGCCATTCCGATCTGGCTGAAAAGCCCATGAGAGTATTTCAGGCATGGAAAGCCAAGACACTCTGGCAAAAAACAAACAAACAAACAAACAAACAAACAAAACCACCTAAATGAAAGATCTCTGTGAGTGAGATCCCAGTGGAAAGAACAGGTCTTCAAAGAAGGAGGTACCTTTCTCTGAATGGAGGAGAGAACCTCCACTTTGACTATGACCTTGTCTAAACAAGATAAGAGTCGGAGAACTCAAAAGGCTTCCATAGCCTTGGAAACTCATGACTGGAGCATAGGGAGATTACTGATGCATAAATAGGAGTGTCAGTTTGTCAAGTCAACAACAGGAGTCACTGTGCACTTACTCCTCATGTAGGATCTCTGTCCTTAATGTGCTGTATATTGAGATTTAATGCTATAACGAGTACTCAAACAGTATATTTCACTTTGTGTTTCTAGGGGGTTGCAAACTGTTGAAATCTTTACTTAATGTATACTAAACTGATCTTCTGTAAAAAAAAAAAAAAAGAAATTATCAATTCCCAACTTGACTCTCACTGGGATTAAACATGACAATAGGTCTGATCTGCTTTCATCATCATTTAAAAAATCATGTATTATTTTTCACTTTATGTTTCTGTGTGGGAGCAAACTGTTGAAATCTTTACTTAATGTATGCTAAACTGATCTTCTGTATATAAAGAGAATCGAAAATGAATCTTGATGTGAATGGAAGGCATGAGATGGAGTGCGAGAGGGGAGGGTTGCGGGTGGGAGGGACGTTATGGGGGGGAATCCATTGTAATGCATAAGCTGTACTTTGGAAATTTATATTCATTAAATAAAAGTTAAAAAAATAAGTTTTGTGAAAATGAAAATTATATGCTGGAAAATCAATTTTAAATAAAGAATGAAGAGAATTTGACAATGATAACATAAAGCAACAATTTTCTTATTAATTGATCTAAGAAATAATTATTCAGATGGATTCATTGGTAAATTCTACCAATGTAGCATGAAATAACTTCAGTTTTCTACAATCTCTTCCAGAAGATAGAAGCAGAGGGGATATGCCCTAATTAATTATTCAGGCCAATATTGCACTAATACCCAAACAAGAGAAAAATATTACAAGAAATGTAAAATACAAATGCTTCATGAATATAGATCAAAATATCCCCAACAAAGTATTAGCATGCTCAATTATTATATATTATATATTATTATATATTACATATTACAAATGATTATATATTACAATCTAGTGATATTTACCCCAAAGTATACAAGACTGGTTGAATGTTAAATTTAATTCACCACATACAAACAGGTTAAAGAAGAATCATATTATCACACCAGTCGATAAAGAAAAGGTATTTAACAAAACAAAATCCATCACCCATTCATGATAATTTTAAAATTCAATTCAATTCTATTCAATGTGTTCTGTAAAACTAATTATGGCTCCTGAATATAGTTATTCAGACCAACTCACATGTAAATAAGATAACAGAGCCCGGCACATCTAGGGACTCAATAAACACTGAAAAACTAGTGAATGATTACTCTCAAGAGAGATGTGATTCAGGGAAACATAGGCTTACTTACTCCATTTCCATGGCACTGTTGTCGACAAGTATATGATTGACTTTTAAGTGTTCTTGATTCTACACATAAACGATTTATACAAATCTAAAGAAAAATGTACGAAAAAGTCAAAAAAATTCAGCCAATATATATCAAAATCAATAATTGCATAGGATAAAATCAATCACTCAATGCTATAAATTTCTAGGTACCACTTTCACTGTGTTCCACTAATTTTGAGAAGTTGTATTTCATTTATTTCAAAATGCTTTAAAATTTCTGTTCAGTATTCTTCTCCACCAATGTGTTATTTAGAAGGATGTTATTTAATCTCCAAATATTTGAGGATTTTCCAGGTAACCCTAATGCAAACTATGAACTTTAGTTGATAAAGATGAGTCAGTGTAGATGCACCAAATTTATGACTATGGTGTAGGTTGTGGATTGTGGGGTTGGTTGTGTGGAATGTAGATGGCAAAAAGTACATGGAAACCCTTTGTAGCATATAGTCAATTTTGCTATAAACCTAAAACTAAAATAAAATAAATAATATTTAGAAGTTTTCAGGCAGGAACTAGGGAATATCAATGAAATAAGATTGGTCATGCCAAAAAGAAATTAATAATCAAAGAACAACTTTTTATTAGAATACAATGAAATGTAAAAAAACTATTCTTGAGCACATAGTTAAAAGAATGTATTGCATCCATTGGACATTAAAAAATTTGCACAGAAAATCAACTCAATATAATCATAGCACATATTGTTTTCATAAATTATGAGCTTTACTAGATCCCCCTAAGTATTTAATGTATATAATGGGATCTTTTATTAAAACATAATAAAGGAGGCATGTATTGTTTGTTTCAGTTGTTAAGTCACTCTTTGGAATACCATATTTCATGTGGAGTGCCTTGTTCAATCCCAGCTACTCCACTTCTGGTCCCCCTTGCTGCTACTGCTTATCCTAGGAGGCAGCAGATGATAGTTCAATTTTTTTTTTTTTGACAGGCAGAGTAGACAGTGAGAGAGAGAAAGGTCTTCCTTTGCCATTGGTTCACCCTCCAATGGCCGCCGTGGCCGGCACACTGCAGCCGGCACACTGTGCTGATCTGATGGCAGGAGCCAGGTCTCTCATGGGGTGCAGGGCCCAAGCACTTGGGCCATCCTCCACTGCACTCCCTGGCCACAGCAGAGAGCTGGCCTGGAAGAGGGGCAACTGGGACAGAATCCGGTGCCCCGACCGGGACTAGAACCTGGTGTGCCGGCACCACAAGGTGGAGGATTAGCCTAGTGAGCTGCGGCACCAGGCCCAGATGATAGTTCAAATATGTGGGTCCCTCCCACCCATGTTGGAGACCCACACAGAGTACCAGGCTCCTGGCTTTGGCCTGACTCAGCCCTGGCAGATGTATGCATTGGGGAGTAAACCAATAAATGGAGATCTCTCTCTCTCCTCTCTCTCTCTCTTTCCCTTTCCCTTTCCCCCTCTTTCCCTTTCCCTTTCCCTCTCTCTCTTCCTCTCCCTTCTTGAAATAAAATAAAACTAAACATCTTTAAACTTAATGAGATACTGATAACTTTATTACAAAATATACCATAAATGTATGCATATCCTTTTAAGTTTAAGGATAGAGTAAGCAGGGTGTTGTGGCACAATAGATTAAGCTGCCACCTGCATGTCTGCACCCTATATGGGCACCAATTAAAGTCCTGACTGTTCCACTTCCACTCCAGCTCGCTGCTAATGTTCCTGGAAAAGTAGTGGAGAATGTTCCAGATGTCTGAGCCCCTGCCACCCATGTGGGAGACCCAGATGGAGTTTGAGACTACTGGCTTCAGCCTGACCCAGCCTTGGCCATTGTGGCCATCTGGGGAGTAAACTAGTGGTGGAAGATCTCTCTCTCTCTAACTCTGATTTTCAAATAATATATACATAACTCTTTAAAAAAGAGTAAGCAGGGGGTAGACATTTTGCCTAGGGGTTAAAAAATGCCTGGGTTTGAGTCCCAGGCTCCACTCCTGATTCCACTTTCCAGTTCAGTCACACCTGGAAGGCTGCAGGAGATGCCAGACGAGCCCCTGCCACTCACATGGAAAACCTGAACCAAGTACTTGGCTTTTGTAACATGAACTAGTGGATGGGAGCTCTCTTACTCTCTCATTATGTCTTCCTATCTGTCTCCCTCCCTCCCAAACAAGCCTTTAATTGAAAAAATGAAGTGTACCAAATGGGAAAGTACTAGGGATAGATAAAGTGTGCCAATTGGGATGCAAAGTACTAGGGATATATCCCCAACTCTGTTACTTACAGCAGTCTCAGCTTTTCTAAATTACAGTTTTCCTACATGAGCAAAATGCATTTCTCTAAAAATAGAAAAAGTAAATGGCATTTCAGTTGTAAGTCAAAACGAGATGATGAATGTGAAAATGCCTCATTTTACACATTAATGCACAATACAACTCTTCAAAGAAATAGACCACAAAGCCTTTTAAAATCTGATCTTTTAAGATTTATTTATTTGAAAGGCAGAGTGATAGAATGAAAGAGAGTGAGAGCAAGAGAGAGCGAAAGAGAGAGAGAGAAGAATCTTCCATTTTCCAGTTCATTCCCCAAATGGCCATAGGAGCCATGGCTGGGCCAGGCCAAAGCCAGGAACCAAGAACTCCACCAAAATCTGTTACCTGGGTGGCAGGGACTTAAATTTTGGGCCATCGTCTGCTACTTTCCCATGTACATTAGCACGGAACTAGATTAGAAGCAGAGCAGCTGGGACTTGAAAAGTTTCTCCAATATAGGGAATAAACATCAAATACAGTGCTTAGCCCACTAACCCACAATACTGGCCACCAATATAATCCCTTTAAACCCTGAATCTAACTCTTTAACTCTTCTCTCACTGGAACTGGGAAATGAAGTGTGGTTTTTTTTAAAAAAAAAATATTTATTTGAAAGAATTAGAGAGAGGTAGAGACACAGAGAGAGAAATATGTCTTCTATCTGCTGGTTCCTCCCCAAATGGCTGCAATGGCCAGAGCTGAGCCAATCTGAATTTAGGAGCCAGGAGTCAGGAGCCTGGAGCTTCTTCTGGGTCTCCCATGTGAGTGCTGGGGCTCAAGGACTTAGCTCATCCTCTGCTACTTTCTCCGGTGCATTCGCAGGAACCTGGATCCAAAAAAGAGCCCACATGGGCTGCTGGCACTGCAGGCTGAGGCTTTAACCCTCTGTGCCACAGAGCCAGCCACAGTGAGGTGTACTTAAAAACTCCTCTTGGAATGTAGCATGTATTCTATGCCTAGCTTGATTGAAATTGAGATAAGGTGCCTACTACATGAGAACACTGACTTAGAAAACAAAGTGCTTCAACATACATAATTTATAGTATTATAAAAAGCTACTGATAAAATCTGTTTTCACACATTATCTCTCAGAATTGTTCATGATATAAAAAGTATTCTATTCTTATTAAATTACCCACTGAATAATCTCAAATATTTTATGGAAGTGTTGCATATTTTAGTTGTTTTGGCTTCATGAATATATTCATAAATATATCTACTGAGCTCCCTGGCCTAAACTTCCTTCAAGAAGACATTTGCAACTTCTATGCATGAAAAGGAAACCAGTATTAATGAGAGTATGTATTTTCCCTTGTAAACTTTATTTAAACTGTAAAATTATTAGAAGTTTACCCACTAAATAAAAGTTTAACCATATTAAATAATATGTTCAAGATAACTTAACAAGTAAGTGGAAGATTCAGAATTCAAATTTATGTGCATCTGTCTTTAAAACTTACAGTTTTTACTATGTTTCTACTATTTATACTATAATTATACATATGTTTCCTCGTGAACAAAGATGAGGTTTTGAGGTAAATTTATTTCTTCTATTTTTTTTCAGACTTCTGTTGGGCTCAGATATAAAAAATTATAGTGGTAAAAATCAATAATAATACCTGAATTTTATTTAGCTCTTACATTGGGCCATGGAGTAAATGTTATCATTATCCTCACTTTACATAGAGTTGAAGTTTCTCAGACTGGTTAAGTCACTTGCATAATGTCAACAGATAAGAGATGAGATTTAATTATAATCTGCTTGATATCAGGTGGGCCCTTATAAACTGAGTTATGGAGTGACATACTTTTATAATACTAGTAGGATTCCTACTTTGTCCTTTATCTGAGGAAAATCATGATTTCCCATGCTATGAAGTACTTAACCTCAATGTATTTCTAAGACTTCTCTCCAATCTCCAACCTTAAAGTAATTGGAGTTTCCTTGCTGTAAACACGGGAATTTTAAGACATACCATTATCCTCTTAGTATCTAGAAATTAAATATATTTATTTTGTCCTCCAAATACATACAACACTAGAAATGAATAAAATTTGATTCATAAATGAATATATTAAAGTAGTGAATAAAACTAGTGTCAAATAGATTTTAAATCATTTACCCTCCCTGTATCACATTCAGAGCCGTTTTTGACCTCCAGTGGATCTGGCGCTGAACCAGCCAATTTGTAGTCTATCGTCACACATATATTATCTCGTACGTAAGCATAAATCACAGCACCATTTGCTTGATAGAAAGGAGTTCGAGAAGGGTAGGTACAAATTAATCGTCCACATATAAGATTCCTGCAAACATAATAAATGTAAATAATTATTATGCATTAAACACTTAATTAGGAATGATTTGGATTTGCTTTATTTGCTTAAAAAAGAATCACTATTTATTTATGTCAATGCACTTAGGAGAAAATGTAATTTTTTTTGACAGGCAGAGTGGACAGTGAGAGAGAGACAGAGAGAAAGGTCTTCCTTTGCCGTTGGTTCACCCACCAATGGCTGCTGCGGCCGGCGTGCTGCGCGCTGATCCAATGGCAGGAGCCAGGTACTTATCCTGGTCTCCCATGTGGGTGCAGGGCCCAAGCACTTGGGCCATCCTCCACTGCACTCCCGGGCCATAGCAGAGAGCTGGACAGGAAGAGGGGCAACCGGGACAGAATCTGGCACCCCAACCGGGACTAGAACCCAGTGTGCCAGCGCCGCAGGCGGAGGATTAGCCTATTGAGCTGCAGCACCGGCTTAAAATGTATTATTTCTAAAACTGAAAAAAAAGAGAGGGAGGGAAGAGTAGGATATCATCAGGTTCTTAGACTTGTATCTACAAATCATATTGAATCTGTTAAAAGTTCATTAAAATTAGGCCAGTGCTGTGGCATAGTAGGCTAAGCCTTTGCCTGTGGTGCCAGTATCCCATATCGGCACCAGTTCATGTCCTAGCAGCTCCTCTTCTGATCCAGCTCTCTGATTATGGCCTGGGAAAGCAGTGGAAGATGACCAAAGTGCTTGGGCCCCTGCACCCATGTGGGAGACCCAGAAGAAGCTCCCGGTCCCTGGTTTCGAATTAGTGCAGCCCTGGCTGTTGCTGGGGAGTGAACCAGCAGATGGAAGACCTTTCTCTCTGTCTCTCCTTCTCTCTGTCTGTAACTCTACCTCTCAGTGAAGCAATATTTATAAATATATTCCAAGTGATATGACATCCATCCAATTTTCATACACTCTATATATTAACTTCCACAAACAAGGGAAGACGTGATATTTGTATTTCTGGGTCTGGCTTATTTCACGTAGCATAATCATTACCAGTTCCTGCAATCTTTTATCTAATGTCAGGATTTCATTCTTTTTGTTTTTTTAAAGATTGATTTATTTATTTGAAAGGCAGAGTTACAGAGAAGCCGACAGAGAGAGAGAGAGAGAGAGAGAGAGAGAGAGAGAAATGTCAGTCCCCCATCCACTGGTTCACTCCCCAGATGGCTGCAATGAATTGCC
This sequence comes from Oryctolagus cuniculus, assembly GCF_051225735.1. Taxonomy (NCBI): domain Eukaryota; kingdom Metazoa; phylum Chordata; class Mammalia; order Lagomorpha; family Leporidae; genus Oryctolagus; species Oryctolagus cuniculus. The sequence goes on along the minus strand of NC_142868.1, from coordinate 91,182,190 downwards.
GGAGCTGCACTGATCTGCCTCCAGGAGCCAGGAGTCTCCTCTGGGTCTCACACACAGGTGCCCAAGGACCTGGGCCATCCTCCATTGGTGGAGAATCCAGAGAGCTGGATCAGAATTGGAGCAGCCGCCGGGTCTGGAACTGGTGCCCATATGGAATGCCAGCACTACAGGCAGTGGCCCCACCCACTACACCATAGCACCAGCCCCAGGATTTCATTCATAATAGATTTCTATTCACTGTGCATATTATATATTTACTATCATATAATCAATGTACCCCATAATTTTATCTCTCACTATAGACGAATAAAAAATATGAGTAAATGTTACTCCTACCCTCAAAGACCTCTCATTCCAGTATTACATCTGACACAAATTCCATTAAAAATGCTACAGATGAACTACAATACTGATGAAGACTTAAGATGAGGACACATTCTAACGTAACAGTTATGGAAAACCTCACAGAATGTGAATTAAAGTTAAAATTATTAAATTTTCAACAGGAAGAGTGTGATACTGATAAACGAAAGTAGTAACAGGCAAATCAAGGAAGCACAGAACTACACTATACAAGTATGTATGTCAATCCTATAACTATGCTTTGTTAACTAGTTATTAGCCTGGTGTCTAGCACATAACTTGTTCTTAATAAATATTTTGTTAAGGTCATGGCCACAATATTAAAGAGGTAACTCTTTAGGTGCATGAGAAAGTGAACTTTATTTTATAGACACTAAGCAATCTTCATCTGGAACAAGCAACCAAGTGAGTGGAGATACAAGTTCCATAAGGAAAAATGAACAAACTTGGAAAGGAAATGTACAGCTCATTTGGGCATGCAGGGAACTAGTAAGCAAAGAGTAGCCGAGAGGCTGCCAGCAGCATCTGTGCCACAGGCCTGCAACAGATAAACCGTACCTTCTTCCATGCCCATCCAACCTGACTGCAGGCTGTTCACATCCATTCTCCGTCATGCAAATGAACCTCACTCCCCATGATGCAAAGATGCCATGATAACCATATGTGTGCTACAGCCCATGATTCCTCCAAGATTCCCAATAAAGGGGGACACAGAAGCCAGCAGTACTGAAGCTCTATCAAAATTCAGTCCTATTTGAATATTCAACTAGAGCACCTCCCTCATCCTTTTAAAGGATGACCCCAACCTTGTAGAGAACAGCAGCTCTTCTTTTCTCTTTTTAAAGATTTATTTATTTATTTATTCAAAAGCCAGAGTTACAGAGAGAGAGGGAGGGGGGAGGGGGGCAGAGCGTGAGAAAGAGAGAGAGAGGTCTTCCATCTACTAGTTTACTCCCCAAATGGCCGCAACAGCCAAGGCTGATCCATGCCAAAGCCAAGAGACAAGAACTTCATCCAAGAGACAGTGTATTACTAGTAAATTTATTATTAATAATTTATATTATTTTATTAATAAATTATTTTATTTTATTAAAATAATTATTGATAAATAATATATTACAAAAGTAAGTGGGTATCAGGGGCCCAAGTACTTGGGCCATCTTCCACTGCTTTTTCTAGGCCATTAGCAGCAACCTGGATAGGAAATAAAGTGGCTGAGACACAAACAAGGGTCCATATAGCATGCCAGCGTCGAGATGATGACTTTACCCACTGCACCACAATGCTGGCCCTTTTCTTCCTCTTTGATAGAGGCTGTCCACACTCATGACTGAGTGTGTACCACTCTTTTAAATAAATCCTGCTTTCCTAAACCCCTTCATTAGTTCTTTCATAGGTAGAGGGAAGAGCCTGGAATACAGCCAGATGGTGGCCACAGCACAGCCAGTATTAAGGGGATTGCCCACAATACACACAGTATCATGAATTTCAATTCTGGATTGGATATAGGAGCCTAATGATCCTTCACATATAAATAATCTGAAATAAAATGAAATTTTATAGTCTGTAGCATTAGAAAGATGTCAGGGCTGGAGGTTTAGATTTGAGATTCACTCTCATGCATGGGTGTTTCTGCAGTACCACTGAAATGAGTGACATGCTTAACCTAGGGAGAGCAAAGCAAGAAAAGAAACACAGAACACAAGAAAATTATTGATATTTGTATAACAAACCTCCATCCGCAGGGTGTATATTTGTTCCTGTCTTTACCGCAGTTCCCAAAACTATCTGTTTGAGACTGTATTTCTTCATAGCAGGCAAATGGAGCATTTTTTGAACCTGTCAAAGTTAGAAATTGACTTGTATTTAAACATGTATCTGTTCTTCATTTTCACTCTTTATTCATATTTTGTATGTTACCTTTATAAAATTTTTATTAACAATCATAGTACATATTTATGGGTTGCACTGTGACATTTCAATACATTTATATAATGTATACTCCTCAAGTCAGGGTAATCATCCTTTCCCTTTCCTTGACATTTTATGATTGGAGACTTGGAGTTCCTTTCTTTTATTTGCTCATAAAAGACAGAATAGGTTACTGTGAAGTGCGGTAACTTCAATCTACTGTGTAACACTAGAAACTTATTATTTTGCCCTAATTCTGACTTGGGATATGTTTCCTTTGTCTCTCTCCATTATTAAATAATGCAAATTGTTCATAGGAAGGTTGTAAGGAAGGAGAAAGAAGTAACATGAAAGGCAAAGTTCATGGTTATTGATCTTTTTTCATCACTTTCAGAGTCATTTACATCACAAAAATAATACAGGGGAGGAAAGAGTGATATAAACTAAGAGAGCACTCTGTAAAAGGAAATAGAAAGGAAAGAAAAAGTACACAAAACTATATTTGTTCTCCTAGATTCTTTTTTAAAAGATTTATTCCATTTATTTGAAAGGCAGAGTTAGAGGGAGGGAGGGAGGGATAATCTTTCATATCCCGGTTCACTCCCCAAATGCCTGCAACAGCTGGCAATGGACCTGGCCAAAGCCAGGAGTCAGGAGTTTCATCAGGGTCTTCCACATGGGTGCAGAGGCACAAGCACTTGGGCCATCTTCAACTGCCTTCCAAGGTGCATTAGCAGAGAGCTGGATTGAAAATGGAGCAGCCAGACCACAAACCAGTACCCACATGAGATGCCACATTTGTAGGCTGAGGTTTAACCCATCATGCCACATGCCAGCCCCTCTCTAGATTCTTAGTGAAAACTCATAAAAAGACATGTCTATAACAAAATTAATGAGATTTCTTCAATAAGACATTACTTATTTTTATTTTTTTAACTTTTATTTAATGAATATAAATTTCCAAAGTACAGCTTATGGATTACAATGGCTTCCCACCCCCCATAACTTCCCTCCCACCCGCAACCCTCCCCTTTCCCGCTCCCTCCCCGCTTCCATTCACATCAAGATTCATTTTCAATTCTCTTTATATACAGAAGATCAATTTAGCATACATTAAGGAAAGATTTCAACAGTTTGCACCCCCATAGAAACACAAAGTGAAATATACTGTTTGAGTACTAGATATAGCATTAAATCTCAATGTACAGCACATTAAGGACAGAGATCCTACATGAGGAGTAAGTGCACAGTGACTCCTGTTGTTGACTTTACCAATTGACACTCTAGTTTATGGTGTCAGTAATCACCCTAGGCTCATGTCATGAGCTGCCAAGGCTATGGAAGCCTTTTGAGTTCACCAGCTCTGATCATATTTAGACAAGGCCATGGTCAAAGTGGAAGTTCTCTCCTCCCTTCAGAGAAAGGTACCTCCTTCTTTGATGACCTGTTCTTTTCACTGGGATCTCACTTGTGAAGATCTTTCATTTAGGGTTTGGGTTTTGTTTTTTTTGTTTTGTTTTGTTTTTTTGTTTTGTTTTGTTTTGTTTTTGCCAGAGTGTTTTGGCTTTCCATGTCTGTAATACTCTCATGGGCTCTTCAGCCAGATGCACGTGCCTTAAGGGCTGATTCTGAAGCCAGAGTGCTGTTTAGGACATTTGCCATTCTATGGGTCTGCTGTGTATCTCACTTCCCATGTTGGATCGTTCTCTCCCTTTTTGATTCTATCAGCTAGTATTTGAAGACACTAGTCTTGTTTGTGTGATCCCTTTGGCTCTTAGTCCTATCATTATGATCAATTGTGAACTGAAATTGATCACCGGGACTAGTGAGATGGCATTGGTACATGCCACCTTGATGGGATTGAATTGGAATCCCCTGGTATGTTTCTAACTCTACCGTTTGAGGCAAGTCATCTTGAGTATGTCCCAAATTGCACATCTCTTCCCTCTCTTATTCCCGCTCTTATATTTTACAGTGATCACTTTTCAGTTAAGTTTCAACACTTGAGAATAACTGTGTATTGATTACAGTATTCAACCAAAAGTATTAAGTAGAACAAACAAAAAAAAATACTAAGAGGGATAAAGTATTAAGTTGTTACTTAATGGTATCTTCAGGTAGTTTAAATTTAAGGGACAAACATTTACCTATTTTTCATTCATTACTATATTGGCTGTCTATTTTTTAAATTTTTATTGTTTTTATTATTCCTGGTAAAACAAAAGCAAAAAGAAACACTTGACAACTTAAATTCAAATCCATTTCTTATGTCACAGTTTCTGTAGGGCAGAAGTCAAGCAAGGCTCAAGTGGCTTCTTTGCTTAGGGTGTCACTAGGATGAAATCCAGGTGTTGGCTGCGGTTGTCTTTCCATGTAAGATTGCAGTTTTGTTCAGAGCTCACTAGATGTTGACAGAATTCAATACTGTGTAGTTGTAGGCTTGAGGCTCCCATTTTGGTGACAGATGTCTGCCAGGGATTGCTCTTGACTCTTAGAATTTCCTGGTCACATGACCCTTTCAAAACTCAGCAAGCCTACTTCCTCCAAACCAGAGACCCATTCTAAGATTTCTGATTTCTGAACACCTCAAGTATATAAAGAGATGAAGATGCTAACTAACATCATTTGGTCTTCATATGTCAAATACTTGTGTTGGCTTATTACAGCAGGCCCCATAATTAACGATAATTAAAATAAAATGTTTAAAATAGAGTTCGCATGGTTAAAAGGGACACTCTATGAATTTCCTTCTGATTAACTCAAAGTTTATTGATTATGAGCCTAGATTACATCTTCAACATTGAACCATGAATTATAGAAAGCAACAATGAAATTATGAACAAAAGAAAAACAGGTAATGAGATCAAATGAGTAACAAAAGGTATTCCAACAAAGAAAAGTCTAGGACTAGATAGCTTCACTTTTGAATTTACAAAACTTTAAAAGGGTTAACACCAATTCACCTTGAACTATTTCAAAAAATTTCAATGGAAGAAACTCCCAAATTTCGTCTACAAAGCCACAAAAGCTTGATTCCATGGCCAGAAAATGGCACAAAAAAAAGAAACCTACATACCAATCACCCTGATAAACATAGATGCAAAAATGCTCAACGAAATACAAGCAAATATAAGGTATCAGTGCATGAAAAGGATGATTCAACATTATCAACTGGGTTTTATCCCAAGGCTGAAGAGCACACTACTTCTACAATGAAGGCTACTCTAAAGGAGTGTTAATAAATCTTCAGTATAATCTTTGGAACAGTCAAGATAAGATACAAGTTAGAATGCCTGCCAAAGCTGGAAATTCTTGAAGACAATGAAGGAATCAACCAACCTTATGTACAGCATTCAGTCAATAATAAGGCAAGAAATTTTGAATCTTAACAATCCTTAACTAGAGAAGTCTGTCAACATAAATAGTTCAAAAATGTTACTATAATTTAATGAATAAAAGTTCTAAAGTATTTATTACACATATTTCAAGAATTTAAAGGAAAATAGGGAAATAAATAACAAATATAAATTATAAAAATGAGCCATAAAACTTATAGATCGAATAATTGTGCAAAGTGGAACTCATGGGATGAAATAAAAATCGATAAAATTTCATAGAATGGACATGACAAATTTTTAAGATAGCTAGGTAGATATTAGTCTATGCGAGTAACAGAGGCCAAAGAAAATGGGAAGAAAATAAATTTTTGTTCAATGGAACAAGGAAACAAGTCCTGAAAGCAGAACAGCATGTACACTTGAAGTAATTGCTCTTGTAATCTCCATACAACAGCCAGAGCTGGGCCAATCTGAAGCCAGGAGCCAGGAGCTTCCCCTGGGCCTCCCACATGGATGCAGGGACCGAAGGACTTGGGCCATCCTTCACTGCTTTCTTAGGCACTCTAGCAGGCAATTGGATTGGAAATGGAGCAGCCAGGACTCAAACAGGTGCCCATATGGGATGTCAGCACCACAGGTGGTGGCTTTATCCACTATGCCAAAACACCACAGCCCCCTTTTAAAAGATGTTTTTCTGTTAACTTAGAGGTGTTGAGGTTTGTTTTAGGATGTGAATTAAAGGAACCAGTAAGTAGGAAATAAAGTTGTGGAGGAAGCTATAAGCATTAGAATGTATTCTTGTGACAGAAGGTTCACAGAAAGAATTTTTTGGATAGAAAGAGGAACAGAAGGAATAAGTATGCTGTAGAAGGATGGTAAAAATTGAATGCTGTGTGAGATTAGGATAGATGAGATTAGAGGAAATTATTATAAAGTAGCTCTTCTGACTTAGAAGTCCAGAGAGCAGAACTACCTGACAGACCTCTTTCCCTCCTCTGCAGTGTAGCTTCACTCAGTCCTTCTGCTCTTGACAACAGGATGTGTCCCACAATGTATTTAACTGTCTTGAAGTCATGGGTTCATATGCTGATGTCGTTTATAATTAAGGTTTTTCTGTGCTACTGTAAATGACATAGATAATGAGACTTGTATGCATCTGAAAGAAAGGGGCATGTGTTTTCCTTCACTGTTTTGGAGCCTTGACTGTTGGAAGAACTAAATTTTAACAGAGTTAACATTATCTGCCACTTTTTACTGACAGAGTGATTACCATAACTTTGATTAGATCTTGTCTACAGCTTTATTTAAAATGTTCAGGGTAGGGGCCATGGCTCACTTGGTTAATCCTCCACCTGTGACCCCATATGGGTGCCAGGTTCTAGTCCCAGTTGCTCCTCTTCCAGCTCTCTGCTGTGGCCCGGGGGTGGGCAGTGGAGGATGGCCCAAGTGCTTGGGCCCCTGCACCCATATGGGAGACCAGGAGGAAGCACCTGGCTCCTGGCTTCAGATCGGCATAGCTCCAGCCACAGCGGCCATTTGGGGAGTGAACCAGTGGAAGACCTTTCTCTCTCTCTCTCTCTCTCTCTCTCTCTCACTGCTAACTCTATTTGTCAAATAAAATAAAATAAAATGATCAGGGTTAAATGGATTATTATCTTTTCAGTGTTTTAAGATATTTAAGATACTTATTTGATAGCTTATTTTAGTTAATTTGGGTTATGTAACATGTATTGTAAGGATATAAAATGTTAGCAAATTTATATTGTGCTGATATAATATCTGATGTTTTATGCACTAGGGCCAGTCAGTATTAATAGAATACAGTTTCAGAGTTGATCCCATCCTCCACAGCTCTATCAGATAGTTCCTTCTGCAAAGTATGTTGGTTGCATGATGGTGATGATAACAGAATAACAGAGATGTATGCTCCCTCCCTCATCCCCAGCATCTGATCATGACTGGGTTGGAGCTGAGACAAGGAACTTGGTGCCTTCTGCTACTGTACTTCCTTCCCCCATTGCTTCCATGTACCCAGTGTGTCCTGAAACTAAGGGTTAAAACGCCAAGGGGAGGGAATTCCTGTGTACACAGAGATTGGGGCAATCCACCCATGGAATGTCTCCACCGCCAGACAGGACAGCCACATTAAGTGCATCTCCTGGTTAAGTCTGAAAGCCCAGGAAGACAGGCTAAGCAATCAGGGAGACTTGACTTATTGCTTCATTTCTCTTCTCTTCCAGATAAGAAATTTACTCTATATCATGTGACTCTCCACTAGGATGTGTAGCTTGATTCCAAGACCTTAAAAAAAGAAATACTAATATTTTTCTGCACTACTGCATGTCCACATATAAGTTAACAGAACAAAGAACATGGTAAGAAAATGACAGCTTAGGTCTGCTCTGATTTCATCATCATTTAAAAAAATCATCTATTATTTTTCACTTTATGTTTCTGTGTGGGAGCAAACTGTTGAAATCCATACTTAATGTATACTAAGCTGATCTTCTGTATATTAAGATAATCGAAAATGAATCTTGATGTGAATGGAAGGGGAGAGGGAGTGGGAAAGGGGAGGGTTGTGGGTGGGAGGGACGGTATGGGGGGAAAGCCATTGTAATCCATAAGTCGTACTTTGGAAATTTATATGCATTAAATAAAAGTTTAAAAAAAAAAAAAAGGATAATGCATCTCAAAAAAAAAAAAAGAAAATGACAGCTTATACTATAACTTTCAGCTGGATTTATCTTATCTTGTGGAGCACTACTCCCATTCAAGTAGAACAAAGCGGAGATAATATGAGGATACTTGCTCACACTCCCTGGATTTGGAGAATCACTCAGATAGAAGATTGTCTTGTAACCACCTCCAGCTTCTAAAAGACATGGCGCAGAGATTATGCCTGGGTAGAAATGCAGGCTTAAAAACAGATAGTTTCGGCTGGCGCCGCAGCTCACTAGGCTAATAGCTCCACCTGTGGCGCCGGCACTTCGGATTCTAGTCCCTGATGGGGTGCCAGTTCTGTCCCGGTTGCTCCTCTTCCAGTCCTGCTCTCTGTTGTGGCCTGGGAAGGCAGTGGAGGATGGCCCAAGTGCTTGGGCCCCTGCACCCGCATGTGAGACCAGGAGGAAGCACCTGGCTCCTGGATTCAGATCGGCACAGCACTGGCCGTAGCTGCCATTTAGGGGGTGAACCAATGGAAGAAAGACCTTTCTCTCTGTCTCTCTCTCTCTCTCACTGTCTAACTCTGCCTGTCAAAAAAAAAAGATGGTTTCTAAAGTGTTCCCAATAGAACTGAATTAATTTTCAAAATATCACAGAGAAGTGTAAAAATGAGGGTGTTTTAAGGATAGGTATCAGAAAAAATATCAAACAATGACCTGATGGAATATTCCATTGAAAGAGCCAATTGTATTGGTTTCACTGTGGATGAATTTATGCCCAGGGCATTTTTAAAAAACAGAATAGTTTATTGGCAATTAGTGGAGTTTAACCAGTAGAGGTAGTAAAAGAAATAATGAAAGCAAGCCCTACTACTGTCATCTCAGGTTTCTGTAGGTAGACACACTATAAAGAGCAATATCAGAGGTACAACACTATGGGGTTTAGGTGGGGGACTACACCTCACTGAAATTATTCAGTCATTCACCAAACACATAAATTAGAAAATAACAATTAGTCTTGGGAAGTACGAGAGGAAACAAGTACCAAAGTAGTTATAATATATTTTCTAAAATGCCAAGGTTCCTATGAAATTTATGAATCACACAAACAAACATACATATACCAAGGAAAAATGCAGAGAATGGAAGCCATTTGTAAGTTGATCATATGCTGGATTTAAGAAAAAATATTTCAAAGAGAAAATATTGCAAAGAACCCAAAATACATGTGTCATCAGACCTAAAGGAAACCATGATTAAAGTACAGGAAGTTATGATGACAATGTTGTATCAGAAAGAGAGTATCACCAAAGAGAGATTTTATAGAAGAAAAGAATTATTAACCTATTTAAAATAAAAATTCTTGAATGCAAACTATAGTAACTGAAGCGAAAAGTTTGCTAGGCTCATCATATTTTGACTAGTAGAACAAATAACTAGCAAATTTATAAATAGGCTAAGAGATTATGGAAGACAAAGAACAGGTAGAAAAAGAATGAAGAAAAATAAGCATAGTCTCAGAGAAGTGTTTAATATTAAGCCTGTCAAAATATATACAATGAGAATATAAGAAGGAACATAGAAGAATTATCCAAAGACTTAATTGTTGAAAATTACCCAAATAAATTTATTAAATATGACCTACATAGCCAGGAAGCTCAACAAAGTCTAGGTAGGATAAACGCAAAGAAACCAACAGAAACATCATATTTAAACTGATGAAAGTCAAAAACTAGAAGAAAATCCTGAAAGCAGCAAGAGCAAAATGATTCATCACTTACAAAGGTATCTTGATAAGATGACCATCTGCCCAGATGCATTCACTGCTGAATTCTACCAAATATTTAAATACTATGTGCCACTATCTTATATCATACCACACAGAAAGCTAATTTTCAATGCATCAAAGATCTAATATAAAAACAAAAATAACAAAATGATTATTAGAAAACATAGGGAATATTTCTGCCTGACTTTGATTTGGTAAGGCACAAAAAGCACAAGCAAAAAAAATTTAAAAAAGATAAATTGGGAGGCTGGCTCTGTGGCTTAGTAGGTAAAGCTGCCGCCTGCAGTGCCAGCATCCCATATGGACACCGGTTCAAGACCTGGCTGCTCCACTTCTGATCCTGCTCACTGCTATGGCCTGGGAAAACAGTAGAAGATGGCCCAAGTCCTCGGGCCCCTGAACCTACGTGGGAGACCTGGAAGAAGCTCCTGGCTCTTTGCTTTGGATCGGCAAAGCTCCAGCCATTGCAGCCAACTGGGGAGTGAACCAGCAGATGGCAGAATTCTCTCTCTCTCTCTCTCTCTCTCTCTCTCTCTCTCTCTGCCTCTCCTTCTCTGTGTAACTCTGAATTTCAAATAATAAATCAATCTTTAAATAAAAAAAGATAAATTGGACTTTATCAAAATTAAAAACATTTTTACAAAAAGAGCATCATCAATAAAGTGAAAAGACAGTTCAGAATGGGAAAATATTTGCAAATAATATAGCGGATTAAGAGTTTTTCGTATTAGATTTATAAAGAACACTTAACCTAAGTAATAAAATTATAAGTAAACTAATTTAAAATTTGCAAAAGAGCTTGGAAAGAAGTTACGCTCACCACTATACTTCCAGTGCTGGTGCTAAATGTTATTATCCAGAGGAAATACACAAATTTCTTTTTTTAACATTCATTTATTTTATATATAAAAGGCAGAGGTAGAGAGAGTGAGAGAGGGAGAGGGGAAGGGAAGGGAAGGGGAAGGGTAGGGGAAGGGTAAAGGGATGGGGAGGGGAGGGAGAGAGATAAATCTTCCATCTGCTGTTCACTAATCAAGTGATCACAATGGCTGATGCTAGGCCAGGCCGAAGCCAGGAGCCAGGAGCTTCCTCTGGGTCTCCCACATGGGTGAAGGGGCCAATGGACTTGGGCCATTTTCCACTGCTTTTCCAGGTGCATTAGCAGAGAGCTAGGTAGGAAGCAGAGCAGCTGGGACTCAAATCAGTGCCCATATGGAATGCTGGCACCACAGATGGCAGCTTAACCCATTACATCAGAGCACTAGCCCTGAAAATACATAAATTTTGCAAAAACACATAAAAACAATGCTCAACATCATTTATCATTAGGATAACGCAAAAAAAACTGTGCTGAAATATTAATACATACCCATGAGGATGGTAAAAATCAAAATAAAGGTAACAACAATGTAAAAAGGGATGTGGAGGAATCCGAAACCTCATATATTGCTGTCGTAATGAAAACTGGCTCATGCGCTTTTGAAAATTCTTCAAGTCCTTCAAGTGATTAAATATAGAATAACTATGTGGCCCAGTAAATCCACCCTCAGGTATATATACCAGAGAAATTAAACATATGTTGCATAGGCATCAGTAAAAAAATGTTTACAATAGCATTAGTTATAATAGCAAAAGGGTAAGAGCAATCTACAAGTACATCAGTGGGCAAATGGATAAACAAAATATGCTATATTTATAAAATGGAATATCCGTCTGTCTGAAAAGAAATAATTGCTGATCCATTTTGCGACATGAACATGAATAAAGCTTAAAAATATTATGCTAATTTTTAAAAAATCAGTCATCAAAAAGTTATAAAATATCAACCCTATTGAAGTCTATAAATGGAATGATATAAAGGTGAAAAGTAGAAGAGTTGTTAAAGAATGGGTTGAGGGAGTAATGGGGATGTATACTTTAAATGACTGAATTTCATAGTATGCACATTATAGCTAATAAAATTATTTTTAAGAAGGATATGCCCATCAACGGTAGACTGGATAAAGAAATTATGGGACATGTACTCTTTAGAATACTATACCGCAGTAAGAAACAACGAAATCCAGTCATTTGCAACAAAATGGAGGAATCTGGAACACATCATGCTGAGTGAAATAAGCCAATCCCAAAGGGACAATTACCATATGTTCTCCCTGGTCGGTGACAACTGACTGAACACCAAAAAGGAAACCTCCTGAAGTGAAATGGACACTATGGGAAACGGTGACTTGATCAGCATAGCCCTGACTGTTAATGAACAACTTAATACATTATCCCTCTTAGTAGTTTTTTTGTCTGTTCTACTTAATATGACTGGTTTAATTCTGTAATTAATACACAGTTATTCTTAAGTGTTGAAATTTAACTGAAATGTGATCCCTGTTAAACATAAAAGTGGGAATAAGAGAGGGAAGAGATGTATAATTTGGGACATGCTCAAGATGACTTGCCCCAAATGGTAGAGTTGGAAACATACCAGGGGATTCCAATTCGATCCCATCAAGGTGGCATGTACCAATGCCATCTCACTAGTCCAAGTGATCAATTTCAGTTCACAATTGATCATAATGAAAGGACTAAGAGTCAAAGGGAGCACATAAACAAGTCTAGTACCTGCTAACACTAACCAATAGAATAAATAAAGGGGAGAGTGATCCAACATGGGAAGTGAGACACTCAGCAGACTCATAGAATGGCAGATGTCCTAAACAGCACTCTGGCCTCAGAATCAGCCCTAAAGGCATTCGGATCTGGCTGAAAATCCCATGAGAGTATTTCAGGCATGGAAAACCAAGACACTCTGGCAAAAGATCTCTGCGAGTGAGATCCCAGTGGAAAGAACAGGTCTTCAAAGAAGGAGGTACCTTTCTCTGAATGGAGGAGAGAACCTCCACTTTGACTATAACCTTGTCTAAACAAGATAAGAATCGGAGAACTCAGAGGGCTTCCATAGCCTTGGAAACTCATGACTGGAGCATAGGGAGATTACTGATGCCATAGACAGGAGTGTCAATTGGTAAAGTCAACAACAGGAGTCACTGTGCACTTACTCCTCATGTAGGATCTCTGTCCTTAATGTGCTGTGTATTGAGATTTAATGCTATAACGAGTACCCAAACAATATATTTCACTTTGTGTTTCTATGGGGGTGCAAACTGTTGAAATCTTTACTTAATGTATACTAAACTGATCCTCTGTAAAAAAAAAAAAAAATTATCAACTCCCAACTTGACTGTCACTGGGATTAAACATGACAATAGGTCTGATCTGATTTCATCACCATTTTAAAAAAATCATCTATTATTTTTCACTTTATGTTTCTGTGTGGGAGCAAACTGTTGAAATTTACTTAATGTATGCTAAACTGATCTTCTGTATATTAAGATAATCGAAAATGAATCTTGATGTGAATGGAAGGGGAGAGGGAGTGGGAAAGGGGAGGGTAGTGGGTGGGAGGGACGGTATGGGGGGGAAGCCATTGTAATCCATAAATCGTACTTTGGAAATTTATATTCATTAAATAAAAGTTAAAAAAAAAAAGATGTCAGCAAAATGGTGGAATAGGCAGCTCCAGGCTGGTTCCCTTCATAAAAACACTGACATAAAAAGCCATCCAAGCACAAAATTACCTTCACATGAGCTCTAAATTACAGCACCCATAATGAGCACAGAAATGAGAAAAAAATGTATTGAATGACATGGGAAAGACAGTTAAACTGTGCCAGAGTCTGCTTCCCCCAAGACTGTACAGCACAGAGTTAAGGGTTATCCCCTCCACATCAAAGCTCACTGCTGGGAAAATTTTCTGTTTGCAGATGTCATGATCCTATATATAGGGAAACAAAAAGATTTCACTAAGAGACTATTGGAACTCATAATAAAGTTTGGCAAAATTGCAGGATATAAAATCAACATATAAAAATCAGTAACCTTTGCATACATGGACAATGCCATAGCTGAGAAAGATCTTGTAAGTTCAGGCTCATTCACAATAGCAACAACAAACTAAATATCTTGGAATAAATTTAACCAAGAAGGTAAAAGATCTCTACAATGAAAATTACAAAACATTAAAGAAATAGAAGACACAAAAAATAGAAAATCTTCCATGTTCCTGGATTGGAAGAATTATTATTATCATAATTTCCATAATATCTAGAGCAATTTACAGATTCAATGTGTTTCCAATCAAAACATCAAGGACATTCCTCTTAGATCTAGAAAAAATGATGCTAAAATTCATATGGAAACATGGGTGACTCCGAATAGCTAAAGCAATCTTAAATAGCAAAAACAAAGCTGGAGGTATCAAACCATCAGATTTCAAGACATTCTGCCAGGCAGTTATAATCAAAACGAGCCAGTTACTAGCACAAACATAGACATATAGGCCCATGGAACAGAATAAAAACCCTAGAAATTAATCCACACATCTACAACCAACTAATCTGTGACAAATGAGCTAAAATAATTCCCTGGAGAACAGAGATTCTCTCCAATATATGGTGCCAGGAATATCGTTTCTATGCAGAAGCATGAAACAAGACCCCTACCTTACACCTTATAAAACAAAAAAACCCTAAATGAATTAAGGACCTAAATCTATGACCTGATACCATCAAATTATTAGTGGAAAATATTGAGGAAACACTGTAAGACACTGGAATAGGTGAAGACTCCTTGGAAAAGAAGTGACAAAAATATGATATGTAGATATAGACATACATACATCATACACACTGTGGAATACTATATAACCTTAGTAAAAAAGGGTATGTTGATGTTTGTGACAATATGGATAAAGATGGAGGACACTATGCTAACTGAAATAAACATAATAAGGAAAACATTTTTAAATGTATTTATTTGAAAGGCAGATTTACAGACATGAGGAGAGACAGAGAAACAGAGACAGAGGTACCGTCCCTCCACTTGTTCATTCCTCAAATGGCTGCAATGGTTAGGGCTGCGCTGGGCCACAGCCAGAAGCCAGGAGCTTCATCTAAGTCTCCCAGGAGGGTGGCAGGGACCCAAGACTTCACGATCTTCATCTGCTTTTCCAGGCATATTAGCAGGGAGCTGGATCAGAAGTGGCACAACCAGCACTGGAATCATCACCTATAGGGAATGCTGGCATAACAGGTAGCAGCTTAACCTGCTGCACCACAATGCCAACCCCAAGAAAATATTTTTAAATATTTTATTAATTTATTTATTTGAAATGTAGAATTAGAGAGAGAGGGAGAGAGAGAAAGGTCTTCCATCCACTGGTTCACTCTCCAAATGGCCACAATGGCCAGAACTGGACCAATTCGAAACTGGGAGCCATGAGCCAGGAGAAATAAGCTTCTTCTGGGTCTCCCTCTTGGATGCAGGGGCCCAATAACTTGAACCATCTTCTGCCATTTTCCCAGGCCATAGCAGAGAGCTGGATCAGGGGAGGAACAGCCAGCACACAAACTGGCACAATGCCAGTTCTCTAGGCAGAGGTTAGCCTACTATGCCACAGGGCCAGTCCCCCAGGAAAATGTTTTTATGTGAAATCTAAAATTATCAGACTCATAGAAGCAGAGATTAAAAAAGTGGTTGCCACAGACTAGAGGAAAATGAAAGCGAGGAGATGCTGGTCAAGAGATGCAAAGTTTCAGCTAAACAAAATGAGTATGTTCAAGAGATTTGACTATAGTAAATAGTATGTGCTGTATTATATACCTAAAATTTGCCAACAGGGTAGACCTTAAAAAATATTTAAAAGAAAATGGTGGAGGAGGCAAGATGGCAGAATAGGAAGGGAGCACACTGATAGTCCGGGGAGAGGCAGTTTAATAAAAGTGGAGATACTGCAGGTTCAAGGAAGAGTAGGGGAGGAAACAGCAGAAGAAACTCTTCCGGAACACATGATTCACAGTGGACCTGCATGGAGAGTGTGGGAGCCCACAGTTCGGGACACCAGCAGCAGACTCAACACACCAGCGCTGGAACGCGAGGTGAGCTGAACCTCAATAGCCCGAGACACCGGCAGGCAAGCGGAGACAGGAGACTAGAAGGAACGACCCCCGGGGGGGAAAAGTTCACCAAGCTAACTGGAAGAGAGAGAGAGAGAGAAAAAAAAAGGTGACTGGTACAGACACATTTTTCTCTTTCTCTGCTCACCTCTCAAGTGCGAGCAAGACAAAGAGCAGGCACCATCTTGGACATACGTCATAAGCAGAGCGACCTCAGGTCTGCACCGGCCCTGAGCCTAGCCAAAAAACCTGACTCTGGGTGGGGAGAATTAACAGGAGATTAGGACCTAGTAAATTTGTGGTGCTACTGAGCTGAGACTGTGAAAAAAGAGACGGTGGGGGAGAGAACTCACGGAATTCACATGAGTACTCTCCAGAGACGCTACAATTCCGTAACTTTGGCAACCCAGTGGGAGACTGAAGGAGAATTTGAGCCCACTCTGAGGGCAGAACAGATTCCCTGTGTGGTCCTTGGGAAAGAGCTTCCGATCTCTGGCTCCTGTGGGTATATCATTTGCCTGCTAATTACCTCCAACTTTGTTCAGCTGTGCGGGATTACTTCCCTTTTGAATCAAAAAAAGAAAGAAAGAGAGAGAGAGAGATCTACCATGCCTAACCTGGGAGTGTCACCTTTGGCACACCAAACAGAGCTCTCAGGCCACACCCATCTCAAGCCACTAAGGCTCCATCAAAAACAGACAGTTCACTTAATCTAGAGTCATAGTATAACAAGAAAAAGCACCACAGTGAAGAAACCAAATATCTCCAATATGCCAAATAACAAACGCAAAAACCGAGGTAATAAAAACAAGGAAGTCACTATGACGCCCCCAAATGAAATAGGCACCCCAATTCAAGATTATGAAGATGATGAGATAGAAGAAATGCAAGAAGCAGATCTCAAAAAATTGATAAGAACATTAAGAAGTTCTCAAAAACAAATTCTTGAACTACAGAAATCCTTAATGGACAAGATAGAAAATCTCTCTCGTGAAAATGAAATATTAAGGAGGAATCAAAATGAAACAAAACAACTAGTACAACAGGAAACTGTGATAGTGACGAGAAATCATAATGAAGTGAAGAATTCAATAGATCAAATGAAAAACACAATAGAGAGCCTTACAAACAGAATGGGTGAAGCAGAAGAGAGAATATCAGACTTAGAAGACAGAGAACAGGAAAGGATACAGTCAGAGCAAAGAAAAGAAGAGGAAATTAGAAATCTAAAACATATTGTCAGGAATCTTCAGGATACTATTAAAAAACCCAACATCCAGGTTCTAGGAGTTCCTGAAGGCATGGAGAGGGAGAAAGGATTGGAAGGCCTTTTTAGTGAGATATTAGCAGAAAATTTCCCAGGTTTGGAGAAGGACAGAGAAATCCTAGTACAGGAAGCTCACAGAACCCCTAATAAACACGACCAAAAGAGATCTTCACCACGACACGTTGTAATTAAACTCTCCACAGTGAAACATAAAGAAAAGATCCTAAAATGTGCAAGAGAGAAACGTCAGATTACTCTCAGAGGATCTCCAATCAGACTCACAGCTGACTTCTCATCAGAAACCCTACAAGCTAGGAGGGAATGGTGAGATATAGCCCAGGTACTAAGAGAGAACAACTGCCAGCCCAGAATATTATATCCTGCAAAGCTATCATTTGTGAATGAGTGAAATAAAGACCTTTCATAGCAAACAGAAATTGAATTTGTCGCCACTCGTCCAGCCCTGCAAAAGATGCTTAAAGATGTGTTACACACAGAAACACAGAAACACGGTCATCAATATGAAAGAAGGTAAAGGAAGGAAACCTCACAGCAAAAGATCACAGGGAATTCAAAGCATATATTAGAACTTATCTTTGGCAAATGGCAGGGCAAAGTTACCACTTATCATTAGTCACATTGAACGTGAATGGCCTGAACTGTCCAGTTAAAAGACACCGATTGGCTGATTGGGTTAAGGAACAAAACCCATCTATTTGCTGCTTACAAGAAACACATCTTTCCAACAAAGACCCATGCAGACTGAAAGTGAAAGGCTGGAAAAAGATATACCATGCCAACAGAAATGAAAAAAGAGCGGGCGTAGCCATCTTCATATCAGACAACATAAACTTTACCACAAAAACTGTTAAGAGAGACAAAGAGGGACACTATATAATGATTAAGGGATCAATACAACAAGAAGATATAACAATTATCAATGTATATGCACCTAACTACAGGGCACCGCTTTATCTAAAAGATTTGTTAAGGGACTTAAAGGGAGACTTAGACCCCAATACAATAGTACTGGGGGACTTCAATACTCCACTCTCAGAAATAGACAGATCAATAGGACAGAAGATCAACAAGGATACAGTAGATTTAAACGACACTATAGCCCAAATGGATCTAACAGATATATACAGAACTTTCAATCCTACAGCTAAAGATTTTACATTCTTCTCAGCAGTACATGGAACCTTCTCTAGGACTGACCGCATACTAGGCCATAAAGCAAGTCTCAGCAAATTCAAAAGAATTAGAATCATACCATGCAGCTTCTCAGACCATAAAGGAATGAAGTTGGAAATTAGCAACTCAGGAATCCCTAGAGCATATGCAAACACATGGAGATTGAACAACATGCTCCTGAATGAACAATCGGTCATAGAAGAAATCAAAAGGGAAATCAAAAATTTTCTGGAAGTAAATGAGGACAACAGCACAACATACCAAAACTTATGGGATGCAGCAAAAGCAGTATTAAAAGGAAAGTTTATAGCAATAGGTGCCTACATCAAGAAATTGGAAAGGCACCAAATAGATGAGCTTTCAATTCACCTCAAGGATCTAGAAAACCTACAGCAAACCAGACCCAAATCTAGTAGGAGAAGAGAAATAATTAAAATCAGAGAAGAAATCAACAGGATTGAATCCAAAAAAACATTCCAAAAAATCAGCCAAACGAGGAGCTGGTTTTTTGAAAAAATAAACAAACTAAACACCCCATTGGCCCAACTAACTAAAAAAAAGAAGAGAAAAGACCCAAATCAATAAAATCAGAGATGAAAAAGGAAATGTAACAATAGACACCACAGAAATAAAAAGAATCATCAGAAATTACTACAAGGACTTGTATGCCAGCAAACAGGGAAACCTATCAGAAATGGATAGATTCCTGGACACATGCAACCTACCTAAATTGAACCAGGAAGACATAGAAAACCTAAACAGACCCATAACTGAGACAGAAATTGAAACAGTGATAAAGGCCCTCCCAACAAAGAAAAGCCCAGGACCAGATGGATTCACTGCTGAATTCTACCAGACATTTAAAGAAGAACTGACTCCAATTCTTCTCAAACTATTCAGAACAATCGAAAAAGAGGGAGTCCTCCCAAATTCTTTTATGAAGCCAGCATCACCTTAATTCCTAAGCCAGAAAAAGATGCAGCACTGAAAGAGAATTACAGACCAATATCCCTGATGAACATAGATGCAAAAATCCTCAATAAAATACTCGCCAATAGAATGCAACAACACATCAGAAAGATCATCCACCCAGACCAAGTGGGATTTATCCCTGGTATGCAGGGATGGTTTAATGTGCGCAAAACAATCAATGTGACACACCACATTAACAGACTGCAGGAGAAAAACCATATGATTATCTCAATAGATGCCGAGAAAGCATTTGATAAAATACAACACCCTTTCATGATGAAAACTCTAAGCAAACTGGGTATGGAAGGAACATTCCTCAATACAATCAAAGCAATCTATAAAAAACCCACGGCCAACATCCTATTGAATGGGGAAAAGTTGGAAGCATTTCCACTGAGATCTGGTACCAGACAGGGATGCCCACTCTCACCACTGCTATTCAATATAGTTCTGGAGGTTCTAGCCAGAGCTATTAGGCAAGAAAAAGAAATTAAAGGGATACAAATTGGGAAGGAAGAACTCAAACTATCCCTCTTTGCAGATGACATGATTCTTTATTTAGGGGACCCAAAGAACTCTACTAAGAGACTATTGGAACTCATAGAAGAGTTTGGCAAAGTAGCAGGGTATAAAATCAATGCACAAAAATCAACAGCCTTTGTATACACAGGCTATGCCATGGCTGAGGAAGAACTTCTAAGATCAATCCCATTCACAATAGCTACAAAAACAATCAAATACCTTGGAATAAACTTAACCAAGGACGTTAAAGATCGCTACAATGAAAATTACAAAACCTTAAAGAAAGAAATAGAAGAGGATACCAAGAAATGGAAAAATCTTCCATGCTCATGGATTGGAAGAATCAATATCATCAAAATGTCCATTCTCCCAAAAGCAATTTATAGATTCAATGCAATACCAATCAAGATACCGAAGACCTTCTTCTCAGATCTGGAAAAAATGGTGCTGAAATTTATATGGTGTCACAGGAGACCTCGAATAGCTAAAGCAATTTTGTACAACAAAAACAAAGCCAGAGGCATCACAAGACCAGATCTCAGGACATACTACAGGGCAGTTGTAATCAAAACAGCATGGTACTGGTACAGAAACAGATGGATAGACCAATGGAACAGAATAGAAACACCAGAAATCAACCCAAACATCTACAGCCAACTCATATTTGATCAAGGATCCAAAACCAATCCCTGCAGTAAGGACAGTCTATTCAATAAATGGTGCTGGGAAAATTGGATTTCCACGTGCAGCATCATGAAGCAAGACCCCTACCTTTCACCTTACACAAAAATCCACTCAACATGGATTAAAGACCTAAATCTATGACCTGACACCATCAAGTTACTAGAGAACATTGGAGAAACCCTTCAAGATATTGGCACAGGCAAAGAATTTCTGGAAAAGACCCGGGAGGCACAGGCAGTCAAAACCAAAATCAACTATTGGGATTGCATCAAATTGAGAAGTCTCTGTACTGCAAAAGAAACAGGAGAGTGAAGAGACAACCGACAGAATGGGAAAATATATTTGCAAACTATGCAACAGATAAAGGGTTAATAACCAGAATCTACAAAGAGATCAAGAAACTCCACAAAAACAAACCAACAACCCAATTAAGAGATGGGCCAAGGACCTCAATAGACATTTTTCAAAAGAGGAAATCCAAATGGCCAACAGGCACATGAAAAAATGTTCAAGGTCACTAGCAATCAGGGAAATGCAAATCAAAACCACAATGAGGTTTCACCTCACCCCGGTTAGAATGGCTCACATACAGAAATCTATCAACAATAGATGCTGGCGAGGATGTGGGGAAAAAGGGACACTAACCCACTGTTGGTGGGAATGCAAACTGGTCAAGCCACTATGGAAGTCAGTCTGGAGATTCCTCAGAAACCTGAAGATAACCCTAATGTTCGACCCAGCCATCCCACTCCTTGGAATTTACCCAAAGGAGTTTAAATTGGCAAACAAAAAAGCAGTCTGCAGCCTAATGTTTATTGCAGCTCAATTCACAATAGCCAAGACCTGGAACCAACCTAAATGCCCATCAACGGTAGACTGGATAACGAAATTATGGGATATGTACTCTTTAGAATACTATACTGCAGTAAGAAACAACGAAATCCAGTCATTTGCAACAAAATGGAGGAATCTGGAACACATCATGCTGAGTGAAATAAGCCAATCCCAAAGGGACAAATACCATATGTTCTCCCTGGTTGGTGACAACTGACTGAACACCAAAAAGGAAACCTCCTGAAGTGAAATGGACACTATGGGAAACGGTGACTTGATCAGCATAGCCCTGACTGTTAATGAACAACTTAATACATTATCCCTCTTAGTAGTTTTTTTTGTCTGTTCTACTTAATATGACTGGTTTAATTCTGTAATTAATACACAGCTATTCTTAAGTGTTGAAAATGAACTGAAATGTGATCCCTGTTAAACATAAAAGTGGGAATAAGAGAGGGAAGAGATGTATAATTTGGGACATGCTCAAGATGACTTGCCCCAAATGGTAGAGTTGGAAACATACCAGGGGATTCCAATTCGATCCCATCAAGGTGGCATGTACCAATGCCATCTCACTAGTCCAAGTGATCAATTTCAGTTCACAATTGATCATAATGAAAGGACTAAGAGTCAAAGGGAGCACATAAACAAGTCTAGTACCTGCTAATACTAACCGATAGAATAAATAAAGGGGAGAGTGATCCAACATGGGAAGTGAGACACTCAGCAGACTCATAGAATGGCAGATGTCCTAAACAGCACTCTGGCTTCAGAATCAGCCCTAAAGCCATTTGGATCTGGCTGAAAAGCCCATGAGAGTATTTCAGGCATGGAAAACCAAGACACTCTGGCAAAAGATCTCTGTGGGTGAGATCCCAGTGGAAAGAACAGGTCTTCAAAGAAGGAGGTACCTTTCTCTGAAGGGAAGAGAGAACCTCCACTTTGACTATGACCTTGTCTAAACAAGATAAGAATCGGAGAACTCAGAGGGCTTCCATAGCCTTGGAAACTCATGACTGGAGCATAGGGAGATTACTGATGCCATAGACAGGAGTGTCAATTGGTAAAGTCAACAACAGGAGTCACTGTGCACTTACTCCTCATGTAGGATCTCTGTCCTTAATGTGCTGTGCATTGAGATTTAATGCTATAACAAGTACTCAAACAGTATATTTCACTTTGTGTTTCTATGGGGGTGCAAACTGTTGAAATCTTTACTTAATGTATACTAAACTGATCCTCTGTAAAAAAAAAAAAAAAGAAATTATCAACTCTCAACTTGACTCTCACTGGGATTAAACATGACAATAGGTCTGATCTGATTTCATCATCATTTAAAAAAAATCATCTATTATTTTTCACTTTATGTTTCTGTGTGGGAGCAAACTGTTGAAATCCTTACTTAATGTATACTAAGCTGATCTTCTGTATATTAAGATAATCGAAAATGAATCGTGATGTGAATGGAAGGGGAGAGGGAGTGGGAAAGGGGAGGGTTGTGGGTGGGAGGGACGGTATGGGGGGGAAGCCATTGTAATCCATAAATCGTACTTTGGAAATTTATATTCATTAAATAAATGTTAAAAAAAAAGAAATAGACAGATCAACAGGACAGAAGATCAACAAGGATACAGTAGATTTAAACGACACTATAGCCCAAATGGATCTAACAGATATATACAGAACTTTCAATCCTACAGCTAAAGATTTTACATTCTTCTCAGCAGTACATGGAACCTTCTCTAGGATTGACCACATACTAGGCCATAAAGCAAGTCTCAGCAAATTCAAAAGAATTAGAATCATACCATGCAGCTTCTCAGACCATAAAGGAATGAAGTTGGAAATTAGCAACTCAGGAATCCCTAGAGCATACACAAACACATGGAGATTGAACAACATGCTCCTGAATGAACAATCGGTCATAGAAGAAATTAAAAGAGAAATCAAAAATTTTCTGGAAGTAAATGAGGACAACAGCACAACATACCAAAACTTATGGGATGCAGCAAAAGCAGTATTAAGAGGAAAGTTTATAGCAATAGGTGCCTACATCAAGAAATTGGAAAGGCACCAAATAGATGAGCTTTCAATTCACCTCAAGGATCTAGAAAACCTACAGCAAACCAGACCCAAATCTAGTAGGAGAGGAGAAATAATTAAAATCAGAGAAGAAATCAACAGGATTGAATCCAAAAAAAAACATTCCAAAAAATCAGCCAAACGAGGAGCTGGTTTTTTGAAAAAATAAACAAAATTGACACCCCATTGGCCCAACTAACTAAAAAAAGAAGAGAAAAGACCCAAATCAATAAAATCAGAGATGAAAAAGGAAACGTAACAACAGACACCACAGAAATAAAAAGAATTCACTGCTGAATTCTACCAGACATTTAAAGAAGAACTGACTCCAATTCTTCTCAAACTATTCAGAACAATCGAAAAAGAGGGAGTCCTCCCAAATTCTTTTATGAAGCCAGCATCACCTTAATTCCTAAGCCGGAAAAAGATGCAGCATTGAAATAGAATTACAGACCAATATCCCTGATGAACATAGATGCAAAAATCCTCATAAAATTCTGGCCAATAGAATGAAACAACACATCAGAATGATCATCCACCCAGACCAAGTGGGATTTATCCCTGGTATGCAGGGATGGTTTAATGTACACAAAACAATCAATGTGATACACCACATTAACAGACTGCAGAAGAAAAACCATATGATTATCTCAATAGACGCCGAGAAAGCATTTGATAAAATACAACACCCATTCATGATGAAAACTCTAAGCAAACTAGGTTTGGAAGGAACATTCCTCAATACAATCAAAGCAATTTATGAACAACCCACAGCCAACATCCTATTGAATGGGGAAAAGCTAGAAGCATTTCCACTGAGATCTGGTACCAGACAGGGATGCCCACTCTCACCACTGCTATTTAATATAGTTCTGGAAGTTCTAGCCAGAGCTATTAGGCAAGAAAAAGAAATTAAAGGGATACAAATTGGGAAGGAAGAACTCAAACTATCCCTCTTTGCAGATGACATGATTCTTTATTTAGGGGACCCAAAGAACTCTACTAAGAGACTATTGGAACTCATAGAAGAGTTTGGCAAAGTAGCAGGGTATAAAATCAATGCACAAAAATCAACAGCCTTTGTATACACAGGCTATGCCATGGCTGAGGAAGAACTTCTAAGATCAATCCCATTCACAATAGCTACAAAAACAATCAAATACCTTGGAATAAACTTAACCAAGGACGTTCAAGATCTCTACGATGAGAATTACAAAATCTTAAAGAAAGAAATAGAAGAGGATACCAAGAAATGGAAAAATCTTCTATGCTCATGGATTGGAAGAATCAATATCATCAAAATGTCCATTCTCCCAAAAGCAATTTATAGATTCAATGCAATACCAATGAAGATACCGAAGACCTTCTTCTCAGATCTGGAAAAAAAAGTGCTGAAATTCATATGGAGTCTCAGGAGACCTTGAATAGATAAAGCAATCTTGTACAACAAAAACAAAGCTGGAGGCATCACAATACCAGATCTCAGGACATACTACAGGGCAGTTGTAATCAAAACAGCATGGTACTGGTACAGAAACAGATGGATAGACCAATGGAACAGAATTGAAACACCAGAAATCAACCCAAACATCTACAGCCAACTCATATTTGATCAAGGATCTAAAACCAATTCCTGGAGCAAGGACAGTCTATTCAATAAATGGTGCTGGGAAACTGGATTTCCACGTGCAGCATCATGAAGCAAGACCCCTACCTTTCACCTTACACAAAAATCCACTCAACATGGATTAAAGACCTAAATCTACGACCTGACACCATCAAGTTACTAGAGAACATTGGAGAAACCCTTCAAGATATAGGCACAAGCAAAGAGTTTCTGGAAAAGACCCTGGAGGCGCAGGCAGTCAAAGCCAAAATCAACTATTGGGATTGCATCAAATTGAGAAGTTTCTGTACTGCAAAAGAAACAGTCAGGAGAGTGAAGAGACAACCAACAGAATGGGAATGGGAAAAAAATATTTGCAAACTATGCAACAGATAAAGGGTTAATAACCAGAATCTACAAAGAGATCAAGAAACTCCACATCATCAAAACGAACAACCCACTTAAGAGATGGGCCAAGGACCTCAATAGACATTTTTCAAAAGAGGAAATCCAAATGGCCAACAGGCACATGAAAAAATGTTCAAGGTCACTAGCAATCAGGGAAATGCAAATCAAAACCACAATGAGGTTTCACCTCACCCCGGTGAGAATGGCTCACATACAGAAATCTATCAACAATAGATGCTGGCGAGGATGTGGGGAAAAAGGGACACTAACCCACTGTTGGTGGGAATGCAAACTGGTCAAGCCACTATGGAAGTCAGTCTGGAGATTCCTCAGAAACCTGAAGATAGCCCTACCGTTCGACCCAGCCATCCCACTCCTTAGAATTTACCCAAAGGAATTTAAATTGGCAAACAAAAAAGCGGTCTGCACCCTAATGTTTATTGCAGCACAATTCACAATAGCCAAGACCTGGAACCAACCTAAATGCCCATCAACTGTAGACTGGATAACGAAATAATGGGATATGTACTCTTTAGAATACTATACTGCAGTAAGAAACAACGAAATCCAGTCATTTGCAACAAAATGGAGGAATCTGGAACACATCATGCTGAGTGAAATAAGCCAATCCCAAAGGGACAAATACCATATGTTCTCCCTGGTCGGTGACAACTGACTGAACACCAAAAAGGAAACCTCCTGAAGTGAAATGGACACTATGGGAAACGGTGACTTGATCAGCATAGCCCTGACTGTTAATGAACAACTTAATACATTATCCCTCTTAGTAGTTTTTTTTGTCTGTTCTATTTAATATGACTGGTTTAATTCTGTAATTAATATACAGCTATTCTTAAGTGTTGAAATTTAACTGAAATGTGATCCCTGTTAAACATAAGAGTGGGAATAAGAGAGGGAAGAGATGTATAATTTGGGACATGCTAAAGATGACTTGCCCCAAATGGTAGAGTTAGAAACATACCAGGGGATTCCAATTCGATCCCATCAAGGTGGCATGTACCAATGCCATCTCACTAGTCCCAGTGATCAATTTCAGTTCACAATTGATCATAATGAAAGGACTAAGAGTCAAAGGGAGCACATAAACAAGTCTAGTACCTGCTAATACTAACCGATAGAATAAATAAAGGGGAGAGTGATCCAACATGGGAAGTGAGATACTCAGCAGACTCATAGAATGGCAGATGTCCTAAACAGCACTCTGGCCTCAGAATCAGCCCTAAAGCCATTCCGATCTGGTTGAAAAGCCCATGAGAGTATTTCAGGCATGGAAAGCCAAGACACTCTGGCAAAAAAAAAAAAAATGACCTAAATGAAAGATCTCTGTGAGTGAGATCCCAGTGGAAAGAACAGGTCTTCAAAGAAGGAGGTACCTTTCTCTGAATGTAGGAGAGAACCTCCACTTTGACTATGACCTTGTCTAAACAAGATAAGAGTCGGAGAACTCAGAGGGCTTCCATAGCCTTGGAAACTCATGACTGGAGCATAGGGAGATTACTGATGCATAAACAGGAGTGTCAATTTGGAAAGTCAACAACAGGAGTCACTGTGCACTTACTCCTCATGTAGGATCTCTGTCCTTAATGTGCTGTACATTGAGATTTAATGCTATAACAAGTACTCAAACAGTATATTTCACTTTGTGTTTCTATGGGGGTGCAAACTGTTGAAATCTTTACTTAATGTATACTAAACTGATCCTCTGTAAAAAAAAAAAAAGAAATTATCAATTCCCAACTTGACTCTCACTGGGATTAAACATGACAATAGGTCTGATCTGATTTCATCATCATTTAAAAAATCATCTATTATTTTTCACTTTATGTTTCTGTGTGGGAGCAAACTGTTGAAATTTACTTAATGTATGCTAAACTGATCTTCTGTATATTAAGATAATCGAAAATGAATCTTGATGTGAATGGAAGGGGAGAGGGAGTGGGAAAGGGGAGGGTTGTGGGTGGGAGGGACGGTATGGGGGGGAAGCCATTGTAATCCATAAGCCGTTCTTTGCAAATTTATATTCATTAAATAAAAGTTAAAAAAAAGAAAGAAAAAATAAGGAAAGCTAGAAATAAAGCTGTCATATGATAAAAAAATAAGAAAAGAAAATGGTAACTATGTGAGGTGATGAATATTTTAATTAGCTTAACTGTGGTATAGTTTCATAATGTATATGTATATCAAAACATCAAGTCATATCTAAAAACATAAAATTTTGTTTATCAATGAGGCTCAATTGTTCATATAATAACAAAAGATATTACCTTTTCCAAATACGGACTCACATCGTGCATCAAGATCATGACACTCTCCATTATAACAAATAAATTTGTCATTTTTGCATAAGTGTCCATCATGTATAGTTAGGTCAGGCGGACAGTCTCCTGAGCTTCCATTACAATACTCAGGGAGATCACATTCAGGATGTGCACTGGGCCTGCATAAATGACTGTTATCCCAAAACTAATGGAAATTAAAATATAAAAATAAAGTATTACATAAGGTTGTTGTGTTTATCCATACTTATTTCAAAGTTATGTCAATTTTCTATATTTTGTCCTATTTATTCCATTATATTCATCCTGATTTTGTATGTCATTATTTTAATAATTTAGAAGTTTATTGAAAGTTATCAAATAAAATCATAAGACATATGAATAAGGAAAAGTATAACACAAATGTGACATTGAAGGCAAAGTTTTACTTCTGGTTTCATTTTTTTTTTTTTTTGAAAGGCAGAGTGGACAGTGAGAGAGAGAGACAGAGAGAAAGGTCTTCCTTTGCCGTTGGTTCACCCTCCAATGGCCGCCGCGGCCGGCACGCTGCGGCCGATGCACCGCGCTGATCCGATGGCAGGAGCCAGGAGCCAGGTGCTTCTCCTGGTCTCCCATGGGGTGCAGGGCCCAAGCACCTGGGCCATCCTCCACTGCACTCCCTGGCCACAGCAGAGAGCTGGCCTGGAAGAGGGGCAACCGGGACAGAATCCGGCGCCCCAACCGGGACTAGAACCCAGTGTGCCGGCGCCGCTAGGCGGAGGATTAACCTAGTGAGCCGCGGCGCCGGCCTACTTGTAGTTTCATTTTAAGAGGGGAATGATTGCTTTTAGCCATGGAAAATTATTAAATTTGGGTGAAAATATTGTAATCTAGTCAGTTTCTCATAAAATAGGCCAATTAAAACCATAGTTTGTAAGTATGGAATACTTACAAATTATATGAAAATTTAAGACACACACACACACAAAAAAAAAACAGAGGCAAAATGAGGGATAATAAAGTCCAACTATAGCTGTTTTTCAAGAAGAAACCAAATGGCAACCTTTCTCCTGGGCATCTTCCAGTTAAGTAACTCTTCATAAAGAATTCTGGACATTTATATTAATAATTTTGAATGGGCATCTATCTCATACTTCATGTAAATAAATTCAAGTTGACACAAAAGATACTAGAGAAGCAAGAATGTAATAATGTGATAAGGAAGAAAATAAAAGTGTCAGTAAAG
Organism: Oryctolagus cuniculus; assembly: GCF_051225735.1. Lineage (NCBI taxonomy): Eukaryota > Metazoa > Chordata > Mammalia > Lagomorpha > Leporidae > Oryctolagus > Oryctolagus cuniculus. Next base: position 91,153,030 of record NC_142868.1, on the reverse strand, counting down.
GACAAACAAAACCCATATGAGGAACTTGTTACAAATATAATGAAGTCTGAAAAGGAAAACAGGGACCAGAGGTCAAATTGTTCACCATATAAACTAAATTGTGCTTCTTCAGTCAATGATAAAGTTTATAGCTTAAATTATTTACTATTTGGAAAACATCGTTTGTATTGAGTTTCACTCCTTATATGAAAACTTCAGTTCTTTCAACAACGTATTTACAGATATTTATCATAATCAGTAAAATTTTATTTATAAAATGTATATACGGGGTAGAATGAACTAAGATGTTCAATACTAAAGAGTTCTATAACATGTGTAAATGAAGACTTTTAAATCAACATTAAGCTAGTGAAAATACTGGTATTCAAAAGAAGCCCCCAAACCCAACAAAAGTTCACAAATCAGAAATCTGGATCTAAATTTATTATCTGTTCCTTTTAAAATCCATTTGTTTTATTTATTTATTTATTTTTTCACAGGCAGAGTGGACAGTGAGAGAGAGAGACAGAGAGAAAGGTCTTCCTTTGCCATTGGTTCACCCTCCAATGGCCGCCGCGGCCAGCGCGCTGCGGCCGGCGCACCGCACTGATCCGATGGCAGGAGCCAGGAGCCAGGTGCTTTTCCTGGTCTCCCATTGGGTGCAGGGCCCAAGCACCTGGGCCATCCTCCACTGCACTCCCTGGCCACAGCAGAGAGCTGGCCTGGAAGAGGGGCAACCGGGACAGAATCCGGCGCCCCAACCGGGACTAGAACCCGGTGTGCCGGCGCCGCTAGGCGGAGGATTAGCCTAGTGAGCCACAGCGCCAGCCCAAAATCCATTTATTTTGACTTACAGCTTAATTATGAATATTCTAAAGTACATGACTTTTTACATAATCAGAAAATGTTAATAAATGTGAATCTTACGTGGCATTGTCTGCAGCAGCCTCCTTGAAAACACTGATACCCCCGTCTCAGTTGACAAGTGCGAGGATCACAACAACTATCAGGTCCACATTGCTATGAATGAATAGAATGTACAAGTAAAAATATATATTACAGTAATATAAACTTTAGTAGGAGAGTGAAGTAAATGTTGCTAATATTTCTAGATTTCAGCATCTCTCACCACTTAGAAAACACTAATATAAGGCTTTTCCTTCCAGAAAACTGAAAAAATTCATAAAATAATTTTCCAGAAACTGGACAACAGGCAATTCTCATTAAAGAAGAGAAGTAAATGTAATATTCCATAGTCTACATATACTATACTTTCTTTATCCAGTCTTCATCTCTTCAGTTGATGCACATCTGGGTTGCTTCCACATATTAGCGATTGTGAATTGAGCTGCAGTAAACACGGGGGTACAATAACACTTTCACATGCTGATTTCTTTTTTTTAAGAGATTTATTTAATTATTGAAAGTCAAGAGTTACACAGAAAGAGAAGGAGAGAGAGAGAGAGAGAGAGAGAGAGAGAGAGAAAGGTCTTTCCTCCCCTGGTTCACTCCCCAGTTGGCTGCAATAGCCAAGAGCTGTGCCAATCTGAAGCCAGGAGCCAGAGGCTTCCTCCGGGTCTCCCACGTGGGTGCAGGGGCCCAACAACTCAGGCAATCTTTTATTGCTTCCCAGGCCATAGCAGAGCTGGAACTGATTTCATTTGGGTAAATTCCCAGGAGTGAGATGGCTGGATCATGTGGTAGCTCTATCTTCAGATTTCCAAGGTATCTCCATACTGTCTTCCATAGTGGCTTTACCAGTTTACATTCCCACCAACAGTGGATTAGGGTACCTTTTCCCCTACATCCTCACCAGCATTTTTTGTTTGTTGATTTTTGTATGAAAGCCATTCTAATAGGGGTGAGGTGAAACCTTATTATGCTTTTGATTTGCATTGCCCTGATGGCTAGTGGTCCTGAGTAATTTTTCATGTGTCTGTTGGCCATTTAAATTTCCTCTTTTGAAAAATGCCTATTCAAGTCCTTTGCCCATTTCTTAACTAGATTGCTTGTTTTGTTGTTGTTGAGTATCTTCAGCTCTTTATAGATTCTGGATATTAATCCTTTATCAGTTGCATAGTTTGCAAATATCTTTTCCCATTCTGTCAATTGCCTCTTCACTTTGCTGACCGTTTCTTTGGCAGTGCAGAAGCCTCTAAGCTTGATATAATCCCATTTGTCAATTTTGACTTTTATTGCCGGTGCTTCTGGGATCTTTTCCAAGAAGTCTTTGCTTATGCCAGTGTCTTACTGGGTTTCCCCAATGTTCTCTGGTAATTTGATGCTATTGGGTTGTAGGTCTGTGATTCATTTTGAATGGATATTTGGGTAAAGTGTAAGGTAGGAGTCCTGATTCATACTTCAGAAGAAGGAGATCCAGTTTTCCCATCACAATTTGTTGAAGTAATATCCTTTCTCCAGGGAATGATTTTAGCTCTTTTGTCAAACATTAGTTGACAAAATGTAATGTAGATGCATGGATGAATTTCTGGACTTTCTATTCTGTTCCATTGGTCTACATGTCTATTTTTCTACCACTATCAGACTGTTTTGACTATAACTGCCAAATTAGCATAGCTTTCTGCTGTTCTTTCACTGAATAAGTGTTCTAATTCTCTCCCTCTTTTTTAAAGATTTATTTATTTATTTGAAAGTCAGAAAGAGAGGAGAGACAGAGAGAGAGAGAGGTCTTCCATCCACTGGTTCACTCCCCAACTGATGGCAAGGGCCGGAGCTGCACCGATCCAAAGCCAATAGCCAGGAGCTTCCTTGGGGTCTCCCACGTGGGTGCAGGGGCCCAAGGAGTTGGGCCATCTTCCACTGTTTTCCCAGGCCATAGCAGAGAGCTGCATCGGTAATGGAGCAGCTAGGATTCCAACTGGTGCCCATATGGGACGCCGGCACTGCAGATGATGGCTTTCCCCACTACACCACAGCGCCAGCCACTATCCCTCTTTCTCACCATCAGGAACTCCCAATACATGTATATTTGTTTGTTTGATAATTTCTGTAAATCTTGAATATGTTCAGCTTTTTAATTTTCTTCTTTTTTTTTTCTATTTGCAAGGACTTGACTTCTATCTTGGATATTCTTTCTTCTGCCTCCCCAAGTGTGTTGTTAAGGCTTTCCACTGTATTTTAATTTGATATATTGAATTTTCATATCTAATATTTCAGTTTGGTTTCTCTTCATTGTCGCTTTCTCCAAGCAGAATTTCTCATCCATGTCATATATGGATTTCTTTTATTTGTTAATTTCCTTCTCTGCATTTTTGAATAATTTTATCATTCTTTTGAATTCCTTTTCAGGCATTTCATCCCTCTCTTCATCTTTTCATTCCAATATTCAAGTGTTTTTATGTTCTTTTGGGGAATTCATACTGTCTTTCTTGTTCATGCTTCTTAATTTCTACATTTATTTTTAGGCATTTGTAGAAACTCTTGTTGGTTTTCTCCTCTGAGGATTTTGTCTGTGAAATATGCTTCTGTGGCTTAGCAGAGTTTCTGCTGCTTCACAAGGAAGGTGTGGGCTGAGTGAGCTCCAGGCAGTGCTCCAGGCAGTGCTCAAGTATGAGGCAAGAGTCCAAAGTGACACCAACATTGATGGCATGGTAGTTCTGCTATATCTTCATCAGGGTTGAGGTTAGATGAGGGAGGATATGATCATTTTGGGCAGCATGATCACAGCCTCACACCCTCTCTGCCAAAGTGAACCAATTGCCCATGCTGAGCCATTAGTGTCTTCACCCCTCACCCAAGCAGGTTCTAAATAATACAAAGGATCTGTGTATAATTGTGGAACCCTGTGCAATGACTCATCTCATACACTCATCAAACTGTGAGCCTCTCAAGCCAGACACAGTGATTGCTCAAACACTCAGCCACAAGTAACTCCCTATGGCACATTCACAGAATTCCACCAGTCATAGCACACAGGGCTTCAACATACACAGGAGCATATGATCTATTCTCAGCCCCACAAGCATTCCCTGTCCACAGAGAGAGCTTCAGCTTTCCCAGAGTCAGCTTCCTGCCTGATAGAATCTGCTTGGTGCTCCACGTTGGAATGTTCATACCACACTTTCATAAATGGACAGATCAACAAGACATAAAATCAACAAAGAGATAGCAGAGCTAATCTACATGATAGACAAAATAGACCTGATAGCTACAGAAGCTTTCATGCCACAGTTACAGAATACACATTCTTTTCATCAGTGCATAGAACTTTCTCTAGGACAGACCACATGCTAAGCCATAAAACAAATCTCAGCAAATTAAAAAAAAATTAAAAACATACCACGCATCTTTTCTGACCACAATGGAACTAAGCTAGACATATAGCAACTCAGGAATCTCTAGAATATGTAGAAGCACATAGACAGTGAAAAACATGCTCCTGAATAAAGAGTGGGTAATTTAAGAAATCAAAAGGGAAACGAAAAAATTTCTGGAAGTTAATGAAGATGAGAGTGAAACATATAAAAACTTAAGGCATATAGTAAAGGCAGTTTTCAGAGAGAAGTTTACAGTAATTGGTGCCTACTTCAAGACATTGGAAAGGCAACAATAAATGAGCTATTAGCACATATCAAGGACCTAGAAAAACAAAAACAAACCAAATCTCAAATTTCTGGGAGGAAAGAAAGAATTAAAATTAGGGAAGAAATAAACTTGAAACCAAAGGAAAAAAACATGCAAAAAATTATTGAAATAGTTTTTAAAAAAAATAAACAAAATTGATATACCATTGGCAATGAAGACCCCATATCAGTAGAATTAGAGACAAAAAAGGAAATATAACAACAGGTATCACAGAAGTAAAAAGAATCATCAGAGATTACTACAAATAGCTGCATGCCAACAAATTGGAAACTATAGAAGAAATGGATAGATTCTTAGACACATAAAATCCCAAAATTGAGTTTTGAAGACGGAACACCTAAACAGACCAGTAATGAAGACAGAGGTTGGATCAGTAATAAAGGCCCTCCCAATAACAACAACAAAAAGCTGAGGACCGGATGGCTTCATTTCTGAATTATACCAGACATTTAAAGAAGACAGAATTCTAATTCTTCTCAAGCTATTCCAAACCACTGAAAGGGAGGGGATCCTCCCAAAAGTCTTGAAGCCAGCATCACTTTAACTATTTAATCAGGAAAAGATAACAAAGAAAGAGAACTTAGACTAATATCCCTGATGAACAAAGATGCAAAAATCCTCAACAAAATAGTAGCTACATGAAACCAACAACACATAAGGAAGACCATTCACCCAGACCAAGTGGGATTTATCCCTGGTATGCAGGGATGGTTCAACATTCGCAAATCTACAAATGTGATATATCACATTAACAAATTGAAGAAAAAAAACCATATGGTTATCTGAATAGATGCAGAGAAAACATTTCACAAAATATAATACCCTTTCATAATGGAAACCTTAAGGAAATTGGGTATATAAAGAATATTCCTCAACATAGGCAAAGCAATTTATGAGAAACTGATAGCTAGCATCTTATTGAATGGGAAAAATTTGAAAGAACTCTCATTAAGATCCAGAACCAGACAAGGATGCTAACTCTTACCATTGCTATTCAATACAGTTATGGAAGCTCTAGTCAGAGTCATTAGGCAAGAAAATAATTCAAAGTGATGCCTATTGGGAAGGAGGACGTCAAACTATCCATATCTGCAGATGACATGATTTTCTATTAGGGAAACAACTCCAATAAGAGACAATTGGAACTACCACACAAAAATTAATAGCCTTCATAAACACAGACATTGCCATGCAAGAAAGAACGTGCAAGTTCAAACCCCATTCAAAATAGCTACAAAAATATAAATGTTTTGGAATAAATTTAACCAAGGATGTCAGGGTTCTCTATAATAAAATTATAAAACATCAAAGAAAGAAATATAAGACACATAAAATGGAAAAATCTTCCATGTTCATTGGTTGGAAGAATCAATATCATTAAAATGTCCATGAAAGCAATTTACAGATTAAATGTGATTCCAATCAAAATACCAAGAATGTCTTTTCTGAGATCTAGAAAAAATGGTGCTAAGGGAAAATTGGATCTTCTTGTGTAGCAGTATAAAACAAGACTCCTATCCTACACATTATACATAAATAAGCCTAAACGGATCAAGGATCTAAATCTACAAGCTGATCCAGCAAATTAACACAGAAGAACATTGCAGAAACTCTGCAAGACATTGGCATAGGCAAAACTTCTTGGAAAGACACCAGAAGCACAGGCAATCAAAGTCAAAATAGACAACGGGGAATACATTAAGCTGAGAAACTTCTGTGCTGCAAAAGAAATAGCAAAGTTGGAGAAATATTTGAGAATGAGAGAAAATATTTGCAAACTACACAACTGATAAAGGAATAATATCCAGAATCTATAAAGAACTGAAGAAATTCAAGATCAATAAAATAAACCATCCAGTTAAAAATGGGCCAAGGACTTGAACAGGTATTTTTTTTCAAAGGATTAAATTCAAATGGTCAACAGACACATGAAAAAAATGCTCAGGATCACCAGCTATGAGAGAAAAACAAATAAAAACCACAATGATGTTTTACCTCACCCCAGTTAGAATGGCTCTCAAACAGAAATCAAAAAACAATAAATGCTGGTTAGGATTTGGAGGAAAACATACCTTAATTCACAGTTGGTGGGATGTCAACTAGCATTAAGGAAGACAGTATGGAGATTCCTCAGAAATCTGATAATAGATCTACCACATGACCCAGTCATCCCACTCCTGGGAAATTATCCAATGAAATGAAATCAGTATGTGGAAGAGTTATTTGTACCCCCATGTTTATTGCAGCTCAATTCACAATAGCTGAGATATGAAAGCAACCTAGATGTCCATCAACCAATGACTAGATAAAGAAAATGTTGTATATGTACACTATGAAATACTACTAAGTGGTAAATATAGTACAAGTCTGTGTTTTGCAACAAAATGGACGCAACTGGAAAGCATTCTACTTAGTGAAATAAGCTAGTCCCAAAAAGACAAATATGATATTTCCCCTTATCTGTGATAACCAATAGAGTACAAAAATGTAATGTAGCTAAGCAAAATTGACCTTTTGAGATTTGTTATTTCCAGCCCTCGTTTCTACTGTTGAGGAAAAAGTTTTTTTAGTTATTCTTACTGTATATTGAATTCTTTCCTTAGTGGTGAGTTAAGTTTATGATTATAAAATACATTACAAGTATATCATTGTAAACATTAAAATACAGAGTAAGAAAGGAGGAGTAGGAAGGTTGAGAGTTGAGCAGGAGGGAGACTAGAGTGGGATGCTATCACTATGCTCCCAAAGATATATATATATATATATATATATATATATATATATATATATGAAATTTGTTCACCTTATATAAAAATAAAATGATTTTCATATCTTCTTTTAAACTTATCTGAATAAGAAGGTTTATGATGTTGACTCAGCATTTTGGAGATTGTTGCTTATTTTTACATTAAGATTGATGTATAGAGAAATCATAAGCTTATGGTATGAACACAGCCATAATGGGTTAGAAGGAACATTTTATATTATTTCCTCTCAGCTCCAATTTCTATCCAATTTATTTCTTTTATATCAGTGTGCTTACCTTTGAATTTCTAGCTTCTTGACTGATCATGACCCATTTTTTCAGTGTATAAGAAATTTAATCACCTACATCTGTTAGGCTTAAGCAGTTATTATTTTTTCTTTTTCTTTAACTTTTATTTAATCAATAAAATTTACAAAGTACAGCTTATGGATTGCATTGGTTTCCTTCCCCCCCCTCCAATGACTTCCCTCCCACTCGCAACCCTCCCCTTTCCCGCTCTCTCTCCCCTTCCCCGCTCTCAATCCGATTCCATTCTTATCAAGATTCATTTTCAATTTTCTTTATATACAGAAGATCAGTTTAGTATACATTAAGTAAAGATTTCAACAGTTTGCACCCCCATAGAAACACAAAGTGAAAAAATACTGTTTGAGTACTCGTTATAGCATTAAATCTCAATGTACAGCACATTAAGGACAGAGATCCTACATGAGAAGTAAGTGCACAGTGACTCTTGTTGTTGACTTTCCAAATTACAATCCTATTTATGGCATCAGTAATCTCCCTATGCTCCAGTCATGAGTTTCCAAGGCTATGGAAGCCTTTTGAGTTCACCAACTCTTATCTTATTTAGACAAGGTCATAGTCAAAGTGGAAGTTCTTTCCTCCCTTCAGAGAAAGGTACCTCCTTCTTTGAAGACCTATTCTTTCCACTGGGATCTCACTCACAGAAATCTTTCATTTAGGTGTTTTGGGTTTTTGTTTGTTTGTTTGCTTTCTTATTTGCAAGAGTGTCTTGGCTTTCCATGCCTGAAATATTCTCATGGGCTTTTCAGCCAGATCCAAATGCCTTTAGGGCTGATTCTGAGGCCAGAGTGCTGTTTAGGACATTTGCCATTCTATGGGTCTGCTGTGTATCTCACTTCCCATGTTGGATCATTCTCTCCCTTTTTTATTCTATCAGCTAGTATTTGCAGACACTATTCTTGTTTATGTGATCGATTTGGTTCTTAGTCCTATCATTATGAACAATTGTGAACAGAAATTGATCACTGGGACTAGTGAGGTGGCATTGGTACATGCCACCTTGATGGGATTGAATTGGAATCCCGTGGTATGTTTCTAACTCTACCGTTTGAGGTAAGTCAGCTTGAGCATGTCCCGAATTGCACATCTCTTCCCTCTCTTATTCCCGCTCTTATATTTAACAGCGATCACTTTTCAGTTAAGTTTCACCACTTAAGAAGAATTGTGTGTTGATTACAATATTCAACCAAAAGTATTAAGTAGAACAAACAAAAAAAAATACTAAGAGGGATAACATATTAAATTCCTCCATCTTGTTGCAAATGACCATGTTTCATTGTTTTTGACTGTGGTATAGTATTCTAAAGAGTACATATCCCATAATTTCTTTATCCAGTCTACCGTTGATGGGCATTTAGGTTGGTTCCAGGTCTTAGCTATTGTGAATTGTGCTGCAATAAACATTAGGGTGCAGACTGCCTTTTTGTTTCCCAATTTAAATTCCTTTGGGTAAATTCCAAGGAGTGGGATGGCTGGGTCGAACGGCAGGGCTGTATTCAGGTTTCTGAGGAGTCTCCAGACTGACTTCCATAGTGGCTTGACCACTTTGCATTCCCACCAACAGTGGGTTAGTGTCCCTTTTTCCCCACATCCTCGCCAGCATCTGTTGTTGGTAGATTTCTGTATGTGAGCCATTCTAACTCAGGTGAGGTGGAACCGCGTTGTGGTTTTGATTTGCATTTCCCTGATTGCTAGTGACCTTGAACATTTTTTCAGGTGTCTGGTGGCCATTTGGATTTCCTCTTTTGAAAAATGTCTATTGAGGTCCTTGGCCCGTTTCTTAAGTGGGTTGTTTGTTTTGATCTTGTGGAGTTTCTTGATTTCTTTGTAGATTCTGGTTATCAACCCTTTATCTGTTGCATAGTTTGCAAATATATTTTCCCATTCTGTCGGTTGCCTCTTCACTTTCCTGTTTCTTTTGCAGTACAAACTTCTCAATTTGATGCAATCCCAAATGTTAATTTTAGCTTTGACTGCCTGTGCTTCTGTGGTGTTTTCCAAGAAGTCATTGCCGGTACCTATATCTTGCAGGGTTTTTCCAATGCTCTCTAATAATTTGATGGTGTCAGGTCATAGATTTAGGTCTTTAATCCATGTTGAGTGGATTTTTGTGTAAGGTGTAAGGTAGGGGTCTTGCTTCATGATTCTGCACGTGGAAATCCAATTTTCCCAGCACCATTTATTGAATAGACTGTCCTTACTGCAGGGATTGGTTTTAGATCCTTGATCAAATATGAGTTGGCTGTAGATGTTTGGGTTGATTTCTGGTGTTTCAATTCTGTTCCATTGGTCTATCCATCTGTTTCTGTACCAGTACCATGCTGTTTTGATTACAACTGCCCTGTAGTATGTCCTGAGATCTGGTCTTGTGATGCCTCCAGATTTGTTTTTGTTGACAAGATTGCTTTAGCTATTCGAGGTCTCCTGTGACACCATATAAATTTCAGCACCATTTTTTCCAGATCTGAGAAGAAGGTCCTCGATATCTTGATTGGTATTGCATTGAATCTATAAATTGCTTTTGGGAGAATGGACATTTTGATGATATTGATTCTTCCAATCCATGAGCATGGAAGATTTTTCCATTTCTTGGTATCCTCTTCTATTTCTTTCTTTAAGATTTTGTAATTCTCATCGTAGAGATCTTGAACGTCCTTGGTTAAGTTTATTCCAAGGTATTTGATTGTTTTTGTAGCTATTGTGAATGGGATTGATCTTAGAAGTTCTTCCTCAGCCATGGCATTGTCTGTGTATACAAAGGCTGTTGATTTTTGTGCATTGATTTTATACCCTGCTACTTTGCCAAACTCTTCTATGAGTTCCAATAGTCTCTTAGTAGAGTTCTTTGGGTCCCCTAAATAAAGAATCATGTCATCTGCAAAGAGGGATAGTTTGAGTTCTTCCTTCCCAATTTGTATCCCTTTAATTTCTTTTTCTTGCCTAATAGCTCTGGCTAGAACCTCCAGAACTATATTGAATAGCAGTGGTGAGAGTGGACATCCCTGTCTGGTCCCAGATCTCAGTGGAAATGCTTCCAACTTTTCCCCATTCAATAGGATGTTGGCTGTGGGTTTTTCATCGATTGCTTTGATTGTATTGAGGAATGTTCCTTCCAAACCCAGTTTGCTTAGAGTTTTCATCATGAACGGGTGTTGTATTTTATCAAATGCTTTCTCGGCATCTATTGAGATAATCATATGGTTTTTCTGTTAATGTGGTGTATCACATTGATTGTTTTGTGTACATTAAACCATCCCTGCATACCAGGGATAAATCCCACTTGGTCTGGGTGGATGATCTTTCTGATGTGTTGTTGCATTCTATTGGCCAGAATTTTATTGAGGATTTTTGCATCTATGTTCATCAGGGATATTGGTCTGTAATTCTCTTTCAATGTTGCATCTTTTTCCGGCTTAGGAATTAAGGTGATGCTGGCTTCATAGAAAGAATTTAGGAGGACTCCCTCTTTTTCGATTGTTCTGAATAGTTTGAGAAGAATTGGAGTCAGTTCTTCTTTAAATGTCTGGTAGAATTCAGCAGTGAATTCTTTTTATTTCTGTGGTGTCTGTTGTTACGTTTCCTTTTTCATCTCTGATTTTATTGATTTGGGTCTTTTCTCTTCTTTTTTTTTAGTTAGTTGGGCCAATGGGGTGTTTAGTTTGTTTATTTTTTCAAAAAACCAGCTCCTCGTTTGGCTGATTTTTTGGAATGTTTTTTTGGATTCAATCCTGTTGATTTCTTCTCTGATTTTAATTATTTCTCTTCTCCTACTAGATTTGGGTCTGGTTTGCTGTAGGTTTTCTAGATCCTTGAGGTGAATTGAAAGCTCATCTATTTGGTGCCTTTCCAATTTCTTGATGTAGGCACCTATTGCTATAAACTTTCCTCTTAACACTGCTTTTGCTGCATCCCATAAGTTTTGGTATGTTGTGCTGTTGTCCTCATTTACTTCCAGAAAATTTTTGATTTCTCTTTTAATTTCTTCTATGACCGATTGTTCATTCAGGAGCATGTTGTTCAATCTCCATGTGTTTGTGTATGCTCTAGGGATTCCTAAGTTGCTAATTTCCAACTTCATTCCTTTATGGTCTGAGAAGCTGCATGGTATGATTCTAATTCTTTTGAATTTGCTGAGACTTGCTTTATGGCCTAGTATGCGGTCAATCCTAGAGAAGGTTCCATGTACTGCTAAGAAGAATGTAAAATCTTTAGCTGTAGGATTGAAAGTTCTGTATATATCTGTTAGATCCATTTGAGCTATAGTGTCGTTTAAATCTACTGTATCCTTGTTGATCTTCTGTCCTGTTGATCTGTCTATTTCTGAGAGTGGAGTATTGAAGTCCCCCAGTACTATTGTATTGGGGTCTAAGTCTCCCTTTAAGTCCTTTAACAAATCTTTTAGATAAACCGGTGCCCTGTAGTTAGGTGCATATACATTGATAATTGTTATATCTTCTTGTTGTATTGATCCCTTAATCATTATATAGTGTCCCTCTTTGTCTCTCTTAACAGTTTTTGTATTAAAGTTTATGTTGTCCGATATTAAGATGGCTACGCCCGCTCTCTTTTCATTTCTGTTGGCATGGTATATCTTTTTCCAGCCTCTCACTTTCAGTCTGCATGGGTCTTTGTTGGAAAGATGTGTTTCTTGTAAGCAGCAAATAGATGGGTTTTGTTCCTTAACCCAATCAGCCAATCGGTGTCTTTTAACTGGACAGTTCAGGCCATTCACGTTCAAAGTGACTAATGATAAGTGGTAACTTTGCCCTGCCATTTGCCAAAGATAAGTTCTAATATATGCTTTGAATTCCCTGTGATCTTTTGCTGTGAGGTTTCCTTCCTTTACCTTCTTTCATATTGATGACCGTGTTTCTGTGTTTCTGTGTGTAACACATCTTTAAGCATCTTTTGCAGGGCTGGACGAGTGGCGACAAATTCAATTTCTGTTTGCTATGAAAGGTCTTTATTTCACTCATTCACAAATGATAGCTTTGCAGGATATAATATTCTGGGCTGGCAGTTGTTCTCTCTTAGTACCTGGGCTATATCTCACCATTCCCTCCTAGCTTGTAGGGTTTCTGATGAGAAGTCAGCTGTGAGTCTGATTGGAGATCCTCTGAGAGTAATCTGACGTTTCTCTCTTGCACATTTTAGGATCTTTTCTTTATGTTTCACTGTGGAGAGTTTAATTACAACGTGTCGTGGTGAAGATCTCTTTTGGTCGTGTTTATTAGGGGTTCTGTGAGCTTCCTGTACTAGGATTTCTCTGTCCTTCTCCAAACCTGGGAAATTTTCTGCTAATATCTCACTAAAAAGGCCTTCCAATCCTTTCTCCCTCTCCATGCCTTCAGGAACTCCTAGAACCTGGATGTTGGGTTTTTTAATAGTATCCTGAAGATTCCTGACAATATGTTTTAGATTTCTAATTTCCTCTTCTTTTCTTTGCTCTGACTGTATCCTTTCCTGTTCTCTGTCTTCTAAGTCTGATATTCTCTCTTCTGCTTCACCCATTCTGTTTGTAAGGCTCTCTATTGTGTTTTTCATTTGATCTATTGAATTCTTCACTTCATTATGATTTCTCGTCACTATCACAGTTTCCTGTTGTACTAGTTGTTTTGTTTCATTTTGATTCCTCCTTAATATTTCATTTTCACGAGAGAGATTTTCTATCTTGTCCATTAAGGATTTCTGTAGTTCAAGAATTTGTTTTTGAGAACTTCTTAATGTTCTTATCAATTTTTTGAGATCTGCTTCTTGCATTTCTTCTATCTCATCATCTTCATAATCTTGAATTGGGGTGCCTATTTCATTTGGGGGCGTCATAGTGACTTCCTTGTTTTTATTACCTCGGTTTTTGCGTTTGTTATTTGGCATATTGGAGATATTTGGTTTCTTCACTGTGGTGCTTTTTCTTGTTATACTATGACTCTAGATTAAGTGGACTGTCTGTTTTTGATGGAGCCTTAGTGGCTTGAGATGGGTGTGGCCTGAGAGCTCTGTTTGGTGTGCCAAAGGTGACACTCCCAGGTTAGGCATGGTAGATCTCTCTCTCTCTCTTTCTTTCTTTTTTTGATTCAAAAGGGAAGTAATCCCGCACAGCTGAACAAAGTTGGAGGTAATTAGCAGGCAAATGATATACCCACAGGAGCCAGAGATCGGAAGCTCTTTCCCAAGGACCACACAGGGAATCTGTTCTGCCCTCAGAGTGGGCTCAAATTCTCCTTCAGTCTCCCACTGGGTTGCCAAAGTTACAGAATTGTAGCGTCTCTGGAGAGTACTCATGTGAATTCCGTGAGTTCTCTCCCCCACCGTCTCTTTTTTCACAGTCTCAGCTCAGTAGCACCACAAATTTACTAGGTCCTAATCTCCTGTTAATTCTCCCCGCCCAGAGTCAGGTTTTTTGGCTAGGCTCAGGGCCGGTGCAGACCTGAGGTCGCTCTGCTTATGACGTATGTCCAAGATGGTGCCTGCTCTTTGTCTTGCTCGCACTTGAGAGGTGAGCAGAGAGAGAGAAAAATGTGTCCGTACCAGTCACCTTTTTTTCTCTCTCTCTCTCTCTCTTCCAGTTAGCCTGGTAAACTTTTCCCCCCCGGGGGTCGTTCCCTCTAGTCTCCTCTCTCCGCTTGCCTGCCGGTGTCTCGGGCTATTGAGGTTCAGCTCACCTCGCGTTCCAGCGCTGGTGTGTTGAGTCTGCCGCTGGTGTCTCGAACTGTGGGCTCCCACACTCTCCACACAGGTCCACTGTGAATCATGTGTTCCGGAAGAGTTTCTTCTGCTGTTTCCTCCCCTACTCTTCCTTGAACCTGCAGTATCTCCACTTTTATTAAACTGCCTCTCCCCGGACTATCAGTGTGCTCCCTTCCTATTCCGTCATCTTGCCTCCTCCCGGCTTAAGCAGTTATTAAGATGATCCAATTATCTTACTGCTCTTAACAATTTACGGGAAAAAATTTTGTGCCAACTTAGAGAATAAAGAGAAAGAAAACTGAAGTATCATTGATATATAATCTTTTCTCATATACCTTCTCCCTCCCAGATAAAACCAACTGGTGTAAAATGTAGGGACATATATGATGAACAATGTGATTTCTCTGAATTTTGCATTGAGTGGCTCCTAACCTGTGTGCCTGACACCTTTGTACTCCATGACAGCACTGTGATTCTAGTGATATCCTCTGTCATGATGGATTTTGCAAGAGTATAACAAGACAGTGTAAAACATTAATTGGAGGCAGTAATGACCATAATTTTTTCTTAGTTTCTAAATTCTGATTATTTCAAGGTCTATTATTTAACTTGATTTGTTAGTTGACCAAAGTATTACCTAGTGTATGTATCAGTGTTACAAGAAGTTAACATTTTTCCTGATTTTGAAAAACAAAAAAATCTCTGAATATATGTGGAACCTGTGTTCACAAAAGGAAGACATCTAAAAGGGAAATCAAACTGTTCATAATACTATATAGAATTTGTAGCAATGAAGTCTAATTCAGATTGAAGGGAAATAAGAATTTTTATTAGAGTGAAAGAGGGCTGGTAGGGATTAGACTTCAAAGTGCTTGCTGGTGAACAAGGGCTTTGGCTCACAAGTCAGGTCTGATTTGATAGTTTTCAGTAAATAGGCATGTCGGTTCATTGCAATACACATCCATCCTCCTGTACACATCTGAAAATTTTCTTTACTAGTCCTCCCATTATGCTCTTTTTAAACAGGTCATAGGAGAGCCTTCTATATATATCTAGATTGTGTAACTGCCAGGTATTGAAGGAAGAAGAGAGACTGAATTTTTGGTGGTTGCTATTATACCTTTTCTCTCCTTTTCCATCAGAGTCATTAGCTGCAATTATAGACTGAAGCTATAGAATAGTATCTGAACTGAGAGGTACACAAATGATCAGTAAAATTAGGAGAATTAAAAAGTAGTGCAAATTAATGGCCTAATGTCCCTACAAGTAAAGCCAGGACTCATTACTGACAAGAAACATTCAGAGCGAGATACGGTTGTCAATAACTGGGTTATTCAACAAATTTATTTATTGCTTCTTTAGTATCAGCACTTGATTTTGTGATATTTAAAAGCACTTTGTGAGAACTACAGGATGTAGGGGCAACAGTGTTCACCTCAGATAATGTAATACTCTTTGAGGAGCCAAGTATGACATCCAAAGTATCTTTATTTCAAAATAATGTCTCTACAATCCTATTGATCAGGAATCAATGAATGTAAGCTGTGAAAAGTCTGCATCTATCAATCAGTTTTTTGCACTTATTTTCTGGAAAGCATTCTCCTTTGCAAGCCTGCCAAGGACCTTGGGAATAAAAGAAGGGTGTCAAAATGTTTCCCTCAATGATTCTGAATTTCAATCTAAATCAACTCCAATTATTTGAATAGATCATCTAGTGTCTTTAAACTAGAATGGCCTTTGAGTAGGATTTGATATAATTCTCAAGGAGGTATTTTGCAAGATCCAACTAAAATAGGATTTAGAAGACATAGGCAATAAAGATCTTATGCCATAGACCTAACAAATTGTGGTATGCTACCAAATTTCTGGATTCCTGTCAAGACATACTGAGGGGATTTCAAGCACCTTGACTTTAGGTAATTTAAAAAAAAAATTACAACAGTGGAAATATACCACATCTAAGTTCCTTTTGTTTTGGTAAAGTCTGGCTCTTACATTCCTGAAAACAAAGAAATTTTCTATTGTTGGTTTAACATAAAGTAATTTTACTGGCTTCAGTCATTTGGTTTGTTGTGATATTTACCCTCTAAAAGTTGGAAAGTCTCATTAATTGTAAAGTCACATATTCTACTAGAGGTATTTATCATCAAATTCAGTTGTGTATCACCTAAATGAATCTAACTGCTTACTCAGCAGGTATATAAGAGTGTCTTAACTTGAACAATAATATATTAGGCCAGTTATTAATTTCTGATATCAGGGTAAGAAACCGTCCTGTGTATTGTAGGATGTTTAACAGTATCCATGTCCTCTGCTCAATACACAAAATACCTGGAGGCATTTGGTTCTCACAGCTGGAGTGGAGTTGATACTGGTTTGTAGTAGGTAATGGCTACAGATGCTTCTGAACATCCTAACAGTACACAGGATATCCTCTACTTCAAAGCACTATGTCAGCAGTGCCAGGGCTAAGATACCTTTCTCCAGAGAGAGCCACAAGTTTGGCTAATTGAGTTCCTTGAGACTCTAAAAAGGATTTTGTTCCATACTGATTTACAAACAATTGCAACACCAACCTGGTATTGTCTTTTTTTCAATGAAAAGTTTTAAAATTTGTTTTCAATATAGTTGAATTATGGAGTGTGAGAGATAGAGGCAGAGGGAGACAGAAAGTAAATGGGAGAGGGAGTGAGACAGAGTGATCATGACAGTTAGAGAGAGAGAGCCTCTCATCTACTGGTCCCCCCCACACAAAAGATGCCTGCAATAGCCATATCCAGGTCAGGCAAAATCCAGGAGCCCAGACCTTAATCCAGGTATCCTACTTTGGTGGCAAGGACCTTACTACTTGCGCCAACACCTGCCACCTTCCATGGTGTACATTAGTGGGAACATGGATCAGAAGCAGAGTAACCAGGACTTGATCCAGGCACTCCCATTGGGATGCAGGCATTCCAGCAGGTGACTTAACCACTGGACCATGCGCCCACTCCATCCTTCTTCAACTTTAAGATAATGTGATCTATCAAAACAATTTTGGATTAATAACATTTATGGAAGTGTCCTGAAGTTTGGCTCTATGTGTAGATATTTTCCAGACTATAGAAATATGCTAAGTATGGAATTATAAATGATTTATTGGATTATGAAGAGCTGTGTGAGAAGAAATCTGTTATAATCAATTAATCATCTAACAAAATAAAATAAGCTCAGAGTATTCAGTGAGTCATGATACTTATACATCACATAACACAATAAAAATTTAAATGTAATTCTTGTATGAGGCATAAGGATGTTTCAACTCATTTAGTGAGAGCTAGAATGGTGTTAGATGAAGAAACCGGCTATATAACAGGTGATAGATCCTTCATGAATACCAGGTAGTAGAATGTAACTTAAAGTTTAATAAGCATGGAAAATGACATTTATGATAATCTGAAAAACCCAAAAAAGATGGTTACTGCACAGTACATTGAGGTAGTGTCTTCGTCTGTTTTGTGTTGTTTTAAAAACACAATGGAGGCTGGGTACTTCACAAAGAAAAGAGGTTTGTATGGCTAATGATTCTTATAACTGGAAAGGCCCAAGCATCGCAGCTTTGGCATTTGGCATGAGGTCTCAACTGCATAATAACATGTCAAATGGCATGATACAGTAGGAGTCCATGTAAGACATCAAGTAAGGAGGGAGAAAGCAAGACACTGGGGAAAAAACATGCTTGCTCTTGTATAATAACCTTCCCTGGAGGAAAATAATTCTCTCTTTTGAGACTTAAAATAGTCTATAGGACCAGTATATCCCTTCAGGAGGGGAGTCATGACAAAGACACCTCTTAAAGGTCCTACCATCTACAAATACCATTGCTTTTTTTTTTTTTTTGACAGGCAGAGTGGACAGGGAGAGAGAGAGAGACAGACAGAGAGAAAGGTCTTCCTTTGCTGTTGGTTCACCCTCCAATGGCTGCCACGTCCAGTACACTGCTGCCTGCGCACCTCGCTGATCTGACGGCAGAAGCCAAGTGCTTCTCCTGGTCTCCCATGGGGTGCAGGGCCCAAGCACTTGGGCCATCCTCCACCGCACTCCCTGGCCATAGCAGAGAGCTGGCCTGGAAGAGGGGCAAGCGGGACAGAATCCGGCGCCCCTACCGGGACTAGAACCTGGTGTGCCGGCGCCGCAAGGCGGAGGGTTAGCTTATTGAGCCGAGGCACCGGCCTACCGTTACTCTTGGGACCAAGCTTCTAGCTCTCGAACCTTTGGAAGACAAACCATGTCTAAGCCACAGAAGGTACTGAACATGTCTTTGGCATCTTAGTTCACTGGAATTCATGATAGAATGTTTGAATTAGTGGCACTACATACGGAACTGATTATTGTATAAAATTGGGAATTAGTGGTGTACATGATCTGGGAATCCTTATGTCTTATAGAAAGTGCTTTTGGATATTTCTGAATTGTCAAAAATCTTTTCCCATATAATGCACTCTATTTGCATGAAATCACAGCTGAGTTAGCAAATATGATATTGTAATGTTGGAGATTTACATTAAAAATTTTGTCCTCCCAGAGAGTCCAAGGAGATGGATCAGGGAATGACTTACTGTGCTGGCTATAGATAAAAAAGTAAAAAAAAAAAAAGTATAGGAAGTGCACTCTCAGGGGAGAATTAGAGAGAAAATCGCCATAGAAATTCTACAAAAGAAAGAGGAATGCCATGGACCAGTGTGGAAAGTGTGGTTGTGCAGCAAGAACACGGACACAACACACAACAGCAGTAGCTGAGAGCCAGAGCAGGCAGCAGCTTGGAGATGGAGGTGCGACCAGACTGCAGTAACCGTGGTGATATAGCTGGAGGGAGAGTATAGTATGAGACCTCACTACAGTAACAGGGACTAGCAGTTACTAGTGGTTATCCACAGACCCACTGAAAGTAAAAGGGACAAGTATATCTCATTCCGATATCCCCACAACAGCACCTGCTGCATGGATGAAATATGAGGGCACCATATTGGGTTTGGGTGGCAGTTGTGGAAGCCTTTAAGCATGTGCACAGCAACTGGCTGAGAGAGGACACCGAATCTTCTCAGCAGCACTGGCTGCAGTGGCGGGGAGACAGCAACATGAATTTAACCAAGGATATCAAAGATCTTATGATGAAAAACAGAAAATGTTAAGGAAAGAAATAGAAGACACTAAAAAATGGGAAAACCCTCCACATTCAAGGATTGAAAGTCAATATCATCAAAATGTCCACAAAAGCAGTTCACAGATTCAAAGCAATCCCAATCAAAATACCAATGAAATTCTTCCCAGATCTATAAAAAACGATGCTAAATTTCATATGAAAACACAAAAGACCATGAATAGTTAAACCAATCTTATTCAAAGAAAACAAGGAGGAATCACAATACCAGATTTCAAGACATACTACAGTGCAGTTATAATCAAAACAGCTTGGTACTGGCACAAAAATCAGGCATGTAGACCAACGGAATATCATAGAGACTCCAGAAATTAATCCACGCATCTAGAACCAACCAAACTTTTCAAATGATCTCATATCGCTCCCTGAAAAAAGCGGAATTTGTTCAAAAAATTGTGTTGGGAAAATTTCAGAAGTATGAAACCTTATACCCTATAAAAAATCAACACAACAGATCAGAAATCTAAGACTTGAAAACATCAAATTACTAGGGAGAAACATTGCAAGACATTGGTATAGACAAAATTTTCTTGGATAAGACCCCAGAAACACAGGCAATAAACACAAAAATAGACAAACGGGATTACATCAAGCTAAGCAGTTTTGGCACTGCAAAGAGAACACTCAACAAAGTGAAAAGGCAACTGACACAATGGGAGAAAAAAATTGTAAATTTTATATCTGATGAAGGAATTAATATCCATAATATATAAGGACCTCAAGAAATTCAACAACAAAATAAACAATGCAGTTAAGAAATAGGCTAAGGTTAGTAACAGGCATGTTTCAAAGGCTGAAACACAAATGGCCAAACACATGAAAAAATTTTCAGGATCACTAGCCATCAGGGAAATATGAATAAAAACCAAAATAAGGTTTCACTTCCCACTAGTTAGAATGAATACCATCAAAAATAACAAATCCCGTAAAGAATGTGGGGGAAAAAGAACCCTAATATACTGTTGGTGGGAAGGTAAACTAGAACAACCTTTAAGGAAGATAGTGTGGAGAGGAGTCCTCAGAAATCTGTAAGTAGATCTACCATATGACCCAGCCAGTCCATTCTTGGGAATTTACCCAAAGGAAATGAGTACATTAAAGAGTTACCTAAGGGCCAGTGCTGTGGCGCAGAGGGTTAAGGCCCTGACCTGAAGTGCCAGCATCTCATATGTGCAATGGTTCTAGTCCCGACTGCTCCTCTTCTGATCCAGCTCTCTGCTATGGCCTGGGATAGCAGTAGGAGACCTGGAAGAAGCTCCTGGCTCCTGGCTCCTGGCTTTGGATCAGCGCAGCTCTGGCCGCTGTGCCCATCTGGGAGTGAACCATCAGATGGAAGACCTCTCTCTCTGTCTCTACCTCTCTCTGTACTCTGTTTTTCAAATAAATAAAATAAATCTTTAAAAAAGAGTTACCTGTACCCTCATATATACTGCAGCTCAATTCACACTAGCTAAGATATGGAATAAAGCAATTGGGGTATATAAACATAATGGAATGCTACTCAACCATAAAAAAATGAAATCCTGTCTTTCACAACAAAATGAATACAACTGGAGACCATTATGCTTAGTGAAAGAAGCCAGTTCCCAAAAAAACAAATATTATGTTTTCCCTGATTTATGGTAACTAAAATAGAGTACAAAACGAGTAATATATATGACATCTTCAGATTTAATTATTGTTTATAGCTCTTGTCTATAGTCTTGAATAACAGTGGTTTCTCTACTTACTATTTGCTGAATTCTTTATTTAGTGGAGGGTTAAGCTTGTGATTATAAAGAAAACTGAAAATATAACTGTGAAAATTAAAATAAAAAGAAACGAAGAAGGACATAGGGTTGAACTGAGGAAGGGAGGCATGGTGGGAAGCATCATTGTTCTCTTAAAAGTATATATTTGAAATCCATGAAGTTTGTTCCCTTTATATAAATTTTATAAAGTAAAAAAAGAAAGAAATAGAACTCAAAATACTC
Source organism: Oryctolagus cuniculus (assembly GCF_051225735.1). Lineage (NCBI taxonomy): Eukaryota > Metazoa > Chordata > Mammalia > Lagomorpha > Leporidae > Oryctolagus > Oryctolagus cuniculus. Next base: position 91,131,513 of record NC_142868.1, on the reverse strand, counting down.
AACAACAAAAACAAATCAAACAATTCAGGTTAAAAATGAGAAAAGAACCTGCATGGACAGTTCTCAAAAGAAGAAATACAAAGAGCAGCTAAAATATGAATAAAATGCCCAATATCACTAGCCATCAAAGAAATGCAAATAAAAACCACAATGAAATATCACCTCATCCTTGTTAGAAAGGCTATTAACAAAAAGATAGAAAGTATAAAATATTGGTAAGAATGTGGAGAAAGGGGTACTCATATACTGTTGTTGGCAATACAATTTGGTAGTGTTAGTAGGGGGTGCTTAAGTTTCACAGCCCCAGTCAACCTGTGGGAATGTGCAGCCTGCAGTGTGACAGCAACTGTGAACCACACACCCTGTGACAGCTTCAGGTGAACCAATGGCTGCATGACAGCCCATAGAATCTTACAAGGCAGCACAGTCCAGCAGCATGACCCACCATGTGACAGCAACCTGGCCAAACCACCACATGACAGATCTGGCTCTCCAAGGGAGAGATAGGACAAGCTGGGCGAAAAGTAATTAGTCCAGCAGCAGCTATGGCTGGCCCTCAGGTGACAGTCCAGCCTGGCCTACATGACAGCCCAATCTGTACAATCCAAATCCTCTTTTGTGCACAACCCAAAGCCACTTCTCATGCACAACCAAGCCCCATATCTTCCATGTAACAAAAACCACAAATTCCACAATGTTTAAAATGTAGAACCAATGTCTGCTGTCAACTGGAAATACCCAGTACAGTTGCAGAATGTCTCCACTCAAGCACTTCTGCATCATAATAATGCTACTATAGTAGAGCAACCACTGAGGCCCTCCTATTGTCTACCTGGAATGCTTCCAATATTTCCAAAAAATATGGAGTGGAAACATGATATTCATCATTGCCCCTCATACACCACTTCATTTTGAGTATTCAATTAAGTCCACTAAGGACATCATCCTCTGTGTCTCCCAATAGTATAAAAGAATGATCTGAACCTGGTTGAGAGGTCTCTTTTTGTATTGGCCTTTTGTTCATTTCTTTACCTTTCTCTCTCTCTCTCTTTCTCTCTCTTGAACTCCCTCTCTCTCATCTTGCTTGAAATTATTTCTTCAGTGATCACTTTCCTTTTGCCTTTGAATAAACCCTACTTTCTGTAAACCCTTATGCTCCACCTTGAATTGATTCATTTGTGAAGGGAAGAGGCTAGAAAGAATACAGCCAGGGCCCTGTTGAAGACAACATAAATGGTACACCGGCCAAGAGTTTGGAGCAGGAGTCCTTTGAGACATCAATTGGTGAGTTTCACCTATCACCTCTCTTGTGTTTGAGGGTCTTGATTTCTTTCTCCCTTTTTCTCCTACCATTCTGACCCATGATGGACTAATTCCTTTTAGCCCAACTGTATCTGCTCCCTCCGGCAACTATTGAAGGTAGAAAAGTAAAGAGCTAACACCATATGCAGATTGGATAATTTTGAGTCTTTGTGAAGCTGCTTTAAAAGAGAGACTTCGGAGGTAAGTGGAGGGCAGTGCTGTGGCATTCTCAATTAAGCCTCCTTCTACAGCTTTGGAATCACATATGAGTGCTGTTTTGAGTCCCAGCTTTCTTCTTCTAATCCAGCACCCTGCTGATGCACCTGGGAAAGCAGTGGAAGATGGCCCAAGTGCTTGGGCCCCTACACCTACGTGGAAGACTCAGATGAAGCTCCTGGCTCCTGGCTTTGGCCTGGACCATCCTGGCCATTGTGGCCATTTTGAGACTAAACCAGAGGATAGATCTCTCTGTCTTTACCTCTTTGTAATTCTGACCTTCAAATAAATAAATTAATATTTTGAAAAAAAAAGGGTGGCTGGGACTTGCCCCAAGCTGTTCAGTGCCTACAAGGTCTCCTTTTGTTTTATTCTCACCATCTGCACATGGATATTCTACTTTGACTAACTTCCTGTCCCTATGCCTTGCAAACCTCAAACCTTTTTGCCACTTCAGGATGAGTGGCCCATTGCATATTTTGTCACCCTTACAAATGAAGCGTTTGGTCCACATGGAGTTAACATCTGCCTATCGATGGCAAACAGATTCTGTCATCCTCTGACCAAAGCCAGGAGCCAGAAGTTTTTTCCAGGTCTCCCTTATGGGTAGCAGAAGCCCAAATACTTGGACCATCTTTTGTTGCTTTTCTCAAGCCATTTGCAGGGAGCTAGATCAGAAGTAAAACCTAGATATGAATAGGCACCCATACGTGATGCCAGCATCACAACCAGTGGCTTTACCAACTATACCACAACACCAGCCACAGATAGAGACTTTTATAACCCAAACAGAAAAATCAGTTTTCAAAATCACGCTAAAAGAAATAATGTCATAGTTGGTGTTCCCAAGATCTCATTCCAAAGTGATAATGGTCCCTACTTTGTCCCCAAAGTAACTATTAGGAGATAGTTGGTTGATAGTAAGTAAGTTTGAAATGGCCGACAATAGTCTTAAGAGGACTCTCAATAAAATTATTGCTTATTGCCCTCCTTAGGATGAGGATGGCACCAAGGCTAACTTAGAACTTTTGCAATGTTAAATCAAAGGCCCTTCCTCATCTCTGACATTTTCTTTGATTCCCACACTCAAGATCAATTAAAGAACATCAATTGATACCAGTTACAAAAGGCTCAGACACAATATCACAACAAGATTCTTCTTGTGCCAGATTCAAAAGAATCATGAATCGCCAGTCACCCCATGAGATCAAATCCATTAAAAACTTCAAGAGATAGATATTTCTCTAATCAGTTATTGACCAAGTAGAAGGGACTCTAGCATGTGCTTGCTAGAACTACTGCTTCAGATAAAAATCAGGAATTCCTTTCTTTTAAAAATATTTATTTGTTTGAAAGACAGAGTTGCAGAGACAGATAAACACACACACACACAGAGAGGGGGGGAGGAGAGAGAAATATCTTCCATTCCATACAGTGTTTCACTCCCCAAATAGTTACAACGACAGTGCTGGATCAGGCCTAAACCAGAATCCAGGAGCTTCATCCAGGTCTCTCACTTGAGTGGCAGGAGCTCAAAGCTTTGGGCCATCCTCTTCTGCCTTTCCTAGGCCAATAGCAGGGAGCTGAATCAGAGTGGAGCAGCCAGGACATGAACCAGAGCCCATATGGGATGCGAGTATCACAGATGGTGACTTTTCCCATTATGCCACAACACCGAATCCTCAGGAAATTTCTACTTGGATTCATCTATCAAGATTTAAACCTCTACCACTTGAATCTTCACAGGCACTACCCAAAGGATAATTCTGTCTACTCTTTTGGGCCTACTCCAGTTTATCTTCAAAAAGCTACAATATAAGTAAAATGTTTACTTATATTGTTTTCCATAAATTCTTCCCTAGACAGACACATTAAGGCTAGTGCACTTCGCAGCTGGCATGCTTTTCCTCCATCTCCTGTTTTCTTGAGAAATTGCTATTGGCAAAAAAAAAAAAAAGACACCGGTAAGCTCTTCCACCATAAGAGGAGGAAATCTTACTACATCCCAGAAAGTTTCTTTAAGGAACTCAGCTGTTGCCTTGGGTAACTTAGCAGAAACCAATGACCAGGCCCTATGACAACTACATGATTCTGTGGATTCCCAAACTGATGTGGTCATGGACAACGTAGAATATCTACTGTAGGACAAGGGAGGATATGTGCAGTGACTAATGAAACCTGCTATGAGTGGGCTCAGAGCAAGAGATACAAAAGGCTTTCTAAACAAGCCAAGTGGTTTTATGATTTTAGTAATAGAAGCCCATCTGGGAGTAAGCATTCTTCCTTCTCTGACATGATTCTTAGCCACGTTCTTTGTCAAACTGTGTTCTTCATAATTGTCAAATTTATTTCTTTTAGAATTCAACAGTCCCATGCCAAAACATTGGTCATGCATGGATTCCAGCCAATGCCAATGACTGGTGGCAGACCTTGACCTCCACAAACATCTTTAGGTCAGTCAGCAGAGGATTTTCAGTCCCTGGCTCGGAAGGAAGGATGTCCTGATACAGCAGGAAGAAGTTACAGAAGGGAGACCTTCTTCCCTGAAACTCCCATTAAGATTACGGGGCAAAACTGTCTGATAGGAAAAATGATAGGAGCAGGTAGGCAGTATTACCAATTGGATTACCACCTGGTGGCACATCCCCTATGTAACACCAACCACAGCTGACCTAGCACAGGAAAGTTCTAGACAGCCCGTGCAGCAGCCAGAACTAGCCCACATATGACACTTCTGCCAGTCCCATATGGCAGCTCTAACTGCATCATCCAAATCCCTGTTCTGTGCACTACATAACTCTCTTTATGTTTATCACCCAAACTGTGAAGCACCAAGTCCTCCCTCCTTTTCTATGCAGTGGAAACCCTATGCCCTACAATGTTGCAAATACAGAATTAATGTCAGCTATAAATATCCAATATAGCTGAAAGATGTGTTCCCATGATGACTTTAAGTTATTAAAATGTTACTATTACTATCAAATTAAAATGGTGGGCATTCCCACTACCATTATGCACCTGACACCATGACATTACCAATGTTTCCAAAAAAGGGCATGGAAATGGACAGTAGTCAAGCCCCACTCCAAATTCCACCCACTTTTGAATATTCAATTAGGCCCTACTCCAGACACAATCATACTGCCTCCCAGTAGTATGAAAGGATGGCCCAAATATTGTTCATGGGTCCACTGTTTGTAGTTTGGCTTTTTATTCATTTTCTCTCTCTCTCTCTCTCTCTCTCTCTCTCTCTCTCTCTCTCTCTCTCTCTTCTCCCTCTCCCCCCCACAACTTGAGCTTACCATCACTTAAGTCTTGAGTGTACACTACCCTTTACCTTTGAATAAATCATGCATTCCTGTATAGATTTATTGTTCCACCTTGAATTCTTTCAAGCATGGAGGAAAAAGCCTGATTCTTACCAGCTGGGAGCCACATTGATCACAAGAAGATCTCAACAGAAAACACTACAGAGATTTCTCTAAAAACTGGAAATAGATTGCCAAATGACCCAGCAACTGCACATCTGGGTATATATCCAAAACACATGAAATCATTGTATCAAGGAGATACCTGCTCCACTGTGTACGCACTGCAAAATTGCTCACTATACCTAAGATATGGAATCAACTAAGGTGTTCATTATCAGGTGAACAAATAAAGAAAATGTACACACAAACACATACACACAATGGAATACTAGTCAGTCTTTAAAACAAATGAAATCCTATCTTTTGTAGCAAAATGGATGGAACTGGAGAACGTCAGGTTAAGTGAAATAAATCAGATGCAAAAAAGACAAATATTATATGTTCTCCCCCACATGTGAATCTGAACGCTGAATGTTGATTACTAGAGTCAAGGAGGGGCAGAGGGATAGAGGGGGCTTGACATTTTGAAAACGGGACATTGTGTGTGATTCAATAATTGTGACAGAAAGATCGCACTAATATGTTGACAATAGGGGAATCTGAGTGTGGAGCATATGAGATCTCTTCACAATTTTTGTTTTGTTAATTTAAAACTATTCTCAAAAGCTGACAAATTAAATAGCTACATTTTAAATTATTGTAAGAATAGGGAGGCTTCATCCTGCCAATGGCTAAAGACCACAATTAAAGCAATGTGATGTGAATACAAGTCATCCAGTTCCATGCATGTGACAAACAATATACTTTCTATCAATTTTAATCAAGTAAATCAACCATATTGGCTACACTGCTGCAAGTACTGAATTATCTATTAAGAATTAAACCCTAGACTTTTGGCATTTAATTGTAGTATCAGGGATTCCCCAGCAAGTAAATGATAAAATCACCTAATGTTCAGATTGCAATATTACCACAGATTCCTTCAACATGCTACTGAATCCTCAATGAAGAAATTCCTTAATGGGAATGTGATGGGCTGCTGACACAATAATCTTTAATAAATACATATAAATGTCCTAAGATTTAGAAGAAATTGATTCTTACACATTTAATCTAGAATATAAAACCTTTTTCTAGACTTTCTTATTGTCCTACCATTAATAATTTTGGAAGTACATTTCAAACATGTGCCGTACATTTATGAAAGAGATGAACTAATAAAAATTTATTAATGAATTTTCCTAATTATAAGACTTACTTCCTCAGAACCACAGTCACAGACTTCACCGGTCTCTACTCTGCCATTGCCACAGACTGCTCTCCTTTGACTCTGCATTTGTGGTTTATTCTGAAGACAGCTGGCATGCTGATTTGAAATGAAACTTTCAAAGTCACTCAAACTGCAATTGCTAAAAGTCTTTGCACCACTGGATGTCCTAAAGATTAATTAATAAAATGTCATTGGCATTGTACTTCTGAAAATATAATTCCATATTACATACATTAATTTCAAAATGCTGAAATTTAACAAGTGATAAGAAATGTTAATAGCAAGTGCTTAGAGGCCAAATTCATTCTTGAGGCAGTAATATGATTTGATTTAATGGAATACATGTCTTTATTTTTTAAAAGTAAAATACAACTCAATAGTAAAAACCCAAATTACCTAATTTAAATACAGGAAAAGGACTTTAATATACAGTGCTCCAAATAAAAATTAATACTTAATAGGCAATAAGCTTTTATTAGACAAATTATATTGAGTTTAGCTCTAAACTTCCTCAAAGATCTCAGAAGAACTTAATATTTATATAATTATACCCATTACTATTAATAAAGATAAGTGCATAAAATATTTTCACTGACAGTGTAAGTTTTGATATGTAGCAGAAATCTATAAGGAGAAAACTGACACAAATTCAGCACCTATTATATTTTATATATGATTATTGAACCCTTACAACAAACCTCAAAAGTCAATTCGTAAATTGGCAGAATGAGTATTGAGATAATGATTTTGAATTTTTAAAAATTTTTTTTAATTTTCTTTTATTTATTTGACAGGTAGAGTTATAGACAGTGAGAGAGAGACAGAGAGAGAGGTCTTCCTTTCGTTGGTTCACTCCCCAAATGGCCGCTATGGCTGCCGCTGTGCCAATCTGAAGCCAGGAGCCAGGTGCTTCTTCCTGGTCTCCCATGCGGGTGCAGGGCCCAAGCACTTGGGCCATCCCAGACCACAGCAGAGAGCTGGACAGAAAAAGGAGCAACCGGGACTAGAACCCAGCACCCATATGGGATGCCGGTGCCACAGGCAGAGGATTAACCAAGTGAACCACGGCGCCAGCCCTTATTTTGAATTTAATATATGTAAATAACATTTGTATATAAATGTTGCATAGTTAATATTTTTAATTATGTATAATTTTGATCTCCTAAATGATTAAATCACAATGATTAATGCAGCATCACTTCACCACATTTTGTATCAAGAACCTTTAAAATTTTCTCTGTTAGCAACTTTCACGTATCAGTAGAATATTATTAACTATTGTCATGCTGCACAAATTTACAATTTTCAAGATATAGAATAAACCTATGTGTTCACCAATAGATAAATGAGGAAAGAAAAATGCAATAAATACCATTGGCCCTCCATATTTGCATATTCCACAACCATGGATTTAACCAACCACAGACAGAAAATATTTTAAAAAGTGCATCTGTACTGTAATTATTTCTTGCAATTATTACCTTAAAATACAGTTAAAACTATTTACATAACATTTGTATTGTGTTAGGTATTGTAACTAATTTAGATATGACATAGAGTATACAAGAGGATGTGGGTAAGTAAAGCATTCTTAATCCAAAAACCAGGACCAGAAGTGTTTCAGAATTCTTTTTCGATGTTAGGATATTTGAATATACATAAAGAGATACCTTGAATATGTCAACTTAATTTGTTTCATATACATATCATACGCATACCCTTTAAGGTAATTTTATGGACTGTTTCCAGTGAACGTGAATTTTGCTGCATGAAATCAAATATGTAATTTACCACTTGCAGTGTCATGTCAGCTATCAAAAACTCAGATTTTGGAGAATTTATAATTTCACAGTTTGAGAATTTGATTTCTCAACCCCATTCTATATCATGTTATATAAGGCATGTGACTACCTCTAAATACTGGTATTAGAGCACTAGGGATGGAGATTTGAGTCCTGGAATTAATAACCTATGAATATCAAGAAACTTCTGCTGTACACAAGACTATTCAAATCCTCTCATTTGCAACAACACAGATGAACCTAAAAAATATTAAGTGAAATAAGCCATGCACAGAAAGAAAAATACTACATGATCTCATTTAGATATCAAATCTAAAGAAGTCCTGGGAGTAGAGAGTAGAATGTGGTAATTAAGGGAGGTGAACATACAGATGGGGAGCTGAGGGAAATACAGAGTGGTGAGAGGTGCTTGTTCGACTTCAAACTCAGGTACTTGTAATACAAAAGTAACATTACTTACATCAGCTAGTTGACCAGTAGCCAACTATGTATACAATGTAAGGTCACTTAAGCTGTCTGTATTACAGGGACTTCTTAACACATTCAGTAGAAATAAGAATTGCCTAACTTACATGATTTGCTTGAGAATTCACTTAAATAGTAATGTATGAGATATACTGTGGAGATGAAAAGGAGCATATGATAGTTATATTTTCATAAAAATTAATATAATGTTGTCCTATACAAATCACAAGAAAATTGTAAGATTATTTATTAAAGGACCTTAAATATCATAAAGTACAATGTAAATCTAAGGATTTATTAATAGATTAAACACTCAGTTCTACCACAAACTAACTCTCTAATCATGGAAATACTATTAATTATCGCTTATTATTTATTTATAAATTATGTATAACTCAATCTCATCTGTAAGACTGGACATAATAGGGTCTGTGCTGTAGGGATGTTGTGGCAATCAGACGAGTGTTTAAATATACAGTGTTTGGAATGGTTTCTGGCATATGGTAAGTTAACGTAAATATTAACCTTAGTAACAATAATACTAGACTCTGGGTAAAATAAACAAAACATCTTTTCATAGCATATTT